>NC_090448.1:399285376-400535376 GCF_031143425.1 Pleurodeles waltl
CCTGCTGCACCATTTAAATCATGATCCTAGTGCCTGCAAGATAACTGCACTTGTAATTGCCTATTTAGTAGTAAAATATTGCAATATTTGGTGCTTAGAGGAGTTATGAAAACTTTTGGCTTCGGTGCCACAGCACCTGCTGCACCATTCAAGTCTCGACCCTATTGCGTGCAAGGTAACTGCATTTGTGACTGCATGTTTAGTAGTATTATATAGCAATATTTGGTGTTTAGCGTGGTTCCTAGAGCTTTTGGTCCCACTGCTACTGCACCTGCCACACCACTAAAATCATGACCACAGTGCCTGCAAAGTAACTGCACTTTCGACTGCCTGTTTAGTAGTGCAATTCAGCAATAATCTGTGTTTAGAGGAGTTATGACACTTTGTGGCACCGGTGCTACTGCACCAGCTGCACCATTAAAACCATGACCATAGTGTCTGCAAGATAACTGCACTTTTGCCTGCCTGTTTAGAGGTAAAATTTAGTAATAATTTGTGTTTATTGGGGTTCCTAGAGCTTTTGGGCACCTTGACATGCACCTGCTGCACCATTTAAATCATGATCCTAGTGCCTGCAAGATAACTACACTTGTGATTGCCTGTTTAGTAGTAAAATATAGCAATATTTGGTGCTTAGAGGAATTATGACAACTTTTGGGTCCAGTGTCACTGCACCTGCTGCACCATTCAAATCATGACCCTATTGCCTGCAAGGTATCTGCAGGTGTGACTGCCTGTTTAGTAGTAAAATATAGTAATTGTTGGTGTTTGGAGGGGTTTCTAGAGCTTTTGGCCCCATTGTCACTGCACCTGCCGTACCACTAAAATCCTGGCCCTAGTGCCTGCAAGGTAACTGCACTTGTGACTGCCTGTTTAGTAGTAAAATGTAGCAAGAATCTGTTTTTAAAGGGGTTCTGTCAACTATTGGCACCAGTGCCACTGCACCTGCTGCATCATTAAAAACATGACCCTAGTGCCAGCAAGATAACTGCACTTGTAACTTTCTGTTTCGTAGTAAAATATAGCAATATTTGGTGTTTAGAGGAGTTCTGACAACTTTTGGGTGCCAGTTCACCTGCTGCACCACTCAAACCATGACCCTAATGCCTGCAAGATAACTGCATTTGTGACTGCCTGTTTAGTAGTAAACTATTGCAATATTTGGTGTTTAGAGGAGTTATGACAATATTTGGCTCCAGTGCCACTGCACCTGCTGCATCATTCCAATCATGACCCTGTTATGTGCAAGATAACTGCACGTGTGACTGCCTGTTTAGTAGTACAATATAGCAATCTTTGGTGTTTAGAGGGGTTACTAGAGCTTTTGGCACCAGTGTCACAGTACCTGCTGCACGACTAAAATCATGACCATAGTGCCTGCAAGGTAACTTCACTTGTGAATGCCTGTTTAGTAGTAGCATTTAGCAATAATCTGTGTGTAGAGGGGTTATGGCAGCTTGTGGCACCAGTGCCACTTCACCTGCTGTACCCCTAAAATCATGTCGCTAGTGCCTGCAAGTTAACTTCACTTGTGACTGCCTGTTTATTAGTAACATTTAGCAATAATCTGTGTGTAGAGGGGTTATGGCAACTTGTGGCACGGGTGCCACTGCACCTGCTGCACCATTAAAACCATGACCCTAGTGCCTGCAACATGACTGCACTCGTGACTGCCTGCTTAGTAGTAAAATATAGCACTATTTGGTATTTAGAGGAGTTACAACAACTTTTGGCCTTGGTGCCAGTGCCCCTGGTGCACCATTCAAATCATGACCCTAGTGCCTGCAAGATAACTGCCCTTTTGAGTACGTTTAGTAGTAAAATATTGCAATATTTGATGTTTAGAGGAGTTATGACAACTTTTGGACCTGGTGCCACTGCACCTGCTGCACCATTCAAATCATGCCCCTAGTACCTGAAAGATAACTACCCTTGTGACTACGTTTAGTTGTAAAATATAGCAATAATAATTGTTTAGTGGGGTGCCTAGATTTTTTGTTCCCTGTGCCACTGCACCTACTGCACCTTTGAAATCATGACCATAATGCCTGCTAGATAAGTGCACTTGTGACAGCCTGTTTACTAATGAAATGTAGCAGTTCTCTGTGTTTAGAGGGTTTCTCACACCCTGTGGCCCCGGTGCCACTGCACCTGCTGCAACATTCAAATCGTGACCCTAATGCCTGCAAGGTAATTGCACTTGTGACTGCCTGTTTAGTAGTAAAATATAGCAATATCTAGTATTTAGAGGAGTTCTGACACCTTTTGGCCCTGGTGCCACTGCACCTGCTGCAACATTCAAATCATGACCCTCATGCCTGCAAGATAATAGCACTTGTGACTGCCTGTTAATAAGTCACTGAAAGAATAGCAATTCAAAATAAAATTTCGCACAATTATACAAATGACTTTTCTTTAAGAATGAGTGAGTGGTAATTTAAAAGGAACACACAAATAATTTTAATATTTACAACTGTTATTCAACAGAAATGTAATTATTACATAATGAAAATCACAGCATAATGAGCCCACTGGCTTCTTGCTTTACATCTGCACTCGATACTCCATTGCAAGATTACCAACATGTTTACACACATTTCAATGTGAATCGAGTTCTGTTACTTCGCTACATCCATGCGATGGCAAGAGCAGAACAGAAAGCAGAACACATGAGCAGAAGAGCAGGAAGTGACCTGCTAGCCAATAAAAAGCAAGTAAATTCAAGGGACGTTGGAGTGACTTTTGAATGAACAAACAGGAAGTTCAGGTAAGTAAGGGGCAAAGTAGGGGCAGGTTCTAAGTCCCTTTAAAGATTTTTTTTAGTAACATAAGACTTCACATTCACAGCGCAAGAGCTTTGCAGGCGAACCCTAACGGGCTAAAACAAAAAGAGGAGCATAGCCCTAAAGACCATAAGGGTGAATTACCTTGCCACCACTTCTCCATATAAAATCCATACTCAATCCATCCTCCACCTTTAAAAAGCTCTATAAAGTCGAATTCCAGCTTCAAAGTTTTCTGAGAAAGAGATAAAGGAGGATAAAGGATGGAGGGTAGAAAGGGACCTATGAAGAGATAGACTAGGATTCAAAGTAATGAAATTTCCAGTAAGCAATCCCAACTTTATCTCTTTGTCCATCTCACTTGTCCCAATTTTACTTCATGAGGATCTAGCCAAGCTTATTAAAGGACTACACCGAACAAAAAAAAACAAGATGCAATAACAAACAAAAGAAACATATTTCTTAATGAATGAATTTGTTATTTCCAATTTATAAAATATTGTCACAGAAGTTGTTTTGTCTCAAACGTAAAACTTCTAAATGATAATGAGTAACAATTTGTGATTGAGTCCATGTTTCTGCTCTGTAGATCTCTTAGAGTGTGACTCCATTTACTCCTACCCAGCAGGTCGCTATCTACTTCAACCTTGGACATCCGCAGGAGGTTCTTTTCCTACTCCAGTTGTAAGATTGGAAAATGGCAGAACGCACTCAATTAGTTTGATTAAAGAAATGGATAAAGCTCTATGTATAGCTAGAGAATAGGGAGGGGAGAACCTTCCATGTGTTTAGAATGAAAAAACAGTGAAAACGAAAACATATGTTTGGAGTTAAAACTGTTTCGTTTTTTTTATCACTCTGGAAGTAGGTGGAAATATGGATCTGTAATCCATAAGGAATCTATCTCATTTAATTTTCAGGCTGAAGTGATGGCAATCAAGAAAACAACCTCTGCTGATCAACACTATCAATTGGCGACCAAAGGCTTATAGGAGGGGCCCTGCAAGCCCTATAAAAACGTTGGCAAATCCCAAGAAAGAATGAGGGAAATTGATTGTAGACCTTTTGTTCTCGAAACTTAAAAAAGCCTAGAAACTAAAGAGATAATTTCAGATAACTGCCCTTTATGCAATAAGCACATAAAAGCTAAACCCTTAATGAAACTATCGCTAAGAAAGTCAAAAATTAGAAAGGGATTATACATTTTAGAATTGAAATTATCATGCTGTTTACACCATCTCTCAAAATGAGTTTAATGTTTCTGGTAACAAATCATGGTAGAAGGCTTTGAGGATTCTGAAGTAGCTAAGGCTGCCTCTTTAGAACATCCCTCTATTTGAAGACCCACCCTCTCAATTTGAGTTTTCTCCTGTATTGTATCAAGTCGGATGAGAGCTTGATGCGATACAGGAGAAAACGTAAGCGGAGGAGATAGAGAAAGATGAAAAATGTGATATCACACCAGTATTAGAAGAGATTGGTACCTTCAATGACATGGCCAGTGAGGGGCCACTTTGCTCAAAGTTGTCCCTTTACCCCAAATCTTCCTTAGTACACTAGGGACCAATGACCCTGTAACTCTTGAACTTGAACTATAGTCCCTCCACTCCCAACTAAAACTCACGCCCTAAGGTAACTATAGCTTGCACCTTCGCTGTGCACAGTTGTCAATAAGTTTATTGCAGATGTTGCATTGAGAGTATGAAAGATGGCATAGAATATGTAATCAGTGATATAATAAGTAGAGTAGTTAGCTGTGCATGGCGAAGGCGCAAGTTATTTTTACCTTAGGGCATGTGTTTTAGTTACTTGAAAGAACTCTAACTGCTGAATTTCCATTGTTTTGTACGAGTAAATTCAGAACCTAACTATAATGTCCCTGTAGCCTTTGTTTTTTTCAGTGAATTTCTATGGTTTTTTTTCAACGTACAGGGTGTCAGTGTGTCTCTCGTTGTGGGGATCAGTATCTGAGTACATCTGTCAGGGAAAGTATGAGTGTCTCGCTACTGCTATCACTAAAGAAAATTAGGTATTTGACACTTCCCAAATTTTTATTTGTTGTCACCGTTATTTGCGAGTTCATCGCAGTGTTACACGGCGGTCCGTGCAGAGCATTCACAAAGTATTTGCGAATATCGCGTGGCGTCCCCAAAAATATTTTTTTACATATTAAATTTAACTAAAACACTTCTATACTATGGTCAGGGGTCAGAATAACTCCACTCGCACCCATTATTTCAATTTCTAAAACCACTTTTAAGTCCCAAGGACCATGTCCCGGTACATAAAATGGCAGCCGCAACTTTCTCATCAGGTTGCAGCTAGCCAATCAGAAATATCCATTTGTCACGCGTATTCGCGAATACTTCATGGTCTCCGGGAAATAGTTGTGAAGTCGCCAGAGATATACAAATATGAACTTCTCTAAATTTCTCAAAAACTACTGAACAGATTCACCCCAAATAATCAAAAGTGTGATCTGATTACCGACAGCTAGCTTTGTGCCAAATTTGGTGTAATTCCGCCCAGTGGTTCGGCCTGTAATCGTGTCTAAAAAATCCTATGGAAATTAACATGGAAACACAACCTTTTTTCAGACCCCTTTTCCTTGGTTCCTGCTTGATAGATCACCCCAGAACTTTCCATGCGCAACAAGATTCACTGTGACACTTTAAAAAAAATGTTTGTTAAGATTCGTCAAACGGTGCCAAAGATATAGGCAAGTCAAAAAACACTTTTCCTATGGAAACATGGTCCTAACCATAACTTTGCCACTAGGTCATTTATATCCTCCTGGTGGTTGCCAGTATGTAGTTATAATTAGGACTTAGTTTCCATACGAAAAGTTTTTTGCTTTGCCAATAACTTTAAAACCGTTTGACAAATCTTCACAAAAGTTTCAAAACTAGTTTGCCACTGACTTCAGCTGTTGTCTCAAATGTTTTAGGGTGAACCTTCAAGCGGGGGGTGAGAAAAAGGGGGTCCTGAAACACATTTTCCCCATGCATTTTCTCATATGGTTTTTAGATACAACTGCAGCCCGAACCGCTGAACGGATTTACACCAAATTTGGCAGTAAGCTAGATCTTGGTGCGCAGATCGTGCTTTTTTTCTATTTGGTGTAAATCCGTTCAGTAGTTTTTGAGATTTTAAAGGAAAAATAAATATAGATAATCTGGACAGATGGTGTTGAGATATGCTCTGGTTGTCCAATTTAGAGGAGACTAGTCAATCCTGGTTGGTTGGTGACAAGCTGAACAATGGGTTTTGGCACCCATTACAAGACTCGGACTTGGTGCCTATGTCCTGAAAATGAATTAAAATATATAAGTGGGCAGGGTGAGCACACCCAGACCTCAAAGGGCATAGATGGGGTCCCAAATGGATCGCCTCTTTTATTGTCTGAGCACAACATGAACAGAATCTCGTGGCAAC
The DNA here is from genome assembly GCF_031143425.1 of Pleurodeles waltl. Taxonomy (NCBI): domain Eukaryota; kingdom Metazoa; phylum Chordata; class Amphibia; order Caudata; family Salamandridae; genus Pleurodeles; species Pleurodeles waltl. Next base: position 399,291,595 of record NC_090448.1, read on the forward strand.
ACGTACAGGACTCTGAGGCATGGCCCCAATTGAAATCCATTGTAGTGAATGACAGGTTTTGAGGGTCACAAAAAGGAGAACTTATGAAGGGTGATAACAGATTTAAGTAACAATATATGACATTTGTTGATGGTACCATACTATTTTTAGGAATTCTGGTGTGTTCTAAGGTGATTTTGCCCTGTAAAAAAGCCTTCTCCTGGGATTTCATGAATCATGTTTGAGAGAAAAATGTTTTATCATGATTTTCCCATAGAGGTTATGGAAGGTGCTCCAGAAGCTAAAATGAGAGCATATTTTCTGTAAATTCACAGTGTCTATCAGCCATATGAGAATGGAGTCTGGCAGTCTCAGTAAAACACGTACTTCCAACAGGAACAGTCTGTCAGTTGATTCCCCTGTGTTCTACTGCAGCCTCCCAGAGAGGTCTAAAGAACAACTAGAGCGCTAACAGTCTTACCCATGGCAAGTGTGGCACACCTGAAGCTACCCTGATTGAATCAAACTGGTAAAACTTAAAACATTTAGGGGGTCATTACAACATTGGCGGTAAAAGCCGCTTACCGCCGTGCAGAAGACCGCCAATACACCGCCGTGGCCGCGGAATTCCACTACAGCTATTATGACACACATCTCGGAATCCGCCGAAACTCAGACACCCACACAACTCCGCCACACCAAAGGTCAGTGTAAAACTGGCGAAAACAAAACCTCCACCTCCACGCCAACAGAAACACCCCCATGCTATTACGACACATGAATCCACGCGGCGGTCTTTCAACCGCGGTATTCCATTGGCGGTACACACCGCCGCGCTCAAAATACACACACATCTCCAAAACACCGCCACATTGGACAATTCCAAATACACACACCTGATACACATACACACACCACTCCCACACACCCAACACAATATAAAACACACACCCACATCACCCACAAACCCCTACGACCACAAATACAGAAAGAAGGCCAGAGAGAGAGCACAGAATAGACAATACCACCACACAGAGGCACACAACACCATCACCCACACAACATCCACGCACAAAACACCACACACCACTACACATCACTACACTCATCACCACATACACCACCTCACACATCACACACACCACCCCATGGCACGCCAAAGACACCCCCGCTTTTCCGAGGAGGAGCTCAGGGTCATGGTGTAGGAAATCCTACGGGTAGAGCCACAGCTATTTGGCTCACAGGTGCAGCACACCTCCATAGCCAGGAAGATGGAGCTATGGCGCAGAATAGTCGACAGGGTCAATGCAGTGGGACAACACCCAAGAAATCGGGAGGACATCAGGAAGAGGTGGAACGACCTACGGGGGAAGGTGCGTTCAGCGGTCTCCAGGCACAACATCGCGGTACAGCAGACTGGCGGCGGACCCCCACCTCCTCCCCCACAACTAACAACATGGGAGGAGCAAGTCCTGACCATCATGCATCCAGAGGGCCTCGGAGGAGTCGGTGGAGGAATGGACACTGGTAAGTCAACTCTTAACTATCAGATCCCCCACCCTACCTGCATGCTATCACACACCCCCACCCTCACACCCTCCCCTATCACTCCAACTCCACACTAATGTACTAAGAACACAAACCACACATCCCAACAACAAGCCCTGTATGACACAACTAAGCATGGTCACCCCTCACCAAAGCATGCTCACTGCACATACCCAGAACAACCCCCTAACCATCATCACACAAGCCCCCACACAGGAATGCTAGCACTGGGGTACACGCTCACCCACCCATTGCACACCATGACACACACACATGCAATAATCATGCTCATATGCCCCTGCAGGATCACGAAGGACCGTCACCACACCGGAGGGTCCAGACATCTCCACTCCACCCACAGAAGAGGCCCACAGTAACGATAGCAGCTCTGCTCTACTGGAGCCTGATGACCAGCCCGGACCATCGTGGGCCTCGGGACAGTCGGTTCCCCTTGCACAGGCACAGCCCAACACTGACCTTCCACCCTCTGGTAACACCAGCACAGCACCCACCCAGCGGGCCCAAACCTCCGTACCCAGGACAGGTCAATCAGCTGTGTGTCCACCACTACAGGGAACCCAGGATAACCCACCACCCCAACAACAACAGGGACCTGGGGGCAGTGGTAGTGGGCACACGGTCCAGGGGACGGAGGCCCAGGAACACAGGGGAACTGGGAGGGCTGCCGTGCGACAGGGGGCGGACAGGCCCAGGGAACCCACTCTCCACGAGGCCCTCTCCTCCATCATGGGAGCATACCACCACTCCCAGGAGACGATGGCGACGGTCCTGGTCAAGTTTCAGGAGACCCAGCGCCTGCAGGAGGAACAGTATTTGGGCTTCAGGGAGGAGCTCAGGACCATCAGCTCCTCCTTGGGCACCATCGTAGGGGTGCTGAAGGACATACAGCAGACCTTGAGGGACACCGTGGCACTCCAAGGGGCCCTTGACACTAGCCAGGACGATGAACTGCCCACCACCTCCGCCGGCGCTAGTGGACAGGACGCCCCGCCACAGGACCACCACACCAGCACCCCACCCCCTGCAGACGGACAACCACCACGCAAGCGGTCACTGAGATCCAGGAACAGGACAGAGCAAGATGGCAAGACACCCGCCAGCAAATGAGACCACCCTGATTGTTCCCCCACCGTCCCACTTTGTTACCCTGTCCATACTTAAACTGCCCCAGCTCCACTTCCTATGCCTAGGTGGGCAGTGCATCTGTGAGACTAATAGACTGGACTCTGCCATGGACATTCCTCCACCATCACCCATCACCATTTTACAACCCCCCTCCATTTTTGAGCACTTAAATAAACACCCTTGAACCACAAAACATTCTGGAGTCAGTCTGTGATTTTGTAAAATGTATGATCAATGACAGTGTGAAAAAGCTTTTTTAGTTGTTAAGGCAACATACCAATGTCACACATCACAAGTCCTTGAAGGATGCATGCAGATGACACACGTTGGTAACCACACCTGTGAAACCGTAATGGAAAGGAACAACTCAGTTACCAAATAATCCCATTAAATTACACACTGGATAGAGTAAGACGTGTGACAGTGAATGTAATGTTAAAAATGAAAATGTTCTCACCTGTGTGTCACTGGAAATATTGCTGTATGACTGACTCCCTGTTGTCGCTGTCTTCTTCCTCAGCTTCCTCCTCATCACTGTCCACAGGCTCCACAGCTGCCACAACACCGTCATCTGGACCATCCTCCTGCAGAAAAGGCACCTGGTGTTGCAAAGCAAGATTGTGAAGCATCGAGCAGGCGATGATGATCTGGCACACCTTCTTCGGTGAGTAGAATAGGGAACCACCTGTCATATGGAGGCACCTGAACCTGGCCTTCAGGAGGCCGAAGGTGCGTTCGATCACCCTCCTAGCCCGCCCATGGGCCTCATTGTAGCGTTCCTCTGCCCTGGTCCTGGGATTCCTCACTGGGGTCAATAGCCAGGAAAGGTTGGGGTAACCAGAGTCCCCTAATAGCCACACACGGTGCCTCTGGAGTTGACCCATCACATCAGGGATGCTGCTATTCCGCAGGATGTATGCGTCATGCACTGAGCCAGGGAACATAGCATTTACCTGCGAGATGTACTGGTCTGCCAAACAGACCATCTGTACATTCATGGAATGATAACTCTTCCGGTTCCTGTACACCTGTTCACTCCTGTGGGGGGGGGACCAAAGCCACATGGGTCCCATCAATAGCACCTATGACGTTGGGGATATGTCCAAGGGCATAGAAGTCACCTTTCACTGTAGCCAAATCTTCCACCTCAGGGAATATGATGTATCTCCTTACGTGTTTCAGCAGGGCAGACAACACTCTGGACAGCACGTTGGAAAACATAGGCTGGGACATCCCTGATGCCATGGCCACTGTTGTCTGAAAATACCCACTTGCAAGGAAATGGAGCACTGACAGCACCTGCACGTCAGGGGGGATTCCAGTGGGATGGCGGATTGGTGACATCAGGTCTGGCTCCAACTGGGTACATAGTTCCTGGATAGTGGCACGGTCAAACCTGTAGGTGACGATTAAATGTCGCTCCTCCATTGTCAACAGGTCCACCAGCGGTCGGTACACCAGAGGATTCTGCCATCTTCTCAATTGTCCCAGCTGACGGCGCCTAGGAAGGACAACAGCGAGGATCGAGTCAACTTTTTACCAGGTATGTACCCACAGTTACACAGAACACGACACCAAACACAAAACCCTTCCTGTATGTGTGTTGAGTGTAGGCCTAGCTATGTGTGACGCAGAAGTAAATGGAGCCATGTGGGCCCCTGAAATGGCAGCTGCCTGACCTCTAAACAGGGACAATGGGATTGTGGGGTAACTGCGTTGGCGTTGCACACCGTTGCGGTAGGCGGTCGTAGACCGCGGCGCAATGCTGCATTGGTTAACATTGGACCCTATGGGTCCCAGGAGCCAATGAGGAAGTGCGCCGGCGGTGATGATACGAACCGCCGCGGACGTCACCGCCATTTTCTACCTGTTCAATCACTAGATACCTGATCTTCGACAGGAGCGGACCTACACTGCAAGTGCTGCTGTGACCTCGGTCTGGAAGCAACGATGGCTGCTGCGTCTGGGGAAAGGGCCCCTGCCTTCACTGCTCAGGAGTTGGAGAAACTGGTAGACGGGGTCCACCCCCAGTACACGCTACTCTACGGTCCTCCAGACCAACAGGTAAGTACACTGGGAGCACGTTGTATGGGCTAGGCCTGGGTGGAGAGGGCTGGTTGGAAGAGGGAAGGGGGCAGAGTTCAGGGAACATTAATGCATGTGAATGAATGTGCCACATGGCTAGGGTAGGGAGAGGGGCCACGCACATTGACGGTGCGGTTGTTAATGACTTCTCTTCTTCCCTTGTGCATGTCATGTAGGTCAGCGCCCACCAGAAGAAGGACATTTGGCGTGCCATTGCCAAGGACGTCTGGACCCTGGGGGTCCACGAGAGACGGGGCACCCACTGCTGTAAACGATGGGAGGACATTCGCCTCTGGAGCAAGAAGACGGCGGAGGCTCAGCTGGGGATGGCCTTCCAAAGTGGGAGGGGTGCCCGTCGCCCCATGACCCCCCTGATGTTCCGGATCCTGGCGGTGGCCTACCCTGAGTTGGATGGGCGCTTGAGGGCATCACAGCAGACACAAGGGGGTGAGTACAACATCATTCTGCGGACTTTGCGCGCAGTGGAGTGGTCTGGGTGGGGGAGGAGTCCTGTGGGTGTACCTAGGCCAGGCAGACATAGGTAGACTAGGCCCCTCCGTAATGCAGGCCATGTGGCTCCCTACCCCGCCGCAGTAGAGTGCCAAGTACAGGCATAGATGCCCCTGTGGCATCCATGTGTGCAGAGGTCCACCATAGCCATGTAGGCCAGATCCCAGGAATTGCATCTGTAGAGGCCAGGAGCACAGCGTAGTGCAGGGGGCTGCTGTGTCTGTAGTGTCCGCCAACGGTCGCGGTATGCCATGCACTCAATCTGTCTTTCTTCTGTCTCCCCCCCCCCCCCCCCCCCTTTTTGTGCTCCCCATGTTCTTTTGTGCATCAGCATCATCAGGCGGAGGTACAGTGGCACCGAAGCACGAGGGAGCTGCATCCCACATGGCCTTGGAGGGCCACACCACGGACTCTGAATGCACCAGTGGGACAGAGGGCGAGGGGAGCTTCACGTCGGCCACCGGATCACCAACCAGCGACACGGGCTCGTCCGACGATGGGAGCTCCCTTGTGGTGGCGGCACCATCTGTGCGCCCCACTTCTACAGGTACAGCCGCCACCTCCCCTACCAGCACCGCCCTCCCAGCAGCCCCTCAGCGTTCGCCCCGTGCCCGCTCACCCAGGAGGGTGGGCATCACCTTCGCCCCAGGCACCTCAGGCCCTGCCCCAGTCACCCCTGCTGCCCTCAGTGAGGAGGCCATTGACCTCCTCAGGTCCCTCACTGTTGGCAGTCTACCATTGTGAATGCCATCCAGGGTGTAGAAAGGGAGTTGCAACATGGTAATGCATTCCTGGAGGGCATTCATTCTGGTCAGGCTGCCCTTCAGCGAACCCTGCAATCTCTGGCCTCAGCACTGATGGTAGTCATTGTCCCTGTGTCTAGCCTGCCCCCTCCAACCTCCTCCACCCAGACCCAATCCCCTGTACCCCAGCCTATCCCAAGCACACCATCAGACCAGCATGCACACACCTCTACACACAAAAGTAGCTCAGGCAAACATAGGCACCACACAACCCACAGGCACACACGCAAGCATCACCCACGTGCAGACACAGCAACATCCACTTCCTCCACTGTGTCCCCCTCCTCGTCGTCTCCCTCCTCCCTCCCAGTCTCGTCTACACTCACACCTGCATGCACTACATCTACAGGCACCAGGACTCGCACCACAACACCCAGCACCACACCCCGCTCACCTGCACTCACCACCTCCACTCCCATTTACACGTCCCCTGTGTCCTCTCCCAGTGTGTCTGTGACGCCCCCTCCCAAAGTACACAAACGCGGGCACACACACACCCAACATCCATCCACCTCACGACAGCCTCCAGTACCTGCACCTGCACCCAAAACACCTAAAGTGACACCTCCTACAACCACCTCCTCTTCCTCCACTCCCAGACCCCCTCCAACTACCCATCCCAGTGTTCGTCAGAAACTGTCCCTGTGTAAAGTTGACCTTTTTTCCCCCCCCCCCCTCCGATTCATCAGTCCCATCGTAGCGCCTCAGCCAAAAAGCCTCCAATACCAGTGGTGCCTGTTCAAGGTGTGTGGAGTGCACCGGCCACCAGGACTGGCAGTGTGACCTGGAGCCAAGGCACTGGCAGCCCACCCCCTGTAAAGGCTCTGAAATTGGAAAGTGGCTGACTGGACCCTGTGAAGACTCCTGGTGGCAAAACAACTCACAGGGGTTCCAGGGGGATTGCAGAGTCGGCTGTGACTCCTCCAAAGGTGGGGAAGGGCCAGATGAAGTCTGCACAGCCTAGTGTGAGCAGCACGGCGCAGAAGGGCGTCATCCTTCCCGGCGGTCCGGATGCCACCGCCAGCACCGTCGTCACTGGTCAGGAGACCACCGCCGGAGTCATTGCCCAGGAGGGCCCAAGTATCGTCACTGGTCAGGAGACCACCACCAGAGTCATTGCCCAGGAGGGCCCAAGTATCGTCACTGGTCAGGAGACCACCGCCACCGCTGGAGTCAGTGCCCAGGAGGGCCCAAGTATCGTCACTGGTCAGGAGACCACCGCCAGAGTCAGTGCCCAGGAGGGCCCAGGTATCGTCACTGGTCAGGAGACCACCGCTAGAGTCAGTGCCCAGGAGGGCCTAAGTATCGTCACTGGTCAGGAGACCACCGCCAGAGTCAGTGCCCAGGAGGGCCCAAGTATCGTCACTGGTCAGGAGACCACTGCCAGAGTCAGTGCCCAGGAGGGCCCAAGTATCGTCACTGGTCAACCCCAAGTATCGTCACTGGTCAGGAGACCACCGCCAGAGTCAGTGCACAGGAGGGCCCAAGTATTGTCACTGGTCAGGAGACCACCGCCAGAGTCAGTGCCCAGGAGGGCCCAAGTATCGTCACTGGTCAGGAGGCCACCGCCGGAGTCAGTGCCCAGGAGGGCCCAAGTATCGTCACTGGTCAGGAGACCACCGCCAATGCCGGAGTCAGTGCCCAGGAGGACCCCGGCTGCCACAGCCCCGCTGGGTAATGAGGGAACGTCATGCCACACACCAATGCCCAGTCCAGAGAACGTCATGCCACACACCAATGCCCAGTCCAGAGAACGTCATGCCACACACCAATGCCCAGTGCAGAACCGGCATGTTAAAGCACCGCTGAACAGTCCAGACACCGCCATGGCAAAGCACCGCTGAAGAGTCCAGAGACCGCCATGGCAAAGCACCGCTGAACAGTCCAGAGACCGCCATGGCAAAGCACCGCTGAACAGTCCAGACACCGCCATGGCAAAGCACCGCTGAAGAGTCCAGAGACCGCCATGGCAAAGAACCGCTGAACAGGGCATGCACCGCCATGGCAAAGCACCGCTGAACAGTCCAGAGACCGCCATGGCAAAGCACTGCTGAACAGTCCAGACACCGCCATGGCAAAGCACCGCTGAAGAGTCCAGAGACCGCCATGGCAAAGAACCGCTGAACAGGGCATGCACCGCCATGGCAAAGCACCGCTGAACAGTCCAGAGACCGCCATGGCAAAGCACCGCTGAACAGTCCAGACACCGCCATGGCAAAGCACCACTGAACAGGGCATGCACCGGGGAAGGATGAAATGTCCGCCACATCAAGCATCGTTATCCCATGTGCGGGTGGGACAGGGACGGTACAGGAACTTCCACGGGGAGACTAATCCAGTCTGGGCACCAGTCCCCCTCCAGAACCAGTGGAGGCTGTTATCTACTTTGGAAACTGTGGCTTTGCACTCCCCGGGATGGAATAGTGGGCAACCCACCCACTGTAGAGACTTGAGAGACTGTGGCTTTGCACTCCCCGGGATGGTACAGTGGGCAACCCACCCAACCCACCCACTGTAGAGACTTGAGAGACTGTGGCTTTGCACTCCCCAGGATGGAACAGTGGGCATGGAGCCCCGTCATGGATCTGGCTTTGCACTCCTCCGGCTGAGGTGCCCCCCCTTCCCTTCCCCCTGAGGTGCCTGTAGTATTTCTATCTGATGCCCCGGCAGTGTTCTCTCCGTGTGTGGACAGGTATCTTTTGTGGGCCTCGCCCATGCATTTTTGGACTAGTGGTGCACGGACATTTATATGTGCATATCTGCACTACTTCTCGTAATGTATATACTTTTGTATGGTTTGCTAATATATCTGTATATTGTTGAGACATGTATATTGATACATTACAATGTTTGGACTGATTTTGTTTTGTCTTTGCTTTCTTCCGGGGGGGGTTGTGGGTTGTTGATGTGATTTTTGTGAATGCTTTGGTGTGTGTGTTGTAATATGCGAGGGTGGGGTGGGGGTGGGGGTGTTGCGTGTGTGTCCCCCTAACTTTTGCCTCACCTCTCCCCTATGTCATAGGTGCAGTACTCACCGTTGTCGTCGCCGGCGCTGGCGTTGGTCTTCGTAGATGAGTAGGAATACAAGGGCCGGTAGGATTTGGAGTTCCGGCTCCATGGAGTCCTCCTTCCTCGTGGGATGTGTTCAGGTGAGCGTTTTCCCATTGCAGAAACTGTTTCCGCCGTGTTTTTATCCACGGAGAATCCGCCCCGGAAAAGGTGGCGGATTGGCAGATTGTGATACTATGGGCGGTACATTGTCTTCCGCCTGTCTGTTGGCGGTGACCGCCGCGCTGCTTGTCCGTACCGCCGTGGCGGTCGGAGTGTTAAAGTGGCTGTCTTTGGCGGTTTCCGCCACGGTCATAATTCCAAACTTTTTACCGCCGGCATGTTTGCCGTCTTACCGCCGCTTTAACACCGTCCGCCAGAGTTGTAATGACCACCTTAATTTAGAACGGAACAAAATGAGAGGGTTTATTTTGTTATAGAAATTATGGTTAGTGCATAGAAAGAAAAATTAGGACACATTTTAAGTGAGTTCTGAATATGTTCCTCTTCTGTTTTATTAAAATATTCTGACATGCATCCTTAAACATGCATTTGCAATACCAGCAGCAGGCTGCCAGTTAACTCCCTGGCAATCAGCAGCTTTACTGCAGTGTTCTAATAGGCAACTAGACTGCTAACATTCTGAATCTGTGCCAAAACTGTGGCATATCTGAATACCATCTTGATGGAATTGAAGTGGAAAACTGAAAGCATTTTCTACTAAGGATACTGTAGTAAATGAGAAAATTAAGGAGATTCATAACAAATAAGTCTCCCAAGACGGCCCCCAGAGAAAGAACCGAAATGTAGCACAAATATCACCCAAATGTAACCCAAGTATATCCCAATTTTATTTGTTGTTTTGCAGTTTTATATAGCTCAGGCTTGACCCGACGGTATTAAAGTGCTTACTTGAGCAACGATTAATGCTCATAAACTTTGTATATCTAGGGACGCAGGGGCTCCACAAATCCTGACATCTCAAATTTCTGATTGGCTGCCACCACCTCAACCAGGAAATTAGGGCAGCCATCTTAGGACTCAGGGCTTGATCCAGTGTCCTAAAAAAATGCAAAAAGACACAAGAAGGCAGGGTAGGAATACACTGACCCCCCTAGACTATGTGGTGGAGTTCCCATGTTGCTGCGAATTTGCAGGGGAGCTGTGGGAAAAATTATTAAAAAACGAGCCTGGTCCCCTGTGCTTGTATTTTTTAAACCTATTCCGAGTGAACCATGTCCCAGGGAGCAGAGATGTTTACTTTTGGGAGTGATGGGCATGTGGCCCCACCTCCCCAGGCCAATTTCTGCCCCAGGGATACCATCCCCTGGGCCCAATGCATTTGTAAAGGGTCAGGGGGCACCCAGCACCCCTCCCTGGACTGATTTCTGTTCTGGGGATCCCATCCCTTTGGGGACCAGTACCTTTATAAAGGGAACATGTAGCCCCCCCATCCCCGGGCTGATTTCTGCCCTGGAGACCCCATCCTCCTAGACTGCCTGGTTTAAAGGGGGAGGGAGGCACACAGCCTCCCTTCCTAAACCGATTTGGCCCCAGGAACCATTCCTTTCGGCCTGTCGTGTGTTTCTATAGGAGGGACCCCATCCCCCTGGGCTGCAAACTCAAGAAAAATGGAGGAGGGCCAACCAGCCCCCCACTCTGAGCCATTATTGTCCCTGGAGGCCTCCGTTCCTTGGTGCCTGGGTAAGTGCTGTGTCCTCGGGATCCCACCCCTGGGACATAACGGTTTACTTGTCCACAGTGGCGCAGGCAGGGAAACCTGTGTTTGCGCTCACTTGGTGATTTTCAAATCTCATGCTAAGCGGGAGTAAATACCAAGACCGCACTCAGCAGGCGGGAGCTTCAAAAATATTCCTGCATGCTGGGAGAGGACTTTTCATCTGTTTCCCTACCCGCACTGAAGTAGGCAGGAAAACAGATAAACATATTGCTCCCACCTGCAGGGAGCAGCATTAGAAGTTGCTCTTTGTGGGCAGGAGCAATGCAGGCTCCCGCTGGATGTGGGGAGCTGGCTGGGGCTGCAGGGGCCTGGAGGTTATCCCCAGCAGCGCCATGGTGGGTGCCCTGGGTAGCCATGAGAGCACCCACCTTTTTTTGTGCCTGGCCCAGGGGATGAAGCCCCTGGGGCTGACATTGGCCAGGTGAGGGCGGACGTATACTCCCCTCCACATTAGTATGGTGCTGGGCCCTGGGGGATGGGGTCCCCGTGGCCTAAGTCAGCCCGCGGGAGGCCTCATGCCCCTCTCTCCCTAATATTAGCACTGGGCTCAGGGAATAGGGTCCCCATCCCAAATTCAGCCCGGCGATGGAGGCTGTGTGCCCTGTCCCCCTAACAATAACACCAGGTCCCAGGGGATGGTGTCCCCGGGGCCGAAATTGGCCCAGGGATGGGATCCCCAGGGCTGAAATTGGCCCATGGAAGGGGAGTTGCATGTCCCCCTCCCTGTAACAATAACGCTAGGCCTCAGGGATGGGTTCCTTTGGCCCGAAATCAGCCCGGGGAGGTGGGCCATGAGAATTTCTAGTGTGTTTTTAACATAAAGTAATATTTAATTACAGCACACAAATCCAACCCCCCTCGTCACATACGGCAGAGAGTTGACTGCATGTCATGTGGCCAACCATCCCCACTGCATGCAGCCAAACCCCGTAAAGGCAGCCAACCTCACACTGCGTAGGGCCCTCAGTCGCCATGCACTGCTAATTACCTCACATATTTCATCATGCATGACATCTATCATTTGATAATATCACTGCAACATTTACATTGAAATTATAATGAGAAAACTGCATTGTGGGGGCACAAGTTATAGTTAGTTTCCTTAAGGCACAAGTTAAAGTTCGTTGAGATGACAATAACTAGTGAATTTCTGTTATTTAGAGTGCTGCATAGATTATGCAAGAAAGAAGCAGAGAACTCCGGGTAGTTCTCAAGTTTAGGTGGAGAGCAGCTCCTGTGTAGAGACACCAGAGACACTCTAAATCTGCTCACCTCAAATGTCTGTTTTTCTAGCAATGATTTTTAAACATAGGATTAGCACAATGCAGAACTCTAAGCCTGAAAGGGTGTTGTTTTGACTTACAGTGGGTGCTCCTCTGTGTCCGGACCAAGAAAAGTCTCTCAGAAGAGCTATAATGACAGCAAAACTTGTGTCAGGGATTGCATTTATTCATTCCAGGGCTGGCTTGGATGGTATTTTACGAATCCAAAGCTGTAGTACTGTGCCTGGAGAGGTAAAAAGCTTTTGTCATTTTACTGCTAGGCGTGGACTATTACTTGTGCCTTAAGGTAACTATATCTCTCACCTTTGCCATGCGCTGCTAATTACTCCACATATTAAAGCACTTATGACATCTTTGATGACATAATTGATAATATCAATGTAATATTTGCGTAAAATTATTGAGGGAAAAAACTGCATGGCGAAGCGCGAGTTATAGTTACCTTAAGGCACAAATTATACTTACTTGAAATAACTACAACAGCTGAATTTCCATGGTTTTGTATGTTTAAAATGTGAGCATAATGTCACTGTAACCTTTGTTTTTTTAAATGAAAAAAAAATATATATATATATATCTACTAGAAGATGAAGGATCACAAGAAAACAACAGCCAACCAGGGCAAAAATCGGGATCCCAAAGGATGCAATGAGTCACAAGACAAGGTAATATCCAAGAAAGAAGTGACTCAAACAGATAATCTCACCAAAGAACAAAAATATATTTCCACTACAACGTTTCAGCTTCCGCCTTCCTCAGGTGTGGAACATGTCTTAAATGAAGAACTACTCTATATCAGAGAAAACTTCTGGATGTACTGTTTAAACTCACTGCATCCAGATGGACTGAACTTCACTGACAATACACTTGATTTCTGCATATCTGAAGAGTTCTCAGGATTGCATTGATTCCACATTCCAATTGGAATCTTCACTCATGATGCTATTTGAAAATCCAGCTGGGTCAGCTGTGCAGCCACTGAGCAAACCATCTTGTACTACCTGATGAAGGCGGAAGCTGAAACGTTGTAGTGAAAATATATTTTTTGTTCCTCCTTGGATTCAACGCTCGAGCCAGAAGCAACCACCATGTCAAGAACAAATCTACATCCTAGATATGCACTGTTCATCCAGGAGAAAATCAGTAAGTGCAATTTACAATAGCACATTTACAAATCTATAAGACACTTAACATCTATTGCATGAGGTTGGAGATTAAATCTAGGCCACCTTTTAAACTAAGTGACTGTGAATGGTCTGCTTCATGGAATATTTTATTGCATAACTCATCAATGCCCCAACTATCAGTATATGTTAAAGTAGCCATTCAAAAATGCAGATGCTCAAACCCAAGTTACAAAAAGAACTGGAACTTTTAAAGAACACAAAAAGTGACTCTGAAGTGGCACACATACTACAGAGGATTGCAGAAGTAAAAAAGATCACAGCAAGGAATGCTTTTCAAATTAAATCTGCAAAACTGAAAAGAGACATGTTAAGATTTCATATACCTCCTCTCCCAAATCACCATTTTATAAATCATTCTGTTTTTGGAGATTCACTTGTCAGTGTATGTCACGTGGGTAAACAGCATAAAAAAACAGACATTTTCTAAGACAAAAAAAGACTGCATAGCTCCAGCCAGCTACAACCCTTCCAGACACCAGATACAGTTATTGACTTAACTGGAGGGCTGCCATCACCAGGTGAATTAAACCTCTTGAGCGAAGGCCTCTATTTCTACCCCATACCTAAGGACCGTAATACAGCCAACATGATAAGAGACCCAAACACCTTCGAGAGAAGATGCAGGCTTGCAAAATACTTTAACAATAATTCTAATGTGGAACTGCCAAGCTACCTTCCAGATCCATTTAAGAAGTTCCACCATCCCAAATCATGGACTCCTCAATGTGGTAGAAATCCTCTTCTTGATACCTACATTTTAACCATTAACAAACTCATCAAGGAATAAACACCTAAAAGGATTTTTTATAACATAACCAGAGAGGAAAGAAAAGCTCTCCACCATCTTCAACTGAGAACAGATGTCATTATAAAACCGGCAGACAAAGGTGGTGCAGTGGTTGCCATGAAAGTATGTGATTATATTGAGGAGAGAATGAAACTGATGGATACCAACATATACAAACCTTTAGAAACTGATCCCACAGAAGACTCGAACAAAGAAATTAAAAACATGGTTACAAAGTACAGGAGCTTAAACCTCATTGATGAAACAACAGCAGATATACTTGTTCATCCCAAACCAAGACCTGGGAGATTTTATATGCTTCCCAAAATTCACAAAATGAACAATCCTGGCCACCCTATCATCTCTGGCAATGATACAGCCACTGAGAGACTATCTTTATTTGTCGACCTGCACCTCCAGCCCATTGTCCAAGAACTTCCATCATTTGTTAAGGACACCAGTCACTTTCTTCAGATTATTGAAAAATTAAACCTCCAACACATCTGATGATAAACATTTTCTGCAGATACAAGGGACAATCATGGGCACTCGGATGGCTCCTTCCTGTGGAAATATCTTCAAGGGCAAACTGGAGGAATATATACTTGAGAGTTCTAACATCAAACCCCTGATATGGCTATGATACATTGATGACATATTTATAATATGGAATGCAGTAAACAGAACACTGGAGCAATTTACAGCTTTTATCAACAGTATCTATCCTACCATCAAATTCACCGGCAGCAGTACAAAACAGAAGAGTCATCTCCCCTTTCTGGATGTATTACTCACCATTCATAAACAAAAAAATATAACTGATCTGCACCACAAGTCTACAGATGCTCATTTGTATCTCAACTGGACTTCATGTCACACATGCCACACTAAACTCAGCTTCATCTACAGCCAAGCACTCAGAATAAGACACATCTGCAGGAATTAAGACACTTGTAATGCTATTTGCTTGTCGGTGCGTGCCTCTCCCCAAGAGGATCGCACCATCTTGATGGTGCTAGCCTGACGTTGCCCCCGTAGCTTGTGGGCAAGAAGCTTCCCGCATTGATTGCCCCAATGTAATATTTATGCTTGAGCCATGCTATAGCTTATTCGGCCAGATCCCAGTCTAATCGTTTCAGTTGGAGGCGGGTTTTCTCCAATTCTCTCCAGACTCTTGGGGCTCCTGTCTGCTTGTGGGAGCGCTCAAGTGCAGCCAAAAAAGGTAAAAAGTAGTCCACAAACCGGATGGAAAACAGCGAGCCTCGTATGTTTTCAGTACTTGGTCGCTGCGCTCGAGGTGGGCTAACCACCGGAAAAAGCATGACGTATGCATGCCTTCCACTAATAAAAGCAAGCAGATTTTAAAAGGCAAGCACACTGAATTAATTAAAAAAACTGACGTGACATGGATGCCGCTCCGTGCCCTTTTTTAACTACTACAGCGTCGGGCAGCGCAGGCTCGACCCCAAAAAGGATCTGTTCTTCCAAAGTCATTTAGACCCTCGAGATGATTCATAAAATGGGTGCCAATGCTTGCCGGAATTTGATGAGAGCTGCAGGTCACGAGTTCAACTCCTGGCAGTGGCCATGCAACCTGGAATCCTTCTCATAATTAACAATTCATTGGGCAGTAATAACGCTTATTGTGGACGGCCTCGAAAACCTCAGAAACCATGGTATTGAATGCTATTTTTAGAGATATTTTTTTAAATACCATTTTAGAAGCGCATCCATTTTGATCAACCCATTTCCAGTCATTCTGATAAGCTACATACTCCATCTCCAGGCCTGTCATTTGGGTTTACAAAACACACCTTTCAGCCCTAACCACCAACCCTGCCCTGTTGTAAGTACCTGTTTTCATTCTGGGTGTGGCTCTGCTGTCCTACGTCTTCTCAGTCCCTCCCTCTAGACTTTCCTTTAGTGGCACCCTTCCTAATTCCTCAGGTTATAGGTTGACCTAGTTATTAATTCTGCATTGTGCAAAGCTATGCCAGGAACTTCAGAACCAGAAGGTGGCAGACTGTGGAAATTAGAGGCAACCAAAGCCAGAGGCGGAAAAACCAGCACACAGAGACACCAGCGTCTTTTAAGTAAGAACACTCCGGAGGGAATTATTTGGGCCAACAATGAAGAGTAGCATCACACTAGAGCCACTGTTTGGGGTATGAAAGACAGCGCACTTCTGTATTAAAGGAATAGAGCAGGCTATTTACCCAGAATTGTCAGCATACACTTCCTGATTCCAGGTTCAACTACATAACATCTGCACTAGCCACTTCCACCGCACCACAACTACTATCTCAAGCACTTAGTTTAAATCCTAGGAAAAGGAAATAGGGCTGATATTCAAGTAGAAAACACTCCATGGCAGTAGTCATTTCGATCATGTCGAAGGCAAAGGGTGTGAACTGGGCCTAGGAGGCAGTAGGACTCTGGACCATCTGTTTGCTCCTCTGAGCCCTGGACACCACTCCCTGCTTGTGGGCAGTGTGAGGGAACAAAGGATGAATACAGCTCCTCTGGCCCCTGGACACCACTCCCTGCTTGTGGGCAATGTGAGGGAACAAAGGATGAATACAGATAAGATACGCTGGGGCGCATTGTAGATGGCAAGCCCCCCAGAAGAAAATGGAATATCAGAGGTTTCTAAAAATTAAGATTTTGTTAAAACTCACTTTCTTTGGTGTTCTTATTGGTGTGATGTAGAAGCTGTGATGCAATCTCACAAAAACAGCAGGCATTGGTTAGGAGGGTCAGAAAGCCCCATCCCACAGTGCATTGTACTCTGTCAGAGGCAACCAAAAACCTAAAACATTCTGAAATGGGTTTGGACAGCAAATCGCAATACCCACCAAGTCTATGGCACTCAGTTCTAGGGAAAAACTGATATTCTGACCACACCTCATTTGTTCATTTGGATCAGGGTTGACATACCGTCACTGCCTAACACCCCCGCCCCCTAAAGAAATCTTCTTTTGGCAGACCTGCAACAGATGTCACAAGCTATACAGTGAGAAGCACTAGAAAGTCATGTAACTGCCATGTGTGTGCCTAATATGTATGTTTCATAATATAAGGAGATCACTCCTGCAGAATACTTGTAAGACCTTAAAAGCCTTATTTAGAAGTTAGCAGAGGGGATTCTCCATCACAAATGTGGCAATGTCCCATCTGTCATATTATAAGTACATTATAGCCTGTGGTTCATGTAATACAGTGTCACAGTCCCATAAGACACTCCAGGCTTTGAAGAAGGAGTATCCTGACCACCAAACTCTAAATAAGGCCATACATCTTCACAGTCATATTTAGTTCCGCTGGGCTCCTTCATTTTAACATATCTCCGCTATTACTGTTCTAGTGAGTAGAAAGAGAACTGCTGTGAGAGGCAAACAAAAGAGTCACTACAGTCAAGGAGACTACTTTCTCTGCTGTGATCCTCTGCTACAAAAGATCTGTGGTGGGATCCTGGCATATCTTAGATATTTTTGTAAGATCCTCACCCAAAAGGTACCACCTGTGGCATGCTTCGTCATTGGATCCTCACCCACAGCACCTAGTGTGATTGGGAGGGCTTGACGCAGTTTGTTAGCGGAGCACTTTGCTAAGAAGGAGGGATTTGAGTTAAAATTAGAATTGCCTCTGGATCCTCTATTGTTTTTATCTGAGGTCCTTTGGCAAGCTTAAAAGCAAAGGGCCAGATGTATGAAGCCTTTTTGCATTCGCAAACTGTGCGAATGCCCGTTTGCGAATGCAAAAAGGCCTTTCAGAATGTATGAAAGGCATTCTGAACGCAATTTAAAGGAATCGGTAAAATAGCGATTCCTTAAAAGTGCGACCCCATTTAGAGAATCGCAATTTGCGATTCTCTAAATGCGGCATCGCAAATAAGGAATCCTTATTTGTGATTCCTTAAGCACATGTATGAAGCAATTCCTTAATGCTAATTGGGCATTAAGGAATCGCCATTACCACCAAGTTGACCTTGGTGGTAACCATGTGCAAATTTTTAAATGCATTTTTAAAATTGACATGTAACGCACACATGCCCTTTTGGCATGTGTGCACCTTACATGTCTTCCAAAATTGTTTTGGGGTGCAGCAGAGGGGGCCTTAGGCCCCCAGCACCCTGGAGTTTCCATTTCCCAAATTGCGAATTCCAATTAGGAATTCGCAATTTGGGAAATGCAACAAATTTGCACATAAGGGCCGACAGGCCCATAGGTGCGAATGGGGGCTGTATAGCAATTTGCGATTCGGTAATAGCATTTGCGATTTTTAAGAAATCGATATTACTGAATCGTAAATATGATACATAGCATTTCGCAATTCAGAAATAGTGATTTCTTAAAAATCGCTATTTCCGAATCGCAAAAGGCTTTTTTCACACATCTGGCCCAAAATTATCTATCAGGGTATAATGGTCCAAAATATCTGTGGGTTGACATGTTTCAGCCTTCTATATGCCTCTGAGGGTCAGCAGGTTTTCTTCAGGAGCTATTTGAATGTAATCCTTAAAGTAGGAAATTTGATATTACCAAAAGTCTCAGTTCATTAATGGTGTGACTCTTTCACCCATACACGTACAAAGCATGCATGCAAATATGAACCATTGCTGACTTTTTCCTCTGTATTATCTAGAATTAGACTATAACATAGAATGTATAACTTTACCGCAATCATATACTCTTGTCCCTTTTGCAATGTCACATAATGCTTTGTGTGTGTGTCAAGGCATTCACATGAGACCACCCCAGTTTCACACTCGCAGGTCATCACAGTGCATTTTGGCAAAATTTAAAAAGGTACACACAATAAGAAAAATAAACGTGACTAACTGTGATTCCATGCACATGCAAGTGCCCTATAAACGTGTATCCTGTGACCTACATATTTTGTGGACTATGTAGTCTCCATAAGGCACCAAGGGAGGGTGATCCCTGTAGTCCCTCACTAAGGTCATAAATATAATGCTGATTACATTAGTAATTCTCTGGTTAACTGTGTCTTCCGTGACGGCCCCATTTAAAAGATCCCATGGGGCTTACTTCATCAAGGGAAGCCATCTTGCCATTGAACTACTATAAAAAAAAAACTGCTTTTAAATAGGATTGAAATTGATGTGGTTTTCTCTACCTGCACGTGTGCTGAGGGGTGTGGTGTTTCCTTGGGTCTTTGGAAACTGTAGTCCCAAGACACGGAACATTGTGGAAAGTGCTGTTCTGAGCCACAGTGCAGTATCTCTTTATGTATAAGTATTAAGTTGTATTTCTCATATTGGGAACATATTATATTCTTAAGACTTGTTCTCAAACATTATTCTCAACTCAGAATAAGGACACTAGTGTCATTGTGTGCAGAGGGGTGTGGTATTTTCTTAGGTGGCCATGGAACATAGTCCCGAGACACGCTACAATGTGGAAATGTAGTCCTGAACCTCAGTTGTGGAATCTCGCAACATACCCTCATGTTGAGAGAGTCTTAAGTTGTATCCTCATTATTGTTAGCTCAAAAAAAAAAGTCCTGGTGCGTATTCACGCACTGTCATTAGATTGTGGCTTGCTAGGAAGTGTAGTTCCAGCATAGACTCAACGTTCTGTTCCATGTGTGAGTGTACCCATCTCTCCTGGGTTAGCCTTACTATATTGGAGCTGTCTTGGTCATATAGTCACAGTTAAGCTACTGTGTCTCATGACCTAGGTGCGCTCCTCATGAGTGAATTTCCCTGTGTTGGTGGAGTTTATCATAAACTGACAGATATTACTCGGTGCACTGTCAGGATCTGATAGGGCAGTACATTTTTTTCAAAGTACACACATATTAGAACAACTATATGTGGATGATAACAAATAATGCCATAGTATTGCACTCTCAATAAAAGGAGGGTTGTGTATCGATGCAGTGTAGATGTGAATTAAAACTGTCTCACAAGACAGCATACGTCTGACTCATATAGGTGGGAAAAGATTACAGGATGTTCCACCTTAGAATCTCATTTTTCAGCCCTTGTTTGTGTGTGTATAATTTATATATTCACTGTTGCTCTTTCTGAAAGAGAATTTTCTCAATGCGTCTGTTCCCCCTATTATTTGTTTCAGAACTATCCATTTGAGGTCTTTTACAGAGAGTGTGCTTCGAAAACGAAGTGTTCATCCATTTTTATGGTGTTCCATTTACATCGGATATTGCTTCTATGTTCGCAAAACCTGATCCTAGCCATTCTGGATGTCATCCCTATATATTTGAGGTCACATAGCAGGTAATCATAAATGTGACCTTTTTTATTTTTCAGTTGGTGTGTCCTCTCAACTGACATTTAAATCGTAAACCCAGATCTAGTTCCTTCATTGGTGATGTTAGATGGTGGACACTACACTGGCCACATGGGTAGTGTCCCACTACTCTCGGGAGGCCTAAGGCACTATGGGCCAGATGTACGAAAGGATTTTACCCATTCTGTGTCTATGGGAAAAAGCTTTCGTACATGTGGCCCTATGTATAGTGTTGGTCACCTGTGTTATCTGTTTGGGTCTTGTGTGTACAAGGGTGTCCTGAAGGCTTTTTGCTCCTTTGTGTGAAAAGACGGGGTTGTCCCATTGTCTGGTTCCTGTATTCAAGATGCGCCAATTTCTTTTTATGATTTCTTTATACTGCCACAGGCAATAGTGTATGTTGTCACACATACTAGAGGGGGTTCCCAGGTCTCTCTCACCGGTGTGTCAAATAAAGAATCTCAGTTTTGATTTCTGGCCCTTTATTAATCTCTTGGATGATCCATTCTTGATAATGCCAGGCTCTCTGTTTTTTTGTGCTAAATTCTCTGCTTGTCTTTTGAAGTTGTTAATCCAACTACAGTTCCACTGCAAGTGGAGGAATTGCATGTAAGACAGTTTTTCTCTCAGTGGGTGGGGATGGAAACTGCCAAATCAGAGCAGGTTATTTTTGGCAGTTGGTTTGCGACAGGTGTCAGTTTGAGGTATACCTCCTTCAAGGAGTATCCTTACATCTAAGAATGTCAACAAGCCTTTGCTGATTGTGTGTGTAAATGTCAGGGTTCTATCCTGTCTATTCAACCATATGATGAAATCCAAGGCGGTAGCTACATCACACCTTCATACCACTAGAATGTCACGCTGTTTGCATGGGTTACTATTGTGCAAAACATGCTTTAGAAATTCAATATTTCACCTGGGGGTCACTTTATAGCACTAAATTCCAACTCTACTTATAGTAGCAAATAGTATGAATAGAAGACTGCCTGGAAGACAGACCTAAAATAGTTCTTCGCAAAATCTGCCTACATTTGGAACTGTACCTCTGGAATCCTGTGCACCACTGCATGCATGGAAATATTTAAAAGCAACAATGAAGAGCCTTGATGACACCACAGTTGACGTTTTTTAAGAAGGTGGTGGGACTGATTCTGCCTTGCTGCATTAAGAGAGAAAGACAAGTACGTATCCACTTAAGGGTTTTTGTAGTGGCTTCTGGCTGGTCGAGCAGGATCAGAAGTTTGGTCTCTGTAAGGAAATGTGTTCTGCCCATCACATTCGATTTGTTTTTGGACCACCTGGTATGTGATCCTTTTACAGCGGAGAGCCTCACAAACTGCGACTCACCCAAGATAACGAATGGTAAATGGACTGCATGGGTTTACCGCTAGTGCCCGCCTTTTAAGATAAGACCATTGAGGCGCAGCAAATGTAAGAGGCACTTGGCTGATTACATGTGTACATGCTTGGGAGGACTGCACGTGGGAGACTCCTCTTGTGCGCAGCCCAGTTACTGCCCACAGGTAGCTTGGCCTTCAAGATTGGGTATTGACCTGGGGTAGGCCTCATAGTGCTAATGTACACTCATAGGAAAAGTCGGTGTGGTTTACTGTCTTGTCTGCAATGACACTCCATTATGCACCCCTGAGGAGGGCTGCCTTAAAAGGCAGCTTTGCTTCGCCTTGGCCTACAGACACCATAGATGTACCAATTTAGGGCACACACTGTATGAGAAAGTCAATTCTGCAAGCTTTACAAACATATCTGTACAGCTAAGGGTCATCCAGGAATGTCATATTTCTCTGGATCAGAGCCCAGGTCCTTTCTCAACCTGCTGTGCTCCGTTAATTACATTTCTGTTCAACAGCAGGAACAAAGGCCTTCTCACACAAAGGGAGCAATTAACAGTGCCTAACTAAGCTCCTGAGGGGGAAAGAGGTGGGGCGGAATGCTCTGCATCAATCAGCCGCTGTCACACTGTTCCAGGGATGGCCTGCCCAAGCCCACTAAACAAAGAGGGGAGGTCAGATATCTGGAGTCAACCCAGGATGGGGCTCCCTTTGAAGATTTGCTGGGAAAGGCCATGACAGTGATCTCAAGAGAGAGGAGCTGAGGGCCCTAGAGCAGATGTGGCAAGTGACTCTTGGGTGATACCCTTTTGAAATATCCCAGTAGGCTGTGCAGGAGTGTGAGAACAGAGGTGGAGAGGTGATATTGCTCCATAGGCTAGGCCAGAGGTGCATCCCTACTGAAGCCTCCCGCTCTTGCGCAGGAGTAGAGCTCTCTCTTTGTTCTGATTTCCTGCTGGACACTGGGACTGGAGGCAGCCGCCATGGACTATTGGAAGGAAGAACCCCCTGATGGCCATCTGGACTAAGGACTCTGACTTCAGTTGACTTCAGGGCCAGCGAGGCTCTCTCCAGGACCAGGGAAGCTGGTTCCCTTACAACCCCTGAGGAATAGTTAGGTGAAAGACTGGGCCTCTGCACAAGGAGGAGTGGCCTAGAGGAAAACAAGAAGAAATTCTGGACTTCTGCGAAAGAAGGAGAGGCCCAGAGTTAAACTAAGTGAAAGACTGTGCATCTACGTAAACAGGAGTGGCCCAGAGGAAAACAAGGAGAAGGGCATCAAGATATGAGCATGCAAAGGATTTGACCTTCCCCCTCCCCCTCCAACTAGGAAACTAAGGATCCTTTTATTTCATAATACTGGGTGGGGGGAGCAACCATGGGGCTACCTCCCCAGCGTCCAGAAGGACTGAGGACCCTAACCCTCATGCCAGTTTATGAAGCTGGGGAGCAGGGACCCCAGCTCTGGGCCCCCTATAGCTGAGGAGACCAGAAGAGTGCTGTTGTGCTTCCATTGGAGAGGAGAGAAAAAGGGGCAGGACCCAAATTCCTTCCTGGGTCCCAACAGCCATAAGAGACACAGGGACACTGCTGCACTCCCCCCACCTGTTGTGGGCCTGTCCCGCTCCCCTGCCTGTGTCTGTGGGGAGCAGGTGGCTACCACACCATCCAGCACCCTGTCTGCTGGAGCAGGCAGGGGAGAAAATTTGCTGGCTCCGCAGACAGCGGGAGAAGTGCTGCCGTGCGGAGAACTGGCCGGTTGGCCTGGGGTGAGCTCCCAGGGCTGCCCCCAATGAACCAGGCCTACGGGTACCCGGATGGGTCCCGTCACTCCAGTCCCAAACAGGGGGCCAGCAAGACGCGCAATGTGAGGCCTCACAGCACTTCAAAGGAAAGCAGCAAAGCTGGTACTATGATATGCACACTTCTGAGGGAGCGCCTCATAATGTGTCCTGCGGGGCATGTCTAAATACATCAGTGCTGCTGCTTGTGGTGGCCCCAGAATGGTGGGACCACTACCATTGAGGAGCAGAGAGTGTGGCGCGCTGCAAGAGTGGTGCAGCTCCCCCAAAAAGAGGCCCCAAAGTATTTGCCTAAGGTACTGACCCTAAGTCTGCACGGTCTGAAAAAGATGACTAGCCTAGGGGTTTCCTTGAAATTCAAGCACTCCACAGCCTGGAGCATGTGTTCTGCAGCTTGGAGTGCTGCGCCCACTAGGGACAAAGTTCATGGCTGCAATTACTGTGGCCTGAAGAATGTTAAAGAAGTGTACATGTTGTGCAGCACTGTAGGGGTGCAGGCTATGGTTACAGGTGCTGTAATTGAAATGTGATGCCCCCTAATAGCTATATTGACAACTGTATCTTCAATGTTGAGATTGTACTAAGAAACACAGATGCCTATGTGCTACTCATCTATAAATGCTTTATTCAAAGACTAATGTTTAAGGCTCTTACTGATCAAAAGGTATAAACTTTATTGTCCTTTTGAATGCTTTCTTCAAAGAATAAAGTTGACGATTTTTACTGATCAAAATGTATAAGCCTTATTAACATAAAAAAGAGCATTTCCCCATGATTATTGTTGATTATTGCATTTTCTGCTAAAATTATGATATTCTGGCATGTAGTTTGTTGGTCTGGATCCCGTTACAAGGTATTTTTATCGGCCTTCTGAATATTTGTAAATGACTGCATAGTATTGAGTAATGTGTGTGTAATAAATGTACTTATCCTTTTTCAAAAGAAAAATACAGACTGGACTATCATTTATTGAGTTATTTTTATATGCGGAATGATGATAACGAGCACACAATCTCCCTTGAGTAAGCCTGGACTTCTCTGCTTCGCTGCCCTGAGAGAGTCAAGCGCTTCAATGGGGTGTTAGGTTCCCAGTGGAGGACTTGTGCAGGCCACACAACTAATGGCCTGTTTTCTTACTGTCTCTATCAGAGATGTGAAAAGATGTTATGTTATGCTCACTTGGATATATAGCACTTTCTGGATCTGGTCCTCCTGTACAGTTCTGGGTCTGTTCATAATGTGTTTGGTTGTGTTTGATCATTTTGGATAGTTTTTAGAAATGAGTCATATTGTATTGTATTGCAACCTTTGTATAACACTTACCACCCCTGTGTGAGACACAGACATTTTTTCTAGCTATCGCGTTTAGAATTTTCAAATCTATTAAGGACACGGAGGCGAGGATTATGCTTCTCTTTCTATGCTTTAATAAATTTTACCAGCCAATAAGAAAGACTTTTTATAAAAACTACAAATCCCATGAACCCACCATAATACATGAACAACCATAGAGACCAGCCATATAAAACCTAAATGTCTCTTCCTCTTTCTTTGCACATAGACACAGTTAATGCACTGATGCCGAAAGTGTCCCACAAACTAAACCTCAAGTCCACAAAAAAAAAAAAAAAAACTTCTGAACCAGGACGAAGAACATCTCATCAACGAAGTGGTAGAGGAAGGAATCCCAAGAAGGCATCCAGGCGATGAAAGGTCAATCATTTGTCCTCTTAACCTAAACCAAGAAGAAGAAAAATATAGCCATAAACACTGTCTTATGTATAAATAAACAGAGTTAAATCACCCTTTTTTGCAATACATATAATACAATGTTATTATCAGGGTGGGAAAGAAAAATTGTAAGAATCACAGCAATCATTATGCAAAAATATATGTACAAGGAATCATGAAAGACTTAATAATGAAAATTTCAAACAATGGGTGGGATAATCCTTGCCTCCGTGTCCTTAATAGAATTGAAAATTCTAAACGCGATAGCTAGAAAATATTTCATCCTATGTCAGGACCGGAGGCCCTAATTATGCTAGTTTAAAGTCTTGCCATTACTATTGATGACACATCTAAAGTGGAATCAGAAGACCAATGAGCTGCGCTCAAAATGTCTTCTAAACGAGAACCAAGGGCAAAAGATTTTTATGCTATAGCACCTCTCCCAGAAAGTGCGCCAAATTTGGATACATCACTTCCAGCTTCTGACAAGATCCATTTCACCCATCTAGCTAGAGTTGCTGAAGAAACTTGTCGAAATGGTTTCTGAAGCAAAATAAGCAGTTAGCCCAACATATCAGACCGAAATTCAGCAGCACCTACTTCATAATCCTTCGAGCATTGTACAACCCAGAGCTTGCTATTATCAGGAAAAGCTGGATATGATACCAACTTGGTATTGCACTTAGTTCTTCTAGATATGACAAACGAAACACCTTCCGGGGAGAAGCGTCTCCATGCCAAATCTAAAGCTTTAACGTCAGACACGTTTACAAGATATGAGACAAAGTAGGGTGGTAAGCTTAGCAGAAAGCTGTTTCCTGGAGAGATATTTATTGGAAGGCCAGGAGTCCAAAAACTGTAGAACAATAGTAACGTCCCAAAGCTCTGAATATTTGGGTAAAAGGGGGTTTAACATCCTGGTGCGCAGAATTAATTTACAAACAACAGGTAACTGACCAACCGGTCTACCGTCAATGAAGACATGACCGGCAGAAATGGCTGAGCGAAAATTGTTAATAGAATTATAAGCCATCCCTGAGGCGGCCAAAGAAGCTAGGAAAATCAAGATCAAGGTGCAATCGGCATTAAAGGGATCTGAACTCCGTGAAGTACACCAACTACACCAGCGTCTCCAAGCCGAGGCATAGTGTTTATGTGTGATGGGGACCCAGGATTGAATGATGAACTCCTGAGCTTGGCTCGAAAGGCCTGGGAGACTCCAGTTTTGCCTGAAAGACGCCAAGCTAGTAGAGACAGTTGACCTGGTGGGATCAAAGGATGAGGAGATCCCCCCGGATCCAGAAGGAGGTTCCAACACCAGGGCAAGAGGCTGGGAGGAGCACAGGCCAGCTCCATAATAATGGAGAACCAAGGTTGGGATCTCCAATATAGGGAGATTAACACCATTTCCGCTTCTTGTCTCCGAGGATGTGCTAGGACCCTGGGAACCATTACAAATGGAGGGAATGCATAGGAGAGGAATGGAGTCCAATCCTAGAGGAAAGCATCCGTCACTCTCGCTCCCGGATCCGGATGCCAACTGAAGTACGCCGGAAGTTGAGTGTTCAGGCGTGAAGCGAAAAGATCGATCGTGCACCGACCCCATATCCGCATGACTGTTCTGAAAACTCGAGCATGCTATCTCCAATCGCTGGCATCCCTCAAATGACGGGAGAGCCAGCCCGCTATCGCATTCCGTTGACCTGGAAGGTACTCTGCTGTCACCGAAATGTGATTCTGGAGACAATAATGCCAAAATTCTTTGGCAGTCTCCTTCAGTAAATGTGAATGTGTTCCTCCTAATTTGTTCACATACCGAACCGCTAAAACATTGTCCATCCTGAGCAGAATCGCTTTGCCCGCTGTCAAGCTGCGAATTGCAAAAGAACCCGCTAAGAGTTCCAGGCAATTGATATGCATCGACAGCTCCTCCTGTGACCAACGACCCCCGGTGGAAAGTTGGCCACAACGAGCACCCCAATCCCATAAGCTGGCATTCGCCTCTATGATTAGGTCTGGGGAACAGGGGAAGGTGGCCCTGCCGTTCCATGCTTAAATGTGAGTTAACCACCAGGAGATTTCGATTCTCTCATCTTCTGATAGGGGAACTGACTGGGAATAAGACAAGCCCTTGTTCAAGTGCATGATCTTCAGACGTTTAAGAGACCTGTAGTGCAGGGGACCCGGAAAAATCGCCTGAATAGAAGAGGCTAGCAGTCCCACCAGACGTGCCAGGGACCTCAAGGATACAGTTGTCTTGGATACCGCTAGTCTCAATTCTCTCTTGATGTTCCTCACCTTCACTTGGGGAAGAATCAATTGAGCTGAAGGTGTATCCACCAAAAAACCTAGGAATTCTATAGATTGTGAAGGGATTAGAATGGATTTTTGGACGTTGAAAACAAAACCTAACTCCTGAAGGAGAGAGATCGCCCATTCCAGGTGAAGCATTACCGTTTGGGGAGACTGGGACATAATTATTATGTCGTCCAGGTAAATGATCAGACGAACACCTCTGGCTCTCAGACATTCCACCACCGGTATCATCAGCTTCGTGAAACACCACAGAGCTGACGGCAGACCGAAGGGAAGAACCTTGAATTCGTAAATCCTTCCCTCCCACTGAAATTGGAGGAAGCGGCTGTGGGGAGGAAAAATAGGAATGGACAGGTACGCGTCCTTCAGATCCAGACGGACCAACCAATCTCCTATCCGAAGGATGTCCCAAAGTAAATGGATCCCCTCCATTTTGAAGTGTCGGTAAATAATCCACTGATTTAATTCTTTCAAATTGAGTACCAATCTTGAGCTGCCACCTTTTTTGTCTACCAGAATAATGGGGCTCACAAATCCTCGGGATGCAGGTCTGTTTCCTCTATAGCATTCTTCGATAGAAAAGCAAGAATTTCTTTATGAATGAAAATCTGATCTGAGTGGGAAAAATACAGTGCGCTGGGGGGAGATAGTTGATGGGGGGACTGAAAGAATTCTATTTTGAATCCCAGAATGATCTCTAATACCCAAGGATCATTTGAGAGTTTTTGCCAATTGTGGTAGAAACTTTGAGTGCGACCCCCTAAAGAGACCTCTTCCCACAGAATAATTCTCACCTGCAGGAGAGGAATCCTGGATGGCGGCAGCTGCACCCCTGAATCTTCCTCTATGGAAGCAGCCTCTGAAGGACCGTCTTGAAGTGTAGAAGGTGTAGGCTTGATCTTGATAGCCACCTCTACCTCTGTGGCCTTGGAAGCTTTCTCCGGTTGGATTCTGATAGCCGCGGCCAAACAGTCACTCCCTCAAGCGCCCCGCCTGGGAAAAAAGAGGTTGAAGGCCTCTCTTGATCGAACCCTGAGCTTTATCCAAGCTGGAAAAAAGTGGTGACGAATTTAGACAGCTCCTTAAGAGACGGGGCTCCTAATAGGAGGCCCTGAGCCGCAGGGCCCGCTTCTGAGGATGCAAGATCTGCTAATTTAGGGTCCGGTTTCATCAGGATAGACCGGCAACGTTAGTTTGAAATAGCCCAGTTGGTATTACCCAACAGGCAAATCGCACGTTGTGATCAGCTAATAAGGGTTTCCGTATCCACTGGAGTGTTAGATTCTTTCGCTTGATACGCTAGTTCCTTGATCTTTGTCAAGGGGCCTGACAAGTCTAAGAATTTATCTTGACAGGATTTCCAAGCTCTGTTGATTCCCTTCTTATGGTCTTTTGTATACTTCTTCAGGTAAGTCACCATAGATGGATCTACATCCGGAGTCTCTGCTACCTTGTCAGGGAGAACCTAACGTGCATTCCGAACGTAAACGTGCACGCACCTCCTTATCAAACTCCTGTCTAATGTGATCTTTCACATAGTCTGTTACTTTAGGGGGAAGTATCCAAGCAGTAGATCTGGGATGGATAATCTCTCCCGGTTCGAAAGTCAAAAGTTTCTCCTGTTTATTGGCAGAGGTATGATGGGTTTTCGCCTTGCGTTTGCGCGGTGGTTGCAAGTGGCCCTTGGATGAACTTCGAGATGAGGCAGCATCGGAATCATCCGTTAATCCGTATGCACGGGGAGCTGCAGGCATACTATAGGGGTGTTCAGTAGCAAAATAATCCACTAGTTTCTCGAAGGTTTCAGAGTAACTTTTCTTGCTTAGAAACGTGAACCCTTCAATCATGGCCTCGGTGGGGGGGAAGCCAGCCTTGTTGCTGTGCAAACCCATAAAGGTGATGCTGTAATGGGGTTATAGCCTTTGCTAGTGCATCATTGACGGTCTGGCGCACACCTGCGTCCAGCGCCTGCACAAGATCTTGTTCAAATGAACTAGTGTGCATTTCTTCGAAATAATAGTTCTCATCCCCCTCTTGATACTCGTCATAAATGGTTTGCAAAGGATTGCTCAGTCTGCCCCAGAGTAAATGAGGAGCACCACTGTGAAAATGGGGGAGGGCTTAAAAAGCGGGGAGCTTATAATATATAACCCCAATTCAGGTGTAACAAAGTTGGAAGAATGTGGATGGAGCACCGGAAAGTTGCTCTAGGCCAAAGCCCGCAAAAAACTTTAGAACCCTGACAGGTCAATCTGCCAGGGAGTTCAGTGGGAGCCAGGGGGTTGGAGGAAGAATAGCCCCGTACTGTAAGTGCCCTCAGGGATGTATAGAGGCACCAGGGCATTCGTGGTGCGTCACGCTGGGGAAAAGTCGGAATGCGAGAGTCGGCAAGCCCTCAATGAAGAGGTAAACGATTGCCGGCTCGCGCACACTCCGAAACGTGTGCTGCACCTATAAACATAAAAATAGGACTGCGCGGCAAGGCCATGCGGTCCCGGCTCCCATGAATGAAGCTCCCGCTCCACAAAAGACCCGGATGGCAAGCCGCATTCAAAGCGTCTGACAAGGTCAGAAATACGGAAGTAAGCGGCGCAGAAGCTGCGTGCAATTACAAAGACAAACACTATGAATAACAAATATATTGGAATTGCGCTAAGGCAAAATGACTTAACTGGCTGCGGAGCAGCAAAGAAAGAGGAAGAGACATCTATTCGTGAAGGTTTTATAGGGCTGGTCTCTGTGGTTATTCATGTGTTATGGTGGGTTCATGGGATTTGTAGTTTTTATTAAAAGTTTTTCTTATTGGCTGCTGAAATTTATTAAAGCATAGAAAGAGAAGCATAATCAGAGCCTCCGGTCCTGACATAGAATGAATTATTTGCCTACATAGGTAACACGCTACACCTTATAGGGTGTATGGGTGTGAGTGTATTGTCTTGGTTTTGATCCTATATAGGGAGTGTTTCCAGGCTGTGGCTGATAACCCTCAAAGGGTGGTTGTCCATTCTGAGATACTATAATTATTTTTACAAGCTTGAGATAGGCATAGGTTGGAGGAAATAACAGTGGTGAGATCTGCTGGGATGAACTTTGTTAATATCATCCCATAAGTGGTTGCTATTGGGAGCTGTCAAAAAGCGGTCATTATATGTAGCTTGTTGAGACCTGCGGTGCTGGACTAACTTAAAGTCCTCCATTGGCCAGTGGTATGTGACAGATGTCTTCAGTTATTCCATAGCAACACAAAAGGATGATGGACGAAGTGCTGAAACTTTTCAAACACTCACCTCCTGTCACAAATCTAGGTTTAATCCAGTGTTCTTCTGCTCACCATGCTACCCCAGTTTGGACCCAGCCATATGCAAATCAGTCATGACCCTGTTCCCCATGAGAACAGTCCAGCCCGAGCTGCCAGGCCCAGGTCCTCTCTGGACCTGAAACTAGCACCCTGGGACCGGTTTCAGGGTATCACCAATCATCAGCCATGCTAGCTTGAATCCAGTGGCACAGTAAGCATGGGACCCACGTTTGGGCACACCCTCTTCAGTTATTCCATACCTGTTCAGTTGATGGTGTGCAATTTATGGATGTGGCCTGGTACAGTACAGGGTAATGGACAAAACCTGTAGCAGTTTTATTTTTTATGAGTGTAAGAGTGTTACTCAGTACAAGGGAATTATTACAGAAAAAACTGACCTACCTAAGCATTGCAAAATAGTCAGGTAGCCACAACCTTGCTAGCACAGTGCAAGATGCATTCTGTGCCATCTTTAAGAATGAATAATACGTTCTAAGGGTCGTGATAATTGACAGCAAAGCTGATAGTAAAGTATTCAAATCAAATACGAGATGTAATTTTGTATAGCTAATTTCCGCTGTGGATGAAGAGTAAAATTGTGCTGTGAGATTTAACCCTCTATTATTTATCCCCCTGTATACCCAACACGTGTGCCCAGGCAATCAACCTAAAATCAAATGTTTGGGGAGCACCCCTGCTATAGCCCTGCAGCCTAAACAGGCTACAACCCTTGGAGAGTCAAGGATAGTGGTGGTGAGATCAGGCAGAATGTTCTGATGTTTGGTGATGTATTGTATTGGATAGTAGCCTCCAAGATCCTGTATTGGATCTCTGTGGAGCATTGCATGCATGAATGTGTGTGCACCGAAGGACTTTGGCTTTAGTTTTGATCTGCTGTTATATAGTGTTCCGGGGAAATATTGAAAAAAATATTGTGATGCAGGAATATCATGTCAAAAATACTGTCAACTCAAATAATATTGTGGGACAGAATATAGAAGGTAAGAATATCAAGTGTTGGGTATGAAATATTGTTTAAAAAAAATATCCTATACAATACAGTTTTATTTAATATAGTTAATAATGTAATATTTATTAGTTGTAGTAATAGGATAAGGTATTAATATTATGATCAGATTTGTTTTTTATTTTCAGTATTACTAAGTATTAATGTAAAATTTTAATTTGTATAAATGTAATTAATAACTTTTCATTTAGCAGCAAGTTGTAGAGCTTACAGGGGATTTGGGTGGGAAGTTACTTAAAATACAAATTATTGCCTCACTCCCCTTTTTAATGGTGTTCGGCAGAGAGTAATGGGGTCTCCGGAGCCTTTTAAGGCTCAATGAGAGGGTGCTGCATGGCCCCTCTTCCCTTTTATAAGGAATTCGCCCTTTGGATTATGGGTTTCCCGGGCCCTGGGGACAGTTAAGGCTTTGGGAAGAGGGCTATGCGCCAGCGTGCCTATATTTAAGTAATGGCCCTGGGAGATGGGGTTCCCAGGGCCATTATTGGCTTGAGGAAGGGGGCTGTGTGCCCCCCCTCCCTTACAGGCCTCCGGGATTGGAGCCCCTGGGACCATTTATGGCTCGCTCCTCCTCTCCCCTTTACAAATATCTTTTAGCCTAAGGTGATAGGTCCCAAAGTGGCTCGAAGGGGAGCTGTGAGCCCCATCCCCTATAAATAAAGTCCTCAGGGATGGGGGTCACTGGGTCCTGAAGTGGCTTGAATAGGGCGGCTGCACTAATACTATAGATGCGGAGTCTTAGAGCAAGAGTTTTTGTTACTAGGGATAGCTATAACTGGTGAATTTCAGTGTTGTTTTAAAATTGTAAATGTTACTTTCTCTCTGACATTTTCATTGAATGATAATGTTACTTTAACCTTCGTTTTTCCAGTGAAAACAAATATATACATGTGTGTGTGTGTGTGTGTGTATTCGCTGAAAAACTAGCTATACTGTAAATCGCACCACCGCCGTACACAGTGTTATCAACAAATATGTAATTTTGGTTATCATCAGTGATGTTATCTATCAGTGGTGTTATAGAACATGTCATAAGGGTTGTAATATTTGAAAAGCAGACAAAAGGTGATAGTGAGATGCTTGCAATAACTTTTACCACTCGCAATTGCCCAAGATAGCATTCCAGACCATTGTTCTTTTACCCACCTTGCCACCTCAAATTAGACCTAGTTATCTGCAAATCAGTCTTGATCCTGCTCCAATAGGAACAGTCCAGCCCGATATGTCAGTCCACGTCCTTTCTGAACCGGAACACAAGCAACCCATGACCAAGCTATACTTGGCTGATGAGCCCTTATCAGAGCATAACTGGTCCTAGGACGCTTGTGTTCCAGTTCGTGAGGATCTGGCCTGGCAGTCCGGGCTAGACTGTTCTAATGAGATGCAACATCAAGGCTAATTTGCACATGGCTGGTTCCAATCTGAGGTTGCATGACGAGCAAAAGAATGATGAGTAGGGATGCTACCCTGAGTGATTGCCAGTGGTTAGACAAATGGCAAGCATTCCTCCCATCACTTTTGTGTGTTTGATGACTGCCCCTAGTCACAAAGGCATGTTGAGACGTGGGTCCTGTGCTCACTGTGCCACTAGAACCAAGCTATTCCTGGCAAAGGACCCTTTAGCAGGGTGAAACCAGTCCTAGGTTGCTTGTTTTCTTGTTCAGAGAGGACCTGTTCCGGCTGGACTGTTCCCATAAGGAGAAGGGTCAATGCTGATTTGCATGTGGCTGGGTCCAAACTGAGGTGGCATTGTTAACAAAGGAACAATGGGTGG
Source organism: Pleurodeles waltl (assembly GCF_031143425.1). NCBI lineage: Eukaryota > Metazoa > Chordata > Amphibia > Caudata > Salamandridae > Pleurodeles > Pleurodeles waltl. The sequence continues at coordinate 399,325,284 of NC_090448.1, forward strand.
AATGCTACCCCGAGCGATTGCCCGTAGTTAGACAAATTGCAAGCATTCCTCCCATCACTCTTGTGTTTGTTGTAACATGTGATTCATAAGCAGTGCATGGGGAGGGCACAAGTCATACTTTCTTGGAATAGCTGTAACTAGTGAATGTCAGTGTTTTTTGTTTAAAATATTTCATTTAAACTAACATGTTTGCCTAATTATAACCTCACTTTAACCATTGTTTTTTTCAGTGAATTTCTATTTTTTTTTTAAAGTACAGTAATATAGTATTGCCATATGTAAGTATGCCAACCCTCCTGAGGGTAGTCAACCTGTCTGCTGTGCACAACCTCCAGCTGCAGCGTAGGGATGGTCAAAGTCGCCAACACCCCTAGGGCAGCCAGGCAAGCATGTCCTTTGGCTGTGCACTGCTGGGAGTTTGCTGCAGGGCTGTGCTTTGTTGCGGTTTTGCCACAGGGCCTGTCCTGTGGACACCACCCATGGCACCCCAGGTGACCATCCCTCACTGCACATGGCCTTTGGGTGTGCACGACGTGGAGTTGGCTGCCTGGCCGGCGGCCACCCCGACAGTACACGGCCTTTCGATGTGCGTGGCGTAGGTTAGCACAGGGCCAACTGCCTGTTCTGGGCCACCCACCAGCCTTGCCACCTTCTTTAAGAATAATTTTTCATCCATCAAAACTCTTGCTGGAGCCAGTGTGGCCCCTTGCTCCCGTGGGACTCTTGGAGGAGTCCAAGGTTTTCAGCTGAAGACCAAGTGAAGACCAAGTCAAGGGAGCCCCATGTAACACCCACATGATCACGGAAACCTCAAAAACATTGTTTTAAATTTGGTCCTGCAGTGGTACCTCTGGGACACACCCTACAATATACAGGGGCTGTGGGTACCCCTACCCTGCCCCCTTATACTACTTTTTTTTCATTTTCAGACCTGAGATGGTGTCCTCATCATGTTGCGGCCAGACAGTCACAGCACTAATTCCTTTGGGAGCGAGACTGCCAATGGGAAAAAAGCCCCTCTGCCAATCACATTGCTCTATTATTTGAAATTGCATGACCGCAGAACTCTAGTAAGCTTCCTGCGAATCCAACCATCCAGATATACAAATATTTTGCACCTTAATTTATCAAGAACCACCGAACTGACTTACACCATATCACAAAAAGCACACTATCTGGATCAAGATTTAAGTTTTCTGCCCTATTTCGTGTAAATCCATCCAGACATTTTTTTTGTATCGCTGTTCAATTTTCCTATGAAAAATTGCAGTGGGAAATTGTGTTTTGGGATCCTCTTTTTTCTTAACCCCCTAGCTTGACGGCTCACCCCAAAACCTTCCAGGAAAGAGCTGAGGTGGTTGAATTTTTTGGGAGGAAAATAAAGTAAGCAAATCAAAAAGAGTTCTTCCTATGGTAACTAGGTCCTAACTAGAACTGAAATGTGATTATTGTAATCCACAATAATTAAGTTTATTAGTTAGTTGGATAATTGTTATTTCAATTATTTTAGTACAGTTTATTTGTAATGTGGAATGTATTTTTTGTGTTTAATTAGTAATTTTTAATTTCATAGCAGGCTGTTGGGTTGTAGGAGATTAGAGTGGCAAGTTATTTGAAATATAAATTATTGTTTATATATTTTAACTAATTGTTTTGTCAATTAAATTATTAATTGATAATATATTCAATAATTAATTGATCAATTGTTATTGTAAGTTTATTTTTAATGTCAGATTTAAATTCCTCTACATTTAATTAGTAATTTTTAATTTAGTAGCAGGTTGCTGGGTTTGTAGACTTTTAAGGTGGGATGTTATTTAAAATATAAATTATTGTTTATTTTTATTGAAGTATGTATGTTAAATTTTAAATTGGTAATTATGTTAATTATTTAATTGATTCGTTTTAATTGCTTAGTTGCTTTGAATTAATTGTTTATTAGTTGATCAGTTTCTTTAATTATGAAATGTGGTAAAATATTTTTTATTTATTATTATTTGTTTTAATTCTAATTGTTTTATTTAATAATTCACCAGTAACAATGGTTAATCTATAATCAATCAAATAGTCTTCATTCAGTTATGTTATAACCTTAAAAGCACATGCAAGGCAATTAAAACCATTTCATGACTAAGATGCATAAAATAATGGGTAAGATACAAGTTAAAAATTAGACTTGCATAATATATTCTAAAATAGCTGACAAATTATAAAGGCAGAGGCTAGCAGCATAAGTAATCAAGCATAGCATCTCTTACTCTTCTCGCAGCCTTTGATAAAAGCAACAGACATAAAAATAAGGATGAGTGTCTGATAAAAGTTGAAGAGACAACAACGCTCATGGTGCTTGTCTTTGATCAAAAGCAATCAATAGCGGTTGATGAACATTTTCCTCGGGCCTGTAAAATACTGACAAAACAACATCAAGTGGAGAGTGTCCTAGGGAGACTGATGATCGCAGCCACTGGGACCCAAGAAGCCCAGAGGGCTCCAGCCCTTCCGTGAGGCCAGGAGATAATGTATCACATTAAATCTGAATCTGACTAGTAAGAATCTGTCTCTGTCCTTCTCCAGACTACGCTGATATGGTTCATGTGGGGTACACGTTTTAATAGCATGTGACCCCTGACTGTGGGTTTCTCAAGCTCTGATTGTTCTCTACCAAGAACTTTGCATTCTAAGAATGTGTGTCTAACCCATTTTACTCCTGCAATGTTTGCAGACTCAAGTTCCAGTATAGTGGTACCTCGGGGCATTGTTTGATTGCCATAGTAACTGGAAACAGCTGGTGGAATCGAAGAAAATGGAACTAGATAAGGCATTAGCCGCGGTCCACAGGTTTGCACAGCGATTGCAGTGAGTGCTCTAGTTAAGGTGTATAAGGCTAAGTGTGTATCCAAGTTACTTCACATCAGTGAGGTGTGGGGGTATATAGGAGCTGATAACATTCAGCCTGTTGAAAATCAGTTTTTAAGGCCGGTGTTGCAGGTTCCCCACAGTACACCGGCATTTTCTGTACACAAGGAGTTAGGTGTCCATTACATAGCTGACATGATCATCTGTAGATCATCAACATGCTGTATCAAGATTTGGACAAACAGGGAATCCCAGCTGAATATTCAGATTTTGAAGGATTCCTTATCCATGCCTAATGCCACCAAGATTCCTAGATCGCCTTTATTAAGTCGTTTTAAGCAGCTTGGGTGTAGAGGATTTATTTTTATATTTTTATTCGTAATCATTTAAGTATTTGTGTGTATCTATTATTCTTATTTTACATACCTAATTAAAAATATATTTATATTTATTTTGACTACAATATTATTTTAAATGTTTATATTTTATATAAGTCACCCAATTCTGGCCCATATTTTTTCCTATATTTTTGTAGTTTACATACAACATATGTAAACTCAATATTTTTGTTGATCATATTTTTGACCAAATATTTCTGCATCATGATATTTTTAAACACAGGATGTTTTCGTACAACCGTGTTATGTTGCCCAATGCTTGAGTTCCAGCAAATATTATGTTTGGAGGGATCTTTGCCCTTTTATGTGGCTTAGGTTCAGTTCTATGTGCATGTGAGCATGGTAGATTTAAAATAACTTCTTCTGGATGGTTTTGTAGATCAGTGAAAGGATATGGATGCGGATGGGGTGGCAAATATTGAGGGCCACTGGAATTATGACAGTATTGTTGTATTTGGATGTTAAGCTGGTACCAGTGTGGTGAACACAGTATAACCAGGGGTGGATGTGGGTGTATTGAGCCTCCCTACTACTTTTAGAGAAGGGGACTCCATCCCCTCAGACCTCGGTCCAGGCAGGATGAGAGATGTTTGTTTGTCATCATTTCGCCTGCCATTGTGGCCTCTCACGATTTCTAAAAGTGTATGGCAGGCTTCTCATACACTTGAAATGTGACCAGAGGTGTGTTTTCAACCCTCAAGCCCACTTCTTCTGTTGTTGATAATGGTCCAGCAGACAGTTATCTCTAAATCTCCTAAATGTACACAGTTAACTATTTCAAGACTTAACAAGGCAAGAGTGCAAGAAAAAAGTATTAACAGAAGGTAATTAACTCTTATCTAGTTTGTTTGTTTGCCTTGTACAGCCAGTTTAATAACAAATTACCAAATTCCACACTGTTGTCATTTTAAGCAATTTATAAGGCCATTTAAACATTGGTAAATGGAATTGTACATGACTTCTAAAAAGTAAAACTTACTTAAAAATGTACTCTTCAAATTTTGTGTGGCATCATTAGTGTGGCGATTTTGTAACGCGCACATGCAGTCAGATGCCATTTCAGACCACTAAGCTCGTGCACCAAACACACATTTTTAAATGTATTGCAAATTAGTTTTAACTTCATATATCATCTGTAAGGAAATGCCTCTTTTTGCATGATCACCCCCGGGTTTTTAGATAGATGCTGCTGTCTTTTTTACTCTGTAAGTGAACTAAGTCCTCCCAAACAGACTTCAGTGTCAGTGCTCCCTTTAAAAGGTATAAGTCTAATTGGCTCACCCACAATTGGTATAGGTTAACTTACTTAAGAGTCCCTAGTGTATGGGAGCAGGGGTACACAAGGCATGTAAGGTAGAGTGCCCCTTGGGCACTGCAGCACTTATGGTGCCACCATGAGTGTGAAAGACAATTCCCAGCTGCCATTGCCCGCTGGGAAAGCAGTTTTACACTGCAAATTTGACTCCGCCTTTTAAAGTAATAACAAAGCCCAACACTTCCTTTTTAATAGGTCACCCATAATACAGGCTTAATGAGCCCTAAGGCAGGATGTTATATATTAAAAAATAAACATATGTTTTTACATGTCTTGACAGTAAAAACTGCACACTTTTGTTCTTCTGTAGAAAGGCTAGCACCATTGACGATTACAAGGTTAAACGCTAAGAACTCAGCAGGGCTTATGTTACATGACACTACTAAATATGGTATTTCAAGGTATCAAAAGAATTGTTGCAATTAAATCCAGCTCCTTGCTCAAGTCGAATTTGATGTAACTTTTGCACAAATTACAATTTTAGAAAGTTGCCACTTTATTGCCCTAAGTTTTCCAGTGGCTGTTTAACAGTTGCAGTCAAGCTGTTGTCCTTGTGACAGCCTTCTGCTGTCCTGGCGAGAGATGTGAATGACTCTCAGGAAGGAACACAAAGGGTCTGCTGTTGGAAGGAGTGTCACCTTCTCCTGGCAGGATAGTCAAACAGGGTGTGAGCCCAAAATGGGAGCTTCATATGGGAAGGCGCCTTTGAAGAACAAATGGCAGTCACACATGAGAGGTGTTGTTCTATTGTTCCTGCATACAGGCTGGCATCTGGGGCAGAGAGGGAGAAGTCATTGCCAAACCATTTTTTCCATGGGCGTGTAGCTCCCAGCTAGCCACAGCTCTGGGATGGGCTAGGGAGCTCCTCATGCCAAGAGAAGGGTTCTGCCAAGTAGGGAGTGGACAGAGTGGTGCATTCTGGGCTAGCTAGATGCCACACTTCATCGGAAATCATCATTAGGCAGGAGAGGACCTGGTATCCCATTGACTAGTAGTCGCAACATCCGCTGAGGGCAAGAACTGTGCATAAAAGTGGTATCCCTCATGGCCTAAGTACCAGAAGATATTAGTGATGTTGGCAACAGGTGTGGCAAAAAGAAATACAGATTGAGCCTCAGGAAAATTGCCTTCCCCTCGTTTAGAAGATTGGGAAAGCAATCATGACTGGTGTCAAAGAGCGGAACAAGTAGTATACCAAAGTAGGGGCTGCCCCCAGGAAGTGGGACAAAGAATAGGAGACATGGAAAAGCTTTTGAGGATCTGTGACAAACTGAGGTGTGGCAGGGGGGCAGGGACGGGGCTCCTATTACCATTATGAGAATGCGAAGTGACCAGCAGTGGACCGTAAAAGTGCCATCCACGATAATTGATTTCTTAAGATACTGTCCTACGCTGCTTGCCTATGTATACAATATGCCTTTGTTCTCTCTGCCTTTGCCAAGGTTGTTTTATGATGAGTACTGTTAAACAATCCAAAAGATTTATATAAAAAGTGGCATCCCTGGTATCCAGACCTTAGATCACATCTGTACTGGAAAGAAGACCTAAGAAGGACTGCCCTGCTTTTCTCTGAACCCAGCAAAGAGAGGCTGCACCAAAGACTGGGCTGCACTTGCTTTACCTTGAGCTTGCAAAGAAAGGACTGTGCTTGTGGTGCCCGGCTCAAGGAAAAGTCATCCCCGAGCACCAGACAGGGAAGGTGTCTCCAAGAGTAATTTCTCTGACTGTCTCCAAGAGTCATTTGGCTCCCTGTTACAGCCACAAGGCTATAAAAGCTAAAGAAGCCTGCCTTGGCGAGTTGGTAGCCAAGAAATTCTGATTAGGTCTGACCACCATAATGCAGCCTGAGAGACCGAGTTCTGACCTTCCAAAGTTGCACCCAAGTCTGCTGGGCCAGAAGAGTCACCAGAGTACAGTTGGCCCGACCTGCAAGGAAGTTACTGTCAGTTACAAGTATTTGCTATTTTCGCTGTAAACAGAGACTAGTAGACTAGTGACAACTGATTTTTGGCTGGACTTCACCCAGACTTCAAAAGACATAGAGCCCTGTGGCCAAAGTTGGCCCACCGTGTAAATGGACCAAGGGGTGGCCCCATGAAAATCCCCGACTCCAGCTCAGCATCCTTGAGCATCTTCAGCATCCCTTGTGTCAGGACCACTTCATTGATCCTTATAGCGGTTCACTCATAGACCATGGAATTGAACTGGAGATTGCTTCAACTGTGCAGTAACTGTTCAGTTGAACCTTATTGGTCCCTGTGATTGGCCCCCTGCAGGAGTTGATTGCCACAAAAGTGCCTTTTTGGCCATTTTCAAGTTAGTTGTTGTGCCTAACCTTCAAGTGTGAGGCGCTGTAGATTACAATGATTTATTGCACTTAATAAAATCTGTGATTTATTGCTTCTTTAAAAATTCATATCTCCAGAAGTCTCTGAAGTCTCCAGAAGTCTTCAGTGGATTTTTGTCGTTGAGGTGTCTATTTAAAGATACAAATACAACCTTACAAAGTATGTTTATAAATTTGTGTTAGATTTTTATTGTGTTGCGTTTTCTTATTCAACTGTTTTGGTACTTCTAAATCCTTTAAAGTTATTTTAATAAAGCGTGGTTGCTTTGAGCCACAGCTACCAAAGACTGAGTTAAGGTTTACAGAGGAACCTGACTGGATTTGACCCAGAATTTTGTCTCCATTATACAGCGAGGTTGCACAACTACACCATATAATAAACCACTTTCCTCACATCATCGCTGATAGCAGCTTCACTGTTTCTAAATGTATATGTCTACACTGGGAAACAGATTCCCTTCACATTAAAGGGAGTAGGTGGCATAGCTGCTAATCTGTCGACTTCAGGGCTAGACTGGGAGAGAAAATAGGCCCGTCCACCAAAATAAAAATGGCCACCATTAGAGAATTAGATAGCTAAAAAGTGGCCTATGCTTGCCAATAAAGGTATTTTTTGAAATTGTACAAGTGTTTGCAATGTATGGAAGACTGCATGACTATGAGATTGCTGCAGGCAATATTTGTTTTAATATCATGGAAAACAACTGTAAAAACCAGCCCAGTAGACCATGAAATAGGCCCTCAAATAGCCAAAAGGCCACCTACATAGTGACCTCTCAGACCAGCCCACCGGGCACTGCCTGATCGCTATGTAGTCTATAGATCTACATTTCAATCTTGGTTTCCTTGCTAAAGCATGTTGCGTGACCCTGAACAAAACACATCATCAGTGTACATCTTATTTCCCATATCTTGTAAAATGGGGAACAATTTGACATGAGCTAACCCAGGGGTGTGCAGCTTTGCCCCATAGGAAGCTGATCCATGCCAGATTTGCTTCGTGCCCATAGGGCATACATTTACACACAATAAAATTAAGCAAAATAATTTATTTGGCCTTTGGCTATGCTGAAAATCTGGCATGGACCCGTCAGGTCATTATCGGGCTAAGTCACATGAAAAGGGTACATTTACATGGTGCCTGTTCAAAATCCATGTTATTACTGAATGTATAAAGAGCTTTCACCAAACGTTTGACATTAATTCAAATAAACAGTTTAAGTTTGTGGAAATCAATATTTCAGCAAAACAGTGGTACCATGATGAGGAGAAAAAAGATGCTATTTCGAAGGAGTCAGATTGGGAGTGGTATATAACAGCTTATTTTATCTGCAACTTTAATACCACACTTCTACAATTTCTGAAAAAAACAGATGTTACTGTTACCTACTTTATGATCATCAATTTGCCCATATTGGAAGAATGAAAAGCAAAGTCCGCCGTGACCAGGTTCTAAATCCCCAGCATCCAGAACACATTTGTCAGAGGCAAGTGGGAGTTAGGAGTTTAGAAGCAGGAAATGTCTGAATTTTAATGGACATCTGTATTCATCAACTTTACATTCATTTGTACATCAAGTATGTATGTACATTTGGTTATTGTTTCATGCCAAGTAATTGATTAAATGTTTATAAATCCATGGTTTATGCATGCTTTTAAATGCAGACTCACCAAGTTGATGTACATGTATGTTTGATTTAGATACAAATATGTATATAGTATGTATCGTTTTATAATAATATATGCCTGCTCCGTCACATAATTGATCTTATGGGGTGTGATGCCACTTCCGCTGATGTCATTTGAATCAACATCATTGCATATGCTAATTAGTCTTCCCTTCATTTCTTTAGGACTTGTATCCCGGCTGAAACTTTAGCCTAGACAGTGTTAACGTGTAAAAATGACAAAACAGTACATTAATAGTATCAAAAAATATGCTGAATTATGTCACATGATGTGCCCTTTTGTGCAGCATAATTTACTCAATGGTGTCGGATAATTTGATAACTTGGTCCTCTCTTGCCGCAGGGGCCCTGCAGATGCTTATGGCGCGGGGGCTGTGACTCGTGATTGTCGTCAGTGTAAAGACTTGTAAATCCGAGTTCTCCGTGAGTAGGCAACTATTCCTTAATCGACCGATGAGGATTAGAGTAAACCCTAAGAACTAGCATGTCAAGGAAATGCACCAGCTCCTGCAAGAATGAAAAACGGGAGAATTGTGGACCCGTATCAGCAGTGTTCCGTTTGCTGCAAGCTTCGGTTCCTGGTCAGTACGACCCCGCGCCCTATACTATATATATTGTATAGGCATATTTTAAGGATTTTAGGGGCCCTGGACCAAACATATCTTCGAAGCTTCTGTTCGGAATAGATTTAAAATTGATGATCCAATTTCAGCTCTTTCCTGCCCTCTTTGTCCCGGCCACAACTGTGCACAGGCACACTTGACCGAATTCTAAATGTGTGTACATCTAATGCTTAGGGATAGTGAGGTGGTTTCAACATTGCAACACAGTAGCAGCTCACTAATATCACTGCAAATAATTTCTGTTACACCCCCCAATTTCTCATCTGTGAGACCCTGTTTTGATGTAAAATAACTTTTTATGGATGATGCACAAAACATAAACGCAACATTTCTCAGCAAAATGTCTGCAACAGACTCTCACACATCGCCCACATTATAAATAAATCAAAGGAAACGGTATTTAAATCAGTCTGTTTAAGAGTTGTTCAAGGTCAATAGGGCAAGACTGCTGAACGGATCTGCCTCTATCAGGGGCCCACCAGAGCGCACTTTGCCAATGCCTCAACACGCCTGATATTGCAGGCCCGCGGTCCTCTGAAGCATCTCTCACCTTCCCTGCAGGCTCCCCCCGCCAGTCGCCGCCGTCACTGCTGCCAGGCGCGGAGTATTAATAAAGAAAGGTCATTTTGCTTAATGTGCTCTTGTTCGGGATTCTGCAGTTAATTGAATAGCTCCATGTGATCAATAGATTGAAGCCCTTCCCCGGCGCTTCGTCTTGTCCAGTCCCCCAGCGTCGGGGCGCATGCCCCATCTGTTCATATTGCTCCGCTGCCTCGTCCATCAGCAGGACATTACGGGAGCCGGGGGATGCCGCTATCGACCCCGCTGCGGTCCGGTCAGGCGGTCGATAAATGCCGCCGCTATGTGGAAGAGGGGTTGTTAGGGGTCAGTGGGCACCCAGCGGGCCTCCTGGGGGGCCCGGGAAGTAAACTAAGGGTTGTGGATCAGTCACAGAATAAGGGTTCAAGGAGTCATCCTTGTTGCGGTAGATGGTGGAATGACCCTCTTCCTCGCATGGTGTAACAGTGGACACAACAATAAGCTGTCCACTGTAATTGGTGACAGGCCCATCGCCTCCCTGCTATGTAATCAGTGACAGCCCACAGTGTAACCAGTGGCAGGCCACTTCTGCCCCACCACATGATTGAACGTACTTATTCCTCTGAGCCACGCTGCCCGGCATGATTTATTAATAAACACATCCTTTCCCGCCAAAAATGAAGTTAGTGACATTTACGTCACCACCCATTAACCGTAGTGTAAAAGCAGATGTACTGTTCATCCCACTGTCGTGTAATAACACCCGACCACAAACCTATATAGCATAAAAGGCCACTCTCTTAGGAGAGGCTTGTAGTTATCAAAATTCATTACTTAGAAATACATTAAAAAAATGTCCTTGCTAACACATAATAACTTCTGACATCCCATCTCTCTTAAAATCTAAAAATGTGTAACATTCCCTAACACAACTTCCCTTCCCCTGCAGCATCATGCTTTCTTATTCCATTCACAGCCCTTCCCTTGCATTACCCAATCCATCACCTGACTCTCCATCGGTCCAGAGTGCTGCTATACTAAATGCTATAACCTGTCCTGATGTTTAAAACCAAAGAACATGGCCCTCTCCAACATAAAACCCGCCCAGAAAGTCCCATCTTTGGGGGTAGGTGGGTCCAAAAAACTTATCTCCCACGTGGCCAAAATGGATACCACTGACGCGAACTCACCAAACACAATCCAAACGGAAACGCTTTGCTGTCTACACAGTAATGAGAAGCAGAGCAAACGCTCCCGTTTCTCGTGTAATTAGCAAGGGTAAACATAGATTGTTTTAAAACAATATGAAAAAAACAATAGCAACGAGGGATACACCCTTTCCATGTTGGGTTTCCAGCCACCTGTTAGCACAAAACAGTGCAGGGCCTGCAGTCAGAAGACTGAAAGGGCTCCAAGAGAAAGATCTCCTCGTGCTCTATAACGCAATGCCTTCAAAAGTCAATAGTTGAATGGGAAAGGGGGCTGTTTTGCGCTCACCCATGAAGTCGATCTCTACGGAGAGGCCAAGGACTGTATTGTCACAGATACCGAGTTTCCTTCTCAGCCCTAGAATTGATCCCCACACAGAAACCAAGGAGTAAATGGGCAGCACGTGGTGTCTGAGCTCAATTTTTACCCTAGAGCTGATCCCTACAGAGGTCGAGGAGCTGATGGCCATGGAGTCTCGCTCACTTCTCAGGTAGAGGCGATCCCACAGAGAGCAATAGTCGATTCGTCCTCAGGCCCCAACAGCCATTGCTGTTTATGGGAAGAGGCTCTGGTACTCAGTACCTCACCACAGAGTTAATCTGTACTGGTTGTTCAAAAATCGAATGGGCATAGAGACTCTACACTCCTTTCAACCATAGTTACAGGTGCAGAATGCCCATGGACTGAATGCAGAGACCAAGGGCCATATGTACGAACACATTTTCCCATTGACACAGAATGGGAAAAACCCTTTGCTACATCTGACCCTAAGCTTCCAACTTAACCTCGGAGATCTGTACAGCGAGGCCAGTGAATGAAAGGCCAAAGAGCCTGCATTCCCCTCCAATCCAGAGGTGACCTCTACAGACAGGCCAAAGAAAGAATGGGTCTGCTGCTGAGCTTCTCCAGCGACAGTGGAGGGCCCTTCAGCGAGGCCAGGGAGCGGAGGGACACTGACTCTGAGCACCTCGCATATTTCAATGCAGGTTTTCTAGAGAGGTCATTGATAGGGCTTAGACGCGTGGTGATGCTAGCGCGCCGCTGCTGTAAATAAACACGCAACGCCGTGTGTTTATTTTTCAATCCGCGTGGCGGGGTTCGGCCTTGGTTCAAGCAGAGCCCGTACGCACGGGTCTCTGTCTTGTGTATCTCGTCTGCCTTCCCCCGACCACGCCCTTCTTTATTAAATAGCCCCGGGCCGGAGGCCACGGAGCAAACTAAAACCCAATAAACCCAAGGGGAAATCCATCGGAAACATCCGGGGATTTCACTCCGGGGTGTTGCATAGCGTGCAAACACCCCTTCATTACAAACACACATCAGCTGGCCAGTTCCGTCACTGGCCAGCGACATTACATTCCTCCAAAAAAATGCAAAAACATAAAACAGGAAACACTAGCACCAATCCTTAGTCAATAATCACACACATGATCTCGGAGACGGGTGGAAGGGCAGGGATTGCTCCGCAAACCATATCTGGCAGATCCAGACCGCTGAGACGCCACATCCGTGGCAGGACCACCAGTCTCCAATTCCACTGGAACAGCTACAGGATCACTCACAGTGCGACTCATCGACCCGCTCGGTAAGGCACTCTCATCAGGCTCCACACATACTGGACCTCCCGCCTCGGGCTCTCCAGCGCTTCCTTCCTGAGTGTCCTTCGCATCATGGAAACGTTTTATGTTGCGGGTCACAGTATCATTGCCACGCTGGGCAACCACCGCAGATCCATGTCGTTGAACAATTCTCCACGGTACCGTAGAGAACGGCGTACAAAACTTACTACCAGGCACAGTCTGCTTGAGCAATACTTGATCACCGACCCTCAGGTCAGACTCAGTGGCTCTTCGAGTACAGCTAACTCGTAGATTCGACATCCGCCGCTTCTCTTGGACCAAGTCCCTTGCCATCTCAGGAGGAAACCAAGACGAATGATGAGGAATCGCATCAACAGACGCCCTCCCAAACACCATATGACTCGGAGCCCGGCAGGTGGTAGAATGAGGGGTCTGTCTATAATTCCGTAGAAATGAAAAAATGGCGTATTCGACAGACTGACCACCGGCCAACACAATTCTAATTACTTTTTTCAAAGTCCGCATGAAACGCTCCACCTCCCCATTGGCTTGAGGCCAACGAGGGGTGACTCATCGATGTTGGGTACCAGTGATCTTCAGATACTCAGCCAGCTCCTTACTCTGAAACGGCGGTCCATTGTCGGTCTTGATCTCGGCAATAAGATCATGAGTGGCCATAGTTTTTTCTAGTCCAGCAATCACCACGTCTGCGGTGAGGGTAGGGATGATTTCAAACTCCGGATATTTCGAGAAGTCATCAATGATGACCATGGTGTGACGGCCATCAGGTAAGCTACCAAAATCCAAACTCGCGGAAAATTTATGGACCTGCTGGGGTCGGCTCAGTCTCAATCAGAACAGGCCTCATCGATTCACCAGTAGCCTGACACCAACGGCACGACCTCACCAACCGCTCAACTTGTTCGTCCATGAGGGGAAACCATACTTTGGATCGGAGTCGGTTCTTTGTCTTGACCATCCCTTGGTGGCCATTGTGTGCCAACTCAACGGCCTTATTCGTGAGAGATGAAGGAATAACCAAGCGACTTCCCCTTAGCAGACACCCTTGAGAGTCAATGGTGAGCTCACCTTTTACGCCATAGAGACTTCCAATGATACGTTGAGATTCAGTGTTCAACAAAGGCAACTGGCCTTTGACACGGTGCCACTGACCATTTTGGACGGCTGCCATGACTTTCTGCAGGCACTCATCCGACTTAGTTGCTTGTATGATCTCCTCCATAGTCATAGGCAAAGGCCGAGACCTATCAGTTATATATTTAACATACTCTTCAGTTTCTTTGGCCTCTTCAACCTCCACATCTGAAGCACTTCGGGGATGTCTTGAGAGATAGTCAGCCGGGTTTTCGGACCCCGGGCGGTATTCTAATTGACACCGGTAATCTTGCAATTGTAGCATCCACTTCTCAATCCTTGGCGGAGGCTTGGAAGCGGTCCCATTGAACAGCGGAAGCAGTGGCTTATGGTCAGTGGTAACGACAAATGGGCGGCCATATACGTAAATATGGAAATGCTTGCAACCCCAGTGGACCGCAATAGCCTCCTTTTCAATTTGCGAATAGCGCTGTTCAGTGTCAGTGAGTGAACGGCTGGCATAGGCAATGGGAGCCCACATTCCTTCTCCCTGTTCCTGCAACAATACAGCACCTAAACCCTTGGGTCCCGCATCAACAGCAACCTTGGTATTTCTTCTTGGATCAAAATATTTCAGCACAGTGTCGCTGGACAAAGCTTCTTTGATTTTGTCAAACGCTGTTTGTTCAGTAGGTCCCTATTGCCACGACTCCGATGCTTTAAGGAGATTCCTCAGAGGCTGGGTTAGATTGGATAAATCTTTTATAAATTGACCACAGTAGTTTACCATCCCTAAGAAGCTTCGGACCTCCGTGACAGTGGTGGGCGGTGGCGCCTCTTTGATGTCATTTACTTTCGCGGGATCTGGGGCAACCCCACTCTCCGAGAATATGTAACCAAAAAACTGTATTCTGTCTTTTAGGAACTCACACTTTTGCTGATGCAACGTGAGTCCTGAGTCCTGAATACGTTGTAGGACCTTTTGTAGTCGGGCATTGTGTTCGGCAATGGTGGGGGCATGTACAAGGATGTCGTCACTGACATTTATTGTTCCCGGCAAACCCACCAACAGCTCCTGGATAACATTTTGGAATACTTCCGCTGCACTGGATACCCCAAAACTTAGACGCTTGTACCTCCGGAGCCCCACGTGAGTAGAGAAAGTCGTTATGTAGCGGGATTCCGGGGCCAACACGAGCTGGTGGTACCCAGATCGGAGATCAAGCTTAGAAAATCATCTGGACTCACTGAGTTCTCCCAAAATGTCATCAATTGTGGGGGTCAGATGTCTTTCTCTTTTGATAGCTGCATTCGGGAGACGCATGTCCACACAGATTCTCATCTCGCCTGGCTGTTTGGGCTTCCGAGCTACCACAATGGGGGATTCCCAGGGGGTGGGCCCCGAAACCTTTTCAATGATCCCCGCTCTTTCCAGATTATCTAGCTCTTTCTCCACCTGGGGTCTGAGATGGAACGCTACTCGTCGGTGGCGGAGAGCTATCGGTTGAACAGTGTGATCAATGTGAAGCTTGATCTCCCTGCCTCGGAGACACCCAATGCCATTAAATATTCCATTATACCTGGCTACCAACTCCGTCACTGATTCTTGGTGGATGCTGAGCGCAAACCTCACTATTTGTAACTCCTCTGCCGCCTGACAGCCTAACAGCATGCCAGTTCCTCCTTCGGTCACGTAGACCTTCGCTGATATCGAGTGTTGTCCATGGGTGATAGTGGTATGGAACGTACCCCTCAAGGAGAGGGGAGTGCTCTGTCCATAGGCAAATAGCCTGACATTTGTCTTGGTCTGCGATGGGGTCGGGGACATTTGTCGATGCTCTTCTGCCGCCAATAGGTTTATGGATGCTCCTGTGTCTACTACAGCTACCACCTCATGATGACCCATCAGTATCTGGCACTTTGGAAGTTGCGCTTGGCGATGATTGGTAGGAGTGGCTGCGAATAAGGAGTGGACGACATGAATGACAGTCTCATCATCATCCATGTCACTCCCTTTCTCTGATTTTTCCCGACGGGCCTCTTCGAGTGCAATATTGACGGCTGCCCCTCGGGTGTCTTTGGACCTGCAGACCTTTGCGAAGTGATTCATCTTTCCGCAATTCGAGCATATTTTCCCCTTGCTGGACACTCTGAGGCTCGGTGTGGCACTCCTCCACAATACCCACATTGTCTGGGGCGTGAACCATTCACTTTTTGTGGGGTTTTCTTTCGGGGTGTCATGATTGCATTGGTGACCTCTTCCTTTATGGGACGTTGTAGTGCCGCCTCCATGTGGGACTCCCTAGCTTTCGAGAGCTCCTTTGTTCGGCCCAGCTGTAGAATATCTGGTAATGATTTCCCGGATTCCTCTAAGATGCGTTCCCTAAGGGGGAGGGAATCACACCCTTGTATTAATTGCCCACGGACTTCTTCAGTCTCATCATTGAATCTACATGTGCCCGCTAGCCCTCTTAGCCTTGGTGAAATGCATCCAGCGATTCGTCCATCTGTTGTCTCGCTTGTCTAAATATAAACCTCTCGTAATCAGTATTGACCATTGGCTCAAAATGGCGTTTGAGGGCAGCTATGAGCGTCGTGTGCGTTTTGGGCGCATCTTCCACAAGGTTTTTTTTATATCTTGTATATGTCCCTGCCTCCTATATGGATGAGCATGGCATGTTTCTGGTCATTTGCTACCTTCGTGGCCTCAAAGAACAACAACACTCTTTCCACCCATTCTCTCCACTTGGGCGCTTGTGTAGAGGGAGCCCCCTCAACCACAAAGGGTTCTACTGGGGGTATTGCTGACATTGTGGCTGGGGTACTATTGTTCAAGTTTAATGTTGTTGTGCTTGTAATAAAGGCACCTTTTCTGGGGAGGGACACTTGTACTCACTGTGTGTTGATGTCCCCTTTTAATTTGCAGCTTTACCGTGGATTCCCCTTTCAAGGTGTACACGTGTATGATGGTCCAGTCGGGGAGCATCCATTCCTTTCCTTCTTACTTGTTGTTTTGAACTTGCTGAGTTTTTTTTTTTTTTTGTGTGCCCAGCTGCACGAGCACCGCGGCAGTCACGCGGCCGCAGCAGGGCTCAATTGTCGAGGCGTAGATTCGCTCACCTCGTCGCCAATTGTTATGTCTAAGCCCTGAAAAGGGCTTAGACGCGTGGTGATGCTAGCGCGCCGCTGCTGTAAATAAACACGCAACGCCGTGTGTTTATTTTTCAATCCGCGGTTCCGCGGCATTCCAGCTACACACGCTGTCTCTGTGGAATTAGGGTGACCAGACGTCCCGGATTTCCGCGGACAGTCCCGGTTTTTAGAGGACTGTCCAGGTGTCCCGACGCTTCTCCTAATTTTAAATAAATGTCCTAATTTTTGGGTAAAGGTCATATTATTAAATGCATGTCCCGGGCTTTTGGGACAAAGGTCAGATCATCTAGCAACGCTTAAGTTAAAGAGGCCTGCAAAGTATGACATAATTAAAGTATTTTGAAGTATTAAAGTATTTTATTCGAGCAGAGAGATGAGGGGGAGCAGAGAGAGGTGGGTCTGGGCGGGTTGGGTGTTAGGTAAAGCTATAGCTAATTTTTTATATGTAGTCTTGTACATGTGTGTGTGTATGTGTGTGTGTGTATATATGCATACACACACACACACATATAGGCACACATTCTCAAAGCTACGCAAAAAAATCGAGACAGGCCAGATATAAAAGTGAGTAATGTCTTTAGTCCTTTTATGTCTGATCTGTCCCGGTTTTTGCTCCTCAAAATCTGGTGACCCTACGTGGAATGCTGTGCAGTGCGTGGGCCTGCAGACTGGCCCTCCAGCCCTGGTGGCGACGCAGTCAGCGCACAGTGGTCGCACATTTTGTCTGCGGGACTGACCCTGGCATCACCCTAAATTATCGCAGCCTGTTCTTCACCCCTCCTGCCGCTCCACTCGGCGCACCGGCGCCTGGCCCTGTCATTGCAGCCCCTTTTACTGCCTGCACTTCACCGCTAGGGCGCTGAGCGCTGGGCTCGGCGCACTGTGCTTCCCTGGGAGATTTTCTCGGTAGAAAATTGCAGTGGTGCGGAATTTAACAATTTTGAAAGTGGAATAAAAATTGGCTCCGACTTCCCCTCGGGAGCAGCTGTTAAGACACCAAAAGTATAACGAAGGCTCCCCGCGGAACCGTGATCAGGAGGAAAAGGCGGGGGATAAATCACTCTCTCGCATAGCACCAGTGCCTCGTTAACGTGTCCTGCGGCGCCTCATCCCTCTTGAGGCCGGGCCAGGCAGCAGGATAACTACCAACACACCACCAGCTCCCGTAGGATCCCAGTGATCCTCTGACGTACAAATCCATCTTAGGCCTGCCCCATCTCTTCCTGTTTTTAGTCTACCCAATTGCAGCAGTTTTTTGAGTCATATTTATTTGCATTTATTAAACTTTACACCGTCCACATAAAATCGGCATATCATTGCTAACAAAGCAGACTGTCTTTTAAACTTGTAACTGCAAAATTAGTGCATTCCAAAATCAGATCTCTTCTAGATGGCATCTCCTTCACGAGCGGAGGATATTGTTCACACTGGCACCATTTCTGCCACTCAGCACGGTTATGGGATTTCACATTGAATGAGTAATGGTAAATTGATGTTGAGCAGGATCGTTTGTCAGACATATATCTCTAGAGATGTCTTCCACGTGTGGCTGTGGTTTGTGTTAGCACTTGTTTTGTGCAGGTACAATGAGGTATTGTTGTGGTGTGAGGGTTAGGGTGCGCTGTTGGGGTGGCCACCCGTAGCGTTATGGCATTTTGATTATGTGAGGCAGTGACGGCTAGCGATCACATCAGGGAGCCACAGGTGCTGCATCAGAGTTGAGTGTCATGGACGTCTGTGGCACAGCACTCCGGACTCACACTGAGGCAGGACTTTGGAGGTGCTGCAGCTGTGTCGGGCCATTGGCAACAGTTGCACTCAGAGGAGACCACGGCTCTGGTAGGCAGCAGTGCGGAGACTGATAGAAGTGCTGGTTCTGAAGTAGCTCTGGAGTCGATGTACTTGGCTTCTTCTTGACTGCACCACAAGTCTCTCTTGAGGGCCCAGGAACTGGATTTGGCACCACTTGGCAAGTCACGACTCTCAGCAAGAAAGCCCAAGTACTGGCAGATGAAGTGTTTGATATCCCTGAGACTTCTAACAGGAGGCAGACTCAGTCAAAGCCCTTGAAGAAGCTTTGGAACCAGGATGCAGAAATCAAAGTCCAGTCCTTTCACTTGTAGGACAGAAGCAGCAATCAGGAGGCTAGCACAGCAAAGCAACAGCATCTAGCTCTTCTTCCTGGCAGAATGTTCTCAACCCAGAACTGTTCTAACTTTGTGGAGTCAGGGGTCCAGTACTTATATCAATTTCTGTCTTTGAAGTAGGCAGATTTCAAAGAGAAGTCTTTGTAGTGCACAAGACCCTGCCTTTCCTGCCCTGGCCCCAGACACACTTCAGGGGGTTGGAAACTGCATTGTGGAAGGAGAGGCGCCGCCCTATTCAGGTTCAAGTGTCTGCTCCTCCCACCACTCTAGTTCAGGAAGACCTATCAGATTATGCAGGGCACACCTCAGCTCCCTTTGTGTGATTGTCTAGAGTGAATTCACAAACAGCCCAACTGTCATCCTGACTCAGACGTGTATTCCACAGGCAGGCAGAGGCTCAGAATGGTTAAGCAAGAAAACACCCACTTTCTAGAAGTGGCATTTTCAAACTTACAATTTAAAAACCAACTTCACTAAAATATGTATTTTTAAATTGTGAGTTCAGAGACCCCAAACTCCACATCTCTATCTGCTCCAAATGGGAAAATACACCTAAAAGATCTTTCAAGGCAATTTGCATGTTACTCTATAGGAGTGATAGTCCTTGCAATAGTGAAAAACAAATTTAGCAGTATTTCACTATCAGGACATATAAATCACACCAGTACAACCAGTAGATGTCCTACCTTTTAAGTACACTGTGCCCTACCCATTGGGCTGCTGTGGGCCTACCTTAGGGGTGACTTGCATGTAGTAAAAGGGAAGGTTTGGGCCTGGCAAGTTGTTGTATTTGCCAGGTCGACATTGCACTGGAAAACTGCACACGCAGTCACTGGAGTGCCAGGCCTGAGGCCTGTTTGCAGCGCTACTCGTGTGGGTGGCACAGTCAGTGCTGCAAGCCCACTAGTACATTTGATTTTCACAACCTGGGCACACCTGGTGTACTTTACTAGGGACTTACTAGTAAATCAGATATGCCAATCATGGATAAACCAATCACAGATACATTTTAGTCAGAGAGCATATGCACTTTAGCACTGGTTAGCAGTGGTAAAGTGCCCAGAGTCCTAAAGCCAACAAAAACAGGTTTGAAAAAACAGGAGGAAGAAGGCAAAAGGTTTTGGGATAGCCCCGGAAAAAGGACCAGGTCCAACACAACCCCCTTCCACCCTAAAGCCAGGGTAGACCAATCAATACCTTGATGGACTTCGTTGCTTAGGGCAATAGAACATGGACCTTGATCCACAACAGCAGGGGCACATTCCAGTTCTACCCCTTTCTGAACCCAGTTGGATTCTTGTATCCATAATTTCAGGACCCACTAATCTAACCCATAGGGAATCCTTCTCTCCTGCGGACTCCTATCTGTGCAGCACTAAACCTTTTTTTGCTCACAGTTGTATCCTATTAGGCAGGCATTACCACCATTGCCAATTTAGTGGTGTGACTCCTGTCCCCAACCCAAGGGCAACTCTGTCCACAAGGTAAGCAAACCCACAGTGGCCACTGACCGCTGTCAGAGATGAGAGCCAGGCCTAAGCCTTTCCAGGGCTCTCTAACCTCTGTGGTTTCTTATGGTGGGTGGGCGGTAGCCCCAGGTGACTGGCTCCCTTTGTCTATTCTCCCTCACAGCAGTTCAGGGGTGGTATCCTGAGACAGGCACTCTAGTTCAGGGTCTGTAACCTTAGGCTAAACAGGAGTCAGGGGTGAGTCTTTCCTCTCCCTGCCCTTCTTCCTGGAGCTCTGTACCCTCCTTTTGGAAGCCAGAAGTTCCTCTTATCTTTCTGGGGTCAGAGGTGCAGTACTTATACCCATATCTGTTTTTGAAGTAGGTAAACTTCAAAGAGAAGTCTTTGTAGTGCACCAGACCCTGCCTTTTCTGCCCTGGCCCCTGACATACTCCAGGACTACCATAGACGATTTCCAGAACCCTCACAGGGTCCGCCTCCACCTCCTCCACCAATGGTCCCGGCAACACCATGGCTTATTCCCCCACCAATGGTGCCAAGAATGACGCCGGCCTCTTCTATTGCAGCGCCACGAAGAGATGATCCACCGTGATCTGACAACGACAGGGAAGAGGGTGAGATAAAGGACACTCATCCACCTCATGGGATGACTACCTCATTTCCACTCCATCACCATCACTGCATCCCTCAGATTGCCCTCCTGAGGATATGGAAAGAGCTGCAGCAAGATTTGACTTGCCTGTTTTGGCGAAGCAGTCAGATTGCTTCCTTTACGACTTCAACGAACATTGCAGTTCTGTAATTTTCCCCTTTCGAGGAGCACGTGATAGAGGTTTTTCTACCTACAGAGTAGGTTACCAACATTACTATCAATACCAGCCCTTTCAATCCTAGCATATGCCTGCAACTGTACCGCCCGCCACCATCAGCGGCCTACAGAAAGTAGACAGAGTGACGTAAACAACCCCACTCCCTGCCCCCAGTCCAGGGACATTACCTATAAACAATGATCTCAACCAGGTGCCAGCTACCACCATCTGATCTCATCCTGTGGGTGCAAACATCTCGAACCATCTTCACCAATGGTGGACAATTGCTACAGACAAGTCTGGACTAGATCTGGTCACCTATGGTCATACCCTAGAGTTTAGACATGCCACCAAAAGGTGCACTCCCCACCCCACCCCACCCCATTTTCACGTAGAGTGCCAAGGGAGCGATCAAGACAGTACCATTTAACCAGAAGGTTACAGGTTTCTATTTCTTTTTTTCCGAGAGTGGAGACTCATTTTTGACCTCAGAAAAACTCAGCAAATTTCTCAGAAAGCAGTCATTCCACATGGTCAACCTGTCGCGTAGGTTATCATTATTCTAATGAGACTACTGGATTTCGAGTGGCAGAATCGCCTGCGGTGTGGGAGACTGAGTCTAACCTACTACAGGTGCCACCTGTCGCTCCAATCCAGGTTCTGCTCTGGCTAACTAGCAGTGCCTCATCTCTACCCAAGGGCAGAGATGATTGGGCAGCCTAGCACATGGCATAACTGGTTTCTCAGGGGAGCCATGGTCACGCAGATCTCATCCGTTTCTCTCAGTTACATTAGTCTCACATACACAATGACAAACAGAGGCAGTATATATTTCAGTTATGCTTTAATAAAGTGACTGCATCTTAGATAGCAAAGCGTGGACTGCAATAACCAGTGCGATACAGCATGACAAGATTGAAATTGTGACAAGGAGAGTAAAACATAAAAATAATACTACCATATAGTCACGAGAGTCAACAGACTAATTCCTACCTAAGCTATGATAGAGCACAGCGTGTTGAGCTCTAATTCTTCCCTTCAGGTTCCCCTGGGAAGACATCATCCCCCATACCTGAGCAAAGGCCTGAAGTCTGCAAAACAACTGTAGCAAAGCATTCGGCAATTAGCATACAGTCGTGGTTCTCTGGCTGGAATCTCCCTCTAACGTGTAAGGGACAGGGAAGTGTTTTAAAAAAACCAGCTTATGTTCTGAGAAAATGTCCCTACGTAAGGATGTGTATTTTCTATGAATGTCAGAGACTAAACTTATACCACGTTCACCGGCAACCTATCTTACTGCAGCCTTGGAAGAAGTACAGAGTGAGCAAGAATGTCTTGTTTGAAAACAGAGTGCTGGCCTAGGCAAAAAACAGTCAGATAGAGAGAAAATAAAACAGGACCGTAAAAGTGGCTACTGTAACAATAATAAAGTAAAGCTGAATAAAATATATCTAGGTTAAAGTGTACCGCGGCAGGCCTAATATGTTAAAATAACGTGCATGGAGCTATAACTAAAATGGCTACACAACAAACCTAATAGACATCCTGCATCTCATGAACCTTGGGGATTATATAACGACTCGACTTGCAGGATGAATATTTCCACATTCCCATACACCCCAAACATCGCAAATAGCTTTGCTTTACAGTAGCTGGCACCCATTACCAGTCAAATCCCTTCCATTCAGCATCAAACCAACACCCTGCATTTTTACCAAATGCCTGGCCCCAGTTGCAGCCGTCCTCAGGAAACACAGTCACTAGGCATTCCCCTACATAGACGACTGGCTGCTAAAAGCTCAAACACCTATGCAAACGTTCAACGCAACAAGGGATTGTATTGCACTGTTTCACAAATTGGGACTTAAACTAAACCTTCAAAAGTCGTCTTCTGTTCCACTACAAAAGATAACATTTCTATGCTCCATCCTAGATACCAGACAGAACAAAGCGTTTCTTTCTCTAGAAAGGCAGCAACAATTGACTCTGTTGGCCCTCACGATTTCCAGAAAAAAGTCAGCATCAGTGAGTCTGTAGAAGTCATTGCTAAGGGTGATGTCCTCTGAAATAGAATTTGCCTCCCTAGCACACCTGAAGATGAGACCTTTGCAAGAGGAGCTACAACACCAATGGACCCAGTCAGAATGGCCGTTCAGCGACCTCATCAAAATAACTCCAAGAATGGTTCAAGCTTGGAGTGGTGGTCTCACACTCCTCACATCTCCAAGGGCCTCAAATTTTTGCCATTAATACCAGAATTCACCATAACAACAAATGCCTCCCCGGAAGGTTGGGGCGGTCACCTCCAAGACCTGCAAATCCCAGGGAGATGGTCCACATCCTAAAAGTCCATGCATATAAACCGCCCGAAACACAAGGCCATCTTTCTCACTCTCCAAGCCTTCTTACCTCACATACAAGGATCTTCAGTGCTAGTACATACGGACAATACGACCAGCATGCACTACATAAACAAACAAGGAGGTACAAGGTCACTGGCTGTCTTCCAGGAAACCCAGGAAATATGGCATTGTCTAACAACATACAACATCACTCTGAAGCCCAAGCCTGCAGCAGAAGCAAGCAATACTTTGGCTGGCACGCTAAGCAGATACCTAGAGAGCTGCCAGAAATGGGAGTTGAACCAAGAAGAACTAAACAACATTTTTCAACTTTGGGGCAAACCAGAGCTAGACATCTTTGCCACAAGCGAGAACAACAAATGCTGCTTCTACGTCAGTCGACAGCCACTCCTAGGACCATGGGGTAATGCTTTTTTGATGGAATGGTCTGGGATAAATGCATATGCTTTTCCCTCCATTACCATGATAGAGAGTTCTCAGCAAGATAAAGGTGCTGCTTAATCCGGATAGCTCCCAGGTGACCCAGCCAATACTGGTTCACTGAGCTCCTCCTGCTGTGGGAGTCCAAGTTAGTTCATCTTCAGACCAAATCAACCCAGCTGACAAAAAAACCAGGGCCAATTCTACACCCGGATCCAGGCTCTCCAATTATTTGCATGGCTCCTGAATTCCATGAATTCCAGAATGTGAATATTCCCCAAGAATGCAAAGCTATCCTTGCAAGTGAAAGGGCAGAATCAACCAGCAAATCCTTCAGATTGAAATGGAAAAGATTCTGCTTATGGTGTCAACAATCCACTCTGCACCCGCTGGAAGCATCACCGGAGCAAATCTTACCTCATCTTCTTTCTCTGTCTCATTCAGGTTTGGTGCATGTGTCTGTGAAAGTACACCTTGCAGCAATATCCAGATATAGATGTTCATCACAAGCTCTGTCACTAAATTCCATAAGGATAGTAAAGCAATTCATGGAAGGCTCTTCCAAGTTTTCCCTCCAGTGCGAGGTCCTCTGCAGGAAAGGCATTTTAACGTAATTCTTTCTCAACTCATCAAACCACCATTGGAACCAATTCACAAGGCAGATCTAAAATTCTTTACCTGGAAAGTGGTTACACTGTTGGGATTGACATCTGTTAGAACGGTAAGTGAGATTCAGACGTTCACAATCCAGGAGCCTTTTCTCCGACTCACAGACGAGGATTAATCCAAAATGTATTCCTGAGGTGCCTTCGCAGTTTCACCTTAATGAACACATAATTTTACAAACTTTTTACCCAAATCCAGCCATCCCGGCAGAGCAATCTCTGCATACACTGAACATAAAAAGATGTCTTAAGTTCTACTTGCATCGTACCAAACAGTTTCATAAAACTGAGAAACTCTTAGTTGCATGTGGACGGGCTTGACAAGGTACACCTATTACTAAAGCAACCATTGCAAAGTGGATCTCCACAACAATACAATTTGGCACTCCAGAACAGGTAAACAGCTTTCCCCCAAGGCAAAGGACCACTCCACAAAGCCAGTCTCCACATTTGATGCCTTGTTCGCAGGTGTTCCTTTGAAAAAGGTCTGTCGTGCTGCAACGTGGAAGAGCAGTCACACTTTCACTCACCACTATTGCCTGGATTCGGCACACCACAGTGATGCAGCAGTCGGGCAGGCGGTGTTACAACATCTATTTCAATAAGGTGAGCCTCTGTTGTCGTCAATGCTACTTTAGTCGATGTCTAATATTTAATTACACATTATGGCCCTCATTATGACATTGGCGGTAAATCCCGCCTACCGCCACGACGATGGCCTCCAAATGACCGTCGCCGTGGCTACCTACCTTCCACCATAATATACCCGTAGCCGGAATTCCGCCAGAAGGCTGGCGCAATTCTGGCTTCGGTCATGGTGGCGGACGGCAGTAAGGTGGCGCTGCTGCCAGGCCAGTAGAACGCCGCCTACCGTATCATGACACATGAGATGGCCTGGCGGTGTTCGGCTGGTGGACGCTGCTGGTGGACGCTGCTGCTGGCAGCAGCGCTACGTCCCGTCTCCTGCCGGAGAACCCCCTGCAAGCAGGTAAGTCGGGCTCTCCAACAGGGGAGGGGGGTGGGGATGTTGTGTGTGTATGGGGGCGTGTGTGACTGTTTTTGTGTTCATGCATGCGTGTGTGAGGCGTGTGGAATGCGTGTGTGCATGAATGGGTGTGAGTGTACGTGTATGTTGTGTTGTCTGAATGCGTGTGTGCTTTTATGTATGTTAGTGTGTGTTGCGGTGTGTGTGTATGAATGTATGCGTGCGTGGATGTGGGTATGCATGTGTGTATGAGTGTGTATGTCTGCGCCTGCAGGTGTGTATTTTGGGGGTTGGGAGGGGGAGGTTGGGGTTGGGGGAAGACTCGGGGAGGGTGCAGGGGAGACCCCTATCAGTGCCAGGGAAGGAACTCTCTGGCACTGATAGTGCCTACTGCCATGGTTTTCATGGCAGTAAGATTGCCACGAAAACCATGGCGGTAGGTGGGGTCATAATCCTGAGGGTGGGACTATGACGGCTGCCTGGTTGGAGACCGAAGTCTCCAGCCCTGCGGCTGTTACCGCCCTGGCGAATGAAGTGATACATTGGCAGTTTGGCTTGAGCCAAACCTCCAATATCATATTTTGGGGAAAGGTACCGTCAGCCTGTTGGCAGTACCTTTCTCCAAAATAAAGCCGTCGCCAGGGTCGTAATGAGGGCCTATATGTCTATGGTGATACATTACAAAATGTGTGATATTATTATTACTTTATTTTACAACACACCATCCACATGGGTAAAAGTGTCACAATATGTAAATGTTGCAAAACTGCTTGTTATTCTGATTCAAGCATGTGAATCAATGAAAGATTGAATACTGGAGAATAAAATGAGTTACTTAGCTGTAACTACAGATCTTCAGTATTGGTATCTTTCATAGAATCACATGCGATTCACCCTCCTCCCCGTAGAGGCTCCCCTTATGTTTTTTCCTTATTTATCTCACTTCTGCTGTAAAATCTGAGACTGGTGCTTCTACGGTGAGAGTTCTAAAGGGTGCTGGCTCCTGATTGGCTAGACTTCAGGTCTTTTCTAATTATGTAAATAAGCTGTGAAAGTGAATGCACTTTAGCATTGTTTCTATGTAAAGTTTATCTATACTGCTATTTGATGATACCATGGGACTCCCACTTCCATGACTGGGAATTCTTCAAGCATGTGAATATATGAAAGATACCAATACTGGAGAACTGTAGTTACAGGTAAGTAACTAAGGGCCATATGTACAAACACATTTTCCCATAGACATAGAATGGGTAAAATCCTTTGATACATCTGGCCCTAATTTTCTTCTGTGGGGGAAGAATGTGTGCGTAAAGTATGTGCTGTTCTAGTGTCAACCCTTCGACAGCTGTATGAATCTGGTGCTTTGTTTTGCACGTGAATTGTTGATCTGGCATAAAATATCTGTTGGCTCTACGCCAGAAGGTTGAGTACATAAGTGGTGTGCTTTTGAGGCCCTAGCTAGTATATTGTCATCTGCATGGCTCTGGAGCTTTGTTGTATGTAGAGGAGTGGGAGAGTGCATGTTATCCAAGATGTTTTGCTGGCTCTGCTGATGGTTGTGTGAGCAGTGGTGTGGCAATAGTGCCACAGGCCATATTGTAAACAAAGCCAATGGGCTCCCATGACCTGTTTTAGTCTTTTTTTCTTATTAACTTCCGTGACCGTTTCTCTCCCTCTGTGTGTGCCTTTAAGTAGGTGGTGCATCACAGCTGCCCAGAGCAAAGAGGGCCTAAAGTTTCAAATGTAACCAAGAGTAATTTTAAGCATGTTTTGGCCCTCGAAGGCTAAAGGTAGGCAGGTTCATTTGCTTTACTGCACGAATAGTTCTGGTCTGGCAGAGACTCCAGTGGATACTTCTTTTGCAGCCACAGTCTGCACCAGAACGTGCCCTTAAGCCAGATTCTTGCAGCTGTCCGGTAGTTGCGAGCAAATTGATGCTGCTAAAAAGTATCTAATGAAGCATGATTCAAAGATCACTGCGTTTGTGATGTTTGAAACAACGAATAGAACTTTTTCTATCTTGTTTTAATAATGAATATTTAACTTCAGTTTAGGGTCTCTGTTTATCCTCAGGTGGCCTGATTCTGGGACATTGTCAATTGATAGTCAGGATCTGCGTTAAAAAAAATGTAAATGTGCCTGGCAGCGGACAGCTCTCCCAAACTACTCAATTGCAAAACACCTGTATTTCTCATAAGAACATGCTTTCAACACTTGAGCTCTCTATAAGGTAGGGTTATGGGTTATGAAGGCTTAACAATAATAATTGGGCTCCTCTAACCCTACTCCATGCCTTGCCCCCATACTGTAGCCCCTTGCCTCCATCCGGTAATGCTTCATTGAATCATTTATGTTCTGTGCCAAACACACACCATTCAAGCGCCTAACACACGCATACGAAGTCCTGTAATCCTAGGAAACTTTTCCTTCAACAGACACATCAACTTCCACTTCCCGACCAGAAACCTCTGCTTGGCTGGCCTCCAGCTCACACACATGCCCCATCCGCAGAGCCAGAGTCGGCAGTTGCTCTTTCTTGTACCTCACTCCCAAAGCCTGAAACAATCAGCCCCTGCACATCAGAGCTGCCTCCTCCGTTCTTGGTTTGTGCAAGAAACTAAATTTATGGCTCTTTATGTAGACCACAGACTCGGTCAGCAAAGTCACCTTCTTTTCTAGCGCCTGGTTACCCTGCCAGGTGAGATGTGTGCTCTACAAGTATTCATTACATTGACACTAGAATGGCCTGATTGAGTCCCTGTTAGTGTTGTAAAACTGCACCCAATAAATACCAATACTGCCTGGTGTTGTACTACCACATCGTTTTGTGGTCCGCACCTTGGAAAGGGGGGTAATGCAGTAATGTTGTGCATTTTGCCACATTCTGAGCTGTAAAATTAAGAGTGCACGGTATTTCTTCTGTACTAGTTTAGCTAGATGTTATGTGGGTAAATTTATGTGGGAAAAAGTGTGGTTTTACCACAACAGTTATAATCTTGATCGAGCTTTGACTTTGGGATTACCACAGGATTTGAACTGAGGGCTTTAATATGTATAAAAAAAAGAAGAAAGAAGGTTTAGTAGTGAAAGTGTTCACGTTGAAGAAATCCGCACTCAGACATTTTCTGCAGTTCTTGCCACTTCTTAGGCTAGAGGTTTGTATAATTTTCTCAGGTATCTAGAACCAAAGTAGCACAATGCATTTTAGATTTAGGTGAGTAGAGGATTTCTAGACTAAATGGTGCAGGGAACACTGAAATGAGAAAAATGGAAGTCCTGAAGGTGATGAACTAGTGCCAAGCTCTAATGGGGAGTGTCAGAAAAATGGGGAGTGAGGAAAATCTCTGGCCATTGGGTTGCTAGAGAAAATTCAAGACCCCGATATTGGTGCAGGATTAAGATAGGAACACGTGCTGAACTGTCTGTGTGGTTCTACATCATTTAAAATCTCAGTTGTTTGGCGAGAAGTTTGGTTTAGAGGCTGTTGCATCAGTCCATTTTTACCAGGAGAGTGGGTACGATTAGATGGGCCTCTTAGGATGGGCACTACCATAATCAGGGGCGGCTCCTCTGCAATGGTGGACGAGCGTCACCCCCTGGCCAAGAACCAGGAGATGAAAAATCAAACGATAGTTGACTATCATTTTCTTTTTCATCTGCTGGCGCAGTGCAGGGAGGCGCAAGGCTGAGTCATGGGAGGTGGGAGGAGAGAGTGCACCTAAGTACTCATCTGTGTTTGGCCGGCCGTCTTAGGACGGCCAAACAAGCATGCACACTTAGGTTTCTCCAGCCCGGCTGTGTTGAAGAGCTGGGCTGGAGAAGCATGAAATCAGTGCCAGGATTGCTGGGGAGCCTGTGTTGGTGTCCCAGTGAATACTGGGACACCACAAGAAGAAGAGCGACAAGCGAGGCGGCAGGAGTCGGCAAGAATGGCGAGAAAGGTAAGTTTTATTTGTTTAATTGTTTTCCCTATCCCCGTCTCCCCTGGCCGCCCTCCCCCCTTGACATTTGCGGCGGCCGCCACTGGCATTCATGGTCTTTTTAACGTTAGCGTTACTCTTCTAGCTGAAAGTTTGAGTAACACATCTTCATCAAACAACATGCCAAGGATTCATGTCTTGCAGATGGGATTGATGGGGTGCACAGGCAGTGGCACAAGAGGCAGCAGCCCGGTGAAGCACAAGAGAATCTCTCTTTTACCCTGTTAAAAAGCAGTCTATTGCTTCTCACCATTGAGTTCCTGGGTTGCTGGCAAGGTGCAGCCTGCTTGTATATGGTATTTTCTCAAGAAATCTGAAGTAGAGTTTGTGTAATCTTCATATCTCTGAAAAAGGAGCTGGATTATCTTAATCAGATCAGCAAGTGGACAGACATTTGTAAAAGGCAGAGTGATACACTGAGCCCTGGGTGGCTGAACAGGATCAAGAATACTTTTCTACCTTGGTCAGTTACTGCCGGCCACGAAGGTGGGGGGCCGGAGTAGAAGCACAGCCTGAGCAGCAATATTTGCCTCTTTTGTGGCCAGAATGATTGGACTAAGAGGTCAAACCAGAGACAGCCAGCAAAACATCCTTGGTCTTTTATCCATGACATGTGGTTGCGCACACAATCCAAGGCAGACTCTTCCTCTGTTTTCCCCTCCCATCATCTTCTCCCCCTACTCCCAAATGCTCTCTTCCTCGTTTATCTCTCTCTTGCTGTTCCACTCCATCATTCCACCCCTCGATCACTTGTTTCATTTGTGAGCCCATTTTGGAGTGGGAGTTGGGGGGCAATCAGGGGTTAATGGGGTTGTTTACCACTTTTTCCTAGGACCTCCTTACTGTTGGGCCCAAACGGAATACCAAGTAGATTCGCACCAGAATCCAAGAACGGCATGGCAGAGAAGTCCAAGGATTATTGCGGGAGGTGGTACAAGCGAGAAACTGAGAAATCAGCAGACATATCAATGATGCATAATAACTAGCAATGTTGCATAATGACTACCAATTTAGCCAGCACTTTTACAGAAACAATATGTTAATGCATGCACAGCTGATTGCTACACACAGAATTGCAGATATGTTTTATGAAAAACAAAGCCCACTAGCCCATTTCTAGCTGGAGATATATATCCCCTGTGATGTATCTGTTAAGGTTTCAGAGATGTAAAATAATGTCTGTGGTGTTTAGACCCTATGAAAACCGAGGTGATCCAAGCTCAGCAGAAAGCCTGCTCTGTTGTGCTTGCCACCACTTCAAACGTTTAAGGCTCATCTTTGGTGCCTGACAACCCAGTGCGCATGCACACTGCAGCCTCGGGTGCAGCCAGGCGGTTAACCAGCGCGCTCACAGCTGCAGCCCGGCACGAGGCGGCAGAGTGCGTCATGCAACACACAATGAACGCACGCCGATTCTTTAGCTCCTGCCCAGCTTCGCAGCAGTTGTCTTTAGCTATTCACAACTCTACCACCCAAGACAGAGGCCAGCGAGGCCCCTCTTATCCAGGGATGAGGATACTCTGCGCAAAAAGGGTGGTTCACAGGAGTACCGCCCACACACATGATAGGGGAATAAAGGTGGTGTTGGTGTCCAGACACCGGGACGCTATAATAGATAAAGACATTCGAACTTCAGAGCGTTATGAATTTCTAACTTGGTGGTGACAGTTATGATCACTCAGTGCTTGGGTTATCAAAGGTGCTTCACATGAAGACGACTACTCTCTAGGAATAGCTGTCGGTTGACAAAGATTCACACAACTCTGATCTTTCATAAATAACTTCACAACTGCTGAACAGATTTTGATGCATTTGCTCAGCTACACCCGGCTCCCTCGTGGACACCATCCTGGCCAGGAGAGTGGGCCTAGGAGCCCTCAGGGCCCTGAGAGAGGCAACTAACAGAAGGCAGCCGCCAAGGCCACTCCCCACAAGGCTCTGCGGGTGCGGATACTTCCCCTGGCCTAGGCAGTGCAGTGGCAATGACGTCTTATGCTTCCTGCACAGTCCCCACACGCTTCAGGCCGCTGATCTCCTTTTCTATAATCAATGCACAAGGACAACCATACAACCCAAAATCACCAGGGTAAATGTGGAATATAAGAAACAACGGTCCAATGGAATGTATTCACACGTGTATACCGCCCAAATCACTCTGTGCTATATACGCACATTAATGAACATGAATTCAAATGAAGCATAATCAATCGCCAATACATGTAGAAAATGTATATTTGATTGGGTGGCGTCCACTGCTTGTCGTTTGTCCCCACCCTCTTCTGTGTTGCTTTGCCATCCCCCCCTCCTCTCCTGAATTGTTTCCGCCCCACTCTCACACGTGTCTTTTTTTTTTAATAACAAAAATATGCATGTTTAATTATCTTTTTTTTAGCTATTGATCCAACTCGGATCGGTAAATAAAATAGAAAGGCGACTGTGTCATTTTGTAGCTAGCATGTGTGGTGTGCATAAATGATGTGAGCAGCCTCGTCAATGGCTTTAAAAAAAAATATATTTAGCCTTTGCTCAGATAGCGTCCACGGCGAAACCAAACTTGGCGCTCTCTCTCGCTTGTCTGTGAGTTGAAAACTTTGGAGGGGTAAGAGGAAGGCGAAAGGGCGGGGCGAGGTAAACGAGAAGAAAACCAAGCCAAATGAATACGGATGCAACAGCAGCCTTCATAAAAAGTGTGTAAGAATAGTTTTATTTTGAGCTAGGTTTAAGGCAGACTATGTCAAGCAGCTCCTCTTCTGAATGGAAGAATCCTGGGCTTGCAGCATGGCTGAAAAACACTGGCAAAACCAACATGTTACAAAGGGGAGGCCTATTGGCTTTTGCTAATGCTCATTTTCTTATGTTTTCATTTCTATCCCTTTTCTGCTTATTACTCTTTTTCTCCTGCACTGTCTCCCCCTAACACCATACTCCCCTCCCCCAACCCCCATCTCCATCGCTCCACCTTTCACACCAGCTCTCTCAGACTCCCTCCATCTTCCTCTCTCGCAGAACGCATGCTCCCGCTTCTCTCCTGGGCGATGTTATCTGCCGAAATCCTTTTCACATTACAGATTTTGTTGTCCTGGCCCGGTGAGAATGATGATGCTCGTGGGAGAGAGATAAGACGCTGTGAACGATAAGAGAGCATCTTCCCAGTAGAGCGAGGAGGGCTGCAGTATTGATCCCCCGAGTCGAAGACTAGTCCACTCTGAGATCTTAATAGCGTTTGGGGAAATCTTAAGAATGTCTTTTCACTAAGCATTTTGGTGTCTCTATTAGCAGCCGTGGGACTCCCGCGCCCCATCTACAACAATTACTGTCAGAAAATTGCCCCAGGAATGGCGCGAGATAGTGTGCCAAATCCCTAGCATTATCCTAGGAGGAAAACCATGTTTCAGTGTACCAAACCCCAGGCATATTTTGTTAAACAGAGCGTTATGAAGTGGCATGACAATACGAAAATACCCCAGCAGTGTGCCAATCCTAGGCATAATCAGAAAAAAGCATGTATAGTGTGCCAATGTCAGGCAAAACCATAAGGAACCATGTTACACTGCACCAAATCCCAGTCTTAATCGCAAAATCTGAGCCTTGCGTAGTGCGCCAAAACCATGACATAATAATAGGAAACGGTCCTTAAAATGTCCAGAAACCTACGTATAATCACATGAAAATTATACCATAGTATGCCAAATCCCAAGCAAGGGGAAAAAAACTAATGAAATACACATTACAGTGTGCCATATATCAAGCCACGTCATAAGAAAGCATGGTCTATTGTCCCAAATCCCATATCTTACTTTCTCCGGCCCCACTGTGTTACACAACTGGGTTGGAGAAACTGCACAGACTCCCATGCAGTGTCTAAGTGGCAGACCAAGACACTCAGACCAGTCCTGGCACTGCTCTCATGCTAGGTTTAGCATGAGAGCAGCACCAGTATTGCATGGGGAGCCTGTGCTGGTATTCCAGGGACGAGAGGGAACAGTAGCAAGGCAGCTGGCGTCGGAAAGGTACATTTGAAAGAAATTATTATTTTTTATTTCACCCACCCCACGCCTGCCCCTCCCCTTGAGATTTGCGGCAGCCGCTGCATATAGACATCAAATCCACCAACTAGTACTGAAAAGAAGGGCCAGTCGAGCTTGGCAAGGTTTGCATAATACTGAAAACTGATTTAAAAAAAAGCCCATGTGACAGTAAATGATTCTGCTATATAGAAAATAAGAGACAAATCTAAGGCTTCTAAGAAAACCATTTAATTGTTCCTTTGGATGAGGATTTTGGATCCAGCTACACCTGTCAGACAGCATGCAGAATGCATGAGCACTGCGAACTTCAACTTTTACTGTACTTTATGTTATCCAGTCACCTTACTCTTTCAACTGTCACGCTGCATGAGCACTTTCGTTGCACTTTGTAAATTTGGAGCAACCTTTAATATAATATACATAGCTTTATGTACTTGCACCATAATACATGCATTTGCAGTAAGCTTTTTTCTGGCTGCATTTTCTTTTTAGTTTGAGCAAGTGCTGTGTCTTGACATGTTGTAATCTACATTTGTGGGCTTTAACCACGCCCATCTCAGACCCATCACTTTCATTCGTTCCTTGGCTTGCCTTTCAAAATTCCTTTGATTTTGTAGGAAAATGCTTCACGTTTGTCCCCACTTGAGGCCGCTTTCTTACCGCCTTGCAGATTGAACTTGTTACATGGATGAATGCGCGATCAGCCATTTGGCTTAGTGTGGCACACTATTTTTACCTGTTTTTGCGCTGGGTGGCCGTATGTTGTTTCATCCTCTTCCTTGTTTTGGGCATGCTGCTGTTTGTTTGTGGTGTCTGAGCGCTTTACATGAGGGCGTGAAGTTTCATATAGCGCAAACTCGATCAGAAGAGCGCTTTACATAACTACGCATATAGTGCAAACTTGATCAGAAGAGAACTTTACATCACTACGTGAAGTTTCAAATAATGCAACCTTGTACTTATTTTTATTTTCAGACAGCATATTACTCATTTCTCCCCTTCCTCATAACCTAAATGCATAGCGTAAAACTTTTATCAAAACGGGCGCTACGCTTCTTTTTTCAGCACGCCGTAGGAAACTCATTGGGAATGTGTTCAATTGAACATTGCAGGGTGCAGTACCTTATGCGGCCAAAAGAGGTCCCAAGGGACACGTAGGGACAGCCTGTGGTACTCCACCCTTTCTGTGCTTTGTGCACATTACAACAGTAAATGTTGCAGGCTTTTTGCAGCCAGAATACTCTCAAGTATTAAATCTTTAACGTAACTATGTTATTCCTGCTTACATTTCACATGCTTTAATTATTCTTGCATTCTCTATCAGTGTTTGCTTTTTTCCAGGATGTTGTAACTTTTTTTTTTTTACATCAGGACGTGAAGTTTTATGTAGCGCAAACTCGATCAGAAGAGCACTTTACATCACTATGTGAAGTTTCATGTAGTGAGACCTCGTACTTATTTTTTTTCTTCAAACAGCTTATTACTTTTGGCTCCCCTCCCTCATAACCTGAAGGCACAGCATAAAACTTTTTGCAAAACGGGCGCTGCGCTTCATTTTTCAGCACAGCGCCCGAAAGTCATTGAGGATGTGTTTAATTCAAGATTTCAGGGTGCAGTACCTTATGCGGCCAAAACAGGTGCCAAGGGACACTTAGAGAGAGCCTGTGGCACTGCATCCTTTCACTGCTTCGTGCACATTACAACAGTAAAGGTTGCATGCTTTTTGTAGCCAGCATATTACATATATAAAAATGGTAATATAAACATGTTGCTCCTGATTACATTTCACGTGCCTTACTCAATCTTGCAGTCTCTATGAGTATTTGCTTTTTCCAGGATGCTGTTACTTATTTTTTTTTCAGGGCCAGCATATTACTCGTCTCCCCTCCTCATTATATATTTCCCCCTATCTTGTTCTCCAGCACCGCAAGCTCATACGAATGGCAATAGCGCTATGCAAATATCAGCATTCCACTGCATACAAAAAAGAAAGAGAAAATGCCATTTTAAACACCTATACCTCTAACTTTCGCAAATGTGAGACCTAATGCATTGCAAATGCTTGTTCTTTGTATGTTGAGTGATTCTTCTGGGCTGCCATTAAGAAATATTGGTTGCCCAATTTACTAAGCTACTGACAGGACTATTTTGGTGTGCGAGGCTGGGCCTAGCCTAAAGGTTCTGCTGCACTGATTTTTCACCTGGTCACTATGGCTAGGCATATCGTGAGGGTCCTGCTGTGCTAACCATTATCTAGGCTTCTGAGGTGGGGCATAACCAGAGGTTTCTGCTGGTTTGAACCCTCGCCTAATCTCCCAAGCTGGGTATAACTTGTGGATGCTGCATCCCTATGCCTTGGCTTTGTTTTTGAAGTCGGCATAACCTGAAGATCCTGTTGCCCTAGCCTCTAGTATGGTTTCCAATGCTCGGCATAACCTTAGGGGAGTTGCTGGCCTGATCTTTCTCCTGGTCTCTGAGGTGGAAAAACTCTGAGGGTGCTGCAGCCGTAGACTCTGGCTATGTTTCTGAGGCTGGTCATGCCCTGAGGACCCTGCTGACCTGAACCCTCGCCTGGTCTCTGAGGCACGGCATAGTAGAGTGCTGCAGCCCTAACCTCTAGCTACGTTTCTGAGACTGGGCTTGGCCTGAGGGCTTAGTTGGCACGATCCTTCGCCCGGCGTCCGAGGGCCCTGCTGCTCGTGCCCCTCGCTTGGCTTCTGAGCTCGGCACACGCTGAGAATGTCAACTCGGCGCTTCCTGGTTTATGAGGCCTCGCGCCTTACTCATCATCAAA
Source organism: Pleurodeles waltl (assembly GCF_031143425.1). Classification (NCBI taxonomy): domain Eukaryota; kingdom Metazoa; phylum Chordata; class Amphibia; order Caudata; family Salamandridae; genus Pleurodeles; species Pleurodeles waltl. The sequence continues at coordinate 399,361,751 of NC_090448.1, forward strand.
ACCTGGTTACGTTAGACATTAGACAGTATTTTTCTGTTCTGATCTTTGGAGCATATATTAATGAGGTGGATAAATCTTGTCTGCTACGTTGGTTTATCTGCTCCGAATATAATGCAAGAGTGGAACGTTCATCACAGAGACGAAGAGCGCGTTAGCGGGAGGAAGACCGAGACAGGCGGAAATGAAGAGCCCTTCTGCAGGCGCGAGAAAGGCACCGGTCTCGTCAGCGAGGGAGAGTCGGTGAACGAGGTTAATGGAGCACCGGGGAGTGTCTGTCAGCAAGATAGGAAGAGAAAACAGACCCCGGTGAAAAAAGAAGGAACTCCGATTTATAAAGGAGAAGGGGAATTTGTAAATAAAGACGTGCTGGTGGCCAAAGGTCTCTTCTGAAACACGCGGATGGTGCATTTAAATGTGCGAGCAAAGAATACTGAGGCACCGTAATCCTAAATCCGTCTCGGGCCTCTTTAATCTATTTACAGTCACTCCCTGTGCCCTCAGATCACTCTTGCAGCTTTCTGCTTTCTCCCTTTGTGACGTTTTCCCGTATGTCTCTTCTGCTCGCGGTAAATGCCGGACGCAGAGAAATAAGTGCCGGTGCCGCGCACCGGGAACCACCGGCTCAAATTAAGCACTGGATAAGAGAGACCAAGAGGATGTGCGACAGTTGGACGCGAAGGATGAAAGGAATTGGCCACATCATCCCAGCGCCTCAAAGAGCAGCAGCTGTTCATGTTGGCAAAGGAGAAGAAGGAATGTATAATCCAGAGGCAGCTGGGTGGGAGTCATTTGAAAGGTGAACTCGTCGCAGTCAAATCCGACGCAGGAAGGGGATGATGAGCGCGTTCTCTCGAGGGCGGGCCCTTCTTGAGGTAACTGTAACCCGAACTCTATTGATTGTCGTCTGAAAGGCTAAGTACACTCAACGGTTTACGCAGCTATATTATCCAAAGCCCAAATGAGCTGTCTGGCCTGTTTGGGGCTCCGTACTTCAGCAGCTTAAAAGAGTAGTCGGACCTAAGGCCGTGTAGTGCTGAAGGCATATGAGCAACATGTTAATTGAAAAAGAACAATTTATTGAAATTTTATATTGAAATTGCATTTATATAATACTTACTATCCCTGACGAGGCGTTGAAAATGAAGCCTACAGAACTGTTGCTGTAGTTAGGTTTAATGAAGGAGTAAAAATGCCCGTGATTAGTGCAAGTGACATCACACAGCATTGGACCCCCAAATGAAAATGCATGATTGCCCTCTTAATCCACTTGTTGCTCTGCAACATCCTCCTGTTTGCTACAGTGAGCTAGAGTAAGAGTAGGTAGAGGAAACTGCATGAAATAAACATAGTTATTATACCCAGCCTTACGTTTTTAGGTCGAGCCTTCTAGATAGCGCCTATGTTGTCTCATGGGAGGTATATTGTGGTTTTTCATTTACATAGAGGGGCTTAGGGCCCGCCCATTTTGTATCATTGGTAGGCGTTTCTTGTCTGTCTCATTCACCTACCTTTTATTTGTATCCCAACTTGTCAATGTTGTGTTTGTCCCTCCCTTGGAGCCTTTCCGCTTTACCATATGTGTGTTTGCACGTGTCTGTGCTCAATATCAGGTAACTACTTTTTTCTTTTTGTGTAAGCACTGAAAGAAAGAATATTTATGTTTTCAAGTAGCCCCCCTTGTGTACTTCTCTCCCCTTTGAGCTACTGCCTGTCTCTGTGTGCTTGTCCCCATCCTAGCCCCGTTGCGCTCGCCCATGCTCTTCTTCCTGTTGCATCTGCCCTACTGCCCTCCCAGTGTTGTTTCAGTGGCCTCACTCCCTGTGTTGCTTCCACCTCTCATGCCCTCCCCTTGTTGTTTCCACGTCTCTCTTCCCTCCCCATGTTGCTTCCATGACGCCCCTTGTTTATTCCTGTTGCTTCTGTCACACTATTACTTCTGCCCTTGGTTGCCCTCTGTTGGTTCCACTCCTCCCTTTAAAATACTTTTATGCATTTTGTTCTGTTATCAGTTATCGATCAGACGAAGATCAGTTACTAAAAAATAACAAAAAAAAGCAGGTGTGTCGTTTTGTAGGTACACGTCTACACGTCTTCGTGGTGTGCTAACCTAGAAAATGACACGAGCAGCCATGTCATTTTTTTGTGTTGTGCCTTAACCACGCTGCACCGCATTGGGCGGATGCTGTGTAACTTGACTTACAACCATTGCCAAAGCTAATAGGTCACAAAGGCAAAACCTGTTGGCTTTGCCAATGCTTGTTGCTTCTGCGACCATCTGCATGACCTCTGAGACCAGTGGTAGCCAGTGCAGTGCCAGGGCTTCCAAAGGACATGCCAGCGATAAGCGAAGTGTTTCCCTGGCATAGTGTAAACGTGAAGGTTACCTTGCTGCTCTGAAACTCCATTATGCTGCGAAGTTGTGAGCACTCACGGTCCCCTATACGAAGCAAACAAAGTCTGTCAGTTTATAGCTCTTTCAGTTGTCTGTGTGGAAGTTTCTTACAGATTAATACACTAGGAATATTGGATAGTGTGAGTAGTTTGTGAGATCAACTACAGCTACCTATCGAAACAGTATTCCTGTTGAGGTCATTTGGCATCAAAAAAGGAGAAGTGCTACAGGAGGAAAAATACTCCCAGCGCGGGAGAGTGGTTTCAGTCTATTGAGGTTTATTACAGCTCATTCTACTTCAACGTAAGCTTAGAAGCCCAAAACCCGTACAATCCTTTGCAGTTCTCGTTGCGGTCTTTTTTTCAGAAAGAGTACCAGCACCCTGATGCAAAGATGATTTCTGTCTTGTGTTGGGCCATAACATCTCTAGATTTGCTGGAGTGTGAGTCAGGGGTGTCCTCTACTGCCTTGTAGTTGCCCCATCGAACATTTTTGGTGTTGTCAATAAAAGAAGAGCTCCAAGTGTTTCCTGACACATGACTGTCATCTGAACTACTGCTAAAAATCACCGCAGTTGATACCTCATTAGCGAAGGAATTAAGCCATTCAACTCTGGGAAAAGCAGGGAAAGGACGTCTGGTTCACTCTGGTGATGGGAAGGGCAGAATCCAGAAGGACCAGAAGGGGAAATAAGCATTGTCAAAGCAAAAATACACCTATCTCGTATTATTATTTACAAGCCAAGTACAGTTAAGACCAGCAGGGGTACTGTGGCAGAATGAGTGTAGGTTGTGGGGCAAGGAACTGCTTTTTGGATCTAACCATCCTAAAGAAGGAGCCAGCTGCAGTATGAAAGTAGGCGGCGTGGTCAAGAATTGCTTGCTTGCTCCTAAAACTGTAAAGGAGCGGCATGGTGACCAGAGACATTTTAAGGCATGAGCAAAGTGGGCTCTGGCCCGGGGTCCCAGTCTTTCAGGGACCCCATGATATAGTCAGCTCTGTAATGCAGAGATTCTTGCCCTGGTGACCTTGAATAATTCTTAAACATTTTGGTTTAAATACCGTTTTCTTTTAATTTATTTTTAATGAGGTTGATGTGTAAAAGTCTTTTGCAGATATTTTGCAGAGAAATATTGTTTTTATGTTGTCTGCACCATCCATAAAAAAATCATTTAGATCAAAACAGGACCTCACCTATGAGAAATGGAAGGGTGTCACTGAGGATGTTTGCAGTAATATTCGTGAGCTGCTGCAATGTTACAATATTGAAAACACGTCACTATTTCTGAATATTAGATGTAACCACATTTAGGTGTGGATGAGCTTGCCTATGTGCTGTCAGGGACCTTGGCAAACAGGGCGTGAAAGCTGAAATTGAATCATAAGTTCAAAGCTGTTCCGAAAAGGGGCCCACAAAATAGGGTTGGCTCAGAGCCCCAAAAATCCTTAAGATGTCCCTGCCGGTGACAGCAAGACCACTATCCACAGAAGGCATCTTATGCTTTTCTGCTGCTCTGAGCAGTCTGTGGCATGGTAGGGTCTTGCTCACAAGTGATGGCAAACAAAAGCAATTAAGAATAGTCTGCTTTTGTGTTAAACAAATTATTGTTTTTAGTAAATGCATGTATGAGATAGAATTGAACGTGAGAAAAGTGTGATAATTGATTATGCCTCTCAGATATAAAATACTTTCTCATGAATTTCAGATGAGACAGAAAGATATAACCAAAAGACAACAAAATGACAAGAAGATTAAACGTTTTCTGCAGACTGATCCAAAATGTGATTGACAGTTTCCCAGGCCAATGGCTGAAGCTGGATGACACAAACAAGTCAGTGGTTTTGGAGGGCGCTCATTTTAAGCCTACCCTGTGCTCGTTACACACACTAGAGCTAGCAACTATTTCACCAGAGCTTAAAAAAAACAAGCATTTGCAATGCAATAGGTCTCATATTTGCTTGAGTTAGAGCTACTGGCATTGTAAATTCATAACTGGACTTTTCTTGTCACATAAATTGGTCAGCCTTGCCTCGTAATTTTATCTTTTCCTGCCATATAATTCCAGTGGTCCTGCATATAACTAAAGCATTTCCATTTACCTTCTTCCTTTATCTGCAGCAAAAAAACGGAAAATGTTGCCATTTAACATCCTACTTTAAATCTCCCGTGCTAATTCCAATAGAATACCACTTTCACCACTCCCGCCATCAATTGCTGGCTGGCTAACACAATTCCCCAAAAAAGACACAAGGCAGCCACAGAGGAGAATAAACTAGAAGGGTCACCCAAACATATCAAGAGTGTGTTTAAACAGTCATAGAGTTATACGGCTGTTAAGTAGACCTGAATCATGTTCATAATAGTAATAAGGAGAGGTTATCAAAACATATACAATTATCATATAACTCTTTATCAGAAATAAACTTTTGGCATTAGAAGGTAATGCTCAAAACAGCCCATAGAGGGCACCATAACAAAAATATCATTTGTAAGAAACATGGTCATATAACCATATTGGTAGCCCCTTGAGGGCATAACCCCATGAAAAAACAGGAGAAAGTAATGCAGTGTAACCATATACTTAGCCCCTAGAGGGTGTTTTTAGGGCTAGTAGGCCTACTGCAATTATATTGCATGCAAGGCATTTAAAACAAAACTTCTTCCAGCTATAAAACAAAAGTTCTAGTCAAGAGAAAGCTTAAAAGACACTGAATTGTGTGAGGGGTTATTATTTTGGGGTTCTCGCTAGCCTAGTGTGGGGACTTTGAGATGATCTGGACAAAGTGTTTTGAAGATGGCCCTGTTGTCATAGGCCCACCACAGGATGAATTATAAGCAAAAACATTTTGTAAAAATAATGCCCTGCAAAGCAATGTGGGGCAAGTTTTCATGCTGTGAATTTATTCGTATGTTGACTGCAATGCTCAGAACAGCCCCTAGAGAATACCACAATAAAAACAGCATTTGGAAGAAACATGGTCATGTAACTATACAGCCAGCCCTCAGAGGGAATAACCACATACAAAAAAATAAAGAGAGAAAATAATGTGGTGTAACCATATATATAGCTCTTGGAGAACATAGTGCATTAACATTTTCAAGGCTAGCAGGCTTATTGCAATGATATTACAAACAAGGCCCATAAGACATAACTTTTCCCAGCTGTAAAACAAAAGTTCCAGCCATGAGAGAGCTTAAAAAGATAATGAATGATGGTAGTGGTTATTATTTTGGAGTCCCCACTAACATTGTGTGGGAACCCAGATATGATGTAGACAGAAAGAGCATGTTGTGGTGGATGTTTTGAGGGTGGTCCCATTGTTCTAGCACCACCAGAGAGTGAGTTATGAGCAAACATGTTTTGTAAAAGTAATGCCCTGCAAAGCATTATGGGGCAAATTTCAGTGCCACAAATATTTCAGTATGTTGATATGACTGTAATGCTTAGAACAACCCCTGGAGGACACCACAATGAAAATACAATTTGTAAGAAACATGGTCATGTAACTATATTGCTAGCCTTTAGAGGGCATAACCACACAAAAAAAATGGCAATTAATAATGCAATGCAATATATATTTAGCCCATAGAGAGTGCAGTACATTACACAATTTCAGGGTAGTAGGCCTATAGCAAAGACATTACAAACAAAGCCCTTAAACAACAAGCTATTCCCAGCTATAAAAGAAAAGTTCAAGCCACAAGAGCCCTTAAAAAGACACTGAATGGTGGGAGAGGGGTATTATTTTGGTGTCCCCACTCACCTAGTGTGGGGACCCAAAGATAACATAGACAGAAAAAGTGCTTTGTCCTGAACGTTTTGGTGGTGGTGCCATTGTCCTAGGACCACCACAGTCTCTGAGTTAGGATCAAAAATGTTTTGTAAAAGTAATGCCTTGCAAAGCATTATGGGGCGAGTTTCCCGAGTGCAGTGAATATTGTTGTATCAGCTCTCCCTCTGTGCCGGGGAGCCTCTTTTGCTTGGAGGATTTCTGTTTTACGTAGAGCATTTACCAATTTCATATGTTTTAAGGGGAGAGCCACAAGAAATGACCCTTATTAGGTAACTGTGAACAATGTGACCAGCACTCCAGTACCGCCGATCGAGTTCACGCTGTTGTGTTGGTATGCGCTGCAAGCGCCATTGTCGCCATGCAGCACGAAGGGGAGAGACAATAGAAAAAATAGTTTGCCCACGCCGGAGTATATCAGCTATCGTGCAATAATCTATGTAACAGGGGCAGTCTGCAAGGCGGGACAAAAACAGCCTCAAGGGGGAACAAACGTGAAGCTTACCAATGACATCAAGTGATTTTTGAAAGGCAAGCCCAGGAACGAATGAAAGTGATGGGCGTGGTTAAAAGCCCACAATACTTACAACAGGTCAAAGCACTTGCACGCTTGACCTAAAAATGGGGCACTGCTATTATACACTGGAAATCTTTGACCCAAGGTAACCTTCTGTTTTCATGCAAGACTGGAGGAACAGAGAAAGAAAGGGTGCAAAGAGGAAAAGTGCTTAGAAGAGGAAGCAACATCTGCACCCTGCATCTAGCCTGCTATGAAGTAGATAGATCTCCTGAATGAGGATGTGATGGCAAACCCCTCACCTGTTACCTGACTCTGAAGAGTGTTTAAGGAAATTCACCTTCCATGTATCTAATCAGCATCTAGTGCTTCCTTTTCATTACTTGTTGCAGCACAATATAATTGCTAAAGCTTTTTTCTGTGGGCCCCGAGCAGATTGGCTTCAGCAGTGGAAAAGAGGCCAATAAAGCTGACTGTCTAGCCTCACTACTACCCCTCGACCCATTCCTCACTTCCCTGCCACAGTCTGGTGCTTTTGGGCTGGAAAAACGAGCTGTGGATAAGTCTGACACATCTTCATCTCCTACAACTGATTCCCCAATAGTCTTGTTTTTTTGGTAACTGGATTAGCAACTCTTGTTCACCCAATAACTTAAATCAGCGAACCACAACAGCAAACAGGTGGAGGGAAGATGGCACACCAGATAACACCTCCTCCGAGAGAGCAGCCTTCAAGACCTCCCTCAGCCTCTTTCACTACCCGCTGAGGGCAACAAAGAAAACAGCCAGGGGCGGTTTCTTTATTCAGGCGTAGGGGCATTGACACCCTGTTTGTTTTGTTGCCCCCCAAGATCAGTTCGTATAAATGTTGGCAATCCATTTTCAGCCCGGCCACAGTGCGCTGCTTTGATGTCAGCACGTTCGGGCCGAGTTTGCCTTCGGTAGAAGTGAGAACGGACATGGGTGGGTGGGACTTAGTAACTGATTGACACAGTTTCAGCTGGGCCTCCTTGGAGTGAAGTGTGCATGTCGAGTTGGACGGGTGCTTTGCTCTGACCAGCCCAACATGCGCACTTCAACCCTTGCCTATCTGTGCAATGTTAGGAGCCTCTGGGATTGCAGCTACAGCCCTCAAGTCTCCTTAGGAGTGCTGGGTTTGCCTGACCGAGCCAATCTTCGTGCTGCTTTTATGCTGTTTACTAACATAAACAGCAAGGAAGCAGTGTGGAGATTGGCTCAGGAGACGAAGGAATGGGGTTGGAGGGCCGAGCTGTTACGACGAACAAAGCATGGTCACACCAACTTCCATTGCCGCTGCACACTACCAGTCATGCACGCCACACCCGGAGGCAGCTCACAAGTTCTGAGCAAATAAATGAGCGATCAGGAAGACTCGTGTTAGCCCACCTCCTAAGGAAACAGGCTAGTTTGTTTTTTGCATTAAAATATACTGTGAATCCAGCCAGGGAGCACACCCTAAGCACCTTGCAGAGTTCTGGGGCCAGTAACGTTGATGGTAATGGAGTCCTGTGACACTCGACAAACTGTGAGCACCTGACAGGCTACTGGACAGGCAGTCATTTTACTGCAAAATCCACCCTCAGCCTCAGTGAATGGAATTGATGTTAAGTGCATATATGAACAGAGTGCACACGAAAAGAATGTGCATGTGAAAGGAGTGCAAGCAGACAGCGCACATAAAATAAATTAAGAGGGTGTCTGTATGTATGGAGTGTACAGATGATTGGCATGCATGTTAATGTATGATATGTCTGATTGAAGTAAATAAAGCTATGCGGACATAAATCGAGCGTGCATGTGCCGTTCGCCTTTGTGCTGCAGTGGGCTCTTGCTATTAAAAAATTATAATCATAACCACAGCAGTATAATATCTGTAAGCTGTTTTCCGGGGTCCTGGCTAAAACATTAAACATTATTTTGCAGTGAAAAAGAAAACCCGATTACCTTCAGTACACAATGCATTTATGAAATTAAAAATGTTATGTGTGATGATTCAGCGGTCTTTTGAGATGTAAAATAGTTTTTCTCCTCATCATGGAAACGCATTCAATTGTATTTTCTTTAGTACAATCGGAGGCATTTCCACGATGAGGGGAAGGGCTTACTTAGCCTGAACAGACATCCTCCCTCGAAGGACTCAAGGCCTCATTCCGAGACACCACTTTGTAGGGCTGCTTTATCACAGGCCCCGCACTACAGAAGTGTCTAATCTACCTTTATAATAAAGCAGCCAAGGCTGAAACACTCATTTAATGTGTTAACCCTCACACAAGTGCACCGAACAATACAACAGATGGTACGGAAAGCCATTGAATCAAATGCTAACAATCGGGATAGAGTAAAAAATCATTTGTGGGTGCAGCTTCCACTTGCTGGAAGGAACTCGCTACCTGTAGAGATAATTCAGACCGTCGGACATAAAGAAAATCTGAGTGCTTAAAGCCCCCACTAAAAACGCTTGAAACACCTACATGAACCATATCTGTTTAGTTTCACGATCCTACTCCCCTGGAATCAAATGTTGCTTTCGATAAAAGGACGTTGATTTGTTCTGTTTAGCGTAACCGTTAATGTAACAGTTATGTTAAACACAACAAAACAAGGTCCGTTTATCTTAAGGAACATTTGATTAGAAAGGGGAGGGGGGCTTCAAGTGGAGAGAGATGTCCAGGATAAGAGGGGCAAATAGATGATGCAACTAAACAGACTGCCTATCCTTCTCATTTAGGTGTTGTTAAAAAAGAAACTTTTAAAGTTTTCTTTCTGAAGCTGCTCAGCTTTTCTTCACATCCATCAGTTTGAATGTAGTCTTTTCAGGTAATGAGTTCCTTCCAGCGAATGGGAGCTGCACCCACGAATGATTTATGTAGTGCAGCTAGTGCCAGTGCTTAATTTGTGCTTGCTGTTTCCGGTGAGGAGCACCGGCACTTATTTGTGAGGGCCGGGGCTTATTCTTCTGCCTCAAGCATTTGCTGCGAGCAAAAGACACATGTGTGAAAGACGGAAGAAGGAAAAACTAAAAAGGGTCATAAAGGGAGAAAGTAGAAAGTTGCAGGATGAGCTGAAGGGGCAGGGGTGGCCTTAAATGGATTGAAGAGGCCCGAGATGGCTTCAGTATTACGCTGCCTCAGTATTCAGTGCTGGCAGATTTAATTACCGCAGCCTCGTGTTTAAGAGAAGGGCTTTGAACACCAGCACCTCTTAATTTACAAATTAAGCACTGGGCCCAGTGCCTGGTCAACTTTGAATTTTTAACTTTAGCCCGAGGCATGTTTTGCTCCTTAACTCTTTTTCTGTGGCAGATATCAAGGGACCGGATAGCCTTTACTGCGTGACCGCTCACAATTTAAAGCAAAGATGCTTTGCCACCTTTTTTTTCTCCTCATTCGTTACAGTGCACAGCTCGGTGCCCAATAGTGCATGCTTAGCAGTTCCCTTTGTGCGCAACTGAGTCGGCCCCAAACTGGGAACTGTCAGTGTCGGGATGCGTGAACGCTGGATACAGATAAAGCCTTGAGCAACTTCAGATAACACGAGGTCGCTGCTGGCTGGAGTGGAAGGGCACATCTTCGGACCAATGAACAACTGTAGCTTAGGACCGTGGACTGCAGCGCCATACTCTGTAGGAGTCTGCTCCAAGCTTACCGGCCTTTACCCCATCTTCGGACCAGAACCAACAGACTGCTCAAAAGGTTCCACTGTTTCGTGGTGGATTTCTTTGGTAGCCTGTCTGACTACCTCAGCCCTACTAGCTTTTATACTGTCTTCAAACCAGCAAACAAAAAACTGCCAATAAAGATACTACTTCTTGAAGAGTTTTCGCCACAGTTTTTTAAACTTCTTAAAATTAACAAAGCTTGTGGATGAAAATGTCTGTAAGTTTGCACTCCTCTCATCTGGGTCTGAATGGGGTGATGTGATCATATGTCTTCATCACCCGAATGAGACATAAAGTACTTTGTAGGGTAGCATACTGCCTTTTAATGTTTACTTCTGGCTGTCTCGTTGTGCCCAGTCCAATAAATTACAATAACTTGTATTTCCTCAGTAGATTTCATTTGTAAAAGTATAGCAATAAATAAAGAAATCTGTGAGGTATGCATTGCATTATCTCAGTCTATTATGAAGTTCTCTGGTCATACTGAAAAAACAGCTACCTACGTCATTATCATATGAAATCTCTTTATTGATATCATAGCTACGCTTTCAAAAGTGCTTTGTTAATCTTCTTGCTTTCTCAGATTTGCTTGACAATGCACTATTTGCCCACTCTTTTGTCAAAATGTTCCCATCGGGAGAACCCCGAGCCCCTCTCATGACAGTCAGGCATGCTCACTACGCTTGCTCGTCACAGGTCACTCATCCCAAAATTTTACACCCCACAACTTTCAAATGTCACCAGCTGCCACTGAAGACAGCCCTAGCTGGGCACATCAAAACCAACCCCAAAAATAACAAAGAACAGTTCAAAATCATTAAGGAATTCTCTAGCAGGGCTGTCAGTGAGAACAACACCATGCCCTCACAAGAGCTGTGCAAAAACCTTGCCAACTTCTTCTTAGACAAGATCCCCAACCTACACCTACAGACTTCCTCAACAGTTCTGTTGCCACCGTACAGGAAGCACAAGCTAACCACCTGAAGCCTCCTCTCAGCTCAGGACCCCAGCTCCATCATGAAAACCATCCACTCAGGAGCTCCCACAGACCCATGCCCACATTACATGTTCAGTTTCAGAAACCAAAAGATCAACCAGGAATTCTCCACCCTGCTCAACACCTCAATCTCCACCACAACATTTCCCGATGCCTAGAAACACGTCAAAGTCAGACCACTCCTCAAACCACCCTGCACCAACCCCAGCAAACTCAAAAACTACTGTCCAATCTCCCTTCTCCCCTTCCCAGCCAAGGTCAGGAGAAAAATATTAACAAAAAACTCACAATATACCTAGAGCACAATCTGCTACTCGGCACCTCCTAATGAGGCTTACACAGCAACCACAGCACCAAGAACTCCTGATCGCAGCCACTGACAACCTCCGATTCCTCTTCAGCTGAGGAGAAACAGTAGCCCTGATCCTCCTCGACCTCTCATCAGCCTTCGACACCATATCCCACCACATGTTGATCAAAAGACTCCACTACATCGGCATTCAAGGAGACTCACTCAGATAGATCACTTTCTTCCTCCAGATAGAGCAAATAGAGGGTCTGCTTACCACCTTTAACCGCCGAAACCAAGGATATCGTCTGCAGTTGCTGTAGTTGGACTCTCACTCCTAGGCGAGACTGCTGGTTTGGGTATGACATCACTTTTGTTTGTAGGCGACTGAGCCAATCCTGCAACGAGTCACAACTGTCGGCCCAACCCTCTCGGCTCACAAGCAGTACCTCACCAAAAACCCAAACAGTAAAAGGTGATTTCTGGCAGCCTTACTCATGGACTCTAGATTGCATCATCTCAGGGGAGTCGTGGTGGAATGTAAGTTACCCTTTTCTCATGTTAGTAAAAAATCTCAGTCACACACAGGCAATAAAAGAGATGCAGGAAAGTTTTCAGTAGGTTTATCAAAACAACTGCAATCTACAATAAAATGCATGAGCTGCAATAATTAGGATAATGAATGATGCAAGAAGCAAAATGGTAACAATGAGATTCATGAATACAAAGACCCCCACCATCTTGCAATAAACATGAAATGTAAAATCCCTAAAACCCTAGCATGGAGATCCTAATCTCTAACTTAACCAAATGAGAGCTAGGTATGATAAACCTTATCTGGCAGTACCAGGTCCATGAGAAGCACCTCCAACCCTTATTATTTTGGAATGAGGTCTCTAGATCAGACTCCGTGGTGACACAAAGGCTGGATCTGCATCAAAGCGACCTGCAGCATAGATGGCGTTGGTAGCATCTGGTAGGAATCCCTCTGATAAACTTGTCTAAATGAGATGTATTTATACATATATTGTAGGATCCCTGACGCAGGTATGTCCCCAAACAAAAGATAAGGTGGCAGGCTTGTGGTGGCAATTATGTAAACAGTTTCCACCAACAGTACATTATGTTCCTGTCGCAGGTAAGTGGAAAAGGGACACGATGTGAGTACCTAGGTCCATCACTTGGTTTTGACGCTGATAGTGATGCCTTCACAGAGTGGCACTGATAACGCAGATTAAAACATTGCTCTCACCCTAAACAAAGGCAGCCATCATAAAATAAATAATAAAATAAATGGGCTAAGACAGAGCAGGATAAGTAGGTTGAAAGTCACTAGGTGATGGGGCACAGGTCTGCAAGCCAGAAGGCTAAGCTAAACTTCTGATTCCCATTAAAACTAAATAGGAGCCAGTACACCCTCCCCATTGCCGGAACAGGGATGACGCCATAATGATGACACCATAGAAGGTGTATGAGTCCAAGCTAAAATGTATAAAATCTTATTCAAAACTAGCTAAAAACATACAATGAGATAACATGTGACCATTACAAGCACAGCAGGCCAAAGTTAATTTGGCATAACTTTTAAAGTTAACAACGAAGCCGATGGTCAAATTTGTTAACAATAATCGTGATATTGAAGAATGTCTCAGAAACCATCGAAAGGAAGTGCATCCAAGAATGACTCCATATCGTCAGATGTCAGATTGATGTGAGGATTGCAGATGGACCCACAGAGCAGAAGTGCGCAAAACCCCTCAAGCGCAGGATCACCTGCGAAGGCAACACCATCCAAAGTGCCTGAAGGAGGCAAATGGTTGACAAGGGGCTGGCTCTTTGGTGGCCTCGCGAATCAGCCTCAGCCTCATGGGGCATGACCGTGAATGAATCCTCATCGGGAACACCAGCAGTTCTCTGTCCACAGTAGGAACTGATGGAACAGCAAAACACACCGATGGTAGACACTCGAAGAGGCACCAGGTGCAATAAGGCAGGTTGCACGCGCCATAGGACTGGTCGGAATGACAATGACCAATCATGCTCCAATTCTTCCAGCTACGGAGCACCAAAGAACTGCACCATGCAATCACCTCACAGCTGGGCTGGTGGTAGTAGCTCCATCACTCCTCTTAGCTGAGAAGGGACAACCACTGCGTATTATGAACAGCAGCAGCAGTATCCCGCCAATCAGTGCTAAAGTCAGAGGAAAGCCGCCAAACACACTTGAGAAGAGTGAATGCGTAGCCAATGGGATGACTCCGAAGCCAGTCTGGAAGGTGGAATCCAGACCCACCAGCCTTAAAGAAGTGTACAATCCCCATAGTGCTCAAGGCGTTAAATATTCTGGAAATCACCTCTCTCAAGTGCTTGGGGAAATTGGTATTTAGAAGGGATTGTATCTCAGCTGATGATCTTGCTATCTGGAGAGCATATGTCTCTCTGGCTGATGTCAACGCCAATTGTTTTTGGAATAGTAGCGCCTTTAGTCTGCTCTGCCTGTCATAATTTACATTAGTAGTATCAATGTGAGGCCACACTTCTGCTACTTTTATCTCTTGTATGGGGGGGAATAGAACATGTCCACAACAAGTTATAATCTGAGAGACTGAAATTGTGTAGGCAATTCTTGGTCTCATATCACAACAGCTCTGTTCATTCAGGACCACATAACTTCCATTCGAAGTATATGAAATGCTGGATGAATCAAAGGGACGGGAGTACCCTTCAGGAAGCATGCCAAGTTTGTGTCCCCTGCATTGCAAAAGCCGTGACGTGACACCGGTTTCCAAATCATTGCTTTACTAACAGAAGTCTCGTATTCGCTTCTGCTAAAAAATACCTCTGTTTCGCCGTTCAGACATTCGTATTTTAAAGGCAACTCCCACTATTCTTTAATAAAGCTATGTTCTAACCTCTCATATCTGCCTACAGCAAAATGTTTCAAACATTTTGAGAAACGAAAGGTGGAAATTGGCAGATTTATAATGCCATGTACAAGCCATAATGTTGAAGGACTTTCTGATACTGTGAAAGGCAGCTTTTCTAACCTTTCGATGTTAAGAATGGTGTAATTTGCTTCCTTTTTAGCTGTTATCTGTTGCTCCCTGGACAGATCAAAAGCAGAGAACAAGTCACTACTTGTTAATATATTTCCCTGGGGCACAGCCATTTTTCAGAATCTGTAACGTCCAACCTAACTGCATAATGGAGCACAGCTGACTTTGTCCATGGTGTAAAAGGGACATGTCATTAAGTATGATATCAATCGCAGATGACACTATGTTATTAAGTGTGAGTATTCATGTCATTATTGACAACAGCTAAAGCCTTTTCCATATTTTCTTTATATATCTGCCTTAAATGTGCAGCTGCTTCCATTTGAGAAATCTTCCAGATCTCATTGTGTATGGCATACAGGAATTGCTTAGAGCGTGTCTTTCTTGTACCTAGCAAGAAATCTTGCAAACCTGTGTCCTCTGATAGGAGATTAAGATGTTTCTTGACTGCTGCTAAGGTGTTAGTTAGTAACCATTTTTGGTACAGTTTACCCACTCTGTATGCAGTAACTATACCTGAGTGTTGACCCGATACATAGCGAGGGTCCAGCTGGCTAATCTTGAAACCCCCTGAGGAATTCACAAAACACGCGTGACAGCCATTCGTGTTTATTGGCCACAATAACCACCCGCCATGACTTGAAAGTGTGGAATTATAGGTACATCCTGAACCCAAGCATTTAGTTCCTCCTCAGTGACATTGAGGAATGATTGCCAATTGGGGAATTTGGCTGGTGTGGGGATACTGGGCGCATTCATTTCTTATATTTTTGCTAACCCTAGGCAGGATGTCTGTTGAACTGTGTAATTTAAAAAGATTATTTGAACAGGAATAAGGCATGCTCTAAACAAAAGCTTCCATACCCTGAATTTGCCAGTCTTGTGTTCCCCATACACTTTTTACATTAATAGATCTTCCAGTATTCGTACCCTTCAACTGCAAGTCGGGAAACAATGGAATCTAAATAGATTAATTTGGTGTAGATGGGAAAACTTTTTCGAATTTTAGAAGGTGATAATTTAAAATGATATGACTCTGCATTTGTAGCATCATGCCCAGAAAAGTATGCAAATTTGTCTTTTTATGTTTTAGGGCTCCCCCGCAGGTGGAGTTAAACAGTGCTCCCACTGTGTGTAATTAAATACTAATCTTTGTCTAGCTGCTCGGTGCAGATAGTAATGTCCTCAATGATAATAACAAAACATTTCCCAATAATTCGCTGTGTTCATGTACATATCATCACTTTCAAATACAGTGTAATTCTGCAGCTCAGCAAGCATTGAATCAACTGTTTTAACACCCCAGTGATCAGAGACAACACCAGGTGTAATCACATCAGTCATTGAAATTTTGAAGACATATGGAATTTGGATAACTTCAGTAGGCCAGTAAATATCAAAGGGAACTTTATCCCAAACAATCCCATTTGGAATTGGTACTGCTGAAATGTTCACAAGGGACAGGTCTCTTCGGACCTTATGTGAGGAAAGGTATGGTGGTAAAACTTCATCCAGTGGCTCGACAGAAGAGCGTTCAGGAAGATAATGACAATTTATCAAGAGAAAGAAAACACAAAACCAATCCATAACAGAAAGGCAAGCAGTGTCAGAAATATCCACAGGTAGTCCCATGGATAAAACAAATAGTTATTTTTAAGCCACATGTACAGCTTACATGTCTTTGGAACAGTTTCAGCTGCAAGTGCAGATGAAGTTGAAGAAAAGTCATCTTGATCGATGAAGTAACCAGAAGTAGTCTCTGCAAGCACAGGGGCAGGTGCATTACTGATGGATCGATCCGCTTCGCGTAGAGGTTCTTAGTAGACGGTGTTGTCGGTTTGCGTTGTATTGTAGTAGAAAGCAGCCACATCTTGGACAGTTCTTGTTGAAGTGGTAACATGAAGCAGCAGAAGCTCATTCTCCACCCTCCCCATGCTCAAGGAGGTATTTGTAGCTGTACATGCTAGTATAGAAAGAAGAGTTGTTGTTTCTTCTTTGAAGAGGTATGTTCTGTTGGGTACTGAGAGGGGACCATGAACTACCCAAGGGACCTCTTTTTCTACTGTGCAGGATCGGCCACAAGTTGAAATGTGATCGTGTTGATGGAGACAAATCTGTTCCCTTTGGAACCTTGCAGCAGTGGTAGGATGATAGTTCTGGTGCCTAGTATTCCAGGACTGGTACCGGTGCTCTGTAGGATGTGCTGAATTCTTAGAGGCAGAAGGAGGGCCCTGGTCTGAATAGAATGATGCAACCTTATATGACCCGATGAAGATCAGCATGTCTTTCATTACAGTTCGAGCGTCAGCCAACCGCTGTGGCCATACCCACAGGAATCTAGAACAAGAATCTACAGTGACTAAGATATATTTGTATGCACCATCAGGTTGTAAGAGTCCACAATGGTCCACATACACACATTGTAATGGCCTGTTGGACACTAAGAGGGATGTCCGCGGTGGGCGTATGATCTGCTGGCAAATGTCACAGCAAAGAACATATTGCTTGGTCTGTTTGTATAGACCTGGCCACCAGAAACGTTTCTGTGGGAGTGATATTGTGTCTGCGACACCAACATGAGCAGATGCAACACCCTGTTGCGCTGCTTTGATGAGATCTAACCTCTGGTCTTGGTTGGGGATCACTCAATCTCCAACCCCAGGAACTGCTGCAATGACAACATTATGTGCACTGATGTGGTATGAATATTTAGTTGTGTATGCTTTTGGGAGACGCTTGCCTTCAGCCGAAGTTTTCATGGCAGCCAGAATTTCATTATCCAATCTCGTCTGAGAATGATTCATTACAGCAACAGAAGCCGTAAGTTCTGCATATTTGGCCATTTCATCAGCCAATGTGTTTCCAATAATGTGTACTCTTAACGTGGATGACCCAGTGTATGGACTACATGAGCCTCAGTCAGCTTATCCTTAAAATCAGCTACCCTCCCCCACAGATTCTGTGTTTTATGGAGTCTCTGGACCAGTTCAACCGCCAGTGATTTTTTTTTTATCTCTTTATTGTTATATGATACACAACATCATGTACAATCGAGCGCCTAAGTGCTATCTTCACTGCAGTACAAGCAGGTAAATCAACAATAAAGGAGAGAAGACATTAAAGAGAAAGCGAGAAAAGTAAGAAGGAGAAAAACAAGTAGAAAGAGGTAAGATAATGACGGCTTAGGAGAAATCTCCAGTGAGGAGGGGTGGAGCAAATAGGGGAGGTATACCCATTGCGACATGATACTTTGAAGAGTTAAATGATTCAATCTCTGACGTAAACAATTGACAGGTGGAGGCAGGCAGCCACAGACAGCTCATCAGTGTTGGCACAGCAGGTGGTAGCACTCCCTGTGTTATTTTATGTGTTATTGGTCCAGGTGGCAAACGCCACAGCAGGCACATGGTGTTTCGTTACCAGCTATGTGTGCACATGATGGGGTAAATGCAGGTAACAATTATGCTGAACACGGGTTGCGTACCTCTGAGCGCCCTAGATAGTTGTGTGAAAACCCCGATGTGTGAAGTGTTTGTACCGGTTCAGCTTCCCCATATGCATACTCTAGTGTCATCTCAACCAAGCTATGCTACCGACGTGTAAAACGTACGTGTCTGGTGATACCTCTAGTGGTTTCAGGGGGGGCGGGTGTCATTTTGTTCTCGAGGGAGATGATGAGATAATCCCATGTGTCCAATCCCTTGATCGTCACCCTTCTATCTTGGAGTGAGTGTAGCCCCTGTGCCTCCGCCTTTGCCCATTTCAACAGGTCACCCATCCAACGGTGTGTATCCGGCGTGTTCGGTGCTTTCCATTGCATTGCACGAAGGCGTTTAAACAACACAAGTGCCAATTCGATGCACCTGTGTACCTGCTAGCCTCCCCTTGGCCAGTGATTGAGATACTCATTGTAGGACTAGACATAATAGTACGAATCACACACAATTAATGTGAGCTGTGCTGGATCCGTAGGTTCCAGTGCCAAGACAAGAGCTTTATGTTCAGCCAGTTGTGCTGTGTAGTCCCCCAGGGTCTGTGTGTATGTATTGTGAAGGTGGAATACAGCAACCTTCATCACTCCGCGCACGGCTGCGCAAGCGGCTGAGTATTGATGTTTTGTACCTACTGCTGGTTGTGCTAAACTATCAGTATAAATGACAGTGTGGTATCTGTCAAGTGGTAAGATGTTAAGAGTTGCGGGGTACTCCTGTTCATATTGGAGAAATTCTTGTGTTTGAAGTTTTGGGTCAAAGATGTAATCAACATCAGTGGCAGTCAGGGAGGTTGCCCATTGACTCCAATGTGGATGTAATGCTTTAGCGTTAGGAACGCTAGCGTTAGTGACGGCCTCTGAGGGTGGCACCAGGGTAACAACAATAATGCATTTCACTTGGGCAAGTTGCCTCTCCTTGACGACAGCCATCTGTACAGTAGTCAGATTTTTTTCTGTGGGTGCAAAGCATTTTGGTTGAGGCTGTTCTTGTAGCCTTTGGGCAAACAACAGTAGCGTTTTTATGAGCCAAATGAGAATGCACTCAGGTCCCGACTTTCATGCGCTAAGTTTTGGCAGAAAAAAACGTTGGAAATATCCAAGGTTGTCTTGTATTTTTTATGCACTATGTTGTTGAGTGTGGTGCTGTGTGAATTTTGTATTGCATGAATGTGTGTATGACTATTTAGGTGTCAGTAGTCTAAAACTATTCTATATGAATGGTCTGGTTTTGCAACTGGGAATGATAAGTTATTCATTGCAGAGACACAGGGCTCTGTAACTCCCTGGTACTCAAGCTGAGTGAGGATCTCCCTCACTGAAGCTTTAGCCTCGTGTTTAACAGGATATTGGGGTTGAGGCTGGGGTGTGGACCTAATAGGTATTATATGGCTGGGAGAATCTCTATCCGATTCTACATGGTTGCGGTATAGTGCAGGCGCCTGTGCAAAAGCCCAGTCGACAGTGTAGGCGTCTTTTACCGCTTTCAGAAAAAGATCTGAGAAAGAAGGCAAAATGACATCTTCCCCATGTGGTAGCTTACGGACGTGTTCGGGTTGCCAGTTTCTTTCTGCCAAGAGGATACCACAATTAAGTTCATCCCAAAAAAGTATGCTAATGGTGTGCTTTATGTCTCCCTCAATTTGGATATTTATATCTTGAACCCTGTCGGGTGGGAGAATGCGCCCGTTCGCAGTCTCGACTTCAAAAAAGTTGTTAGTTACTGTTGCATCCAGATGATCGTTCAGAATCTGGTGACATATTGTGACTTCTGCTGCACTGTCCCGCAGGGTCACTGCCCACGTCTTGTTCTTCAGCGATGTTCTCAAGTTTGCTGGCATGTTTAAGGAAGATTGCTGCCACCTTTTTCTTTTTAAATTGTGTCTTTGTTGTGGGGATTTGTCTTTTTTCTTGTCTGAAGACTGCTGTTAGTCTTTCTTCTGTTTCACATAGTCAGGACGTTGCTCTGATCGGCCCACTCTTTCGCTACGTCTATCAGGTGCGTCCTGAAAGGTACGAGAGGGACATAAATCAGTATATCTGTCAGAAGCTTTTATATTTTCCTTATTTCTGAGATTATATCTCCTTTCAGAGGTCTCCGGATGCGGAGAGTCTTTCCTCTGACTTCTGTCTTTATTTTGTTTTTGTTTATCCCAGCGCTTTTTAGAACCCTCTTGTCCTTGTTTAGTACTGTCCTTAAGGGTGGTACTCTGAATATCAGTTTTTTTCGGCTCGACTCCCAAACTATCCCATCCTATACTAGTATAGGTGTCTGAAATAAGTTTCAGTAGTTGATGCTCCTGCTTCAACTGTGGATTCTCCCAGAGCCACTGGCCGCTTCCCCTTGAATGTTACTCAGTATGATTGAGGAGACTGTGTTGAAATTGCACATCAGTTTCATACCCAAATCCAGGGCTGGTGCAGCCCCTTACTCATTTTGAATTTGTTTTATCACTTCCGGCAAATTAGCAAGTGTCGAGGAATCATGTGTGGTAGTGTATATTGCAGCAAAGACTTTGGCCCTAATTAGGACATTGGCGGTAAATACTGAATACCACTGCGCTGACTGCTGCTACCATACCGCCGTGGAGGCGGACATTCGTCGGCCAGATTATGACACATACATACAGAACCGAAGAAAACAGCGGCAACCACAAATCCGCCAGACCCACTGAACATGATAAACTGTGGGTACTACCACCCATACCGTTACGCCACCAATACAACACCCTCCAAATAATGACCCACGAATCACCACAGCGGATAATCAACGGCGATAAACCATTGGTGGTGCACACCGCTGCAGTGAAAATGGCCACCCCAATACAAATCAAGGCAACATTGGTCAGAACCAAAACCCACACCTGACACAAATACACACATCCACACACCCACCAACAGCACTATAAAACACCCCCCCACATCACCCACAATCCTTTGAAAACACGAGAAGACTGCTACACTTTGCTATGCCAATCCTAAAGAGAACTGCACACACATATCACAGCTACCTATTCATCCGACACGCACCACACACCACACCCCCCACCACTTCACACATCACCCGCTGCACGACATACACATACCACACAACAATCATGTCTCCACAAAGGCAACCCCGTTTCACTGATGAGGAGTTACGGGTCATGGTTGAGGAAATAGTCAGGATAGAGCCAAAGCTGTTTGGAGCACAGT
Source organism: Pleurodeles waltl (assembly GCF_031143425.1). NCBI lineage: Eukaryota > Metazoa > Chordata > Amphibia > Caudata > Salamandridae > Pleurodeles > Pleurodeles waltl. The sequence continues at coordinate 399,383,158 of NC_090448.1, forward strand.
TCCAGCAGATTTCCATTGCCAGGAAGATGGAGCTATGGCGGAGGATCGTGGACAGGGTGAATTCCATGGGACAAAATCCACGCACAAGGGATGACATAAGGAAGAAGTGGAACGAACTACGGGGGAAGGTGTGTTCCATTGCAGCAAGGCACCAGCTCGCCATCAGGAGGTCTGGCGGAGGACCGCCACCTCCTCCCCCACAGCTGACAGCAAGTCTTGGTGATCCTGCATCCTGAGGGATTAACTGGAGTAGCCGGAGGACTGGACACTGGTGAGTCAACATTTACTACCTATCACCCCCCATACCTGCATGCCACCACGACCCCTCACCCTGATACTCATCACCCCACTCCATCCCACACAGTGCACCACCACAATTACTAAAATGAAATGCCAAGCCCTGCATGCCATACCCACTGCATGCACATCACTTCCTGCCCTGCATGTACACCCACCACCAATGCATGCACAGCATGGAGAACTAACAATCCCACAGTCCATCACCATACACAACCAAAGGTGGCAGGTCAACAGCAATACCATTTGGGGAAGCTAGTGATACAGGATATGTCACAGACATGTAGCATAATACACCACTTACATCCTCACAGGTGCCCCAGCCAATGTCAGCGGCAAGGAGCTGCCACGGCCACCCAGCACCCCACCAGTAGATGTCCCCAGTGATGACAGCAACTCAAGAGCTCTTGATCTTGATTAACACCCAGTCCACTACAGAGCCTCCCCCCTCAGAATCCAACACCATAGCAGCTACCCAATGTCCCCAGACATCTGTCCCCAGGACACGTCAATTAGTAGTGTGCCCACCTTTACAGGGACCTGAGTCCACACCCCACAGGCAAGACAGTGAGGATCCTGGGGTCAGTGAGATTTGGCACACCATTTGGGGACACAGGCACAGGTTGCCAGGGTCAGTCGGAGGACAGCTGTGCGCGAGGGGGAGGACAGGCCTAGGTAGTCGCCTGCCCAGGAGGCACTCACTAATGTCCTGGGGGCATGCCAACAATCCCAGGACAAGATGGGTCAGGTGTTAAACATCATGCAGGAGAACCAGCGGCTGCAGGGGTAACACCATCAGGAGATCAAGCAAGAATTGCAGGCCTTGAATACCACCATGGTCTCCATTGCAGGGATGCTGGGTGACATGGCCAACATCATGAGGGAGCACACAGCACTCCAGGGGGGCCCTTGCACTAGCCAGTGTACTGACCAGCCTTCCACATCTGCTGAAGCTAGTGGATAGGAGGCCCTGCCACAGGACCCACAGACCGCCAGCACCCCTCCCCTACAGAAGGTGAACCGCCCTACAACGTTCCCTGCGACCCAGACAGACACCAGAGACAGTTGCCAAGACCAAGACCACTGCCAGAAAATGAGCCCCTCCTAAATGTGCCCCTTGTGTTCCACTGTGTCACCTTGTCCATTCTGAGGTGCCATTGCTCCTTTTCGTATGGCCCTTGGACACTGGACCTGTGCAACAAACAGACTGGCCCACTACACTGAACTTTCCCAACCATCACCCCACTATTTTGCACTTTGCATTGTATACCAGAATTATTAATAAACACATTCCACACAATTTGAGTAATAGTGCTTTATCTGAAGTACATTTACAATGTATTGAACTGTTTTGAACTGGATGGTCCTATGAAAATGTCCAGTAATATGTTGATCCATCCTACATATGTGTCTCAGCAGCCTGTACACATCACAGCATCACACTGTTGTAACCACACCAACATCTGCAATATGGGAAGCCATAGGTGACAGTCATTTGAGATGCAAAGGCAGTGACTGGCATAATGCTACGGCTACATAGCACAACACTAAGATGGAGAAATGTTTAGTTCAACAGTCTTACCTGAGTGTCATTGGAAGTACTGCTGCATCATATGTGTCCTGTTGTCTACATCCTCCTCCTCTTCCTCCTCCTCACTGTCCTCACTGTCCACTGCTGCCACAGGTGCATTGTCACCACCCTCCTCCTGCAGATAGGGCACATGGCGTCTTAGGGCCAAGTTGTGCAACATGCAGCACACAACAACAATCCTCCAGACCTTCTCGGGGGAGTAGCATAGGGATCCACCTGTCAGATGGAGGCACCTGAACCTGGCCTTCTGGAGACCAAAGGTCCTTTCAACAATCCTCCTGGTGCGCCCATGAGCATCATTGCACCTATTCTCAGCCCCTGTTCTCTGATTCCTAACAGGGGTCAGGAGCCAGGACAGGTTTGGGTAGCCGGATTCACCTGCAAGAGGTGAGGGACACACATTAGCCTTGCACAATGGCAGGGGATAAGTCTCCTGAAGGCATACACTCACATACATTGGGTGGGGACTCAGGCTCACCTATAAACCACACTCTGTGCCTTTGTAGTTGTGTCATCAGGTGTGGGACGCGGCTATTCCTCAGGACAAAGGCATCATGCGCCGACCCAGGATACTTGGCAGTGACGTGGGAGAGGGACTGGTCAGCAAGGCACACCATCTGGAAATTGAGTGAGTCGAAACTCTTCCTATTCCTGTATACTTGTTCATTGGCCCGGGGAAGGGGGGGAGTAAGGCAATATGGGTCCCGTCAGTGGTCCCAATAACCTGTGGTATATGTCTCATTGCATAGAATCCAGCCTTCACAGTGAGCAATTCATCGACCTGGGGGAATGCGATGTAGCTGCACATATGTTTGAGCTGCCAAAACCCTTGCAAGCACAATAGAGAACATTGGCTGTGAGATTTCTGCAGCCAAGCCCACTTTCACCTGGAAAGAGCCAGTTGGCACGAAATGGAGCACTGATAGTACCTGCACAAGAGCGGAGATTACTGTGGTGCATGGATAGCAGGTAGCAGATCAGGCTACAATTGTGCACACAGCCCTGTGATTCTGGCCCTGTCCAGACAATAGGTATGATGTGCCTGCCCTCCACTGTAGCCAAGTCCACAATGGGTCTGTACACGGGTGCTTGCCTCCTCCTCCTATTCCTCCGCAGTGGTTGGTATCTAAGGGACCCAAAAGTAAGAAGGGAGTGACAACAGGAACTGTGGACACACTACATCAGTGTAACCAGAGCATGTTTGTATGTTGACACTGGAATTGTCTAGGTGTGTACATTAGACAATGACACACTTTTAAATCAGTACATGTGTACTAGCAGTCGAAAATGGCAACTGCCTGTCATGTATGCAGGGATAGGTGGAAGTGACCTCACTCCGCTGGCGTTAGGCGTCATGGCGGGAGGCAGTCTGCACCGCCGTGCAATTCCTCATTGGCTAACTTGGGCCTCTATGGAGTATAGGAATCAATGATGATCAACGCCTGCAGTGACGGTGTTCACCACCACAGCCGTGACCACCATTTTCTTTCTACCACTTCACTTGATTCCTGACTTTCCACAGGACCACATCTCTACTGCGTGTGCTGCTGTGACCTGTGTCTGGAGCCTTCCATGGCGTGTGCAACAGGGGACAGGGCCCCAGTTTTCATGTCGGAGGAGCTGGAGAGGCTTGTGGATGGGGTCCTACCCCTATATGGGCAGTTGTATGGGCCTCAAGACCAACAGGTTAGTATACCATGGGTGCATTGCATGCGACATGGCTGCATGGAGATGTGCCGGCAGTGTGTCATTTGGGGGGGGTATGGCTGGTGGCAGTGTCTGTGTGGTGCTACGGGTCATGTGTGTGCTTGACGAGGGGCAAATGCGGTATGTGAGTCATTTATTTGACAGGCTGGATTGTATGGTTAATGGTGTCCTTCTGTCAGTGTTCCCTCTGCAGGTCAGTGCCCACCAGAAGAAGGGGTTGTGGCATGTCTTCGCCAAGGACGTGCGGACCCTGAGGGTCCATAGCCGGCGGAGCACCCACTGCAGGAAACGGTAGGAGGTCCTAAAATGCTGGGTCCGGAAGACCGCAAAGGCCCTGCTGGGGACAGCCTCCCAATGAGGGGGGGTGCCTGTCGGAACCTAACCACCCCCTGATGGACCGCATACTGGCGGTGGCCTGCCCAGAGCTGGATGGGCGCTTTAGGGCATCACAGCAGCCACGGGGCGGGGGTGAGTACAGTGTGTGTGACAACCATCTATGTTGCCTGGCATGGGATCTTGGTGCAGGGTTTTAGTCAGTGGATGCCCAATATGCTAGTTTAGACATTGCAGCGTGGTCCAGCTTAGGTATTTTGGGTGTAATGCATATTTAAGATGGCTAGGTAGGAGGCTTTCCATGTCAGACAGGGCTTAGTTGGTTCCAACTGATGTGCAAGTGGCTGTGTCTGTCTCCTACCTGCTGTGGTACCAAGCCAATGGTATGCCAGTGTGGTCTATACTGCCCATTCTTAGTCCCAGTGAGTGAATGTGATGTGTGCCACTTGTGCTGTTGTTGCTGTGATTTACCCTGTGCTCCCTTTCTTCCCTCCTTCCTTTTGTCATCCTGTCCATGTGTGCATTAGCATAATCCGGTGAAGGAGCAGGGGCATAGGCGAGGGAGGGAGCTGCAGCCCACAAGACCCTGGAGGCAGAGTCCACCGACGCCGATGGGACCAGTGGGACGGGGGCGAGGGAAGCACCATGGGGGAGAGGGACAGGAGCAGATTCAACTGACTCTGGTACCTCCTCCAATGGGAGATCCCTGGTGGTGGAGGACCTCGCTGGGACCACCCCAGCTGCAGGTTCAGCCGCCATCCCCGTACCAGCACCGCCCTCCCAGTAGCCCCCCCACTGAGTTACCCGTGTCCGGTTACCCAGGAGGGTGGGCGTCTCCTTCGCCCCAGGCACCTCAAGCCCTGCCCCATTCAGGCCTGCTGCCCTCAGTGAGGAGGCTATTGACTTCCTGAGATCCATCTCTGTAGGGCAGTCAACCATAGTGTATGCTATCCAGGTGCTGGCATCCCAGATTCAGCAATGTATTGCCTTCCTGGAGGGCATTCACAGTGGCTTGACGGCCCTACAGAGATCGTTTCAGGCTCTGGCCTCCTCCTTGACATCCGCCAGTGTCCCTGTTTCTTCCGTCCCCCCTCCAACTCCCACTTCCCAGTCTCACTCTCCTCACCCCAAGCCCATCCCAGGCACACATTCTGACAAGCATGCACACAAAACAACAGACAAGACTCGCACAGACAAACACAGGCAGCACACTTCAGTCCACAAGCACTCACACAGCCAACACACAGATGCACACACAACATCATCCACTGCCTCCACTGTTTCCCTTCCGCCTCTTCCCTCACAGTCTAGTCACATCTGCACTCACACCTACATGCATTGCATCAACAGTCCCTGAAGCTGCCACCTCCACAGGCTTGCCCACAGACACCACAAGAGCAGACCTGCAGACATGCACCCCACACACCACATGCGCAGTCACCACCACCACCACCTTCACCACCTCATGCAGCACACCCACCTCACTTGCATACACCACCACAACACCTATCCGCATGTCATGTTTGACCTCCCCCACCCTGTCTGCCCCCTCCAAAGACACACACAGGCTTGCACACTGTCCATGCACCTGCACCCAAGTCCAGCACACCTCTTCCTCCTACAACCACTCCCTCTACCTCCACTCTCATCCCTCCTCCCACAACCCACCCCATTGGCCCTAAGAAGCTTTTCCTTTCCTGTCTTGACCTCTTCCCTTCCTCCTCCTCCCATCCTGCCCGTAAGAGAAAGGTCCCACCCCCCTAGCCCAGTACCTCCAGCACCCAGTCTGTCCCTGCTCCACCCCCAAAGACTTCAGCTGCCACTAAGGGGCACATGAGTGCGACTCTAGCCCCCGCCCCAAGCCCACTCCTCCGCCCCCAAAACGAAAGGGTAAAGTGCCGCCCCCTCCCAAACCAAAACCCAAAACCAAGGAGACACCTCCTAAAGCCAAACCCAAGGAGAACCCTCCCGAACTGAAACCCAAGAGCCCCCTCCCAAAAAGAATCCCCCCAATCCCCCTGCCACCTGAGGTGCCTGCCTATTTCCAACATAGTGCCCCTGCACAGTGGAGTCCTGATGTTGACAGGAGTCAAGTTGGGGCTTGGACTTTGCCCTGTGGGCTTATTCAAACTTTGGACTGGCCACTCGCCCTGCTTGTGAATATGCATTGATGTATATATTTTGGATTTGGGCTCTTCATCCAACAGGATGGTTCTGGGTGTGTGTGTGTATGGTGTGTGCTGTGCTTGTGGGTGTCACTCTCCTCTCCCTTTCTCCCTTGTGTGCTAGGCGACTGTACTCACCGTCATCGTCTTCGTTGGTGTTGGTGCTCCAGGACGGCCATGGCGTGTTACAACATCAGAAAGATTTGCAGTTCAGGTTCCATGGTGACTGCTGACTCCTCTGTGTCCCTGGAGGTGAGTGGCTCCTTTTATATGATGTGTTTCCGCCAGGCTTTTGGTGGCGTTGCTACCGCCCCGGGAATCCTGGCGGTGTGCTATATAATAATATGGTGGGCGGATCCTTGTCTTCCGCCTGCCTGGAGATTGCTACCGCTGTGTTCAGTGTTCGTAACGCACTGGCAGTTGGTGTGGTACATTGGGAGGAATCACCGCCATGGTCATTACTTGGCAGTCATTACCACCGACCTGGCAATGGTACTACCGCCATTGCCAGTGTGGCGGTCACCTAACCACCAAGGTCATAATGAGGGCCTGTATCCCATGTGGTGTAGTTGTCCATTGGGGGAACCATTGTGAATGGTAAGCACATTGTGAGAATGCTATGTTTTCCTGTGGTATTGTAAGGGGAAACACAGCTTCCAGCTGATTTTTTTTGTGCTATTCAGAACAGGATTTTCTTGCGTTCTGTGGGCACCTTTGCCCATGATAGAATATGCTGTTTGTGGGTTAATCCCAGTATTGGCCAATTGGTATGCAGCTGGTGCGGTGGTGCTGGGTGCGCCGGTGTTGTGTTCAAAGTTCTCAATACAGACTGAACAAGTCGTCTATATAGTGTTACTAGCTCATTGTAAAGATTGCGCAGATCAGCTGACTGCCTGTTTCATACGACTGGATGTGGTTTATACATGTCAAACATTGGCTACATTGGTCCATCATTACTTAAGGGACTTAATCTCATGGGTTGTGTTACATGTGGTAGGGCATCATTAAACCAGTTCTGGTGTTCTTGATAGGTAATAGATATTTCAAGATACTGGTATGCTCGGTACTGTTGTGGTACGTTCGCTATTTCATATGTGTTAAATGTGTATGTTGTAGAGTCGTCCTCAAGAAAGGTGACCCAGGAATAGAATGTTTTTGTTTGCTAACCTTCATTTGCTTCCACTATGAAGGTAACATCCCCGCCATTACCTTTCAAGCCGTGCACTATTAGATGTAGAGGTCATGCATGTCTAGCATTTTCTGGAATGTCTATGGCATTAGCCATGTTGGATAATGGGTAATGAGAAGGAACACCGGTGGGGAGAAAGTCTTTTTAAGAGTTCAGGCTTGAACAACCTACAGCCTAGTTAGGTGCTCTCTATTCAGCTGAGGAGGATTATTCCTAAAACCATGGGTGTCTCCGAATAATAGTACTTAGGGTACCTGGTGTGTGTGAGCCAGAGATACTCACGATATCCGTAAATTAGTGCCAAAATGCGCCATGTCGTAGTTGGACTCTCGCTCCTAGTTGAGACTGGTGGTTTAGGGATGACAGCACTTTTTTTTTAGTCGACTAAGCCAATCCTACAACGAGTTGCAAATGTCAGCCCAACCCTCCCAGCTCACAAGCAGTACCTTACCAAAAACCCAAACAGTAAAAGGTGATTTCTGTCAGCCTTCCTCATGGACTCTAGATCGCTACATCTCAGGGGAGTCGTGGTTGAACAGAAGTTATTCTTTTCTCATGTTATTAATAAGCCTCAGTCACACACAGACAATAAAGGAGATGCAGGAAAGTTTTAAATAGATTTATTAAAAAGACTGCAATCTACAATAAAATGCACGAGCTGCAATGATTAGGGTAATGAATGATGCAGGAAGCAGAATTGTAAAGATGAGAGTTGTGAATACAAAGACCCTCACCATCTTGCAATAAACATGAAATAGAAAATCCCTAAAGCCTTAGCATGGAGAACCTAATCTCTACCCTAATCTAATGAGAGCTGGTATGATAAACCTAATCTGCCAGTACCAAGTCCATGAGAACCGCCCCCACCCTTGTTACCTTAGAATGAGTTTTCTAGATCAGACTCCGTGGTGACACGAAGGCTGGGTCTGCATCAAAGTGACATGCAGCATAGATGGCATCAATAGCATCTGGTAGGAATCCCTCTGATAACCTTGTCTGCGTGAGATGTATTTATACAGATATTGTAGGACCCTTGACGCAGGTATGTTCCCAAACAATAGATAAGGGGGCAGGCTTGTGGTGGCAATTATGTAAACAATTTCCACCAAAAATACATTGTTCCAGTCACAAGTTAATGGAAAAGGGACATGACGTGAATACCTACGTCCACCACTTGGTTTTGACGCTGATAGTGACGCCTTCAAAGAGTGGCACTGATAACGCAAATCAAAACATTGCTCTAACTCTAAACAAAGACAGCCATCTTAAAAGAAATAATAAAATGACTGGACTAAGACAGAGCAGGATGAGTAGGTTAAAAGTCACTAGGTGACGGGGGCCGTGGCCTGCAAGCCAGAAGGCTAAGCTAAACTTCTGATTCCCATTAAAACTAAATAGTATCCACTACAAAGTGTCCACCAGCACTGCACAGTGGCCACCAGGGCTCATCCCTCAGCCCCACACTCTTCAACCCATATATGACCCTGCTGGCCAACAGCATCAGAAATCACTGTCTCAACATAATATTCTACGCAGATAAAACCAAACTCATCCTCCCACGTACTGATGAAACAACCACCAGTAGGATCAACCTTCACAGATGCATGACAAGCATCGCTGAATGGATGTGGAACAATTACCTGAAGTTGAACATGGCAAGACAGAAGTCCTGATCTTTGGCAACAACAACAGCACATGGAACGACTCCTGGTGGCCAGCTAACTTAGGACCCACACCCACCGACCACTCCAGGAACCTCAGAAGTATCCTGAATAACAAGCTCAGTATGAAATCACAGATAAACAACATCACCTCCTCCTGCTTCCTCACTCTGTGCATGCTAAATAAGATCTTCAAGTGGCTACCCCAACATACAAGATGCACTGTGACTCAGGCCCTAATCACCAGTCGACTGGACTATTTCAACTCTGTCTCCATAGAAATTGCTGCACGCCTCCTACAGAGACTTCAAACCATATAAACGCTGCAGCCAGACTCATCCTCAACATCCCCGGCAAAGTCACATCATGCCTTACCACAGGCAACTCCACTGACTCTCCATACAGAAGAGATGCCAATTCAAGCTACTGACCCACACACACAAGGCTCTACACAGCCAAAGACCCGCTTACATCAACCACCGCCTAAACTTCCACTAACCATCTAGAAGACTATGCTCTGCCAACCTATCACTTGCCCAGGCTCCCCACATCTACTGAAGCAGAAGTTGGGGCCTCTCCTTCTCCCACATTGCAGCAAAAACCTGGAACATCTGCCCAGCTCCGGGCTATCACCTCCTTTCTGGAAATCTGAAGGACCCTCAAAACCTGACTGTTCGATTGAGCCTTCCGGGACCTGCAAGGGCATGGATACTCTATCGGGTGATTAGCAGAACTATATAAATCCCAGTTGATTAATTGGCTCTTGTCCTCTTGATACTCCCATTGCAGAAGCCTCCTTCCTTTCCCTATAGTAGGGAATTAGTGTTGCATGCAAAACTTTGCCTGACAAAAATATTACTTACCCTACATCGACTACCTCTAGATCATCTAGTTAAATGGATATGGAATAGTAAATGTATACTTGTTTTCAAAATACAGTGATTTGCAAGTAGTGTATGAGATATTTTGGTAGGTTCAAATTCCTGACCTTTATACTGTGAATACACCCTTTGTTACGTGTAGGACATTTCCAACGCATTAGCAGAGAACTGTGGCAGTTTGCACAGTAAATCGTTGAAAACAAGGCTGAGAAGCTCCAGTGTGTGTGCAACCCTGCGCTATGTATCCCTCAGCTTCTCATTGTGTTAGTCCTGTTTCCTTTGTACATGGTTCAGAGCGGCGGTTCTTAAACTTTTGACTTCTGTGGACCCTGTTAAATCATTATTGGAATCCAGGGACCCCCACTGAGTCATTATGGGAATCCGGGTACGCCAAGCCTAATCATTTTGTTTGATTTGGACCTCAAAATAATACACAAAAAACAAGTATACATCAAACAAATGCTCAGATATTTGAATATTTTGAGCAATTCACAATCAAATTTAGAAAAAGTTTCAAGGGTCTTCGGAGCATAGGTTAATTGAGTGTGCAAAATCTGTGTATTCTTTCACTTTTAAACACATGGTGTGCAAACTGCAAATCAAAGCCAGAATATCGATGGCATAGAACGTTGAGGACAAAATGACAAATTGACAAATCCAAAAACTTGACCGATGGTAAGTATAGATTCTCTACACCTTACTAAACATAAATGTACCTGTGCCCTATCTTCAAGGTACATCTATGTGGAATTAAGAATGGTAAATCTATACTTCCCGATATGTACATCTTTCGATATTCTCTCTTTGATATTCTTGTACCATGATACTGTAGGGGTCAGTAATTAGTACTATAACCAATCACACCATTAATAATAAAAAACAATGTGTGCTTTAAAACCTTGCGTACTGCACCTTTTCCCTATAAGTGTTTGGGAAAGAATACACCTATAGAGCACAGCTTTAATGTTTGGTCATAGCTAAGGGCCATTCCCCCTAAAAATATACTACTGGCTATGGTTCCACAGCTGTGGCCCTGAGTAGCAGGCTAACCCCTCTTCCTCTTTCACCCCTTCTCCAACAAGCCTTAGCATCACTCCAATCTTAAAACAGCTCTGTGTCCCTTTCAGAAAAAATGAGCTCCACGTGTTGCCCGCCTCTTTGCAGCAAGGGTGCCCTCAGTACTAATGCTCTCCACCATGCTTTTATTGTGAAGTAAGACAGACATAATTGTGATGCAGTGGGCCCCTTACACTCCTGCCTCCCAGCGCCACTACACCTGCCTTACTAATGAGAGCCACAGCCGTGCGAGTTGAGCAGACTCCTCTTCCCGCTGTTAACCCCATTCTCCTTTCTTCCACCTCTCTGAGGCCCTAGCTAAGGTGTCTCCTATGCTTCAATGTTCCCCTCTCTTGGGCCATCGGTCCGATGCTAAAAGCACACTTGCCTAGCAAGGGTGCACTGATCCCCAATACAAGCAAGGCATGATAGAACAACAGCCATAATTGGTGTCTGTTGGGTCCTCATACCCTTGGGCTCCAATACCACTGCACCTGTAGCACCAAGGATATCTACTTTTTCCCACTCCACTGGTTTAGAGCCTTTGCACAGTACTTCTCAAGCTCCCAGTAAGCAGTTTTTCTTGTCTCCTCATTTTTTCCAAAAGGTTCCTTATATATAGCTTAGACTGCTTATCACTGTTAGCTATGCCATATCCTGCACATCTCAGTACACAAAACTGGCATGCGCAAATGTCGGCAATATTTGGATCAGCAGCACCCTATCAATATTTCCAGCATATGCAACTGCTTTTAATTTGGTGTTTACAGATCCGTATTTGGTAGTTCACATTAAACAAAAGGGGCCAAGCCTGTCACCGGTGGACCTGGGTAAGTAAGTCAGAAATTCAAAAATGGTCCCTGCAGGGAAAGTGCTTCAGCTTTCACAGCAGTAGTCTAAATAAAACCACCATAAAGAAGGCTTATGTAAATTAATTTTATTGAGTATTTTCTCTTTTTTACCATATGCAAAACATATTCCTTCGTGCCTGGTTTGTCCTCTATCAATCCACCATCAACTCATATAAATATATATTTGTGCTCCTGAGGTACTTGATGGTGCAGTGAAAGTGAATAAGTGCACCAGTGATTTACAAATATATACACAACCATGTGGCTGTTAAAGTATACTTGATTCATAAGCGACACACAAATCTTGTGCAACGCTAATCTTCAACCCAAAAAATCCCAAACAGTCCACATTTGATATTGTCAAAGTTTCCACCCCAGAAGTAACTAAGGGCCAGATGTATCATCACGGCCCTTTGCGAGTCGGAAATAGCGATTTTTAAGAAATCGCTATTTCCGACTCGCAAAGTGCCATGTATCACATTTGCGATTCGGTAATAGCGATTTCTTAAAAAACGCAAATGCTATTACCGAATCGGAAATTGCAATACCGGCCCCATTCGCAGCTATGGCCCATATCTGCAAATTTTTTGCATTTCCAAAATTGCGATTTCTGAACCAGAAATCGCAATTTTGGAAATGCAAAATCCCAGGGTGCTGAGGGCCTAAGGCCCCCTCTGCTGCACCCCAAAATTTTTTGGGGGGACATGTAAGGTGCACACATGACAAAAGGGCATGTGTGCTTTACATGTTCAATTTAAAAATGCATTTTTAAATTTTGCACCAGGTTACCACCTGGTTTCTTTTCATGGTATTTTGCATGTGCAAAATGCCATTCTGCGAAAAATCGCAATTTGCGATTTTTAAGATCAAATCTATTTATTGTTTTATAAAAATATAAACATACAAAACACCACTCATCGCGGGACGGAAGTGAAATATATCAGCACAGAAGCTATGTCATATCTCCATACAAAGGTCTCCCTCATGAATCCCAAAACCATGCTCAAAGGAACTTCTCAGTCAATCTTCTCCTTTTTGAGCCATGTGCCCACTGGCGATGTCCAATAGCCATCCAAGATGTCAGTCCCGCGGATGAGAACCACATAAACATATAAATAATAACATTTCAACAATGCTTTCATCCAAGAGTCTGTGTCATCCTTCTACCCTTCCCCTCCTTAACCCCTACATCATCCAAGTGCACTCCCCCTCCAGCAAGCTCCCCCGTAATACTCCAACCTATGATTCAAATCAGCCTCAAAACTCTCAGGTAGGTCGGACATGTCAGCTCAGTAAATTCTGCAGAAAGAAGCCGAAGAAACGGTTTCCACAATGCGCCCAGATCTTCTATCCGCTGCTGGGAGGATAATGTAAGTTTCTCCATTGCAAGAATAAACCAGAGCTTCTGGAGCCATGAGACTCGAGTCGGGACTCTATCTGTACCCCAAAGAGCTAGAATCAGTTGCAACGCTGCATTGAGTGCTAGGGCCATCTGCCTCCCTTTTAGGGATCTTAAGGGAAAAGTAAGAGGATTGGGCAGCCCCAATAGGATGTACGATGGGAATCTCAGGATCTTAACCTGGAACGCTGCGTCTATATCATCTATAATGTTTTCCCAGTAACGATGTAACTTGGGGCAGTGCCAAAGCAAATGCATCAGTGTACCTGTCGCTCCACATCCTCTCCAGCAAAGGTCTGTCTTATCATGATCCCATGCATGCAACCTCGCAGGAGTGTAGTACCACTAAGAGGCGACTTTGTATGATGTCTCTGTCCCTGCAGCATTAAATGCTGTATGGTGTATTCTATAGAATATGCCCTCCCATTCCTCATCCGAGAGTTCTCTCTCAAGCTCCCTCTCCCATCTCAGCTGACCCTTTGACTTAGGCCGGCGGCTTTCTCCTTGCAGGAAGCGATAGAGCTCAGAGATAATTCTCCCATCATCCTTCTTTAGGAACAGCCATTTCTCAAATGGCATGAGAGGCCTATCTATCAAAGCTCTGTTCGCCGGCAGGAGAGCCCAGTGTCGAATCTGATAATACATCAGCCTATCCGCCTCCACCAAGCCGTAGGCCTCTCTCATCTGGTCAAAGGACAAAACCCCATGTTCGTCAAAAAGGCTTCCCACCCTCCTACAGCCCCCCTCATACCAACGTCTCAGGCCTTCCAGACGGAGTCCAGGCTCGAAAGCAGGGTTTGCACCTATGGGGGTCATCGGGAAGGGGAAAGAAGTCAGCCCCAAACGGCAAGCCACTGTATCCCATACCCGTAACGTTGTCCCAGTGATCGGGGATGCATAAAGACCTCCAGCCCTATGCTTACGTTGGAGCCAGGGCTCCTTCCAGATATGAGAGCCCGCTACAGCCTGATCCATAAAACACCAGTGTTTCTCCGTGAGTGGACGACTCCACTCTACAAGAAAGCGCAGCTGTGTGGCCTGAAAATATCTCAAAAGACACTGGATCGCCAGTCCCCCACTGCTCTTGGGGCGGTATAAAACCTGCCGCGGTAGACGCTCCGGTCGACCCTCCCATATAAATCTCAGGACCGCCGATTGTAGGGTGCCAATCGTCCGTGGGGGTGGGGTCAATGGGAGCACCTGAAATATATACAATATTCGCGGTAAGATTGTCATCTTGACCGCAGCCACCTGACCCAGCCAAGACAGCTTATGTTTCCCCAACAACTCCAGATCCCGCTGTATATCGCGGACCAGCTTCGTGTAATTCAGGCTCACCGTTTTTGCGACTGACGTCGCCAACTCAACCCCAAGATAGGAGAGGCGCGAGGACGACCAAATATAAGAATATCGATCTCTCAAATCTTCCTCATGGTCTGTGCTCAAAAACAGACTAAGGACCTGAGACTTCTGCATATTCACTTTAAATCTCGACTCCTGGCTAAACTCAGCTAATAGCTCCAAAAGACCCGGCAGAGAGGTAGCAGGCTCCGCAAGTGTAAGAATCACATTGTCTGCGTATAGGGTAATAAGATGGTGGTCTCCGCCAAATTTCACACTAGAGATCAAAGGGCTGTCTCGCAAGCGCTGCGCGAGGGGCTCCATATATAGCGCAAACAAGAGGGGATAAAAGTGGGCAACCCTGTCTAGTCCCACGCCCAACCGGAAACGACGCAGAGAGCACACCATTGACTCGGACCGCCGCTCTAGGGGACCAGTAAGCACATTGGATCCAAGATCTAAAGGCCGGGCCCAAACCGAAGCGCTTCAAGACCCGGAAGAGGTATGGCCAATGAACCCTATCAAACGCCTTTTCCGCGTCAATAGAGAGAAAAAGCGCCTCTCTACGAGATCTATCAATTTTATCTAGGAGATGTAAAAGATGCTTCGTATTATCGCCGCATTGTCGATTTGGAATGAAACCTGACTGATCGGGATCAATAAGACCCGGCATATAAGAATTAAGGCGAAAAGCAAGTATCCCGGTGAATAATTTAGCATCTATGTTCAGAAGCGAGATCGGCCTATACAAAGCGCAGTCTTCTGGATCCTTACCCGGTTTATGTATAACAACAATGGTGGCATCCAACATACTCGGCGCCAGGGTCCCCATCGTCCGAAAGGAATTAAAAAGCCGTGTGAGTAGCGGGGCGGGCTCCACGCAAAAGGTCTTATAAAACAACACCGTGAACCCATCAGGGCCGGGGGACTTCCCATTTTTCAGGCAGGAAATCGCCGATATAACTTCTTCTGGCCTTATCTGCTGGTCTAATGACATTGCCTACCTCTCCCCAAGAGGAGTGATTGCTATGCCCTCTAAATAAGAGTCCAGGGCCGCATCGTCCCGCTCATCCGCCGCATATAAACCCCTGTAAAACCCCGCAAAGGCCTCAGCAATCTGATCACTTGTGCAGGCCACTTCACCGGAAGAGGAACAAATCAGTTTAACTGTCGACGCCGCCCGCTGCGCTTGCAACCGGTGCGTTAATAGCTTTCCGCATCTATTGCTCCCAATATAATATTTGTGCTTAAGACGTACTACTACGTATTCCGCCCTATCCCAGTCTAGTCGCTTCAGCTGCTGCCTTGCCTTCTCTAAGTCTCGCCAGATTCTGGGCGCACCAGTCGATTTATGGGAATGCTCCAGGACAGCCACTCTCTGCTCTAACTGCTCTCTCACCTCTCTCCTCTCTCTATTATACCTCGTTGACAATGCCATCACCTCGCCCCGCACTACTGCCTTCAACGCCTCCCAGACAATCTCCATGGAAGTGCTACCGTCGTCATTAAAGGCGATATAGTCCGCAATCGCACGCCGAATTGACTTCACCGCTGAATCACTCTGAAGCAGGGAGTCCTTAAAACGCCAACTCGGGGTACCGACCCGACCTACCTCCATGGCCATTTCAACTGTAATAGGGGCATGGTCAGCCAAGGCCCTGGGCTCTATCGTAGCCTCTCTAACTCGGGACATAAACTCCTGCGAGGCCAAGAAAAGTTCAAGCCGTGCATAAGTCTTGGTCGCCGCAGAGTAGAAAGAATAATCTTGGAGTGTAGGATGCGACTTCCTCCAGACATCCTCCAACCCACACTCGGCCAACCATTGATGCCCCATCTCCGACAATACCTCAGTCTGCCCAAAGCGTTAACCCGAGCGGTCAAGCTCATTGTCCATCACTATATTAAAATCTCCCCCTATCAAGATGGCGCTATCTGGCGAACTAAGTATAGGGGAGATTGACTTTCTCAGGAAAGCCTCCTGCTGGGAATTCGGAGCGTAAAGGGAAGCAACGGTAAAAGAAAGCGCCCCAAGCCGCATTCTAATAGCCAGGAACCTACCTGGGACTTCATGTATCTTCCCAACTATTTCCCCAGCAAACGTCCTCGAGAGCAATATTGCCACACCGCATGTTTCGTAGTAGTTGAGGACCAAAGCTGCCTAGGGAACCATCTTGAGCGCATGCAAAGCGTATCTTTGTGTAGTAAGTGGGTCTCTTGTAATAGACAAATGTGACTCCCAGATTTCTCTAGACCTGACAGAATTGCCAGCCGCTTGGTTGGGTTGTTAAGCCCACGAACATTCAAACGTAAACACTTAACTGTCATATCGTCGCAGGGGGAGAGTCACCCAGGGGAAAGGAGCTCAGGGCTGCTCCGCCACCACTACTCATAGACCGGACTCCCAGGGAAGCACACCAACAGACAACCATTGCGCACAACAGGCGCTCACAACCATAAAGTCCTCTCGCCCTCATCTTCAAAGAGGAAAAAGTCTCAACTGGGCTGTGAAACCCCCTCAAGTTCACTAGCTAGGCCCGTCCACCCCGCCGCCCAGGCCCCTCCTTGAAAGCCCGTAGGCCGGCGAATGAGCGACCCAATGCTAACCAGCCGTCCTCAGGCACCCCAGACGTAAATGTTGGTCCCAGCTGCTACATTGCTCACTGCCGACTGTCGCTCCGACGCGGTAGGTCGCTGTCGCTTCCTCCTCCTCTCCTTTCTCCTCCAACTCGGACGGGCCTCCCCGCTCGGGCCCGGCTTCACTCCCAGGTCCTGGCCACCCTCCACCAGGCCCAGGATCTGGTTCGCCTCCGATATGGACTTCACTTGATGGAGCTGCGCCTCCCAGCGGAAGATAAGGCGGAACGGGTGACCCCAAGAGTATGACACATCCTGTGCTCGCAAGTGTTCCGTAATAGGCTTGAATTCACGCCGCCGCTGCAAAGTCCGTGCCGAGAGGTCCTGAAATAATTGGAGCTGGAGCCCTCTAAATTGGATCTGCGGTAGTTTGCGTGCCCGCTGCAATATACTCTCCTTGGGCCCGTAATTGTGGACGCATGCCAGGATATCCGGAGGGTGATCTCCATCACTTCGAGCCCGACCCACTCGATGCACTCTATCAAGCGTAATCTCTCGGGACTCTTCCAGACCAAGAACTGAACGGAATAACTCCACCACAAACTCTCCGATGTCCTCCTTCTCAGCCCCAGACGGTGCTCCTCTAATGCGAATATTATGCCTGCGTGACCGGTTCTCAAGGTCCTCCACCGCAAGCTGAAGGAGATCCTGTTGCTCCTGCAAGCGGATGCATTCTTGTTGGAGATCCGCCACCTCCTCTCCCCGGGAGATTTCACCATCTTCAACCTGTGCCATCCGCTCACCTAGGGAGGTGACCTCTGCTCTCAGCTCTTTTACCTCATGGGAGATGTCCCTTCGAAGCTCTTGGAGATCACTCCGGAGCGAATCGAACAAGGAGGCAAGAAAGCCCCTCGTAACTGGGGCCACTTCATCCTCTTCCACCTCGCCCCGCTCCTCCGGAGACTTTGCAGCAGGTGGCCCTCAGCGGCCCCACCCAGCACTGGTCGAGCCCCGGTGAGCATGTCTCTGACAGTCCGTTCCCACTTGCCTTTAGCGGTCACCATTGCTCCAGCTCCCTCACCGCGTCGTACGTCCAGTTCAATCGGAGCCTCCCCACAGGTACGCTCAGTGGTCGGGCCACCCGAGGCCCACCGAAGTCACCAGCCACCACCAACCTCTCCTCTCGCTGGCAATGCAGTTCACTTCTTCACCACTCCTCGTGCCTTGCCGCCAGCAAGGTCCACCGCGGGCTGCCTGCACCGCTGATCAATAGACCGAGGGCTCCGTGTCGCAAAGGGCCGCTCTACGCCCAGATCCAGTTGCCCATCAATGCGTCAGCACGCTCGTTTCCCCAGCCAGGGGCCCAGGCCCTGCGGCCCTCAATGCTCGGGCGCTCCGCGCCACACCAGGATCAAAGCAGAACCCCCACGGAGCACCAGTAGCGCGCCGTCCTCTTGGGCGCCGCCGCACCACTTCTTACGGCCGTCAGGCCACCAGGCACGAGGGCCGCCACGCGACCCGAACCGCCGCGAGCTGTGCCGGCTTGCTGCAGGCACCGGCACCGGCCACGCGGCTCCGCTTTCTTGTGCGGCGCTTCCGGAGGCGCCCTGGGCCCCCTGGGGCACCCCGCCGTCTGGGGCGTCGGGCTCGGTCACCGGGCCGCCAAAATTCACCCCAACCGGGGTCGCAGCACCATATCGGAGGCCTAGGCGGTAGAGCACGGACAAACACGTCCGCTCACGCCGCCATCTTGGCCACGCCCCCCAATTTGCGATTTTTGCAGCATCTCCTTGCAATTTGGATTTTGCGAATCGCAAAACCAGGTCGCAACGCAAGAAATCGCAATTTTTGCGATTTCTTATTTGTGGTCTGCGAATGCCTTTCATGCTTCGCAGACCACTTTTTTGCACTTGCAAATGGCCGAATTTTGCGATTCGCACCGTTTGCGAGTGCAAAACAATTTCATACATCTGGCCCTAAATTACCAACGGGTCATCATCAGGACCAAGAATATGTGTAGGAGACACCTAAAAATAGAAAACAAACATCACGTAATCTTACTTAGAGACATTCTTCAAAGCAGGGTCGAAAGATGCCGCAAAGAATTACACAGTGGTGCAGAGGTCAAAACATTGCTCACCTAAATGACACTCCTTACGAGCCTTGCGACTACTCCAAGGCCTTATGTCACCAAAGACTCCAAAATACTGGAAACCAAAAAGATTTTGAGTCTTTGGTGACATAAGGCCTTGAAGTGTAATTCTGACTAGGAGCACACAGAAAAAGAAAAGGTAAGAAGTAATGTGCCTCTAATATATTTTATGGCAGAGAAAGGATCCAAGAATCTAAAAACACTTTTGGAAGTGTGGGGTCTGTCCTTCACCTCTGAAGTCTAAAGAGAAATCTGAGCACAGGGTTCTGCAACAATTATTTCCTTCACATTCTGACACAGGAGAATGATGGTCCTTCGAGGTCTTTAGGCCTTGCTCATCAAGCCAGGCAGAAAACAGAGGAAATCCAAACTCTGGACCCTATGTCTCTTTCTGGACGTGCCTCCTCTATTGCATTGAGGCATGGTACTGTTCCAGGGCATGTTTGCACACCTGGCATAGCACCACGGTGTATGTTCTCACAAGTACATAACCCCCAGCTCAGAAAACTACTACAATCATAGAAGGAAACCCAATGTGCATGTATTTGCCTTTTATTAATGACTATTTTGAGGAACTTTCAAGAAAGATGATTCCCCCTCATGAGAACCAAATTCCTGTGTTTTGCCTTTTTCAGCCAGTATACACAGTACTAGGCAAAAAAGGAGACATGCTATTTCTGCACATGGCAATGGCTCATAAGGTAAATCAAAGTCCATATCCAGCGCACAGCCTTGTGGTGGCACATACCTTTTGCCACTGAAAAATGATGCCCACGTCTGCTACAAAGGCAGTGAATTTGTGAGACAGCAATTCTTGGCAACGAAAACCCGTAATAACCACATCTTGGCGGATTGTGACTGAGAGTACAAGAAACTACGAAATAGGACACCGAAGGGTAACAGGTAATTGGAAAATAAGATACCCTTGCAGAGGGAGACACTGGTACCAGGGACACTGCATAGGAAAGGTACCTTTAGAATGACAGTGGGCTGGACATTCAGAGATGTAAGAGCCCGAGAAAGATCGGACCAGAGCACATTAGGTAGAGGACAGAACTAATTATGTGTGGTCACAAATACAACCACCCTGGTCAAAGGACATAATTCTACATACTCCAAATAATAAACAGATGAGCCCAAAAACCACACAAGATTTACTCTAGCATGTCTTCTGTAACACACTCAAAATATCGTATGAGAAGGCACAATTCTTGCAGCTCATCTAGTTGTCCACTGGGTCCTTGAAATCATCAGGCAACATTGCCATAAATTACCTGGATTAACTGGAACACTTCATGACTCATGCTGTTAGAAATTGGGTCTCTAGTTTGCAGCTGTATACACCCTTGTCCAAGTAGGGACCACAATCCTAGTCAGGGTAAGTCACAACACAATCCAAATGATCCTGTGCTTACCCTCTGGTAGCTTGGCACAGAGCAGGCAGGCTTATCTTGGAAGACTGTGTAACGTATGTATGCAATAACTCATACAGTAACACAGCGAAAACACCACAAAATGTTCTCCACATCAGTTTAGAAAAATAGATAATATTTATCTGAATAAAATAAGATCAAAACAACAAAAATCCAATATGCACAAGTTGACATATCCCTTTTTAAAGATTTAAATGAGTCTCAATCCTCAAGAATCAGTGGTTACATCCTTGCAACACACAGTACCTCGGATGTGTCAAAAATAATGATGCATGGGGGCTGCAAAGGAGGAGATGCGTTGAAAAATAAGGTGCTGTGTTGGACTTTCTGGCACGGCACAGACAGTGTGTTGTTTCTTTCTACACTACAAGGTGATGTGTCGATTTCCAGGGTTGCAGCCTTGGTTCCTCACTGCAATGAGGGGATATTTTGATGCCCAGTGACTATGCGTTGAAAATCCTTCCTACGCTGGTAGAAGGAGCAGGCGCTGCGTAAATCCGGTAGGCAATGCTGCGTTTTTCCACTGCGAGGCAGGCAATGCGTCGATTTCTGCAGACGTTGCGTTGATTTTCCGATGCACAGGGATTTTCTTCTCTGGGGTGAAGACTTTATGGCCCTGAGACTTCAGAACAGGAGGCAAGCTCAATCCAAGCCCATGGAGAGCACTTGTGGGGAAGGCAGAGTCTGAGGCTAGCAGGCAGCAGATCCAGAAGTATCTGTTTTGGTGGGGTCAGAGACCCAATATATATATACCCAAAATGCCTTTGAAGTTGGAAAAACTTCAAAGAGTGGTTTTGTCTGCCAGGATCCCTGTGGGGGGTTATCAGTCCTTTATGTGAGGGCAGGCCACTGGCCTTTGAAGCGAAAGAGAGAGCCCCTCCATCCTTCCTGCCCAGGGAGACCCATTCAGTATGCAGATGAGTGCAGATGTGACTGAGTGTCCTGTATTTATGGCTGTCTGGGTGGAATGCACAAGGGGAGCTGTCAACCAGCACAGACCTGACAGTACATATCGATGGTCTATCTGGTAGTAATCAACGGAGTAAAGCCCAAAGGCCAGAGCCCCCATTTTGACTACACCTGGAGATAGCTCCAAAGGAATATGCTGCCCATGTAGAGTGTAGGCAGTAGCTGCCATTTTTGCCACATCATGTTAATAATATGAAGGAAAAGTTTAGCGTCATGACTAAAAAAACATTAGTGCCAGCCAGTTACTATTGAATTTTGTGCTGTTGTCTTGCATTTTATTGGTTTAGTTATTTTCTGGGTGTTTTAAGATTATTTTGTTTTCAAAGAAAAGTTATGGCGGTTCACTGATATGTACTGAGTGGTGATAATGTCTGTGTTATAGAGTAATTGGATCAAGCCTTCATACCACCCCCTCACAGTAAGCTTTTACTTCTAAACCAAAGCTATTTGGAGAAAAAAACAGTCACGGTTCAGTTCTGAAAATTGTTTGTGGATATGAGTCTGTTTCTAGGTGGGGATGGCTCTCTTTTGCTGAATCTCTGACTAAATTAATAGGTAAGCTTTGATGTGCCTTCACTTGGTTTCAGTAACATACTTCAAGTATTATGCGCAATCCAGCAGCACTAGTGCAATCACATAGCATGCTGGCCTCAAAATGAGCATCTCACAGACTCCCTCTCTGCCTTCTGCATAGATTGTCATTTCCTCGCTGGGTGATGTTCTTGCTTCTGTGTCTTCAATTAACCTTCCCTTAACAACTCATTGTGTTATTTTATTTTCTCCTCGTCTCTATATTTATTTATTTAGGTTATTTGTTATTACAATTATATTTTCTCTCTTCACTCTGTTGATATAATCCCTTCCTTCTCTTTTTCCCCTGCCCTCCACGTACCTTCCTTGGTGTGTTCCTTCCCTGTGTTTTTTCATTTCAGTTAGAACAGGAATGTGATGTTTCAAATGGAAAGAACTGTTTGAGGACGCTGCTGCACAATCTGAAGGTTGAGGTGTTTCCTTATTAAAGAACCAGTTTTATACCTACACCTGTATCCTCATTTCCCTCCTAAACGTGTAGTGTATGGGGACCTCCTGTATTATCCCCAGCCCACCTATGGGTCAGAAGTCAGAGGTAAGAAAGAGCAAAAGAAGGGTCCCTCAAAACCAACCTTCTACTTTCCACTCTTGACAGAGACCTTTGGATTAATTATCTACAAAAGAAACTAGACATCTCCATAATGACAACCATCCCCTTCTGTAGAAAGCGAGGACTCCCCTCTTTTCCCACTTCAACGGAAACCTCTCAATCTCCATTTTCTTTTAGAATGTCAAGATTATGATCCAATCGACTAGTGGGAGCATGGCATTGTTCAATTATCCCTTTCAATTCATCAACCCCTTTTCAAAAACTTCCCTCTCATCCCTACCTGCCCCTCCTCTATCAACCTCCTCCACCCTAGCTTTTTCAAGGATGGGCCCTCCACTAAGATCTTCCTCTTGTATCTTGATCACCACTAGTGCCAAAGGAACCACTTGGCCACTCTGACGCAGGAAATCGAAGCCTTATCTCAGTTAGTCAGTCAGTTGGCATGTACAATATGATACAAATTTCGAAAGTGCATAGTTACTCTATCAGAGTTTCCCAACGCTAAACATAAAGATGGGACAGGGCAGAAGGCTAGAACAGCCCGGCTTTCAGCCATTTTCCGAACTCCCCAAGTGACGGGCAGCTATGAAATTTCTAAGGAAGAGAGTTCCATAGAGTTGGGCCCAGAATAGAAAATGACCTACCACCCTATTTAACGCATGGATAGCGGGGAACAGTAGCAAGGAACTGATATCCTGAGTGATGATTACGTCAAGGAGTGTAGCGATGCACTAACTTTTTAAGGTATAGCGGGCCATTACCATGCAAAGTCTTGTACAGAAAGCATAGTGTTTTAAAGTGTATGTGCTTCTCTACCATCAGGCAGTGTAGAGATTGGACGTGAGAGGCAACCATTGACTGCCATGGCACATGGTAAAGCAAATGGGCTGCAGAACTTTGCAACAGCTGAAGCCTTTTAAAAGTTTTTTTTGGGTGCCCAAATAAAGCACATTGCTGTAGTCAAGCCTAGATAAAATCAAGCCTTAGATCCCAGTTTGTTGTGCCTGGAGTGGAAGGAGCCAGATAATTTTGTTAAGCCATTTAAGTAGCCAGAAACAGTAGGCAGCAATTTTGGAAACATTAATATCCATAGTGATCTTATCATCCAGCCACATACCCAGGTTTTTGGCAGCCTTACAAGAGGTGGGTAACTTGCCCAGTTCAGCCGGCCACCACTGGAGACCCAAAAGCTGTAGTTGATTTCCAACTATTAAAACCTTGGTTTTGTCTCCATTTAACTCAAGAGAATGTCGATTCTCAGAGGTTCATTGTATAGAGAATTGTGATTTTATTAAAGAGAAGAAGGCTAGCATTATGCAGTAACCTTTTATTTACTCCTTATGAGCAGCATAACTTAAAGCTCCAATATGGAACCAACAATGAAGTCATAATATAATAGATCCATAGCAACATATAATAGTGTCATGCACTGTCTTCTCCTCCGCTTTTGTTTTGCTTCCTCATCTCAATATTTCACCTACACGTTTTGTTCTGAAAATTCAATTAACCTTTTCCTCGTCTATTTCACTGTGACCCTGAAAACAATTTGAAGCATGAAATGTAAAATGTTCTTTCTTCATAATGTTACCATTTAAAAAATCTGCACATTTTAATGTATATTCAACCTTGTTCATATATTCTTCTCCGCTTCTCCCCTCTTCCAAGGATTGGAGAGAGGGATAATACTAGCCTGTTTGTCTTTAATAAAATGACGATTCTACATGCAGTAAACCTCTGAGAAGCAACATGCTATGTGAAAACAGGAGGATAGTATTATGTATGATTAAAGCCCTTCACTGCTAGGCCCGCCAGTGGGGCCATCATATCTGTATATCCTGAAACGCTCTCAACACCAGTTTACAATCACTGTAATCTAACAAGTGACGTGAATTCCAGTCCGCCAAGAGATTCTACTTTCGTGGCAGATACTGTGCTCTTAGTTCTATTTTGTGTTCCAAACAAAACTCCCCAAATTCCTTTGCTAATTCTTCAAGCCTTTTCGATCTGCTTCCCCCAGTTTGTTTATGTAATTACATAAACAAACTTGAAATATTGTCCATCTTCATAAAGACTGTGTGACCCTGAATCTGCTTCCTGAAACTGCAAATTGCTAACTCTTCTGGATTAATTTCCAAACAATGTACATGATCTTTTCTCTCATGTATGATCCATTTTCCCCATCACCTGTGTATTTATTCTCGCTCTCCAACCTAAATTGGTTGCAACTGTTTCCAATATGTAAATTGGGGTTGATCTAAATATTGCTCGGCCATTCCATGCATGTAAATTTCCTAACCAGCATTATAGTTCTTCCTGTGCATCCTGTGTCGATCTCACCATGTCTCCATACCAGAAACCTCAGTTCAGACCCGACCTCTTGAGACGTTGCAACGCTCTGTAATTTAATGGACCAGGAAATATTGCCTGTATTGATGATGATGGTAATCCACTTACTCTCTCCAACCCTCTAAATGTCTCTTGTTCCTTTTTCAATAATCAGTTTACCTCTCTCCTTATCAAAACTATCTTTGGTAAATCCAGTTGGGTCTTTACAGTGTCTACTAAAAACTCCATACTTTGAAATGGTACAAATATTGATTTCTCCTGATTTATTACAAATTCCAACCTCTCAAAGGTAGTCTGGGTCATTAAGATATGAGCCTTCATAATTCACACATCCTGATTCATCAACAAATTATTGTCTAAATATATTATCATTCTTACTCCTCTTTTCCTGAGATAACCTGCTACTAATCTTAAAACTTTCGAAAAACACCAAGGTGCTGAAGAAAGACCAAGTGGAAAACACTTGAACTGGAATAAGCGTCCATTTAGTCTACATTGCAGATAACATTGACTCTTCTCTGCACTTGGTATCGAAAAATATGCATCCTTCAAATGTATCTTTGCCATCCTAATCCCTGTCTATTAGATTATCCATTAAGATAGATCCCCTTCATCTTGAAATGTCTGTAAACTACAAAATAATTTAGATTGCTCAAGTTTATCACTGGCCTCCAGCCTTTGTCCTTTTTTACACTACAACTAGAGTACTGACAAACTATTTATGTACTTCTTCCACCTCTACTATAGCTTCTTTCTCCAACATTCCACACATTTCTTCTGTTACAATTTTCTTTATAATTTCTTGAAACATATCTCTCTTGGTTCTTGCATCTGAACATGTTCTGTTTGGAACTCTATTGCATAACCCTTTTGCTGCTTCTAAAATCCATGCATCTTTTTTGTTATTGTCTCCAATTCTTGAATCTTATGTTTTAGTCTCCCTCTTGTATTTTTCTGGATAAAACCAATGCCACTCTTCATACTCACCTTGTCCTGAATGTGATCCGGCATGAGACCCCTGGGATCTGCCTCGAGTTGATCTGCTCCTACCACCTCTCCCTCTTTGAGGATAGAAGATATTGGAGTAATTATTTCCTCTGTAGCCTCATCTTCCTTGTCCATAACTATTTCCCTGTTAACATGGGCCTCGGTAATATGTACAGCAGAAAGATTGGCCCCTTCTTCTGGCCCCTCCATATAAATTACCTTCTCTGAATACTTTTTGCATCGAATTACGTACCTTGTCTAAGTCAATAAATGTGTGAACATGTTTTCTCAAGTATTTTACTAGTCTTTCACCAAATAAAAGTATTTTTGACTCTTCACTTGTCTCCTTTTTAGCAAAGTCTGCTAACTTTGGACTGGTTCTTAATAGCACTGCTCTACGTCTTTCTGCTTTAAGGCTTGCATTGGTATTGCCTAGAAAACAAATTGCTCTATGGCTCCAGTCCCGCAATAAATTTTTATCCAAATCAGTTCAATTAATGTAAGATTCTTCCATCATATCAAATATTCCTGCAACTGGACCCAATAAATCAACGCAGTTGGTCTTTGTATTGTTTTAAGGATCTTTCAAGTGCTTTTCATGACCCAGTTTGAACAAATATGTAATCAAAAATCAAATCTGGGTCCAAATTAGGAGCTAGAGCCTCCTTTTCCTCTATTCCTGGGTGCAAACGCCCAACCCTCATCAAATTGTGTTCACCTCTTTCAAATGGCCTCCTTATCCAATGTTTTTTATATTCTGCCTTGTGAGCCCTTGTCCACCATTCAGAACTGCATAAGTGTCTAATCTCACTTGGATTAAATAAACTATGGCCGAAAGGGTCTTTGACCTCTTGCTTCATATTCTTACTTGAACTCTCAGTGCTCAAGAAGGAATCCATTCCATCATTATATCCTAAATTTAGGACAAATTAATCAAAAGCAATATCAGTATCCTGCTCTGTCCAAGTAGGCTGATAGCTATATCCTTTGCAGGGTGTACCTGCCTTTCATGCATGCCGCTTTGGACACCTTTTTGTAAGTCTTGGAGACTTCTCCTTTCTTATCCCATGTTTCTTTAGCATTTCTATATTTCCTTTTCTTAAAACATTTTCCTCCTGGTCCTCTATTTACTATCTCGTCTTCATCTGATAATGACCAGAACTCCTCATTATCAACTGCCTTTCATTTTCTCTTACCTTGCTTTAGTATTTTCTTTAATGTTTCATGAACCATATCTGCTATTTATTTATTAGTCTCCTAATAACATCATCCGGTACTTCCTGAGAGGATATCATATGTTCCTCAGACATTTTAATATATTTAATATTTAATATGTTTATCAATATAATCCTATTCAAAACATAAAATAACTACTTGACTAACTGTGATATATATTTATATGTATTTCTATTTTAAATATCAAATTCTTTCAAACCTTTTCTAAAACCTAAAACCAACAATTTTCATAAAAATGCGTAACCTATATTACTTTTCTCTCACAGCCAATCTTCAGCTGGCCATTTTCTGACTAAATTCGGCTTCAGACACTTTTTGCATCACAGCCAGTTATCAGCTGTTTGTTAGATCAGCTTCTCACATGCGTTGTCAAGGTAATGCGTCAACACATCCTTACAGATGAAAATCGTGTCCTTTTCCTTTTAAAAAATAACAGTAAACCTTATGTGTTTAATGCACCTCCTTAAAGTGCCCAATCTGCCTTCAAAAAATAATTAACAGCTTTCAATAACATGAACAGATGTTATGAGCTTCAAGCACATGGTAAAATGAGCACCTTAGTGAGCCAGCGCCAGGTAGGCACATGTCTCAGCACAAGGGCTAACATCATTGTTTGAATTATAATGGTATTTTCCATCTTTTTCAACAGAGTTACCCCCCTCTTATTAAAACAATATGGGTTTAAGAGTTAAATCGCTGTCTTTAAACAATACTCTTCACCTTTCCTGGCTCTATCTTATCAATTTATACCTATAAGGTACAATATTTAAAACTATACTTTTCACCAATATTATTAAATCAAACTTTCACCTACTATATACCCGAAAATTGAGTAAATAACCACTTAAATCACATGCTGCACTCAAACAAAATAGCCAAGTATATTAATAACTGTATAAATAAAAAACGTGCAGTACTTATCTGCTCTGCTCAGAAGTAGCAAACAAAAGAGGAAGAGAAGACAGTGCGTGTGACTATTACAACTTGTTATGGTTCTATTTTATTGTGACTTTGTTGTTGGTTCTATTTTGGAACTTTTAAGTCATGCTGCTCAGAAGGGGTAAATATAAGGTTATTGCATAATTCTAGCCTCCTGTCTTGTCAAACAATTCCACCTTATCCACCCGGATACCTTAAACAAACAGAGATGAAAATTGGAGAAACCATCCTCTTTGTCGTTACTGAGCATGACAATGATTTGAGTGTCATCGGCGCACATAATGATAGTTAAGCCATAGCTCTCGACTAGATCTGCTAGAGGCCTGAGATATACATTAAACAATGTCAGGCTTAATGAGGAGCCTTGTGGAACCCTGCACAGCAGGTGGAAAAATGGGAGACTTATGTAGCTTACAATAGACATGAAAGGTAGGGCCCTGTGAAAAAGATAGCAAGCAATGAGTAGAATTCTTGAGGCCGTTGTCTCTCTGCCTCTGACACAGAGCTGCACATGAAACTGTGTCAAATGCTGCACTAAGATCTAAGAGAATGATAGCCGCCGTGCCCTCAAGATCAAATTGTTTCCTAATATGTTCAACTGCACCTAGGGGAGCAGTCTTTGTACTAAATCCAGTACGGAAGCCCGAATGAGAAGGGTGTAACAACCCAGAGGTTTCTAGAAACCAAGCGAGCTGGTTTTTCACGTTTTTACAGCTATCTTGGCACAGATTGGATGAAAATTTGCCCAGACACTGGGATCTAGAGTGTTTTCTTTTTAATAAAAGGATAAAAGTGGCAGGTGCCCAGCCTAAGGGGACACTACCTCCTTCCAGAGAAGTATTAATAAGTCGTAATAGAAAAGGAGAGCATATTGATGATCGTAATCACCTGTTTGGAGGGAAGGGGATCCCAACATGAGCCTGACCTAATAGAACCTAGTAATTACTCTAGTAGTTCATGATCTCCGAGACTAAAGTGTGATAAACTAGATTTGCAAGAGATATCTATGGCAAATCGTTGTTCCAGACCACTATCGGCAGCCAAGTAAGAATAGGTAGTAGCAGTCTTAGAATAGAAACATTTATCAACATCCTTGCAATTAGTCTGAGAAAAACGGATAGGCAAGGAAGCTTATATAGGGTCTAGCAGAGATTTTGCAATCCCAAAAAGCTCCCTAGGGAAATTAGGAGCATTAGAGATTTTGTTGGAGTAATAGTCCACCCCTGCTTTACGGTGGGCTTTTGCGTACTCCTTAGCAGCTACCTTCAGAATAAGAGCCTAATTTGGAGTTTGGCAGAGGGTTACTGTGTCACAGATGTGACGATATCCCGTCTGCCCCATTACGATTTCCAGAGGTTATTATGGAATCATAATGCAATGGACAGATATTGTTACATTTGTGACGAAGTAACCCACTCTGCCGAACTATAAATCAGGCCCCAAACTTGGCCTCCTCCCTGTAAATCTTTTGCCTTGCTTGTTCCAGCTGTTTGTATTTTTTCTTAAGTAGCAATAAAGAATGAAAAGTTTCCTAGCTATCATAATGGAAAGTTTCAATTCTATTAAGGACGCAGAGGCGAGGATTATATCCAATGCTCTAACATCGTAGACCCAACGACAGGACTCTAGTCACAGCAAAGTAGCTAACTTTGTCGACATCTGTTTCCGTGACAAATACTTATTGGGTGGCCACAACCTGAATAATTGAAGGACCTTGTTGACATCCCAAAGGGTAGAATATCTAGGACCTGGAGGAAGGGACAACCTAATGTCCCTGAGGAGTTTGCAAACAAAGGACTTTTCTTCTCCAAGGGCTCCACAACTTGTGAGACTGCCTTGAAGATGGACATATCCATAATATGACAGAACTCACTGTCAATGGGGAGGTAAGTAATCTCTTCCTCCTCTAAATATTCCTGGGAGTCCTCGCCCAAATATTCAGCAGAAACCTGCATTTCAATAAAGCAAGTGCCAGTGAGCCAATAGAAGAGGGCAATAAACTGGGCTGTGACCAGAGCAGAATATCTCTAAAATGCGCCTGAAGGCCTTGGGACACTCTGCACCCCGTGAATTGGAAGTGGTTAATATGTTGCCTGGGTCGTGTCCCAGGTGAGCACATAATCATAATCTCTACCTGTTATTAAACAGGTGTTCAGACTAAAGGCGGGCTCAGCTGAAGGATTGTAATTATATTGCCATTGTTAATCTGTAATGGGCGGCTGGTGCGTTTCAATCTGAAACTGACAAATGAAACTGACGCTGGTCGTGTGTTGGGGAGTAGAGCGCTCTAAGCACAAGTGAAATCGGTGCGTGACCCTCTAGCCGTCAGCTGACCTCGTCGCGCCTGAGAGCCTTCAAAGAATAAAAATAAAGCAGCTGCAACGGAGCAACTAGCGTTTCAACGTCCGCGCTTTGGAAGAAAACAAATCATGACACACACAGTCTAAACAACACTGGTACTCAGGCATAGACAATTGCGGAAGAATAAATCAGCACCATTACTCCCTTTTGTGTGTAAAAGGCCGCTTTATTGGAAACAGGTGCACTCACAAATTACCCCCCTTGGCCTCGTGCCTTACAAAACTAAAACCTCACTATACATAATCTCTCCTAACCAGACCACTCCCCCCCCCCCCTCCCATCCCCCCCTTGAACTTGCCGCTCATTAGTCCAATCCTCCTTTCTTAACTGGTCCTGTTTAATCCGTCTAGTACCTTAATAGTCAGTTCCTAGCGTCTTGAGTGTGCAAGTCTCCAACCCCTAAAGCTCAGTATGTTATCTTCGTTGCCCTGCTACTGTCCACCCTCCTCCAATCTGCAATTATCTTGTCATATTTTCTTCCCAATCCCTTATCGTCTGTCATGTGCCCAGTCTCTGTCTTCGCCTGCACCTGTTCCAAGTGACAAATACAAAACTTCATCCCCGTGCACCCCTTTCCAATATGGCCCACAAACTAAACCACCCTTAATAAACAACCGGTCCACCCACCCCTTCCCCATTACAGGCTGGAAGGGGGGGGGGGGGAAACATGCCGCTCACCCACCACTGTGTCACCTGATAAAATGGTGGCTATCTAAAATAGCTCCCCTTTAAATAATGCCGCCCAGGCTACCAAACATTGCCCAAAACGACTCCCAAAACGGCACCCAAAACAACGCCCAAAACGGCGCCAATGGGCCAAACCATCTTCCGCAAACTTCCCTGGGGGGGGAGACTGCGGATATCGTCCCCCCCCCCCCCAGGATCCCCTTTGCGGAAGAATAAATCAGCACCATTACTCCCTTTTGTGTGTAAAAGGCTGCTTTATTGGAAACAGGTGCACTCACAAATTACCCCCCTTGGTCTCGTGCCTTACAAAACTAAAGCCTCACTATACATAATCTCTCCTAACCAGACCACTCCCCTACCCTCCCCCCTCCATTCCCCCCTTAAACTTGCCGCTCATTAGTCCAATCCACCTTTCTTAACTGCTCCTGTTTAATCCGTCTAGTACCTTAATAGTCAGTTGCTAGCGTCTTGAGCATGCAAGTCTCCAACCCCTAAAGCTCAGTATGTTATCTTCGTTGCCGTGCTACTGTCCACCCTCCTCCAATCTGCAATTGTCTTGTCATATTTTCCTCCCATCCGTTATCGTCTGTCATGTGCCCAGTCTCTGTCTTCGCCACCAGAAAAGGAGAGGGGCGACCGCAGGGAAACCCCCTCTTCTTTTCTGCCCCCCCAAGGGACGCCAGTCCTTCGCTCCCTGATTGTACTTAGGGTTCCCTAAACAGCCCCCTGAACACCTCTTTTAACTTGAGCAGGTACAATTCCATGCCCACAAAGGACAGGTGTACGCCATCGCCCCGGAAAAATTCTTTGTCCTCTAACCTTAAATCCTTATGCTCTAAATAGGTCAAACCATGTTCTAAACAATATGCTCGCATTTCCTTATTAATCTTCCTCCTCGCCTTCTCGATCGCCCCCAGTTTCCGCACTCCCCGCCAAATCCGTCGAGGAACAAAAGCCGTCCAAACCACATGGCAACCCTGCCACTGCTGGCGCAACACACTTAAATCCTTCTTCATCTGCCGCAAAATATCCAGCCCTGTCCGCCTAACCATGTCGTTTTCACCCAGATGCACCAGCAGCACGTCCGGGCAAAAATCCCTGCCTCGGAGTTGCTGTAGTGTCTCTAACAGTTCCGTCCAACACATGCCCCCTTTTCCTTCCCACCTGACACGATATCGTCCCCTGTCCAGTCCCAGGTTGTCCCCTACTGCAGTCGACTGCGCCTTTCTCCAGGCCCATTTTACAAAGGAATGTCCCACGACCCAGATGGATATGAACTGCACCGCCGGTCTGGGAACAGAACCTGTATCAAGAAAAAATATGTTACCACTCCGTTGTCGTGATCCCCTGGTGCACATATCTCTTATATGCATTCGATTTCCATCTTCCCAGCGCTAACACCTCTGACTTCCGCCAACCCCGCAGACCTGCCTCTGTCGCCATGCCTATTCAAAACAAATGGGTTCCAAACTTCGATGCATCCTGACCCGTAAACTTACCCGCAAAACCGCTAACAGCTGGTAAGCTGAAATCGCCGCACACTGCAGATGACAAAAAAAAACTCCTTTGTCTTTCTTCAGGATAGCCTTCATTCTCAGTGCCAGGTGGACAGGACAAATTTCCAACACAGGATAGGCCTTCATAAACACCTGCCTTCCCGTCCCTTGTTGATCTGCCTTTGACTGCCGCAAGTGTACCCCCATGCCATGAGATGAAATACACACCTCCTCCCACCGTATAGCGTCCGACATCCTGGAACCTAAAAGCTCTGACACGCGAAATGCCCCAAAGAACATCCAGGACATGAGAGTCCTAAACAAAGCGCACTCCACCTCATCCCTACAGACCACCGGTAGAGCCTGCATAAGCTGTTTTAACATAACCAAGGTTATCGGCTGTCTTGCCCGCCCCGTAGCTCCTCTCTCCTGGGCCCAACCTTCGAGTATGCGCTGCCCCAACTCCCATGAAGGCGATCCCCGCCAACTTCCCTGCAATCGAAA
Organism: Pleurodeles waltl; assembly: GCF_031143425.1. Lineage (NCBI taxonomy): Eukaryota > Metazoa > Chordata > Amphibia > Caudata > Salamandridae > Pleurodeles > Pleurodeles waltl. The sequence continues at coordinate 399,416,454 of NC_090448.1, forward strand.
CCTTGGACAATCATTTGTCCACCATACTCATGATGAAATTTACCACATCCCCCATCCTGTCCTGCTCAAACTGCTGTCGACACGCCCCCGACTCCACGAAGTCCCGCCAAGCCCTTACATATACGTTCACTGAGTGGAAGAAGCCAACGAATTCACGACCAACCGCAGAATCCTCCATCGCCTACGTTGCAAAGAGCTGCCGGCATAGTAGTTCTGCTCAAGGGTTCGTCCGCAACCAACCCATGGAACCTCTCCCACTGCGAACGAGATAACGCATCCGCAATGTCCTTATTCACCCCTGGCACATGACGCACCCTGAAGTAAATATCGCGCTGCAACACTCCAAAACAAAAACACGGAGCAACTGCAACACCTGCACATCTCTGGCCGACTGCCGATTGACCTCCTGCACCACCGCTAAGTTGTCCACTCGAAACAGTACTCGTTTATGCATCAAACAGTGGCCCCACGCATACACCGCCACTACCAGTGGAAACAGCTCCAAAAAAGCAATGCTGCGACCGCCTGTGCGCCAAGACTCCGGCCATTCCTCCGCACAGAATTTTTCCTGCCAATAAATTCCAAATCCAGACGCCCCGACGCATCAGAGAAGATCTGGACGTCCCATTCGCACAACGGCCATGCCTGAATTGGGGTCCCATTAAAAGACTCTAGGAAGACACACCACATTCTCAAATCCTCCTTCACTCCCGCCCCAAGCCGCACATGATGATGGGGCAGGGTGTGACCCGAAAGTGCCATACCGAGCCTCCTGCAAAAAGTTCGCCCGGCTCTCACCACCAGACAGGCGAAATTTAGGTGTCCCAACAGTACTTGGATTTCCCTGACCGTCACCTTCCTTTTCTTGATCATGGACCACACCGTCCCAAGCATGGCCTGTTTCTTCTCGACTGGTAAGCGAGCCACCATCGACACAGTGTCCAACTCGATGCCCAAAAAAGCCAAGGCCATACAGGGCCCCACCTTTTTTTCGGGGGCCAGGGGCACACCCTGGTCCCCCATGAGCGTCTGAAAACACCCTAGTGCGCTCTCACAGGACTCGGACTCCTTCGGCCCTGCAAGGAAAAAATCATCTAAATAATGAGTCACCTTCGCGTGGCCGGTGACCGCCACAAATATCCACTGCAGAAAGGTGCTGAAGCATTCAAATAAGGAGCAAGAAATGGAGCAACCCATGGGCAGTGCCTTGTCCACATACCAACTGCCCTGAATGCCCAACAATTCAAACTCCTGTGGATGAACCGGCAGTAATCTAAAAGCCGATTTGATATCAGTTTTTGCCATGAGGGCGCCCATGTCCCAACGACTCCACTATTGCCATTGCCACGTCAACTGAGGCATACGACACTTTGGTGAGTTCTTCCGGAATAAAGTCATTGACGGAAGCACCTTCCGGCCAAGATAAGTGGTGTATCAATCGATACTGCCCGGCTCTTTCTTGGGCACCACTCCAATAGGGGACACAATAAGATTTTCCAAAGGCCAATCCGCAAAAGGGCCTGCCATTCTCCCCTCTGCCGCTTCTTTCTCCAGCTTGAGCCGCACTAGCTCCTCTTTCCCCTGAATTGAATGCAAATTCTCAGCCCACCGCCACTGCCGCGGGCCCTCATAACCGAGCTCAAATCCGTGTGTGAATCCCCGCAACAACATCTGCCACGACCGCACAGGTCCGTATTGGCCTACCCAGAAGCGTATCTTATCCACCTTAATTGGCGTAGTAGCTTTTTCCCATGATGCCCTGCCTTCTTGTCCGAGCCTATCCCTGGCTCCCTTGATTATTTACTCTGGAGCCCGCAGATTGCTGCCCGGCGTTGCTGCTCCCCAAGCAGTTAGTAAGGGCATGCTTCCCCTCGCACTTGGAGCATTCGTGCTTGAACTTACAATATTCTCTGGTGCACAACCCTTTGTTAAAATCCCAACAGACTCCTGTTCTCCGCGCCCCCGCGCCTTCAGCACCTGACCCCCCTTTGTCGCCTGTGTCAGTACCCGAGTTAGCCCCACCCTGGGTGGGGCGGTCACAAAAGGGTCGATAAGTAATCAGTAGGCCGCTGGCCGTAAACACAGTTTTTCCAAACTTCACCAGGCCCATAGTATGCTGCCACAAATCTGCGTCAATCTCGCCCCACTGAACGTCATCATCCGCCGCCATTCGGGCCCGAAACTCCTCATCATACTGCACCGAAGCGTAACCACCGTAGTTAAGGTAAGCTTTCCGAATCACATCCATATACTTAAACAAAGCCACAGCCCGCTCTGGAAAACGCTCACAATATACACTGGCAAAAATCAGAAAGGCCGTTGTCCAATTTTCAAAGGTCACCGGAACCCTGGGCCTCTGTGCCAACTCATATTCTTCCTCCTTAGAGCCCTCCTTCGTTCGGACCTCTCTGTGCAACAACTTAAGCATCTCCACATACTCCCTCTTCCATATCTTTTATTTCGTGGCCAGCATCAGATGCGCCCCTAACGGTTTCGCTGTGCCCATATACGGCAAACGCTTGTGCTTCGCACTTACCTGCCCCGGAATCCTCGCTGGACTTACCTGGTTTCTCGTCTGAAACTGTACTCACCTGGTCTTTTGAAGAGTCCTTGCCCACCCCCACATCCGACACGTACACCCCTTTATATAAGCGCTCCCTCGCGCTGTCCACAACCACCTCCGTACCTACAAACACACCGCCGGGGTTCAACACACTTGCTGCATTACCTTTTTGGAATGACGGGGCCGCTCTGTAACTGTCCGCCTTTCCGCTCTCTTCTCTCCTGATACTGCCGATGGCACCTGCAACGACTTAGGAACAACATTAGACTCCCCCGTGGTCCACCAATCCTCCTCATCCACCCCGCGTATCTCTCCCTCTTCAACACTGCAGTCTTCATAGTCCAATAACTCACGCTAAATAAATGTCTTGCTATCACTTGTCACCCTGTCCTCCCCAAACTTCGCCCTCTTTACGACGTTCTTTGCACCCGCCGTCTGTGTCCGCGGTCTCAGAGGGGCTGCCCGGAGCCCTCCGAGCCGTGCTGCGAGGCCAGGCCGCTTACCACCACCCGCCAAATCACCGGCGGGCGCAAAACCCAGTCCGGTATGGCACCTCCTCCCGAATACCTTAACCCGCGCCGCTTCACAATTGTGCCGTGGCTCCAGCCGGCCGTACTGGGCCCCGCCTTCTCTTCCTCCCAGGGTGCTGGGGCCGTCACAAGCCCGCCTGGGTCCCCATCGTCGCCTTTACTCTGGTCCTGCTGAAAAAGGCCCAGTGTGCCGGTGAGCATAGATACTCCCTGATGACCCCGCCCTCGTGCCCGGCGACTTACCGCCTCCCCTGTCTCTGCTTCATCGCTGTCCGAACTGTCTGCCCCACCTGGCACTACATCAACTTCACCCCCCATCTGCGCTCATAATTGCGGCTCGAGGGCGCACCTTCAAAGTTATCCCATCTTCCTCTAACCCCTGTTCTTCCTCCTCCTCACTCCACTAAAATATGTGTCCCAGTTCCCTACCCCCTATTGACTCTGCAGTACTACTGCCCCTGAACTCTGGCCCGCTCCCCCTTCCTCCTGACAACCTCCTTCTTCCAGGGCCCTCCTGTCTGCACTATGCTGCCACCCGTCTGCCTCCTGCCCTCCAGCAAGGCCCTTGGTCTCTCCCCCCTGGCCTCTGTCCCTACCCCACTCCTGCTCGCTCTCCATACTCCCCCTGGCCCCACTACCTCGGGGAGGGGGAGCGCTGTGCCCCTCCTCCACCGCCTTAATAAGTTGGGCCTTCTCTTTACCCTTCCCAGCGTGGCCCATCAAAGCTGCGCTCTTCGCTGTTCTCGGGGCCGCCCCTGCCCCGCCCCTGGCCTCACAAGCCACACGTTTCCACGGCTGCCGCGCCCCCTGACCCTGCCTTTTTTCAGCCGCCTCACCTGCCGGTCGTCACCTCGGCGCCTCCCACGCAGTGGCGAACATGCCGCTACAGCAGGCCCCTGTCTAAAGGATTAATGGGACTTGTAGTTTTTCTGATAATGTTGACCCTTTTCTATGTTTATTAAAGGCTGCTGGTTTAAAAATAAAGCGAAGACAGACAGCCTAATCCTCACCTCAGGTCCTGCCATAGAATTGGTAAACCGGGGGAAGATTAACAATGCTGTTTCGTCTTTCCTACTTTGCATGGTAACGTGCTATCCAGGGAGAAGTGAATTCAGTTATCAAAGGCATCAGCATCTTTATCTGAATTGCCTGTAAAAACTGTGCTTTCCTTCTGTAAGTTAGGGGCTAAGCAGTTCCACATTCAACTTTGCCCATGGACTATAACTCCTGGCAAAGCCAGATGTAGTTTGTCTGAACTCATGGATCTGACGTGATAGGTGAACTGCATAGTGATCTGTCTAGTGTGGTGGTATTGGACTCTACTCCAGCAGGCAGTTCAGATTGGAAAAGACTGCATCCAGATAATGCCCGCAATATGAGCAGAAGAATGTAAAGTGGCAATAAGCCAATAGTTTGAAAGTCATCAATCAGAGCAACACCAGAGCCATTATTAGCATGATCAAAATGAAAATTAACATCTCTTAAGATGGTGAAATTCGCTGAATTCATAACAAATAGAGCAATCGTTTCAGTGGTAACAGAGCACCATCTGTTGGATGGTGGGGGCGATATATTAACACACCTGACATAGTGTACTTTTCTGTTAATTTAAGTGAGAAAATTAGGCCTTTGCAGTCAGGAACAGATGGCGATTCATTACAACAACTGAAACTATCTTTCAGAATAATGGCAATCCTGCCTTCATGCCCTAGGGTCTTGCCTAATAGTTCTGTAATGTTCAGGGATGGCTTGAACAATATTGGGCTAGAAGGACTCATTAAGCCAGGTTTCGGTAGGAAAGAAAACGTCAGTGTAAAATAATTTATAAAATCAGAAATTTCCAGGGAGGTTTTAACCAAAGAGCGACAGTTCAGTAGAACAAACTGAAACTTCTCTGATCAGTTGCCTAAGTTTGCAAGAATCCCAGCCTCATATGCATTAAGATTGATGTCTTGAGTAATGTTAGGACACCAGCCACAGTAGGGCCATTGATATAGTCTCTCTCCTGATACTACCTTATGATACCAGAGAGTGAGGGTCCTGGGACATAGTGAGCATTAACTCTCAAAAGAGTACCTGAGAATTCCTGATGTAAAAAATGGAAGATTCCTGGCCCCTAGGCCCGGTTGGGCATGGAGGGACGCAGACAGGCTTACTTTAAGCACACCTTTGGAAGTCACACTTTTGGAGGAGACGCTGACCTAGGCAAGAGGGAAGCCACTCAAAAAATTGAGGGAGACTGCAGGAGATTCCAATAGTAAGGAGGATACGCTGCCGCTCCGGGTTGGACGCAAGTCACCAGATAGAATCAATGCGTACTGCAAACTGAAACAATAACCAGGGCTGCTCTTATCCTGGCGAGATCCTCGCAGGTCTCATCCTGGGGGCTAATGGGGATGAGTATTCCGCCCGAGCCGGACTTCTCAACTAAGTGATCAGAGAATGAAGACATCACACTCCTCATACAGTCCTGAAGAGGCCGGAACCGAACAGCCTGAAACGTGTCGACTTTTTCCTATAAGGAGTCTATAACAAATGAAGAAAGGATTAGAGAACACCGAGATTACCAATGTAACCATATCACATGGGAGATATCTGGACATTAGGCATTTGGTTTTGAAAAAGGACTACCTTAAAGACGGACCCAATATCTCGACTGAGGGGATGTTATCGGAACTGTATGTTGCTGGAAATGGTTTCTGTATGTGTAAGGAAATGCCTCCTTGGCATGGTTACCCTCTGACCTTTTGCCATTGCTGATGCCAAGTTATGATTTGAAAGTGTGCTGAGGCCTGCTAACCAGGCCCCAGCACCAGTGTTCTTTCCCTAACCTGTACCTTTGTCTCCACAATTGGCACACCCTGGCATCCAGGTAAGTCCCTTGTAACTGGTACCCCTGGTACCAAGGGCCCTGATGCCAGGGAAGGTCTCTAAGGGCTGCAGCATGTCTTATGCCACCCTGGGGACCCCTCACTCAGCACAGACACACTGCTTGCCAGCTTGTGTGTGCTGTTGGGGAGGAAATGACTAAGTCGACATGGCACTCCCCTCAGGGTGCCATGCCAACCTCACACTGCCTATGGCATAGATAAGTCACCCCTCTAGCAGGCCTTACAGCCCTAAGGCAGGGTGCACTATACCATAGGTGAGGGCATAGTTGCATGAGCACTATGCCCCTACAGTGTCTAAGCCAAACCTTAGACATTGTAAGTGCAGGGTAGCCATAAGAGTATATGGTGTGGGAGTCTGTCAAACACGAACTCCACAGCACCATAATGGCTACACTGAAAACTGGGAAGTTTGGTATCAAACTTCTCAGCACAATAAATGCACACTGATGCCAGTGTACATTTTATTGTGAAATACACCCAGGGGGCATCTTAGAGATGCCCCCTGAAAACATACCTGACTTCCAGTGTGGGCTGACTAGTTTTACCAGCCTGCCACACACCAGACATGTTGCTGGTCACATGGGGAGAGTGCCTTTGTCACTCTGTGGCCAGGAACAAAGCCTGTACTGGGTGGAGGTGCTTCTCACCTCCCCCTGCAGGAACTGTAACACCTGGCGGTGAGCCTCAAAGGCTCACCTCCTTTGTTACAGTGCCACAGGGCATCCCAGCTAGTGGAGATGCCCGCCCCTCCGGCCACAGCCCCCACTTTTGGCGGCAAGGCCGGAGGAGATAATGAGAAAAACAAGGAGGAGTCACTGGCCAGTCCGTACAACCCCTAAGGTGTCCTGAGCTGAGGTGACTCTGACTTTTAGAAATTCTCCATCTTGCAGATGGAGGATTCCCCCAATAGGATTAGGGATGTGACCCCCTCCCCACCGGGAGGAGGCACAAAGAGGGTGTAGCCACCCTCAGGGCTAGTAGCCATTGGCTACTATCCTCCCAGACCTAAACACACCCCTAAATTGGGTATTTAGGGCCCCCCAGAACCTAGGAAGATAGATTCCTGCAACCTGAAGACGAAGAAGGACTGCTGACCTGAAGCCCTGCAGAGAAGACAGAGACACCAACTGCTTTGGCCCCAGCCCTACCGGCCTGTCTCCCCACTTCAAGAAAAACTGCAACAGCGACGCGTCCCCCAGGGTCCAGCGACCTCTGAAGCCTCAGAGGACTACCCTGCATCTAAAAGGACCAAGAACTCCCGAGGACAGCGGCCCTGTTCCACAAAGACTGAAACTTGCAACAAAGAAACAACTTTTAAAGACCACACGTTTCCCACCGGAAGCGTGAGACTTTCCACTCTGCACCCAATGCCCCCGGCTCGACCTGCTGAAAACCAACACTACAGGGAGGACTCCCTGGTGACTGCGAGCCCGTGAGTAGCCAGGGTTGACCCCCCTGAGCTCCCACAGCGACGCCTGCAGAGGGAATCCAGAGGCTCCCCCTGACCGCGACTGCCTGCTCCAAAGAACCCGACGCCTGGTAAACACACTGCACCCGCAGCCCCCAGGACCTGAAGGATCCGACCTCCAGTGCAGGAGCAACCCCCAGGCGGCCCTCTTCCTAGCCCACGTGGTGGCTACCCAGAGGAGCCCCCCCTTGCCTGCCTGCATCGTCGAAGAGACCCTCGGGTCTCCCATTGTAACCTATTTCAAACCCGACGCCTGTTTGCACTCTGCACCCGGCCGCCCCTCTGCTGCTGAGGGTGTACTTTCTGTGCTGATTTGTGTGTCCCCGGTGCCCTACAAAACCCCCCTGCTCTGCCCTCCGAGGTCGCGGGTAGCTATCTGCTGGCAGACTAGAACCGGGGCACCCCTATCTCCATTGGAGCCTATGCGTTTTGGGCACCACTTTGACCTCTGCACCTGACCGGCCCTGAGCTGCTGGTGTGGTAACTTTGGGGCTGCCCTGAACCCCCAACGGTGGGCTACCTTGGACCCAACTTTGAACCCTGTAAGTGCTTTACTTACCTGCAAAACTAACCAATACTTACCTCCCCCAGGAACTGTTGAATTTTGCAGTGTCCAATTTTAAAATAGCTTACTGCCATTTTTGCCAAAACTGTACATGCTATTGTGTTGATTCAAAGTTCCTAAGATACCTGAGTGAAATACCTTTCATTTAAAGTATTGTTTGTAAATCTTGAGCCTGTGGTTCTTAAAATAAACTAAGAAAATATATTTTTCTATATCAAAACCTATTGGCCTGGAATTGTCTTTGAGTGTTTGTTCCTCATTTATTGCCTGTGTGTGTACAACAAATGCTTAACACTACCCTCTGATAAGCCTACTTCTCGACCACACTACCACAAAATAGAGCATTAGAATGATCTCTTTTTGCCACTATCTTACCTCTAATGGGAACCCTTGGACTCTGTGCATGCTATTTCTTACTTTGAAATAGTACATACAGAGCCAACTTCCTACAGTATGGAACTGACATAAGAGACATTGGGGGTCATTACAACATTGGCGGTAAAAGCCACTTACCGCCGTGCAGAAGACCGCCAACACACTGCCGCGGAAAACCGCCACAGCAATTATGACCCACAGCACGGAATCCACTAAAATTCAGACACCCACACAAGTCCGCCACACCAAAGGTCAGTGATAAACTGGCGAAAACAAAACCTCCACCGTCACGCCAACAGAAATACGCCCACACTATCACGACACACAAGTCCACGCAGCGGTCTTTCAACCGCGGTATTCCATTGGCGGTACACACCGCCCGCTCAAAATACACACACTCTTACAAAACACATCCACATTGGACAATTCGAAATACACACACCTGATACACATACACACACTACACCCACACACCCAATACAATATAAAACACATACCCACATCACCCACAAACCCCTACGACCACAATTACTGAGAGAAGGCCAGAGAGAGACACCACCATCAGCAATACTAGCATCCACAGGCACACAACACCATCACCCACATAACTTCTACGCACCTCACACTACACACCACTACATATCAGCACACTTATCACCACACACACCACCCCACACATCACCTACACCACCCCATGGCACGGCAAAGACACCCCAGGTTCTCGGAGGAGCTCAGGGTCATGGTGGAGGAAATCGTCCGGGTAGAGCCACAGCTATTAGGATCACAGGTGCAGCACACCTCAATTGCAAGGAAGATGGAGCTATGGCGAAGAATAGTGGACAGGGTCAGCGCTGTGGGACAGCACCCAAGAAATCGGGAGGACATCAGGAAGAGGTGGAACGACCTACGGGGAAGGTGCGTTCCGTGGTCTCAAGACACCACCTTGCGGTTCAGCGGACTGGCGGCGGACCCCCACCTCCTCCCCCACAACTAACAACATGGGAGGAGCAGGTCTTGGCGATTCTGCATCCTGAGGGCCTCGCAGGAGTAGGTGGAGGAATGGACTCTGGTAAGTCAAATCTTAACTATTACATCCCCCACCCTACCTGCATGCCAGCACATACCCCCACCCTCACCCTCACCCCCATCACTCTAACTCCTCACAAATGTCCCAACATCACAAACCACACATCCTAACACCAAGCCCTGCATGCAACAACAAAGCATGGACACCCATCACTAAAGTATGGCCACTGCACATACCCATACACCCCCCTAAACCATCATCACACAAGGCCCCACACAGGAATGCAAGCACTGGGGTACACAGTCACCCACCCATTGCACACCATGGCACACACAGATGTAATAAACATCCTTTTATACCCCTGCAGGACCCCTACCCAACGTCACCGGACAGGAGGGTCCACACATGTCCACACCACCAACAGAGGAGGCCCACAGTGATGACAGCACCTCTGTCCAACTGGATCTAGATGACCAGCCCGGCCCATCGGGGACCTCGGGACAGTCGGTTCCCCTCACCCAGTCACAGGCCACCACAGAGCTTCCCCCCTTCTGGAAACACCAGCACAGCACCCACCCAGCGGGCCCATACCTCCGTTCCCAAGGACACGTCAATCAGCAGTTTGTCTACCACTACAGGGAATCCAGGCTAACCCACCACCCCAACAACAACAGGGACCTGAGGGCAGTGGTAGTGGGCACACAGTCCAGGGGACGGAGGCCCAGGAACACAGGGGAACTGGGAGGGCTGCTGTGCGACAGGGGGCGGACAGGCCCAGGAAACCCACTCTCCACGAGGCCCTCTCCAACATCATGGGAGCCTACCACCACTCCCAGGAGACGATGGCAACGGTACTGGCCAAGTTTCTGGAGACCCAGCGCCTGTAGGAGGAACAGTATTTGGGCTTCAGGGAGGAACTCAGAACCATCAATTCCACCCTGGGCACCATCGTAGGGGTGCTGAAGGAAGTACTCAACACCAGGAGGGACACTGTGGCACTACAAGGGGCCCCTGACACTAGCTTGGACAATGAACTGCCCACCACCTCCGCCGGCGTGAGTGGACAGGAGGCACCGCCACAGGACCACCACACCAGCACCCCACCCCCTGCAGAGGAAGAACCACCTCGCAAACGGTCCCTGAGATCCAGGACAAAGACAGAGAACATTGCCAAGACCCCCACCAAGAAATGAGACCACCCTGATTGTCATCCTACTGTCCCACTTTGTCACCCTGTCCATCCTTAAACTGCCTCAGCTCCACTTCCTATGCCCATTTGGGCAATGCACCTGTGAGACTTATAGACTGGACTCTGCCATGGAAATTCCTCCGCCATCACCCCTCACCATTTTGCTACCCCCTCCAATATTGGGCACTAAAATAAAGCACAAAACAATCTGGAGTCAGTCTGTGCTTTCGGAATACTGTATTAGCATTAGTAGTAGCAATTACTGTGGCAAAAAGCTCTTTCATTTGTAATGTCAACATACCTATGTCACACAGCTCTAGTCCATGAGGAATCAAAGCAGATGTCACACATTGGGACCCACATCTGTGAAATCGTAAGGGAAAGTGACAACTCAGTGACCATACACTGGGTGAAAATAACAGACAGTAGGGAGGTAGTAGTGTTTAAGTACATGTAGTAGGCAGGTTTGTATTCTTACCTGTGTTTCGCTGGAAATATTGCTGGATCACTGAGTCCCTGTTGTCCATGTCTTCTTCTGCTTCCTCGTCTTCACTGTCCACAGGCTCCACAGCTGCAACAACACCGCCATCTGGACCATCCTCCTGCAGAAAAGGCACCTGTCGTCGCAAAGCCAAGTTGTGAAGCATACAGCAGGCCACGATGATCTGGCACACCTTCTTTGGTGAGTAGAATAGGGATCCACCTGTCATATGGAGGCACCGGAACCTGGCCTTCAGGAGGCCGAAGGTCCGTTCGATCACCCTCCTAGTTCGCCCATGTGCCTAATTGTAGCGTTCCTCTGCCCTTGTCTTTGGATTCCTCACTGGGGTCAGTAGCCATGACAGGTTGGGGTAACCAGAGTCACTTGCAAATGGCGAGGGACAACTGTTAGACACACACTAACCTGTAGGGATATCCCCAGACCCAGACAACCATTCCCACTGTCTTCCTTCCAGGTGCTCACCTAATAGCCACACACAGTGCTTCTGGAGTTGACCCATCACATAAGGGATGCTGCTATTCCGCAGGATATAGGCGTCATGCACTGAGCCAGGGAACTTGGCATTCACATGGGAGATGTACTGGTCGGCCAAACATACCTTCTGTACATTCATCGAATGATAACTCTTCCGGTTTCTGTACACCTGTTCACTCCTGTGGGGGGGGACCAAAGCCACATGGGTCCCATCAATGGCACCTATGATGTTGGGGATATGTCCCAGGGCATAGAAATCACCTTTCACTGTAGGCAAATCCTCCACCTGAGGGAAAACGATGTAGCTCTGCATGTGTTTCAGCAGGGCACACAACACTCTGGACAACACGTTGGAAAACATAGGCTGGGACATCCCTGATGCTATGGCCACTGTTGTTTGAAATGACCCACTTGCAAGGAAATGGAGCACTGACAGCACCTGCACTTGAGGGGGGATTCCTGTGGGATGGCGGATAGCTGGCATCAGGTCTGGCTCGAGCTGGGTACAGCTGGGTACACAGTTCCTGGATTGTGACACGGTCAAGCCTGTAGGTGATGATCACATGTCTTTCCTCCATTGTCGACAGGTCCACCAACGGTCGGTACACCGGAGGATGCCGCCATCTCCTCACATGTCCCAGCGGACGGTGCCTATGAAGGACAACAGCGAGCACAGAGTCAAACAACTCAGAGGTACGTACCCACAGCTTACACAGAACACGATTCCTAATCCAAAAAGTGGCCTGTATTTGTGTTGAGTCTAGGCCTAGGTATGTGTGACGCAGTTAAAAATTAAGCCTTGTGGGCCCCTGAAATGGCGGCTGCCTGACCTGTAAAGTGGGACAATTGGATGTGAGGTAACTGCGCTGGCATTGTACACCGTCGCAGTAGGCGGTCGAAGACCACGGCGCAATTCTGCATTGGTTAACATTGAACCCTATGGGTCCCAAGAGCCAATGACGATGTACGCCGGCGGTGACGGTACGCACCGCCGCGAACGGTACGCACCGCCGCGGACGTGACCGCCATTTTCTATCTTTTGAATCACTCGATACCTGATCTTCGACAGGAGAGGACCTACACTGCAAGTGCTGCTGTGACCTCGGTCTGGAAGAGACAATGGCTCGAGTGTCTGGGGAAAGGGCCCCTGCCTTCACATCGGAGGAGTTGGAGAAACTCGTGGATGGGGTCCTCCCCCAGTACACGCTACTCTACGGTCCTCCAGACAAACAGGAGTAAGGTAAGTACACTGGGAGCATGCTGTATGGGCTACGCCTGTGTGGAGAGGGGTGGATGTAAGAAGGAAGGGGGGAGAGTGCGGCGTGCATGAAACGATGGTGAGTGCATGTGCCACATGGCAAGGGTAGGGATGGGGGCCAATGACTGTGACGGTGCAGTTGGTAATAAGTTTCTCTTCCCCCTGTACAAATCATGTAGGTCAGCGCCCACCAGAAAAAAGATATTTGGCGTGCCATCGCCAAGGACGTCCGGACCCTGGGGGTCTACCACAGACGGAGCACCCACTGCCGTAAAAGATGCGAGGACATTCGCCGCTGGAGCAAGAAGACGGCGGAGTCTCAGCTGGGGATGGCCTCCCAACGTGGGAGGGGCGCCCGTCGCACCATGACCCCCCTGATGTTCAGGATCCTGGCGGTGGCGTACCCAGAGTTGAATGGGCGCTTGAGGGCATCACAGCAGCCACAAGGGGGTGAGTACACTCTCAACCTGCTGATTTTGCGCGCAGTGGACGGGTCTGGGTGGGGGAGATGGGCTGTGGGTTTCCCTAGGCCAGGGCGAGTTTAGTAGGCAAGGTCCCTCGGTAAGGCAGGCCATGTGGCACCCCATCCCACCTCTGTAGAGTGCCAAGTACACCTAGTCATGCCCCTGTGTCATCCATGTGTGCGGATGTCGTCCATAGCCTTGTAGGCCATTTCCCAGGAATTGAACAGTGGAGCCCAAGTGCGCGGCGTAGTGCAGGGGGCTTCTGTGTCTGTCGTGTCCGCCAACGGTAGCGGTAATGCATGCACTCAACATGTCTTTCTTCTGTCGTCGTCCCCCTTTTTATGGTCTCCCTGTTCTTGTGTGCATTAGCATCATCAGGACGGAGGAGCAGTGGCACCGGAGCAGGAGGGAGCTGCATCCCACATGGCCCTGCAGGGCAAAACTACGGACTCAGAGTTCACCAGTGGGACGGAGGGCAAGGGGAGCTCCACGGCGGGGACAGGAGCTGGCACCAGCGACACAGTCTCGTCCTCTGATGGGAGCTCCCATGTGGTGGCGGCAACATCTGTGCCCCCGCATCTACAGGTACAGCCACCACCTCCCCTACCAGCACTGCCCTCCCAGCAGCCCCTCAGCCTTTGCCCCGTGCCCGATCACCGAGGAGGGTGAGCATCACCTTCGCCCCAGGCACCTCAGGCCCTGCCCCAGTCACCCCTGCTGCCCTCAGTGAGGAGGCCATTGACCTCCTCAGGGCCCTCACTGTTGGGCAGTCTACCATTTTGAATGCCATTCAGGGTGTAGAAAGGCTGTTGCAACAAACTAATGCATTCCTGGAGGGCATTCATTCTGGTCAGGCGACCCTTCAGCAAGCTTTTCAGACTCTGGCCTCAGCACTGATGGCAGCCCTTGTCCCAGTCTCTAGCCTCCCCCCTCCAACTTCCTCCACCCAGACCAATCCCCTGTACCCCATCCTATCCCAAGCACTCCTTCAGACCAGCATGCACACACGTCAACACACAAGGGAAGCTCTGGCAAACATAAACACCACACATCCCACAGGCACTCACGCAAGCATCACACACATGCAGACACACCAACATCCACTGCCTTCACTGTGTCCCCCTCCTCCTCGTCTCCCTCCTCCCTCCCAGTCTCGTCTACACTCACACCTGTATGCACTACATCTACAGCCACTACTGCCATCACCAGCACACCGACCACCACACCCCGCTCACGTGCAGTCACCACCCCCACTACCATTCACACGTCCACTGTGTCCTCTCCCAGTGTGTCTGTGACGCCACCTCCCAAGATACACAAACGCAGGCATACACCCACCCAACAGCCATCCACCTCACGACAGCCTCCAGCGCATGCACCTTCACCCAAAGTCAGCAAATGAACACCTCCTACAACCACAACCTCTTCCTCCACTCCCAAACCCCCCCCCAGCTACCCGTCCCAGTGTCTCCAAAAAACTTTTCCTGTCCAACTTTGACCTCTTTCCCACATCTCCCCCACCCCGTCCGTCTCCTAGGTCCCGAACTAGCACCTCAGCCACAACATCTCCGGGACCAGTGATGCCTGCAGTCACTGGAATATGGAGTGCACCGGCCACCAGGGCAGCCAATGTGGCACGGAGCCACAGCACAGACAGTCCCACGGAGAGGTCCATCCTCTACAACTGTCCTTAGCAGGATGAAGCACTCTGGGCACAAAGCCCCGTCCAGAACCAGTGGAGAGATACATCCACTACCTCTGTCCTTAGCAGGATGAAGCACTCTGGGCACAATGTCTCCTCCAGAACCAGTGGAGACTGTTATCCACTTGAGAGACTGTGGCTTTGCACTCCCCAGGATGGAACAGTGGGCAACCCACCCACTGTAGAGACTTAAGAGACTGTGGCTTTGCACTCCCCAGGATATGGCAGTGGGCAACCCACCCACTGTAGAGACTTGAGAGACTGTGGCTTTGCACTTCCCAGGATATGGCAGTGGGCAACCCACCCACTGTAGACACTTGAGAGACTGTGGCTTTGCACTCCCCAGGATTGAACAGTGGGCATGTGGCCCTCTCGTGGATTTGGCGTCGTGCACTCAACTGGCTGAGGTGCCCCCCCTTTCCCTCCCCTTGGGGTGTTTGTTTTCTTGCTCTCTGATGCCCCTGCAGTGTTCTCTCCGTCATTGTCGGGGATCTTGTGTGGGCCTCGCCCATACCCTGTGGGCCAAGTGTTCCACAGACTTAATTGGAGCACTACCTGGACTACTATGCTTGGTGTATATTTTGTTTATGGTGTATATATATTTTTTTGCATACTTGCTTTTAATATATTTCTATGGTTACACTCATTTCCTTTTGTCTTTGCATTCTTCCAGGGGGATTGGGGGGTGTAACTATCATGTATAAATATGTATTAATGTGTGTGTTGTAGTGGGTGAGGGTGGGGGTGGGGGTATTGCGTGTGTGTGTCCCTGTTTTTTCCCTCCCCCCCTCCCCTGTGTCGTAGGTGCAGTACTCACCGTGGTCTTCGCCGCCGGCGTTCGTGCTCCTGGTAGAGGAGCAGGAAGACTATCGCAGGGAGAATTTGGAGTTCCGGCTTCATGGTGTCCTAGTTCCTCGTAGGGTGTGTAGAGGGGACCGTTTTCCCTTCGGAATCCTGTTTCCGCCGTGTTTTTATCCGCCCCGGAAAAGGTGGCAGATTGGTAGGTTGTGATACTGTGGGCGGTACTTTGTCATCCGCCTGTCTGTTGGCGGTGACTGCCACGCTGTTTGTTTAGTGGCGTGGCGTGGTGGTCAGAGTGTTAAAGTGGCTGTCTTTGTTGGCGGTTTCCGCCACGGTCGTGATTGCAATTTTTTTTACCGCTGGCCTGTTGGCGGTCTTACCGCCACTTTAACACCAACCGCCAGGGTTGTAATGACCACCATTATCTGACCCACTATGGTACTTCTCAGTTTGCAACAGGTGTGGGAATAATTGAGATGCTCCCACTTCATGCATTGCACAGACAGTTAAAGTTATCATTTTGTATTTGTGAAAATGCATAGATAAAGGTTTTAAAAAAAAGAAAAGACGAACCCAATGAGAGAGACTGTGTTATGGTGGTGGTTGACTTTGAAAAGTATTAATATAAGGACAATGTGTTTTGTAATATTTATTTTGCAATGTTTGTTTTGGATTGTTTGTTTACATAATCATGTCATGTGAATGGTATTAATTGATTAAATATTTGATTCCACTACCTAGAAGAGTCTGACATTAATGAAATAAGTACAAAGAGAGGTGGTGAAAAATGCCAGAAGTCCAATAATAATTAATATATATTTGTGTACACACAAATCTTCAGTATTTATCCCTCAGGACTCAGCCTTAGGTAGTATTCTTGTTTAAATAGAGCCAGGATAGTGCGAGGGCCATCAGGTGTGCTGTTGGAACTACAGACCAAATATCAACTTTGAACGGCTGAGTCAAAATGGCCGCCAGGTACCTGGCACAGAAAGAATGCAGAGTACGATAAACAGAGATTAACCCAACCTTTCCTAGTGCAGGCTTTCTCCCTTCCAAGAAGCCAATTTAAAATCAAACTTCTAAAATGAAACTGAAAGAAGATTTTAAAATCACTGAAAAATGTCTCAACCTTTATCTTGGCGTCCACGCACCACCATTGTTTAAATAGGGGCAGGGCAGCGTGAGGGCCATAAGGAGCGCTTTCGGAGCTAGAGCATGAATAACAAATTTGGATGGCTGAGTCAAAATGGCCAGCAGGTACCCAGCTCAGAAAGAATGCTGAGTACGATAAAAACACAATAACCTTACCGTTTAGAGCACACACACCCTCCCAACAATCCAAACAAAAATCAACCTTCTAAAATTACACTCAAAGTTTTAAAATCATAGAAAAATGTCCCAACCTTTACAGTGGCATCTGCGCACCACCCTTGTTTAAAAAGGGCCATGGCAGCTCGAAGGCTATAAGGAGTGCTCTTAGAACTAGAGTGAAAATAACAAATTTGAATGGCCAACTCAAAATGGTTAACCGGTACCTGTCTCAGAAAGAATTCCCAATACGATAAAAACAGAGTAACCCAACCATTACTAGTGCACATCCCCTCCCTTACAACAAGGTAAACTAAAATCAGACTTCTAAAATTAAACTCAAAGAAGATTTTAAAATCACAGAAAAATGTCCCAACCTTTATCGTGGTGTCCGAGCGCTGCCCTTGTGTAAATAGGGGCAGGGCAGTGCCAAGACCATAAGGATTAAATGTTGCAGCTTAAAAGGTTGCTCACACTTGAGCTACCAACCCAACCATTGGCCCCTGGATTATAATCCATGGAGAGAGAGCCTTTTATGGAAAAATCGTGAACCTCAGCACAAGAAAACAACGTCTTCCGTCAGTGAGGTATAACTCAGCAATTTTGTTACAAGCTATACACATTACAAATTATTTAAAAGACAGGTAATCACTTGGCCCAGTACAAAGGTGATGCATGACCATCACCAGGCAATGGTGTTATCTCCATCATCATAAACCACAGAGCTCCACATACCTTGTATTTGCCTAACAAGAAGAATCATCATTACCTCATTCAAATACCTGTTGATCAGCCAATGAACTCTATGTTTCGATGTATGTCGCACAGCTGCCATTCAGTCATGACTTGGTGGAAGAGTATGGTTAGCTACACAAGCTTGTTAACCTGCAGAAAATGCTTGTTCTAAAAAAATCCCTTTTGAGCCAAACCAAATTTCTCACGTAGATTCTCAAATGTAGTGATTTTAGATCCTACAAAAAAATCACCTAATCTTTGTATCCCCTGTCAATTCCAGCTCACCATATAGTTATCTCTAAATATCTCAGGGAGCAGAGTGTTATTCGTAATCAGAGTATAATAATTATATCTGCCAAGCCCAATTCTCTTCCGCCAAGGGTCCCAGCATCTAAAAGCGGCATTTAGAACTTTAAACCGAACCTTCTTAAAGTAGCTGGGTTCCAAAAATGCCAGTAATGCACCATTAGCAACAGGACCAAATAATAATTCATAGATATTCGGGACATACCCTTCAACCCTCGCCGGACTGCTAATTTTAAACAAGGGATGCGTATACTGTAGTGCAGCTGCCATCTGGTATAGCTTAAAATTAGGAAGAGACCAATCACCCTTATCCCTAGACAATGTCATATATTTACTGGCCCTCCTAATCTTGCCATATGACCAAATAAACGGGAAACATCCTGAACAACTAGGTCTAAACCACTACTTGCCTGAACCACTACTGCTAAACAACTAAAAAGTCTCTACAACTAAGTACTGAACAACTACTGTCTAAACAACAATTGTGCCTGAATAACAATTGCCTGAACAACTAATTTTAAGGTAAGGTTTTCCTTTTGTTTTTTATGGTTTATTAGTTGTTTAGAATATATATATATATTAGTTGTTCAGGCAATTGTTATTCAGACACAATAGTAGTTCAGACAGTAGTTGTTCGGTACTTAGTTGTAGAGACTTTTTAGTTGTTTAGCAGTAGTGGTTTAGGCTATAGTTGTTTAGGACCTAGTTGTTCTGTCACATATTCCAAATAAACTGCATTATTAGTTGATCCAGCATATTAAACCAGGATTTCTCAAACTCTAGTGGAATGGCCCAAAATAAATATAGAGCTTAGGGAGAAACATCATCTTTATCATGTTGCACTGCCCCATAATTATCATATGTAAATTATTCCATCTGCCACAATTATGTCTAGCTCTCTTAACAATCGGAATGCGATTATACCGGACTATTTGCTCTACTTGCGGTCGAATATCAATCCCTAAATAAACTGCGTGGTCAACCCTTTGTGTATCCATTGATCTGCAATATTCGTTTAATACTATTTGGGTCTTATCTTTATTGAGTGAATAACCAGACACTCTCCCAAAGCTTTCTGCAGCCCTCTCAATTTCCTTGAGGGCTGGATCTGGGTTGGCGGTAATAACTGCAACATCATCTGCGAAAGCCAAAATTTTTGTACCCCATCCATTGCGAACCACCGGTTGAATAATTGAATTATTTTCTAAATATCGCAGGAAAGGATCTAAATATAATGCGAATAATAAAGACGAGCACAGGCATCCTTGCCGTGTACCACGCTCAATCCTGAGATCATTTGAGTAGTCACCACACATTTGTATTCTAGCGCTTGGGTGTTTGTACAGGGCCTTGACAGCTGTAATAAATCTGCGCCCTAGACCATATATCCGCAAAGTTTCCCACAGATATTCCCAGTTAACTCTGTCGTATGCTTTCTCAGCGTCCAACAGAACCATGGCCATGGGCTCCTCTGCCACATGTGTGGCATCAAATAAAGCTATAACTCTTCTAATATGATCGGTTGTGTCCCTCCCAGGAACAAACCCATGCTGATTCTGAGTTACCAATTTGCGAATACGGGAGGACAAGCGAGTCGCGAATATTTTAGAAAATATTTTAGGAAAGCATCTCGCAGAGTCTTAATCATATATGCCCTAGTATCGTTGCCCTCTACCCCTTCTCCAATGCCTAAAAAGCGCAAGTTATTTCTCGTCTGCCAATTCTCCTGATCTTCAAGTTTCCACATAATATAAGTCAATTGTCCACCATGCGGTTCACACTGCTCTCAACGTCCGCCTCCACCGCCATTGTTCTTTCCTCCGTTGTGTTTAACTTTTCTTCAACTTCTGTACAAGACTTCACAACCTTGCAAACTGTTCCTTGCCGGTGTTTTGTGGCGATCCGAGCCTGACGGCTCTCCACCCTTGTCTCTGTTTGCAGCTCCATAATCGAGTCGTATATTGACTGTAGCATTTCTGAATCTGTACTAGTGGTGCATGTACTAAGAACCGGACAGCCTGCACTCCCATCAGCACCCCCATCAGCATTTAGTTGGGCGTCAGGGATGGGCACCTTCGCTGTCCCCGTCAGTTTGGTTCCTAATTAGTCCCATTTAATTTTCTTGCTGCTCTGAGCTAAAAGCTCAGTTACACTGCTGGGACCAATCCGTGTTTTTTTAAGCACTTGCGTTGTCGCCGTTGTTGTCGCACAGTGGACTCAGCGGTTGATGATGCGCTTCCCGACTCAGAGGATATACTGCCTCCTGTTTCACTCTGATTACAGCCGCTGCTGGTAGCATCAGAATCCTCAGTTAATGAATAAAATGTATCGCCACCATCCTTAGACCAATCCGGAGCTTTCTTTCTTGTTCCTGTCTTCCTGGCTCCTACCTCAAGATTTTTGACCGCGTGTCTTGAGCCCCCCGCGCACACCACAGGGGGAATGTCAACTTCATCTTGAATATCCTGTACGCTTCCGTTAGATTCCACCTGTTGTGGTTGCATACTTTTACTAACGGGCACTTAACTTCCTCCCTATTTGACACCTTTTGCTCATCCCTATTGCCCAGAGCGTCCATCGGGCCACCGTCGGCACCTTGCAACGTAGTCAGGGGAGAATCACTCCCATGAGATATTTCCTTAGCACCTTCAAAGTGTGCCCTCTCCCCACTAATTAACATGTAGTTTTCTTTTAGTGCTGATTGGATGTCTGCTGGAGGGGACTCAATGTGCTCAGACCCATTCTCTTGCATCCGGCCAGTCAGAAAACACGTAATCGTAGGCTGTAATTTATCCTTCCCCCTGGCATCTAATGGGGGAGGAATGCCAGCAATGTTCTTGCCGTCCTTAACAGCTCCAGCTATGTTTTTTCTGCTCGATTTCACCGCACCTGAAGTAGGATGTCTGCCTGCGGGGACTAGATCCCCATTGTCTTTCCCCATATGTGCTGTCCGGGCCACCTCCCCTTTATCACCAAGATTTCGGATGGCTTTTGGTGCCATATTTGCTTTTAGGGCACCAGGAAGCACGACAAATAGTTTACTAAGCCTCCCTGACAGATATTCCATGCTCTGCTCAAACAGTCTGAGAGCACTATTCAGCAAGCAATACGCTGTCTGCAGAGAGTCTCACCGTACATGTCCAGCTGATCCAAACTTAAAGTGGGGCGTAGTCAGCGTTGAGCCCCCCGCTGGGCCTATTTAATCCGTTAACTGTTCTTCCTAGAGCGCCATGCCTTCCTGCAGATTTCTCTGCACTCTCTGTACTCACTCACGATCAGCAGAAACAGCACCGCACCTTTCTACTCCGCGGGAGGGGCCGCGCTCTGGAATCCGCACATCGAATCGCCACGAGGAGAGCAAAGATGGGGGGGGGCAGCATGCTTAACGCAGCATTGCGTCTTCTCCGCCATCGGTCTACTGCTCCGCTTGCTGCCAGCGTCCGGGGTGGGCGGGGCCTAACGGCAGTCAACTACATGACCACCATCTTGCTCCAGCACATCATTAGGATCAAATATTTACAAGTAAGGGATTTTATTCATAGGAAAACTGGGGGGGAGGGGGCGGGTAGGATTTGCAAAGGGCTCTTTGCTGGAGATAATGATATCTAGGGCCAGATGTATCAAAGGGTTTTACCCATTCTATGTCTATGGGAAAATGAGTTTGTACATATGGCCCATAGTGACAAGATTACTATAAGGTCAGTTTACGCCAGATTGAATGATGAATTACCAGAGGACTTGGCGAAGCATAGCAAAAAATGGTGTGTTAAACTTAATGTGAAAGAATCTGATTTTTATGAATCCCTTGGGTTAGGGTGTAGTACCCTGATCTCACCGTCCCTCCAGGCACAGCATTATAAAACGATTTTTGATCTGTATTTCACTCCGTTAGAGATAGTGAAGTGGAGTCGGGTAGAGGGGATACATTGCCCAAGATGTCAGCTATATGGAGCCGATTTAATACACATCTTTGCTACATGCACAAAGTTGTTGACTCCGAGGAAGAAGGTTGAGCAGTTTATCAAAGATTTTGCCAGACAAGATGTTGAACTAACCCCTGGAGTTGTAATACTCGGGGTATTGGATTTAATTGAGCCACGTGTTTCTAAGTTTATTTTTGCAATCATGTCTGTGTATCGACTCTGCATCTCCTCTGTATGGTTGGATCAACAACTCCCCACATTCCAATTCTGGTTAGATCGCCTCCTTTCGATATATCAGTTGGAGCATGCATTGTATGAGCGAAAAGGGAGGGAAGGGAGACGAAAGGGACAAGCCACGTGGGGAGCATTGGGTAGATGGTTAGCTAATAGGCATTGTAATTAATGGCAGAGGTGATGTAGATATGGATAAACGTTCTTTTGTATATTGTAATATGAAAGTTTGAAATGATGAATTTTTTATTTGTACTCTCTTGGGTAAATTAAAAGATAAATAAAAAAATAAAAGGAAAGAAAACGCTTGTTCTTCAGTTCTACTCCTTGTAGTACGTTTCTATGAAGATCTCAGTTTTAAGGCACATTCCCTCAGTATAAATGTCATCTATCATCCTTGGTGAAAAAACACACTCATAGAGGAATGCATGCAATACTTGAAGGTTCTACTCTTGATTCCTGAGACGGGTATCTTCCTCAGCCTATATGCTCTCTTATTTTTCATCGAAAACAATCACCTACATTATTGTCACAGATCCACACTTGCTAAAGCAGCCACCTTCGATCTGATCATCTCGAAAGATTACACACTCTCTGCAAAGGACCCCGTTTTTGTGGATTGGTAAGAACCTCTTCAGATTCCATTCACTCTTGTCTTTGTCCACCAAAAATGCTACAAATCCTACATTTTTAGAGCCACGTTCTCCATATTGAATCATTGCTGGACACCTCCAAGAATTGAACAAAACGTCTCTTGGAGTTACCAAACAATCAAATACCGACACCCAACAACACGAACCATGTACCAGATAAGTGTGATGATTTTGTTTTCTTCTTTGCAGAGAAAATAGATTTTATTGGGCTTTCATTCCTCCAAAATCTGTCTACCTTGATGACTATAAGCTACCCTGGTTTAACTTCGACAAATTTGAATAACTGAGTAATTTGAAACAATATTCTAGGTTCAACCATCAGCCACCTTAAGGACCCGACTTGCCTTGAAGGCAACTGGATCCATCAACCAGGAGCTTGCCAAAAGGCCGCTTCCATTCTAGACCACTTTAGTAAATTTAGCTCATTTGCCAGGTACCTCCCAGACTGCCTGATAATCAGACAAATTTCTCCACTTCTGAAAAAAAACACCCACAGGCCAAATTACTTAAACCTGTCTTAGGCCTGTTTCAACCCTCCCCTTCCTACAGAAGGTGATAGTAAGCAGTTTTGCCTCAGACCTTTTTCTTCATATCCAGATCAACAATTTCCAGGACGAATTGCAATCTCTAGAATCAGACATTTCTACAGTTCAGAGACCACCATCCTTCAAGTGGTTGACGACGCATTCAGTTTCCTCAACTTGGGCAATCCTTGCCTTGTTGTTGTCGTAGACCTTTGAGCAGCCTTCAATACAGATAACCATAAGGAACTGCTTAACATCTGAAAGTAGGATTGGCATTTAAGGTAGAATTTTAAACTGGTTTACGTCATATCTCTCCAACTGCTATCAAGTGGTCACAATAGGGAGTAATATCGCTATTATGGTAGACATTCCACAAGAGGTTTCTCAGGGATCATTACTGTCCCCTACTCTGCTCACTGTCCATCTAGAACCACCCTGAGAGTTCTCAGTAACTCTGGTGTGCAATTTGATCAGTACACGGGTGGTACGCAGATCTCCCTCAAAGTTTCCTCTGCAGATGACTTCTTCCTGCTTGCCAATTGAGTATCCAGAAAACTGAATGTCTAAACTACTACCTAAAACTAAACCCAACCAAAACAAAATTGGTTATATTATTTTCGAAAAAGTCATGCATGCCTGTTTAAAAAATTGGTTGATTTGTGCTATCAACTGGACTGAAAGCCAGCTATAATGTTTAGCATCAAATCACTGGGATTGGTCCCTTACAAATGGCTTAACCTCTGATCTCATATATCCACAATGGTTAAAAAAAACACGCCACCACGTCAGGCTTCTATGGAGCATTAGGCACTTTATCCTGACCAGGACCTAAAGTCCATAGTGCGGGCTTTAGTCCTTTCCAGATTTGACTATGGGAACACCCTTTTCTCTGGTCTCCCTAAAGTACAGCTGCTCCCCTCAGAGATGTTCTTCACGCTGCTGCGCGCTTTTTGTCAGGATACAATAAATATGACCATATCTCTATTGTCCTTCTAGCATTTCAAACAATATCCATTTAAGCAAGATCACAATACCTGCCTCACTCATAAAGCCCTATACTATTCCCACTTCCCTGCCTGTCTAAGAAACTGAAAATCTATGGTAGCCTAGTGGGGATCGAGGAATGCTTGAATGCCTCCTATGTGAGCCTTTGACATTCAGACTTGAGTGGTGTATGAAGCACTGCTTCTCTGGCAGTGCTACTAGGATCTGGAACAGTCTTCCTTCAGCTCTTCACATTACCCCTTGTCTGAGAGCCTTCAAAAACGAAACCTAAACCTGCCCCAAACCTGGTCACCAAATCTCCATTGATTCTCATCTTGACTGTATTGCTTGTTTACTTGTGTTTCTATGTTGTTTGTATGAGTAATCCGAAAACAACAAGTGATGGACGGAATGCTGAACATTGTCAAACATTCACCCCCAGTCACAGATCTGGGTTTAATCCATCGTTTTTTTGCTGCCCATGCCATTCCAGTTTGGACCCAGCCATATGCAACAAGTTGTTTTTGCTTTGTCGCCCTAAGTGGGAAGGGTATGCCCAGACGTGGGTCTCGTGCTTCCCATGCCACTGGATTCAAGCTAGCCTGGCTGATGAGGGGTGAAACCCAGAAACCGGTCCCAGGATCCTTGTTTCCGGTCCAGTGAGGACCTGGCTTGGCAGTTCGGTCTGGACTGTTCCCATGAGGAACAGGGTCAAGACTGATTTGCATATGGTTGGGTCCAAACTGGGGTGGCATGGTGAGCAAAAGAACGATGGATTAAACCCAGATCTATGACTGGGGGTGAGTGTTTGACAATGTTCAGCATTCCGTCCATCACTTGTTGTTTTTGCTTTGTCGCCCTAAGTGGGAAGGGTATGCCCAGACGTGGGTCCCGTGCTTCCCATGCCACTGGATTCAAGCTAGCCTGGCTGATGAGGGGTGAAACCCCGAAACCGGTCCCAGGATCCTTGTTTCCGGTCCAGTGAGGACCTGGCTTGGCAGTTCGGTCTGGACTGTTCCCATGAGGAACAGGGTCAAGACTGATTTGCATATGGTTGGGTCCAAACTGGGGTGGCATGGTGAGCAAAAGAACGATGGACTAAACCCAGATCTATGACTGGGGGTGAGTGTTTGACAATGTTCAGCATTCCGTCCATCACTTGTTGTTTTTGCTTTGTATGAGTAATCACCTCTAACTCGTATTTCTTGTAAAGCGCTTTAATGCTCCTGTCCACGTTTTTGCTACAGAAAACTGCCTTGCCAATGTAGCTGGCATTAGGAGCCAGAGCCTTAACTCAACTGAGGGCCTGGCGGGCCTGAAGTTTTTACAGATGCATTACATGCACATGAAGATATGGCATCCAATTTCCTCCAACATTCGCACCTCCACCACAACAGGACCCGAGTGATGAGCTAGGTGGAGAAAGGGCATGGACAAGTCAGTGGTTGGCATAAGGCAGCCTGCTTGGGGGCACATAGGCTCCAAAAAGAAAGAATACGAAAAGTCAGCCGAGTGCCATGAAGAGCAGCTTTCAAAGGAGCTAATAGGCAGTAGGAGCTGGGTCCCTTAATGCCATCAATGCAGTTCAAATGGCGTCAGACTCCCTCTCCGACTTCTGTATAAATTGTTATCTCCTCACTGAGAGCCATCCTTGGTTCCTTGTCCTCAAATGAGCTTTAGTTACTTGCTCCTAGACCGTGTAAGTGGGCCTCCCGTTTCACTCTTAGCCCACCTGCGGGGTGGTGAGTCAGGTGTGAGAAAAAGGGATTAAAGCCTGGCCCATCAGTTGACACTATCAGCCCAGGTTACAGACGGAGCTGCCAAAGCATAGGAAAAACATTTTCCGGTGTGAACTATCAAATAGTTATTTCTGACTCACAGTGCAATAAAGGGACTGGTCTCAGCACTGCTATACTTGCCTCCCTGGGGTCAGCTCTTCTAGTAGTTCCCCAAAAAAAGTGATGAATTTCTTAGACCAGACATGTTTGGAGTGAATGAAAATATTACTTACTGGTAATCTTTGTTACTCTCAGTTTTAGTCCTCCTCGTCCCAGTCATTACAATATGAGGAGCCTCGCCCCCATACAGAGTGTTCTACCATGAGTTAAAAGTTGGGCCTTCCTTCTTTTAAGGTAGAGAGCCTTAGCAATATAACTGGACCTTACAGGAGAGCTCCGTAACTCAAATTCCCCTTTCATAGTTTATGGGGCATTCAACAAAGGGAAAAAGTTATTTACCTCCACAATGAGCAGATATGTACACCAAGCAATTACCCAAGCATATGTATATATGGAAGAGACAGTACCAGGGAATATTCGGAGTCAATTGACAAGAGCATTCTCATCATCATGAGTTGAGGTTTATGGGTTTTGTTTTGCAGGAAATCTCTAGGGCAGCTACTTGGTTGATACCGCATACCTTTGTAAAATAATATAGATTAGCTCTCAGTGAATCTACATGTAAACATTTTGGTTCTGAAATTCACTAATACAGTAATTGTTGGTGCTCAGAAAAATAACCTGTTCTGCAACATTCTCTGCAGCCTTTTCATAAGTTTCGTATGTTCTCAGACAGTAAGGAGAGCTAACAGGGTCACATAGAGAATTATAGATGGGTACAGTGAATTACAGGGATTATTTTCCCCAAGTGTGTCTGAATGACATCAAATAGACAATGAAAGCAAAATCTGAATCGTCTATGATGTCACCCAGAACACTGAGGTGAAAAACATCCCAGTAATTCTCTTTTTTACACATCTATAATTTTATATTATTATGCACCCCACAATTTCCTTACCCTGCTTTCAACTGCAGGCAGAGGAGTAATTGGAGATCCATGCATAATATGGCCTCTTCTCCCGACCCAAATGTGAAATAACCTGTACCTGCCATCCATATCCAAACCCCAACGCCTTCCCTGCCTTCCAGAGATTCTGGCCTGGAAGGTTTAGCAAAAGTGGGGATAGTGTTTTGCCATCAAATGTTGCTAAGTCTTAGCAGTGAGTCACCAGATTTAGAATATGGTGTAAAGGATTGCTATGGATGCTATGCATAACAAAAGTATTGCTTACTGGCAATCTTAATTACTATGAGTCATAGTCCTCCTCCTTTCATTTCAAACCATCTCACCCTTCCTAACTTCACGTCCAAGTGCTTTATGCCTGCAGCATGCAGGAAATTGGAGGAGGGTGAGGGAATCCATATAGTGTTGTCAGCTACGTAGATGCTAAAGAAACGCTCGTTTTGAATATGCTTTCTTGTTTATTTCATGTCAGATTTGGTTAATTTACAAGAGATCCAGTTAATGATAAGGTTTAATCACCTGAACCTCTGCCTGTGACAGAAAACAGCAAAGTGTCAAAACACTTCATGTCACGTTATGCTAATTTTTACTCCGTTTGTGTAAATCATTGTTCCCTTGCAGAGGGAGCCCATCTGAACAGCCCGCACAGTTTATCGATATACTTAAAACCCTCGAAATGGTTTAAGGGCACCATTGCGTCATCTTAGGGCCCTGCTGACATGGCATCCAGTGACCCTAGGAATAACTGTTTAACCATCCCAAAATACTCTGTCTGGGGTTCCTTTCTTCACTGCGGCCTAGCGTCACTCGTACCTCCGCCTTGGGTTACAAACACTATAATAAGAGTGGCGCGAGCCAAGGCAGACTCAGCCTTCCTCGGACCAAAGACGTGTCTCAGTTTCCAGATTGGACGAGACACAGACGAGCCAAGGCACTGCCCTTTCTCCTCTCTGTAATGCCGCTTGGTAAAAAGAAAAGAACACGCTGTATTCTGAATATTGAAGCACAGCTGCTACATCATAGTATGAGCATGAATAAAATACGGAATGTGTGTTTTTTTCTGCGTAAATGTTAAAAGAATGTGAAAATGTGTTTGGCAGGATTGTACTCCTGAAATGATAGGCTACGAATATTGTGGTACAAGAAGACCTAAATATTGAAAGGTCAGATAGGTAGATTTACTATTCCTAATTCCGCATCTACAATATATATACATATATATCCTAATTAAGAAATAGAATTAAAAAAAGCCCTAGATATTCACTGAAAAAAACAAAGGTTACATGGATGTTAATTTTTTTTGTGATTTTACTAGCAGATTCGCGGATCCACCGCATCTCTGCTTGTAAAATGAACAAAAAAAAAGCTTTTTAGCCCTGGGGGGTCTCTTTGGGACCCCACCACCAGAGCTAAGGGGTCAGGGGGGTCCATACCCTGGCCCTTTTTCTTTTTTATTTCTTCACTTTTTTTAGGACTCGGCTGAAGCCGTGTCCCAAGATGGCTGACAACACTTCAACAGCTTCTATTGCTGAAGTGTTATCAGCCAATCAGATCTCAGCACGAGATCGTTAGGGGTCGTGAATCTTTCGCGTCCCTAGATATACAAATTTGTTTTCCCCTTAATTTCTCAAACACTACTGAACAAAATTACACAAAAACAAAAAAGTACTCCTGGACCAGGACCTACCTTCCTGCCAAATTTTGTGTAATTCCGTCCAGTAGGTTTTGCGCTATCGCTGTTCAAAATCCCTATGGAAAAATTAATGGGGAAAATGTGTTTTGGGACCTTCCTTTTTTCTCGAACTATAGACCAGTGATGCGGCTTATTATGGCCACTTTACGAACTTCTGTTTGAGTACTGCAGGCCGTTTGGTTGGTTGTTAAATTCTGAGCGCTCACCCCCACACCACCTCATTGGGAAACCTGTTACTGCTTTCCCATGCTATGCAGAGAGTCAAGGGGTGAAGGGTTGTACTTGGCCAGTTCTTCAGAGTCATAGTAGGGCAAGCCACAAAACATGTGGCAAATTACTTAACTCACCACAGTTGGGGCCCAGTGACCCTGTAGCCCGTCAGGTATGACTGTTGCCATATTGAGGGCAGTAGAAAGTGTTTTCCACAGGAGTGCAAGCTAGTTCACACTGTCCATTAGTGCTTAATGTGTACAAAAAACAGAGAAGTGCAGGGCCTAAGAGCTTTTTTTAATGGGATTTATGCCGAGGTTGAAGAATACCAAGGCTACCAAGTGTGTACTCCACCTCATATCTCTTTCTACCACCATGCCTGCTTTCTCCCTTTGTCGCTGTTTTCTATCTTTATATTCCTCCTTTTTCTCTCTTTCTGCTTTTCTCTTGCTCCAGCTTCAAAATCAGATGCTAAAAAATAAATCCCAGTCCCTAAAAATGAGTGAGTGTTGCTGTGCACCACCTGCAGCCATCGTCACAAATTTTGCCCACCAATTTTCAACAAGTCTGCTTCTGAGGTTGAGATGGTAGTTAAGCTATTTCACTGAAACTGTGTATGAATGATAGCAAGAGCAATCATGTAGGTTGTATATTTTGATTAAACAAATGGTTTTCCTCCCTCCTCATATTTAAAAAAAAAAAAGGCATGTGTACTTCTTAGGCCTTTAGCAAGAATGGCTTGTAATCATTCCTGTTTATTTGCTCACCCCAGAATTATTATGACAGAGGTTTCTTGTAATTCTGGGGTGAGGATACAACAGGAATTGTTAGCTTTTTGGGGATTACATGCAGAACTCTGACTTCACTTGCCGAATTCCTTAGGCTTTTCTTTAGTTTTCCACCCGGGCACTTCACTTGCTTGAAGTAGGCACACTCTCCAAGTAGAATATAATTTATCAGTAGTGTTCCAGCTGAATTCATAATTTAGATGGTACTAGTAACTCTTGCTACTCGGTCCAAAATAATTAATGGGACATATGTAATTAGGGCGTCATTGGAGATGACTGTTTTTAGTAATTAGAAGGGCGTCATTAGAGATGACTGTTTTCCGTAATTAGAATTACATGACAAAAGGACTGCACTGACTCCAAACCATGGAAAAGTGCAATATATACTCCTAAGGCCACCATACTAAATGGGTATTACACCAGTTAATGAAGGCGGTGTGTGGCACAGTGGCCATACTACCCATGGCAGTTATGCCTGGGAGGAATATGCAAGCCTTTATGCACCTTCGAATCAGTATTTCTTCCTTATTTCTTTTTCCTTTTTTCTTGGACTGGTTGCCTATATCAGAGACTCTGCCTCAGCAACAGAAATCTCAATTCCCCTCTTGCGTAAGACAAGTACAGAATGCTCCTCAGCGAAGACAGAACAGCACACTCAGTAGTGTTCACACACCTGAGAAGCTATAAACGCCAATATAAGGAGGCCATCGTTTATTTTATTACATATTATTACATATTCTATAAATCTCAGAAGTATCAGGAGAAACAATTGCCAACTTTACATTGTGCCCAATAACTTGGGATCTATACACTTTGAAATGATATATACATTAATATCAAAGGTAAGCAACCACACTTTTTGCACAGTTTGATATCAAGATAGAAATGTAAGTGTTTTATATCTTGAACATCTCGACATAACTTCCCTTTTTGGTCTGGTGTGATAGCGCAGCTGTCACTAGGCGCAATGTGCTGAAAAAAGCTTTGGCTCCTCCCACATGTTGGTAATCAGGAGGACATGTTTTGATTGGGCAGAAAAGGTGTGCTTCCACAGAAAAAGTGCTTCACCCATGAGACTGATTATTTTGTTTATTTATCCTGCTGCGCAGCCAAAAGCAATATGGCTGCCTGAGCTCGAACTTTCAAAGACACACAAATTACATTGCAATACTGTTAACGTGTATTAGATAAATATATAATGTACAGTGTTTATTTTTCTCTGGCAGAAGCAAATATGGGAGGAAGGAAGTCATGAGGAATGTATCACAGTCCCGACATCTTCCCTGTCCATCATTAAGTTTTGACTTCACAGTGTGGTTTCATGTTTTGAGAGCAGAATGGGATTCCCAGGGCTACACTAATATACTTGGATATTTAGGTCTTGCTTAGCACGGCAACTGTCTCCTGTGATGAAGAAATACGAGCGTTCAGAGTAATAATGAGACCGGGGCTTACACTCTACCCACATGTTGTTTCCTTTGAGTGCAGGTTTTAATTGAGCCAAATTTGCGTGCTTCCACCAGAAAGAGTACTTGTATTGCACTGATTGGCTTGTGGCAAAGCCTAGACTTGATACAGCAGGACTGAGTATATTATGGCAGCTAACCAACGATCATGGTTATGTGCTTGACCTGTTAAATATGAAACGTTATGACAAATGCAGTATGACATATTTATTGTGACAAGCAGATGTAAAAGTCAATAGCATTTACGTGTGGTCTGTTACTGCTCTATATTAAAGCCTAAAGATAGGTATTTTGTTACATGGATCTCACAGATTACTTTAGTAGGCTAGAGTTTTAATGTCGGTTACCCCCCTCTGACAAACCATTTGCATAGTAGATTTAACCTTTGAGGAACTTTCTTAGGCCATGTTAGGAGAGAAAGTATTTTTCTTTACCAGCTGTAATTTTGTTTAGATTTGCAATATTACGACTGTCTGCATGATGGTTGCCTTGTGGGAAAGCTTATGCTCAGTTCAGTAGGCATGAGTTGAATACGGTGACAAACCAATGATAACAGCTATACGCTTGATTGGTGTGCATTGAAATGCTATGCCAGATGCTATAGGGCTGGCTTGTTTATTATGAAAAGTTACTACTAAGGCAGTAGGTGTAGCTTATTTATTGTGTAAAGCATATGGTAAAGCCAGCATGCTTCTAACAGTGGATTGGTATTACACTATGTTGCAAGCCATAGAAAGCTATTCAGTTACAGGTATTCTCACAGATTACCATAGTAGGAAGGGTCTTGGTCCCCCACTCTGACAAGCTCTGGAAGTAGACTCTCACTGTGATGATTTTTGTTATGCCCTGTTGAGAAAGATTGTATATAGTTTTGCCAACTCTAATATTTTACATATTTGTGATTGTATTAATGTATGGTTGTTGCTTGCCATCTTACGGGCGCTTCTGTAGGCATGCGTACTATATAGTTTCAAGCCATTGGTAAAGGGGAAAGGTTGGAGGTGTTAGTTCAATGGGAAAGGTTTTGTCAGACTCCTTAGATGTGATCTGTTTATAATGAAAATGTATGACAAGAACAAGTAGGCCTTACTTATTGTGAAAAGCACGTGTTAAGGACAATAGGTTTTTGAGGGTGGACAGTTGTTACACTGTGGTAAAGCTCATAGGCAGGTATTTTGTTAAATGAAATCACAGAGAGTACAGTAATAGGCAAGGGTTTGGTATTGGTGATCCACCCAAACAAACCAAACGATTAGAGGATTTGCACAGTTGTAATCCTTGTTAAACTGTATTAGTAGGGATTTCATATTGTTTTGACAACTTTATTTTGCACAAATTTGTAATTTTACTACGGTATACCTGATGGTTGTCCTATGGGAAGGCTTATGACCAACACAGTCAGTCTGAGTTGCTTATGGTGACAAGCCAATGATAAAGGCTGTCGACTTGATTACTTATAATGAAAAGTGAAGATAAAGACAGACATATTTAAAATGAAAAACATATGTTAAAATCAATAGGCATTTAAGGGTAGAATTGTTATTAAATAATACATACATCAATAGTTATAAATGTATATCCATACATATAGATACATAGAATACCTTTGGGTCATCTGTTTTGCCATTGGTCTCTATAAGTGGAATTTCCACTCTGCTTCCATACATGACAGCGTACTGCATGGGGTAATGGTAAAGTCTGTATCAATCATTAGTTCTTTTGCCTTGTGAATAACGGAATTTTCTGATCATATGTGTACATCCACCTGAAAATGAGTGTGCTTCAGTGTCAGGACTGGGTGGCCAGTCCTTTAGTTTACAGTTTTCTCCTGTTATAGTTTCCCTTTTACTTGTTTGCTTCCCCTCCTTTTATCTTAATGCTTTTTAAGTGAATACTACAGCTCTCCAGGCAGTGCTAATGGGTTGGCTGCTTGCCGCTCATCTCATCTGCAGCACGCCACATCCCATGTGGCCACTTCTGCTAAACCAGGAGACTATTATAGATTGAAGTTATCATAGTGTATCATTGCTTTACCTTTCTAAGATGGTCAATATGTGGGTTCTGATGGTGGTAGCCGTGCTGGAACTTTAAACCAATGATAGACTATTTACAATACGTCTTCAAGGCAGACACCCACTGATATATTTAGCTTGATTATTGCTAGCATATGCCTCAGGTGTTTAGACAGCAGCACGTTTTCTTTTTTTGCTTGTATTGTTTTAATTTTGATCTGCATATTTTGTTGTATATGTGTGTGTTTTATTGCGGTTCTATCAGAGTGTGAATGCAAGAATGAGTTAGTGGATGGAGGAATGGGTGCATGAGTGCAAAGATGACTGATAGATTGTGCGTATGATGACTTGAGTGTCTAACTGCATCAATGACACAAAAAACACTTTCATTCATAAACCAGACCTACTTGGCATTGCCAATACTTGTTCTAAGATTTTTCTCTAGTGACAAACATTATGTACATAAAGATATTAAATATTGACAAGTTGGTATATCAGGAATGTAGAAGACTGAGGTTAAATGTTCAGGGAGGGCCCCCAGTGACAAAGCTAGATGTAGCTCGCCCTGCACATGAAAACAGCAGGATGTGAGGAGCCCCAAAGTAGAGCTACAAGGAAAAAGGTGCCAGCATGCCTCTGTTCACCTGCGGCCAGCCCAAAACCCATATCAAAGTCAGTTTCCACCAATATTAACTAAGAAACGGGTACTATCTACGTATAATTATTCTTAATTGTATACATTTACGACTAAAATTTCCATATGCTAACTGAATCGAAGTGAATGGGAAATGACTACTTTGGTAGGAAAAGGGCGAGGACAGAGGCAAAAAGAAGACCGGATGTGCGTTGCATGGGTCTATAACCCCGCCCCCCACCCTACAACTGCCGATGGAAGACCATCCCCCTGGGTATACCCATGTAGTCATGCTCGTCCTTAAGAGAAAGCCTCCATCTCGTGTATCTAAATTCTACTAGAGAAGTGGGACAGCATCCCGCAGGAGAAACCTTGCAATCATCCCCTTATGGAGGGCACCAGAAACTACAGCAGTTTTTTCAAACCATCAGTGCGACCTCGTTACTCTCTGACTGGTACGGGCTACAGCAGTCGAGGGAGCCGCTGAGTGGCCGATCTGTTTACTCACAGTAGACGAGAGTCGAGAGAGAAGCGGGGATAACCTCTAAGAGTGGGACAGGTCTCTGTGCGCGGTTCCGCTCCCTTGTGTTCTCTGTGCTCTTGGCGGGAAAGGTGGCTGCCCCATCCCTTTCGCAGCGCACCCCACCAGCCATCTTCCCTCTTTGACGCTCTCAGCCTCGCACCATTAATGAATGGCCTTCGGTGTATTTTCTTTCTGGGTCGTCATTATAGTGCGTTTTGTGCACCCTGACAATAATTGCGAAGGTATTTGAGGAGTAATAAGCGCCCGCGCTGCGATCTTCCGGCTGCATCCTTTATGCCCACGTCTTAAGCATGCCTCCGGGCCGCAGCCGCTCAAATGTGTGTTTCTGCCCAGCTTGATAATGGCTTCACAGCTGCCAAAGGAAAACACGACACCTAGCATCCAGATTGTGTTTACTTTGGAAGAAAATATGAAGAAATACGTCAGCCGAACCCAAACGTTTCCAATTGTTAATTCTGTGCAGGCGGAGGACTGGGACCAGTGCTCGTTTCTACTGCGACCCACCATGCGATTATAGCTAATGTGTCTCGCGGCTCTGGGCGCATGGCACGTTGTCTTGTTTGCAGAAATGTGTCTCACGCCCTGGATCTCCCTCGCGTGGCTCTTTCGTAGGCGAGGAAATGCGTCCGTTGAAAAATCAGGAGCCCAAAATGCTGCTCGTAAAGCCCTTTATTAGGTCGGACGAGAAGTGTCTCGTTGTAAAAAGTCTAACAAAGTCCGGGTCTTGTGTTTTAGAAGCTAGAACTGGTCTAGTCTATAATGCAATGCAAGTCAGCAGCCTTAAAGAGCCATCACAAGGTGGTGCCAAATTACAACCAAACTCTTGTTTGTGGGTTATATTTAGTAGGTTGTTGGGGGTTCCCAATAGGCAAATACGGTTCCCAGCAAACATGCTGTAATATTCCAGAAGCTGCTCACTGCCCTGAGGGCCCGACTATGAGAAGTTTGGTTTCTGTAAAATACTGTTACCACTATCAGGTCCCATGTAGCTCTTTGCATTCTTAAACGGGTGTCTGTGTTGGGGAGGTGCGCAGGGAGTGGCTTCAGGGGTTGGGTGTTTGGGGTATGACTTCCCCCAAAATAAATGATTTATTGGCTTAGTAATTGGATCTGAGGGGACTGAGTCGCGTTTGCTAGCTCTGTGCTCTTTTTCCGAGTTATGTCTTGAGCCAAGAATGAAAGACTAAACAGTGACATTTGGTGTGAATAGGACAACAGAGGAGAGAGGGAGGTACGCACGCTCACACACACATCTCTGCACCCCCCAAATTTGATGGTTGAATTTTAAAATGTGATACCAAATATCCTGAAATCAATGCCAAGGCCCCTGCTTGTCCAAATTGTGTGATCCTAGGCACATATTTTATTTCACAGAGCCTCTTTTTTTATTATGAAATATGAGTGCACTTTTAAATACTTGCGTTCAGGATGTGCACTGTAAAAGCACCTCTTATATTTGATTTAGTAGAAATGCCTCTTAGTTAACTAATGGCATTGTTTTTGGGGGGTGAGCCTTGAGTGCTTCTAAAAACTATCACTGTTAATAAATGTATATCTGCAGTAATATAATCGGATGTACTTGTTTGAAAAGCTTCCACAAGTAAAAAAAAAATCGCTTTTTTGTATTTTGAAGAGATTGTATCATATTTTCACATTATGGGGGTCATTTTGACCCTGGTGGGTAAATGTGGCGGTCCCACCGCCAACAGGCTGGCGGTGCAGACTGCCACATTATGAGTGTGCGGGTTGACCTCTGCCAACTGGCCACATCCCCACTCATACCGCCATGGCAGTCTGAACCGCTGGGTCGGAGATGATCACCTCTGACCCGTCAGTCCACAGAAGACCGTCGGTGGTATTAGGAGCCGGCTTTCCGACATGGTTTGCGCGGCAGTATCATTGCCACAAAAACCATGGCGGAAGGGCTACTGGTGACAGGTAATTCCTTCCTGTCACTAGTAGACAGCCCCCCCCTCCATCAAGCACTAGACCCCCCTCCAGCCACAGCGCCCCCTTCTGACACAGCTCCCCCCACCCCTCACCACACCTTCTGACACAGCGCCCCCTCACCTCATACATGCACACAGACACCCACAGGCACCACACATACACCCATTCATCTACAATTACATACACACATCCACTCACAAGCATCCATGCACACATTCACAGCAACATCCATACACACATTCACAACTACATTCATATACGCGTTCACAACATCCATACACACATTCACAACTACATTCATACACGCATTCACAACATCCATACACGCATTCACAACTACATTCATACACACATTCATGCACGCATACTCACACCCATCCAAACACACATTCTCCCACACATACACACTTACATGCAGACACGCACTCACTCGAACATTCAGACACACATACAACCACGCATACACACATTCATGCACACACGCAGACACAACATCCCCTACCGGCACAACATCCCTCACCCCCTCCCCTGTCGGACGATCACCTTACCTGTTCCGGGGAGAAATTCTTCCAGCTGGGAACAGGATTGGGCGCTTCCACCGCTGGCAGCTCCCCGTCAACAGGACACCGCCAGGCCATATTATAGCCCATAATATGGCGGGCGGTGTCCTACTGGCGGGCCGGTGGTGGAACCACCAGAGCGCCTCTGCCCGCCAGCACAACTACTGCCGGATTTCTGCCCAAAGCGTGGCAGAAATCCAACAGTATCCATGATATGGCGGGCGGGAGACCGCCAGCATTGGTGGTCTCCTGGCACCCGCGGCTTTGGCAGTCTTCATGAAAGACCGCCAAAGTCGTAATGAGGGCCTATGTTTGTTGCACAATATACATGTCAAGCATAATCTTGGCTCAGCTCTTTCACAGACTCTTCTAACCAAGCTAGACCCTTGGCTCTGCTCTGGCTGTGCCCGCCCTATTAATTTGCCTGTGCACCCTCCTCTATTTGGGTTTCAGGCTTAGTACATAGGGCATCAGCCACTTGATAGTGACTTGTAAAAGACCAGGAGTAGAAACCTCGAGCCCTGTCCACATCACTGATTTGAAAACTTGTTGTAGTAGAGATGACAGAGAGTGCATGTAAAGAAATACATTTAAAATACACGATCCAAGGGATTCCAAGTTATTTTGTTGGTCATGAGTTCCCATGGAGAAATACCAGGCCTAGATGGGAGGGGCAGGAGAATAGGTTAAGTGGTGTGGTTGGGGTGTGAAACCCTTTAAATGCATTCTAGGCTTGGTAGTTGGGTCTGGTGGTCCTGAATCCACTCTGGTAGGTCTATGTTAGTTTTCCTTATTGTTCATATTTCATTAAGATGTTTCAACTTGTTCTTTTTTTGGATCAGGATTTTAAATTTATATAGTGACCAGTTTATTGGAATTCTCTATCATTGGCAGTAGTAGACTTGGGAAGCGTCATCAGTCTCAGGTTTCCAGGTATACCACTGCAATCAACACAGTAAAGATTATTATATAAATGCTTGCAAATAGTCTAACCAGTAGCAAACACTTAGAGTAGCAATACAACCAATCATTTTTTGCCCACTGTGCCACTCTAAACAAGGTCCACCTAACAAACAGTACTGATCCCATTCCTCATAGAAACAGTCCATCCCGAACCTTGGTCATCTCACCGCTCTGCATGCCACTGATTTTTTAGTTCGGAAATCTGAGATTCACACCCCCTTAATCTCAGTGACTAAGCTGCACCACTGAAGGTACAGTGCCAAGTGGATGCTTATGTTGCTCCCTTTGTCAGCAGGGTATTACCCATCTACATCCTTGGCCAGGAGGTTAACAAGGTGACAGTGTACCTATGCTTAAGGGAAAGTTCTTATGGAAGTGACTTTTTCGGGTTGGGAGAGAGGGAGGATGTAATAGTAGGGGATTTGACTGGAAGCTTTTTTCAGACATGGATGAAGTGCAGACAATTAATAGCAAGCATTGGCAAAATCAATAGATCTGGCATTGACAGTCTTTTGGCTTTATCAGTGATTGTTATATTTCGTTATGGTTTTTGCATAATATTGTTAAGGAAGATTCTGAGCCCTCATCAATCTAAAGGAAAAACATTGGCTGAAAGCAAAAATATTTTAGTTTTTGTCTCTCTCAAAAAAGCACACAGTGCCATAGCAATCCCTGTCACGTAAGGGGACTATTTGTGTGTGGATGTGCTTCATGAGAAGGCACATAATGCCATCACTCACAGCAAGGTTAGCTAGCGGTTGAAGAGGGCACTCCTCCATGCTGTATGCTGTAGTGGGTGAAAGAAAATGTAAATGACACAATAGCAGGTTAATAGGCGAAGAGGGTTGGCTGAGAGCCCTGTATACATATACTACACATACAAGTTTAGTCAAATCAAAAGGGTTTGACTAATGCCAGACCTTAAAAAAGGTTACCCGTGGACAGCAACAAGCACTGTCGGATTACTCCTCTTCTCTCATCCACCTCTGTCACCTGAGCCTCTGCTGGATGTGCTGTATGCAACAGGCTGCTTCCATGGGGTTATTCCACAGAGATCCAACAAAGTACTGCCCACAATTTCCTGAATTCTGCATTGAATCTCTATTAGCAACCTGCACCTGGAAGGTCATAAACATTCCCAGATATAGACCGCATACAGCTCTTTGGGCTGTATTAGTCTTGCAGGTTTGTAATACTTCGGAAATAGACTCCTACATCTAGAATTCGCAGCATTAGTGAATGCATACTGTTTCCTTTACTCTGGCATGACAGTGAACGTAGACATCGCGGTAGAACCACATACCAACAATGTAGTGAAAACATGTTACCACTAGCTCGAATACCACCAGACCTACCCTCAGAAACTACAAGACATAATGACACTAATCCTCTCCCATCTTAGCTTCACCTTTGCCTTTTCCCTGGTTTTTCCAGAAACCCAACATGAAGGTTCTAAGGTGTTCTGAGAGCTCCAGGCTTAGTGTTACTAGCATCCTGTCCATCGATTACCTCTCCCCTGACCTAGTCACTTTATTCTGGATACTGGTCAACCAACAAGTTCATTTCCAATTGCCCGGAATTCTTTCAAACCCAAGGAGTCTTAGGGACTTGCGTTTAGTGCACAGTGAGATTTACTCATGTGTACCTAATAACAAATCCATATTCAAGTAAAACATATCTAGGGACATGCCTCTGCTTGTCACAGCAGCAGACCTCTGGGACATTCTGCCCCACCACCCATTATGCTTAACACAAGTCCGCATGGCCCTCAAAAAGGGCTTAAAACTTGGCTCTTAAACCCATAAACATTATATCTTTATAACAAAAGACTTGCCTTGTTGCGTAAACTAAGACTAGCTTAGCTCCAGAAGGTTTGGCTTCACTCCCACAGGTGTCACTAGCAATTGAATGTGAAGAAGCAGGTTGTGTAGCCCCCATACATCCACATTGAATACATAGTTGAAATGGTGTCCACGTTTTTAGGTTACTAACAGTCACTAAACAGGGACACAGTGGTATTTTGAGAAACCCAATTTTATTTTTTTACATCAGACACACCACCGTCACTAGGAATGGGACACCCTATGCTTAAAACTGTTTATTTCAACAGTCACATCCTGTTGCTTAGCTCATCTAAAATAACCACACAAAATATAATGAAATCAGTACTACTGCATGTTATGACCACTCTAAAACCTACTTCTGTGCTCTATGCTATGAGATCATGGAGTAGCCCAACTTGCATCTAGAGTTTTTTAGGGAGAATCAACGCACTGCATACTTATTTACAGCAAATCACTGTAGTTATTAGCAGTTGGGAGCAAGTGTTCCTTCAAAAGGAAAGGACACATTGGCATCAGTTCTTATTCTACCAGACTTGGCCCTGTATCATCTTTCACTGCAGAACAGGATGCAGCAGCCTCACAGCAGTCTCAAAATCTTGTGGAGGTATCTTGCGTGATAATCTGGGGCAAAGGACTTCTCCTGATAAGTGGTCGATTGGTTTGACTTTTATACTGTATCCTATCTGAGATGGGAATTTCTTTTATAACTTTAGAAATGCCTGACACAACCTACATGCATCAATATGCTACTTATAGATGAATTCTTATAAACAACCTAAAAGATTTCTTTCCAGACTACATTGTTTATGTTATTATTATTATTTGACCTTGAGATAGAGATAACAAGGCACTTGTTCTAGACTAATGTTGCACCAGGTGTTTCATCTAGGTCATTGTCTGCGCATCAGAGGTCTTACCAATGTCTGAATAACTTGACACTTTCACAGGTGTTCGGAAAAATAAGGGCAGACAAAATCTGCACCAAAGACAGACATGGCAATGATTACGGAAAAACGTAGATAATGGAGTTTTAGCTAGCTTAAGATGGAATCAAGCCTTTGGGACTTTACGCAGCCCAAACCACAGTGTACTCCCAGACAAGTATCCACAACATCCAAAACGTACACCAAATAGTACAGGGTCATCACTTGCACTCATCGTAGCTTAGATCACAAACCTAACACATCACCACATCCGACCATGTATCATCTCATTGATATCAGTAACTCAAACGAGAACACATCACACTGCATGACGCTTATAACACAAACATCAACCTTCCCACCACTACCACATACCATTCCCTGTCACGGCAGCATGTAATTCACCACACCAAGCACAAGCACATTTCCTAAATAACAATACCACCTCTTTTAAACAATTAACCTCTGATCATCCATCACAACTATATCACAATAAAACAACACTCCAGGCCACCCTATACTGCACAACACACCAAGCCACATCATATCACACTATGATACACAACATACCAAGCCTTATCGTTCTAGAATGGTCCACTTTAGCAGCACATACTACATCTCACTCTTCCACCTTAAACACTATCACAGTACAGCAGAAAAGGCAACACACCCTCCATCATATGTCAGTATTAAACAGATGAAAACACTTTCCCACAAGACCACATACTATACATACTTACCACTCTACACCTCTCCAGACCAAATCAACTTGCTTCACAACACTCCACAGCGCATACAAATCACAACATAGTACCAATCTCAAACATGTAGCAAACACATGTCAGATTTATTTCTAAGATACTATCCATTGCCCTAATAATTTAGACCATTTGCCTGCTTGCGCCACTTTATACATCACTGCCAGTATAATGCAAAACGGTTTCCAAACCTCATTGCACCATGTCACACAAAGCATCACACTGTATAATATTGTGCAACCCAACTCAATACACCACAACCAAGTGTGATGTCACTCTGCACCGCAAACCTCTTCACATCTCAACTCAATAGGGTATTCATCCTCGCCCAGCTACAAATGCCACTCCTCACACACAATCATTGTGTCCATTTCTTCCAACATAATATTAAAGCAGAGTACACCCCATGTCCTTACATCACACAATAATGCACCACCACAACCAATACTCCCCACTTTGGACAACAGATAATGTACATCAATTCCACAAATGTTTGACTAGCAGATTACAGCCCTCTCTTCATTCCACACTCAGGTGGACCATTATTAATAACCCACTTACCTACCAGACCACACAAACCTTAATCCCTTAAACCACAGATGGATGGCTGTCTGTGAATAAGCCCAGGACGGCTGACCCATGCTCTGCCACATAAATCACTATAAGGCCAAGCACTTGGCAAAAACTGCCCTATTAAACACATAAGACCACACTACTCTGCAACAAATGTCAGGACACGACAAGTTACATGTGCATGACTCCACTACATACCACTAAGACATCGCCCCTCTACAGAAGACCTCCTCATGAAAGACAGCTTCCACAAATTACCATTGTCACCTCTTCCAGCACCACAACAAACCCCTGCAAAACTGAGGCCCACACATCACAAATCCACCATGTCTCCGGAAAATTGTGGCCATCAGCAAGATGGTCGAGCATTTCCCAACTAAAGAGATAATTCCTGCCAGTAGTTTCAAAGAGTTCCGGCTTTAGCTATTTTAAATATATGTGGTTGATATGCCAATCTCACCTTTGATTCTATGAAGGTCCACCTGGTAGAACACTGGCATCCTTGCAATTAACTTTGTAATTCTGGATGCAATTCTCAAACCTCAGGATGTGCTGCTTCTTTCAGCAGCCCGATCACAACTTGTGGTATCAATGAATGCAGCAAATGCAGAAATAGAAAGAAGCCTACAAGGGAAGGCAGCTCTCCAATGCTGTTTTAACTTTTTTGACAAAAAAACACGTTTAAAAAACAGCCTTGTCTTTTTAGAGGAACAGGTATTACTTAAAAAGTGGTTTTCATCTTAAAATGACGTAGTGGAGAGCCTGCAGTGCTCTTCTGAATCACTGTAGTGATACCACCACAAGGCTGCTATCTGTATCTGATCAATGGCTCCTAAACGCAATTGCGGTCCCAAATCAATGAT
This sequence comes from Pleurodeles waltl, assembly GCF_031143425.1. Taxonomy (NCBI): domain Eukaryota; kingdom Metazoa; phylum Chordata; class Amphibia; order Caudata; family Salamandridae; genus Pleurodeles; species Pleurodeles waltl. The sequence goes on from NC_090448.1 coordinate 399,459,513, forward strand.
ACATACCATTTTCACTGTCTAATAGAAAGAGGACGCCGTTTTCTATTTCCAGCCCGTAATGAGTCACAATACACTTTTGAAAGTCAAAAAGACTTTTCGACTCCAAAATAAAGGGTCTGAATGTAGGAAAACATATCTTTGCAGTTACAAAGCTGGTATTTTTGTGACTTGCGCAGGCATTGTACCACTAAAGTATTTTGTATGAGTCCTTCTTTCTGATAGACAGGACCTCAAATGGGTTACAACGTTGTGTATTTTGCTCATTAGTGTATTATGAAAAGAATAATTCTAACGAATCTAAGTAAGAAAAAAATACTGATTTTTGGCAAACAGCTGTCTTAATTTTGTCAGCGTGCTAACTGCCAGCCACCTGGTAAAGTGAAGAAATATGATTTTGTTGGTGGGCCGGGTCAGAGTGACCCCCTTTACTATCTTTTACTTCTTATGCGACCTCTCTGAGTGGTAACATTTCTAGAGACAGGTAGAGGTGTAGAGAGGTTTGGAGCAATGCATTGCAGCTTGTAAGGTTTTTAAAGTAAGGTTATTTGTATTTTGCTTTATTGCAGTGTGGTAAATACATGATGGGCTATGTAATTCATGAAACACACAAAAGGTGATGGGAAACTCCTTGTAATATTTCTAACCACTAGCAATATCTCAGGGTAGCATCCCAACCTATGGTTCGTTTGCTCACAATGCCACCTCAGTTTGGACCCAGCCATACGCCTATCAGTCTTGACCCGCTCCTCATGGGAACAGGGCAGCTCAAACTGCCAGGCCAGATCCTCCTTAACCAGAAGACAAGCTACCTAGGACCGGTTTCACCCTGGTTATAGGGACACAGTGACTGACCCCCTGATGGATTGGAATGCTGCCCCAAGTGATTGCCAGTGGTTAGACAAGTTGCAAGCCTTCCTCCCATCACCTGTTGTGTGTTTCATGGGCTAAGTAATTCAACCAGAACTCATTTGAAATTACAGATGTAAATTGTGGATTTAAAATCAGGCGCAGGACATCGCGCGCCATTGACATATATGTTCAGGGCCAGGTCTTCGCTGATAAGCTGAGTGATGGATCTCATTTGATCTACTTTCACAGCCTTCACTGTAATATAGATGCTACTTTTTTAAATAATCTATTGAAACGGTATAACTTCGATGTACTTTGTTAGGAGATTTCTCTTTACACTAGAGCATTCAGAAATTAGAGGTAAACCACAAACTAAACACGATAGTTTGGGGGTAGGATTATGCCTTGGCTAGCCTATTAGAGGCTGTCAGAGCATTACTGCTTCCTAAGTAAAATTAAAAACCCAACGATACTTGGTTGACTGTATGAATGCTGAACTACGAGAAACACGTTTACGCTTTTTATCTCATTATGTGGATAAAGCCTTAGTTAAAGGGGGCTGTTTTCGATTGTCCGCATTTGCAGACTGTAAGCGCTCGTGCTGAAAGTGTAAACCACTTAAGATGCACTTGCCTGGCCTTATCTGGTCTGGGAGCAGTTCACTTGAAAAAGAGTTTACATTGTAATTAAATAAACTCGACAAGCTCTGCTTATCTTGTATGCTTAAAAGGCCTTACCAATGATGATTGTATGCTAGTGATTGCATTTTAGATCTTGAATGCATCAAATTAGCTCCGAAAAAGGACTCAATGCAGCTATGTCTATAGAATCAAAGTTAATTGGAGCAGGTCTGTGTGTATGGTTTGAGAAAAACACAGGAATGTGATACATTGTCGTAGTGATTGACATATTTTTTACTTTTGTACTCTTTATGCCGCCTTTGATGTAACAATCATTTTTATAAGGCTGTGCCTATATTTTTTCTGTGACTTTCATAAACCTTAAATTGAAATAAATGTACTTTTTACAGAATTTGCTTTTTTTTATGATTGTAATAAAGATTTTGATTGACACTAATGAGAGGATGGGCGGTGAGCTCAGTATGGGGACTCGCCATTAGTCCATTGTTAGACAGATCATCTGTCACTGCACATAATACGCTTTGCTCGACGTAGAAGCAGTCTTCTTTGAACTGAGATCTTTTATCTCGCGGTAAGATTTAAAAAGTTGATAGGTAACTTGGCCAACACTAGGGCTTTCTTCTAAGTTTGACAGCCAAGAGAAAAGGGCATACACCCCGTCCTCTTTGTGAATGGTAGAGCTGTCACAGGAAATGGGTGAAAGCATGGCATTTCTCCTGAAGAGTGGGGACTTCACCAGGCGGTTTTTGACACCATCATGAAGGCCTGGGAATGCCTGGTCATCGATGTCTCTGTTTTAGCCTGAAGTCCAGATGCTATCAGCTACTTCCTGGTTGGGCAATTAGGCCTGGCCTCGAAGGACTGCTTGATGTTGGACAAGAGAGGGTTTTTTAATTATGCCTTTCTTTCCAACTGCTCTGATCTTAGAAGTCCTACATGAGGGACAGCCCTGGATGTTCATTCAGATCAGGTTCCATCAGGCTTGGTTCTCTGATCTGCACCATCTACCTTAAAGAGATCCAATCTGCCCCCAATGGAGGAGTCACCTCCTATCCAAAGAGGGTGGGAAGGTGCTGTAATTCTCTCTAATATCACTCAGCTTGAGCACATGGTTCATGATGGGGTAGCTCCCATCCACTTTGGTTACTCCCCAGAGAACCTGGATGTCCTCCACAATAGTTCACCGCAAGAGCAAATAGCGGAGGGTCTGCTTTGGGTCCTGCCAAGAGAGATCAACCTGCTGACTTGCTCAGTGGATTATGTTGTTACATTTTCTCAATATCCGGCTGAGGTGATGGTCCAGGTAGACATGTGTATATCTTTCCGGCAGCAAATGAGGTCAATAGAAACATGTTTTTTTATTTTTATTTTTTTTATTTGCGTTTTACAGCAGACATTGACAATACAACCAGTGTAAAGTCAACCGTGCATCGGTAGAGAGATAAAGCGAACAATCTGTAATACCATACATCAATAACTATACAACTGGTCACTACAAGACAGTGTAATTGTAGATATGCATGCCCTCACCCTCGAGGGGATTCGGAATGGTAAGCAGTTAGATTATGAGGGTACCCATAGGTCCTTAAGCCATGAACATGCCGGCAGTTCCTCAAAATACAATTCTAACTGTTCTTTACAGTAGGTCATATCTGATAGCCATTGCCTTTTCCTGGTTGTAGGAAGTGTACACCAACACAGAGCCACCCTTTTTTTGGCTACCATGATGAGTTTATGGATTGCTGGCTGCAGGTCTTTAACTAGACGAAGAAGGCATGCATGGTACAGTTTCCAGTATCATGTCAGTTAGTGCATCAGTGATTTGTATTCAATATTGATGTATAGGATGGCAGGACCACGTCAGGTGAGGAAAATCAGCATCGGATGCCCTGCATCTTGAACAGCAGGTGTCCTCACGCAAACCAAATTCGTATAGCTTAGCAGTGGCATAGTACATCAGCTGAAGGTTTTTAAAGTGGATTATACATAAATTACAGTTCGATATATGCATACTTGTTGGTGTCCAACAGAATGGCCAATCATCGGGCCCCATTGGTGGATATAACATACCATTCCATATCTCCAGTGCTGAGACAGGGGTTGACTGCTTATCATGTTGCTCAGAGTTATATATTTTAGTAATAAGTCCTTTATGCGTAGTAATAAATGTAGAATTCAAAGGGTGGGGGGTTTCCCCTGGGGATTGTGGGAATAAGTCTTGTAACACAGTCTGTAGTCAAAAATAAATAAAAGTGAGTAGCAGGATGCGACATTGCGCATGAGGTATGTAGGTTAATGCGATAAATGTCCCCCCAGGGTAGATGTTGCCCATGGTCTTCAAGCCTGCCCTACCAAGGATTTCCAAGGCTCGCAGTTCCTGTGTAACTGGTATGTCCAGGTGAAATGATAAAGGAAGCGCTGGGCAATACAGGGGTTCCTTACCAGCCCGTGCCCCTAGTAAGGTCTAAGCTCTTGTGGTGCAGTGAATCGTGCTGAATTTATTTCGAGCAATATGATCTTGTCTGTGCAATAAGATTGCGTTGAGCGGAATCGGGCTGGCATCGTCTTGCTGTATCACTAGATGTGGAATGTAATCATGTGGAACATGGCAGCAGTGTGTGAAGTGTGCCTGTGCACCCAAGTAATAGAGTTTCAGGTCTGGCGTGTGAAAACCCCCTTGGGTGTAAGGCAGCATGGGCGTCTCCCACTGTATCATGCACTGCTTCCCCCACCATGCTAACATTATTAAGTTTGTTTTGAGCTTTTTGAAGAAGTGTTTTGCCAGTGTAATAGGAATGTTAATACAAAAAATAAAGGAATTAGAGTAAAATCACCCTTTTCATCACAGCCACCCTATCTGCCAAAGACAATGGAAGTCTGGTTCATCTTTGCACTTGGGCTTCAAGTTGGGACTTGGTTCTGCCGTAGTTTTATACGAGCACCAGATTTGGATCTTTATGACTGCAGATCTCTAACTATTTTACAGGGCCAGAACACCACTTCAGCGGAAACTCTAAGGCATGGGCTCAGTTGCTGGGGTAAGAGGAAAGATAATTGACTTGGACCAGTTAATAGTCGGCTCCGAGTAGTTGCCAAATCGTATGTATTCACGTTTTATAGGAGCTAAATTGGTGGCGAGATGTTTCACATATAATACCATATCTTCCATATATAATGAGATGCCCAGAGGTCGCAACTCGAACTGCAGCACTGAGGCTGCATGTCTTTGGTGGAGTATGCATGCTAGAGGCTCCAACGTGATCGATAGTAATAGCAGGGATAGGGGGCATCCCTGCCTAGTGCCCCTATGGATACGTAGCTCAGCAGATGTGGGCCCATTAATTCGCCCTTGAACAGTTGCTTCCGTGTATAGTAATTTAATCCACTGCAGCAATCCATTATGGATTCCTATGTGCTCCAAAATTACAAACATGTACTCCTACTCAATGGAATCGAAGACCTTAGTGGCATTCAGTAGGACAGCCACATCCTCTAGGGAGTGGTTCAGTTGATGCAGCAGGGCAAATATTGTACATAAGTTATGGGATGTAGAGCGAGCTTGCACAGATCCAGATTGATCTGGCAGCACCAAACTAGGGGGAAGAGGCTGTAGTCGGGTTGCTATTATTTTAGCTAGAATTTTAACATCTGTATTCATTAGTGAAAGGGGTCTGTAGGATTCACAATATTCTGGTGTTTTATCAGGTTTTATCAGAGCAATAATGAGTGCTTCCTTGAGAGAGGGTGGGAGGATGCTGTTATTGTATGTTTCCTCATACAGCACACTAAGATGCGGCGCTAGTAGGGAGGCAAATTCTTTATAGAACTCACTTGTCAGGCCATCTAGGCCTGGCGCCTTACAATTGTTCTGGGCATCTATAGCCCATTTGATGTCATCCACTGTGTTAGGTTGGGATAGATATTCATGCTGGCCAGCCATCAACCACTCCAAGGCAACGTCGTCTAGATAGTCTGCATTGTGCACACTATAGAGTTGCGTGTAGAAGTCAGTGAAGCTTGCCAAAATGGCTGGTGTATCATAGTGATCTGTACCGTCAGGAGATGTTGTCTTGACAATTTTTTTATGGGCCTAGGGTGTTTTCAGTTTAGTCACAAAGCAGTGCCCCATGTGTCCCCCCCCCATATGTTCTCACCACATACCGTTGGTATATCAAGAAATTTAGTGATTTGGTCCCGTATAGCAGGCAGTTTATGGGTATCTGGCTTGGACTCAGTCTCACTCTAGAGCATGCAGCGTTTTCTCTGTATTCTGCAATTGCACATGTAATGTCCTCAGCTTGCCAGCTTGCGTTCTAATACAGTCCCCCCGATAGTGGCTTTAAACGCCTCCCAATTCATGCCCGTACTCTTCACTGAGGCAACATTTTCACTGAAATACGCATTAATAGCAGAGCGTAAATTGTCTTTGAATACTGGATCCAAGAGTGCTGTTGCCTGAAATCACCATAGGCACTGTCGAGGGGTATGAGTTGGGACTTGCAAAGAAAAGCGGAGCGGTGCATGATGTGACAAAGTCTTAGGTAAATGTGTTATGTTAAATACCCATGCACAGATATCCCAGGTCACCAGTCAGTAGTGTAAGTCGGACCAGGATCCGTGAACGGAAGAGGGAAAAGTGCCCTCTCACTGGGTGGTTAGCAGAGTCTGCAGAGATCCACCATCCCATAGTCCTCCATCCCCGACCTGAGCCTTAGCAGATTGTTTGCCATGCCAGTCCATCACTAACCGATTCAGCAGGAGATCTAGATACGTTTTGAGGTCCCCTCCCCATATGATAGTAGTCGTTAATAGTTTAAAGCAGTGGTTCCTAGCCTGTAGTCCTGGGACTCCCGGGGTCAGCAAAGCCTCCTTGGGGGTCTGCCTTTTAGAAAATGAAATAATATTAACAGATTAATAAAGTTTACATAAATTACGTGAATACATGGAGAACTGAAAATTTTAAAACATACTGTAGATGTCAAGAAATTTGAATTTGGAGGGTAACAATTAAATTAGTATCCTAAGATTGATTCATCGGAGCAGTGCAGATGCATCAAACAGAATATACTATGGATGATGTGTGTCTTCAACCGAATTTAGAAAAGCTCCAACTGTCCAATTAAAATGGCTTTTTTATTTATATTTGTTTACAAATTAAAAATGCGTTATCATTTGTGTATGTGTTTGATGAATGCTTGTTTCTGTATTTCTTGTAGATTGTTTTGCATTTCAGATCATCAACAATGTTTAGGCTGGGGCACCCAGCTTCCAGTAATGACTCAGTGAGGGGGTCCCTGGATTCCAATAATGATTCCGTGGGGGTCCCTGGGTTCCAGGAGTGACAAAGTGGGGATCTACAGAAGTCAAAAGTTTGGGAACAGTTGATTCCAGAGTGCTACGTAAAAATCAGGGTTGTCTATGTTCGGCCAATATGTATTAACCAAGAAGACACGTGCCACAGAGCATACCCACCACAATCAGGTATATGTTCGAATGTGTGTGTAAGATGAAAGGGGACCCCTTTTTTTTTAATAAGGACCATTACACCCCTTAAATAGGAGGAATAAGACAAGGGTATTCTATATGCAGCCCACCCTATGCCCAGTTTGCGTTTGGTGTGATGTGCGAGATGGAATCTTGTAAAAATGCTACATGAATGTGGTACTGATCCAGATAGGCTAGAACTTGGTGCGGTTTATGCAGGTTATGGGGGCCCTCACATTCCATGTCAAGACTGATAGGTGACCTTGTGTTGGAATTGTCAGCTGGTCTTGCTAAAATGAACTAACAACTTCCATGATGATGATGGTCCACAGATGTGAAATACAGGTTTTCAGCAGTAGAGCGTCATTACAAAGAACACATTTCGAGTCCTCCCACCACCCACATTAGCATCTCATTCATGTCAAGGACATTCCCCATCCCAAAAGATAGCAACTGAAAAGGATACAATTTGCAGTATGCCCAAACAACCATGAAAGATCCAACCATCAACAATTCTCTGTGTGTGCCCGCAAGGGCCCGCCAGAGACCCACCTACAGCCTCTCTGTAACAGAGGTGGCCTGGACAAAAATGGCAACAGTCCAGCCATCGCAGCCGAGCAGACATGCAGTAATACAAGATGCTTGAGAGCGTAGCCCCCATTTCATAAGTCACATCCCTCATGCAGCCGCTTAGTTGTGTGCAACAGTTCTTTCAGAGGGTGGGTGATCACTGTTTGCCATCATCCATGGCGGTGTGTGAGTATCCTCTTGATCTTTGGAATGTGATTTGATCTGCTCCGTGACAGCATGAGGGATCATGAAGATATGCTGATGGCTCTGGTGTTCGATGTAGCGCACCGGATACAACATACTGTAACTTAGCCATATGCAAATCAGTCTTGACCCTGTTCCTCATGGGAACAGTTCAGCCCAAACTGCCAAGCCAGGGCCTCCCTGGACTTGAAACAAGCATCCTGGGACCGGTCTGGGCATACCCCACCTGGCTTGGTTATGCCCAGAGGTGGGTCTCTTGCTTGCTGTGTCACTGGATTCAAGCTAGCCTGGCTGATGAAGAGTGATACCATGAAACCGGTCCCAGGATGCTTGAATCTTGTCCAGGGAGGACCTGGCTTGGCAGTTTAGGCTAGACTGTTCCCATAGGGAGCTGGGTCAAGACTGATTTGCATATGGCTGGGTCCGAACTGGGGTGACGTGTCAAGCAAAATAACGATGGGTTAAACCCAGATCTGTGACTGGGGGTGAGTGTTTGAAAAGTTTCTTAACTCCGTCCATCATTTTATTTTGTGATGACATCTGAAAACTAAACATCTGGGTGAGACCAGGGTGGTGTGCTTCACATGGCACCTGCACCATTTTCTTACCCACAATGCCCTGCAAACCTCCAACTTTGCTTGAAATCACATATTTTCCCCACATTTTTGTGATGGAACATTCCGGAATCTGCAGGAATCCACAGAATTCCTACCACCCAGCTTTGTCTCATCTATACCGATAAAAGTTCTGCCCCACTTGTCAGACTAAAAATGTTTTTTTTCATACCGCCCTTTTGTACCCACTTTGGTTCCCCCTCAATTTCAACATGTGTTTGGCTCGTCCCTGTCACAGATACTTGGCCCACCTACACAAATGAGGTATCATTTTTATCGGGAAACTGAGGGGAACATTGGACAGTAGAAAATGTGTGCCAGTGCGATGATCCTACACAGACATTTGAGGTTTGCTGAGGATTCTGGGTAAGAAAACAGTGGGGGATCCATCAAATCAAATCAAATCATTAACATTTATAAAGCGCACTACTCACCTGTGCGGGTCTCAAGGCGCTAGGGGGAAGGGGGGGGGGTTACTGCTGCTCGAAAAGCCAGGTCTTGAGAAGTCTCCGGAATGCGGAGTGGTCCTGGGTGGTCCTGAGGCTGGTGGGGAGGGTGTTCCAGGTCTTGGCTGCCAGGTAGGAGAAAGACCTCCCACCCGCCGTGGAGCGGCGGATGCGAGGGACGGCAGCGAGCGCGAGGCCGGTGGAATGGAGGAGACGGGTGGGGGCGTAGAAGCTGAGGCGTCGGTTGAGGTATTCAGGTCCCTTGTCGTGGAGGGCTTTGTGTGCGTGGGTGAGAAGTCAGAAGGTGATCCTTTTGCTGACTGGGAGCCAATGCAGGTGTCTCAGGTGTGCGGAGATGTGGCTGTTGCGGGGTACGTCGAGGATGAGGCGGGCGGAGGCGTTTTGAATACGTTGCAGACATTTTTGGAGTTTTGTGGTGGTCCCAGCATAAAGGGTGTTGCCGTAGTCCAGGCGGCTGGTGACTAGGGCGTGGGTCACGGTTTTTCTGGTGTCGGTGGGGATCCAGCGGAAGATCTTGCGGAGCATGCGGAGGGTGAGGAAGCAGGAGGAGGACACGGCGTTGACTTGTTTGGTCATGGTGCGAAGAGGATCCAAGATGAAGCCGAGGTTGCGGGCGTGGTCTGAGGGGGTCGGTGCGGTGCCAAGGGCCATGGGCCACCAGGAGTCGTCCCATGCGGTCGGGGTGTTGCTGAGGATGAGGACTTCCGTTTTGTCAGAGTTCAGTTTTAGACGGCTGAGCCTCATCCAATCTGCGACGTCCTTCATGCCATCTTGTAGGTTGGTCTTAGCGCTGGCGGGGTCCTTGGTGAGGGAAAGTAGAAGTTGAGTGTCGTCGGCGTAGGAGGTGATGATGATGTTGTGCTTGCGTACGATGTCGGCGAGGGGGCTCATGTAGACATTGAAGAGTGTCGGGCTGAGCGAGGAGCCTTGAGGGACGCCGCAGATGATCTCGGTGGGGTCTGAGCGAAAAGGTGGGAGGTATACTCTTTGAGAGCGGTTGGAGAGGAAGGAGGCGATCCAGTCCAGGGCCTGGCCTTGGATCCCAGTGGAGCGGAGGCGGGTTATTAGGGTGCGGTGACAGACGGTGTCGAAGGCAGCCGAGAGGTCGAGGAGGATGAGGGCGACTGTTTCACCGTTGTCCATCAGGGTTCTGATGTCGTCTGTGACTGAGATGAGGGTGGTTTCAGTGCTGTGGTTGGTTCGGAATCCGGATTGTGAAGGGTCGAGAAGGTTGTTGTCTTCCAGGAAGTTGGTTAGCTGTTTGTTGACGGTCTTCTCTATTACCTTGGCAGGGAAGGGGAGGAGCGAGATGGGGCGGAAGTTCTTCAGGTCGCTTGGGTCAGCCGTAGGTTTCTTTAGTAGGGCGTTGACTTCGGCGTGTTTCCAGCTTTCGGGGAAGGTAGCAGAAGAAAATGAGGAGTTGATGATGGTCTGGAGGTGCGGGCGATGATGTCGTCGGCTTTATTGAAGATGAAGTGAGGGCAGGGGTCCGAGTGGGCGCCGGAGTGGATAGAGTTCATGGTGGTTTTGGGAACTTCAGTGTTGACGTAGGTCCAGGCGTTGAGGGTGATGGCAGAAGGTGTGGGTTCGGTGTTGTTTGGCTTGGTCTGGTGTCCGAAGCTGTTGTGGAGGTCGGTGATCTTGCGATGGAAGAAGGTGGCGAGGGAGTTGCACAGGTCTTGTGAGGGCGTGATGGCATTGGCGTTGGGGTTGGAGAACTCTTTAACGATGCTGAAGAGTTCTCTGCTGTTGTGGCTGTTTTTGTCCAGTCTGTCGGTGAAGAAATTCCTTTTGGCTGCGCGGATCAGGTGGTGGTGTTCGCGGGTCGTGTTCTTGAGGGCGGTCATGTTGTCAGCGGTGTGGTCCTTGCGCCAGGTTCTCCCGAGGGCGCGACAGGTTTTCTTCGATTCCTTAAGGGTGTCAGAGAACCAGAGAGGTTTTTTGGTGTTGGCCTGTCGATGCGTGCATCTGAGGGGAGCAAGGTTGTCTGCGCAGTTGGTGATCCAGTTCGTGAGGCTGAGGGCTGCGTCGTTGGGGTCGGTGGTGAGGGTAGGTTGGTTGACGGTGAGCGCGGAGAAGAGCTGTTCTTCGGGGATTTTGTTCCACTGTCGACGAGGGATGGGTTGAGTGCAGAGGTGGCGGGTCTTGCGTCGGAATGTAAATGTAAATCGTAAATTAGCACTTGTATAGCGCACTACTCACCCGTTAGGGTCTCAAGGCGCTGTACTCATACCGCTATGGAACCCCTCCTGGCTTTTCCCTGTGAGGCGCCCACTCCTGAGCACCCCCAGGGTGAAGCCAGGCATCCAAGCGCTGTTGGGGCCGTTGTGGAGATTAAGCAAGCTATTGCCCAGAGTTGCAGAGTGGGACCCATGAATTAGATTAGGCACCGAGGCGAGAATTATCTTGTCAAGGGGAATTGAGCCCAAGACCTGCCGAAGCGGGACTTGAACCCTGGTCTTGAGCCACATCTCTGCTTCAGGGTCTGCCGCTCTAACCATTGAGCCACACTTCTGTGAAGTGGACACAGCTGTGGTCGGTCCAGTGTAGAGCGGAGGCGTGGCTGAAGGAGACGTGTTTGCTGGCGGAGAAGATGGGGTCAAGCGTGTGTCTGGCGATGTGGGTGGGGGTGTTCACCAGTTGCTTGAGGCCGAGGTTGGCGAGGTTGTCGAGCAGGGCGGTGGTGTTGGGGTCGTTGTTCTGTTCCAGATGGAAGTTGAGGTCGCCTAGGAGGATGTAGTCCCGCGAGGCGAGGGCGTGCGGGGAGACAAAGTCGGTGATGGAGTCGCTGAAAGGGGCGCGCGGTCCGGGGGGACGGTAGATGAGGGATCCTCTGAGGGTGGTCCTGGGGTCGGTGCGAATCTGGAAATGCAGGTGTTCTGCGGCGAGGGGGGTGTCTTCAGTGGAGGTGGTGACGCTGATGGAGTCTTTGAAGACGATGGCGATTCCTCCTCCTACTTGGTTGGTGCGGTCTTTCCTGTAAATCTTGTAGCCTTCGGGGATGGCTATGGCGATGTCTGGGGCAGAGGAGGCGTTCATCCAGGTCTCCGTGATGAAGGCGACGTCTGGTGCTGTGGAGTCCAGGAGGTCCCAGAGTTCAACGGCGTGCTTGTGGATGGAACGAACGTTGACCAGGATGCATTTGAGGTGGTTGATGGCGCGTGGGCTGGTGGTCATGGTAATTGTGTGGTGGAAGATACGTTTGCAGGAGTGGCAGGCGAAAGGTCCATGGGTACGTTTTGGGTTAGCTTGGAAGCAGGTGTTGGAGCGTCCTGGGTTGAGGGCGTGGAGGGTGGTGGGGGCGTAGCGGAGCAGTGGGGTTTGGGAGTGCTGAGGACCAGGGGTCGTGGCGCTGGGCGCGGGCCAGGTGCGGACGGGCGCGCAGCGGCCGCCATAAGAGGGAGGAGGGGGGGAGGGGTCAGCTGGGGGCGAATGGGAGCTGGGGGGCGGGGGCGTGCAGGAGGTGGCGGCGGGAAAGCGGAGGGAGGGGGGGACAGGTAGAGGGGAGAAGAGCTGGGGGAGGGGGGTTTAAGGGTGGTGGGGGGTGAGTTTTAGGAAGTTTAGGGAGAGAGATAGGAGTGAGGTTGGGAAGATAGGGGAGGGGGGGTTGTAGAGGTGGGTGAGAGGTAGAGTGAAAGGATAGGAAGATAGGGGTGGTAACAGAGGGGGTGGCGAGTGGGGGGGAAAGATAGAGAGATAGGTAGATAGGAGGAGGTGGTGAGTGAGGGAGATAGATAGAGAGATAGGTAGATAGGAGGAGTGAGGGAGGCAGATAGCGATAGGGGTAGATAGGGGTGATACAGAGGGGGAGGCGAGTGAGGGAGAGAGATGAGACAGGAGCAGGAGGACAGGCGCGGGAAGAACAGAGTCCATGCAAGTCATATCTCCCTGGACTCCCTCAGGTCTCTAGTTTTCAGAAATGTCTGGCTTTGGTAGGTTTCCCTACATGGCTGCTGAGCCCAGGACCAAAAACTAAGGTGCCTCCCCTGCAAAAACAGGTAGTTTTGTATTTGATAATTTTGATGTGTTCACGTAGTGTTATGGGGCATTTCCTGTCATGGGCACTAGGTCTACCCACACAAGTGAGGTACCATTTTCATCGGAAGACATGGGGAAATGCTGGGTAGAAGGACGTTTGCGGCTCCCATCAGATTCCAGAACTTTGCAGCACCGAAATGTGAGGAAAAAGTGTTTTTTGCCAATTTTTAAGGTTTGATAAAGATTCTGGGAAACAGAACATGGTGAGAGCACCACAAGTTACCCCATCCTGGGTTCCCCTAGGTGTCTCGTTTAAAAAAATGCACAGGTTTGGTTGGTTTTCCTAGGTGCCAGCTAAGCTAGAGACCAAAATCCACAGCTGGGCACTTTCCAAAAAACACACAAGTTGTCAATGTAAAGATTTGATGTGTCCCTGTTGCATTTTGGGGCACAAGGCCTACCAAAACAAGTGAAGTACCATTTTTATCAGGAGACTTGGGGAAAACTGGGTAGAAGGAAGTTTGTGGCTCCCCTGAGATTCCAGAACTTTGCAGCGCCGAAATGTGAGGAAAAAGCTGGATTTTTTTGTTGCCATATTTTGAGGTTTGCTAATGATTCTGGGTAACAGAACCTGGTGAGAGTGCCACAAGTTACCCCATCCTGGGTTTCTCTAGGTGTCTAGTTTTCAGAAATGTCCAGGTTTTCTAGGTCTTCCTAGGTGCCAGATGAGCTAGAAGCCAAAATACACAGCTAGGCACTTTGCAAAAAACAGGTCAGTTTTCAATGTAAAAATGTGATGTGTCTATGTTGCATTTCCTGTTGCGAGCATTAGGCCTACCCACACAAGTAAGGTACCATTTTTATCTGAAGACTTCGGGGAACACAGAATAGCAGAACACATTTTATTGCCCCTTGTATTTCTCTACATTTTGTCCTTACAAATGTAATACAGTGTGTAAAAAAAGACATCTATTTGAGAAATGCCCTGTAATTCACATGCTAATATGGGGACCCCGGAATTCAGAGATGTACACATAACCACTGCTTCTCAACACCTTATCTTGTGCCCATTTTGGAAATACAAAGGTTTCCTTGATAACTATTTTTCACTCTTTATATTTCACCAAATGAATTGCTTTATACCCAGTATACAATGAAAACCCATTGGAAGGTGCAGCTCCTTTATTGGCTCTGGGTACATAGGATTCTTGATGAACCTATAAGCCCCATATATCCCCGCAACCAGAAGTTATAGAAGAAAACGTGTACAGAAAAGGCTCTTTTGTCACCTCAATATCAATATTTATTTATTTTAGCTGTTACTTTCTGTAGGAAAACCTTGAAGGATCTACACAATGACTCCTTGCTAAATTTAGAATTTTGCCTACTTTTCGGAAATGTTCAGCATTGGTTTCACACCCATTTCTGTCACTAACCAGAAGGAGGCTGAAAGCACAAAAATATTAAAAATGGGGTATTTCTTGGTAAAATGCCAAAATTGTGTTGAAAAATTTGGTTTTCTGATTCACATCTTCCTGTTCCTGAAAGCTGGGTAGACGGCACCAAAAAAACATGTGCGTTCTTCTGCAACTCTTTTTCCCTTTAAAAAAAATAAGAAAACAACATTTTAGCTGCATTTTGGCTAATTTCTTAATCTCCTCCAGGGGAACCCACAATCTCTGCTGGATCCCTAGAATCACTAGGATGCTGGAAAATAAGGACGCAAATTTGGCATAGGTAGCTAATGTGGACAAAATGTTGTGAGGGCCTGAGTATGAACTGCCCGATAGAGCCAAAAAAGGGTTGGGGTCGGAGTGGGAAAAGGCCTGGCAGCGAAGGGGTTAAGGGTCTCTGTTAATTAAGATCACTCATATCACAACATATAAACATGATTATACAGAAAGTATGGGTAAATGTGAACTATTCAATACACTTAATATATTACTTTAAAAATTAATGAATACATTAATCAAAAGTAATTAAATAATAAGAAAAATAATACTAATTAATTGATGGAAAAACAAATAAAAGTAATATGGGTACGTATTTCTCTATGTGTTTTTATAATTACTGGAGGAATAAGAAATAAACTAATATATATTTAAAAATTAAATCAGAAAATAAAAATCACATGTACATACATATATGTATAACTTTTCATTATATCTATATATAAGTAGATCAATACATCAATACATCAGCAACATATAAGGTGATAAATGTATGCTTATGGGTTTATTTTGCCATTAAAAAAATACTTGTCACAATGTGTAAATATGATTAAAGCAATTTTGTCTATAAGGGCTTCACTATTGAAATATTGGGGGCCAAATATAAATTAAAAATATTTTTTTAAAAATTATAGCAATAAACAAATAATAATAAATACAATAAAAAACTTAATTTAGAGCAAAAACCAAAAGCTTGAGTTTGTAAATATTCACCCAGGCATGTACATATGGGACTTTTTCTAGCACAATTGTATGTTTTCTAATTATTTTCCATAAGTGTATCATGTTAAAATCTATATGTATACCTGTTATGTGCAGTTATGCATGTCCACAGTTTAATATTTTCCTCCTACAGCAGAGAAAAAAGTTAACTAATCTCCCAAAACTTCACTAAACCACTATTCTATTACTCATCCTATGCCTCTTCCTAAATATCCCCTACCTGCACTCTCCAACTCATCCTAAACCTCTTTTACTACTATGAACTCCCAATTAACCCTTTACAAAGTCTTCCCTCCTCTCTCCATCCTCTGACCTATTCATCCAACAAGCAGGCTTTCTGACTCCTCCCAAACCTCTTTTACCACTATGAACTCCCAAATAATCCTTTCCAAACTCTTCCCTCTTCTATCCATGCTTTATTCTATTCATCCACCTAGCAGGCTGTCTGACTCATCCCAAACTACTTTTACTACTATGAACTCCCAAAAACCCTTTCCAAACTCTTCCCCTCTCTACCCATCCTTTATTCTATTCATCCAACTAACAGACTCACATCTACCATTTCCAACACTAACAATAATAATTTATATTCCCCTCTACTATTCCGCCTTTCAGTTCCGGAGCAGTGTGCTACTCACCAAAAAGCTCTTCAACCCCTTGTCAGAGGTAGTAAGCACTATATAAATACAATTACAATATAACAGATTTTCCCCACTATGGCTGTAGGCCATGCCGTGGGCATATTGTGCACAGAAACGTCAACAGTTCTGTAACTGTTGATGTCATCAGTGATATTGAAGGACATGTCTGTGGTGTGGGTTGCGAGGATACGATTGAGGGTTCTGTCATGAGCAAACTGCATTCTTCAGTGGCACACACCATGCTGTTTGTGACGTAATCTGTTTAGTCCCTTGATCAGTTAACTGAGGTAGGGGTAGATGTTTGTGGCTAAACATAACTG
This sequence comes from Pleurodeles waltl, assembly GCF_031143425.1. Classification (NCBI taxonomy): domain Eukaryota; kingdom Metazoa; phylum Chordata; class Amphibia; order Caudata; family Salamandridae; genus Pleurodeles; species Pleurodeles waltl. The sequence goes on from NC_090448.1 coordinate 399,475,734, forward strand.
GTGAATTTCAGGAGGTTGAATTTGTACATGAATGTCCTATAAACTGAGGCTTGTTCGGTGCATGTATAAGGTTTATTATTAACATTAATTAGCATATGGCATAAGACAGAAGAACAAAGTCACTTGATAAGTGTGTTTTTTTCCTTGCCTTTCATGGGTTTTGTAAATAATATCCCTTGACCATGCTTTGTGTGATCTTTTTGTGTACACATACAGTGTGGAGGTGCTGGCATCTCTTCTGAGGAGCACGCCTTTGAAGTCTCTTGGAGGGCACATGTAATTGAACTGCTTGTTGTAAAGCAGACATAGGGAGCCGGGGGCTGTCAGTCTTCGAGCAGAGCCGGAGAGCGAGAAAATGTTTATTTACCCTGCTTCCATGTGAAGCCATGAAGCATTTCTGCCCTCTCAGCATACCTGCAGTTGCTCTCATTGCCTTCTGACACGACATTCACCCCGTCTACTTTCTAGAGGTGCCACATTCTGGAAATGATGGGTGTTTAATTACTTTTCTCGTCAGCAGTGTTTATTGATGTCCGGCAGGATCTCCACCTTCAAGGTCAGCAGTTTCAAAATGGAGATAGCATGAAGTTAGATCGGCCATGCTGCTGATTCGGGCCTTACTGTTGTGAAACACTTTCTTAGGACCTCTTACTGGGAAGTGCATCTGCTGCTTGGGCGTGAATAGGTTTGCAGTTGTCATCGTATATGTTTACTAAGTTACTCTGTATCAGGCACGCAACACCCTTTGGACTACAAGGGCATTTTGTGGTCACAAAGCCTGTGATTCTCAAATTCACAGGGTTTGCGACTGCTAAATGGCTTTTTGTAATGTACTAAACCCACTTTGTGATTCGGTAACAGGTTACTAAATCACAAACTGGGTTTAGAAAAGCATAATATATTATTATTTGGGAGGGGCATGTTTAGGACGTCCCTTCTAAACAGCGATTCGTTGTGGTATCAATGTTTTGCAACAAACATCTGGTCACAAAATATTGAAAAGTTACTGACTCCTGAGTTGGGACAGTAAAACATTTGCAAATGTGACTGTAAAAAAAGTGTGTTGGGGAGTAGGCAGTGGCCCAAGAGACCACTGCAAACTCAAAACCTTTCTTTTTTAAATGCAGCCCTGCTTTCTTTGAGACGAATGGACTGCATTGGAAATAAAAATTGTTTACCCCAAATAAATAGGATCACAGACATGGTGGTCTGCTGACCCCAGCAGCCATCATTCATCGCTTTGATGGCATCCAATCTTAGTGAGTTGCAATTTGCGCCCTACCTCATGAATATTGTTGAGGTAAGTTGGATAACAACCCACTATGATTCAGAATTAAACCTACCTATTAGTACATATATTGGTTTGCAAACTTCTTTTCCATTCGCAAAAGTTGTCAGTGGATATTTGTTACATCAGTCCCTTATAGCTTAAGGTGAAACAAGTGTGTTAAAAATATATTTTAGAGTGTAACACCCAATTAGACTACACCTAGTGCAAACCTTTTTAATATGTTTTTATTAGACGGACACAGTCCAGAACCTAGCTGATACTGCTCTTAGATTACATCTCAAACAGATTAAACCTTTGTCACCATAACGCCTCAAATGACTCCATCAGTTAAGCCATATACTTGCTGCCAAACAGCCTCTAGATTTATAGTTATTTAAGATAGCAGGCACTCTGATGGAAAAGCTTCTTTCTTCTTTTGCTGTCTGTTTCCACACTAGCTTTGCAGAACAGGAGACCACCTCCCTTCCGTGTTAGCCATAGGCATCTGAATATCAGTATTATCGTACCAGAAAGGCTGTTTTTTTTATTTTTTAAACTATGCAAACTGATTGTAAAAATTCAAAATTGGGAATGTCATCCTAATAGATCCACCTACTTGAACCACTGAGGTCACCCAAAATCCATTTACAGGTAGAGGAGGCTTTGATTGTTTTTTCATTGCTTCTCATGCTTCATGGTGTTTTGCTCTCTTTGTCTAATCAGCCCAACTGTAAAGTGCCCTTGCACCCAAATGCCAGTGTGGAATTCCGTTGTGCACAGTTGCAAGAGGTCCAGCGTTCCTGCATTAGGATTTACTGGCTTCATGAACACCAAACCCAAGTTTATCTGCCAGAAAATCCATTAGGTAAAATAACTGTGAGAAAAGTGTGCATTGTAGCCCTGACCATATCTGTTACCCCTAACTAAAACTCAGACAAGGCACGGAGTAGTATTACATGCGTCCCACTGGAAGTCAACATTCTCCACTCCTTAAGTCACTCCCCTCACTCTCTCCCTCCACCCCTGTCTTACAACTGCCCCCTGCAAACTTTGATCACAGCCTGCTGCATACTTTTGGCCCCTACTCAGAGCAGGTTAAGAGTGCAAGTTAAACCTCACTGAGAAGGGAATGCTCTGTAGAATACCACCAGGTAATTCCTTGGGATGTAAATTGTAACTACACAGTGCCAACGGGTTGGTACTTTCCAGATGGGTCACCAGGTCACTTCCAACCCTCAATCATGTGACCGCCCATGTACCTAAGAAAGTTTTCCTTGCCGCCCTTGACCTCTTCCCTACTCCTCTCCCACCCTGTGTTCCCCGTAAACGCTGTGTCCCCCTGCCCCACTTAGGCCTTTCCACCTCCTATTCCTCGAGTGCCCCCTCTGGTGTTTCCCCTGCTCCTCCACCCAGCAAGAAATCCACCCCTCCCAGTGCCAAAGTCACCCCTTCTAAGCCCAAACCCAAACGTGCCCCTTCCAGATCCAAGCCTTCCCCACCACCCCCACATCCCGAGGTGCCTGCCTGTCACATTGATGCCCCTATGACATGGAGGCCTACTTGCTCTCAGAAGTCAAGTTTGGGCCATTATGTATATATGGACTTGATGCGTTTCTGCATTAATGCAGATTGGACTTGCCATTTGCCAGATAATATAAATATTTCTTTTGACATTTTTATGGTTCAAATTACATCTGCCCACAGTGCTGTGGTTGGCAAGTTGAGAGGCTTGTCCTGGTTTCCTTCTACATGGTGGTGTGACATCTGTGTGCAACGGTGTGTGAGGTCTGTGTATGGATTGTGTCTGTGTTGTTGCATGCACTAGGTAGATGGTTTGGGCCATGGGGATGTTGTAATGTGTGTGACTGCTTGCTTGTAGTATTGTATGGGGTGTTGTGTGCGTCTATGTGTATGGTGCTGCATGTGTGGGATTTTCTTGATTGTTGGTTGTATGTGTTGTGTCACATGTGTCATTGTTTGGATGTGTGTTTACTGCTATTGATTGTGTGTCATTGCTACATACAGTTCATGGTGTGTGTGTATGTGTGGTGTCGCACAACATGCCTGTCTATGCCTGCGTTGAGGTGTTTGTGGTCTAGTTGTCGTTGTGTGGTTATGGGGTGTGTTGGTGGTGTTGCTGTGCGTTGTGCTGTATGTTTGGCATGTATCTGCTTGGCTTTCTGTGTGTATTGGGTACTTGCCATTGACGTGTATTGTGTGTGCCTGTGTGTGGCCTTAGCTGTCTGTGCGAGGAATGTGCGTTATGTGTGGGAGTGTATCACTGCCATTTCCTCCCCTATGTGCTAGGCGTACTTACGTTTGTCGTCTTCGTCATTGTTGGTGGCCCTGAAGGCGGATGGCGAGATACAACACTGGGAAAACTAGCAGTTTGTCGCAGAGGCTTCTCTGTGCCTGGATGTGGGTGTCTCCTTTTGTACTTTCTGTTTCTGCCAGGTTTTTCGTAGCAGCCAGCCCGCCCCGGATATTCTGGCAGGGTGGTGACTCAGAATGTGGCAGGCGGGACATTGGCTTCCCCCAGCATGAAGTTGGCAGGTCATTGCCCTCAGCCACACATTCTATGTGTCTAGAGCTTGAGGGAACATGCTTATCCTTTGTATGCTAGAACACCATTTGTTGCAAAGTCATTTTGAGACAGTTACCTCTTTTGACAGGTCCTTAGGCCTGATAGCTTTGTGCATTCATGTAGCTCAGTCATCTCATGTGAGAACTGCTCAGTGTGGGTTGTTGTTATAAATGGGGTCTCTAGTTTGCTGAGGTATGGACCCTGCCGAAGTAGGCACCACAATCCTAGTCAGGGCAAGTCAATTACACAACATAAGTTAGCCTGTGCTCACCCTTTGGAAGCTTGGCGCAGAGCAGACAGGCCTAACTTAGAAGGCAATGTGTAAAGTATTTGTGCAGCACACACAATAATCACAGGGGGGACACCACAAAAAATAGACTCCACACGGATGTATAAAAATAAGGCTTATTTATCTGGTTAATTTAAGTTCAGCACGATATAGATCCAATTTTGTAAATAGCAAAGGACTTACTGTGCAGGTTCCGAAAATAAAGCCAGGTTGATGAGCAAATGTAGAGAACCAAGCTGTGGTGCCAGAGGACTCCTCCGCACATGTGCACAATATCTGTATGGGCTCTTGTACTGTCCTGGTTGTGCTCCTCTCGGGGAGATGTGCGAGGCTAAGCTGGGTCAGGCCGTGCAAGTCGACTAGAAAGGAGCGAGCGGCAAAGGAAAGCAGGGCCGTTGTGGATGGTTCACAGGTGTTAGTGGCAGTATGGAAAAGTCACTCAGGTTGACTTGAAAGGAGCAAGCGGCAAAGGAAAGCATGGCAACAACGGACAATTCACAAGTGTAAGCGGCACAAAATAGGGTGTTGGGGAGACAGAGTAAAGCTTGCAAGAGAGATTTATTTTTTAATACATTTTTTTCACTCTTGTACAGTAGGACTAAAGTAATAAATAAATAGATTTGTAAATACATAGTAAGGGACTATATGTGTAAGGAATATAATAATGGATATAATATTATGAGATTTAAAGTTGTGTTGTATAAACACAGAGTTTCAAGATCACTTTTTTTACTTCTCCCATCCCTGTTTCTTCTCTCTACCACCCACCCTTTCATCTGTTTCTTCTCCCCCACCCATCCTCCATCCCTCTTTCTTAATGCCCCCTCCCACCCCAACCCTCTTTCTTCATTTCTTGCCTTTTTCTTCTGAACATGCCTTTCTTCTCCCTCCACACGTCCTCCCATCCCTCTTTTTTTCTCCCCATCCCTCTTCCCCCACCATTAAGCACCCACCCCGTCCCTATTTCTTGTCCCCCTCCCACCTGCACCTGTCTCCCTTTACCCTCCCAACTGAGAGATGAAAAATAAGTTATGTGAAGGGACCATATCAATGGTTAGAGCGGCAGACCCTGATGCAGAAATCTGGCCCGGGACCAGGGTTCAATTCCCGCCTCTGCGGGTCTTGGGCTCAATTTCCTCGGACCTGATAATTCTCGCATTGGTGCCTAATCTAATTCATGGGTCCCATTCTGTAACTCTGGGCAATAGCTTGCTTAATCTCCACAACGGCCCCAACAGCGCTGGGATGCCTGGCTTCTCCTTGGAGGTTGCCCAGGAGTGGGCACCTCACAGGGAAAAGCCAGGAGGGGTTCCACAGCGGTATGCGTACAGCGCCTTGAGACCCTAACGGGTGAGTAGTGCGCTATACAAGTACGAAGTTTACAGTTTACCAGCAATGGCTGCTTCATACCCCTTTTTTAAAATTATCCCATGTTTTCATATAACTTACCCCCGTCGTTGCTTCCGCCGTTTGATGGGTTTTTGCGATAGTGCATAATCTTTTGGTGGTTTACTGCTCTTATGCAGAGGGAATGATGTAGCGTTGATCGGGTGTGGGCATCTGTATCTAAAAAGAAAGGTTTTTTTCTATGGAAGACAAAGGCTGTTCCACAAAGGTCTTGGTTTTTTACTTCCTTGCAAAATAGGGTGTTAGTTATGGCCGCATATTGACAGGGAGAGGTGCCCCCTTTCCCTTCATTTGTTTTGTATTGCGCCGTAAGAAGCCTTATGGTTGCTTCAGGGAACCTTGGGACAGGGTGCAAGTGGCACATAGGCAAAGATCAGACAAGGAGAGAAAAGGCAAAGCTACACAGAAGTAGGGGCATTAACTTTGCAAAACACCCGTGTGGGATTAGAATGTGGTGCGCGCGGCAGTGTGTGACGGGGAGATAGAATGTGGGTGGCGGCTGGGAGTAACGGGAGGTCGTGGCGAGCGGTTATTGGCAGTAGTATTTCTAGACTGTTCACGTTCATACTGCCTCCTTTCATTATTCCTAGTTGTTAAACTGTAATATAATGTCAAGCATCCAACCTTCACCATTTTTTCTTGCGGAGCCTGGTGAGCCTCCTATTCAATGGGAGTTATGGATTTACTTATTTGAAGCCTATGTGGATGTTTTAGAAGATCAAGATTGCACGCCTGATAGACATTTGGCCTTGTTGAAACATAGATTAGGTGCGGTTGGCTTAAGAGAATTTAAGAATTTACCTCCAATAGACAATGTAGGAAATGTGGATGTTTATCAGCTTGCAAAGGAGAAACTTCATGAACGATATGGCGGGAAGATTAATGTAGTTCTGGAACGCTACAATTTTTACTCCAGAATACAGCATGATGATGAGACTATAGATCAATTTGTTGCTGCTCTCAGAGGTTTAGCGGTTACTTGCAATTTTGAACAAATATCTTATGACCAGGTTTTGCAAGATCAAATCCTAATGAAAACAAAATCTCGTAAAATTCAGGAGAAATTATGGTCATGTGGCAGTGAATTGACGTTGAAAGGAGCCATTGATGTAGCACGTACGATGGAAGTGTCTGAAAAATACATCCGAACTGTGAGGAAAAATACTTCTGACTTGGACCCTGAGTTTAATGCTGTCAGTGCTGTGACGAAAGAATCTAAAGGGATGGAAAAAAAAAGTGAATGGAAAAAGAACAATACGAAAAATTGTTATAGATGTGGGGCTGGGGATCATCTTGCTAATTCCAAAAAGTGTCCTGCACTTAATAAGATTTGTAATTTGTGTAAAAAGATTGGCCATTTTGGCAAGGTGTGTAAGAGCAGTATGAATGTGAAGGGTGTGAGTTATGTTGCAGCTCAAGAGGATTCTGATTCCACCAATTTTCAGAATTTAGTCTTAAGTGTGTCATCCGAAGACGATAATATTTTACCACTGCAATCCTCTGGGTTACCGACTTGCAAATTGAGCATTGATGGTATTGAAGTTACTGCAATGGTGGACTTGTGTGCAAGGTTCACCATTATGTGTGTGAGTATGTTTGAGGAATTGTGGCCGGGCAGAAACCTATTACCCACGGATGTCAACCCTGGAAGTTATACTGGTCATAGAATTTCTATGGTTGGATATACAAATGTATGCATTAAGTTTGGGGGTAAGCTGTGTAAGGGAAGGTTGTATGTTGCTGAGAAGGGTCAGACGATCTTGGGATGGCCACATATTAAGGAGCTGGGTATCAAAATTAATTCTACGAAAATGTTTCCTGTGTATGGTGTAATGGATTATAATTTCCAAGGTACTCTGCAATATGATGAGCTGGACGAGTGCTATCCAACAGTTTTTTCAAAGTCTTTGGGCAAATTGAAGAATTTCAAACACAGGATCATATTAAGAGAAAATGCTAGTCCAGTGAGGCACAAATTACAGAATGTTCCGGTGCATTATAGATCTAAATTTAAGGATTTGCTGAAGGACTTGTGTCAAATGAATATAATTGAACCAATGGAAGGTTCGGACTGGATTTCTCTGGTTGTTTTGTCCCTTAAAAGCACTGGGGAGCTGAGATTATGTGTTGATTTGAGATCTCTGAATGATGCTATTTGGGTGGATACTTTTCCCTTACCAAATTTGCAGGAATTGGTATCATCAGTATTTCAGGCTACTGTTTTTTCTACCATCGATCTATCTAGTGCTGACCACCAAATTGAATTAGATGAGGGTTCAAAACATTTTACAGCATTTATAACTTCAGAGGGTGCTTTTCAATACAAAAGGATGCCCTTCGGCCTGGCAAGCGCGTCTGCTGTTTTCCAAAGAGAAATGAACAACATTTTTAGCAAGGTGCAAAATGCTAAAGTTTTTCAGGACGATATTTTGATATATGGGCGTGACAGATAGGAACATGATAGTGTGTTGATGGAGGTTTTGAAATTACTAAATGGATTGACTGTTCGGAAAGATAAATGCAAATTTGGTCAAATGCAAGTGGAGTATTTAGGCCACATTATTTCCCGTGAGGGTATTCGTCCCAAAGTAAGTCATGTGAAGGCTATTGTTGATGCACCTGAGCCGAAATGCAAAGAACAACTAATGTCATTTTTGGGACTTACTGAATTTTATTCGAGATTTATAGAAAACTACGCGACTAAAGTGGAGACCTTAAGAAGGTTATTGAAGAAGAATGTTCCGTTTATTTGGGGGCAGGAACAAGCGGAATGTTTTGATTCTATCAAACATGAAATTGTTAAAGCTCCATGCCTTAAACCTTTTGAGATCAATACAGATTACGTGATTGCAGTAGATGCTAGTAATTATGGGATTGGTGCAGTGTTATCACAAAGTAATAGACACGAGAAATGGATTGTAGCCTATGCTTCACGTACATTAACGCAATCTGAGAGAAATTACTCTGTAATTGAAAAAGAATTGTTAGAAGCTTCATGGGCTGTTGAAAGGTTTTGAATGTATGTATGGGGGAAGTAATTCAAACTATGTACAGATCATAAGCCCTTGGTCAATATTTTACAACCGGGGGTGGAAAGAATTTGTCACCAAGATTAGCGAGGCTAGCCTCTAAGTTGCAAATGTATTTTTTTTAAATAATGTATGTACTGGGTAGAAACAACAATCTTGTACTCCGAAGGGTGTGCGTGAGATTGTTGTAAGTAGGAGTCATGTTGGTCATGGTGGAATGTCAAGGAACAAAAGGCAGATGAAGGAATTTTTCTGGTGGCCGGGTGTGGATGCGATGGTTGACAGATATGTGAGAAATTGTTCTATTTGTGCTCGGAGTGACAAGAGTGCGAAACTGTGTTCTGCTCCCTTGTTACCAGTTGAATTACCTGATAGACCTTGGCGGAAAGTGGGTATTGACTTTATGGGGCCGTTTTCTACATTACCTATGAAAGAGGCATATGCTATTGTTTTGGTTGACTATTTTTCGAAATGGCTGGAGGTTGAATTTGTGAGCAAGATTACTACTGAAAGTGTGATTTAATTTTTTGAAAATATATTTGCTAGGGAAGGTGTTCCTGAAGCACTTGTGTCAGATAATGGTGTACAGTTTACATCTAAGAGAATGACTGCATTTCTGGAAAGGAAAGGTATTAAACACATCAGAGTAGCTCTATATAATCCTTCTTCTAATGGCCAAGTTGAAAGGTTTAATAGAGTGGTTAAGGAGACTATACAATTGGCTTGTAAATCAGGTATTCCTTGGAAATTGGCTATAAGAGAGATGCTTACGTCTTATAGGATGTCGCCACATTCTATGACTGGAAAGATACCTTTCGAGTTATTGAGAGGAAGGAAGCCGTCCACCAGGTTGGTGCCATGGTGGTTAATGGAAAGGAATCAAGCGAAATTTGGTGTAGTCTGTGACAATGTGATGAGGGACAAGGTATCAGAGTATCAAATGTGTACCAAATTGCGCCATGATACCAGATCTAGTTCGGATGAGTTGGTTGTGGGGCAAAGTGTCCGTGTCAAAATACCGGGAATTGTTGAGAAAGGTAAACCTCAGTGGTCCGAGCCTAGAAAAATTGTTAGGATTTTGAGAACTGCAGTGAAATTGGACGATGGGAAAGTATGGAATGTAAGACGCATATCGATTTGTAGAAAGGAGGACACTGATGTTAAACATGGTAATGAAAGTTTAGATGAGTGTAGTGGGTATCTGCTTGGGAATGAATGTGCTTCCTCTGTTAAGGCATTGAGTTCTCGTGAGACGCATGTAAATGTGGAGGAAGTTGTTCGTCGTGGTGCGAGAGATAGAAGAGCCCCAATATATCTAAATTACTATGTAACGGATTGAGATAGGTCTATATGTATATTTCCTTTATTTGTGGTGAGTTATTATTGTTAAGATTCTTATGCAGTTCAGTTTTTGTTTATGCAAGTTATATGTCCCTGCATTGCTATATTATATAATGTTCCTGTGTTTTTTTATTGGGGGGGAAGGTGTGTGGGATTAGAATGTGGTGCGCGCGGCGGTGTGTGACGGGGGAGATAGAATGTGGGTGGCGGTTGGGAGTAACGGGAGGTCGTGGCGAGCGGTTGTGTTCGTGGTTGCTGCCGCTTATGTACTGCTTACGTACCTTTTGCCGATTAAAGAATTGAATCTTGGAATTCATCCCCGCGTATCTTTCACAACCCCTCATTTAAATTGCTCAACATATCCCCATCATGTTTCTTGCAATGCCGTATCTTGTGCTGTGGTGTAATATCAGTGCATCCAGATCCTTGTTGGCGTCTTTGCGGCATCTTAAGTGACTGGTGTTAATATACGACGCAACTCACTGCAACTTCTTTCTTTGAAATCAGAAGGATGAAATGCTAAGGAGGCCGTGCTGGAATTTCCTGCAGTTGGCCTAGATGTTTCTACTGCTGGTGCAGAAATCCACCCTTATCCCATTTTATCTCATTCTTGCCAAACACCAATATGTTCTTGACAAACCAGTGTGTTACACATGATAACAAACATTGTAAACGTGGCAGCTCAGCAGCAGTAGCTACTTTGCTTATTGCCCCGTCTCTCCTGCCCCCTTCCTCGTCCTGTTCCCCACCAGCCCTACACCTTACCCTCTCAGGTGTTGCATTTTTTTTTTTATATGTAGCGCGAAATAAGATTGATGACTTCGGTGCGCTTTACATGAGAAGTGGATTATGTTACAGAAGGTCGGATTAATTCGATTTATTGCTAGTATGGTGTTGCTTATCCCTCCCATCATCCCCTCATCGCTGTTTACACCCTCCGTTGCTTCCAACCCTTCCAACAGAACAAATCATGTTTGTCGTAATATGCAATTATTAAGTGGTGGACATGATTCGCGGAGGCCGTCCACCTTGGAAATGTTTCTTATCAACCTGAGCTCCAAGCCAGGTTAAAGATCCTCGATCTTAAGGAGTCTATTATTTGCAGTAAGGTCAAATGAGTTGATTGTTTTTCGTCTTCTTACTAAATGGCTGGACAATTGGCCGCCATTAGCTGTACTTCCGCCATTAAGGTAAAACCACAGACCCCATGAGGACACTGTTAAAGGACAGTTTTTACCTGACTCGAAGAAAGACTGAAAAGGGAAGCACTTGCAACAATGAGAGAGCTATTGGCTTTGTCAGTGGTTTAGCCCCGTCAGACAGCAACGTGGCTGATAATCTTTGTTTTTACTTTCAGCCTTGCTGCTATACCAGATAGCTACAAACAATGACAACACCAAAGGTTCTTTTGGAGATGAGACCTATTGGCTTTGCCGATACTTGTTTTTGGGACTGCCCCTTCTTTCCATCACTAGACCTTGACTCACAGCAAGAGAGAGAATACGCAAAAGGGGAAGACGGAGAAAGAGGACAGATCCTTAACAAAGGGACAAAGTAGGAATGAAAAGGATCTGCAAGAGTGACCTAAATTGACATGAAGCCTGTAGTAATGGTGAAAGAGGCAAGAAGGGGGAGCAAGACGACGCAGCCTTGGTGCTTAGCAACCCGGGCATTCGATAGCGCCGGCTGCGAGTTTTTCAGCAAACTTTGATTCCTGACGCGTATTATTTTACAAATTAAGCGCTGGTAGGTAGGGTGACCGTGCGTCCGTAAGCGCACTTTACATAACTGAGCAGTGAACCTTCTCGTGTACAACTGATCATGAGACACTGAGGGAATCTTGTACATATCTGATGTCTCGCCATATTCTTTGCAGGTACTGCTTTTATTAATAATCTGGTACTCCATAATACTCTTCTTATTTTGGTATGCTGTAAGTGGCAGGTTTTTCTACCACCACGTCCATTGATAATCAGCTCACCGCCCCTGCAAGGTTACGCTGGCGTGAGGCGAATTTGAACTCCAGTCCTGTCAGTCACAGCAGACGTCAGCGGAGAGCGTGTGACGCGGCGAGCAGCGCCTGCCCTGCCTTCAGCACTCCTCGGGCCCAGCGAGTGCCTGTCAGTACGTGTGTGGGGCTCCCGTCACCCTCGCGCCGCGGGGGCCGTTATTAACCCCACTCGTCGTGCGGACGTCCTTCCTTCACCCCCACGCACGTGCGGTGTCAGCGCCGGTCACGGCCGGTAATCGCGCGGTGACATGACAGGTAATTGATGCCCGGGCCCTGCCTCGTACAGATGGGATCCTTCCACGGGCTCGTGTCCACTTGAAGAGCGGTGTCATCGGCGGGCAGGCGGGAGATGGACGACCTTTGCGTCGGAGGAGCTGTCTGCGCGCCGCTCCCGCGGCATTAATAACCAGCCCTCGTTACCTTTCACACAGCGCCAAGGTGACGGATCGCTCCGGAGCAGGGCCCGTCTGCCTGGAGCGTCGCTGACTTACAGAGCCCACAGCTCCGCGGTTCCCTGAAACTAGCCCCAGCCCACGGTATTCGTGTGTCACTTCGAAGTGCTATGCCAAAAGACTGGAGGGTACGGGGTTGGTGTAAATCATTTGTCTGGCGGTGGTCACTGCAGGGCCATCCATGACCGTCGTGGAACAAGCGCCCTTGGCCCTAATTCAAGGAAGAGGAAATGTTCTTTAGTCCCTTATTCAGGGAATACTAGATGCAAATCATTTGGTGTTGTGGATTTCTCACATTTCTTGCCGTGATGCCACTGCACCTGCCGACTAATGATAGCTACGCCTTTGGTACTTGCACGAGGCTGAATGGTCAGTGGAGTAAGACCCTCAGAGCTGCCCTTCTGTACTGGGATAAGCGACCTGGCAGAGAGGAAGTTGATTATATAGGTCGATACTGTGGGATGTGTGCTATCATCGGGGCCACTGGAATTATGGGGCAAGAGAGGACCAAATTATGTAGCAGAGTTGACTAAATTATACCTCAGAAAAAGCCAAATTATATGGTGTAATGCAGCACTTCTGCAATAGTACTACTTCATTATTTTGTCATGCATACATACAGGGCACAAGTTCTTAAAAAAAAGTAGGGGGTACTGACCAAGTTAGGCTCTATGTAAGTGACATCCTAGTGCGTGACATCACAGTCAGTGCATGACGTCGCAGCGTGTGACATCACACGTGGCATCAAAGGAAGTTGCATCATAACACATGGCCTCACAAGAAGCAACATCAAAAGAAATGACATATCTTAAGACCTCACACATATGTTTAGCAGGTGTATCATTTTTTAAAACTTTTTCAATTGATGTTTTATGTTTTTTGTACAAAAAAATCATGGTTACATTTGTGTAAGCAAAACGATAGTTACAGTTATAACGGGCAGATCGTCCAGACCTAGAGTCCAGTTATTTGAATCGGCTCAGCAGGGGTTGCTGGTCAGGGTGCTGTGGTGTGGCCCCTTGCATGATTTAGGAAGGATTATGCCAATCATGCGGAACTGGGCAGTGACCCGTGGAGAATGGGACTCTAGCCATGAATCGGGACATATTTGTACCTCTCTGATAACAAAACTGGGAGGAGGGCATAACCAAACAGCATGGGTGTGAATGATGATGTGTCGAGAGGACAGAAGCCGGCTTTACCAAGGTGGGCTGTGGGCTTGCACTTGTTGGCAGGGTCTATTGTACACCCATGTGAGTCAGTGTCAGCGAGTGTGCATGTATGCTGTTCGGGAGAGTCACAGGTGAGTCTGAGACCAGGGCGTGGGGTGGGCACGACAGCCAGAGGGTGTGTAATGATGTGATATACCTGGTCTTCATGTTGGGGATCACCCTCTTTCAGTAGTTCCCAGAATTGTATGAGCATAGTTTCTCAGGCTGCTGCTAAAGGCTTTTTGCAAAGGTGTCTTGCCTCCTGACAGTGGAGGTTAGCGCTTTCGATCTCTTCCCATCACAACAGTGTGTTGTACCACTGAGTAGGTGAAGGGGGTAGGGGAACCCTCCAGTGTAACGTGAGAGTGAGCTTGGCCAATATGAGGGCTTAGTTCGCAAACCGAGTTCTGATTGACCGATTCTTTCCCCCCTTATGTATTCCCAGGGCGGTAGCAGTCCATATTTAAGTGGGGGAGTTCTGTAGCCGTAGCAAGGACATTGTGGATGACCTACCAATTGTTTGCCAGGTTGGGACAGGATCAGAGCATGTGTTGGAAATCTGCTTCACCAGACTGACATATTGGGCAAGTGAAGTGGGTGTGGCTTGCCTGTCATTGCGTGAACAGTGGGGAGTGCAAGCTCCATGCACCTCAGACCCCTCCAGCCCCATCCTGATGGTAATTGTCCCCCCAAACAAGAAGAGCCACAGTTTCATAGCTCCTGGACAGGACTGGGAAGCCCAGTAACACCAGCGGTGGCCGACGGAAGCAAGACGGGACGGAGATGGGAACACTGCTGCTACCTCGCAGTGCGACTCAAGATGACGACACAGAGGACTGCTGCCTGGCCAGCACTGACTGTGCAGTGCTGCCAGAAACCTTTGTCTCAAACTGTGTCCCTCCCCCCATGATCCTGTGTAGGGGGTAGAGCTGCAAAGGATCGTCTCAGAGGTGCAGAGGATCGGCTCAGCAGCAGGCCTGAGTGGAGGCCCGCACCACCAACCCATCAGGACCACCAAGAGAAACGCCTTCCAGGAGCCCATCAGCAACAACGCACACAACAGCAAAGAGCTCTTCGCGATCATCAGCGAACTGACCAACCCCAGAGCGAACTCCATGGACATCCCTCCCTCCCAAGAACTCGGCAGCAACCTCTCCACCTACTTCCACCAAAAGTTAGCAGACATCTACAACAGCTTCCTGGCTCAGGACCATCCACCACCATCATACCCACCACCGAAGCTCCTACAAACCTCCAGCACCTACTCTGCTGGGCCAACATCTCCGACGAAGAAACCCTCAACATCATGAACTCTATCCACTCCGGCTCACCCTCTGACCCCTGCCCCTACCACATCTTCAACAAAGCAAGCAGCGTCATTGCACCCAAACTCCTGCACATCATCAACCGCTCCGTCAAAAATGCCACCTTCCCAGAAATCTGGAAACACACCGAAATCAAGCCCTTGCTGAAGAAACCCACCGCAGACCCAGACAACCTCAAGAACTTCCGGCCCACCTGTCTGCTCCCCTTCCCAGCGAAAGTCATCGAAAAAGCAGTCAACAGACAATTCACCAAACACATCGAGCACAACAACATCCTAGACCCTTCACAATCAGGCTTCTGGAGCAAACACAGCACAGAGACCGACCTCCTCATCGCCACAGATGACATTCGCATCCTCCTAGACAGGGGTGAGTCCCTGGCGCTCATCCTCCTCGACCTGCCCGCCGCCTTCAACACCATCTCCCGCCGCACTCTACGGACTCGTCTCCATGACACTGGCATCCGCAACAGGGCACTAGAATGGATCACCTCCTCCCTCTCCGACAGGACCCAAAAAGTCTGAGTCCCCCCCCCCCTTTTTTTTTTTTTACACAGAGGCCACCAAGATCATCTGCGGCATCCCGCAAGGCTCCTCTCTGAGCCCCACTCTCTTCAACCTCTACATGGCCCGCTAGCTACCATAGCCAGACACCCCACACTCAATACTCATACACCGACGACACTCACATAATCATCTTCCTCACCAACGACCCGCACACGGCCAAAGTCAACCTCCACAATGGAATGAAGGCAGTCGCTGCATGTATGAAGGAGAGCTGCCTCAAGCTAAATACGCACAAAACAGAATTCCTCATTATCGGCAACAACCCCTCCGCCTGGGACAACCCATTGTGGCCCATGGCCCTTGGAAGCACTCTGGCCCCCCACCAACCACGCCCTCAACCTCCGCTTCATCCTGGACTCAACATTCTCAATGAACCTTTAAGTCAGCACACTCTCCTCAGCCTGCTTCAACACCTTGCGCATGCTCCGAAAGATCTTCAAATGGACCCCAACCGCATCCAGAAGAACAGTCACCCAGGCCCTCGTCAGCAGCTGCCTAGACTACGGCAACACACTCTCTGCCGGAACCACCACCAAGGTACGGAGAAGACTGCAACGCATCCAGAACGCCTCTGCCCGTCTCATCAAGCACGCCCCCAGAAACAGTCACACCTCCGCCCTACTGAGGGACCTGCAATGGCTCCCAATAGACAAGAGAATAACATTCAAGCTTCTAACGCACGCCTACAAAGCCCTTCACAACGCCGGACCAGAATACCTCAACCGCAGGCCCCACTTCTACACGCCAAGCAGACAGCTCCGCCGACCTCGCTATCACCGCCATCCAGTGCGTCCGGAAGGCCACAGCCAGAGGAAGATCCTTCTTACACCACGCCGCCAAGACCTGGAACTCCTTTCTCATCCATCCCAGACGATCTCCCACTATCGCAATTCAGGAAAGACCTCAAAACCTGGCTCTTTGACTGATCCCCACTGATCATTGATAACTGCTCACTTGCTGCCTGCCCCCCTATTTGGGTAAGAGCGGGAGTACCATTCCAGTTAACTCAGCAATTGTTTGACCTGACAGGCTGTTAAGTCATCATAGAGGACAGACTGGAGGGAAGGGACATCGTCTTAATTAACATTTACGCCTCAAACTCTGACCAGAGGTCTTTCCTGGCAAAGCTCTTGCATATACTATTGCCATACATTACACGAGCAACTATATATGCAGGGGACTTCAAATGAATATCAACTCCTCACCTAGATAGACCACACCCACCCTTACTGGAGTTGCCCGCCGTTAGTTTAGCTAAGACATTCTGAGACTGGCAAACTCAGCGGGGCCTGGTGGACACATGGAGAAAACAACGTCCTGGAGTTTGCGAGTACTTCTACTGATCAGGCTTACAAAAATTGCATGTCCGCTTGGATGCTTTCTCATGCACCCCAGATGTACTCAGTCAGGTTCAGTACTCTGAATACCTGGCAAGGACAATTTCAGATCACAAATCACTTCTCATGACACTAATCTGTCATCGAACCCCTGCCAGAATCCCAACATGGAGGCTGAAGCCAGAATCCCTGGAGAAAGCTTTAAGGCACAAATAATGCAATATTTTCTAGAGAACAGGAGGACATTACAGTGGAAGTAGGACACCTTTAAGACAGTTTTATGAGGCAACTCATAGCCTCATCTATGGGAATTCGATAGACCTTGCTGGCTGAGATCCTGACAGTAGAATCGACTTTGTGGGATCTTGAGACGCACCACCCTAATAATCCCAAGCTCCTCCAGCCTCTCCTCTAGCAGAGGGAAGAGGTAGAAGTTCATGTTGCGGGACTGCATTGTTTTGAATTCTGGGGTTATAAGGACCGAAAGCATGCCTGGCGCGACCGCTCGGGCTTGCTCCTAGCCTGGTTGGCAAACCCCGCAAAGCGGGGGCCTCCCATCCTGAAGTTGGTTCCGCAAGGCGGTATCCACATATACACTCAGGAGGGTATCAGTGGCTGTTTTTGCCATTATTATTCTGGGCTGTATAAAAGCTCGATCCAACACGACCTGCAGTGGGTTCAGACTTGCTTGTCCGAGGTGCCGCTGTCAAGTTTGACCCCAGAGGAAACAAATAAACTGGGGAGGGAGATCACACGGCAGGAGATTAGGGTGGCCATTAAACGGCTGGCGAAGGGTAAGACCCCAGGGATGGATGGCATACCGACCAAATTCTATGCCACCTATTTGGAAGTTCTAGCCCCGACGTCGGAGGCCCTATACAATGCATCCAGAACATCGGAAACCTTGCCATCCTCCGCAACGGAGGCGGTAATATTCCCGTTGTTGAAGCCTGGGAAGCCAGCGTATGACTGGAAGGCCTTTAGGCCTCTGTCCATGTTGAATGCAGACTACAAATTGCGAAGTAATATTCTAGCAACCAGGCTCCTCCCGCACATCAAGAGGCTTGTCCATGCCGATCAGGCTGGATTAATCCCCACTCGCAATATAGCTCTTAACATCAGGTGGCAATTGACACTTATGGAAGTGGGCAACTGCAACCCGACAACGGTGTTCGAAGTCGACATAGAGAAAGCCTTTGACAGCCTAGAGTGGAATTTTTCCATGTGGTACTGCACCCTATGAAACTTTGGCATGGCTTCCTTAAATAAGTTAAATTACTTTACATCAATCTCAAGGCACGTGTCCAGACAGGCCACACAATTTCGGACATCTCCATAGTGGAGAGGGGCACCCATCAGGGATGCCCTTTATCTCTCTTTCTTTTTGCCTTGGCTGTGGAGCCTCTGGCAGCCGAGGCATGCACCGGGATCAGTTATAGAGGTGTTGAACTAGAGAACACTGGCACAGAATCTCCTTATTTGCAGACGACCTTCTGATAATTCTCCAAGTTGTGCAGGGAGACCAGGGCGGTACTAGAGCAATGCTGGACCGCGTTGGGGCCCTATCTGGCCTCCAGGTGAAGTGGTGACAGTCACTGCTATTCCCCCTGCCTGCAGGAGGACCCCCCCCTGAGGACACTCGCCAGCTCCAATGGGATGCCTGCCTTACCTGGGAGTCAAGATATATCATGACCGCTTGATCTGGAAGGAACCATCAGAGCAGTGATCTGATCCTTGTGCTTCTACATAGAATTTCAGGAGGACGTTGCCACTGTCATTGGGAAGAATTTCCTTGCTAAAGATTGTGGCATTCCTGCAGCTCCTGTATTTTTTCAGGACACTCCTAGTTTGGATCCTCCGGGCGGTGTTCAGGGAGCTTGACACCTTAGCTGTTACCTTCATTTGGGAGTCGAGCCGTCGCAGGGTGGCACTCGCAACACTGAAACACCCAAAATTAAAAGGTGGCCTAGCTGCGCCTGACTTTGATTCATATTATCTGGCAGCACAACTCCAGTGGTTAGTTCTCTGGCTGGCATGTAAGCACATTCCAGAGGGACAAGGAACTCGTGCAGACCCTTCTCCAGGTGAAGCACCCATTAGTATCTCGCCCAACTGGTCTTAGGGTGGTAGTACAATGTTGGAAGCGGAGTCTGAGAAAGACACATACAAAGGTTCCATGTTCACCAGATTTGCCTCTTATTGTACTATTGGAGCTTCCTCATGATTGGATTGGAGGGCCTTGTAAGACTGGGTGGCTGCAGAAACGACTTCAGTCAGCAATCTCTACCGTACTGGAGAGCTTCTTCCCTTTGAGGAATTCCAGTAGGAATTTGACTTACCCCAAGGGCATTTCTTACTACACAGAGCGCTTACTGGAGCAATTGGACAACAATGGTGTAGTGGCACAGTAAAGCCCTCGCCCCATACCTGCTGCCGCTACATATCTCTATCCTCGGGGGGCCTTCGAAACCGTGACATGCCTGTACAGAGCTATAGGAGCAGCGGTACATTGCCTGCTGGAGACGCTCTGAAACAGATGGGGAGATGACTTCGGAACCCAATAGACGAGAAGGACTGGGATAAAATAGTATATAGAATCCCCAAAATTTCTAGAAACATACACTTCATACTCATACATTTCTGTATATTGCATCTAGTGTACTTAACCCCGGAGGGAATCCATAAATAGTGTGAAGTATCTGCTCATGCTGCGAAAAATCAATCAAATTTCTTTAAAACAAAAAATCTTGGGCAAGTTAACTGGGCTGCTGGAAATATGCAGTTACGTTTGGATGGGGTTAGGGAGGCCCTCTGTAGCATCATGTATTTTATGTTTTTGAATTGTGGATGTAGGGATATGGTCGGCGGGGTACGTAAGTTCCATTGGCCACTCAGAGTCGTCTATGGGGCGCCAAATGTCTTCCTCTCATTTTTGTAAAATGGTTGTTAGAGGAATTCCTACATACTCCCAAATGGCCTTATTTAGTAACTTTTTTTAAATGACACCCAGAACCCATGGTAAACACTGGTGGGATAATAGTGTGAGGGGGAGTCCTCATCTATTGTGTGCCACAGGAGGTGGAATTTATCTAGCAGTTGGCTGTGGGCTGAGTTTCCCAGGGAGAATGCCGCAGTCGTTTTGCAGTTCATCCAGAGTTAACAAGTGACACTCTTGAAACAGTTTGCTGAAAGTGTTGATCCACTGTTCATGCCAAAACTTTTTCATTTTAAAACATCCTATGGGGTTAAGGCATATGCTGCAGAGATCTTTATATGCCAACTAGATCTCAGGGAATAATAATACTTATGGTAAAATAACCCTGGAATTTAATGTACTTGCAGGAGAGATTTGTGTTTTGTCTTGTTCCAGTTTTGAATCAAAGTAGCATAGAGGGTTAATATAGCTCCTGCAAAGCGCATTAGGTAGCACGCAGATGACAGATTTTTATTTTATGTGAATAAGTAAGTGGGCGACTGATTTTAAAACAGAGATCTTTTTGTGATATGCAGTTCATAAATTATAATCCTTCCTGTATAGCACCTTGTAAGCCTCATTGTCTTAATTAACACATCCTGTACATTGATTTACACACATGTGATTTAGTTTCAATGTGTAATGTGTGCATGTGATGTAAAGTGCTCTGACACCCTGCAATGGGGTGAGTTCCACTATAAGCGTTATTTAAATTGTTAGTTGTGTAAATACTGGGACAGACCAACACAGCTGACATTCTTACAGTGCATACTTATCTTTTATATACAAGGACTGCACAAAGTCAAAAGCATGCCTCTCTTAAGAACCTGTGACATGAAAAGCTGTGTGTCCTTGTTTCCCTTCCATTGCATTTAGGCGTGAGGCTCCTGGTAGCCCCCAGCCAGGATACTGCAACAAAAGGAGGCTTGATGGCCCCTTAACTTCAGCCTTTGTTATGGACCCAGCTAGAATCTAATAAGACCCTTCCCCCACCTGCACGTTGCTGCTCAGAACAAAAGCAGACAATGTGCAGACGCTGCTGAATGTGTCCTGGTGTCTGAAAATCACACCAGGACAAGTTTACGATATTTTTGTGGGGTCCAACCTCTTGGCAGTGCAGATGGCATTCATCCTATGCAAAAGGTGGGTAAATGCTGTCTACCCGTTTGTACCCTCAACTGTGCCCTGTATACGTATGTAAACACTGTCTAGGCAAAGGATTCTCATTATTAGTACCAGTTTAACACCCAAACACATCAATATATAACAGAACGGTGACGGTCAGCCTTTATGAAGTGGCTTCACAAGTGTCACTGCATTTGTTAGTAACTTTTGAGCTAGAAACAATGCAGCAGATGATGGATTATGTGGCATATCCTTAATTATGCAGTAAGATCCACTGCCTCAAAATCGAATAATTCCAGTGGCCCTGGCTGTTGTCATTCCAATAACTATATGACGCCAGATCTCTTCACCTCACCGTTCTTTTATCTTCTTCGTCCTTCACACCTTCTTCCCTCACACCTTTCCACAGCTATTATAAACAAGGGGCTTATATTGTTAGCATAATAAGGCCAGGTGCTTTCATCGACTCTTCAGCCTCCCGTGTCTGCTGCCAGCTGCTCATAATTTAAATCCACCTCACATTCCAATGAAAGATGCCCTGATCCTAATCATGCCGCGTCCATCTTTTCATCGGCCACTGTGCTACTGTGTTAAATCAGTGCTTTCAATAGGTAGGTACTGTCCAGTACTGAGTACCTGTCCTTCTTAAATTGGTAAGAGAGAGTACTTGCTCTTCTAAGCACTGCTGCAATACATTTAATGGGAGAGTATCAGCACTTCTCAGAAGAATGCAGGTACTTTAAATAGTGAAAACCTGCACTTCTATATTTCCATTGGAAGCACAGCTTTCAACCCCTCAAAAAAAGTCCTCATCTTCTCCTCTTGTAATCTGTTCAGCCACCCAATAAACCACCCTTCATCCATATTGACACTAGGAGAAATGCCTTACCATATGAGGGCCAGCTGTCCCCTGAAAAATGGCCTAATGGAATGTTAAATGTTCATCCCTTGCCCAACCCTGCACCCCCTGTTAGATAGATGGAAAAGTCCCTTTAATGGTAATGGATGTGCACCCTTGCTCTCACTGTCCAAACTGTATTGATGTCTGGATAGCTACAGCTGATTTTTGTTGCCATGGGTAAACATGGACCCTGTGTGTGTTTCATGACATTGGCTTGTCTAATGGATTGCAGTCTTTTTTGACTGTGATGGGCACCTAAAGCTACCCTTGTGGTAGTGAAAGGCCACTGCCTTTACTCGGAGATAAGCAGCATGAGTGTGGTGGTGGCAGCATACCTTGTAGTGATCAATAAGATTAAACAAATCCTTTTTACCTGTGTCACGGGAGTGAGGCCTACAGGTGCACTGATTTAAAGTTCCACCTATTTACTTTACTCATCCTCGGCTTGCATTAGTTTGGTGTGTAGTACTACGCAATTCGGTGTGGTGTACATGTGTTGGGTATATATAACTCCCTGGGACCAAGGATACAGGTTTGGGAGCCAGTGAAGAGTGAAAGGAATAGCCACTTGCCAGGGCTGAGATTGACCTCAATGGCAAGGGGTCATGACTGATTTTAGAGTAAAGTAAAAACATGGAGCTGGATATCTGTTGGACAATGATTTGAATGACCCTGACTTGTTGCTAGGACCAGAAGCCTTTGTGGTTTAAACCATGTCAGCTGTGATGACTAGAGCACAGACTGCACAGCAGTTTCAGAGTGGGACTGGGATCTTTCCTGATTTGCAGGAGCCAGAACAAGGTGGTTTGTAGAAAAGAGCAGGCACCCAGAAAGCAATGTCCATGGAGGTCATCACTTCTGTTCCAGAGAAAGGGAAAGATGGTACTCCTGAAACAGAACAATGCTGGTTCCTGGGTCGCTTCCAGAGTTGCATGATTTGCTAGAGCACCTACTTGGGAAGATATACGTGAAGCACAGGAGGAGTGCCCTACGCTTGTGGGACTTCGAAAGGAACCCCAGGATCAAGGCAGCAAAGGAGTGATAAGGAAACACTATGTTGCCTGGGAAGGATGCACAGAGACACAGGGAGGTTCTATAGAACCTGTCTTGCTTGTCCAATGAGTAGTAAGACAGGAGTGAGGACTAAGGCACTGCTCATACCTCTACCAGTTGAAGGCGTTCTGTTTGAGCTGTTGGGAATAGACATAATTGATCCATTTGACCCCCACTGTCAAGAAACAAGTATATCTTGCTTGTGGCGGATCATGCCACCTGGTACCTGTAAGCTGTACGTCTGAGAAGCATAACTGCATGGGTGGTTGGAAGGGCTCGTCTGGGCATCTTTTATAAGGGTTGGATTACCAAGGATGGTCATTTTTGACCAGGGAATACATTTCATTTCCTCTTATAGGAGTGCGATGTGGGAGCGAGTGGGTGTGACATTCCACTTCTCTACGGCTTACCATCCACAATCCAACAGCTTGATGGACCAATTTAACAAGGGTCTGAAGAGCATGATAGGAACTCTGCCAGAGACCTTCAGGAGGAAGTGGGATCTTCTCCTGCCATGTCTCTTTTTGCCTACTAAGACATCCTGCAGAAAGAGGCAGTGTTCAGTCTCTTTGAGCTTCTGTATGGATACTTGATGCAGGATCTACCTACCTTAGTTAGTAATGTGTGGGAAGAAATTTGAGTCTCCAGAGAAAGATGTGGCGGACTCTGACCACATGTAGTTGATAGCATAGTACAAGAGAAAACCTTCAGGCCTGCCAAGTGCTGATGAAGCAGTGGTATGACCAGGAAGCTATGCTGACTGTGTATCCGAAAGATCAGAAGGTGCTGGTGCTAAAGTCCCAGGGCTTTGGAGGGCAAATAGTGTGGGCCATACTAGGTATTTCTGAAGATTTCTGAGGTTAACTACTTGGTGGGCACGTGTGCCACAAGGAGGGGCCAAGAGCGTGTTTCATGTGAACAGGCTGAAGTCTTACCTCTGGAAAGATTACACACTGAGGACCTCATTTCGAGTATGGCGGTAACCTGACCACCGTGGTGGTGAAGAGACCGCTGCTAGGCTGGCGGTGCAGACCACCATATAACAACTATGACGTGAACCTAGCGCAACACAGCCAACTTACCACCACTGCGGTCGAGCCGCTGCCGGTAGCCATCTTCAGGCTGGCGGTAACCAAAGTACCTCCCACCATATTACTAGTCACCAGGACGCCAGGATTTCCGGGGCGGGCTGACCGCGACGAAAAGATTGGCGGAAACAGAAAGTACAAAAGGATACATTTGCCTCTAGGTACACAGACGCGACTGGTCGCCCAGTTGGTGCCAGACCTCCTGCCTGCTTTGAGAAATCCCCATGCCATTGCACCAACAGTACAGGTGTAGGCAGTCCTGCATTTTCTGGCCAGTGGCTCATTTAAGGTGACTCTGGGACTGGCTGCGGGGATGTCACAGCCCAAGTTCAGTATGGTGTTACAGGATGTGTTGGATGCCCTACTCAAGCATATGAACAGGTACCTAAGGTTCCCACAACGTGCTGAATTGAACACTGTTAAGACAGCCTTTTACAACATTTCAAATGTCCCACATTTAATAGGGGCCATTGATGGGACTCACATTGCCTTGGTACCTCCGAGGGCCAATGAACAGGTCTACAGAAACCGGAAGAGTGCATATTTGCTCAGTGTACAAGTGGTGTGTCTTGCAGACGAGTACATATAACACGTGAGAGCGAAATTCCCTCGTTCGGTACATGATTCCTACATCCTGAGGAACAACATTGTCCCTGTATTGATGTTACAGCTACAGGGAGAAAGGGCCTGACTAATAGGTATGTGTAGTGCTGTCCATGTCAAACGTTTGATATCCCTCCCTACACAGACTGCACTATGCCTAGCACTGTTTCCTATAATCATATCTCCCCTTTCCACACAGGTGACCCCGGATACCCCAGCCTGCCCTGGCTCCTAACCCCTGCTAGATATCCAACTACAGGAGGGGAGACCAGGTACAATGAGGCACATGGCCGGACTAGGCAGTGATAGAGAGGACTTTCGGCCTCTTGAAAGATAGATTTAATTGTCTTCATGTGTCTTGTGGTGCCCTACAGTAACAACTAGGAAAAGTCTGCAAGATCATTGTTGCCTGCTGCATGCTCTATAATCTGGTCCTCCGAAGGCACATCCCACTGTTGGAGGAGGGGGACATTGATACTGGTGCAGTGGCTGAGGCTGGTGACCCTAATACTGCAGAGGAGGCAGACGAGGAGGCACATGACAACAGGACTGGCGATTCATCACTACTTTCGATGATTTTCAGGTGTGTGTGATGGGGATGTTATGTGCATTTGGACCATGTATTGGAAAAGCTAGTCTGTACTTAGGTTTTGCATGCATTAAGATGCGTGTGGAGACTACTGCCTTCCCTGAAAGGTTGCTGAATTACCATGAGGCGTAGTGGACATGCATTGTTGCCAATGACGTGTTTAATGCTGGTGCCATGACGAAACATCCCTATGGTCGTACCCAAGTTTATTGATCCTCAGTGTGACTGTTTGGGTAAATGTAAGGGATGCTTATCAGACTTCTCCTGTTGTGTAGGCCTATCGTGCTGTATTGGCAACTACCTGTTCCTGAGTATGCAAGGAGGTGATCGGTAGAGGATGTCACCTATGAGAAATCTTTACATTACTACACATGTGTGTGGACTACATGCCTTTCAACATTGAGCCTTATTCCATGTTTCTTTCCCCTCTTCAGGTCACTTGTCTGTTTGCAAGCTGATTACTGAAATGCCTGTTGACACCCTTGCCACTGGATTTTACTACATTATGGATGTACTTACACACCTGCTGGAGATTCCTACTACATCTGTCATTTTGACAGTCTTGTAGTCCAGAAATGTGTATTTGATTGTTGCTTGTAAACAGAAATGCCACTTTAAACCATGAAGACACGTGCACCATTAATTGTGCTCATTGGTGTTTGAGTGTTGCACATCACAGTTCAGAGGAGTGGGGACATGATTTCAGTGATAATTAGAGTGGGTGGTCCAGTTGTATGTTTAACAGGTCTTGGGATGATGGAAACCTGGCATTAAACAGCCAACAGGGTGTATCAGTGGCACACAAGGGTAACAGTTCAGGAGATGGATCACTTCCTGGTGGGGGGATTGGTCTTTGCTTCTGGTTCTGCAGGATGTCTGGATGGTCGACCTCTTTTACAGGGGGTACCTCAGCTGTAGGGGCAGGGGCGCTGGTGGCCTGTGGGTCCTCCTGCTGGGCCTCCATTCCTGTAGAAGGTACTGATGTAGAGGGCAGAGGTATTGTGTGACTACTGGATGGCTCCTGCTGTTGGGTGGAGGACATACACAGGATGGTGTTGAGTTCTTTGAACACCCCTAAAATGGAGACCATGGTGTCATTGTGTATCTGCCACTGCTGCATGGCCTCCTGGTGGTATTCACCCTGCAGCCCTTGGGTCTCCTGCAAGGTGGTGAGTATCTGGCCCATCTTGTCCTGGGATTGCTGGTAGACTCCCAGGACTCTGGAGACGGCCTCCTGGCCAGTCGTGTCCTGTTGCTGCCTTGTCCTTTGGCCCACGATTGCCCTCCCACTGGCCCTTGCCCTCTGTGCCTGTGCCCCTGGTGCAGTGTGCCCCCTCCCACTGACACCAGGACCGTCATTGTCTTGGGATTGGAATGTTGACTCATGCCCCTGTACTGTGGTGCACACTGATGTTTGATATGTGCTTGGGACACAGGTTTGGGAAGGTGGGCTCTACTGTGCAATGGATGCCACAGGGGAGGGGAATTTAATTGTGGGCAGGGTGAGTCTGGTGGTGGTGGACTGACCACTCATGCCTGATGGCCAGGTATGTCATCCCTATCCAGACATCCAGGGGATTCCCCCTATATTGGACCTACTTCCAGGGCTG
Organism: Pleurodeles waltl; assembly: GCF_031143425.1. NCBI lineage: Eukaryota > Metazoa > Chordata > Amphibia > Caudata > Salamandridae > Pleurodeles > Pleurodeles waltl. Next base: position 399,502,499 of record NC_090448.1, read on the forward strand.
GGCTTTCTGTCACTGGCATCCTCTGCTGTGTGGCAGTACTTTGGAAACCCGTGTAATGAGAGGTATTGTGTTACATGATGATACTGTACTAATGGTACACATGGTTGTATGCCATCATTGTCTGGATTAGCAGAGCAGTAATGGCATTGACAGTTTCTTGACTCAGTTGAATGTTGCTATGGTCCTATTTTGATCTATAGTTGGTATTGGTCTTGCTACGGTCATTACCATGTTCTGATGTGAATTGCAATTTCTTGTTGGAGAAGGGGGGTCACATCGTTTTACTTGCAGGTGCACATATGTAAAGTGGATTTAGCAGTCATGCAAGGGTAGGGAGTGTTGCATTGTGGTAGTTGTAGTACTTGCTGCAGTGTGGGGAATCCATTCACTAGGTGGGCCTATGAGGGAATGGTGTTAGTAGGGAGCTGTGGCATGCAAGGGAGGGTATTGGGTCCATGGTGATTTTGTGCACGTGAGAGTGGTGTGAGTGAGTGACAGGTTGGTGGGGGTACATGTTGTGCAGGTGCACATGGTGGCTGGGAAGTGTAGTTGACTTACCTGTGTCCAGTCTACTTGGTATTCCCGTCATCCGCTCTGGGTGTATAATGGCCAAGACTTTCTCCTCCCACAATGATAATTCTGGGGGAGGTGGTGGGGCCCACCACCAGTCCACATGATGGCAATTTGGTGTTGTGATGCCATGGCCCGTAACTTCCACCCGTAGGTGATTCCATCTCTTTCTAATGTCATCCCTCGTGCAAGTATGGTTTCCCGCTGTGTTCACCCTGACGACGATCCTCTGCCATGAGTCCATTTTCCGGGCTATGGATGTCTGCTGGACCTGTGCTCCAAACAGTTGTGGCTTCACTCTGACGATTTTGTCAACCATGGCCCTCAGCTCCTCGTCTTGAATCGTTGGCTTTTTTTGTGGTGCCATGGTGGGGTGTGTGCTCTTGTTGTTGCGTGATGAGTGTTCAGTGTGATGGTGCCTGTGATATCTAGGTGCAGTGCCTTCTGTTAGTGTGCTCTTGCCTTGCTATGTCAGACTTTCTGGGTGCAAAGGATTCTGGGTATGTGTGGAGGTGTGTTTTGTCGTGCCCTGGTGTGTGTGTGTGGTGTCTGTGTGTATAAGGTGTGGGGTATTGGTTTTGTCCAATTTGGTGCAGTGTTCTGATGGAGGTGCTTTTTTTATTGGTGTCAGTTCGGACAGCCAATGGATTGCCACGGTGCTGATTTGTGATTCGTGATTTGGAGCAAGGGATGTTGTCGGCGTGGCGGTGCTGATGGTGGAAATGCCTCTTTCACGCCGTTGATCAGACCGACGGTGTCCGATTTTTTTTTTTTTTGGGCGGTGTTGTGTTGGTGACTTGTAATACGGCGGCCTTCTGACTGCCATCACTGGCGGTCTTTTGGCGCCTGCTTTCACGGCGGTCTTCATTAAAGACCACCGTAGTCAAAATGACCACCTAAATGCCATGGTTATGGCAGTGGAATTTCTGGAAGACAGTGAGCCTCTTACTGACTTGCTGTATAGTGGCATGAAGGATAGCTCTTTTGGAGGGGGTTCAGCTAGCCGCTGAGCTCATGCCTGTGCAACAGAGAGAATGTAGCGAGGTGTTGGAACGGTTTGCCAAACTCTTCTTGCTGACTTCAAAGTTGACACCTGTCTGCATGCATGACCTAGACACAGGAGATGGTCTGTCAGTGAGGGGCATGATATACAGAATACCTAATCTCGTTAAGGAATGCATTAAGGCGGAAGTTACCAGAATGTTGGACCTGATAACCATTGAGGGATTTCAGAGTCCATGGCCTAGGCCTGTGGTACTAGTACCAAAGAAAGGTCTACTGACTTGCGGTTCTCTGTGGACTAACGAGCTCTCATTGAGATAACCAAGACTGATGGCCATCTAATTCTCAGAGCGGATGAACTTGTGGATAGATTATTTACTGCAAAGAATTTTAGCACGTTGGATCTGACCAGTAGGTACTGGCAGATTGCTTTGGTGTCAGATACCAAGAAGAAGACTGCATTTTCTATACTAAGCCACCAGAGGGGCTATATCGGTTCATGGTGATGCTCAATGGTCCTTCTACTTTTCAGCACCTGGGGAACCATGTTTTTGCAGGGCTGGAAGAGTTCTGTGTGGCCTACCTGGATGACATTGCGTTTTTTAGCAGTTCATTGCATGACCACCTGAGACACCTAGAACAGGTGTTGGCTAGGATACAGGAGGCAAAACTCACCATTAAGGTGACGACGTACCAAGTGAGGTAGCCAGCTGTAGTCTACCTTGTGCAAGAGGTGATGAATTTGAAGATTCACCAGTTGGATGCCAAAGTTCACTCTGCCTTTTTAGGAATCGCAATGTATCACAGGACTTTTGTGGCTAACTCTGGAAGTGTAGGTAGACCATTGACTACTATGACCTCCAAGAAGCAGCCTGGAAAGTGATATGGACTGAAGAGTGTCAGAAAGCACTTGAGGAACTGAATGAATTAATGAGTATATTTGTAAAGTACAACTGTCACTCAGAAGAGAGCATCCTGGCTCTGTGCTGAGAGTACTATCGGTTCCTGAGAGTGACCAAAAAATATTAAATTAGTGATATACAAAAAGAGTCAGTGGCCAGAAAAAGACAATCTTTAAGTTGTTATTTTAACTGCTGATTCAGATCCAATGGAATGCGTCTTACTGGGAAGAAGATTCCATGCTTTAGAACCTAAAACTGCAAAAGACTTTCCAGCTCGAGATTTTAATCGGAATGGGGTAGTGTAAGATCGTACAGTTTGTTTAGGCAGGTAAGGACAAAACGGGTCATTAAGATATTTTGGGCCAGACCGATTGGAAGCTCTGTAAACAAGCATAAGTAACTTAAAGAGGACCCTTTTATGGATAGGAAGCCAGTGCAATTTGTTTATTGTGGCTGATGCAGAACGTTTCCTAGCCAATTGTAGAACCACTCTAGCTGCTGAGTTCTGTACCATCTGAAGTTTCTGAATGATTCTTTTAGCACAGCCCTCATAAAGACTGTTGCAATAGTCTTGACAGGCTTAGTGCAAAAGCAACAGTTTTCCTGGTAGCCAGAGGCAGAAGACTGAAGAAGGATTTTAGTGATTATATGAGGTTGAAGCACATGCCTGCAACTGCCGATGCTTGCGGGAGGAAAAATAACTCTGTGTCAAGTTATAGCCCAAGATTCTTTGCAACCATCACCGTGGCTGAGGTGTAGAGTCTCATCATTTCATAGGGGAAAAACAATTGGATTTTCTGAAGAGTAATATTTCCACCTTAACAGAATTGCATTTAAGTTGGTTATCTTGCATCCACCGAAAAGTGTCCGTCTAAAAGTTGGTTTCTGATTGAATGAGTTTTTGTCTAAGGACAAGATCAATTGAGTATCGTCAGCATAAGATGTACTGGCGATCCCATTTGAGGAAATTAAAGAAATCAGAGAGGTCATATAGATATTGAAAAGAGCTGCGCTCAGTGAAGATCCCTGTGGCACTCTCATTGTGACTTTTCTTTCTTGTGATACAAATTGCCTGGTTCTATTACCAGAAATATTGTGTCAAAAGAATTGATCAAAAAATATAATTTTCCTATACATATAGTAAGTACAAAACTATTGAAAAATAAATAATGTTTAACACTAATTTTGAGAAAATCTTTTGTTTTTAATACATTTGTAGTTAAAAACAGTAAGGACCTCAAAGACCGCCAGCCTCGCAGTGACGGTTGGACCACCGCAACTGTGGCTGTCCGACAGCCACATTACAACCTTGGCGGGTAGACCCACTAGGAGACCCCTGGTAACATTTTTGCAGACAGGGTGAAGGCGGTCTGGGTTATACTCAGCCATAGTGGCGCGACCTCTGCACCGCTTGGCTGATTACAATTCACCTTACTGCCAGTCTTTTCATGGCAGTCATCCTGCCACGTATGGGCCCCCCTGCCCAGCACCCTCAGAATGCGCACTGTCTGCTTTGCAGAGAGTGCGTATTCCGAGGGTGCTGTTTGCTATGGTATTGGCTTCAGCTTCCCATAAAGGAGCCAAGGCCAATATCGTAGTGCTGTTCCTACAGGTCAGCCCAGTGAGAACATGTATTACAATGTTCCCGAAGGTCAGCCCAGTGGAAACATTTTAATACGCTCGGGGGGAGGGGGAGGGACGCCACATCCTCCACATGAGTTTGGCGATCCAGTGGAGGGACCGCCAAACTCAGAATTAGGCCCTAAATCTTAAATAATTTAACATATAACATTAATATAAAGTAAATTAAATGTATTTAAATAATATCAAAAAATACATAAATATATACTTATTTAAATAAACACACACACATGTATAAGTTAATGTTTATATACACATTTATCATGTAAAACTACAATAACAAATATTAATTTTAATTTACAGGATAATTTTCGATTTATTAATATAACACATACATATATTTACATAAACATAAAAAATTAAATATATAACAAGCCGCAAATGTTAAAAACTACATACATTCATACACATAAATAATATAAAATTAAATACACAAACACTTAATACTGATATATATTTAAACAGTATTAACAAAATGATGAAACTATAGCAATAATAAACATATTACTCCCACTCCAATCTATAGAACAGTAGGGAAAACATTTGACTCAGGAGCAGTAAAATGTACTATTCTCACTCTAATCTTTGCAACAGTAGCAAAATCATTGAACACCGGAAATATATCATCTACTATTCGCACGCCAGTGTATGCAACAGTAGGGAAAGCATTGCACTTATAGAAGTAGAATTCAGTGTTCTTACTTCAGTTGGTGCAACAGTAGGGAAAACGTTGGACTCGGGAGGAGTAAAATTGACTATTCCTGCTCCAGTCTGCAACAGTAGAGAAAACGTTGGACTCAGGAGGCATACAATTTACCATTCCCACTCCATTGTGTTCAACTGTAGGGAAACTGTTGGACTCAAGATAAGTTACATTTACTATTTCCACTCCAGTAAGTGCAACAGTAGGGAAAGCGTTGGACTCAGGAGGGGTAAAATTTACTATTCCCAATCCGTTCACTGGTACAGTACAAAGGGAATACTTCACTTCAAACAAACAACATATTTCAACAACTCTATTCAATACCCTAAAATAAAAACTTCTAATTATAAAAATTAAGGGCCTGATCATGACTTTGGTGGTCGGTCTGCCACAGCTGTGGATAGGTGAGTGCCGCCAAGCCGTGGCATCCTGAACGCCGCATTACGACAATCCGACGGGGCTGGCGGTGTGTTGGTGCACAGTCAAGGCGGTATGCTTCAGCTCTAGGAGAGAGCCTAAAGCCAATGCCAGCTACACTGCTGCGCCTCCAGCAAGTCAGGCGCACTGTTGCACCAGGTCGTGCATGGCAAACAGTGCGCACGCCGACATTGCAGTCATGGGGGACACAACATGGGCCCTAGGCTCAGCCACAATCCACTTTGACGTATTCGCCCTGGAGGCCTTTTTTGTGGCCCTTTACCTGCCTTTGTGCTGACCTTTTCATGGTGGTGTCCCTGCCATGAAAAGGTTGGTGGAAAGGCAGATCATAATAAGCACAGCAGTGCTAATGCCGGCGCTGGCACCATTGACCGCTGCTGTCCCTACCTCCGCAGCCGCGGTAGCTCAAATGTCGCAATGGCGGCAGTCTTTTGGCGGTCCTACTGCACAGATCGCAATCCCGTGGTTGAACAGCAGAGAAGGCGACGATCGAACCTCCAAAGACAGTATGGTGGATCCAACACCTCCCGAAGTCGTAATCACCCCATAAATCTCTTAATTTTAACACAAATTTAAAAAATGACATAACTATTACAAATGTTAATAATTATTAGCAATTTAAACAAATATCATTAATATAGTTAAATACCACACTATGGGGGGGTCATTATGACCCTGGCAATGAGTGTCACTGTGGCGGTGGTACTGTCAGCAGGTTGGCAGTACATGCCCCCACATTATGAGAATGGCGGGTTGGCTGCAGCCAACCCACCACTTCTTCACTCATACCGCTATGGCGGTATCAGCTGCCGGGCCGGAGTTATCAATCTCCAGCCCGGCGGCCGGCACAGTACCGCCGGCGGCATTATGAGCCTATCTACCGCAATGGTTTTCATGGCGTTAGCAACGCCATGAAATCCATGGCGGTAGGCCCTACTGGTGACAGGGAATTCCTTCCTTGTCACCAGTAGGCCGCTCCCCTGCCCCTCCAACACACACGGGATACCCCCCTCCGTCCGAACCCCCCCACCCTCCCATACACACACTAACCCCCCCCACCCGACATTCAAATACACCTCCCCACCCTGATCCAAACACACCCCCCCACCCCGATCTAAACAAACATACCCACCCACCCCCGGTCCAAACACACACACCACACACTCCCCCACCCCCTCCAATCATCACCCCCAATACACGCACACACCCACAGTCACGCACCATGCATACACCCAGTCACTCACACTGGCATACACGCATACTTCCAGACATGCTCGCACACATTTTTACACACTCACACTGCCATGCAGACACACACACTCATTTCACCATCCTTACACGCATTCACTCATGCAAACAACACAACACACACAGACGCATTCACGCACTCACACGTTCAGGCACACACTCAGACACACACACACAACTCCTCCCCCCCTCCCCTCTTCTCTGTCGGGAGCCCGACTTACATTGAGCAAGGAGGTCTTCCGGCAGGGAATGAGAAGGGGCGCTGCTACCGCCAGCAGCGCCCTGCCAGCAGAACACCGTCAGGCCATATTACTTGTCATACTACGGCTGGCGGCGTTCTACTGTCATGGCGGTGCTGGTGGTAGCAGCTCCACCTTATCACCGTCCGCCACCATGAACACTGACAGATTTCCACCCTTCTTGTGGCGGAAGTCTGGCAGTGCTCATGATATAGTGGACGGATGGTAGCCGCCGTGGCGGTATTTTGGCAGCAGCCACCGCGGCGTCCGCAGTTTCAAAATAACCACCTATATTCCCATAAACATAACAACCAACAATTAAAATTTTATACAAATAAAGTACAACACAGCCTATGAAATAATTAAAAAAGGCATTTTTAGAAAATTGAAAAACTTTTTAGAATATATAATTACTTAAATACCTTCTTCATTACTGTATAAATTAAACAACACATGCCTAAAATCTAACTTAACATAATAAGTAATTATAAAATAAATAATAAAGTAACAATTATCAATAACTTATTTATGAATTAACTTCCAAACCTGTAACCTTAAAAACACAACACACACCTAACATAAAATCTAAAAACAAAATAATTACACAATTTACAGTTATCGATTAAATAATTACTAATGTTTAAAAAAAATATTATTTAATTATAATTAATTTTGCTTCCCACCATCTACCCCTATAAACCCCACTACCTGCACCTAAAACATAACTTAAAAATAAATTGCTCAGAGAATTAACATAATTATCAATTAAATAATTAATAATTATAAATTAATTATATAATTAGTTTTAATTCATTATAATTAAATTACTTCCCACTCTGTACCCATACAAAACCCACAACCCGCTGCGACACTAAAAATTACAGTAAGCAATTAAATTAAAAAAAAACTAAAAATGTACGAACTATATTAAAAAACATTAATAATATTTATTTATACAAACAATTTATAACATATACAATTAAAAGATATATTAAAACATTACAATAGTTTTTAAATTATATTGACAATATTATTGCAAACGATATTAACGTACATATTTTTCACATCAATATTAACAATATAGATATTTTTGACATCGATATTACTTACCTCTAAAATGTATATTCTTGTCAGTGATGCTCCTGCATCACAATATTTGTGGATGATGATATTTAAAACTCGATATTTCTGTATCTCGATATTTGAATTCGACATTTTGTTCAATTATCAAATTGTCCAAGGGAGACCATTTGCCTTCTGTTGGTCAGAGAAGAGTTCAGCCAAGCTAGGACTTTGTGCGAGATCCCGAAATTCCAAATCTGCTGCAATAAAATGGCATGGGAGATGGTATCAAATGCAGACGATAAGTCATATAGAATCAGCACCATATTTTTCCCTGAGTCTAAGATCATTGTTATTGTTTCTGAAACTTTAAGGAGTGCTGATTCAGTAGAGAGTTTAGGCCTAAAACCCAATTGCCAGATGTGGAGGAGATCGAAATTCTCAAGAAAGGTCATAAGTTGTTGGTTGACAATTTTTTCCACAACAATTATTTCCATGTCCTTACTTAGTATTCGGAGGAGGGAAACTGGCCTTAAGTAGGTCAAGATGGTCGAGTCTGCCAAAGGTTTCTTCTGTAGCGGCTTCACAATTGCCAGTTTCCACTCTACAGTAACTATCACTTCTTATAGTGAAGTGTCTTTGATGTTATTCATGATGGCGTTTACCACATCAATGGCTTTATGTAGTATGGAATGAGGACAGGGATCAAGTGGAGATCTTGAAGAAGGCACTATGTACTGCACCTGTACTGAGAGTACCTGACTATAGTCAGCCTTTCATTGTACAAGTGGATACCTCTGACAAAGGAGTTAGAGCGATGTTACCTCGACTCGATGACAATGAAAGGGAGCGTCTGGTTGTCTTTGTTAGTAGGAAGTTACTACTCGGAGAACAGAACTGGATGGCTATTGAGAAGGAGTGCTTTGTCATAGTGTGGGCCTTGTGTAAGTTAAGGCTTTATTTGTTTAGCACTAGTTTTGTAGTATAAACTGATCACAAGCCAGTGAAATTATGTCTCAGATGGGAGAGAATCCTATGTTGTTGAGATGGTCTATTTCTTTGTAAGGGTTAGACTTTGTAGTGGAGCACAGAGCAGGATTGAGCCATGAGAATGCTAATCGACTTTCCTGCTGTTTTTTACCGATTTGACTGATCAACTTCTTCAGGTTAGGAGTTCGTTTGGAGAATTCTGATCTGGGAGGGACGTCTGTTGAGGTGGAAAAGTCCCTTGCATGGTGATAGATGTGCCCTCTCCCCTGATTGTCCCAACTGTACAGATGCCTGGATCTGATTTTTATTGGTATGGGCGAATAGGGACCATGTGTGTGCACCGTGACATAGGCCTGTCTTAAAGAATGCAGACATTTTGGACCGGGAGGGGTGCCCATAGTGCTACCCTGAGTGGTAAAAAGCTACTGCCTCCTCTAGGAGTTGAGCAGCACTGGCGTGATAGTGGCAGCATATTTTGTAGTGATCAGCGGGCGTGAACAGATCCTTTTCACCTGTGTCTCTGGAGTGACACCTACAGGGGCACTCATTTAAAGTTCTGCTGCTATGTGCTTAACTTACCCTTGGCCTACATCGGTTTGGTGTGTAGTCCTGCACTGCGCATGTATGTGTGCCTGTGAATGGTACGTTACAGGCCTAATGCAGTGCTGTGCAGTGTGCATGTATTATACATGTACTGGGGGTATGTGTGCCTGTGAATGGTACAGTACATGGAAAAGTCTGGGTTCCATTTTGGGAGACGCAGGACTCACTGGAGGAACATGAGGCGAGGAGGTAGAAAAATACAGCTCAATAGATTTGAGTATTGATACATGTTTGTAAACTGGGTGGGACACATTGGAGAAATGGATATTCATTCTCTTCATACCCTTCAAAGGGTGCTCTTTGATTTAGAGAGTGGTCATTGGAAAGGTGCTTAAGCACATCTCGGTAAGGAGATGGGGCTGATAAGAGAATCATAAAAGACTAGTGCTGAGGCACTGGAGTGCATTTTTGGTACATGTATCATTGTGGGTGAAACCCAGGTGTGAACCTCTAGTCACTCCCATAGCAGTGTTAAGGGGCTATCAGATTTGGAGTTGCTCCTACTGTGACAGACTGCTTTCTGTAGAAAGAAATAATAGAGGAGAGGGCACTTCAAAAGGACGCAGCCCTCCCAACATAACCTTCAAAGAATCAGACTCTAAATCACATTTGGTCCTTTGAAATGGACTATAAGAATGGACTCTTGAGCTCCCCAAAAGAGTCAACTATTATCAAGCACTGGGAGAAAGTGCAAGAAGCTCCGACCTGTCTTCAAGAGGGTTACTATAGATATGAGAGGACAGCTAAAAAGCATTGCAAGGCTTCCACACTTTTGAATGGGGCAAGGAATAATGTCTCATTGTGTCCGTACGTACTAGCAGTGGAACAGCATGATTACCTCCCAGAGTGCTGCCATCATATGAAACATGTAAAACCAGCACTTCTCAGTACATCTGTTTGAAACCTAATGGTGCATTGCTTGCAGTTCCTAGCAGGGCTGAAATTCTTTAACTGGACCAGTACGAACAGGTCTGCAGTGTGTATAATAGGCATGCGCTCCATACCTTCTGTGGGACAGTTCAAACAGGTATCCTCTGTATTAGTAGGAAAGTGTCTGATTATCGCAGAAGGATTCGTATTCTTTTGATGGGGTGCTACCAAAACCCCACAGGAGTGTTTCTATAAATTAAACGGAGTAGCTCCGCCAGTTTGCAGAAGGGATGATACACATAGAATTTGACATGCTTCAGAACAGTGTTGCTAGTCTCTCCGTATGCAGTACTGATTGGTGTTTGCAGTCTCAGCAAATAGATCAATACTTGAAGGGGCATGGTGTGTGGATTCCTTTTCTGCATTCCTAAATTTAGGGGTTTGATGAATAATTGCATAGTGTGCTCATGGTTGCTCAGAGAAGACTTTTCTCATGTAGAGAACAGTGACAGCACTGCAACAGTAGTGCAGTCATCTCTGACAGCAGGCAAAATTCAAGGCAGTGCAGACAGCAGACAGCAAGACGATAATCTTAACACCATGGCTAAACCTACTGGTGGTGCCTAAACAACCCTAGTGACGGCTGTGGGTCTATTGGCTGTGGTAGTTAGATTGTTCCCATCTCAGTAATAACGGCACCTACATTGTGCAAGTTAACTGTTGCATCAGCCCTTCATCCCCACACATGCCCCTGCAGGCACCCACAAAACAGCGCAATATAATAAAATTGTAATTGCATGGCACCTGAAGATGTTATCAACCTGAGATGAGTTCCAGATCTTCACATCCTGTGTTTAGGATTAATTTATTTACAAACACCTGCTGCAGAGTTCCTTGTAAATAAAACTTTCAGGCAGCAATAAAAATGTCAAGATAACTCTTGTGATTAATGTTCATGCTAGAGAGAGATCGAGTTTTGTCTAGTGGCAGTTTTGACTCACTCTAAAGTAGCACAGAGGGTTAACATGCCTACTGGAAAGAGCAAATGTGACGCATATCACAGATCTGTATTTTATGTGCATAGTTGAATCGATTGCTGCTTTTGTCACATTTTTTTTTGTTACTGCAATTCAGAAGATACAACCCTAATATACAACATCGACTGTTACTGTTATCAAAGATCTGCGTGCAAACTGCATGAAATAGGCCAGGGCGTTTTGTTTTTCCCCCAGTCTTTCACTATTTCGAATGTTGCTAAAAAGGATTTATTTCGGTAGATATATATTCTTATTACTAAAGGCAGCCCTTATCAGTGCTTTAAAACAAATGCAAGGTATGTGAGAGAGGGGCTATGGAGAGAAGAGGGAAGCGGCTGCGCTATGGCAGTGGGGGAATCTGAGGAGGAGGTAACGGCGGAGGGGGGTCCAAAAATGATTGTCGCACTGGGCTCCAACAGCGCCAAAGCCGACCCTGTGCACACTAAAAGCGTTCCTTGCACTCCCGCATTGAAATAGGGGTAGCAGAAGTGATATCTCATGCCCTATGACCTTCACTTTCACTCACACACACTCACCAGCAAGCACGCACACAACATACATTTAAAAGCTATTTTATACTTACCTCAGCTGTTATGGAGGGTCATATTCCGGCTAATTGTACTCCATTCTTTATTACATTAATAGCAAATAAAATAACATTCGCTATTAGTGTAATAAAGAATTGACTGAAAATAAGGAAACTGGAACCACAAAAAACGTCCTTAAGGACGAGCTGCTGCTGTGTTCCGCACTCATTTTTGCAAATCCTGAGGCCAGGGGTCTTTTAAGGCTGTGATAGGGGTCGCAAGGGGCACGTGTGTGGTGGCAGCTGCGACCCCTGACGATCCTTAAATGATGTTCATACCTTGACAGCATTTTCAGAGGAGCATAATGGAGACACGGATTAGGGTTACTGGAGTCACAGAATTGCGATAAGAGAGAATGTCGATCATTATTCCCACAGGGAGGTCAATCTGAAACAAAAACATTCCTCTTCCATGACTGGCGCTGAAGGACTGATTTGTCTGCAGCTCCCTCTCTCCCCATCTGAGCCATATGTAGACTCCTCCTTGCACAGTGGCGAAGGTCTCTACTCATGTTGTTTTGTGCCAGCATTCAAATGTTCTCATAGACCATACTCCGCTGCCCTCTCCCTTTGCACAGGTGCTCTCCCTTGACACCCTGGGCATCCCCTTTCATCACTAATCCGAAACCACTTCTCCTGTGCTAAACCATTTCTGCGATGCAACCACGACGTCAAGTCACAGAACCCTCTGCCTCTTGGCCTCAGAGCTACCACTTCCCTCTGATACTACCCCCTCAACTCAAAGGGCTCGCTTGACTGCACAACTTCAGCTCTACCTCTCGTGCAGATGATACCACTTCCTGCACGCACTCTTAATGAATATGCTGCTGCAGTCCAAAATGGTGTCATTTGTAACCCTCTCTCACAACTGACGTTTTAGTTTCCGTCCACATCTAGATGCCTCTGTATCAATTTCATGCAATCTCTTAGCGATATTTAGGTTTTAGAAATATGGAAAATGTATAGAAATATACATGAAGGGGAAAAGGTGGGTTCATTGCAATATGAACATTTCCCTGCGAGATCTGTGTAATCTCATTAGTAGCATTGCATTATCAGCACTATAAAATATGTGTAATCTGAGAGAATAGCCGTGTGCATCAAGAGGGCATGCTCTTTAAAACCTGTAGTATTAGGACTCTGCTTTATGTGCTTCCCAGAGATTAGATCTATTATCTGTAGGTTTAGTGGAACCTGAGCGATAGCTCGGCTGTGTGGGCCCTGGAATTCTGTTTAACACACTGGATAGCTCTGCTGTTAGACGGCTATATGATCTGTGCAACTTGAGTGGTAGCGTTACTGTCTGAAGAATATGCACTGTGTGTCTATGTATTTGTGTTGTGTCTTTATAGCTCTAATTTAGCCAAAAGGAAGCAGCACGCTGTACATGGTCAAAAGCAAAGGTATAACTTGCAGTAGATGCTGGGTTCTGATAGAGAATGTGGCCTGTTACTTTGTTGCGATGTGGTGTTCTTTAAAGAAATGTGTCTGCAACTCTTTACTAAATTGTAATACGGTTGTGGTGGCACTGATGGAAATATGGATGTTTTTCAATAACCTTAAAGCATAAACGAATAAGGAATACTGCCTTGGTATTTTTGATTTTCTTTGTATCCGGTTGATGGTGTCCTAGTTATGGGTGTGCCAAAGCCAACAGAAGTAGCAGGCTTATCAGCCAGCTGGACGGGGAGAGAGCTAGGATGGCTGTATGCATGAGGTAGTTGGATTTGAAAATGCTTTGAGGTAATAATGGGAGCATATTGGTTTCCATTAGGTTGGAGCAATATTGGCATATTTTTTCAGACCCTTAGTAAGGGGTGCATGGTGCACTTAACCCTTTTGCTGCCAGGCCTTCTCTCCCCACCCCCAGTGTTGAGCTCTTTTTTGGCTATTTGGGATACTTCACACTTAAACTTCAATAGATTTCTCTGTACATAAGCTATCGGTGCCACGTGCGTGTCCTTTTTGTCCAACATCCTGGGGATTCCAAAGGTGTCCAGGGTTTGTGAATTCCCCTTGGAGGGGACTGAGGAAATAGGCAAAATATAACAAAATGTTGCATTTAAAAAAAAAAAAAGAAGTAGGGAAAAGTGCTCCAGATAAAAGTCAGTTTTCCCTAAAAATGACATCCACAAATGGTTTGCTGTGTTAAAGTCACCATCTTCTCAACTTTCATGAACATACAGCGCTGAATCAAAAAAAGAAATTTTGTACCACAGGTTTAACATTTTTTTAAGAGGTATCCTATTTTCTCTATTTTTTGTGCTCTCAATCTACTTCCAGTTTGTGGTGCAAACTAGTGTGAAACCCATAGGTGATCCAGAAGAGCTATAGATTTGTGAAAAGTTGACAACATTTTAAATTCAGCAAGGGGTATTATATGTGTTGGTCTCTCAAGGTTTTCCCAAGGAAAAACACAGTTGAAACAAATAAATATTGAAAATGAGTAGGAACAAAATGGGCATTTGTGACAACTTTTTCATCTAACTTCTTATCACAATGGCAGATTGACAAAAGCATTATTCCATTACATCCGCTAGACTCTTCTTGTTGTGGAGCTATATAGGTTTTGTAGGGTCTCCAAGAATCCAAGGCACCCAGATCACTGAGCCGCACCATACAATGGTTTTTCATTGAGCACCAAGTATAGTCCAATTCTTACAGCAAAATAGGCAGAGTGAAAAATGGGTACCAAGGAAACATATTTATTCCTGAAATGAGAACGAGATATAGAGTTTAGGATCAGTGGTTATTTCTTCATGAATTTGTGGGGGCCCGTACTAGTGTATGATTTGGAGGGTATTTTTCAATATATCAACATTGTTTCTACTCTGGCTTACATTTAAAATCTAATTGGTAATAAATTCTCTATTATTCTATGCTCCTACAAGTCTCCTGATAAAAATAGTACCTCACTTTGTGTGTGTGTGTAGGCCTAGTACCCGCGATAAGAAATGGCCCAAAATGCAATATGGATGCATCTCAGTTTTGCACCAAAAACTGACCCTCTTTATCCAATACAGGTAGCTCTAGATTTTGGATTCTAGCTCAGGCACCACCAAGGGAAACCTAGGAACCCTGTTCATTTAAAAAAAATAGGGGTCAGATGTATCAAAATCCCATTTTGCATTCCCTAAATAGAGAATTTTAAGAAATCGCTATAGAGGGAATGCAAAATGGTATGTAACAAAATAGCGAATCCCGAATAGGGATTCCTACAGAATCGCAATTGCTATTAAGGAATTTCTATTTGGGATTGTGACTCCATTTGTTTCTATGAGCCTGAAGGAAATCACAAAATTGGGAAATGCAAAACCAAGGATGCTGAGGGCTTAAAGCCCCCTTTGATGCACCCCGAAAATAATTTTGGCCAATGTAAAGTGCACACATGCCCTTGGAGTTGATGGTAATAGAATTTCCAAAATGCCCATTTTGCATTTAGGAAATGCTTGTTACATGTTCTTAGGGAATTGCAAATAGGAAATCCCTATTTGTGACTTCCTATTTAGGGAATCGCAAATTGCGATTCCCTATTTGGGGGTCACAATTTTAGGGAATCTTAAATTGTGATTTCCAAAAACTGCCTTTCAAACATCTGGAAAGGCTATTTCGCATTCGCAAACTGTCAAATTTACAGGTTTGCACCGTTTGCGAATGCAAAATGGGTTGATACGTCTTGCCTTAGATACCTAGGGTATCCAGGATGGGTTAATTTCCATGGCACTCACCACATTCTTTTACCCAGAATCCCTTCAGATCTTTACTTAAAAAAACACATTTTCCTCACATTTTTGTTCTGGATTCTGTGGGGAGTCACAAACTTCTTTCCACCCAGCATTCCCTCAAGTCTCCCGATAAAAATGGTACCTCACTTGTGTGAGTAGACCTCGTGCCCGCGACAGGAAACGCCCCAAAACAAAACTTGGACTCAGGCATTTTTCCACTAAAAACTGACCCTCTAGCTCTAAATTTTGTACCCTAGCTCAGTCGGCACCTATGGAAAACTACCCAACCTGTACATAAAAAAAAATTTAAAAAAAGACACCGAGGGGAATCCAAGATGTTGTGACTTGTGTAGATCCTGTTAGTTTTTTTTTTAATCACCCGACATGCCCTGCAAAACCTCAAACTTTGCCAGTTGATGCATTTTCCTTTCAGTTCTGTGATGGAAACTTCTGGAATCTGCAGGAATACACAACATTCCTACTACCTAGCATTGCCCCACTTATGCGATAAAACCGCTTCCCCAATTGTGTGGGATTTCCTGTCATGTGCGGGGACGGCTCGGAGCCATCCTACGGACAATGAGCACCACCGCGGCGGACGGCTTCCAGCCGTTCGATGCTCTGAAATGGTTAAGAGGACCTGATGTGGAGTCTGGGACATTATTGAACAGGACATTGCCACCATCCAGATGCAATAGTATGAGGCCTTGATCATCAATTATGAATTTGTTTAGTGATGGGAAACGATTCACTTTTTTCAGCAGTGATTTAGTACAAGACTTTCTTGATTTTGTAGATGATGGTGAGGTTAGTCACCAGGGTGCATTGAGTGTCTTGACACTGGCTAAAAGTGTATGTGGTATTTATAGCTGTGCATCCTGAAGGATGGCTCTCCTGTCAGATGCCAATAGGATCAATGTAACCTGAAGAATAGCATTCTGCCTGAGTCTTGTAGGATCAGTTTAATTTAAGGGATATCCTATGCTGGTAACTCTCCATAGTCTGCCCATTGAAGCCAGGACCCTATTCAAGACTAGTTGTATAAGATGACCAGGTGCCCAGATTTGCTCTGACAGTCCTGGTTTTTCACCAGCTGTCCCAGCAGATTTCGGCAAATTTTGCTTCTGTCCTGGTTTTCATAGAGAGGTGAATTAAAACAGTGGGATGCACATTTTAATGCATCCCAATGCATGACTACTTAGCAGCTCTTATCAGTTTTCTGCAAATTAACAGGTAAAATACTGGGCTTAAAAATTCCATGTTATTTTGTTAATACCTCACAGTCTGCATTTCTGTGTTAATGAGCACTGTAATTCTGTTCCCCTCAGCTGATGTAAAATTGTAGCTGTCCTATTTTTTCGAAATATCCTGTTTTTTTGGCTTACAAAATCTGGATACCCTACACATAAGGCCTACACATATGCACTCCCCGTTACCTTGCATACTAACCTAAGCTATCAGGAGGCTCTAGACCATTGTGTAACGCCGAAGCACTGTTGCTAGATACCCTTGTGTTTAAAAAGAAACAACTGATGCCATAATCTTTCTCAGGAAATGCAACCTTATCCCCTCCTCTACGCATCACCACCGCGCTGGCGAGCTGAAAGCCTTTTTTTAATTTAAAGACATTTTAGCTAAAGACAT
This sequence comes from Pleurodeles waltl, assembly GCF_031143425.1. Taxonomy (NCBI): domain Eukaryota; kingdom Metazoa; phylum Chordata; class Amphibia; order Caudata; family Salamandridae; genus Pleurodeles; species Pleurodeles waltl. Next base: position 399,519,759 of record NC_090448.1, read on the forward strand.
CTTACTTAACCTCTCCAGTTATGCTATCTCACTTCTGTCACTTAGACCTTCAGATTTAATACACTACCCCAATTTTATTAGATGCTTCCAGAAGCATGGCACCAGCTGACAACCTCTTCAATGCTCTAACTCATACTACCTACCTCTCGAACAGTTGCATTCGGTGTCTTTGTAATTTTGGTTACTAATTGTTGCTATTTTGTAATTTTAGGGCTTGCTGTAGAATGTTACTTTGTAATTCTGGACCTTATGTAACGACCTGTGTTTACTGTAAAGTGCTCTAACACCTTTGGGTAATGTCCACACTACATAAAAATGCATAATTAAATAGCGGTGTTGCCTAAGAGCTATATGATGTGTGTAACTTGTCTGGAAAATATATGCCTTGTTTCACTTAATGTGCATTTCAGTTGTATGAGGACTGTCAGATGTGCAGCTATTGTGGAATAGCTCTGCTTTGGGAAGGCTGTAGCATCACTGCAGCTTGTGGTTTAGTTTTGGTGTCCCACAAATGTAAGTTTTGAGATGTTCCATTGTTGTTATTGTCAGTTAAATGTGTCCTGAGCAACAGCTCTGCAACAACTCTGCTATCTGGGGGCTAATGTGAGCTCTATAATTGAAGACAGTTCTGTCTGCCAAATGTAAGTTTTGCGTAACCTGAAGCATATCTTTGTTGTATGAGGGCTATAGGATGTGTGTAACCTGAAAAATACATGTGTCTTTATAAGAAAAGCACCCCTGTTAATTAACCTGGGTATGCAGGTTAAGCTGACATGCAGGAACTTATTATGGAGAAGTGGAAACCATACCTTCCTGTTCTCCACCCCTCCCTCGTCTTCCCTCACTCTACTTCTATAGATTCCTGCCTCTTTCTTCTTCACCTCTGCCAGTTTGGCTTCTCCATCACTCTTTTTCACCTCCTCTCAAATTCTCTTTTATTCATTCGCTTCAGTGTCCCATCAGGAGAAGTAAGCATTATGTAAATATTGTGAGAAATTGGGATTTGGTTGAGGGGAGTAAAGACCATCTCAAGCGACAACTACATTCCTTATCAGGGTGAACCACAAAGGTCACTAAATTAACCTCTGCTTAACCCTCTGGTAGCTTGGCACAAAAGCAGCCAGGCTTAACTTAGAGGCACTGTGTTAAGTGTCTATGCAATACAAACAGAAACACAGCCCAAGAAAAACAGAGTAAAATGTAATAAATGAAATGAGACCAAAGCAACAAAAATCCTTTCAGTATAAGTGGAGCTATGCAATTTTAAAGGTTTAAGTTTAAAATAGTGCCAAGAAGGAGAAAGCCTTAACTGTGGATATCTTGCCCCAATAGATTTGGATAAAGTCACTAGTTCAGGCTGACCGTGATGGAATGCGGGCCAGATACACGGACTAGATTATTCCTGTTGAAAAAGTTTCCTTCTCAAAGTCTGGCATGCAGAGTTAAAAACTCCAGGTTTTCACAAGAGGAGCTCAACTGATACCGGCCAAGGCCCCAGGGCCTTGAGAAGCACCTCTTGGGGATCAGGAACTCACACCAGCAGAGGTCAGCAAGGGCCTCTGGAGCTGCTTGTGTCCCTGTATCTCAGAACAGGAGGTCAGCCTACTGTCCTCTGGTAGCTGCATGGAAGTCCTCTGAAAAATAAGGTAGGACTCAAGCAGCAGGGCAGTCATCTGAGAAACGAGGCAGGCCTCACACAGCAGGGTTGTCCTCTGAAATACAAGGTAGTCCTTCTGAAGCCTTCCACATTTCCAGGAATGTACTGAACAGTGGCTCTGAGGGTCCACAATTTATTCCTGATGCCAGCTTAGAAGTGAAAGAAAGAAACTTCTGGAACTCAGCCTCCCAACCCCCCCCCCATGCCTTTGAAAAAGTAAATGATGCAGGGAACAGCTCCACTCCTCCCATTCTGGCAGGGTGGCTCTCTGCCAACTACACCCAGGTCCTATTGTTCATTGTGTGGGCCCAGTACACATTTCTGATGAGGGAGCCATTAACAGGCCCAGGCAGATGAAAACTCCAAGAAGGTCTAAGACCATTAAAGATGATTTTACATTACAATTCATTTAGTTCAGACATGATATTTCTATCTGTCCCTAATCAAAAGTTAGCACGTATTAAATGTAACAAGGTAACCTGATGTTATCTTATGTGAGAGGTAGGCCTTGCAGTAGTAAAAAAAATGAATGTAAGCGTTTTTCACTACCAGGGCATTTAAAACATAAAAACACATGTCCAGCTTTTTAAACACTACACTCTGCCCTAAGGACTTTGTAGGTCGGGGGTGACTAAATGTATTGAAAAGGAAGATTTAGGCTTGACAAAAGGGTTATTTTGCCAAATCGAATTGACAGTTTCCAGTGGCAGGCCTGAGACATATTTTGAAGCGCTACTTAAGTGGGTGGCACAATAAGTGCTACAGTCAGTCCCACTAGAAGCATTTAATTCACAGGCGTTGGGTGCATGTTTGCAGTGCTTAATTTGAGCCAGTGGTTTCCTGTGGGGAGCACCAGCACTTATTTATGGGGGTGGACAAATATATATTTGCCTCAAGCATTTATTGCGAGCAAAATACACTAATGGGAAAGATGAATGAAGAGAAAGATGGTAATGCATAACAAAGGGAGAAAGCAGAAAGCTGCAAGAGTGAGCCAAATGGGCAGGGAGTGGCTGTAAATGGAATGAAGAGGCCAAAGATGGCTTTAGGATTATGCTGCCTCAGTATTCTGTGCTGGCACATTTAAATGCAGCGTCTGCATGTTTCAGAGGAGAGCTTTGGACACCGGCACATTTTTATTTACAAATAACCACTGCATGTTGGACCACTTTACTAGGGACTTATAAGTAAATTAAATGCCTTAATTGAGTCTAAGAAATTTTTTATGTGTTTGGGGAGAGGGCAAAGAGCACAGCGTCCTAAGGTGAACAAAAACTAATTTCCGCGAACAAGAGGGGCAAAGGCAAAATGTTTGGGTGAAGCCCACTATAAGGCTGACAGGTCTAACAAATATAATTTACAATTACAATAAGTCTTCTGCTCTCCCTCTTCTCTGTCTCCTTCAGTTGTCTTACCTCACCTTCCCATTTCCACCTCTCTCTCTTGTCCTTGACTTTTTCCCCTCTGCCGCACCCTTTCTACCTTTACTTCACCCTTTTCCTTCCGTGTAAGCCCTATTTAATCCTTAGTTCCTCTGCATCTCGCTCAGCCATTCCCTCCATCTCTCTCATCCCCTCATTTCTCCCTGCCCCCTCCTCCCACCGGCCCCCCTCCTATGTTCACTTCTGTCCTTTCTGTGGGCCCTCCTTCATCCTTGCATTAAACTTTCAATCCCGCATCGCTCCTTGACTTTCCTCCACCTCTCTCTCTTCTTAGTCACTCACCTGCATCCTTTATCTTCCCTCGGCGCCCTCACGTTTCTCTCTCCTTCCCCCTCCACCTCTCCCCATCACTCTCTTCCACTCCGCCTCTTTTTCCTTAAACTTTGTCTCTCCAGCTACCTAAATCTTCTCCCTCGTTTCCTTTCACCCTTTCACTTCTCTTCTGCGTCCACCACTCAGTGCCGCCTTCCACCCTTTTCGACTCTCTCCTCCAGCTGACTCTCGTCTCTCCCTAGTGCGCACCTGCTCACTCCGTCTTCGTCGTTCCTACTCTCCTCCACAAAGTGGGGGCTTCCCCCCGCCATAATTGGGTGCCACCAGTGCTCTCTCTAACACACCCACATCAATAAATGCAGCCTTTGTAATTTTTCTTTTCTTTTCTTCTTTTAAGTTTCCTTTCTTCTCTCTTCAAGCTGACAACCTGTAATTATTCCTTTTAAAGTGTGAAAGTGCTGAAATCTTGAAGAGCGTGTTCCCTCCCTCACTAGCACCGGGAACGCCCTCCCCTGCCCTCCGAAGGTACTGTGGTGCTGTGTATTGCTATCGGCCTGGGGGAACCATTTCCCTTTGTACATATCCTGTCTCTGTACACATCTCGGGTCTAATCCTTTTGCCTTTGTTTCTTTCTCTTGACAGATGTTGACTCTTTCAAACCTGGTTTTTACCTCCATGGGCGTAGCTTCAGGGTTGGGGGGGGGGGTGATTGGGGTGGGGTGTTGGGGTGTTACACCCCCTAACAAATGTATCTTTTACTAAGTAGTTGGGTACAGGGGCTTTTAGACGGGTATGGTGAGATGTCTGTCGGATTTCACCAGGAAGTTTACACACACATACCAAAACTCACACCCTGTCTCCACCCTGTTTGAGAATACTTCAAAATTGATCGTTATTTAAAAAAACAATGTGTTTTCTCTCACTTAGTGCTCTTATCAATCTGCATTCCCCTCCCTTTACCCTGCCCCTCTTGTGCTCCCTGCTTGTCATGTAATTTATTTTTAATATTATGTGCCAGCGTAATTGTTGGGAAATCTGAAGCTCACACCCTTCCAATCTTACTGGCCTAGCTACTCCCTTGATCACTTCTGTAAACTGTTCCAGTGTTGGTGGTATGTGTGTTTGCGGAGGCTCCTCCACCAGCTATGTCTCCCCTTGTGTCTTTAGCACTGGTATTGATGGCATGTGTGTGATGGCTTTTTAATTCCAAGTCTTTACTCAATGACTGTTCTATTAGTGTGTTGTAGTTCCCCCGTCCCGTGGATATTCTGTTATTCACAAGCCATTCCATTATAAGTGGCCCGTGGAATCACTCTGCATCCTGGAAATTGTATTGCAATGTATTGCAGTTGCCTTTATGTAGCGTTTCATACTCTGATGAGGCATGGATGCCCTTTGGATGATGGGTAGCACGCTACACTGTAGATTTTGCTTGACTGGAAGGATGTGGTTTGTATGAGGAAAGTGTTTTGTTATTGTGCGTGATGACCCGAGTGAACTCTTATCTTTGCACCTATCTCTGCTGTTGGGCCTCTTGTGAAAACAAAGATGGTTGAGATATAGTCCAAGTAACTGGCGCCCCAGTTTAGTTGATGTAGTCCATGATGCCCTCAGACCTGGTCACCTCTCTTCAGCTAGGAGGACAGTCTAAAGTAACTGCTCTTAGGTCTCAATTAATTGTGTTGGTGCTCAATGGTACAGATGTAATAGTGGGTCAGCACCCAGTATAGAGTCACAGATTTTTCAAAACTTTAGGGAGGTGTCTCGTAGGCTAACGAAAGGGTCAAGATTGTCCTGTGTTTGGAACACCCATGTGACTGGGGTAACCAACGGAGGTCTTGTCCGACCTATTAATAATGCAGGCCCTGACTTCACCTATTACCAGGAAAGACACTGGGCTCTCCCTCTGAAACTGTCAACTAGACATAGGGATCTTTGTGACTTTAAAAATTGATCGCTCTGGAACCGTACAGAATAGAAAGATGGTTCAAATTGTTTTGTTTCAGAATCAGGTTAACCTCATATAGCTAAGAGTACTAGACCCTGGTGGGGTAAGATGGTTCAGGCTCCTTAACTGAACGAGGGTGTGCATGCCTACTTCATCTTTATATGATCTACCAAGTACTGGTAGAGGGAGCCAGTACATATCCTTCTCTGCTGAGTGGCCAGCATGGGAAGCAAGAGCCAGTCAGAACATCTGTGTATCTGAAAACTTTAAACACTCATCCAATCCTGGATAAGCTCATCTTTCAGTTGTTTTCCAGTTTTTTTTGTTTTACGGTTGGAGAGCTAAGAGTTCCTGTTGCATGTGGACCCAGCAACAACACAGTATATGGACAATGGGTGGGTTTCACACAGGAGAGGGAAACTTACTCTGGACAAAGAAAAGCTTTGATGACAAACAATACAGAAAGAGTGGTGGAGTATCTCGAGTGAACTCTCATGATGATCAAGTTCTCTAGAGTTAAAACAGTTGGTTATCCAGAAAGTGCTGGTCAGGGGTGTGCAGCGTTTCATGGTAGTACAGAGGACGTTTGTCGCATCTCTCTTCATCTTCATATTTTTTGCCTCTCTGACATTTCAAGTGCCTCTTACACAGCAGCAGAGGAGATATACCAGCTTTAGGTCAACTGTTAAATTTATTTTTACACATCCATACTGCATATGTGGGTGGCCTTTATTTTCCAGAGAAAGCTCATCCTGACAGTTAGGGAAGGTCTCTGAGATATTGGGCAAGTCTGTACTCCCTCCACTTCTGTCAAGTGACAAGGTTGAGTTGCATCATTCACATAATATCAGACCTCACACCAAGATCCCACCATACCCTAATGGTATTAATGCCCTTCAGATATAAATTATGTGCCTAACCCTACTGGAACTTTCTCCTAGGTGTCAAAATCTACAGCGGTCTCCATAGGATTGATTCCTCAATGGACTGAGATTGAACTAGCAGAAGCAGTTCAAAGGCTTTTTTTTCCCCTCAGCATGGCCATAGCTAGCCAAAAGAAGTACAATTGGTTTATATCTTCTGAGGGGCACATGACATCTCAATGAAAAGTAGGTTTGTTTGCGGTTGCAAGTCCGAAAACCATTCACCCCTCTTGGTAGTTGATCACAGGCTCCCACTTTCACTTTACCCTCCCGACACTTCTTTGGCTTATTCCTTCCAGATGAGTAGTTCAGGATAGGTAGGCGGGCCAGATTATATCAGGCCTTCAAAAAAGCCCACTGGCTGTTTTCAATAGATTTAAGTGGTGCTTAATGCTACATTCTTTTTTTCCGGTTTAAGCTCAGTCAACATGTATCTTGTCACCAAGTGGTAATACTAGACACTATTTCTCAAAAGTTGGTCCTCACAGTTGTGTTCTACTGGTACTCAGCATATGTAAGCACATAGTTTGCAGTTATTCGCTGTTCCTCCATGCATTTCCATGCTGTCACCTGTTCTCTTTTTCTGCTAATAAGTGAGGAATTGAATATGCTTTTCTTTCATCACCCTCATCTTCTGAACAGCAACTTTTTTATCTTTTTGCACCTTTCTTATTTTACGTTTTTTTTGTTTGCAATGTTCCAGTGTACTAGGCTCATGTCATATGTGTTGTATCACATGCTGGTGGCAGCAAATGACCCATACGAGTAATGCATATATTCTGTGGGGACCAGCCATTCAATTCATGCTGATTACCTAGTGCTACCATGGCATTGCTTTCTCTTTAGAATCATTTGACGCTTATGTCAGGGGTGACCCCTCCACGTGGGCTGAGAAGCACGGACCCGCCAACTAAATGCCACACATAACAGAAAGTTTAAATGGTAATAAACTTTATTTATTACCATTTTATTTTTCAACGCCTGATCCTGAACCGAGTGTCAGGACGGGGCTTGGCAATTTGTGCCAAGTAGCAGCAGGGAGCTATGCACATGTTTAAAGTGCGCATATTCCTTTGGCTGGCCATCTTGCGATGGCCAGACGCACATGCGCACTTTAAACATCTCTAACCCAGCTGTCTTATGACAGCCGGGTTAGAGAAGGCACAGGCCTCCAGCGCTCTGGTGAGCGCTGAGATTGCCCACTCCCACCAATCCGGACGCTGGTTTAATGCTGGTAGCCAGCATCAGGATTGGGTTGTGCAGTTTTCTGGTTCCCGTGATGTTGCGCGTTGGAGCTGTGAGAGACGACTCGAAGCGAGGAAAGAAGATCTTCTACAGATATGAGCCTTTTTTTTGTTGTTTTTTTTACTTTATGCCCCCTCCCGCCCCACACCATTGTAAATACGATCAGGCCGCCACTGGCTTATGTGGATATAAAAAGATGCATAATGTGGAAAATGTTGGAATGTTTTTGCATAGCAAGAACTCATAGATTAAGTTCCAGCTGAAGTAGGTTTTGGTACTAAGTTCTTCATAATCCAGTATAGTGCTGTGGCATCCCTTACTGCTGCACTCCAATGCGTATGTTAAGGCCACTCGAGCCATATATGAAAAACTTTTATTAGCTTGCTTGAGAGAGAAAGTACTAAGTGGCACAACTGTTTCTCCCATAGTACCAGATGAATATTTCTAGTACTAGGTTCAGAGTGTTCACACCTGTGATCCCTTTAGGGGGCAGATCTTCATCTATGCTGGAGACTTCATTGCACTAGCAGGCCCAGTCACACTCCCTGTCCGGCATGGTGACCAACACAATTTGTACTATGGTGGGCTTAAGTAAGTCTTTACTTATGGGAATGCTTGTTCTAGCATGTTGTGTCACGAGAAAAATCGATTCTCCCTTTCTAGTAACATTGTGGGAGGCCAAACCTCAAATACCTTGGGGTTGTTAGACATGGAAGCCGATTCTACTACTTTACATTGCTCTCAGTAAGTTTAGCTCCCGTTCTGGCCAGTGTGAATTGAGAATGAGAAGGCCATCTTCACTACTTTGGGCATTCCACTCACAGCAAATGACAAGAGCCAAAAAAAGTCTTAATTCTCCACTATGCCTCCCAGTTTTCTGGAGCCCAGGAAGCAAGTGAAGCAAAGCACAGTGGTGATTCCAGAGTAACGCTGTCTGATCAATCTATGTAGTTGATGTCTTCTTCTTCTGGATTCATAATTGAATTAATTGAATTCATATGCCTTCTGCCTCTTTCCCCAACAAATATTGTCTGCAAAAAAGTGGAATTAGAGTGGAAAATAACTTGTAAGTGTGGAATGAGAGTAGGCCAGCATTCTCACTGTACTGGAGGTCTGACTGTTTGAATCCCCTTTGGTGCAAGAATCTTCCTTGTTGAGTACCATAATATGACAATTATGCACCCGTGAGAACATCTCAGACCATGACATTTACCAGCATGTGGCCAGTAAATGCAAAATAAGAGCTTGTTTTCCCAGCTGTCCTCTGCCGGAGTACTGGTTATCTGACTAGCTTGAGGGCTAACAGTAAACCTACGGCCAGGCTTTTTTTTGGACTGTCAATCAAAGAAGACTTTGTACCATTAACTATGTTAGGTCCTTCATGTTTGAGGCCACCACCCCACAAATACATAAAGACGTTCAACCGTGGTAGGGACCATAGTACCAATTCAGATGGCAAAGGTGGCAATGCTGATCACCCATGACCAAGAGACCCTTAAAACCGCACCCTAGAACAGGTGAATTTCTACCTTCATAGCTATACGACTTCCCTCACTAAAGACGTCTTTCCACACTGATCCTCCAGTTCTCACACAGGCTCAAAATAATTTGGAAAAACCCAAACAATTAGACACCTACAAATCTCTGGATAGAAAATCTAGGGCCCCAGTGGACAGCCTAATCTTTGTGGCTGGTAATCATCTTTATTCGGTGGCGTTGAAGGCCATATGCTTCCAACATCGGGAAGCATTTAACCACACCAGTGGAAAAAGGTTTTGTAAAAGAAAACACAGTATTCGGGAGAGCACAGAGAATTCTAAATTGTGTTTAATGCAAAACAGACAGTAGGCATTTAGAAATGAAGCAAAAACAATTGCTGTATCACTGGAGCAGAGCTTCACTCTTCTTCAGTTGGAACATGAAATGCTAAAGTTCATGCATCTTTTGATCATTTATATATAGCTACCTTCAATACAATTGATTGAAATCAAGGACATGAAACAAAATAAAACATACTAATGAGCAGGTAACAAGGACTTCTTGTGAGAAGAAATGTGAGAAGTCCTTGACTGAGAGATACTGTTAACACTAACTGGAGCTGATGCTGGCATTTTCTGAAAACCTTGCTTCACTGTGCCAACTTCAAGAATAGGCACTGCTATGCTGGCATGATTCAGCAGAAATGTGCAACGTAAACTTGGAGTATCAGAACTATAGTTAATTTATAGTGTGTGTAAGTATGCAACAATACTACACCTTTTGTGGTCGCATGCAGGTGCAAAAACAACATCACAATTGATGAATAAAATGTAATTATGCATGTTAATGTAACCATGAACATTGGCAGTTTCATAGTAAATACATAAGCATTAAGGTATGTATGCAGATACCTTCAGTTTCTCAGTTTTCTATCCGCTTCCAGTCTCAGATCACTAAGGACTGTGATTCTTTGTGATGCACACCAATTGTCACAGCCAGAGCTGCTTGTGTTAGGGGTCATAGAGCCAGTTTGACCATTCAGACTGGGAGTGACAGGGAACTTTTCCACTTCATGCACTATGATCACGAGGAAAAGGAACCAACACTATTTAATGTCTTCCCATCAGACATTTGAATGCTAACCTTGGCATAGGCGTTGCCAGCAGTTCAGGGCACCACTGGAGACCTGCAGTACCAAAATAAAGCACTTTCATTTGTCCCATTGCAGACTTAAAAATATTCACTAAAATGTTGACTCCAGGTACGTCCTTTAAGTAGCTTAAGAAGGTTTAAATACCTTCCTGTTCTGAACAATTAGGTATTGAGAGAAACATTTCTCCACCTAATGTTTCCCTTCTTACGCTAACTCTTTGAAGTCTTTTTCCATCTAGAGTTACCTGTAAATATACCAAATCCATCTCTGGTCCCATTAAAAAGTATTAGATTCTTTGAGTCTGTTAGAAATTGGGTTATTAGTTGAGAGGGTAAGTCCCACCTCAAGAAATATTGCAATCCTTGTTAGAGGAACAGTTAAAGTTACAAAATTAACCCGAGCTCAACCCCCTAAGAGCTTTGCCACAGAACAGAGAGGTTTAACTTAGAGGCAGTGTGCAAAGTATTTATGAAATACTATAACAGAAATAAAGTCAAAATGTAAAACCATATAAATCCCCAAAATGGATTAGAAAAACAAAGTAAAAAGTAATAAACAAAATCACTCAAAAATTACAAAAATCCAATAATGGGAGCCAGAGATACTCATTTTTAAAGTTTTTCACTGGACGTAGCATCGAGAAGCACAGAACGGCAATGACAGTGGTCATGGTAGAACAGGATATAAGCACATGTTATCGCTGACCGTGATGGAGTGCGAGTCAGGCCTACTAACAGGGTTCATCCTGGATAAAGATTTTACCTTCTGAATTTAGTCCTTTAAGTCCCAAACCCCACAGAAGTACACTTCTAAAGCCCAAAGCCCCCCCACAACCTCAGAGGAGGCACTTAGAGACACTCAAAGGGTAGTGGTCAGAGGCCAACAGGAGGGTCTATTACAGGTACAGTTGCCACTGGTCAGCTTGGCAAGTTGCAGGAAACGGCCTTTTGTTGCTCATAGTGCCACTGTAGCTTTAACAGGAGGTCAGCCGTATGCCCCCTAGAGTCCACTTTTTTGTCCTGGGTACAAGAGGGAGAGCAGGTCCAATCACCTCGGCTCTTCTGAATACTAAGACAGCAGGTTCAGTCCTTTTCTAATCTTGCACAAATCCAATGGTGTTTTGAGGTGGGTGCCGGGAGGTGCCACATTTATGCTTGGCACATGCTAGTGGGTGGGAATGTCCTCTGGACCACCAACTAATGGGGTAAAGGTTCTCAGTGCTAACCCCACCCACTTTGGGCATTTTCAAGACAGCTGAAGTCTTAAGCCACACTGAAGTTGGGCTGTGAGGGTTAGGGCGTGTGGGTAACGTACTATGGTAATCCTGATTCTTACCAATCTAACACTAAGACAGTGGATACACACAAAGGCCTGATTTAGATATTGGCGGTAATAGTCCTGCTGTCGGTTTTCCAACTGTAAACCTGTCCACCGCCTTGGCGGTCCGCACGCCCTGTTTAGATCTTGGCGATCCTATAGGCGATATCCAACGAGTCTCGCCGACTCCACCAAGGATTCCCATCCACATCAATAGCACCATAGAAAATAGTGGCTTATGGCAGGACTCATGCCACCCTTACCGTTGTGCAGATTTGGATGTACCTTACCACCAAGCTATCTGTGGTGGTCTGACCTTCACAACTGAGTTGGCTGATTATTGTTGGTGGGGATGGGGGGGGTAGGGGGAACTGGGTGAAAGTGTATCTTTTTCCAGAATCTAATTCCGTTTTTGAGTGGATATGACTGGACAACACCTACCGTTGTTGCTGTCACTCTACAAAGAGAAACCCCCCACCTTGTCGCCAGACTCAAAGTTAGGGAACCCACATTGCCTGTGTGCGTTGTGTGGGCACCCCATATGAGCTTGGGACCACTGCTGTCATATCCATGTCACAGTATTTTTTTAAAATTACTGTGACATGCATATGTCCTGGACACAATTGGGTCAGACATAAATGGGGACACACTGGTACAGCACACATACACATCTGTCATTTTGGTGTCAGTATCCCTTGGCAGATAAATGCTGGCGCCACAATAATGGTACAGTCACACTTGTCAACTGTGTCTATGTGTGCACATTGCAAAGGGACCTTTAGCTGTCTTTTTGTACTTTCTGTTGTGTATGTGAGTCAGTATGTGTATTTGTGTGTGCAATGCGATTGGCCGGTTGAGGTGGATGGAGCTGGAGTGGGTTATGTGGTTGTATAAGTATGTGTGCCACTTGCATATGGGTTTGATGTTGTGTATGTTGTGTTCTGTTGCTGCACGCAACATTCATGTGAGTGTTGTGTGATAGTCGTTATTGTGATGTGTGTAGTTATGTCTTTGTGTGAGTGTGATTCTGTACATGAGTGTGTAGTTATATGGGTTGTTGTGGTTGTGTGGTGGTTGGGTGCAGTTTCAATAGCGTGTATGTTGTGTCATGGATGTATGCCAATGTGCGTTTGCGGCATGTATGTGTTGTGATGGAATGGCAATGGATACAAGTGTGTATGCGGTGTGTTGTGTGTGATGCAGATGTACACATATGAGCAATGTGCAGTGTGTGTGTGTCACTTAACCTGTATTCCATAGCCACTGCCATTGTCCGATGTCCATCGAGTCCAGCAATGGTCTCCCTACGTCAGCAATCAGCCAGCAGTACTGTGAAAGCAAAATAAAATTAACACAAGAACTTGAAGCATTGTCCAAGCATTCAGCAATTGCATTTATGATACTGTTTAAAGGTTGCTTTCTTTAAAAATGCATACAATTCCTCTGTATGACCTCTTGAGCTAAAACGTGAGGTTTTCTCTCCTTCCATCTTTTAATTGTAAAAACAGACATGATGCAGACACTATGGGCCTCATTCCAACCCTGGCGGTCTATGACCGCCAGGGTGGAGGTCGCCGGAAGCACCGCCAACAGGCTGGCGGTGCTTCCTTTGGCATTCCGACCGCGGCTGTAAAGCCGCGGTCGCCCAGCCGGGTCCGGCGGTTTCCCGCCGGATTACCCCCGGCTGGGAGAATCCTCCATGGCGGCGCTGCAAGCAGCGCCGCCATGGGGATTCCGACCCCCTTCCCGCCAGCCTGTTTCTGGCGGTTTTCACTGCCAGGAACAGGATGGCGGGAACGGGTGTCGTGGGGCCCCTGGGGGCCCCTGCACTGCCCATGCCACTGGCATGGGCAGTGCAGGGGCCCCCTAACAGGGCCCCAGCATGATTTTCACTGTCTGCATAGCAGACAGTGAAAATCGCGACGGGTGCAACTGCACCCGTCGCACCCCTGCAACACCGCCGGCTCCATTCATAGCCGGCTTCTGTGTTGCAGGGCCTTTCCCGCTGGGCCGGCGGGCGCTCCCTTGGCGGGCACCCGCCGGCCCAGCGGGTAAGTCTGAATGGCCTCCGCAGTCTTTTGACCGCGGAGCGGCCAATTGGCGGTTCCCGCTTGGCGGGCGGTGCCCGCCACCCGCCAATATTGGAATTACCCCCTATGTTATCTCAGCTTTGTGCAGTCGCAAATCACTAAACCTTTGAAGCTTAGAGAAAGAATTGGTTATTTTGTAACTGGAACTTCTTTAGGATGTTTGAGAAAATAAAAGTGACGTGTTACAGAATTATAGCTTCTTACGCTAAGAAGCTGGAATGTGACTTTACAGAGGGGTTAGGATGCTACACATGAAATACAATGTGCCCTAGACAGGGGCTTCGAAATTGCTACAAGGAGGCCCTCTTGGAGGCACCATATCCTAAATTACTTTACCAATAAGAATGTTTTCCCTTAAAGAATAATTACTTTTGCTGTCACTTGTATGTTTTTGCAGCTTTTTGTAGCTTGTGAAATAGTGCTTGTAATGCCAGCAACTGAGCATTGAACCTTATAAAAAGCCTCTGATGACTTGATGTTTTTGAAGAGCTCCACAGTGTGTTACTGTGAGCAGAGTCTTCCGTCCATAGGCACTAGCAAATAAACTTTGCTATGATTTTCATACCATGACTGTGTATTGACTGTCATTTCTCTTCCAGACAAAGTTTTGCTTTGACAGTACACAGTCTGTAAATGTGTAACATCATAATATTGTAGTGAATCCTAGTTTGTTTTAAAGGGAGAACAGGAGTTAGCTTAGCCTTTGGCTTGCAGACTTGTGCCCTCATCACCTAGTGACTTTTAACCTACTTAGCTTGCTCTGTCTTAGCCCATTTAATTCTTCTAAGATGGCTGCCTTGTTTATAGTTTGGCCACTTGTTATGATTTGCATTATCAGTGCCACCGCGTTAAGGCGTCAAGATCAAGGGACAAAGACAAACAAACAGTAGGTGTTCACACTTAGGGACTTTCCCTCTCCATGCTTTCGAGGGAATTGTTTATATTAATTGCCGCCCCAAGCATGCCTGTTATCTATTGTTTGGGAACACACCTACTTCAGGGGTACAAGTAGATCTGTATAAATACATCACACTTTAGACAGATAATCAGGGGGATTCCGACCACAGGGCATCGCCACCAGCGCTGATATCGATGCTGCACGTCGTCTTGACGCTGACCCAGTCTTTGTTTCCCTACGGAGTCTGAGATAGAGACCTCATTCCAAGGTAACGAGGGTTGGGGGCTCCTCTCATGGACATGGCATTGGCAGATTAGGTTTAACATACCCAGCTCTCCTTTAGGTAGGTTAGGCCTATTTTGATAGGGTATTAGGACATAATATACACCTCATGTCTTTTTCATGTTATTGCAAGATGGTGGGGGTCTTTGTAATAATGACTCTTGTCTTTACAATTCTGTTTCTTGCACTGTTCATTATTGTAATCATTGCGGCCCATGCAACTTATCGCAAATTGCAGTTGTGCTAAATAAAAAACATTGAAACTTTACTGAATCTTCGTTATTTCCTGTGTTTGGATGAGACATGATATATCTGTGAGAAAGGGGTAATCTCCATTTAACCACGAAACTCCCTGAGAAATCATACTCTCAAGTCCATGCGTAAAGGTTGCCACAAATCACCTTTTACTATATGGGTTTTTGGTGAGGTGCTGCTAGTGAGCCAGTAAGGTTGGGACGACAGTTGCGACTTGTTGTAGGATAGGCATAGTTGCCTACAAACATATGTACTGTCATCCTCAAACCAGCAGTCTTGCCTAGAGCAAGAGTCCAAACTACGACAATATGGCCGGTGGGAACCCGCTTGCCTGACGGCCAGGAAGAGCACTCCTTGGTGCTTCAGCCGCAATGCATCTAAATAAGCGGGCGGAACACCGTCCGGTTGACTGTATTCTTGGGGCCGCCACCAAAGTGAATTTGAGGTATGACCGCCAAGAACTAAATCAGGCCCAAAATGTTTTGGCATTCTATTTCCTTTCTTTGAAGTGTGCCTCAAGTGGTATATGTTAACCCATCAGACCTGCCAGACAGGCTGTGACATTAATGTCAAAAAGAATCCCACTGTGACTGGGGCCTGTCTGGCTGGCAGGACAAAAGATGGGTCCTGCCCAAGTGTCAGCTAAAATGTGCTTGTGGCAAAGTAGGCCTCTTTGAAGTGCGTCCCAAGTGTTATATGAAAAGCCCGGGCAGACCTGTCAGGCAGGATGTGAAATTTGAGCAGAACTTGACACTTTTATGTCAGAGGATCCTCCCAGCCTCACATGCATACTCTATCAGGTGCAGATGGGTCCTCCCTGTCTATTCAGGTCAGCCTTTTGTTTGCTGCTGCTGTGGAGCCATCAGGGCCAGCTTTAGGGGGGTGTGACTGGTGCGGCTGCACTGAACGCCTACTTAGGGGGCAGGGCTGACCTCATGGGGGGCTCTGTGTAGCAGTAATTTACAATTTAAAAGCACCTGTTTTACTTTCACTATTGACCGAGCTGACAAAATCTCTGGAATGCACTTCTCAGTTCAAAGAAGACATTTATTATTACTTCACCACGAGGTTCCTAAAAAATTAGATTAGTAGGTCGAAAGCACATGTTTAAAAATAGTCACAGCAATGAAAGGAAAATATATCAAAATGATTCTCAACTGCAATGCACACAGCAAATATATGTGGTTATATTATAGCATAATTGCAAAGCAAAGAATAAAGTAAAAATTAATCACCATAGTGCCTGCCAAGCTCTTCATCTTTCTCATTCCAGCAAGAAGATGACCCCACTCAACTGCGAGAAAGAGATTTCCACCTTCACGGGACAATTGTGTGTCTGGCATTCGACGTCTAATCCTGACCGAGGTCTTGGAAATTCCCTCGCTACTGAGCAGGGCCACCTTTTTATATCTTAAAGAACCGAAAGGGCTTTCTGGAAAAAAACGCTCCCATTAAAGAGAAATATTCAAACTTGCTGACTACTGTAGGTCAGAGTTGGAAGCAAAACGTTGAAAACTGGCCAAAATCTCAAGGATCTCCTCCCAAGGCCAAGCCGTTCCCTGCACTTAAAAAACATGTACATTCTTATCACGCTGACTGACTAACTGTTCGGTGAGAAAGAATATGAAAAACAAGCACAGTTTACCATGTGGAAAAACACAGCTCAGCTGCAATGTCTAACGCCACAATAAAGTCAATAGGCAGCTAAACTGTTTACAAAGTGTAATCTGCAACTGGTGAACACTGAACAACTAATCCCAATGAAAAGTGGTGCAACACAAAGTCAGTGGTCAAACATACCTATTTGCATTACATTTCCACCCTGTGATCAATGACTTTCTGTACTTTTCTCTTATTTAAAAAAAAAACAAAAAAAAACCATCATAAGCCAATCAGGTTTGCCTTGTATACAGCAACATAATGCAATGATAAAAGCAATCACTAGAAAGCAATAGAAGTGGATTAACATATTGATCTTATAAACATTTAAACCAGACACACCTACAATGAAAAGACTGAAGCTTATATATTCTGACTGGGATAATAACTAATTGAATAGTGTCTCTAGGATAGCAAGTTGGTGTAGAATTAGATGGAAACATCATTAGTTCTAATCATGTAAAGGTACACGGTCCATCAGAAAGGTTTGCTGGAATGTAAGTGAAAGTCAGGTTTCCACACAAGAATAGTCATCCAACTGGCAATTTGAAACATGCTTAATTAGACTGGCAGCAGTCATCAGATGATAAGCCATGGGTTAGTTCCAGTGGAAGAATGTAATCAAACAAGTTGACAGAACATCCATCGTACTCTGTATTGTTCCCATGTAGAACATGAATCTGTGAAGCACAATTTGCGCAAAATGGATACTTATGTTTTGTACTTTAAAAGCAGCAGGAGCGTTGCACAAAGGTTATCAATCAGGTTCAGGTTGGGTGTGCAGTCCCTCCCCAGATGCCACACGCAAACGCCCAAAGGGAGACCACACAGCACACTCATGGTCAGTGGCAAGTCATAGTAGAATCTATAAAAGAAACAAGTATGACTTTTCTTGCAATCATCTGAAATGTGCTCTCCTTTTTCCTTTCTTTGTTTTATAATCAGCAGGATGTCATTGGGG
Organism: Pleurodeles waltl; assembly: GCF_031143425.1. NCBI lineage: Eukaryota > Metazoa > Chordata > Amphibia > Caudata > Salamandridae > Pleurodeles > Pleurodeles waltl. The sequence continues at coordinate 399,537,341 of NC_090448.1, forward strand.
CCCTTTGCTATAATTTCTGCAGGTTCTGAATGGCCATTTGGGAATTCAACCCACACCTTAGCACTGAGGTTTTTGTCTGCTGGATTACATCTTCCCTTTCCTTGCACTGTCAGAAGGTCTGGGGCAGTCCCCTTCCTTACCAATCCTCCAAACACTGCGCTTATGACAAGTTGGACAATTCTGTCTCCAATCTGTATGAATAAATCAGCTTCTCCACTATTTAACAGAATAGCTTTGATTTCTATCTGTCCTGGTAACTTTCCTCTCCCCAATTGATCTTTGACTGATTGTTGGGGAGATCTCTGTTGTGTGTGCTGACAAATAAGACATTGCAAAATCACATTTTTTATCAAATCTAGGGGAATGTGCATCTCTCTAATCTCTGCCCACCTGTAAGTGGCTTTTTCTCCCAGGTGTCCACATTTCTGGTGCGTCCATTTAGCCATCCCCACCAAGTCATAATTCTGGGTTGACACTTCTGCCTCTGAACTTTTGTCTTTGACGTCTGCAAGGGAATTGAACCAGCGTTCTAATGAGTCAATGGGACAAGGAGCATCATCTATGACTTTACTCTGTTCTAACATTTCCCAAATTTCCTGCCACAACTCTTTACTCTACATCTCCTTTGAATGAATGAACCAGTTATGTACATGCCATGTGGAAAGCCAAAAGGTTAATCCATTGGCACTGGACCAAGAATCAGTGTAAAAATGTCACGTCCCAAGCAGCGTTTGCTTTAGAACCTCACACACAGTGTACAACTCTGTATATTGGCTACTTTTTCCTTAACCTGTGGTAGATAACAACTTTTCAGTAACTAGATTGAATGACACTGCTTTCCAGGGCCTTTTTAGTATACACGTATTTGAATGAACCATTAGTGAACCAAACATGCTTTCTATCCTCAGGGTACAAGAATTCAAATGGCGCACTCCATTTCACTGGTGACTCTTTTACCTGTGGTACCTCCTTCACTCTCTCCTCATCCTGTGCAGAGGCTTGTGACACCTGTTCATGTAGGGCTGCCGGTCCTACTCGAGCCGTGTCTTGTATGTACAAATTCCAGTGTATGATACTAGCCTCTTGTGCATGTCCTATACAGTGAGATTTAGGTGAACTCATAACCCACTGCATGATTGGTAGTTCAGGTTTCAGAATAATATTATGACCTAGTGTTATTTGCTCAGTATTCACTAGAGCCCAACACCAAGCCAAAAACTGTTTTTCAAAAGGAGTATAGCGCTCCCCAAAGTCAGATAGTTTTGTAGTCCCAAGCCCCAGGGGCACCCTTGTCCTCACTTGTTTCTGCCACATACTTCAGTTTGCATATTGTCCCTGAACAGTTACATGTAACTCAATGTTTCCCTCTTGCACTGTACACAAATCTAAAGTCTGATGAATTATTTCATTTGCCAAATCAAAAGCACACAGCTGCTCCTCACTCCATTCAAACTCATGTTTTTTCCTAGTTACTTTGTACCAAAGCATTAAGATTTTACTCAGATGAGGGTCATACTGTTTCCAAAAATCAAACAATCTCATGAAACTCTGTGTCTCTTGCTAAGTGCAAATAGTAGCAAACTCTAAAATATTCTGTTTTACCTGTAACAACATCTCTCTGTGTTCTGGGTTCCACTGAATTCCCAGAAACTGCACATTTTGCGACAGTTCCTGTGTTTTGTCTGAATTAATTGTACACATCGTACTCTGCAAACGTTGTCTGAATATACTGGTAACATCTTGCTCAGTGTAATCTTTTAAAGAATGCATTTTAACTCCTGCCAAAAACTGTGGGCTACTCTGCACACAATCTACACTCTGCTCATGAGGCTCACTCTGGCCCCCACCTTTTTTAACCTCCTCATTACTGAAATGTGAAAAGCTAGGTTCTCCTGTAACAGCTTGGTAGATTTCAGTTTTATCTTGCAATAATTTGTTCTGGCTGATTTGCTCACTTAATTTCTTATTTTCATATTCTAACTGTTGACATCTCTCATGCATTTTTCTGTAAGCAGACAAAAGTATCCAAACCCTCCTGTCAAGAACAAAAGGGACATCATTTCATTCAGAAAGCACCTTTTCTAAATATGTAAAAACATTCAACACTTTTATTTTATCCAAGCACCCATCCCAAAACCTAGAAAGTCCTGATAAAGAAGAAAACATGTTTGTCACAACATCACAAGGCAGTTTAATTTCACATGCATTTTCAAACATGGGGTGCGGTGCTTCCTTTAATTCTCTGAACAAAAACATATTTACACTTTTAAATCGTGCACTTCCAACCTCCAGCCCCTTTTTTATTTTATTTATTTTTTTATCCTGCCGACTGCACCAAAATGTTTGGCTTTCACTAATGACCGAGCTGACAAAAATCTCTGGAATGCACTTCTCAGTTCAAAGAAGATATTTATTATTACTTCACCATGAGGTTCCTAAAAAATGAGATTAATAGGTCGAAAGCACACGTTTAAAATTATTCACAGCAATAAAAGGAAAATATATCAAAATGATTCTCAACTGCAATGTACACAGCAAATATATGTGATTATATTATAGCATAATTGCAAAGCAAAGAATAAAGTAAAAATTAATCACCGTAGGGCCTGCCAAGCTCTTCATTTTTCTCATGCCAGCAAGAAGATGACCCCGTTCAACTGCGAGAAAGAGATTTCCACCCTCACCGGACGGTTGTGTGTCAGGCATTTGACGTATAATTCTGACCGAGGTCTTGGAAATTCCCTCGCTACTGAGCAGGGCCACCTTTTTATATCTTAAGAACTGAAAGGGCTTTCTGGCAAAAAAAACTCCCATTAAAGAGAAATATTCAAACATGCTGACTACTGTAGGTCAGAGTTGGAAGAAAAACATGTACATTCTTATCATGCTGACTAACTATTTGTTGAGAAAGAATATGAAAAACAAGCACAGTTTACCATGTGGAAAAACACAGCTCAACTGTAATGTCTCAACTGCAATGTCTCACGCCACAATAAAGTCAATAGGCAGCTAAACTGAATACAAAATGTAATCTGCAACTGGTGAACACTGAACAGCTAATCCCAATGCAAAGTGGTGCAACACAAAGTCAGTGGTCAAACATACTTATTTTCATTACAGCACCTGAAGCAGAGTTCCATGTGAGTTAATCTGTCAGGCAACAATAAAAATGTCAAGATAACTCTTGTGATTAATGTTCCTGCTAGAGAGTGATCGGGGTTTTGTTCAGTGGCAGTTGTGACTCACCTTAAAATATTTCAGAGGATTAATAAGCCTAGTGCAAAAAACAGCTCTGTATTTTATGTGGATAGCTGAGTGGATTAGTAAAGCCAGCCTTTACATTAAAACAAATTAAATGTATGTGATATAGTGGCTATGGTGAGATGAGGGGCACTTTTGCCAGGTGGTAGCGCAGGAATCTGAGGAGGAGGTCATGGGGGTGGGAGGAGAACACCAAAAACAGATTGTCACACAGGGCTACATACTGAAAGGCTTTAGGAGGTTAAGGCAGGCAAAAGGTACGTTTTCTAAAGTAGGTTTTCTCTAAGAGTTAGACAAACTTCAACTTTACCAATACATTGGATTTTATTTAACTAATAAAGATGGTCCTTAAAATATTTCTTTAGCTGTTTCCTAGGCAGAGATGGCATTTATTAAATGTAATATTTTACCCCAGTGCTTTCTTATGGAACAGCCAACCCTGCTTCGTTGAAAAAAAGCCTTTTGGTGCTTTTTACTGTAAGTACATCTTTAACATTAAACTTTCACATGTTCTACTTTTAAATACCATGCACTCCTCCTTTATGGGCAGTAAGGTCTACTTAGAAATGGCTTAAAATGTTTAAACGTAAGGTTTAGGCTGTCAGGAGGGGTTATTTTGACCAGTCGAAATTCAAGTTAAAACCTGCTATTGGTGGCAGGCCTGCAGTCATGTTTACTTTGTCACTGTAGTGGATGACTCAGTGGATGCTGCAGTCTACTTGTGACGTTTAACTTACAGGCCTAGGGTACATCTTGATACTGTATACTATCGATGTGTAAGTACGTTATATAAGCCATTCAAGAGTATACCAATTTTTCCATATTGAAAGGAGGACCACAAGCACTTTACCACTGGTTAGCAGGGATAAAGTACTCAGAATTCTATAGCCTTCAAAAATAGGGTTCAGCAGAAAAGCAAACAATATAGGGGTGACCCTGCAAAAAGAGCACATTTCCAACAGGATCCTCATGGGCATTAGACTTGCATGATCTTTCTCTGCCCAGGGCAGGGTGGGGGACATCAAATATACTATTAAATTATTCCTCAGTCTCTCTCTTAAACCCAGCTTAATGGAAGCCTTGTCGTTTAAAAGCCTTCTTGGCCCTTAAGCCATCATATATAATAGTGTCCAATCAGAGTATTCCGTGCACTTTCTTTAGGATGTGGTATCAATCTATCTGTCCATACCCATGCTTGTACACCCATCCCTCCTACTGTCTTTCAGTTGATGGTTACATGCTTATAATGTACTGATGGATCAAAGTCTTGTTGGTCATGACATCCAGCCCCAGAGGTCCACACTCCAAAACAGCAGATTCCTTTGAGTTTGCTAGGGTAATCCTCTTCAGGAATATCTCTGTAGTAAGCGCTTTAGATGTCATCTCCAATAGGGCCAGATATTTCGTTTGAAGGTTATGATAGATAGATAGATAGAAGTCTTTCTCTCTTCTGAATTGAAATCCGGCCATTGTGGAGAATGTCAAAACACTGTGCTTCTTCCTTGACAACTGTCTGGCTCCTCAGAGACAAACATTGGTGATAGCCAAAAGTGCACTCCACCAGCTAAGCTTGCTCTAAGGCATCAGACAGTTAATTCCTGTGCAGAACGTGAAATTGTGGATCAAGTGCTGAATATTTCCAGACTTGATTCTGGAAATGCATTAATCTCTTTACTTTCTAAAGTGCATCTAACACCCCTGAGAGCAGTGCTCCATTCAGCTCCACACTTTGTGATGGGTCACAAGACATTTTGCCACATCTCTCCTGTTCTTTGTGTCTCGCAATATTTCCTAATTGAATCCAAGAGCCCAATTTACATCTAAATGTATGGCTCCTAGAGTACTCCACAATTCCACATGCTCCTACCTGGTTGGAAAACTGGGAATATCTGGTGTTTAGCAAAAATTAAGAAATGCTTAATCCCTGTTGGTCGAGTCTCTGGAATTGATGCAAGAACGCTGGATGAAAGAAAACATTTCCTGGTTGTAAGACAGTGGAACTCCTTGCTGGCCGCCCTTCTCACAGCCTTTTGTCTGATCACGTTTAAAGTGACCTCAAAATCCTCTTATTTGAGAGAGACTTTGGTTAAAGTGAGGATCGTTGCTCTGTCTCTTTTCTGTTAATCTGAACTTTCTATCCTGATACAAACGTTTTATTCTTTCTGTTTTCTTTGTGGCTGTGCTATTATGATTGTTAGCCCAGTGCTTCCATTCATCTACTGTCTACGCTGGTATGAACTGTTCCTCTTGTTTTCATGGTGATAATTGGTTGCGTAATGATGTTTTCAGAACATACGTCTTGCTCTCTTGTGAAGTGTAATGCTTTTGGGATCAGTCTGCACTATATAAAATCACAAAGATAGATTGATGAATGTATAGATAGATAGATACCATTTCTAGTCCCTTCCCATCTGATGTTCCAGAAAATTGTCTAATCCTCGGTTGTCTCCAGACTGGAGTACTGTAATTCTCTCCTTGCAGGCCCACCCATGACCAACCTATCTCCTTTAATAGCTATCCTCCACTCAGCTGCAAGCTTGGTCTGCAATGCCAGAAAAAAACAACCATATTACACCTCTGCCGCAAACTCTTTGCTGGCTTTTTGTAGAAGCCAGGTTTTTTTTCAAGACTGCTTGTATCACCCACAAAGCCAGTCACACTTCCACCCCTCGCTACCTAGCCAACAAACTCAAATTATCAGGTGGCTTCAGACCTTCAGGAAATACTGAAAATCTGCTGCTTGAACCTTTAACCTTCAAAAGGGAAAGATTCATGATGCAATCCTTTTCTATCAACGTGACTAGAATTTGGAATTCGCTACCTCCAGATCTTCGCACCACCTCTTTTCAGATCTTCAATAAGGACCTTAACACTCTTCTCTTCCAAATACATTTTTCTCAATAACACTCCTTGTTAATTGCCCCTACCAATCATATGCCTTAACATTATATAACTTGTCCTTGTTTGTCTGTTGACACCCACAAGAGCTTTGATGACTTTTAGCTCCAACTTTGTACATATGAAATTCTGTAAATTGATCTTATTTGTTTTGATGTTGTAATTTGTAAATACGTTATTATCACAATGAGCAATTGTAATATCTGTAAGTTCTCTCGTTCTATTGTAAAGCACTCCAACATCTCCAGGTAATGTTCGCACTATATTAAAAAGCATAAATAAATAAATAAATAAATAGGGTTTGGTTTTATAATGGTGAGTCTTCTACCTTCATAGGTTTGATACACACCCAGGTATACCATGGGACTGTCAGTGTTTGGGAAAAAAAACTTGGCATCTAAAAGGATATTGTTATCTTTATGGTGACTAAGGGCCAGATGTACGAAAGGATTTTACCCATTCTGTGTCTATGGGAAAAAGCTTTCGTACATATGGCCCTAAGGGTCTGATTTAGAGTTTGGTGGAGGGGTTACTCCGTCACAACAGAGATAGATATTCCGTCCGCAGAACTATAAATCCTATAGGATTATAGTGGGATTTATATTTTGGTGGACGGGATAACCGTCATCGTTATGATGGAGTAACCCTGCTACCAAACTCTAAGTAAGGCTCTTAGTTAGTTACTTCCCAGACAAAGGCTTCCTCCAAACCCCAACCTGTGTAGCCCTGTCATTCACTACTTACCACTGCCACTTACTAGGAATACCAGAAATGAATTCTTAAAATGGCCATTAAAACAGTGCCTGGTATGTTTGCCAGTAACGTGTAGGCCAGCAGTATGTGATGATGCCACCCGTCTTCATAAGGCAGTGCACCTTTCACTGTTGCCTCAAGAAAATAATCTACTGAAGTGAAATTTGATCACTGGACGGGATCTAGAATCCGAGTACTAGGAATTATTTAGAGCCTTTAATCCGTAGCAACAGAGTCAACATAGATAAAAGTATCCCACTCCTATCTCCTGGTTGTCTGCTTTCCAGAATCAACAGATAGATCCACTAATAAGAGGAGGACAAAGGGTAGCCTCTGCAGGCACTACCTTAAGTCAAATTAATTATTTCAAACGTCGTTGGTAGAAGTGTGAATACTATGATCCACCTGCGTAACGAATGGATATGGGGTCAGCCACTTAACCCAAAGGTGGGCGTCTTTGATGGACACATGCCTAATTAATGCAATCAAAGCTACGTCGGTTATTGCAGAGAGTACTCAGATATTTGTAGAAGGCGGCAACCCATATAGAGAGAAAAGTTTGGTTATAGGTAGTTGTAAATCACGTAGTGGTGACCTTAAAGCCACCTCATCTATATCTACATCTCTGTGAGTGTTGACATGCTGGTCAAAGGGAAATAATTACACAGTACTATGAAGACAGACACCTAGAGTGCACATAACATCAATTCAAAAACATATTTTCTCAGCAGAGGAGGAAGCAAAAGGGGGCAGAAAGAAAGGTGTGTAATCTGATCAACATGTTTGTGACAAAAGTAGGGGGTTTCCTGAAGACCCACATCGTCTCGGAAACCTAAGTTAGGTTTTGATGGGCAAAAAGTCACTGGTATTCCTCACAGAAAAAAAGAGGTGCAATGAAAGGTCATCTTCCATTAAAACAGCTTAAGTTAAAAGAATTTCAGAGACCTGAAAAGCCTGTGCATAACATGGGACAGCTCTTCAAAGAAATTCAATCTGACCTACCACAAATGTACTTTTGAACATGTTTGAAGATGACAAAACCTACCCACTTTGTTCCTATTGCTAACAACTAGATTTAGTATACATTAACAGGCATGTTTGTCAGAAAGAACATTACAATTTCAACAGAGCAAATTAATGTGGTAATATCTTTCCTCAGAGTCAAACAGCAAAATCTCTACCACTTTCGTCTAGATTGATATTTGATCGAAGATTTCCTGGCAGAGACTAAAACATCAAGTTGGAAAAAGTGATTTCCCCTAAATCCTGTGCTCAAGTTTAGTGACTGGAAGCAGGAATGAAGGGTCTTCTTCTTGGCTTTAAATGAGACATAACAATCGTAAAGCCATTCTGAATAAACAAGGATAAATGAGAATAGTTGTAGTCCCTGGATACCAGGAGGAGACTTCCAGTAGGAGCATTCATAGAGAAAGGCCTAAAGGAGCTTCACCAAACATTAGATCATGTTACATCATCTAAAGGATTGGGGTTGCGGTCCATCCAGAAGGCACAGTGCTTGCATTTGAAGATGAGGTGATTCATGAGAAGGTCTACTTATTTGTGGTACCCATCTTTGCAGATGGAGTTAAGTGCTGCCTGGTTCAGCTTCCAGTTAGGGGGCGATCCATGTAATGTGCACAGATTGTTGCCTGTATGTTGAGCATCTGCATGACAAAGCAGCAAACAAAAAAAACAAAAAAAGAACTTCATAGATATGGCCCATTTTCAGATGCCTGGTATTGGCTGGAAAAGTGAAGGAGAAAGCATTCAATCATTATCTATTTTTTTTAAAACGTATTTTATTGGTTTTATTGCAAACAAGAACTAAGACAGTCAGCAGTAACAGACACCTAATTAAATGACATTTGGCACAAATCAGTCACAAGTTGAGCACGGACAGCAGAGTCCTTGCTGACATATACAGGATCTGGAAGACATTGATACATATAATTTCTATAGCATAGATATTCACATTCCCTCCACATTATATTTCACCTGCTCATGTCAAACTAATAACTCCCACCACCCCTCTCTCAGCTCAAACGCCAAGATAGTAGGGTTCTGTATATGTGTATTACACAGTAGAAAAGAGGTATGTCATGTCCATGGCAGAGCTTAATCAATTTCCGAATTAATGTATGGAACATCAGATGGGAAGGGACTAGAAATGGTTATCTATCTATCTATCTATCTATCTATCTATCTATCTATCTATCTATCTATCTATCTATCTTTGTGATTTTATATAGTGCAGACTGAGCCCAACATAGTCAGGCTCCGAATATGTGTATTACATGGTAGAAAAAAGGTAAGTCATGTCCATGGCAAAGTGTCATCAATTTCTAAACCTATCTCCTTTAATAGCTATCCTCCACTCAGCTGCAAGCTTGGTCTGCAATGCCAGAAAAAAACAACCATATTACACCTCTGCCGCAAACTCTTTGCTGGCTTTTTGTAGAAGCCAGGTTTTTTTTCAAGACTGCTTGTATCACCCACAAAGCCAGTCACACTTCCACCCCTCGCTACCTAGCCAACAAACTCAAATTATCAGGTGGCTTCAGACCTTCAGGAAATGCTGAAAATCTGCTGCTTGAACCTTTAACCTTCAAAAGGGAAAGATTCATGGCCATGGTGCAGATTTGGGACTGGAGGTTAAGTCTCTTGTCCAGGATGAAACCTAGTGATTTAACACTGTCAACAATAGTAGGTTTGTTGTTAAGAATGTTTAGTTGCATTTACTTATTCTAGCCCTGCAGGCCTCAGCAGGCCACATACTTTAAGGATGGATCTACTCATCAGTAGGAGAATCAGCAAGTCATACATTTTACATCAATTGTCCTGCAGGCCTTGGGAAGTGGGAACCTGTAACAGGCATTGACAGACTGGGTGACGCTGTTATTAAACCCTTCAACAAGTTCTCTCTAGAGCCTTTCTGAGATGTGCCACTATAGGACATAGTATATATTCAAAGTTAAAACTCACCTGTACAAAAAAATCTCTGTTTCCTAGAGAGCAACTCCGATAAATTAGAATCTTTTTCAGGAACCCTCTGATTTCCCTATTTACTTTAGTGTATGCCCCAAGCCATGATAGATCCTCAAGCTACTGCATTGCCAGACGTAATGTCCATAGGCATGTTCATAAGCAACTAATGTTGATTACTGAAAGCCCTTTCTTCCAACTAAAAGTAACTGTAGATTGTGATTTTCTAGGGCAGTGCATAAAAGCCTAAAAGAGCTTTAGCTAAAACCTGAAGAACGCCTCTTATTTCCTACTTACAAATGCCCTGGTCAGTGGTTTTATTATCACAAGGAGCATTGGGTGGGAAATTAATTGCTGCTTTATTCAGTCACTCGTATGGTTTACCATAGAGGCGACTATCCAAACATGGATAAAAAAAGGTAATATAAAGATCGGTGCAACAAAGCTTCCTTCATGTTATTCTAGGTCTCTTGGTCCCTGTGGTAAATTAATTAACCGCATATTGGACCAGAGACAACAAAGAATCTTAGGCTTTTAGAGAAGTCCCTTAAGGAATAATATCCACCAGAATGTATGTCCTAATTGCTATGTGTTAACTGCATTAATTCTACCTGTGAGAATGTTCCTGAATTTTGAACTGTTTCTATGTAAATCTTTTCCTTTAAACGTTTTAAAGTGCCCCATTCATTTCTGGTGCGGCTGTTGAATTGTTATTTCCAGCCTCAAACACGCCTTAATACTTAGGTGTTAAGGGCCAGATCTAGAGTTTGGCAGAAAGGATACACCTTCACAAAGATAATGGAAATCCCACCTGCCCTATTGTGCATTATATCCTTGGCACTGGACTACCTGTCGCATTGTGATGGAGTAACCGTCGGCCAAACTGTACATCCGGCCATAAGTCTTTTTCAATATGTCTTAATTATCTGGACCTACTTTCAAGGTTAGGGGTATTGCCTGCAGGATTGCCTTGCAGTCGGAGGCTTAGTAAAAATGTATAACAATATTGTCTAATGTTCGATAAACCGCATTATAATCCAAAGAAAGCTCCCAATCCTTCCCCACCTTCACCAATGAATATTCTAAAAGCGAATTTAAAAAAGTAATTTATTTTTACTGGTTAGAACTCCGAAAGAGCTGATGCAGGCAATAATAAAGAGCCAAGTTTGTGGATCCGTTTTAATGTTCAATTAAAACATTTTCTCATCCTATGACTGGCTGGTAAATCAAAGTGTCTGATGATACATTTGGTTGAATGTAAACCCAAGATTAGCAAACACATCTCAAGAACACTAATGAACCATTTTATGACATATGACAGTTGAACAAACATGTCAGAGCCGAATGTATCAATTTATGGGTCTTTGTTAATTAAACAACAGAACGCTAAAGAAGCTTTATTTCGTACCTAGCATGTGAGACAGGCATATGGCAGATGGCATTATTGTAAGCAATGTTGTCATACATAGAGATCAGGAATAGTCATTAGGAAGGCCTCTAGTGCAAACATTTGTATCATTTACCAATTGACGGTTAAATATGCCCTTCTTTGTTTTCAAGCTTCAGGCATCTCAGGGCCTTCTGTAGACAGGTAGCAGTGATTTTGCAGTCTTCGTTGTCCTTTGCTGACGCTAGAAGACTGGGGAACTGTCAGGAAAGGTAGAAGCCACTGTTCATCAGCAATAGTGTTGTATTCAAGTCCACTGGGATTATTCAGCAGTGGAGAACCATATTATGCGGCAGCATTAACAAAATTGTATGGCAAGAAAAAGGAAATTCTGACGCTCGAGCCAAGCTTGATCTAGATGCCTGCCTCTGGCTCAGCTTGAGGCCCTCTTGTACCCTCGAGCCCAAAAACTAGCTGAGCTTTTGTGGCTGTTGCTTGCCTTCCATGCTATCATCTGATGCTCCCAGCCACCTTCCACGACCCTGCTTCAGCAGACGTGCAGCCCAGCTCCCGGCTTTGCTGGTGGGTGGTAGTGAACTCTTCTTGAAATGCTCTGATAGTGGTCAAAAAGAGCCGGTATGTTATGATTTTTCAAACAGTCTGACTCCGAGCATGTTCATAGGACTCTACAGGGTCTTTGCAATTATCCCACCAGAACTGGTGTTACTTCCTCTCCGCCGTCGCCCCAGATGGTAATAAAAATGCGAAAGACCTGCAGTGGTGGGAACTTGCATCAGAGTCTGTCTGTATCCCGGGCTCTGCACTTCATTTGTGTGGATGTGAAGACATGCAGCTGATGGATCCTGCAGACTTTTTTTTGCTAAGAAATGTAATTGCCCTCAATCAGTTGCTGAGGATTACTTAGAGTTGGTGGGTTGTGTTTACACCCTCTACGGCAGTGGTCTTCAAACTTTTTAATGCCGCGCCACCCCAGTTGAAAAATAAAAACCATTGGGCCCCCCTCAGAATTTTTCACAAATATTTTAGAAAGATGGCAATGTTTAAATAGGCATAAACCTATTTAAACATTGCAGTTAAGTACTGTTACCTTTTTAAAGCTGCAATAACATGCTTCTGCTTAAAACAAAGGCATGTTATCTGTATAATATTTCTTTTGGCCAGAGTTTGGCGCTCCCCCCCCCCCCGGGATCACTTGAGGGCCCCCAGTTTGAAGACCTCTGCTCTACGGTGTGTGAACATTCATCTTGGAACCTCGGTGTTCAGATAGCGGTTATTGTATGTCATTGTAACTAGTGCAATAAATGCATTTTGTGTGGTTGTTTGTATGTGTTTATGTACCACTTGGTATGCGCTCTGTTTGTGCGGTAATTGTGTCCTCGGGTTACTCCAGAGAGCATCAGTTGGGTGTAAGTAAGTGCTTGTAAAGCTTTGGTGTTTGTGGGTTTCAGGTAACCTTACAATCACATCATGAAGACTGCTGATGTCCTGTGCACTCCCTCGGGGCTACAGAGACTCCTGGCTCGTGCAACAGAAAGAGAATGTATGTCGGAACGACGCCTGCCGGAACAACGAATGCCTGAACAACAAATGCCTGAACAACAAGGTCGGAACAACGACCTCGTTGTTACCACTAATGCCTTTACCACGAATGCCTTAAGAACGATTTTTCGTTGTAAAGACATTCCTGATATAGGCATTAGTGATAAGCATTCGTTGTTCCTGCATGCGTCTCCCCTGGCCCCCCCACCCCTAAAAATTACCGTGACACCCCCTGCCCCCCCTAAAACCACACCAACCCCCCACCCTTGCCCCTAAAACTACCCCAACCCCCACCTCCTCCCTAAAATTACCGCGACCCCCACCCTACCCCCAAAACCTAAAACAACCCCAACTCCCACCCCATCCCTGAAACCTAAAGTACCCCAACCTGACCCCTAAAACTACTCCGAGCCCCCCACCCTGCCCCTAAACCTAACCCCAAACCCCCCACCCCTAAAATTACCCGACTCCCAACCCACCACTAAAATCTAAAACCCCGAACACACCACCCCGCCCCTAAAACTGAAAATACCCCCACCCCGCCCCTAAAACTAAAACCCCACCCCCTCGGTCCCTGCCCCCCACCCCGCCCCTAAAACAGAAAATACCCGACCCCCTGGCCCTAAAACTAAAACCCCGACCCCCCACCCCCGCCCCTAAAACAAAATACCCCGACCCCCCCACCCCGCACCTAAAACTAAAACCCTGACCCCTCGCCCCTAAAACTGAAAATACCCGACCCCCCACCCCTAAAACTAAAACCCCAACCCCCCACCCCGCCCCACTTACCTGAGTTGTCGCCTCGTCCCGTCGTCCTCCTCAGCCGACTCCCTTATTTGTGCCTTGACCACGCATGTGCGTTGTTCAGCACATGTGTGGTAAAGGCACAAAACAACAAAGTCGTGGTTAAGGAAAGCGTTGTTCTGCTTTCGTTAACCAGGACTTCGTTGTTCCGGAGTCGGCCTTAAGGGCGTTTCCCACAGAAAGATACTCCAGTGTTTCCATCAATGTTTGCATGTGCTTTGCAGGTGCTCTCACTGTCATTACCTCCTGTCCCTCTCTCGCCTTCCTTATACCCAATGAGGCTCCCTGCCTCCCCCTAGACCCCTCCCTTCCCTTTAAACCCCCCCCCACCTGCACCACCTCCTGTACTTTTTTGTCTATCCCCGCTAGACTTACCTTTCTCCTTCCTCAACGGCGGGGCCTGGGGGACATCGGCTTCACTCTCGACGAGCGCGGAGCTCCTCGTGGAGAGTTCCCAGCGGTCGCGTCTTCTGGAGGCAGGCGATGCTGCCTTAGAGACGCGTCCTTGGAGTCGGCTGATGGGGTCGGTCGGCTCTTTGCGGCTGGGGCTGTACTTCCAGATCTTCGGCTCGCGTTGATTGGCTGATGTGCCGGTTGTGGTTTTTCGGCATTTTTGACGGTAGGACGGGCGTTCTGCCCGCATTTTTAGTAGTTTGGGGCTAATTGTTGCCGCTTTTTCAGTTGCTGCTATTTTTTTAGGGGGGGGGGGGGCTTTCTCCATTATTTAATGGGGGCTGGGACCTCTGGCCTGCATTTCTTGTTGGGATTATGTCGAAGGTTCCTGCAAAGCGACACAGGATTGTTTCCTCTTCCTCTTCTTCAGGGGAGGATATTGACGTTCCCCTCTCCACTCCTGGGGGTCGCCAGGGGACGGTGGGGGCTCCTGCGCCTCTCATGTCCAGAGAAGAGGTTCAGGACATGATTGAGGTGGCTGTGTCTTGAGCTCTACAAGCTGGTGCGGCCAGGCCTGGACGTTCTTCGGCTGCCCGTCCTCCTGGGGCTGCGGAAGGGTCCTCTTCTTATGATGATGACGCGCCTTCTACTTCTTCTGGTGGGAAATATGTCTCCAGAGAAGAGATGTGGGAGGTTATGTCTCATGTTCGGGACAATTTAGATTTTCCTGTTTTTTAACCTACAGGGACGGATTCGCACTTGTTCCCTCAGTATCAAACGCCTTCAAGGTTTGCCATGCCTTTTCAGGGCCCTGTTAAGGATATGGTACTCTGGGAGTGGAAGGATGTGGACAAGTCTCAGGTTCTGCGGTTCCTTCAGGAGCTGTACTTGCTGGAAGGGGAAGATGTGTTGCCACCCTCGGTTAAACTGGATTCCATTTTGGCAACTCTGATTTTCCTGCTGATGCCACTGACCGTAAGGTGGATTCTGGTCTTAAAAGGGCATTTGCGGCAGAGAATTTGGCCCTCAGAGCGGGTATTTTTTCTGCTTATTCTGCACAATCTTTGGTGCAGGTTTTTGACAAGCTGGCGGTTGCTGTTCAGGAACGTTCGGAGTGTTCGGAACTACTGGCTGGTATGGAGCAACAGGCCAGGTTGCTGGCGGACATGTCTTCTGATGTTGTCCGTACTTTGGCTCTGGCGTCGGGAGCTTTGATTGGGGCTCGTAGGTCCCTCTAGTTAAGGATGTGGAAGGCGGATCCTAAGGAGAAATCTGCTCTCCTGAGACTGCCTTTTGAAGGGCGCAATTTATTTGGAGATCAGTTGCCTTCCATGCTTTCGAAGGCCTTAAAGAAGAGGAAACACACCTTGCCTTACAAAGGTGGTTCTTCTTCTGGCAAGGGTTGACGGAAGCATTCATGGTCTTCTCCCAAAATGGATTCCAAATCTTTTTCTTTCAGGAAACGTCGTTTTCAGACCCATTTTTCTCCTAAAAAGTCTGCTCCTTCGGGGCGGGGAGGATTCAAGAAAGGGTCCTGACAATCATTGTGGGCCTGGCAGAGGGCCGGTTGGGGGACGGCTGAGGCACTTTCTTTCCGTTTGGCAGGGGAGTGTCAGCGATCGCTGGGTAATAGACATTGTGAACAATGGCTACGCCATAGATTTTGAAGTAGTACCTCTGGATTCCGGGGTGCGTCCCACTCCACTGCCTGCGGACGGGGCCCAGAGGCAGGCGTTGTTGGAAGGGGTCCGGGACTTAATTCTCAAGGGGGCCATCTCCCATGTTCCTGTGGGGGAGAGAGGTCTGGGCACTTATTCCGTCTTGTTCCTGGTTCCAAAGGTGTCAGGGGGCTTTCGTCCTGTCCTCAATCTAAAGTGGGTGAATTCCTGGATCAGGACTGTGCATTTCCGTATGCTTTCCATTCAGGCGATTTTTCCTCTGGTCGGCCCAGGGGATTTCCTGGCGTCTCTGGATCTGCAGGATGCTTACCTGCATGTTCCAGTGGCTCTGTCTTCTCAGAGGTTCCTACGCTTTGCGGTGGGCCAGGACCATTTTCAGTTTTGTGTTCTACCATTTGGTCTCAAGTCCTCTCCCCGAATTTTCACCAAGGTGCTGGCCCCTCTGGTGGGTTGGTGGCTGGTGCCGGCTCATCTTCGTGTAGGAGTATCTTTATCTCCTCCTCTCCTGGTGGTAGTGACGACGGATGCCAGCCTCTCCGGTTGGGGGGCTTGGATGAGGTCGGCTCAGGTCCAGGGGTTTTGGTCGCCTCTGGAAGCCAGACGTTCCTTGAATTGGCGGGAGTTGAAGGCGGTGCTTCTAGCTCGGATTCATTTTCAGGACTCCCTGAAAGGTTTAGCGGTTCTTATTCGGACAGACAACTTGGTGACCAAAGCTTACGTGAACCGGCAGGGGGGGACCAGGTCGTGGGTGCTGTTCCGCATTGCAAGGAATATATTTGTTTGGGCACAAAAGTGGGTTCTTTCCCTGCGAGCCACCTACATTCAAGGGGTGGTCCATGTTCAGGCGGATTGTCTGAGCAGGGTCATTCCTTAATCTCAGCTTTTCTCCCTCCGGTTGTCTCTGTTTCGTCACCTGGTTTACCTGTGGGGTCTTCCGGTGGTGGATGTGTTTGCCTCTCCAGAGAATGCGAAAGTCAGTCGCTTTTGCTCCCGGTTTCGTTGTCCTCAGGCTTGGGCGGTGGACGGGATGTCATGTCCTTGGCCTCAGGGTCTTTTGTACGCATTCCCGCCCTTCCAGTTGCTCCGTGCGTTTCTCGTGAGGGTACGTCTTCTGAAGGCCAGGGTTTTCTTGATCGCGCCCCATTGGCCGAGGGCAAATTGTTTTCCGTTGCTTCGGTTGATGGCTTCGGATCACGTGTGGACTCTTCCTCTCTGTCCATCGTCTCTGGAGTTTCCTTGCCTCTTGATGGGGTCGTTGAGGCTGTTGCACTTGACGGCCTGGAAGTTGAACGAAGGGGTTTGACAGGTTTAGGGGTTCCGGTAGCTTTGAGTTCTACTTTACTGGCTTTGTGGCGGCGTTCCACTTTGATGTCTTATGGTCGGCAGTGGAAGGTTTTTTCTTCTTGGTGTTTCCGGCATGGGTTAGATCCTATGTCTGCTTCTCTATTTGAGGTGATGCAGTTTTTACAGGATGGAGCCCAGTTGGGTTTGTCTGTGGCTTCCCTGAGGGTGCATTGGGTGGCGATTCAGGCTTTTAGGGGTCCATGGCGTAATCTGTCTGATAAGGGTCATTTGATGCCTCGGTTTTTCCAGGGTCTTCTTAACTTGTTTCCTCGTCCGGTGCGGTCCTTTCCTTCCTGGGATCTTTCTTTGGTGTTGGATGCTTTGACTGTTTCTCCCTTTGAATCTCTGGGTTCCTGTGACTTGCATCATCTTTCTTTGAAAACTTTTTTCTGGTGGCCATTACTTCGGCGCGCCGTTTAGGGGAATTGGGTGCCTTGGCTTGCTCTTTTCCTTTTTGTAAGGTTTTTCCAGATCGGGTGGTGCTTATCCCGGTTCCTTCGTTTGTTCCCAAAGTGAATTTGTCTTTCCATGCTTGCCAGGAGGTTATCCTTCCTTCTTTTTGTCCAGAACCTTCCTCGGATGAGGAGGTTCGGTTGCATTCGTTAGATGTGCGGCGGTCTTTGTTGGAGTATCTACGGGTGGTTGCTCCTTTCCGGAAAGGTGATTCTCTGTTTGTGAATTTCGGTCCGGCTCGAAAAGGGGAAAAGACGTCCACGGCTTCCTTGAGTCAGTGGGTTCGCTCTCTGATTTTGATGGCTTATTCTTTTAAAGGGGTGGTTCCGCCCCAAGGGATTCAGGGCTGTTCTACCAGGGGTATGGCTGCTACGGTAGCGGAGCTTCAGGGCGCTTCTGTGGTGGAAATTTGCAGGTCCGCTACTTGGGCCTCACCTTCGACCTTTGTTCGTCATTACAGACTGGCGGACTTGGGCAGTTTGGAGTCGGTATTGGGTCACCGTGTCTTGTCCTCTATGATGTAATAGGAGGGTGGTTATTCGGTGTCCTTTGTTGGTTGTGATTAAACTTGTTGCAACTCAGTGTCCGTCTCCTGTTTTCTCTTGCTATGTCTCATTGGTTATAAGGAAGGCGAGGGAGGGACGGGAGGCAATGCGCCCAATACTTACGTTAATAGCATTACTCCTAGTCCTACTCCCTCGCCTTCCTTTCCGTTCCCTCCTGGTACGGACCGCCTGAGTTGCTGCGTGGGCTTGTTTTTGTACAGGAGGTGGTAGGGGGGAGGGGTTAAAGGGAAGGGAGGAGTCAAGGGGGAGTTAGGGAGCCTTATTGGTTATAAGGAAGGCGAAGGAGTAGGACTAGGAGTAATGCCATTAACGTAAGTAATGGACGCATGAGTTGTGTACTTGAGTAATATAGTGTGCCTGCTGGTGTTGGTATGTGTGCCCACAGCGTCTTTTGTATTAAGAAAAGTCTTGTGTGTACTTTCGTCAACTGTGTCAATTTTTCACAGAAAGGGAAAGTGTTCTTGTATCAACTTGATTTGACAGATTATATGTATAATAGTATAAGGCGGTGACTTGAAGTAGCTTCTCAAAGAAAGAAACACAGCACAGTACCCTTGATCCAAAGGAGGAGAGAGAAAGGATTCCCATTTAGTGGCTGAACTGCACAATGTAAAATCAGGCAACTTGCGAACAATCTCGGCTTCCCTGCAGGGCCAGACTGTCTGCTCACCTTTTCCTTCATCGCTTTCGAGAGAACCTTGAAATGTTGCTCCATCTGTAATTGCAATTTAGACACCTCATAGGGGGCACATAAGGATCTGAATTACCTCTTGTTTCACTAATGACATCTTCCTCCGGGCATTCTGAGGATACATGTATATTTTTAAGTTAATATTTAGAAACCATCACCGATAATGATTGCCACTCATTGCAGTGATATAATCTAAGATCATTAACAACACTTTTAATTGTTACACGTTAGGTGCATGCTAAATGTTGTTGTTGGTTACGATCGTGCTCTGACTCTTAGAGTCGGCTCTTAGAGTTAGGCCTTTGGTTCAACTTTCCCTATAAGTGTGCTGGCTTACCCACGTCCTTCTGCCCTTTTAACGGGAAGAAAGAGTCCAGTTAGTCTATTACGTTTCCCGTACTGCTAAGTTACTAATGCAAAGGTGCACCTGTAGCTTAAAAATTAAATGTCAAATTCAGTGCAGACTTGCACAACACTAGAGAAGTACTGATAAAAGTTGGGGCAGAGAAAAAGTGGATGTCAAGAACGTGTATCAAATTCAAATGTGACAATCGACCCCCCCCCCCCCCCCCCCTCCTCCCAACAGATGACCCGCTTCTCCATTACCACGCACACTAATTTTGTGAGGGTTCGGCCCAAAGACCACAATAATGAGCCACTCTACAGACAGCCATGAAGCGTGCGACTGAGTTTCTCAATCAAAAGTGGTATAAAAGTTATAATTTTGTTTTCAGTACATATGTTTTAGAAATCCCCTATACAATTATAAAATTGCTTCTTTGTAAATTGCTGGTCTTGTAAAAACAATGACAGCACTGTGAAATAAAATACAATACTATAGACCTAACAAACTTTACTGTTGCTAAATGTCTCGAAATAACTTAATAGTAAAGGAAATCATAGTGGAGGAGAGCTGCTCAACAGAATAATAAACTAGCACCATTTTTAGGTAAATATTGTTTCTCTGAGAAAATCTTAGTTAACACCTGGTGGGTGCCGGCGGCAAGAGATTGCAGGTTTTCTCCAAATAATGTGAGTGAAGAGTTTGCTTGTAGAAGCAAGGTACAGTTAACAGGTCATCCTGCTGCTAGTGCCTTTACAGTGACCAGTCGAGCACGTGAGCGTGACTACGTACATCCTGTTAACACTCCAAGGCTGCGGATTCCCAGACAGGACAGAGATTTTTAGTACTACTGGTTCCATGTGGTAGCTCGAACGTAGTTCCTTTTTTTAAAAACTAGGGCTGGATATATTCCTTTCCTTGTGACGTCTAGAGCTGTCAAACTTCCCACAGAGTGCTCCTGGGGTACCAGCATACAGCAATGGGAGCTAACTTTCACGACAGTGAGCTTAGCTCTTTCTTTGTCTTTCAGTTTTCGTGGCAAGAGGAGGTCAGCTCCTCTGACTCTTCGCGAATCATGTTCAGTCCTGGCTTCCCATGAGAGTCCTGCAAGTCCTCTCCCACAGCAGTCAACCAGCAAGTCCACTCTCCTGCTGCTCTGCTCTCGGGTGTCTTCTGCACCACATCCGATCGACTTCTGATTGTTGGTGTTTTGGCTTCCAGATACATTAGAAGCCTTGAGACAGTGAAAATAAAGCAATAGTGGGAGTATAATTTTCTGAGCCTGTCCAAAATCTCGACTGTTCTAGGTTTTCAGCAGCACTCCCCACTTACCAGAAAATTCCTTTCTTACGGAGACATTCCTGGCCTTTTTCAAGATGGTACATATGTACTCCCCTTGCTATTGGCTTCCCAAGTCACTCACCAAAATGGTGTATTTCCATGTGGCATCTCGTCTGGTATTACATGGTGGATCCTAAATAAACTGGTTCTGTGTCCTATATTTCCAGCCTAACAGGAAAACAGATCCATATTATATTTCTCTTTTATTACTAAGACACTTCTCAGGTGTATCTTTTGAAATGCACAATCTCACCCCCTCTTCCAATTTCTTGGTGACAGCCCTCTTCCTCATCTCCACCAGAGATGCCCCAGACAGCCATTATCTCCTTATTCCTTTGCAGTTTGAAACCACCTGGTTGCTGGAGACTTCTTGTGGATTTTCTGAAAGCTGACCTATGAATGCATTCTGCCCATTGCTTTCCATTGGCTTTGTGTTTTCTAGCCCCCATTTGCTTGCTTTATTTGTTATGAGCTGTCCAGCATGTCTTTTTGCCTTCAGTGGAACATAGCATGTTTGCTGTATTCTTCCACAAGTGTTTGCTTTCTGTAAACAGGCCTTTCAATTTTCCAATTTTCTATTTGTCATATTTGCTGCACATTAAAAGCCAGAGGTCAAATGTCAGGCTCTGTTTTCCGAGGGAACTTTGGCCATATGAACAAACACATTTTTCCATAGCCACAGATTGGGTAGAAGCTTGATAGATCTGTCCCTTATTGTTTACTTTTCTTTCTCTCACTTCAAATTTAGAGGATTTATCTGAAAATTTAGGGGTGTGAAAGAAACTGCCTTTTTCAAGCAAATAACATTTAAATGCCTGTAAATGAACTGTGCAAATATTTCAAAATATCTCAGAATTAGGCAATTACAAATGAAGCACTTTTAATTCTGAAGTGTGCAGTAAACAAATATTTTAATACGATCAAAACAAATAATTACATTAGGTAATGCCATTTCCACACACTATTGTTTTTGTGCTGTATAGTTTTATCAGTAAAACTGTATGTCTGTGCAAAAGCAATAGTCATTTCAATTGAAATTGTGTTGTCTGTAATGGCAGTCTACTACCACACCATGCATATGCCACTCCACTCCACTCCACAACACTCTACTCCACTTTATGCCACTTCACTTCACAACACTCTGACCTACTCAACTCCACATCACCCTACTCCACACAACTCTACTCCACTCTGTGCCACTCTACTCCACCCCACTCCATCCTATTCCACTCTACGCCACATCTAACCCACTGTATGCTACTTTACTCCACTCTACTCCACGCCACTCCTCCACTTTATGCCCCTCCACTCTACGACACTCCACTCTAAGCCATTCCAACCTTCGCCAGTCCACTCTAAGCTATTCCACCCTACACCATGCTATGCCACTCTACTCTGTGCCACTCCATCATACCCTACGACACTCCACTCCATGATACTCCACTCCATCAAACTCCACTCTCCACTTCTCTATTTTGCACCACTTTACTCCACTCTACTTCCTTCACTCTACGCCCCTCCCCTCTACACAACTCCACTCTACGCCATTCCACTCTAGGTCACTCTACTCTCCTATGCTCCACTGTTTGACCCTTTACTCCACGTTACTCCACTCTATGCCACTCCACTTCACTCTGTGTTCTCCACTCTACAACACTCCACAACACTACACTCTATCCCCCTCCACTCCACGACACTCTACTCCACTTAATTACACTCCACTCTGTGCCAGTCTACACCCCTCATCTCCATGCTCTCCACTTTATGGTGCTCCACTCTACTCCATTCTGCAACACTCTATGACAGTTTACAATACTCCACGCCACTCTACGCCACCCTACTCCATTCTACGACACTCTACTCCACTGTACTCCACTCTTTGACACTCCACTCTAATACTCCACTCTACTATATTCCACTTTACACCACTCCACGGCACTGTGACCCTCCACCCTATATTACTTCACTTTATTCCCCTTCACTTTCCTCTACTCTCCAACCCTCCACTCTCTGCCAATCTACACCACTCCGTTCTCACCACTCTGACACTCCACCCCTAATCTGTATGACCTCCACTATATACTCTCCAACCCTCCGCCAATTTACACCACTCCATTCTCACCACTCTGACACTCCACCCCTAATCTCTATGACCTCCACTTTATGGTACTCCACTCCACTCCATTCTGCAACACTCTATGACAGTTTACAATACTCCACGCCACTCTACGCCACCCTACTCCATTCTATGACACTCCACTCCACTCCACTGTACTCCACTCTTCGACACTCCACTCCAATACTCCACTCTATTCCACTTTATACCACTACCACTCCAAGGCACTGTGACCCTCCACCCTATATTTCTTCACTTTATTCCCCTTCACTTTCCTCTACTCTCCAACCCTCCACTCTCTGCCAATCTACACCACTCCATTCTCACCACTCTTGACACTCCACCCCTAATCTCTATGACCTCCACTTTATACTCTCCAACCCTCCGGCAATCTACACCACTCCATTCTCACCACTCTGACACTCCACCCCTAATCTCTATGACCTCCACTTTATGGTACTCCACTCTACTCCATTCTGCAACACTCTGACACTTTACAGTACTCCACACCACTCTACGCCACTCTGCTCTATGCCACTCTACTTCACCCTACCCTACTCCACTTCACTCCATTCTATGACACTCTACTCCACTGTACTCGACTCTTTGACATTCCACTCTAGTACTCTACGATACTCCACTTTACACCACTCCATGGCTCTGTGACCCTACATTACTTCACTTTATTCCCTTTCACTTTCCTCTACTCTCCACCCCTCCACTCTCTGTCAATCTACACCACTCTGACACTCCAAGACACTATAGAACACTCCACTGTACTCTACGCCGCTGCACTGTCACCAGTCTATGCTACGCCACTCCATTTCACTTCACTTTACACCATTCCATTCTATGACACTACATTCCACTGCACTGCATGACACTCTACTCCAGGGCACTCTACTTCACAGCACTCCATTCTGTCCCACTCCACTCTGACACTCTACTCTACAGCACTCCACTCTACACCACTCTGTGCTACTCCTACTGTATCCCACTCCACTCCATACACTCTACTCACTTTACTCCACTCCACTCTGACACACTACTCTACTCCACTACTCCCCTCTACACCACTCTGTCCTTTATGCCACTCCACTCTGACACTCTGCCCCACTCTGTTCTACTCCGTACACTCTACGCCACTCTACACCACTCCAGTTTACATCACTCCACTCTAGTCCACAACACTCCACTCTACTCCAAGGCACTCCACTTCACTCTGACATTCCACTTGCTGACACTACGTTCCTCTCTACGTCACAACACTCCACTCTACTCCATGACACTCTACTCTGCAACACTCTACTACAGTCCATGACACTCCTCTCCATTCTACATCACTTTACACTTCTTCACTCTACTCATTGCCTCTACATGACACTCTACACCACTTCACTTTAGGACACTGCACTCCAGTCGCCTACATGCCACTAACGTTTTAGCCATGCTGGTGTGCAACATGGTAAAACATATTGGCAAAGCCAATAATTCTTACATAGGTTAGACATAATGGCTTTACCAGTGCTTTCTACTATGAACAGCATCTGTGTGGGTCATTAACTTGTAATGCGATCATTGTAATGTGATCCAAGGGTAGGCCATGTGATCATGCTTACCCTCTTAGACACACTTAAGCAAAAAATAATACCAATAAGAAAAAACGGTTTCATTCTTGCAGGTACATACACAGCAGTGAAAAAGATATGTGAAATTGTAATTGTTTCACATGAATAGTGAGCCCTTTACTGTGTCATGTCAGACAAAGCCTCTCCTTGACATGGGCTGCAACAAGAGTCTCTAACCAATCATTTAAAGCCAACTCTCTCAAGAGAAATGTATTTGAAAAATAAACCATGCCATTTATAAAGATTGAAAAAATTGAATTCAGTATAAAGTTCTAAGATACCTTAACATATATTTACTTTCATCCCATATTCTAAAATGTTTTTGTTTGTTTTACTTTTTAAAACAATGCTTTACAAACATGCATTGGTAAAGGCAAAAGCTGTGTATTCTCATAAAGGTGATATCTGTTGGCTTTGTCAATGCTTGTTTCTCTTATGTGCTGTAGCTCAAAAAGAGGAATAATATTTACAATAATAATGATAGGCTTTTAATATAGATATAATATTGCATTTCCACTACTTCTGAGCACTATAAATAGCAGTTGTTACTATTACAAAATGTGATGGTACTCGATTTATAGACCTTGCAAATGTCAGTAAATTAGCCTCAAGTTGATTCTCACTAGTGATTTTCAGTAAAATGTTAGCACATGGCCTTTCTTTTTCACTCCATCATTTTCTATGGTCCTATTTAAAAATGTAGTTATTATTCAATCCGTCTTTACCTCTCTAGATTCTTATGGCTTCCTTGTTTTGAATGTGTCTAGTTTTTCCCTTGTCAATGTTAAAGTAACATTACATGGGCACGGTCCATATAATATTTCTTGCCTCATTTCATCTGGGACATGGTGCAGGAAAGCTGTATTCAAGCACAACATATAAATAAACAACACTCATTAAAGTTTGAATTAAAATAGCAAAATTCTCTACAAGACGATAAAGCAGACTCCCAAAAAGCTTTGGGAATAGAACCTTATCCGCATAATTTTGTGGTATATTTTGTGAGCAGTGCTTTAAATGGGCAGGCACTACAAGCTACTGAGTACCTGCCCTTCTTTAATTTAACAGTGAGAGTTCCTGCACTTCTTTTCTGTTGCAGTACATTCAATGGGAGATTAGTGACACTACTCAGCAGCAACCAGATATTCTAAATAGTGAGTACCTGCACTTCTATGTTCCCAGTTAAAGCTGTGTTTGTGGGGAAACTCATCCAGTGTTTGCCTAAGGACTACATTGGGATAAGTGTCACATGGAACACAGTGCCTTGCTCCCAGACTAAAGGTAGCCCTAAGCCGAAGGAGACTTTCGTTTTAATATTATACAACAGGTACACTGTTTCGAAGTAAGAACTCCTCAGTGCCAATTTGGAAGAGGAGTAGGGGTTACCCAAATCATTTGCTTATTAGGAGCAAGAACCCTCACCCACCATTAGGTGGCATGCTTCATCATTGAGCTTCCTCCTTATTGGGCTGGTGCTGCAGTGCCTGACAGGCCCCGCAAGAGGGCTGTTTGCTGGAGATCTTTGTGAGGAAAGGTGCCGGAGAAGATGCCAGGGGTGTAGAGTATTCCTTGGTCTGTGATTGGTGAAGGACTGGAAGGGGTGTGTGTTAAAATTGACTATAAATGCCAAAGCTGTAACTTTACTCTAAGCGATGGAACCTATGTCAAGGTTAAAAACAAGGGCTGGAAATATGGCAGAGAGGATGGTGTGGTATTCCCTGGATGTCAATATCTGTGGAGTCCCTTACTAAAGGGATACGGATAAATAAACTGTGCGTTGAATTATCTACACTACAGCGATGTGGTCGACATGTTTCTCTCTCAATACAGTCACAAGTGATCTAGCAACGTTTCATCAGGACATAAAATAACCTAGTCCTCATCAAGAGAGTAAGAGTGCTCTCGTAGTAATGTGTGCCTACGACCTATCACACTTACATAGGGGTATGTATCGCCTAATTGGATAACCCTCCTAGATTCAGGCAAGGGCCCCTTGGGATGTTGTGGATGCTACTGCTCCCATAGTATGAATATCCAGAGACTGTGGTCCATTGATGTAGCCATCATCCACAAATCTCCATGAGCCTTTTGATTTAAACCTCAGGAAGAAAGCCAAGAAGTCAATGTGAGTGCTCAGCAACCCGGTGTGGTACAGAGCACCTTTCCGCCAGTGACGTAGCAGGGCATTCCATTGACACCCATTACATGGGCATCAGCCCCAAAGGCCGTATATAAGTGGTGCGAGAAACCAGTTAAGGGTGAAAGTACCTAACCACAACCATTTTCCTCTTGTATCTAATATATTTTAGCCAGATTCTTAGGTGAAGTGGGGGAGCATTACCAGAGGTCCAGAAAGACTGGGCTCATCTCTTGCTCTCATTAGGTTAAGTTTCGCTCCTTGCCTGGTTCGAGTTCCCAAACTGCAGTTGCGCTGTAGAACTGGGCACAGCATGGGATCATGCCCCCTCATTGGCCTGAGGGCAGGAGATGCAGTCTCACTCCACCCTGTGGTCTCTGCAGGGAGAGTTGCAGCAGTAAGTCAAGCACCATAGCTCCTCCTGCCTGTGCTCTTTGCAGCAGCCGCCTGCTACTCATCAGTGTTTGAGTTTAGCTCCCACTTGTTGCAGGAGGTTTCTAAAAGAGGAGGTCACTGAGTTGTTGGATAAGGAGAATAAACACAGCAGTAATAAAGGGGGTCCTTTCGGACCCATGCTCACATATGACCACCTTTCTTCGGACACAGGAATCGCAAATAGAAGAGCAGGCAGTGAGAAGCAGTGACCACAGCCCATTCCAACTCTACAATCCACCACCCATCCTTGTTGAGAGGTAACGTTAGCACCAGACAGCACCAGACCCAGGATTCAGGATTATGTCACACTGCGTTTCTCAATCCTGTTCCAGATATTGAAAAGGCAGGAGCTCACAACATTCCCCAGTCCATCTCAATAGAACTCTATCACTTCAGGACTACCTATCGGCTCTGCCGCTCTGTGGGAAAGTGGACCCCACAGTGAGCAGTTCTGACACCTCTGACCTGCCGAGTCAGGGTCTACTGGATGTCAGGTTTTATTGACCTCATACCACCAGTCCAAGAGGAGGTAATACAGGGGAAAGAACAAGTTCATCCGCCCAGCATCATCAGAGGCTAAGGATTCTCAGAGACTTTTCGAGAGTTCTGCCATTCTCCTTGCCTTTATCCTAGGACTGTCACTCCATTCCATTGTGAGGAAGGCTTTATGTTAACTCTCATCGATAAGTATAAATCACCCGGTGGGTGGGCCCTCTGCATGTGGTGGATATACTTTGCATTGCCTTCTTCCTCTGCCACAATGTTGGCATAGAACTTCTGTAGGAGGTCGCTAGGTTCGTCCTTTTAGCGCAGCCAAACCTTGGAAAAGGGTATGTGGATATTTGTCCCACTCTTTTCTTTAAAGGAAACATTTGAAGGTTGTACTCCATTCTAGATCTTTACAATCTGAACCAGTTCATGCTCAGGCAGATGCTGAACACGGTGTCCTTGGCACATGTCCTTGCCGCTGCCCAGACCAAAAGCTGACCATGCACTGTTATCCTACTGGACTTTTATAGGAGCAACAGTGCAAGCAGAACCTCTGCTTAACAGTGGAAAACGAGATCTACCTGTATTAAATGATGCCCTATAACGTAATGCTTAATCAGAGTGTTAGTAATGGAACTAGAAGACTCCAGTGTGGTCCTAAACGTGTAAATCCTATAAAATCTGGGGGGTTGATGATCTACCCCAAAATCCTTTCTGATACTCTCAGAGATTTCCTTTCACTGAGGCTATCATGTACTATGCTCTGGCTTGTGAATTTCTTCTCTCCCTCTTACAGACTACTGGTTATCATCAAGCCTTGGACCACTTCCTGGAAAATACATTGCCTTGGTGGATCCAGAGGCATGTAGGACTACATGCTTCTCACATCAGGATGATCCCATTTGTCAGGCTTTGAATAAATGCCCATAACTGCTTCGCCTTGTGGAGCATTAGGGTAACTTGTTGTACCAGGTGTCAAAGTCGGTTGTGATTTACCCACCTCTAGAGGCAAACAGTAGATAGTAGGCCCAGGCTCTCATTCTTCTGGTTTAATGGCCCTTTTGCTTACCTCTGCTGCAGTAATGGTCACAACTGACTCATTAGAGTGCAAGTGGGGAATAACTGCAGGGATCTCTCCAGTACTGCATGTGCTATAACTAAAAGCGGTCTTTGAAACTCCAATAACTAAAAGCGGTCTTCCAAACTCTAATAGCGTGCATCCCTGTGGCCTGGTACAGATTTGCCCTTTCCTATATTGAAAAGATTCAACAGTAGGAAATACTACTGCCAGCTTTCAATAAAAATGTAAGAATAGGCCATCTCCCAAAGCATATTCCTGCCGAACTCCACATTGCGATGGTCAAGCAGCTTGAGATCAGCCACATTGAGTAGGCATCCAAATTCTCCTACATAATTGAGAATTGTTTTGAGAAGTCCTAGTTTCCTCTTCATTGCCTGTTGTGGCCAGTCATCTGTGCCTTTTGGAACTTCCTGAACTCTAGGTGTGAGAAGTTTGCTGCACGATAGACAGGGAGCTTTGATCTTTTGAGGACAGTCTGTTATTCATTAGGAAGAGCACTTTCCCATCTCTTTCGCCAATTGTTCTGATATTATGAGCTCTCCAGAAAGTCTGGGAAATCCCTCAGTAAATTATAGTTCTGTGGGACTCAGGCACATATTGCAAGTTTGATTTTCAACCTTCTTACACAGTGCTCAAACCAACCCTGCTCCCTTCATCTCTTTGTGCAATTGCATTTTTTCTATGCATCCCTTCTTTCTTTTTTCTATCCTCGCACCTTTTTTTTTTATCTCTCCTGAAACATCCCTGTAATTAAACTCTGCGAGCTGGGGAAAGTGACAGAGACACCAAGAGTGGCCCTGGGTTATCAAAACCAGCCACCACAGGCTCCAGCCAAACAGCGAAATGCCCTGTGAAATAAAAGGCCTGTCTGACCCTGCCCTTACGTCTTCTTCTACCTCCTCTGGAAAAAAGACCATGAAGGCTGGGAACATATTGCAGTTCTCCCATCATTATTCAACTTGAGCTCTAGATTTCTGGAAAAGTATCCATTGCCCAGTTTAGGCTCTCTCTATAGCTCATGTACATCCTCGTGATGGTTGCCAGGAAGTTCTCTATGGCACTGTGGAGGAGCAAGAGATTAAGGTTCTGGTACTGGCCTCTATCAAATTACTCAGTTATTCAGGATATGATGCCATATTCTTTTCATGAGATCTTGCCGAATTTCGCATCCAGCTTCACACTTGCAAGACCTACCAGGCATCATTAGAGCTTACAGAAAGTCCCAAGGGAATTCTTCTTGGAAACCAACAATGACTTTTAAATAACATCTGATGGAGCTTATGTACACATTCATTCTGACCAGGCACTGCAAAGTCTTTTGGGATTAAGGCTTTGAATAAGTTGTGCTATGCACGATAAGGACAATAGAATAGAACAAATAATGGATACTAGTGCCACCTGAACTGTGTTCCATTTTTTACATATGCAAAACAAAAAAAATAGCTTCCTACTACAGGATGTCTCAAAAGTGTATGAATTTCACCTGATCAAGAACAATCGTATCACCATACCTGTCCACAACTACATACCTCTTGGGCTCGGTAAACGATACACAGCCTGTGTCTAAGGTGGCCCTTCCATTATTACTCGATCAAAGTTTTCTACAATCTACTGACCAACTCTTTGCCACCCTGGAAGACAGTTATTGTAATACTTTTGTCTGTACCTTGAGGCAGTAAGTATCTATGAGCCATATGCATTGTGACTACTGTTATTTGCCACTAGGGTCCAAGGGCTCCAGGTACACTCTCACTCTAGTTGAGTAACCAAGGACCAGATGTGCAATGCAGTTTCTCGGTTGCAAAAGATCAGCTTTGGTGTTTGCAACTTTAAAACATCTTTTAGAAATATTCTAAACCCATTTTAGGAGTCAGTAGCCTTTTACTGACTGCTAAAATGGGTTCAGAAATAGCTAAAGAATCACGATTCGGAAGGGGTGTTTTGTATGCTTCCTTTTCAAATAAAGTTTCCTGTCCATATGCATCAGTGGTTTAGGACCAAAATTGCTATCTCAAAATATTGAAAAGTTGCCAATCTCCAAGTTGGCGCCATTTGCAAAAGGGAAGGGGTCACTTTGGGACACCGCCATTTTGAAAATGTTAGAAATCTACGGGGCAACTGCAAATTATCAAACAAAAAAAGTAAACTGTTCTTTTTAAACTGAGCCCAGTTTTCTTTTTGAAAAAAGGCTGCATTTAAATAAAGAAGAAGTTTACCTTATTGAAATGTGATCCCAAATTTGGTTGTCTGCTGACCCCAGCAGGCCACGATCCCTGTGATAGCATGCAATCTTAATGAGTCTCAATTTCAGTTTGCGATTTACCAGACTTACCACATTGCCCCCTCGTACATTTTCCCCCATATTACTTAATGAGGCTCCCATGCTTCACAGACACACCCACATTCAAATTGTAGAAAAGAGCTTCCCACCCCCACAACCTTCTGTGTTAGTTGACACAACCCCCCACCTAATACAGTTGTCCTGGTCATAACAGGGAAGGAGGGTGGGGTTAATTAAGTATGTGAAAATATACTCAGAGTAATGTAATTACCAATAAATAACTGAAGCGTTAATATTCTTGAGGTGAGTCGGATTCTGACCTCCCCTAGAGCTCAATCTAAACACGGCAGTCTGCACTTGTAGCCTCCGCCTTATGTTTCAGTAGAGGAAACCAGCACAGCTCTGCCAGTGGTTCTCATTCATGATCAGCAGTATTTCTGCTATTCCTCCTCTGGGAGAAGCCACACTCTAGTCTACCAACACATCTCTGCTTTGTTTGCGCCTCTCCCCACAGGAACCTTCTTCAGAAGGCAGCCTTCGAAGGGCAGCAACAGGGCGAGATTTACTGCCGGCTTTTAAGGGCTAAAGTGCTCTGAAAACCAGTAAACAAGTCCGTAAGCAGAACATGGCTTTATTAGACGCCAAGGTGGAGAAGGGTGAAATATTGGCGCTGGGAAGGGGGAGTCGTGGGGTGTGGGGAGGGCGGTAACGAAGAGAGAGGGTGAAGAGAGTAATAGAGCCTTGAGGGAAATGGCCTCCAGAGGTTGTTGAAGAAGGGAAGATCTATGCACACATTTACAGAGAGCACTGGGACTCGGGGAACAAGTCAGATTGAGTCGGCGGAGTTTCATTTAGATAGCACACTGAGCATGGATTAGCTTCTAGGAATGGGGACATCTTTATTAACCGAGCTAAACAGAAGAAAGATCCGACCAGCTCGGAGCTTGGGCATTGTATAACTACAACGTGCACAAGGGTTAGTAGCAACCTGCATGTGTACCCCACCATCAATACAATCGCGCCGAGCACATAAAGGTACTGGCCAGCTGTGAAGTGCAGGATCTGGGGAGACCCCACAATATTTTTCTGTCCGGTTACTGACATACAACCACCATTGCTTTGTCTAAGCTACTGCAATCATCCTACTCTTCCTTGATTTAAGTACTGTCACACAGGCGATTCTAAAACATTTCAGATCAAAATGTTAATGCTGCTGTCAAAAATTTAAAGTTAGAGTGATGCACAAAGGAAGATGTGCACTGGGGCCACATGATGATGTATATTAGGAGGTAGATGTCAATGTGCACATGGGCATCCGCAGAAATTTTTTAGTAGCGGTAGGCGTTCCGCTGTGTCCTGAACTGTTTTTGGCAGTGGCCGTACTAGTGCAGGCAGTGTAATACTGCGGCGGCCATAGTGTTACGCCTAACTGTGAGCCTGCACACCAGGCTGTACCTAAATCAGGGAAGGGGGGCAGGGAGGAGGGGCCAACTGCCCCCCACCCCTGCGGACGCCCATGAATGTGCAGTGGTTGGTCACGGGTGTTGGATGAAAGGGGGCAGCACAAAAGTCAGACTCCTATTTTGGTGTGGAAAAGGCAGCTATATTGATACCAGGTGTGCATCACGAATAAAACCCTAGGCCTTTGCATTTACAAAACTATACCTCACTAAACAAACTCAATTCACCGATCCCCCCCACCCCTAAAGTACCTATCCCCCCTTACACAGTATTTATTTTCCAACTTCCTACACTTCTTAAATCCTACCCTGCTGTTAAGAATTTAACTTTTAACTCTCCTACCACATAACGTACATGTATCACTGTCTATCTACATTCCTACAGTGTGACTTTTAATTCCTTGTTTTCCCTTTTTAACTTTTGTTGACATCTCTCAATATTTCTTTTCACGTATAGCAGCAACAAAAACCTTTCTCTAGAATCATAATAAATAGACATCCAACCGCCACTCAGAAAATCACCTTCCCCCACCATGACCCTGGATTTTCTGACCCCCCACCTAAACTGGGACACCCTTCTCTCATCTCTTAATGTTGAATGAGTTATGCAGCACGTCCCTCAACTGAATAATGTACAAACCCATCCCAAATATGGACAAGTGCACTTCACCCCCCTGAAAAAGTTCCACTGCATTATACCTCAAATCAGGATGTTCCCCTCTACTAAAAACCTTCTTTTCTACAATAGGAACACATCTCCTTGTTTATATTCCTCCTTGCCCTATCAATCACTGAGGGTTGCCTAGCCCCTCCCCATTCCCTTCGCGGGACAAACTCTGTCCATAAGACATCACACCCACACCACTTGCGCTTTATCTCCCTAAGTTCCCTTTTCATTTCCTTGAGTTACGCTATTCCTTTGCACAAAACCATGTCATTTTCTCCCAGGTGTTAAGACCGAAACATCAAGACATCTATGACTACCCAAACACCCCAACAACTCCCCCATCACAACTCCCCTCTACCATGCCAAGTCACTATATACAGTCCCTTGTCCAGGCCTAAATTGACTTCTCGACCTCTCCGGGCTTTATGTCTCTCTGCCCATTTAACAAAAGAATGTCCTACAATCCATATGGATAGGTTGACAGCTTCCAGCCCCGCAACAGCACCTGAAAATTAAAACATGATAAACACAGACACGAAAAATACCAAGTCAGTCAACATTGCCTTTTCCCAAAAGCACACTCTGAGGACTATCTCCCTAAAGTCATGATCTGGTCTCTTATCCAACCCTGCCGCTCTGCCTCAGGAGCCACCCTGATCCTGAAGGAGTGAGTGCCGAACGCTCCCTGGTTTTCCCCAGCCTGGGCCAGAGCCTTGCAAAGCACTGATAGCAGCTGAAAAGCTGTCACCAGCACCCCACTACCATGACAGATTTTTTTTTTTACTACCAGTCCTATGTATCCCCTTCAGCCTACTTCCCCAAATAATGGCATACATCAATGACTGGGAACTTCTGCAACACCACCGTCTTGCCCAGGGATCTCTGGTCAGTCTTTGACTTGTGCAGACGCAGCTCCACACAATTCTCCACACAGTCCTCCGTGATGGAAACCTCCTCCCATTGCAATCCCCTAGCCCCCTTGAGACCTAGTAATTCAGAAATTGGAAAGGACCCAAAAAACATCCACAACATAAGTGTTGAAAACAAGATGGGCTTTCCCAAACCAAATCATAAGGCAGGCAATGTTTTTATCACTGTCTCCAACAAATCCCTCGTCAATGGCTATCTTGTCCTAGACCGC
This sequence comes from Pleurodeles waltl, assembly GCF_031143425.1. NCBI lineage: Eukaryota > Metazoa > Chordata > Amphibia > Caudata > Salamandridae > Pleurodeles > Pleurodeles waltl. The sequence continues at coordinate 399,571,231 of NC_090448.1, forward strand.
CCGCTCTGCTCCCTTGCCCAACTTTCCAGCACCCTCCAGCCCAGTTCCCCAGTAGAAGGTGCGTAAACCCAGCACAGCTTCTACATGAATGCAATCCCTGTCAGTTTCCCCGTAATCGTCGCTCTAGACAGGCCCTTACCAATCAGCATCAAGATGAACTGCACTACTTCCTCCTCCCTGCTCCATTCCTCTCGCCATCGCTGGGCACCCATGTTAAGGAAATCCTTCCAAGCCTGTGTATAAGTATGCCTAGTCTACTCAGCCAGAAACGCTACCACCAACTGGAGCATCCTTTCTCTCCTATTGTCAATAGCTCCTTCGGCATACGTGTCCTGAAACTGTCCGCATCTCTGACCAGACCATGGAACCTCTCCCACCGCAAATGAGACAAAGCATCTGCGATGTCATTGTTCACTCCCGGGACGTGTCAGTCCTTAAACATCAGATCATGCTTCAGGCAGCCCAAAACAAAAATGCGCAATAGCTTGAAGAACTGCACATCCCTAGTGGACTGCCTGTTAACAATGAAGGCCACAGCCATGTTGTCTATGCAAAAGAGTACCTTGCAGTTGCCTTTTCATGTCTCCACAGGGTAACCGCGACCACCAGTGGAAAGAATTTGAGTTTGGCAATGTTTCCCCCACCAAGTTTCCAGGCGACCTGCCATTCTTCTGCCCACCATCGTCCCTGCCAATACAGTCTGAACTCCATTCCACCCGCTGTTTCAGAATAGATGTGCACGTCCCTGTCCGACTCCTTGGGCACCCCTGTGGGAATTACATTGAAATCCACAAGGAACCTGCACCACATGTGGAAGTCCTCCTTAGTACCCACGGAAAGACACACATGGTGATGTGGTAGAGACAAACCTTTCAAGGAGTGGCTGAGTTCCGTGCAGAAAGTTCTGCCCGGCTTCATTACTCTGCACGCAAAGTTCAGGTGTTCGAGCAAAACCTGTATTTTTTTAACTGTTATCTTCTCCTTAGCCAAGATGGTATCCAGTAACATTTGCATATGTACTTTCTTATCCACCAGTAGCCGTACTTCCATGGCCATGGAATCCAACTCAGTACCCAGAAATGATGGGACCATACTGAGCCCAACAGTCTTTTCCGGTGCCAACGGCACCCTCAGATCCCCCATGAGCTCCTGGAGCTGCCAACTCCTGGGACTGCCCACTGCTGTTGGCAGTCAGCAGAACTGGGTGGTCCCACAAAGAAGAAATCATCAAGATAGTGTGTAACTGTTCCCTGGCCTGGGTACCTTGTGAAGACCCATTGTAAAAAGCAACTGAAAACTTCAAATAGAGTGCAGGATACGAAGCATCCCATTGGTAAAGCTTTTCAACATACCATTAGCCCTCAAACTGTATGCCTAGGAGAAGGAAGTCTGTAGGGTGAACAGGCAGTAACCTGAATGCAGATTTTATGTCGCATTTTGCCATGTGTGCTCCCCAACTGACCTATTCTAATAGTGCCATTGCAACATCCACCGAAGAAAAAGACACAGACGCCACCTCTTCTAAGATAAAATCGTTCATTGATAGGTCTTCAGGCCAAGAGAGGTGCTGTATGAGCCTTAAGTGACCCTTCCCTTTTTTCAGAACCACCCCTATTGGAGACACAATCAAATCAGACATTGGCCAGTTGTCAAAGGGACCTGCCATCCGTCCTTTGTACATTTCCTTCTGCAGTTTCTCTGCTACCACCTTTTTATGTGATTTGGCAGACTTCAAATTATCTGCCCACCTCCATATTCGCAGACCTTCATAACCCAGCTTAAATCTACATCTAAACCCTTCGCTCAACAGTTTTGCCCCTTCCATGTTCTTATATTGGGTCAGCCTGTAATCCAAGCGTTCCAGATCAATGGTCCTATGAGCCCTACCCCATAGCTCCTTGTGCCCCACTACCTCGCAGAAAACCCCCTTGATTATGGGATGTGCCTGACTGTCCCTCATTACCCTCCCATGGTGCTTGGTTCACATTCCAGTGACCCCCCCTTGCTGACCCTGTCCACTCCCTCCGTCCCATAACAGTGCAGGAGTGCATGTCTACCTGCGCATTTGTAGCATTCATAGTTGAACTAGTAATACTTCAGTGTGAAAAGCCCTTTATTAAAATCCCAGCACACCGCTATCGTGCCTCCCTGGGTCTTATTTGCTGTACCCACCCCTCCTCGAGTGGGATAGACTTAAAAGGGGCAATACACAATTGGCAAGTCGCTGGCTGTAAAAATATTTTTTCCAAATTTTGCTGGGCCCATAGACTGCTGCCACAAATCATTATCGATCTCTCCCCATTTTGATTCCAGGTACCAGGCTAAACGGACCTGAAACTCATTGTCATACTGAGCCCACACACATTCCCCCATATGTGATCTGAGCCTTCCGTATCATGTCTATATATTTGAACAATGCCACTGACCTCTCCAGGTATCTTTCGCAGTAAACACTGGCAAAAATAAAAAATGCGACAGTCCAATTTTCAATAGTCATAGGAACTTTGAGCTGCTTCGAAAGCAGCTCATGTTCTTCTTCCTTCGATCCTTCTTTATTCCTAAGCTCCCTGTGGAGGAACTTGAACATTTCAATGTATTCTCATTTCCAAATGTTTTCCTTTCTGAACAGCATCAAATGTTTCTCAAGAGGTTAAGTCACTCCCATATATGGTAGTTTCTTAAATTTGAGCTCCTTACTCTCCTCGATGCAGCCTGCCTGTTCTTTTGCTTTTGAAACCACCCCATCCTGAACCTTCCTCACCTGGTCTGCTTGAACTCAGATGTCGACGGGCATGGCATCCTGTGCCTTGCCCTGACCCATTGCCCCTTTTGTGTTGACAGGGACACCTGCCTTGGCTCCCACCTGCCCCCCTTCTTCCATGCCCACCCTAGTGTCTCTGACATATAGCCCCTTCTTCAGCCTCAATTCCTCTGCACCCTCTTCCTCTTTGGCGTCCATCCCAGTATATACCACCTTCCTGCTTCCCCCGCAGCCCCCTGCAAACCGCACTTGGTGTCATGGTCGGCCTCCTCTCTGGATCCAGCCCCCTAGCCAGTCACAGTAATCCACCAGTATCGGTCTCCCAAACATGTTTCATCCACTTGTCAGGTGCAACCTGTAAAACACTAGGAACAATTACATTATCCATACTCCCACTAGAGCCGTACGCCCACCTTTCCTCCTCTATGGGGGTACTGTCATCCACAACCTCGCCTTCCTCCAGGCTCTCCTCATTATAATCAAGTTGCATGTCCTCATCTCGCATGAAAATCCCCTGAACGTGATTACCCATATAGCCTCCTTGCACCCTTGACTCATGCAATGTAACATGCTTGAATATATTGTGCTGTCCCAGGGCCGTACTGCGCCTTCCGGCCTGCTCTGAGACCTCCCTTGCTTCACATCCATGCGCTCCGGTGACTGTACCGTACCGTCCAGTTTGCTACACTGCATAGGTCACTCCGGACATTTGTGTACCAGTGTTGTGTATGTTCAACACTGCCCTCTGGCGGGCCCCACTGCACACTGAAATCTCTTTGCCTCAGGGCAAAAGAACCCTATTAAGCTCTCCCGAGTCCGCACACCTGTGTGGCTGCTGGTCCTGTAAAGGAAAGGGGGAGGGCAATGTGCTGAGGTTAGTCATCCTGTCCTCAAAACCCTTGCTTCAGGCCCCTTGTGCGCCCCTGCACTGCCGTCCCATCCAGCTGTTCCCCTTGAAAAAACTGGGCCTATGATTCAGTTCCTGGCGTGTGACCCCCTAATCTTTCAGTAGGGCACGACGTGGTATGTCCTCCTCTCTGTGCATGCCATGCTTCTGTAACTATGGTGGGGTCTGAGTAGGACCGAAACAGGTTCTTCTGTCGGTGTCCTGCCCCCAACCCCAGGGCCTTGCATGATAATCTCTTGCGCCCGGCCCTCCCTACCTCGTCCTCGCCTGAGCTCCACTCAAGCCTTGCTGCCACTAGGGCCGAAGCAGTGCCCCGGTCGGGCTGACCTCTGACATACCACCCTGCCCCCACCCACAGAGGGAGGAAGCGCTGGTTGTGTTGTGTGATTCCACTGCCCCGACTCCTCTGACCAAAAGTCCTTGATACCCTGAGGTACCCTGTCCAACCATCACGCCATACCTAAGGATACTGGATGGTGAGGCCACTTGTTGACAACCTCGTCCTGTCCACCCCTAACTCACCCCCATCAGACTGGCATCCCCCTCCGGGGGCATCCAAAACATCCTGTTACCCCGTTGTCTCACCGTCCCTCCTGGCCCCTCACCCACAAACCAAACAGTTTCATGGGGTGCCTGTGCCCTCAAATGTCCACCCTCCGCTGCACCCAATGGGTCAATGACATCAGTAGCGGCTCCCCTCCCACTACCCACCACCCTTACTCCTTCTGCCTGTGCATTACCAGCTGCCATTATCAGCTCCAACCTTAACAGAGCCAAGTCCAGCACCCCACGTGCCTCACTGTGTTCTCTCATCCCTACAGACTGCCCCTCCTCTTGTGCATTCAACTCTTGGGCCTCTGGTCCCATATTGTTCATTATTGGCCCACCTGTTCCTTCCATCCCCCCTACTTCTGCTTCTCTCGCTTTCTCTGAGGGCCGCGCATCCCCTGCAAACATTGGCGGGTCATTTCCGAGGGAAGAGGCCTGTACTTTCTTGGCAACACCCCCTCTCCCTGTCATAGATGTTAAAAGTGCCCACTAGGCTACACAGCGCTTCCAGCGCTGACCACGCACTGTCACAGAGACTGCTTCCCGAGCACAGGTGCGGCCTCTACCCCTCACCTGCTCCTCTTGTGTTGTTTTCTGGTTGCACAGTGCCAAAAGCACCATCACTGATGCAGCTACTCCTGTCGATACACACCATAGTGCGGGCCTTGGGCACCAACAAATCCATGCAACCAGCTTCTGCTCGCAGGCGCATTACTTCCCTCACGTGGTCAACCTCCATAGTGAGGAATCGACTTGTATGAAGCACTTGCTACCTTCAAAGAAAATAACCAGCCACCGGTTAATGCTGAACAAAAGGGAGAGAGAATGGGGACCTAAAATCGCTGTATATGTAATTGGGCTATCAGCCCACAAAAATAGCCCAACTGATGTCAGGGCTGTACCATTCCCCAGTAAACCCTGGGGTCATATCTCCCTCCCATCAGCTGTCCCCCCAAAATCCATTGTGGGAGAGGTGTTTTGACTGAGGCATCAATCAGAACGGCTGCAGTTCCATTGTTTTCTTTGCATTCGGGGCACTGCAGTATTTTTCCGATTGTAAGTACAGACCTGCAAGTATCAGGATGAAAAGAAAGAAGCATTGGCAAGGCCAGTGTCTCTGGCTTTAAGGGAATGCTGTATAGCAATGTGAAGCATTACAAGTAAATAGCATTTGTATTTTTGTGGACGCAGAGAACTGTAGAATAATAATGGTGTAGGTTAAAATGTCAGGGGACAATTGCACTGTAAAGCCAGACCTAAAAACCCATGTTGGGAGTGCCCTCCTCCCATATCTGCTGCTGCCAGAGAAAGGCAAACACCATAAATTTTCTAGTTATCTAAGACACTTTTCCAGAATTACGATGTCATGTGTGTGCCCATGAAAGCTCAAACACAGCCAGCCGGATAAATAAAATAATCATAGCAGTTGGAAGGCAAGCATTTTTTTGTGGAACACACCTTTTGCCCAATCAAAATATGCACTCCTTGCTCCCAGCATGGGGTCGGAACCAAAGTCCCTTTCTGGCGGTTTTCACATAATTGTCTGGTGACAGCTGCACTATCACGCAAGACCATAAAAAACTTTGTGAGTAAGAAAAGCTAGTTGAGATTATTTGAAAAGCAAAGAAGGGCACTTTCACTTGATTTTAATCCAGGAGTAAAGTATCCATGTAATAAATGGTGTAAATGGATATGCAGGAGCCAAGAGACTCACTTAGGGCCCGATTTAGATCTCGGCAGAGGGGTTACTCTATTGCAATGGTGATGGATATCCCATCTGCTGAAAATCTAAATATCATAGAAAACAAAGGTATTTAGATGTTCCCTGACGGGATATCTGTCACCTTTGTGACCGGGTAACCCCTCCGCTGAGATTTAAATCAGCCCCTTAATTTCTGCAAAGACTTCATTCCTTTCCAACTCTCCCACAATGAAACTCCATTCCTGAATCATGAAACGGGCATTACTTTAGATTTCTCTCTCACTCCAGCAGTCGAAAAATCAGTAATTCTGTGTGGTACACCGACATACCTTATTACTCCATAGTGTGCAGTGCTTAATTTGAGTCGTGGTTGCAGGCGGTGGGCACTGGCCAGTACTTATGTTTTATTATTTGATTATGACTCAGAGCAACAGAAAAAGCCAGAAAATTAAACAAAAAAAAAGATTGAGAAAAAGAAGGATAGGAAAATAGTGACGGGGAAATGAAAGATGAAAAATAAACTCTGATAGAGGTAAAAAGACAGGTAGAAACAGATGAAAGATGCATGAGGTATCCCCGGCATTAGGTAGCACCACAGCATGCTCTTAAGAAAAGTTTTGGGCCCCTGCACTTCTCATTTATCCAATTAGTCACTGCTAAACAGCACCCTGCCTTTCCCAAAGGGAAATCAGATCCTTGTTTGTTGTTGAACACAGACCAGAGCTCCTAGGCAACGAAAATCATGCTCGCAGAAACTCAGAGAACAGGTAATTGATAAAGTATGCAAGAGAAGGGTGAATGAATGCAGGTTAGAGTATGGATGCCTCCCATCTCATAGGAGTACAAGAGAATATGAAACACAGAAAAAATAAGATCTAGACTTTATCTGCAAAAAAAGAAGAGGACCAGAACTGTGAAATTGGTTATAAAAAGTAATTGAGCTATTTGAATTGAAAGTTACAGTATCGGAATTCAGGTCATTCATTTGTTAAGAAAGTTTAGAGTGTTTCCCACTTTGAAAGGCACTGTGGCAAACCACCCTGACCCTTCAAAAAGTGACTAAATGAAATGGAGGCGTGCAACCACTACTATATGCTCTAGCTAGTGGGATAGAGTCAACACTTCTTTTTGGCCACTTTCCTTTGAAGACCCTTACAGACTCCCCATGAGCCATGTCAGAAGATTTTGTGAGGTACGGGCTTCAAATTTCTTCAACAACTGCTTCCAAGGTAAAAAAGCATTGGCAAAGCCAATAGTTTTCATCTATGCAAGATCTATTGGCTTTGTCAGTGTCTATTTACATGTGTTGCACAGCGGCATGGGCTGCTGCGTAATATGGCTTAAAGTAAAGTAAAACAAAGCGCTGCAACACAGCTAGAGTTGACCATTTCGTAGTGCCTTGTTTTAGTTTAATCCATGCTACACAGCAGCCCACGCTGATGTGTAACATGGCTCAATAAACGTTGACAAAACCAAATAGCTCTCACATTTACAAAACCAAATAGCTCTCATGTATGTGAGAGCTATCTGGCTTTGTAAATGCTTTTTGTGCTGGAGGGGAGGGCGGCTGCAACATAACGGATTGTGTCCTCATAGTCATGGTGATCATAGACAGAGAGGGAGGTTTTTTAGGAGTATAGAATGGTATCCTTCCTTCACCACATTTAAAACCATCCACTTCAGAATGTTGCACTTGCAATGCCTTTGTGCCCTGTGTTCAACACTCTGGCATTTGCCAAAGAAGAGAACGAAACGTGAGATACATACGATAGAGAATGTGGCACTAGAACTGGGTAATCAGGTTTGACTCTCGGGCTCATTATCATGTGCTTCTCGGCAAAATCACTTAATTTCCTCATGCTTAAAAAAGTAGTGTGACCTTGTGTAATGTAATTGTTGCTTCTGTAAAAGCGACCCATTACCTTTGTGTTGAGTAGTGGGAGATATTCGCCCGTCCCAGTTGACTGTCCCAGACCATGTACCTTGGGCTCCTTTGACACTCTGCTCATCAGAAGCAGCACCTGGGAAGTTGCAATGTAGAGACAGAGGGCCTCATTACGAGTTGCGCCGCCCGTCAAACTTGTTCCTCCATCAGGCTGCTTGTGCGGCCTGAACACCGCCGGCCCTATGAAGAGTTTACTGTAGGGCTGGTGGGCAGAAACAGTGTTTCCACCCGCTGGTCCTGCGGTGAACAGGGCCTTAACATTGATGCCGGCTCCTAATGGAGCCGGTGCCAAAGTGACGGTGCGGCGGGTGGAGCAGCGCCCATTGCACATTCCACTGCCCGTAATTCGGGCAGTGGAATGCACAACGGGGCTGTACATGGGGGCCCCTGCACTGCCCATGCCAAACGTGGACAGTGCAGGGGCCCTCCGGCACCCCCATTCCGCCAGCCTTGAAAAGTCTGGCGGTATGGGGACTCGTAATACCCAGGGCAGCACTGCTTGCAGCGCTGCCTTTGCGGATTACAACAACCCGGCAGCCTGGCGTGGCGGCTCTGCTACGGTCATAATTTGACAGTCAGACCATCATGACCAGGACCAGGGCGGTCCAACCGCCACCCTGGGTCTGGCGGTCTGAAGACTGCCAGACTCATAATGAGGCCCAGAGTGTCTCGCCAAGGACAATAATACCTGAAACAAGTTATTTTTAGGTCAAGGTGTAAACATGAGAATAGTTTAAAAAAAAAAAAAAAATGATATAGCTCCTGAAAGTGCTGGCTATTCCAAATGGGCTTGAAAACACAATGGAGATGGGGGGATGGAGTTTTTCAAAATGCAACGACGAGAGTGAGGGAAAACATTTCCTTATTTTCCTAATCTTTAGTAACAGGAGTGTGTTAGAATAACTCACAATTCAGTTGGATTTCACAGTATATCGCTGCAGTAGAAATCGCACCAAAAATCCAACTCGTGATTACTGATAGTGCAGAAGTCCCCGTCCCAGCTGGTGGCCAGGCAAAAACTTTGGAAGTGGATTTTTCCAAGTTCCAAGGACTTTACCTTTGTTGTCAGGGAAAGTCAGGTCCAGATGTCAGGTGGCACAAATCAGAACGTAAGGGTTATGTTACATTACATGTTTTTTATGTGGCGCATATTCTCTATTTAATTGCTCTCCTAGTACATCATGTACTAAAAATGTATTTGGTAAAAGTGGTCGTAATTTGCACACCGACTTTTCCCAAATGCATTTGTATTTTATGAACTGATCTATGTACTAATAGTTGGTTCCTAAAATATAAAACCGTAGTGGGTCGCAAATCAATCTATCTCTTAAATATTAACGAGATAGGTCTCAAATTGTAACCCACTACAATTGGCTACAGTCATAGGCATGATGCCCTGCCTGACCCAAAATGTCTGATCTTCCAATATCGCTGGATGTAAGTGCCAGACTGGGACCATAGGTCTAGCGGAGGACCATTGCAAGGAGTACAACTTGGGAAAATTATCCGAGTATCTCTTCGCCTGGTATTCAGTTCCCACCACCCTTCCATACAACGTCTGACAAATGTATAGTTGGTCAAACCTGACCTCAAGGTCATGTAAATTTGATTGGTAGGAGTACACACAAGAACATGCTTTGCAGGTTCTCTGACAATCAACCAAGTCTCACTGGACACCCACCAGCATGCTAAGACTGCTAGTTTAGTCACCGGTGCACTTTGCAGGGGAGGATGCGATCTATCTATATACCACACAACTAAAGTCCCCCCAGCAATACTCAAATGAGGTTCTATGAGTATCAACAACAGAGTTAACTGAGTCAACCTGGACAGGAATGCTGATTGATCAACATTCGGTACGTAGACATTTATTAACAACACATCCCCACCATCCAGTCAAACCAATACCAGCACATAGTGACGCTCAGGATCCACGACTGCCCTCTTCAACTGAAAAAGGACCCCGGCCTGACCCAAATAAGAGAGCTATACAAGAAAGCTGAGCATGTGGGGCATATAATTGACCCTGCCAGCTCCTCTGGACAGCCCGGAGTTTGGATTCCACAAGATGCGTCTCTTATAAAAATGCGATTTGAACTCCCTTCTGTTTCAAATAAGCAAGGATGTTATACCACTTAGTAGGGAAGGCAAGACCACTCATATTCCATGTAATCACCTTAACTTGCACCACCACCCGGCAAAGGACAGGCCCACCCCTGTCAGATCCAGTACCACTGACACTACCCATCACTCATTATTCCAAGCAAATGAGTTCCACTGCTGCACAAATATCACCTGCAAAGAATGAAAGAATAAAACAATAAAAAACCAGCTAATCCCCCCACCCCACCCCAGTACTGAGACATACAACCATCCTGTCCAAGCACCCCAGCACACAAGGCTCACCAAGGAGCCAAACAGAAGCCAACAGTGCAACAAGTAATATGATGGAGGAACGCTACCCAAGAGGGGTGCCGCCAGCTATAGGAGAAGAAAGTAGCACATGGGAAATAAACAAATACAAGGGATGCATCCCACAGGCCCATCCCCCTCTCTCCACCCAGCTCCCCCTGATCCCGCTCACGTCCGGATTTCACACAGGTGGACTACAGAATGGACTACACAAGCAATGTGCACACCAACACAACAGTAGTCACCAGACTCAGAGGTGGAGCTGTGATGTTCCTGGTACAAAAGTGGAGAAGAACCCTCGCAGATTCCTGACGCACCAGTCTCTACTGCTCTTGTCTGCTCAAAAGCCTCCTGTGAGGCCATAGGCCAGGACACCCCTCTATGCTTTGATCATTGATAGCTTGAACCCTGGGGACACTGGAACTCCAACATCTCCATGCACAGCATAGTCTTATCATTTAGTTGAAGCCAATTCCAGGCCACAGTCGGGTCAGCAAAGAAGTGTACTTTGCCCTCAGCTTGAACTCACAGCCGGGTGGGAAAAGCAGAGACTAACTCAATCCCAGTTCTCGCAACTTCCTCTTTACTGCTAGAAACGAAGCCCTCTGAGTCTGGACCTGGAGAGTAATATTAGGGTATAGAAACACTTTTGCATTGTCCATGACGTAAGGGCCACACATATATGCCTGTTGCTGGAGGTGGTCCCTATCGCAAAAAAGTATTAAAAGTGCACCAACACCAAACGTGGCGAGCTCCAGGGTGAGACAGCTTGGCTGGCACCCTGTGTGCACGCTCTAAGGCAAAGAATTTAGAGAGGCCTTCTGGGGCCACCCCCTCCTGCAACCAATCTTCCAGATATACCAGCAGGGACTCTCCCTCAACCCTCTTGGACAGCCCAACATTACGGACACTATTTCAGAGCTCATGACCCTCCTTATCATCCAGTGAGACTGCCAGGCCCCGAGTTTGTGCCTCAAGAGTTGTGATGCTGTGTTCCCCAGACTGCACGGTTGGGATCAGAGACTGCAAAGTGCTCTCTAGCGAGTGGACCCTCGCCGACAGTTTCCACGAGTCTTCACAGATGAGACCCAGTTCTACTGATAGCGAATCAATTTTGCCTTCCATACTCTCACCAGAAGAGTCAATGGCAGCCAAGAGTGCCTCAAACTTGCCATCCATATAGGCCTTATCCCCCAGACCCAGCGCTCTACTTGTTCTCCTCTTGGAGGGCGCTTGTGGCCGCATCTTCTTTGGACCTTTGTCTGCACCCAATGATGGCCCCGGCAAAGCAGGAGGGAGCACCAAGGAAACTCCTCTATATATATGACAGGCTGCCTGGGGGACACAGGAGATGCTTCTTAGGAAGGGTCCAGCACCCCTCTGATCATAGTCGTGTTGAATATCACAAGAAAGTTCATGGGCCAGTAGTGGGAGCAGTGCAGCAAAGGGCGGGACCCAGCAGCAGTTCAAACCCTCAGGCCCACCAGCAGCACAGGCATGGAGAAGTCTAAACCGATCTCCAGGCCAGGATCAGACCACTCCAGGCTGCTGACTAGTCGTTACACCAACAGTGACCTCCAGGTGCCCCGTAACCACAAAGAACATAAATGTTACCATGGGGTTCAGAAGGGAGGTAGGCTGAGTCTCATGGCAGCCCCTGCTGCCCTCCGCAATAGGGCGTCAGACACACCATGTAGGGTTCAGGTCCAGCAACACATCCAAGTGGCAAAGGCCTATAGTACAATGTGAGGCAAAGCACCAACTGTAATGCAAGGCACTTGCCCCTGCATCGAGGGCACAGTCCAGTGCACAGGGCCCCCTCCAGGCACCAACAGAGCGTGCGTGCCCAAGACTGGGACTAACCCCAACAATTAGCGCAGGGTCGCCAAGTCAACTGGGGTCAAAATCCAATGCCGAGGCAAGGCGGGCCCCAGAGGCAGAACACCAGATTAATCCCAGGGGCCCAAATGTCCAGTGACCCCTGACATATGGAAGGCAAGAATTCCAGCCCAGCAAAGCCACCAACTTCCGTTGTGCAGCTCCCCACCGGGCAGCATAAGGGAAAAGTGCTAATCTACCCACAAGGAGAAAGGGAAGCTGTTGTGATCAGTGGGGCCGCCATCTTGGGTGTGGTCAGAACCTGTCCGCGGTCAGGCAACACAGGAAAGCAACGGCCTGCCACTTTAAGTGTCCCATGCCCAGCAAGGTATTGCGGATGTAAGGGAGGGATCTCTCGAGTCAACTGCTGCAGAGATCTAGCGCGGTCTCAGCATACAAAGCAGGGCTGCCATCTTGCGGGCAAAAGAAGGGTCCAGATGCAGAGGGCAGTCCTCCTCACTGCGCTCTGTCCTCAGCTACAACCTCCCCGCTGTAGGCATCCCAGGGCCGTCGCACACCATTAAGCACCACTCCAGTGTCAGTAGGATTGGGTGTGGTGCTCTGAAGTGGCCAGCGGATTGCGGCCGTGGGTGGCAGAGAGCTCAAGCGGTACGCCGCCTCAGGCCATGCCTGTTGGCTCCGTCTTCACGTCCACCAAACTTTTGTATATTAAAAGGGCTCCCCGTAACCGCAGTTCCTTTCTCTCTAGTGGTTACCGAAGGGTGGCAGAAGCAATGTTGTTTGGTACCCTGACGGACTGCGTACAGTCTGTATTACTCACAATCAGGCTCTAAGAGTCAATCAAGGAGCAATGGCAGCAGGAAGGACTAAGAAAATAAGTAGAGGTAAAGAAGAAAAGTAGATCTGGGAAAGAGGAAGAGCTACAGAGAGAGGAATACAGACAGAACATTGGAAGAACCACGAATAAGAACTAGAGAACGAACATTAGAGCAAGGGAAGAGTTAGAAGAGCCACTAGTAAGAATAACACATGAAGGAACAGAGGAAAAAATAAGGAGGGGAGAAACAGAAATGAAAGCTACTGCTTGGAAAAAAGACCCCGGGTATTGCTGTCTTGTTTTTGTGAAGCATGCCTCGATCTCACTTTCCAGATGGCTAGGGAGAAAGGCTTTGGACTAAAATGCCTTTTTAAATTCTTAATTATAAGGATTGAAATTACTTGCCAGGCCAGTAACTCCGGGGAATTACTGTGAGCATCTGTCTCCTGCTGTTGGGCTGGTGACGGGTGCTCGGAAGCACACTCTTTTCCCATAGAATCCACAGTGCTCCAAAGAATAATCTGTCTTTTGTTTAGTATTATGGTGAAGAGTGCTGCACGGTTTGTGAGCAAAAACTGTTTCAGTCCTTTGTGGAAAAACGAAATCCACTGAATTCTGTGATTTCTGAAATAATAGCTTGGAAAGGGCATTCAAAAGGCCTTGAGTCCTTTGTCTAACATTGACCTACAAGACAAGTTGTAGGGTGCGTTTAAAAGCTGGACAAGAACCATACCACAACCTTCCATAGTTTTGATGCAAGGTCAGTCTAACACAATCAAAAGCTCACAGAAACAGGCGAGAGGTGACCAAGAGGGCCATTTAGATACTATCCATGGTAGGCCACCTTGCAGAAGGGATTCCGCTCTCCCTCGGGCGACCCTTTTGCCATCCTTGGAGATCCCAGCTAGGTTATCAGGGATTTTCCACCAAAAATGTTTTCACCGACTCAGTAGGAGCATTGCCAGTAATGTTCAGTGCCAGCCGACTCATCATGTCATTGCAGCCTGGTAAGCATTTTTTTTCAGAAACAAACTCCCGATGTGGTGCTGGTTTTTAAAAAACAAGCATTAACAAAACCAACATGTTTCGCCTATGTGAAACCTATTGGTGTTGTCAATGTTTTTTAAAGATGTGGCACAGCAGCACGTGCAACATGACTCAAAGTAAATAAAAACAAGGTGCTATGGTGCGGCCAGAATTGACCGCGTTATAGTAATTTATTTTTATTTTACTTTAAGCCATGTTGCACACCAGCCCGCAATATTGTGCAACATCTTTAAAAAACATTAACAAAGCCAAATAGCTCTACATGAGCTATTTGGCTTTGTTAACGTTTTTTAAAGATTTTGCACAGCAGCATGGGCTGTTGTGCAACATGGCTTAAAATAAATAAAAACAAAGCGCTATGGTGCGGCCATCGTTGACCTAGTTCTGGTGCATAAACATGGAGTACAAAGTCCAGTTTTGGATACCACAACTGCAGTCTTGTGTCCAATTTTGGCGAGTACACACAGCATATGTAGTTCAGTTTTGCTGAGCACACAAGGAGTTTGGAGTCCAGTTCTGGTAAGCACATGGAGTCCAATTGTGGTGTGCAGACATGGACTCTGGGGTTCATGTCTGGTGACCTTACTTGTAATAGAGAATCCAGTTCTGGTGATCATACATGGAGTATGGAGTCCAGTCCTGAATGTCACATCAACCGTCTGGTGAGCACACATGAAGAATGGACTAGGGTGATATTGTTTTTCTTGCCAGTATTACTTAAATATTTTAGTTTCAAAGAGGGAATACCATGCAAAACGTCATGTGATCCCATATAGTATTCATTAACAGCACACGTCAAGAAACAATTTGAGCGAATTAGATGCTGTGTTTTAAAGTTATATTTATTTTTCCGTTCAGTAACACACAAGCCTTTACGTTGGCACCTCATTGCCCTTCGGTTTACTATGTTTGCAAGCAATGTCAGTTAATGAGTACCACAGTTGCTACAAAATTGTAGTCCTGCTTTTGTGTCTGTGGTATGTCCCGTTTTTGTTTTTCAAAATCTCTTCACCCTAGTGTGGAGTCTGGTCTGGAGATTCATCCCAGAACGACGAAGGTATAGTGGAAACAGTTCAGATCAGGTGCTACAAGAGGCTGAACAATAGAGACCTTAGGGAAAACAGCACAACAACATTTGCAAAAAATGATAAAAGTGCTATAGACAAAGTCATTTTTGAACAGGGAGGCTGAGGCGACAGGATGGAGGGAGAACTAGGGATGGAGAAGAAGTAGTGATGGGGCAGAAGCAGTGATGGGTCACAGTAGTGGCAAGGCAGACGTAACACGATAACCTATTTTTTCATGAAAGTTTTATTTGAAGAAAGCCTGAATGTAATAAATAAAGTAGGCGATCTCAGCAAATTAATCCAAAAGTCAAACCAGTGGGAGCATCCATACATAATGCAATGGGGAAAAGCCATAGACCGCACAGGGGCTGTAAGTAACTCACTAGCAGAAAATAGGCTGCTTTAGTTGGAATAAAGGTACTTATTGTAGTTCAAAGTCAATGTACATAGCATGCCATCTATTAAAAAAGCACACGTTGTACCAGGGGTTCTTTTTGTCCCCATCCACAAAGCTCTGAGGTGACAAAACTGGGACGAGTGTCTGGAAACCAGCAATGCCCTCCGAAGTGGTGGTTGTGATCAAACCTGCTAGAATATTTGACTGCGCAGATAGCAATCTTCTGAGTGAGATCAGTCTGTGTAAAAACAAGAACTGGCAAAGCCAATAAGTCCTGCATATGCAAGATCTATTGGCTTTGCCAATGTTCTTTTTAGCCATATGGCAAATGGCTGAAAGTAAAGATAAAACGCTTTATGACGCAACCAGCCTTGACTGTGTTATAGCTTTTTTTTACACACATCTTAGTTGCACTGAAGCCAGGGCTGCTTTATAATCTATACCATAACGTCCCTGTAGATCTATAGTCTGGGGCCCACAAGGGCACTCCTTACCTTTGCATGCAGCCCCTGTTCAAAACAGGCAATCATCCATTTACAAGTTAATTGACATAAAAGAAAGCAAGTAGCTAGGGTATCCTGCACAGTTAACTTTTGGGCCACCTTCATCTTTAAAGACTTACTGCAACAAATGTATAAAATATGAAAAATTGTCTTAAAAAAATCAAAAAATGTATTTTATTTACATGCAGAACTGTTTCATCTTAGTAGTAGTACATCAGACCAAATCAGTACATGTATCTTTTTTTTAAGGAATAGTTTCCAAACAAGAATTTTGAAACAGTCATGCTTCCGCCCACACTGACAATGCCAATAGTGAACTAAGAGGCAAGTCAGTAATGTGCACCCTTCGGATGGCCTCACTTGCTATTCTACATAGACAACATTTTTGTAAAATCAAATAGTTGACAAGTTTTTATATAGTGCACATCCTGAAGGTATGAATTTCAAGATCGTATTTTATGTAATAATAAGTAACAAGCATTGGCGAAACCAATAGGTTTTGTCTATGCGAAATCTATTGTCTTTGTCAATGTTTTTCGCAGATGACTATAATAAAGTTGTGAAACGATGAAAAGAGCTGGCGACTTGGGGAACCAGGTTTGAGTCTCTGCTCAACATACTGTGATTCTGGCCAAATCATGAAATTTCCCCAGTGCAATAAAAAAGTCTCTTTGTGCAATATAACGTGGGCTCTTATAAAGCACTGAAATACTTTCCAGATCTTTTAAGTGTTTTTCATAAAAGCTGCCCATACTGTTCCCATGCTGTGAAAAAAGGCAGGGATGAGGAATTAAGTAACATATCTACTTGTCCATGGGATCAGTCGCTACATAAATCTATTTGTCCTGTGAGAAAATCCTCTTGTCCCTTTTGTACCACGTATTGCAGCGATAAAGGATTCATCAATCTCATTATATAAGAGCTCTGACGATAACCTCTATGCTTATGCCAGGGCTCATAATATAGCAGTTTTTGAATTGTAGTAAGTCCCACATTTTGCCACCTTTCCACAGATATCCATAATGTGGCTGGTGGTAGCATTAAGCTTTAGTTTTAGGGTTGGAATGCGCTTTGGAGTCTGTACATGTCTACTAGCCTGCATGTTTTAGGGATTTTCACCTACTTTTTTCTAAAAAAAAATCCCATACTGAGAAAGGTTGGACATTTACACTTAAGGGCCGAAATACAAATTCTTTCAGGTTTGGAAAAAAAAGTGGTTGGAGGGAAAGTAAACGTTCAACAGATTTTCTTATGATCTAAATCTACACATGCATATTTGCTCTTGCTAAAATGCAGTTCACAAATATTTTCTAGGAGTATGATTTCCTGGCCTAGTTCTGTAAATTATTGTGAATTCATGAGAACTCTAAATCTGCACTAATACAAGGGCATGTATGGTGAGAGCACTTTGTGACTTTATTTAAGAAGCAGGCCACTAATTAGTTCTTGATTTAACCAAGACCTTTTGTTTTATTAAAATTCATTCTCTCTTTCTCTCTCTCTCTCTCTCTCTATAATATAGTTATACATATGGACTGGCTTCAGTCTGGGTGACAGCATTCTGCTCTTTCATAATGAGTATATCAGCACACAAAGTAGTGTTGTTCAGTGCCAGAAACTAATGTGGCAATGTGTGTTTTTGAGACCAAAATATATTATTGCTTTTTGCCAATGCGTGTTGTAATGGTGAGGGCCTGGCAGCTCTCACAACAATAACATTTTACAAAAACAGTGTCAAAACAAGACATGCATTGACGAAACCAAAAGGCTGACCACCAAAGTCAGACCTATTGGCTTTACCAATGATTGATTATTTTTATGTTTCCCATAATCTTTTTGAAACCGGTTGGACTGATTTTCCATTAAGAATATTTTTTGGGAATATTAGCATGCATTAACACATTTTAGTAGATGATGCTTCAAAGAAATGCTAACTACATTTTCACAGTAGTTTAGCAAAACGTGGTTTTCCAAGTTGCATTTTTTGTGAACATTTAATTTGAAAACAAAACTCATCAATCTTGCTTTCAAGCTTCTGCAATATTTGCATCTATTCTGGGAGCATTATACTTAGCCTCATATTGTTAAACTTGGCAAACGCAAGTGCACATTTTGATACTGCCTACAACATTTCCTTACAGTGCTCACCCAACAATAAAGGCTTAACATTAATGAACCATAAATACAAGTTCGAACAGCTTCAGCCTATGGATACAAATGTAACCTTAACTGCAGAAAGTGCCCTTCCCTGATCCATAATGTGGTACTATAAACTGGCAGTCAAAGGGTTTGTGCTGCAGGGGGGTTGGGTCTGCTTGTCCCAAGGACAAAATATACAAGAACACTTGTTGTCCTTGACCTCAAACAATACGTTGTGGGAGTCGGGCTATAGAAATTCCACATCTCTGAAAAGGTGATTTTAAGGACACTTTTAAGGTGTGCTAGTGTCGTAGGTGAGGTGAAGAGGAAGCTAGCGCCTGTGCCACTGCACCTGCTGCACCATTCATATTATAGCCCTAGTGCCTGAAAAATAATTGCACTTGTGACTGCTTGTTTAGTAGTAAAATATAGCAATATTCAGTGTTCAGTGGGTTTCCTAGGGCCTTTGGCCCAGTTCCACTGCACCTGATGCACCATTCAAATTATGGCCCTGATGCCTGCAAGGTAATTGCACTTGTGACTGCTTGTTTAGTAGTAAAATATAGCAATAGTTTACTATTTACAATATGTTTACTATAAAAAAGGTTTTTGGCCCCTGTGCTACTTCACCTGCTGCACCATTCAAATCATGGCCCTAGTGCCTGCAAGGTAACTGCACTTGTGATTGCTTGCTTAGTGGTAAAATATAGCAACAATCGGTGTTCAGTGGGTTTCCCAGAGATTTTGGCCCCTGTGCCACTGCACCTGCTGCACCATTTGGATCATGACCCTAGTGTGTGCAAGCTAACTGCCCTTGTGACTGCTTGTTTAATAGTGTTACATAGCAATAATCAGTTTTCAGTGGATTCCCTAGGGACTTTGGCCCTTGTGCCACTGCACCTGCTCTACCTTTCAAATCATGACCCAACTGCATGCAAAGACAAATGAGGAAATCATTTATATCCAGTAATATATGTGTTCCAAAAAGCTCATAGTTGCAGACAGAACACATAATTATTGTGAAGCTACAGATAAACACAAAAGCTTACATAAAAAGCACTTTTAAACCTATCCAGCACTTCAAAAGGAGGTGCCACAGATGTCATAAATAAACCATATGCTTTACACATCAAAGTGAAAACCAAGCATTGTTAAATTGTGTTACATTGTGACTGGCTCTTTCCTGTGAAAACATAATATCCTGTACTTGACGGTGAATGGGCCATAAAGAGTGTAAATTGTCCCAGATCACCATATGTTAGGCTGAAGCTGAGACTGAAATGCAGTTTTGTACTTTGTTCCTAAAAAGGCAGTTTCACAAACTAAATGGACTCACAAAAGAAGAGGAATTTTACAAAAAAAAGTGGAGTAGAGTGGCTTAGAGTGCTGTGGCGCAGAGTAGAATTGAGTGACAGAGTGCAGTGGCACAGAATAGAGTTGAGTATCATAGAGTGCAGTAGCGCAGAGTAGAGTCAAGTGGCATAGAGTGCAGTGACAGTAGTCGAGTGGCATAGGGTGCAGTGGCACAGAGTAGAGTTGAGTGGCATATGGTGCAGTGGCAGAGAGAAGAGTTGAGTGGCATAATGTGCAGTGGTGTAGAGTTCAGTGGCATAGAGTGCAGTGTCAGAGTGCAGTAAGGTAGCGTGGCATGGAGACCAGTAGCATAGAGTACATTGATGCAGAGTAGAGTGCATTGGGATATAGTTCACTGATGCAGAGTAGAGTACAGTGGCTTAGAGTGAAGTGACATAGAGTGCAATTCTGTAAAGTGTAGTGGATAATAGTAGAGTGCGTAGAGAGCAGTGGTATAGAATGGCGTGCCACAGAGTGAAGAAGAGTGCAGTGGCACAGAGTAGATTGTTTCATAGTAGACCGAAGTGGTGTAGAGTGTAGTGGTACAGGGTGTAGTGAAGTTGCATAGAGTGGCATAGAGTGTAATGTTGTAGAGTGATGAAGAGTGTATTGACATAGTGTAGAGTGGTACAGGGTAGAGTAGAAAGGCATACCGTAAAGTGGCATAGAGTGCAGTGGCATAGAGTGGAGTGATGCAGAGTGCAGCGGTGTGGAGTGGTATAAAGTAGAGTAGTGCGGAGTACAGTGGAGTGTTCAATGTGTGGTGGCACACTGTCATTACAGATAACACCATTACAGATAACACATTTTCAATTGAAATGACCATTACATTTGCACAGACATACAGTTTTACTAATAAAACTATAATAGTACACAGATGAAAATGTGTGGATATTGCATCACCTAGTGAAATGATTTGTTTTGCTCATATTAAAGTATCTGTTTCCAACACACTTCAGAAAGAACAGTGTCTGCTTTGTGTTCCTAATTTTGATATATTCTGAAATACTTACAGAGTTCATTTAAATGTTATTGTATGCTAGGAAAAAAACTCTTTCTTACCCCCAGTAACCAGGAAGATCACCACATAAATCCTCTCACTTTGAAGTCATAGAAAGAAAAATAAACATGTGCCCGCAAGAAAACAGCATCTGACCTTTGATATCGGTCTTTGAATGCATAGCAAATGTGACGAGATAAAAACAAGATTTACAGGCCTGTTTACAGAACAAGAGTGCTCTGAAGGATACTGTAAATAAGGTTTGGGCAGGGAAGGTACGAATTCAAGCTGGACAGCCTAAAACAGATAAAGCCAGCAAATGGAAAGCAACAAAATATGAGTTACAAACCGCAAAGCCAATGGCAAGCAACTGGCAGAATGCATTTCTAGGTCGGCTTTCTAAATGTCGACAAGATGTCTTTAGCAAACCACACAGCTGCGCTGTCTGGTAGGCTGTGACCTAAATAAAAAACAAAGCATTAGGCATGGCCAGCGTTTGGTTTTATTTCATTTAAGCCATATTGCCCTGCAGACCGTGGCAAGCAACCAGAGGGAAGAAGGTGGAGAAAAAAATAATGTGTAAAAGGAAGGATGCTTTAAAAAGATCACACACGGGGGGGAATTGGTACCACTGAGGGAAAGGGAAGGGTGACCCAACAGAGAAGCTGTGGGTAAGGTTAACACCATGGAGAGTGGGAAGAGGGCAGGGTGAAGAGGAGGGATTGCAAAGGCATTCCCTCCTTAAGAGTGCATGCTGTAAAGTAAACAAAGAGTACCTGCAGGAGCTTATGACCAATACAAGGACACTGGCCACAGGTAGCTGTACTTGGTCCATTCTCTATGGCAAGAACAAAGACTGAAGCCCAGGAAGAAGCCAGAAACGAGGAGGAGGCACTTTTTTAAAGGATGCAAGGAAACAAGAGTTATGTGGGAGCCAACCAATGGTAGGTAAACTTAAGCAAGGGGCAGGCTCTAAGCCCCTTTTAAGATTTTTTTCTTTACAATAGATTTTGCAAGACTGGAAGATTGCCCCTTGGGCATCAAGGACATGCTTAGCATGGTGATCAAAAACAGGAACAAGCATTTGCAATGCAGTGGGTCTTGCATTTGCTCGAGTTAGAGCTATTAGGGTTGTAAATTCGTAACTGGAGTTTTCTTCCCACATAAATTGAAAATGAAAAGTAAAACAGTTGACATAAGCAAGAAAATTCAAAGGGCCACAGCCGCCATGAGTGTGAGTGCGAAGGAGAGTCACAAAAGAAAAAAGAAGTTCGCTCACAGTCAAACATATCAGCAATCTAGCAATTATCCAGGTAACAGGGTCGAAGGCCAAGGCGATAACAAAACTGGCCCAAGGAGGGACAAACGTAAAAAATGATAACAAAGGATTTTTGAAAGGCAGGCCCATGAACGAGTGATAGTGATGGGTGTGCAGTGGGCATGGTTAAAAGCCCACAGAAATATCAATCTATTACAGCAAGTCAGAGCGCTTGACCTAACCAGTGTCCTGTGGCAGATAGCCCATGTGCACTCCACCCTTGGCAACCAGGCGATTCCTGCACCACTGAATGGGGCTGGGAAACCAAGGGGTTGGTATTAGGGGATTCACTCATTTTTGGTAGATGCCTTTTTTGCGTTAACCTCTAAATGACCCCTACAGTATTCTCCATGGAGTGCAATGTGAAATGGTGAAAGTTCGGAAATAATCAAATCTGGACAGAGACCATGCATTTTTAACGCATGGATTTATGTTTGAGAGTTAAAACTCTCTTTCATTCTTCGCTTTACAGTAAATTCTGCGTTTGATAAGAAAGCTAAAATGCTGAAAACGAGAGCAAAAGCACACAACCTAGCTATAAGAGTATTTTTATGGTTGTGAAATCGTTTCATTTGAACAGTATATAATTCACGAAAATACAGCAGCCAAAACCGCTCATAAAAATGTTCTAGTAACGTTTACATTTTTCATGAGTTTGCAATAGCCTGCACTCTGATGTTGACGCAGCCTCTGTTTTTCTGGTAGTGTTTTGTCGGAAGTGGGGTTCGGGCGCAGAGCCCCCTCCGCTGCCCCACAGGCGCCTCCTTTATGAAGGGTTTACAGTTAGCAGTCTCCATCCAAACCCGTGAAACAAACTGGCTGAAAAGCTAGCAGCATAAAACTCATAATATTAGATTTTTTCTTGTTTGAAGGGTGGGAGTCTGTTCTGGAAAACCAGACCAAATAAAAGTTCTTTTTACACAGTGGGAGCTGCGGAATCATTGTATTGTTAAGATCTTCTGAAAAGGAGTAGCACACACCTTAGCTAAAGTGCTGGACAGACACATCACGCTTACTTATTAAGTATCCATCAGAGCTGAGCCTCAGCCTCAGAAAACTCATTGATTCTGCTAAGTGTATTTCTCAAGTCTCGATTACTTCTGTGTTAGGTCCTAGAACCATAAAGCCCATGGTAGTGAGTTTGCTCTAAAAGTAACAATTCATTGTAATTAAACTCATAGTAGCTCTTCTAGAGATGTTATTAACTCTAATGAAGGCTATTGATACATACAATCCGTTTGTACCTACTGTACATAGTCTTTAGAACTCTCTTATCTTCATTTGAAATAACTTTTCAGAAGTCTAGTTGATTCTATGTCCGTCACTTTATACAGCGATATGATAGCCCTTGATTTAGTAGTAGTAGTAGTTGAATTTGTATAGCTCTTTATACCTCATTGTGGGGCACTGAAGTGTATTTTTGGACAGGAAGTGTTCTACACCATTAAGAAGAGCTTGGTTGGAATGGAGTTGCACTAGCTTTGTGCCTGTGTGGGAAGCGTATTGGAGTCATATAATGATCACAGTGGTGTTTCGTGTTGTCGTATCACATCACTTAGTGGTATGATGAAAGGTAGATGATTGAGCGATAGAGTTACTATATTAACTAGCTTCAGTAAGTTAGTCTGCAGTTCTCATCTTGAGTTTTTGGGGATGGTTGCCAAAAAGCATTAAAATCCACCTGCACCACGTACAGTAGTAAGGACATCCACTGTGTGAGTCTAATGGGCCTAGGGGGGAGAGAGTATGGACAGAGAACCACTTGGATGATGAGGAATACAGTCATCTCTTGTGTAAAATGTTGTCCTCAATGAAATATGCAAAATCTTAGGGTGTCCAATTTTGATTACAGCAGGAAACTGTGGGAAGGGGACCTGGAGGAGACTTTGAGGAATGGACTATATTAAAGTAATCCGGGATTCCAGCTCTGTGTGGCAGATCTATTCATGCATTGAGTGCAAAACCTCTTTGGTGTAGAGTGGATTGGTTTTGGATTCATTGATGGTGGTTTTCTGAAAGTATAGTGTATAAATGTCTTCCAGTGTGTACTAATTACAGACATTCTTAGTAGTGTCCAGTTATGGTGGTTTAATGCATTTTATCCACTCTCATCTAGCCCGTATTAAATACAGTCTGTTGGGTAATGTTCTAGTTTTGGTGACTACTGTGAAATTTGGATACCAGTGTCATCTAGTCTGCATTGAAAATGACTTGTCTCGTTCGAGTCTAATTGTGGTTCCCTTTGTGACTCTGGGCACTGTTCGGCCAAAGTGTTCTATTCTGATCTCTACCGCATACACCTTGGATAACTCTGATAATGATGCAAAGTGCCTTAATGGCAGAACGTCTAACTGTTGGCAGCCAGTGTAATGATTGGAGCACTTGAGTCACATGTTCCTTTCGGTGAAGGTTTAGAAGCAGTTATGCAGCAGCATTTTGGATCTTTTTTAGTGCACATAGTAGGAAGCAAGGGAGCCCTAGAAACAAGCTATTTACACAATTTTCTGTGATATTTCAAAGGTAAGGTTGTCCTATAATTTTTTATGATACTCAAGATGAGGAGGAGATGTATCTTAGTGTCCTCATTTCGTGTAAGGTACTCCCAGTGATTTAATCACCATATGTGGTCAAAAATAGGTTTGAGTCCAAAGTCACTTCTAGATGTCTTATGTGACTTGATGTAGCTGACTGAGCTTCCGAATCTTTGGCCCAAGCCATCATGGGTTGGTGATAATTCCATTGTTCACAGGTAATCTCATTATTTGCGGAGTTGAGTTTGAGATGGTTGGTCATCATCCAGTCATCAAAGGCACTCACTGAGTCTGGGTGTGTCTATGTGCCTAGAGGTTTCTAGTTTTAGAATAGTCTGTTTGTCTTCTACATAACTGTAGCAAGATGACATTGAATTATCATATCAGATCCAGTAAAGTTGTTCAGTGAGGTAAAGTTTAAACAGGAGTGGAGACATGACCGAATCTTGTGCAAGACACAGTAGTGTGTAGTGTGAGGAATTTATATGAATGGTAGTACTATTTACAGGTTTTCTATTTCCCTGAGGTAAGAGGAGATTCACTCCAATGTATTTCCTTGTATGTCAAGCATTTTAAGCCTCAAAAGAAGTGTATGTTGTTGTACAGTATTGAAGGCTGCTGAGAGGTCGTCAATTAGTGGTACTGTCACACTACCTTTGCCCACTGTTAATTTCATATCGTCCCAAATGCTAATCAGTGTTCATTCCGTGCCTTGCAGGTCTGAGAGTAGATATTGTTTTCGTCAACGATGCTGAAAACTAGGGAGACGACCTCTTTATCAGTTATCAGTTTTCCAAGAAATGGCCATTGACAGTGGTTCACTATAGGCAGGATTAGAGGTGTGGACTGATTTTGCTTTTTCCCAAAGCTTGATTCATGCCATGGTATTCTAGGTCGTTGGTTGATAGCGGTAGCTTCCGCTTCTGCTCCCTGAGAGCAGTTTCTTTTAGCATCCATGCATCAAACCTATTAGGTCCCTTTTGTGCTGTTGTCCACCCAGTCTCCATGCTGCCATGATGTGTTTCTTGGTAACATCTACAAAGCTTATCCACTCCTCCACTCCCTGTGTAAAAATCCCTCTTAAATCAGGCCTTCTCTGAGGTCTTCAATTTTCAAGACTTCAGCTGTAAGTTGACATGAAGTTATAGTGGGAGATATCCTCACAGGACACTGGCTCAGAGAGTGGTGTGATAGGAAATTAATTAAAAAGGGTATTTTCTTGTCTAGTAGAATAGAACTCCTCTCTCTCTGAGATTCTGAGTGTGTGTGAATTCTTTGGTGAGTTTACAACAAATATCAAAACCCAGACAGACTGTTTCCCCATCTGAAAGGGTTTTATGGGCGGGGGTTGGGGGGGGGGGGGGGTAAGTCATCAACTGTAATTCTCACCATTTAAACCGGTTTACTCCATCCAGCTGAGATACTATGTGAGCCTGCAGAAGACTCAAAGTTGGTTCAAGATCTTCTTGAGGTAAATCTTGATTTTTGATCTAATTATTAGTTTCCTAAGCCCCAGTTGTGTGTGGTTTACCAGCTATCATGCAGTAGTTTTTCAGAACACATTGTCTTTCCAATGTCTTTTGAATGTTCAGCTGTAGTTTACAATAAACATAAGGCCTTCATTATTAATTAAATTTTTCGTAGCCAATGTGGGGGTCATTATGACCCCGGAGGTCGGTGTAATAGTGGCGGTAGTACCGCCAACAGGCTGGCGGTACATACCGACATATTATGACATTGGTGGTTTGGCCAAAGCCAAACTGCCAATGTGACACACCGACCGCCACGGCGGTAACGACCGCTGGGCTGGAGACTACAGTCTGCAGCCCGGCGGCTGTCACTAGGTCGCCCATGGCAATATGACCCTGCCCACCGCCATGGTTTCCGTGGCTTTTTTACTGCCACGAAAACCATGGCGATAGGCACTATCAGTTCCAGGGAATTCCTTCCTTGGCACTGATAGGAGTCTCCCCCGCCCGCCTCCCCCTCCCCAGAGTCATCCCCCACCCTCCCCCTCCTGACTCCCCCGACATACACGCACATACATACACACTCATACAAACATGCATATCCACATTCACCCTCGCATGCATACATTCATACACACACACCCAGCAACACTCACACCCATTCATGCACACACGCATACAAACACAGTCACACACACTCCTACACACACACAAACAACACCCCCATCCCCCTCCCTTGTTGGAGAACCCAACTTACCTGCTTGCAGGGGGTCCTCCGGCAGGAGACAGGACGCGGCGCTGCTGACAGCAGCAGCGTCCACCGGCAGAACACCGCCAGGCCGTATCATGGCTCATGACACGGTCGGTGGCGTTCTACTGGCGTGGTGCTGCTTTTGGCAGCAGCGCCTCCTTACCGCCGTCTGCCATCTGCCAATTCCGCCAGCCTTCTGGCGGAATTCCAGCTACGGTCATATTTTGGTGGATGGCTGGTAGCCACAGCGGCGGTATGTTGGCAGCCATCGCCATGGCGGTAGGCGGCATTTGCCGCCAATGTAATAATGAGGGCCTGTGTCTTGTTTCTTTCTGTATTGCAGTGTTTTGCTTATTAAACAGTGCCGCACATAGTATCAAGAGAGCTGCCTTATACTGCACTGAAATGAAATGTGCAGACAGTGCTGTTGTCCTGGCAGAAATGAAGAACTGAATGTCCAAGTGCTAACAACTTTAGAGAGGTTTTGCAAGACAAGGGGATGGTAAACAAGAGCCTTTAATGACCTGAAATAGAAATTGTTGCCGTACTGTCCATTATCACCAAACCAACCAAACCTTCCTTTTTAATTGATCATCTTCGGGCCCGGTACCTGAAGGTGATTATTTGGACTTAAAGTTTTCCAGATTTAATAATTAAGGGAGAAAAAATGCTTCGGACTACAGCGTTTTTTCCCCTAGAACATTGTACTAATAACAATTGTGACTGCGCACTTTCCTCAGCCCACTGAGTTTGCTGTGCCAAACTCTGCGTTTGTGCAACCTACAGCACAGAATCGTTGGGCATTTTTTCTCTTTAAAATAAGTGAAACAAGATTCACTAGGTTTCTCCTATCATCCCTGCAGGCCACTCCAACCATAACTTCACATCAAGAAATGGTGTCCATGGTTTTATGCACAGTACCATTCAGTCTCTGCTGTATTGAACAATATATCCCACAACCGCATCCTTACAGTAGCTTTGTGCAGGACCTCCTTACCAAAGACTGCTGAATGTCTTTGTCAGATTGTATAGATAATCCTAAATCTGGACTGGGGCGATGAGTTTGATTGAATGGGATGCTTCTACTTACAAAGACATCTTTTGAAGATGGGTTAAGCTTTCTTTTCCAGCTGGAGAGTCCACCTTATGTACAGGAAGGCCAGATCCTTGACAGACCTTCTGGATATCTAAATAAGATACATTTATATGCCTTAAATAGAAAAGGAGCTACTTTACAAAGTCAGAGGCCATCCGGAAAATGATGCATGGCCCAGGCCACCTACAATACGAACCACTAAACTGGAGACTATTAGTGGCCACAGTATGGAATTGTCCTACTGTAGCTCCAATTTTAGGGAGGGAAGCTTAACTAGAGATCATGTTTCCTTTGATTTACACCCAAGCGTTAAATTTAGTTCGGGTGTTTCCTTGCCTGGTTCCTGTACATGCAAATGGTCCACAAAGCTGGTTCAGTCAGGATCCTGTGTTTGAGATGACGAATGTACTGAAACAATAGTTCACTTCTTTTTACGAAACGATGGCTAGTGCTGTTGCGTAATAAAGGACCAAATTAGCTCAGTAAAGCAGCAGCACCAACAACAAGAACAAGGCGAGTTACTAGACTCCCTTTACATGCAAGTATTAGCACTGCTTGAGTTATTTGTTTGTAGTTTGACTCGAAGTAACTGTGTGTTGACACCATGGCACCATAACGAATAGACATTCTGACAAAAGCCCTGGACTGTGCAGGCCATAGGATAGGGGCTGAAACATGTTAACAGTATAAGGGAGGTTCATAGGACCACAATATCCTAGAAATTCCCTCTAAGGTGATTTTAATCCATATCCACGTTAACCGCTATCAAAGGGACACTGTGGCCAGCGTGAGGTATTTTTGTAGTTTTCCTTTTAAGAATAATATCAAAAGTAACTCCCTAAAGTACAGTTGAGCCCACCCTGGCTTTTAGGGGCTGGGCTGGCCCCGATGATGAAGGATGGCATTACTAGAGTTGGTGAGGGTCACATATAAAAGAAAAGAAGCTCTTTTCTGTTCCAGACAAAATACTGGGATTTTGCATATGAGAAGAGCCTTTCAGATTTAGGCCGGGAATACCTTCTTTTGTGGCATGGAGTAGAAGCATTGCCATAAATTGGTTGCGCAAGTGTCTTCCTAAACTCCTGGTTACCTCTCCCCATACATAGGTGGAGGTCCACTGGTTTCTATTGGCAGAGACTCAGCCTGCTCCACCCCATGGAATCCTTGGCTTAGCCACCCTCCGGCACAGGATGATGTCACAGTGGCATGGTAGGGAGCCAGGTAGGGAAAATAAACAATGGCCCTGACACAGCAGGTGAAAACTCGCTGCACATTGAGGTCAATTTTAGGTCTGCCTGTAGCCAAGACTTTTGTTTTTTTTAAATATCCTCTTAAATACTTGTAAACACATACAAGGCGCTTCAGTCAGCCCTCTTCATCCATTGTGCCACAGACGGGTGAGTCATTGTCCCCCCTTTTTAATGTTATTTATTTATTTATTTATTTTACTTTGCAAGGGTTTAGCTGATGCCCAGACTCTGCGATGAGGTCCTTGCTGCATCTCATATGGCTAATGAAAGGCACGTCAATCTTTGAATTGGCTTTAAAACCACTCAAGGTGGCATCCTACGCGTGTGAATATGCACGCATGGCAATTTACGTGCGTCTTTCTTTTCATTTTTTTTTTAGTTATGTGGGAGTTTGTGTCAGAAAAACAAAAACTGAATGCCAGTCAGGTCATACGAACATGGCGCCCACTCAGTAAAAGCCTTGTGTGCATCAGCACAAATCACAAAGACCCCTCCCAGGAAGCCAGGGATCTCTGTATGTCCTGGGTGTTTCTCTGCCAGGGAGTGCAGGCCCTGGAGATGGAGGGCTTCAGTGTACTTGATGCTTGGCTCGGGCTACAGAAAAACATGTAACCAAAATAGAATAAATAAATTGCTGTGCCCATCGGGTTGGCCATCCATAAAAATGGTAAGAGGATCTGGACGCTTGTGTCAGTCCCCTAAGCACCTGCAGCCATAGTCGTTGTGCTTGTGCCAGTCCTCTGGTCACATCCAGTCACAGAGGGGAAAGTCTCAGCATCCTTGTCCCTACAGCTGGTCACGGCGATCTGATTTTCATGCTTAAATCTTCCTTTTGCCCTTTAATACCCACTCAAAAGGGCCTGAATTTATGAGCACAGTGATGTTTATTTCCCCCTGGGGGTCCTAACATTACATTCTATTGCCTAGCTGACAGCTTTACAGTCAATCTGTGGAGCGGCAGTCTGAGCAGTCAGGGCCTCTGACCCCGGGAAGGAAAGGGTTTGTAATCTGTTTAAGTTCTTAAAGGGCAACGCCAGTGCTAATCCAGTATACAAAAAGGAGTGGGAGCCAGGTATCACATTTACCGCACTGCCTCTCCAAGTGGTCCACACCTAGACTCAGCCACTGCATACTTCTACACTGGAAGTCCCGGCACGGAGAGCTTTGAAAATTCATCTCTTTCCAGCCAGGTCCAGAATCTGACCTTCTCAAACTAACTCAAGCACATGAATCAGTGGTAAATGTGTAATGTCTAGCCAATTTGAAACAGAACACATTTCTGAGCAACTTCCAATCTGGGTTACAGCCGTGCAGAGGGACTGAGGCCTCCATCATGCACATCATGAAAACTGGATCACTGCCTTCAATCAGCAGCAGCATATTCTCTAGTCCACCTCGGAGGATTTTGACCCAGTTGAAAAGAATACCCTTGAACTGGCTTACAGCCAGCTGCAGATTTGGTGATGCATCACCTCCATTCTGGACAGTGAATTTCACCTTTTAGATTCCCTAACATTACTGTAAAGCCTTTGAGAGGTTCAATTAGGGATGTCATGCATGCTTACAACACACAAATGCATATCAAAGCCTCTAGTGGACCAAGCGATCAAAAACAAGCCATGGATTGCCTTGCAAGCATCTAACCCTTTATGCATCATAACTGGTTTACTCTTAATGCTCCCAGGCTGATATATAACTCTCAGGACCATTCAAGCCATCCTTGCTACAGGTCAGGTGGCCTCTTTCCATGGACCTCACCTCCCACGCACACACGCATTCAAATAATGTGCAAAATGGAGGTAGTTCTTGCTGCAAAATGTCACTGATTCTGCAAGGTCACAAAAATGCATTTAACTTCTTATATATTCATCCAGTAATCCTGAATCTACTACTCTAGAGGACGGCCATGGAGCTCTCCAGAATTGACTATTGCAAGATATTACACATGAACTTTACCATTGAGAGTTTCAGAAGCTTCTACAACTCATTTTTGGCCAAAAGCGCATGGCTCACAATGCTCATTTAACCTTGTCTCTTCACAGCCTCCCAATCTTGCGCTACTGATATACCAGCTGACCACACATCCAAGGATGCCTCCTCAAAGTCTCCTCCTTTGTGCATCTAGCAGATACAGACAATTTTGGAGTAGATCTGTTCATGTTCAAGGCTCCTTCCTTTGGAATTCACTTCTTTTATAGCCCGAAACTGAAGATCATTTTCTAAACATTAATATGTTCCTGAAGGTGCTTCTCTTATCCCAAGGTTTTTAGCGTAGCTGACAGTCCAGCGTCTTCCTGTTTTCAACTGTGAACACTACATAAAATGACTATCCTGCAGTTCCTCCCTCTAAACCGCTTCCCTTGAGAAATCTCTGCAGCTTCATTCAGCATGTTCCGCCTTTAGATATGAAACAGCTTTAAAAAAACATTAGCTCTAAAAACCCTTGAAATCTTGAAGAGCAAGTGGCAAGAGGTGAGGAGCCCGCAAAAACAAAGTACTAAGTGAGTACGGGCTACAAGTACTAACATTGGGAATTGCAATTTCCAAATAGTAACTTTTACTGAATCGCAATTTGGAAAGCACACAGTCTAATGTATGAAAGTTTTATATTTAAAATTGTGATTTCTAGTAAGTCGCAAATCACCCTACCTCATGAATATTAATGAGTTAAGTTGCAGGTTGTAACTCATTATGAATAACAGCCATCACAGGACCACCATGTCTGTGATTGCTTTTTAATAAAGCAATCTTTTTTTTAATGCAACCCATTTTCCTTACAGGAAAACAGGATTTGTTTAGAAAAATAAAAATAAAAAGTGTAGCTTTCATTTTTTATGATTAGACAATGGTCTGTGGGACCACTGCCTTTTTTAAACATTCTCAAAATGGAACGTTTCCCTTGGGGATCCCTTCCAGTTTATTAACAGATTACCACCTCCTTTGAGGTGTCTGTAAAATAATAATGTTTTGCAACCGCATTTCAGTCACAAAATAATGCATACCACTGCAATTTGGTATTTGACACTACAACAGCAACAGGTGGTTAAATTACAGTACAAACACTCTGTCACGCCCTTATGCTAATGTATGTAAGTCAAGAGTTCCTAAGCACTCTGTGTTATTATTGTGTATATAGCACTTACTGCCCCTGACTAGGTGTTGAAATGTGATTTAGATTTGCCTTAGTGTTGAACAATTTTTTTTTTTTTTAGTAAGTGTTTTCTGAATCATGTAGCAATTTTATTTCGGCATCATTCTAAAAAGAAGTGAAAAGGGAGCATGCTTGCTCTGTTTAAAAAAACTGACTTAAAGCCAAAAAAGACACAAGAGGGCAAAGGTGTATGTGATTTACTGTTGGGTTTGGACCACAATCAGGGTAATAGCGACTTGCAGACAAATAAATGGAAGAGAATCTGGACATCCTTTTTTAGGTCGAGCGTAGCAGCATGTAAGCACTGCTTTTCCTACGTGTTGTTATCTATTTGGGCTTTTAACCACGCCCACCTCATGCCCATCACTATTGCTCGTTCATGGGCTTGCCCTTCAAAAATCCTTTGTTATCATTGGTAAATGATTTATGTTTGTCCCTCCTTGGGGCGATTTGGTTACCACCTTGGACATCATCGACCTTGTTACATGGCTGATTACACTTTTGCCGATATGTTTGACTGCGAGCGAACTTCTTTTTCCTTTTGTGTGTCTCCTTCACGTTCATGGCATGGTGCTTTGAATCTGCTCTATTATGTCAAACTGTATTACTTTTCATTTTCAATTAATATGACAAGAGAAGTCCGTCTAGGAGTTTACAACGCTAATGGCTCTAACTTGAGCAAATGCGCAACCCATTGCATTACAAATGCTTGTTGGATAATCTTTTCGTTCCTGCTGAGGCTTTTCTCTCCTTCACGCCAAGACGTTTCCTAACCCACTCCCACCTTTTTTTCTTTGTAGGCTAGTAAAAGTGGCGAATATTTTCAAAGGAAATAACAATAAATGTATCTAGTAAATCGCACGCGTAAGAACAGGGACGTGCTGACCCCTAGTGGCGAGCCCAAGTGAACTCGGGCATGTTAGCCTCTGTTCAATTTGGATTTTTTAAAGCTAAATTTTACAGATGTAAACGTTACGAGATAAATGCAGTCTTACTCTCTTCATATATTACAGTAAAGCTGTACGTATCGGTAGTGGACTATTTTGTGACCATATGATGCAATGGCGTTGAATTAAGATTAGTGCATTCATCGAAAACGTGTCCTAAAAAAACGCGCGAGTACAAGTCGTTTATTCATTTACTTAAGAGGGTTGGGCCAAGTCCCCGGCATGCTTTCATGCTTGCCATTGAAAGCATGAAAAAGCACAACCCGCAAAGCGGGGTTTGTTAATGGCGGACCAAATGAAAAATATCCTTATCACGCAGGGACTTTTCTCCCGTGCGCGTGCAGGGCATTTTTCTGTCCATGAAAGGAGTAGCCTTGCATGGTGGACTCAGCCAGGGAATCTATGCACTGGGAGGACGGCCCTAAATCGGACGGTGCGTCCTATCCTTTAAAGACGACCGACCTGTGTCATGACATATCACCGGTGGCGGTTATTTTGCGGTCCATCTCTCAGTAGGGCAGGGAATCGCAAGTTTGGAGGGTTAGGAAAACCACCAAAGAGTGGCAGTTCTCAAGTCGCTCTGACTGTTCAGTTCCCTCACATCTCCAATGTACGACGTCGTGCCTCCGTGTTGACGTATATTCCATGCCAGGGAACTTTTACCTTCCGCACCCAATACACCTCGACGCAGAAGATACAACGAGACGTGTTATGTTAGCTAAAAAAAAAGCAGCAGCTGTTGTTGTAATCGTGTTTCATGTCCATGTGTTCGTATATTCAGGAAAGGCAGACTCCTGCGAGCTTATTATTGTGGGTCTCCCATCTCACCGTGATGCTTGCTTAGGCATGGCCACTGGAATAATGCAGCAGAGGAGGGCAAAATTATACAGGAAGGTTGAGTAAAATATGCGGAAAGAACAGGCACATTATGCGGGATGATGCAGAACATTTTGTGATAGTAGTACTTCATGATTTAGTTTTTACATTTGTTAACACTGTCTGGGCATTGATTACACCTCGTTAGTAGCAGTTTAACCCCCACGTGTAGCAATAAGCAATAGAAAGATGAAAGTTAACCTTTGCAGAGGCCCTTCCACTGCATGGCCACACACTCAACAGTGTTTTTAGTAACTTTTAAACCGTTTAAAATAGAAACCCATTTTCTTTTTTGACAAAATCTGCAGATTATGCAAGAGATGATGGATTATGTGGCAAATCTCTATTTGAAAAACGCTGCAGCCACACAATTGCATAATTCCACTAGCCCTGCTGTTAGGGTGTGATGTTTGTTCGCTCATGTGGAACAGCGTGTGCCAGAAGTGTAAGGCGTCTGACCCACAGTCACTGTGGACTCTCTGGAGTCGCTATTCAAAAAGTTCATTGCATTGAGTCACTGACACCATTCAAATAGGTCAGTGAGTAAAGAAATAAGAGGTGGAGGCTTCCCGGTCTGTTCAGTACCGTGTGGCCTTCTTCTAAGTTTATAGTCAGAAGTACTCACAAGGTATGCCAGAGGCTACCCTGAGACCACTCCTTTCCTCGGGCACGTAAGAGGTGTAAACCTACCACTACCCTTCTTATATGCATTCTCTGTTATGGTCTGTCACAGGCACTTGCCCATTTCCTCTCTTAAACCCGCACCAAATTCCTCTTTAGGCCACAGGATGGCAGGAGGGGAAACTCGATTCAGAACCTGTCTTTGAGGCTGAATCTCTCTGTGTTGTGCCTGCAGTGTATAGAACCAGATTCAGCTTGACAGCATAGCTCATCTGCATTTGTTTCCATGATGTTTCCAGTTGGGGACTGATCAGCCTGAGGCATGATTCCATAGGGCGATTGTGTCATTGCTCTTTAGGTACCCTCACCATGTTGGCATAAGGAAGCTGTGTGAAGCGCTTGGGGTAAATTGGCAGAAGTGGGCAATAGACCAGCCCTACTTGATTCCCCTGCCTTACATGGGATCCATCTACCTTCAAGCTAAGCTTCCACTCACCACAATTTACGTACCCGTCTTTAGCCTTGTGGACAGTGTCATTTGAGATGATGGAATTTTTCCATAAGAAAAACATCTATGATTCTTTGAAGCCAGAGCTTCAGCTAGTTTAGATAGTAGACCTCTTATGGCCAGAAGAGCATTACATTTACACAAACAACACAGTGATCTGCTTTGAGAAGCCATGTCTGTTTCCGTTTCAAAGGCAGCCAGAATGAGCCCAGCTACAGATGCCTTTTCATGCCAGCCAGTCTGCACTCAGTGGCCAAGTGGAGTGCGCCCATGCCTGAGCACGCAAAGAGATTTAACAGAGTACATCCTTTTAGTCACCAAGGAAATTCAAAGGAGACATGACATTTAAAATGGCATGCCATCGCTAATAAGCCACCAGCACTCCCGCTGTGGTAGACTACACAGTCTCCATAGACAGGGTTTTGAACTTCCGATAAGGTCTCATCATAGCCACGGCAGCGGGCTTGGATACAGACCATCAGTTGCCAGCTTGTAGTTACTAATATGAAAAAAGAATTGGGACATGAATACAAACCATGGATGGGTTCTCACATAGAGACTCGGCGATCATCTTAGTGGAGTTGTAGTTCATTGTAAAACTGGTTTATGGTTTAGGTCATTTTACTCATAGAAGAAACCGTTGTGGTTAAGAAACACAGGGGACAAAGAAAGTAAGTGTACAGTTGAGATTGAACGTCTTGAATTTCATAGAGGTTAAACAATTAACTCGCATTATTTTTTCTAAAATGATAAGTTTTTAAACAACATTTACATCTGTAGGACATATGTAAATGTTTGTATTGTGGTCTTAATTGGCACACGTGTTAGCCGGTCCTTAAACGGCAGTCACTATAATGCCATCAGGGAGGGTCTCCATTGGAGGCTCGGGAGGCATTCATGCCAGCTTTTCAAGATACCATTGGAAGATAATAAAGAAGAACACAATTTCACATTTATGAAACAGGACTGGTATTGTTGTAATACCGACCTGGGATATGCTCAGCAAGTTGGTATATAAAGACCACATTGTGCTTCTTGGGGCCTACATTCTCTGACTGTCACTCGGATGCAGCATGCATCATCGTCAATGCTGCTGTTCGCCATTTTCATGCCTAGTGCAGCAGTTACTGCACCATACGAGAACAAGGACGGATAAAGCATTGGCAATCTTACTAACTCCGTCCACCCTACAGAGAGAGGACGAAAACACTGACATGTAAATCTTGATCACCTCGCATGACCCCTTCAGACAGTTAACCGATGCACTTCACTTAACGCCTTTTTGAACCGGATGGCCACGAGTGAAACCTGTGTCTGCTAAATGAGTACCTCATGATATTACAGTGAAATCAATTCCATAGGAGGCTTCGTGAACAATTATTGAAATACAACATTCAAAATGCACTTTTACTTTTACAAATAAAATAGTGCTTCCGGTGAGGTACTTTCTCTTTCTGTTTGGTTCACTTTAATCTGGACAGGAAGTGCAAACTCAGTGTAGTTCGCCTCCAGCATCATCTATTATTGACAGACCTACAAACATATTTAGCTTAACTTCCAATGCTGTTACAATCCAAATTACCAATTAAGTCCTCTTCCTCTAAGCATGCTTCTTTTGGCCGCCTCAGTGAAACACGTTTGATCAACTTTGGATGAATCAAAGGATGAGATGACCTTGCTGGTTCCGAACAAGTAATGTGCAAGCCGCACACACATCTGCAGCATGTATAGAAATTAGTGGGCATTTTTTTGGATAGTCGTAATAACCAGCAATTAAGCCTCATGCACATGCTCTTCCAGCTGGCCCAGATGCATGTCAAGAGGTGTTGAAGCTGCCTAGCTGCCTATATTCAAGGCTCTTCTTTTTTAGAGATGCAGGTGTAAAGCCGGCTGCTGCCTAATCCACTGTACCTGACCGCAGTACTTCTAGCAAGATGTTTCAGTAAGTGAAAGACCTACTCTCCATAGTTTTACATTCTTGTGCACCACTTCTCCACTAGGTTGTGCCTTGAAGACTGCAAGTGACTTTCTGTATGTCACTCACCCAAATAGTTAAACTCCCAAGTGCAGAAACTTCTCTAGGATTGTGGGATTGTCTGATCAGGTCCTGTGCCCCCTTTCCGCTGACTTTGA
This sequence comes from Pleurodeles waltl, assembly GCF_031143425.1. Taxonomy (NCBI): domain Eukaryota; kingdom Metazoa; phylum Chordata; class Amphibia; order Caudata; family Salamandridae; genus Pleurodeles; species Pleurodeles waltl. The sequence continues at coordinate 399,608,320 of NC_090448.1, forward strand.
TCTCCTCAGTCCTGCAAGTTTTCTGAAACTACATTAGCCTGGTATTTGCAGTAGTATAGGGGTTAGAATAGAAAGTGTCTCCAAAGTTTGTGGTCACACCACAGAAATAACATCAGTCAAACCCTTCATTTCAACTAGAAAGAGGCTGTGTTTATTATAGGCTATGGGAAAATGACTTCTGTGACGGTGTATGGACAGTTCTTGAAATGAGGAACATTGTATGGTGAACGATTTGTTGTTTGATCAGTCTTCTATATGTGGGGGAGGACAGCATTATGGTTAAAAGAAGTAGGTGGACCCCGAGGCAGGGTTCAAGATTATGTCCCTCATCATGACATTGGCAGTGAGTGATAAAGTGGCGGAAATACCGGCAACAGGCCGGCGGTAATTACTGCCAAATTATGACCATGGCGGTGAGAACTCCCATAGCCAGCCAATGTACCACACCATCCGCAAGGGCGTTAACACCTCGCACGCCGGCGGTCGCCATCAATAGCCAGGCGGGAGACAAAGTACCGCCCACCATATCATGACACAGTACACCGCCATGATTTCCAGGGCAGAACCAACACCATAAAAAGCCTAGTGGAAACACATTACAGAAGACTAAAGACTCATCTACAGAGACACAGAGAAGACCAACACCGCCATGGAACCAGAACTGCAAGTCTTCCTTCTGCTCTTCTACGCCATGCTCCACCTGGAACACCAATGCCGACGAAGATGACGACGATGAGTATAGCCGCCTAGCACACAAGGGAGGGAGGGAAGAAAAGGAGAGTGACACACACACACACACACACCCCCCCCCCATAAACACAACCAGCTGCAGAGGAAAACCAATGGCACAGGACCCACGGCATAATAATGCAAGGACAACTAGAAGGTAGTAATTAGAACGTATTGAATGGAAAGAGCCACCAAATGAACCAATTGGAAAAAGAAGAGATATGTACAAATGTCCACAAAGGGCCAATGTCCAGTGCAAAGGGCCCACATGGCCACATAGCACAGTCCAAGGCCCAACTAGTTTCCTGACATAATCTGCACAGAATTCTGCAGAGGCATCCTTTTGCAAGTGGGCAGGCACCTCAAGGGGACAGGGGGTGGGGGGTACCTCAGCCGAATTTGGGAACTTGCCCACTGCTTCTGAAGGGGGCTCCATGCCCATTACTCTGTGCTGGGGAGTGCAAGGTCACAGTGTCTCAGGTGGGTGACTTGCCCACTGGTTCTGGAGGGGTCTCCATGCCCATTTGTCTTTGCTGGGGAGTGCAAGCTCACAGTCTCTCAGGTGGGTGATTTGCCCACTGGTTCTGGAGGGGGCTCCATGCCCATTTGCCTTTGCTGGGGAGTGCAAGCTCACAGTCTCTAAGGTGGGTGACTTGCCCACTGGTTCTGGAGGGCACTCCATGCCCATTACTCTGTGCTGGGGAGTGCAAGCTCACAGTCTCTCAGGTGGGTAACTTGCCCACTGGTTCTGGAGGGGGCTCCGTGCCCATTTATCTTTGCTGGGGAGTGCAAGCTCACAGTCTCTCAGGTGGTTGCTTGCCAACTGTTTCTGGAGGGGGCTCCATGCCCATTTGTCTTTGCTGGGGAGTGCAAGCTCTCAGTCTCTCAGGTGGGTGACTTTCCCACTGGTTCTGAAGGAGGCTCCATGCCCATTACTCTGTGCTGGGGAGTGCAAGCTCACAGTCTCTCAGGTGGGTGACTTGCCCACTGGTTCTGGAGGGCGCTCCAAGCCCATTACTCTGTGCTGGGGAGTGCAAGCTCACAGTCTCTCAGGTGGGTGACTTGCCCACTGGTTCTGGAGGGGGCTCCATGCCCATTTGTCTTTGCTGGTGAGTGCAAGCTCTCAGTCGGGTGACTTTCCCACTGGTTCTGGAGGGGGCTCCATGCCCATTACTCTGTGCTGGGGAGTGCAAGGCCACCGTCTCTCAGGTGGGTGACTTGCCCACTGGTTCTAGAGGGGTCTCCATGCCGATTTGTCTTTGCTGGGGAGTGCAAGCTCACAGTCTCTCAGGTGGTGGACTTGGTCACTGGTTTTGGAGGGGGCTCCATGCCCATTTGTCTTTGCTGGAGAGTGCAAGCTCACAGTCTCTCAGTTGGGTGATTTGCCCACTGGTTCTAGAGGGGGCTTCTTGTACAGCAGTCCCAGGAGGGTGGCCTACATGTCCTCTGCTGGAGGTGAGGGCTGCACTGTGCCAACAGGTGAAGGTGCAGCCTCTGCAGGAGGAGTGGGCTGCACTGCCTCAGCTGGGGGTGAGGGCTCCGTGACCACTGGTGGTGTCACCCTGCCAGCCTCTGCTGGAGTCGAGGGCTTCTTCCCCTTCATGGCAGCAGTCGAGTGCTTTTTCCCCTTCATGGCAGGAGGTGTGGGCTCCTTCCTTTTCATGGCAGGAGTCAAGGGCTTCTTCCTATTCTTCTTGGCAGGAGGTGCAGCCTCCTTCCCCTTCATGGCAGGAGGGCTTCTTCCCCTTCATGGCAGGGGGTGTGGGATCCTTACCCTTCCTGGCTGGTGGAGTGGGATCCATCACTGTCTTGCCTCCACGACTAGGAGGTACCTCCACTGTCCGCTTGGACTGTTTGGCTGAGGTGCTGGGCTGGCTCGTTGGGACTCTGCTCCTACGGGCAGGACGAGGGGGAGTGGGAGGGAAGAGGTCAAGATGGGCAAAGAAAAGCTTCTTAGGGAAGGTGGTGTGGGAAGAGGGAGGAGGGATGGGAGTGGAGGTTGAGGGAGTGGTTGTTGGATGTGTATGTCTGCTGGACTTGGGTGAAGGTGCATGAGCAGTGTGCGTATGTGAGGTGGATGGCTGTTGGGTGTCTGAGTGCTTGCGTTTGTGTCCTTTAGGTGGGGGGACGGACAGGGTGGGAGAGGACACAGGGGAAGCGTGCATGGATGTTGTGGAGGTGTCTGCTAGTGAGGTGTGTGTGCTGCTTGGTGTGGTGATACTGGTGGTGGATGTTGATGCAGTGCATGCAGGTGTTAGTTTGAACATGACTGTGAGGGAGGTGGAGAAGGAGGAGGAGGAGGAGGAGGGGGAGACAGTGGAGGCAGTGGATGTTGTTGTGTCTACAACTGGTTGTGTGTGCCACTGTCTGGTGTTTGCATGAGTGCTTGTGGGCTGAAGTGTGGTGCCGGTTTGACTGTGCTACTCTTGTGTGATTGCTCGTCTGTATGTGTGCATGGAATGGGTTGTGGTTGAGGAGACTGGGACTGGGAAGTGGTAGTTGGAGGGGGGACGGTAGGAACAAGGACAATGGCTGCCATCAGAGAGGAGGCCAGAGCCTGAATCGATCTCTGTTGGGCCGCAATTACACTGTGGATGCCCTCCAGGAATGCATTGCATTGCTGCATCTGGGATGCCAGACCCTGGATGGCATTCACAATAGTTGACTGCCCTACAGAGAGGGATCTCAGGGGGTCCATATCCTCCTCACTGAGGGCAGCAGGGCTCACTGGGCAGGACGTGAGGTGCCTGGGGCAAAGGAGACGCCTACCCTCCTGGGTGAGTGGAGATGGGCAACTTGCTGAGGGGCTCTGGGAGGGCGATGCTGGTACAGGGTGGCGGCTGTACCTGCAGCTGGGGCGGTCACAGAGGTGTCCGCCACCACCAGGGAGCTTCCATCGGAGGAGGTGTCTGAGTCAGTGTTGTCACCGCCTGTCTCTGCAGTGGTGCTCCCCTCGCCCTCCATCCCACTGGTTCCCTCGGCGTCGGTGGACTCTGCCTCCTGGGTTTTGTGGGATGTAGCTCCCTCTTTCGCCGGTACCCCTGCTCCTCCGCCAGATGATGCTGATGCACACATGGACAGGATGACAGAAGAAAAAAGGGGGGGGGAGAAAGGGAGCACTAGGTCATTTTCTGCACCAACACCACAGAAGGAATACACAGTATCGTCACACCCAGGGATCAGGATTTAGCACTGTGCATTGCACTGTCAAACAATTGGCTATATGCCACAGCAAGTTGAGGACCAACCACCGCCAACTTCACCCTTCCTGGGACCCACTAAGCCCTGTCTGACATGGAATGCAACCTAGCTAGGTTAACTTGTTTTCCCTTTCAAACATTACCCTGGAGCTGGATCACTCTGCAATGTCTGGCCTGGCATTAAAGGGCACCCAGTAACTGACACCCACCACCCGGATCCCATGCCACCTACAAATTATTGTTGTAACCGCCACTGTACTCCCCCCTTGTGGCTGCTGTGATACCCTCAAGCGCCCATCCAGGTCTGGGTTGGCCACTGCCAGTATGCGGGCCATCAAGGGGGTCAGGTTTCAACGGGCACCCCTTCCTTGTTGGGAGGGCACCCCCAGCTGGGCCTCTGCGGTCTTCCGTGTCCAGTGTCTCAGGTCCTCCCACCGATTCCATCAGTGGGTGCTCCATCTGCCATAGACTCCAGGGTCCACACGTCCTTGGCGATGGCACGCCATAATCCCTTCTTGTGATTGTTCCTAACCTGTAGAGGCGATACAGACAGGAGGACACCATTACACATTCAATCCAGCCTGTCACACATATGGCCCACCAATCCCGTTTCCATCACCATTGGCACACACCAAGTACACCACCACATGACATCCCCCCTCCCCCGATGACACAATGCTTGCACACACATCTCCATGCATCCTTCCCACATGCATTGTGCCCAAGGTGTACTCACCTGTTGGTCTGGAGGCCCATACAACAGTCCGTACTGGGGTAGGACCTCATCCACCAATCGCTCCAACTCCTCCACAGTGAAGGCAGGGGCCCTTTCCCCGGTCACACAGGTCATAGTAGTTCCAGACACAGGTCACAGAAGCACACGCAGTGTAGGTGTTCTCCTGTTGAATGTCAGGATACAAGTGAGGAATAAGATAACAAATGGCGGTCACTTCCGCGGCGGTGTATATCGTCACCGCCGGCGCAGATCCCCATTGGCCACTGTACTCCATAGAGCCCCATGTTATCCAATGAGGAGTTGCACGGCGGTGCAAGACTGCCTTCTACCACGATGCCCAACATCGGCGGGGTTACCTCACTTCCACCTGTCCCTACATACAACACAGGCGGTTGCCATTTCATGGTGGTGGACAATGATCAGATTAACCTTGACTGGGTCACTGCCTAGATTTGTACATACCTTGTCATTCACACTGTCCCATCACATAAATGCACTATGTACACTGAGGTGGTGGGTCCACTGTTCAAATTGTGACTGCCTACTCACTCTTGTGTCCCTTAGATACCTACTGCTGCGGATGAATGGGAGAAGACGAACCCCCATATACAGACCCCTTGTGGACCTGGCTACACTGGAGGACAGGCACATTATACTGCCTTATAGACTGGATAGGGCCACAATCACAGAGTTGTGTGCCGAATTGGAGCCTGACCTGATATCAGCTGTCCGTCATCCCACTGGGATCCCCCCTCTTGTGCAAGTGCTATCAGTGCTCTATTTCCTGGCAACTGGTTCTTTCCAAGTGACAGTGGGCTTGGCAGCTGGAATGTCAAAGCCAATGTTTTCAATCGTGCTGGCAAGGGTTTTATCTGCCCTGGTGAAACACATGTGCAGATACATTGCTTCCCCCCAGGTGGAGGATTTGGCCACTGTGAAGGCAGGATTCTATGCAATGGGGCATATCCCCAATATTATTGGGGGCGATTGACGGTACACATATTGCATTTTTCCTCCCCTGCCAGAATGAACAGGTGTTCAGGAATCGTAAGAGTTGCCATTCACTGAATGTGCAAATGGTGTGCCTGGCGGACCAGTACATCTCCCATGTCACTACCAAGTATCCTGGGTCGGTGCATGGTGCTTTTGTCCTGAGGAATAGCAGCATCCCAAATTTGATGGCCCAACTACAGAAGCACAGGGTGTGGCTAATAGGTGAGCCAGAGTCCCCACCCACTATATGTCAGTGTATGACTTCAGGTGTTATCCCCATACGATTGCCTCCTGTCCACTAGCTGCAGTGGATGTGGTGGGCTAGTCAATAGACTGGCTTGTGATAGGGGCCCGCTGCTGTGCAGTCCATTCCCTCATGATGTTGGCCATGTCTGCCAGCACCCCTGCTATGGAGATCATGGTGGTGTTGAGGGCCTGCAAGTCCCCCCTGATCTCCTGATGGAGTTCCTCCAGCAGCTGCTTGTTCTCCTGCACGTTGTTCAGGATCTGGCTCATCGTGTCCTGGGATTGTTGGTAGGCCCCCAGGACATTAGTGAGCACCTCCTGGAAAGTCAGTTCCCTGGGCCTGCCCTCCCCCTGGCGCACGGCGGTCCTCCCAGTGTCCCTGTTGCCCTGTGCCCCTGTCCCCTGAACGGTGTGCCTACTGCCACTGACCCCAGGTCCCTGACTGTCTTGGGGGTGAGGTGTGAACTTGGGTCCCTGTACAGGTGGGCACACTGCTAATTGACGTGTCCTCGGGACAAAGGTGTGGGGACGCTGGGTGGGTGCTGTGGTGTTGGATACTGGTGGGGGAGGCTCTGTGGTGGACTATGTGTAGGCTGGGATGATCGACTGACCAGTGGTCCCTGATGGGCCAGGTTGTTGATGCAGATCCTGAAATCCAGAGTTACAGTCATCATTGGGGGCATCTTCTGTTGGGGGACTGAATAGACGGGGCACCTCCTCTCCGCTGACATTGGCTGGGGCACCTGTGGGGATGTAAGTGATGTATTATGCTACATGCCTATGACATATTGTACATACCTATCTTCCCCTCTATCATTACTGTTGCCCTGACACCTTTGAATGTGTATGTTGATGTATTGTGGGATTGTTAGTACCCCTATGCTGTGCATGCTGTGGTGATGTGTGTCCATGCAAGGGTGGGCATTGGGGTTAGCCATCTGTGTTGGTGCAGTGTGTGGGATGGAGTGGAGTGATGGGAGTGAGTGCGTGAGATGGCATGGAGATATGGGGGGGTGATAATTGGTAAATGTTGACTTACCAGTGTCCAGTCCTCCTGCTACTCTAGTGAGTCCCTCAGGATGCAGTAATGCCAAGACTTGCTCCTCCGATGCTGTGAGCTGTGGGGGAGGATGTTGGGGTCCACCACAAGCTAGTGCCTTGATGCCACGGACCGTACCTTCCCCCATAGGTCGTTCCATCTCTTCCTGATGTCGTCCCTTGTTCTTGGATGCTGTCCCACGGCGTTCACCCTGTCCATGATTCTCCGCCATAGCTCCATCTTCCTTGCAATGGATATCTGCTGTGCCTGTGCTCCAAACAGCTGTGGGTCTACCCTGACTGTTTCCTCCACCATGACCCGCAACTCCTCATCTATGAAACAGGGGTGCCTTTGTGGGGCCACGGGTGTTGTGTGTGTAAGTGTGTGGGTGTTGTGTAGTGTGATTGGGTGTGCGTAGTGGAGTGTGTGAGGGATGTATGGGTATGTGTGTAGTTGACACAGTGGTCTTGATGTCAGTCTGGTGGCAATGATTTGTACTCGTAAGGGGTTGTGGGTAATGTGGGTGTGTGTTTTATAGTGGTGTGAGAGGGTGGGTGTGGTGTGGTGTGGTGTCCATTCTGAGCGTGGTGGTGTATACTGCCAATGGTTTACCGCCGTTGAATGTCCGCCGTGGTGATTCGTGGGTTATGATGTGGTGGGCATTGTTTTGTTGGCATAACAGTATGGGTTTTGGTACCGACAGTTTACCAGTGACCTTTGGGCTGGCGGATTTGTGTATGTGGCTGTATTCTGTCGATTTGTTGTGTCATAATATGGCGAACTGATATCCGCCACCGCGGCAGTATGTTGGCGGCCATCAGCATGGCAATAAGCTGGATTTCATAATGAGGGCCTATATGGTTTGGACCTGCCTTTCCTGAAAGAGGTGGAATTAGATGAGCCAGAGAAAGAAAAGTGCTGCATGGAGGAAGACAATGCAAGGCTGATGTTATCATTAAATTATAAAACACATATACATCAAAGTTTTTTCACACAATCATGCAAATATAAAAATGGCTTAACCACAGAAGAGCAACACCAATAGATCATTGACGGCCAAGTCTAATGCAAAAAGGACCAGGCTTGTAACATCTTTCTAAATTTCAAAAGATAAGGTTCTCTTCTTAGGGAAATGGTGTGGAGTTACAAAACCAACTGCTAATGTTTAGAAGGTTCTTCCTCTTGCCTTTGCGAATCTGTAACTAAGTGCTGCAAGCCTCAAGAATCCCGCAGGGCACATGAGCTCCCTAAATTCCAAGGACAAATACTTTAGGAAGGGCTCCTAATCTGTCTCTCAGAAGTTGACTTTCCTCAACAAAGCCAGTGATTTTTCCATGCCAGGCAAATCCCACAATTTATGCTTCCACCCTCAACCCCTAGCTCCTGAGGTCCAGCCTTGCATGCACCACAGTTTTGAACTGCATTCTGTTGGTCACAGGTAGCTAGAGATGATTTGCAAATGCCAGGGATACACAATCAATTTGTGCTGTCTAGATTGCAACCTTTCTGCCCAGTTGACGACATGGGTGAATTTTGCAGAAACTCTTTAAATGCTATAGCAGTGGTGCAAGTGAGAATAAACAAAGCATGTGGCAACCATCACCCAAAGCTGAAGGTCAATAAAAAGGGATCTTTGATGAAGTAGCATCAATTGGTGAAAACTGCTGCAGACATGGTACTGATGTGCTTCTCTGATTATACTTTGGACTCAATTCTTAAGAAATAAATTTACAGTCTTAGCTGGTTGACATCAAGCAACCACTGATGCTGGCTAAAGGCCACTTTCACAAAGAGAGGAGTCCGAAAAGATCAGTAAGGGCTCAGTCTTACCTGATGTAACTTTAAGAATGCTGTGGGCATCCAGTTCTGATACAAAATAAGCACAGATTTAGATCATATCTACAGTTTGATTCACACTGGCATCCTCAAAACTGATCATTATTTGCATATTGTTGGCATGCCTGAAAAATAGTACCATATAACGCGGGCATGGGTCTAACGCAATAGATGAACAATAAGGAAGATGTGCGGACCCCTTGAGAACCTCCATTTTATCTTTTGGAGTGTAAAGTCAAATGGTGAAAGAGTCGTAGTCCGGAAGCAGTCAGACAGAAAATACTCACTGCATGTTAAAGCAGTATTGTGAGCCCACACAGTGAAAGTCACTGGATGAGGAGAGGATGGCAGGCACATGCAGCTGCTAGCACATGTGTTTTAAGAAAATATTAATGAGAGTTCATGTATTATGAGTAATGGATTTGTGTAGAAAATAATAACATAGAAAAGTAATGCATGCATTTGAAAATGTGAGCACGATGAGTGGCCGACAGTGATCACGAAGTGTACTAATTAATAGTTTATTAATATGAAATGTTGAGTATATGTTTGATTAATGTAGTAATATGTCATACTAAGGGTTATGCATTATGTGTTAGCTTTATAAATTGTAGGCCTTAACTTATCGAAGGTCTTGGCCTAGTTGCCCGGCCTCATGTTAAGCTGTATTTCTTAACGTTTAATAAATGGCTGTCCTAGAGAGAATTAAACTTTGATTTTCCATTGTATTGTTTAAATGTGCTCGTAGCTAAAAGTCTTTCTCATGAGAACGGATTGCTAGAAGATGCTGTTCTTGCTAAATGTAACAATATGTGTGTAATGTGCATAAGACTAACTTTCTCAGGAGGAGAACAATGAAGACACTGACTGGAGTATAAGCTGCAACAATATTGTTACCTGACGAGTCCAATGATGATAACATTGCAAGACAAGCCAATCAGCGACCTGTGAACTGAGTAATGGTAGAATTCATAGATTTTAAGTTTTAGTTTTATTGGACAAAGTATGAACATGAAATCCCTTGACCAATAGGGACTTGAGAAGTAGTTTTAGGGAATTTAACTTAACGGGACTGCACCAAGCGAAGACAAGTATTTTCTCTCTGTTCTTCTTGAAGGTTTACCTCTATTCTTTCGAGTTGCTTGAAGACATTGTGTTTCTGAACTTTGATGCTGAATCCTGATGCCTTGCTGACCGAACTGATGACCTGATAATTAATACTATCTTAGTTTGCCGATCCATTTGAGAAAAGGTATTATGGTACCCATGTGTACCATCCGCACTGTTTTGATAGAACCATAGTAAGATGTTTTCCAAATTTGCGGTTACTAAATTGTTTTGCATGAAGCCCAACATGCAGATGCTAATCTGATGTTAGTTAAGGATTCTCACTAATGAAGGTCGGTGAATAAGGAATAACGTTTGATGAATTTCTTTGCTGAATCTAAATGTATGTGGTATTGTTTGCGCAATTGTTCTTGTTATTAATTTACACTGTAGCCTTATAATGTATAGTAGTAGTTCAAGCTTTGATTAGATTGCGTTTCTTCCGTCGCTTTGGACAGCCAGTATTGTTTCTGTATGTGTACCATTTGATATTGAGATTTTTTTATGTGACTTTAGCATTGTTAATATAGGGAAATAAATATTCTAACTTTTACTAAAGATGTGGTTATTCATGACTGAAAGGTCATGGTGTGTGACAATTACTGACTCAGTGGATTATTAATGCTATTGATTGTCATTGATTGTTGAAGTTATTGATTAATTATTGAGTTGCATGTACTGGAATTATGGTGGGATCATCTGAACTGCGAGTCAAAAGGTTCATTGGCCTATTCGCATCCCCTTGTAAGTACAGTTATTAAGGTCTGATGCGCTAACACAGCTGAAAGCTGTGGTGACATTAGCAGACCAACACCACCACTACCTTCCCCTCAACCCTAAGATCCTTCAGAACGAAGAAACCAACCACCTTGGTATTCAACTGAACCATGCTGAATGAATCCTAGCTGTAAAGAATCAAACAAAGGTTCATGGTATCTTCTGACATTTAATGAACTACTGCTTTTCCAGGCGTTTGGTCTAGCCTATCAGTTTAGAAATCTTCCAGAAGTGTCCTAGACCACAATGCGACCAGCTTTTATGAACTTATTGTGGTAAAGAATGATAACAGGTATCGTTGCCCTTACGAGGGTAGTCTGTTAGTTGCTCTAGCGCATAAGTGTCGCATGTGCACCTGCCCGCCCTTCCTGGCCCGCCTCCTCGGGCGGCCTTCACGGTGGGTAGCGACGATGATCCATCACCGAGGAAAACATCTGTATTGGGAGCCGGGGCAGGCTGAAGGGCGAACAAGATATGATGAGTGTGATTTGTCATTTGTCAGGATGAGCTGGGAGCTGAAGGGGAGGAGGCGCGGCTCGAGGCCCCGGGAACTGCGGCCATCTTGTGACAGGTGCGTCGCGCGCGCCCGAGGCCAGACGAGCGTCGCTCTCGTCTTCCCGACCCACGTCTCCCCGTCGGCCTGCAGTGTGCATGCCTGGCGCATGCCTTCAGCGCACCTTGGGTTCCGCCACAGCACGGAACGAACCACGTTTAGAAACTGCTGCCGGTGGGTTGCGGTTTAACGACAAAAAGTAGTTGCGAGGATGGGAGTAAAGGGACGACGCAGTCACCGGGTCCCCCTGCGTTAGGTTTCATGGTTTCTGTGCTCGAATCATAGTTGTATGCAGATACTTCCCAACTATAGCGGGAGAACGCGTGAAATAAATAGCTTCAAATACATATCATCTCCAATAGTAAAGGAGATAAAAAATACAACTGAGTACCGGCACTTCTCAAGAAAAACGTAATACTTTTAATTGGAGAGTACTGCCACTTCCAAGAAACAAGCAGGTACTCTGGTTGAGAGTACATGCACTTCTATTTTTCAATTTCAAGCACTACGTACTAGACATGCAGGACACATGAAAACCCCCGGAAGACTGAGGGTCAAATGGCAGCTTTCAGGTCTAAGGGCTGAAAGCAGCTCAGGGAGCTACACGCATTTCTCGCATTGCCGATCCTGATTTGCCACTGCAGACAAACATTTACTGGTATTGTTGTGGTAGACCTGGAAGTAAAACCAGTGACTATGGACAATTGCGCCATAAATCACACTTTTTCCCAATCAAAAAAGCAGTGTTTGAAAAATGGCTAGACCCCTCAAACTGTCATCGAAAGAGTCTAACTTTTTTCACCAACCCCCTTACCTCCACTCCTGCTACGGTAGCCATAGTTCCAGGGACGTGCCTTGTACATCCACAGAAAAGAGCAGTTTGATGAGATGCAGTGCAGTGTTTGTTTGTGTGCGCAGCTCCCCAGGAGTCTCTTCTCACTTAATGTGAGGCGTCAATGAGAGGGCATCGCTGTGTCTGCGAAGAACACCGTGGTGCAGAGGCTGCTGTGGGCGAGGACACCCGGTAGGAGAGCGTTTAGAGACTATCTCATCTCTTCTTTCATCACTCTCCCTATCTGCACCAGGCGCTACCTGGTTCAGCGTTTCAAAACTGTTGCTCACGCCTCTAGGACTTGACACAAGGACGGCTTGTTCGGTTAAACGCCCACCGCTGAAATGCGAGGTGACTGCAGGTTACGTGTTCCAATCCCAGCAAGACCGCCCAGACTTCCATTCTTCCGAGCCTGCTAAAGTTAGTGCCATGAAACTGGTTAGTTGTAGCACTTGTTTATTGTGCTTAGAAACGACAGAATTATGATATGCGGTGCTATAGAAAACAATGCGTTTTTATTATACATTTGCCAATTTGCCTGTATTTGTCAATTGCCCTTGAGTTAGTGCTACCAGGTTAACACAAGGCATGAGGCTTGCTTTCCTCGTGATTTCATCTTGTTGGCCACTCATTTTATGTTATGGCCTCCTGATGACTTTCAGCGAGGGAGGGACTACTAAACTGGTCTTTTTCACACTCTCTTTACACCTACACGTACAGTTTTTACAAGTGTTTCTAATGGCAAATTGCAGTGCATGATTTATACTCAAAACGCAGGTGAAGGACAAAAATCTAGAGAGAAGTGTACTGACTAGTCAAAAGCGAGTGTACACGTCTAGTAGTAAACAGCCTGAAACATCCCCTTCAGATCGGAGGCCTATGACACATGAGACAAGGCAAAGATGTGCTTCTCCACAACCCACTCGAGAGGAGAACAATGCACAGAAACCCAGCAGACACATCCAAGTCTCCAGATCCCTACATGATAATTGGAACCCTCGCTCGTACTGTCACAATTATTCCTAACTATACATTGCACACGCAGTTCTTTACCGAACCCCTTGACAGAAGTTAAGGGACGCTGCAGCCTCTACCAACACTGTCAGCTGTTTTTCCCCTTTTTTTTTTTTTTCTCCATTGTTGGCTGTGGGGGGCGAGTGTTTAGGAGAGAGCACTTGCAGAGAGTGCTCACTGTCTAATGGCATCGGCTGGTCGATAACTGGCATTACACCCGCGGCTCAATTAAATTATTACTGTGATTGCAAAGTAGACTTCCCCCTTCCTCACGCTCTTCACCCCCTCCCCAGGTTTACTTCGCACTGCTGCATCAGAAGTGGGGGGGGGCGGGGGGGGGGGGGAGGAGTTTGGGGCTGGTTCTCAAGCGAAAAAGCAGGAGGTCCTCTGGGTCCTGTGTATCTACAGAGGGATCTGTACGGGGAGGGGGAGGAGGGGCGTATGGGTGCAGGCCCTCTAAAGACTACTTCTGTCTGAAAACGTTTGTTTTGTGTCTGATTTGCTGCTACCAAGTTCTTGTTGAGCATTCTGTATAGTGCTACGAAGCCGTTTGTGGCCATAAAGGAAACCTCCCCTTTATTAGAAATCACTAGAACTGCTTAGAAGAAAGTCAGTGTTCACTATGAAGTGCCTTGTAGAAACCGGGCTTTTCTTAGATCTCTCTGAAGTGCTCTGGTCAAGATTTTAGGGCCACAACAACATCCCATGAACCTCGTACCTGATAAAAGAGAGTAAAGCCGGAGTTAGTATGAGGTTCTTGTTATGGCTGGAGTGGACATGTGCTTTTAATTTTTAGCCTTGAGGCCCCCAAGCACTCTCATTTTTAACAAAGGTAAGCTAAATGACAATACATTTTTTTTTTTATATAGAGCTTTATATCACTTAAGCAGTTTATAAGCCCCGCAAAATAACAGGTGCAAATAATACCCATTTTAATGGTATGACATTTGCTGACCTCTGAAAGATAGAAGAATGAGCCAATCGTCACAGAATTTGAACTTGCTGACTACAGTTCACCCAGCCATTTTGTCGACGGTGGGGGCGATGGCCCTCTCAGATAATGATGGCTTTAGTCTGTTAGTTCCCTGAATGCGGATCCCCGAGCCTAGGTTCCAGTGATAGCTTTAAAGCACACTTAACGGAATGGAAGAGGCACTGGAAGAGTCAGGGATGACCAAAGGCAGGTCTCACGTGCCTCTGGGGGTTATTTGTAAATGTCAGCCCTTTCCACCAACATTTCAATGTGATGACCAAAGGGTGCAGTGGGGTTAAAGGTCAGTAGACTGAGAGACCTGTTCTTTATACTGCCGGCTACTGTGCCTCAGGGATCTGTGCCATCTAGGGATGAGTGATTGCCATGAGTCTTGTGGAACTTTTTAGAGAACACTTGCATAACACTAATGTCTAATATAGAATGAAGGAGAGAGGAGTTTTGAAAACACCATCCCCACCTATGTTCCACTCCTCACCAAACTCACTATTTCCAAACGAAGGTTGAGTGAAACAAGCCTGTACATACACACTTCTTGTAACAAAAGGAACAACGTTTATTCTACATATTCCAGTTTTGTTTAAAACCAGCCTACACTTGCAGGCTTTGCAACTGTCTTATACATTACTCATTTCTATGCAGGTGTTCACTAAGCCCATGGTAATATTCAAGACTTTAGAACTTAAAGAGGATGCAGAATGTTTCTAAAGCTCATAAAGTCCTGCACACCCTCTTAAAATAACTGTTGGTTTGAAATCCGTTGTAAACACATGTTTGTGTGCATAGTGAAACAAAACAAATTTCATGTCAACGAATGACCTATTCTTTCAAACCTCTCAACATTACAATTAAACATGGAGTTTTTGGTGTTCAGGTGAAGACACGAGTCCTTCATCTAGTTACCACAAGTTAACTTCCAATCTGGTGCTGCTGTGCAATCTGCATTTTGCACTTCAATAGCTTTTCACCCATATAATCTAGATTGTTTTTTTTTAATCTGCGAGTCATACAGCAAATGATGGATGATGTGGGAAGTGTGCACATCCATCATTATGGGGAACTCACTGTGGCCACAAACTTACCACTTTCCATAGTAGCTGAAGGTTCTGCCGCTGCAAGCATCCTTTTTTAGGTTGAGCCTGTGACAATGCATGCGCTGCATGCACTCTCGCTTTCTGTTGTTGCTGCTCCCGAACCACCCCCTCCTCCCTCAGTTTGCTTCCCCTTTGCACTTTTTAAAAATATATTGCACGGAAGCGCAGCTGCTGTGCAATATGGCTTTAAAAAGTGCTAAGAAATGGTCAAGGCTGGCCGCATCATAGCACTTTTTTCCTTAATTTTAAGTCATGTTGCACAGCAGCTCTTGCTGTTATGCAACCTGTCAAAAACATTGACAAAACCAATGGATCTTGTATAGGCGAGAACTATTGCCTTTGCCAGTGCTTGTTAAATTCACAGTAATAATTTAACTGGAACTAAGCGTATCCTTTCATCTTGAAAAATGGAGGGGGTTGCTGACTAGGAAAATGTGGAATGGAAGAAATGTTTGCTTTTTGTAGGTGGCATTCCCTTACAGTAAGGGAAACCTTGCTATGCCTCATAAAATCCATTTATGTGCCAGAATTACTGTTTTGCCTACGCCTTCCCCAGCAGTTTATTTAAAACTAACATGTATTGCAGCTGGCAGCAGTGGAGCCTGGAGCAATCCAGATTGGGTGCCTTGAGCACCCCTTGTAGCATGTCCCCCATGCACACCTAAACACTGTGAACAAGAGCTGTGCAGAAGTGCCTGTGAATGGGCAGCATTTGTATACTGTGTCCCAGGGTGGGTTGAGAGAGGAACTGCTGGACAGATGGTGTCCTGTATAACAGCTTTAGAAACAGCTTTACTTTCAGAAATGTTAATAAGGAGGAAAGTGAGCCCTATAGAAACAGCGGACCAGCCATGGTCATCAACGGCCCCGTTATAAACCAACAGGAGACCTGCTCTGAAGCTATTAAGGCAGCAGGCCAAGTCAGCATTACCCCTACTAACTCCATGGCCAGTATGCCCCTTGCTGCCCTGATGCTTGGTATGTCTGGTGTGTGTGAATGGAGAACTTTGGGTCCCAGTTTTCCCATCAGGCTTTGGCTTGCATCAGATTTTAATGCAAATATTAACCCTGTCAGATTGGTGTATCTGAATTTGTGACACTTCCCTCACTCCCTACTATTAAGATTGCTCTAAAAACTTATCTTCTCAAAAAAAGAAGGAATATTTGACTAATCCTTCCCAACAGTTGCTGTTGTTTTCGCCTTCGTTTGCCCCTGTAGTCAAGTTCCTGTGCCAGTCATATGCCCTTGCATATTCTGAAATTGTAAAGATATATTAGCACAATTAACCCCTTCATCCACATGTTGTAAACCAAATAAATTATTTTTTATGCTACGTACTGTTGAATTGTGTTTCTACGTGCAGGAATTCTAACCAAAATGCTCTTGCTACCATTCTGTAAATAAATAAATTGCACAGAGATGGTGCCAGTACGTTGAGCTTCCTTTGAGAGCCAGCTCAGGCGTACAGCCTCAACAAATACTTTTTGTTAAAATTCCTAGGTACGACCATGCAGTGCTGATGTCATGCCTAGCTCAGCTGGACTATTCTGTCATAAAACTCTAGACTCTTGTGCCACATTTGATCATGACCCCTTGAGAGAATGATATGGTGCCTGCCTTCACTGATTCCGACCAGTGTTGCCCCACAAAAGAGCCATCCTACCTGCGGAACTAACTGTGCACTATCTTCTTTCTGGGCTCAACAGAAAGTGAAAAGTCAGATATGTCCTGTTGCCTTTAAGCAATCTAGGTGCATTGAGGTAGCTTTAAGAAGCCGACTCAGCACCTCTGAAAGCTTGGGACTGACAAATGAGCCCTTTCTTACTCCAGCGCCTTGATATTACTGTGTGGGGACAAGTGCCTCGGATCCTCTGAAGAAATGCTTGAAAGCTGCTCCTCCATCAGGAAGACATATGGGGAAAATTACCTGTTTACCCATGTTCAGGTTTTGGGTTCAGTACCTTGTTGCAGTACCTTGGACAAACCCACTAGGTACTACCCCTGAAAGAGCTGCACACGAAAACATGTTGTGGTTGGAGAGCAGGGTCTTTATATAAGAGTCTGAAGCTGTTCAGATAGGAAGGTAAGTTCTTTATTTCACGTTAGGCCTTAGCTTACAGCAGCAGTAGATAGATTCTGTTAGGGCTACATCCTTCCGCCAACTGTTGGTGTGAGGATGGATCCCTGATGGGAGCTACCTGCTGTTGCTGTAGACTAAGGGTCTAACATGAAATAAAGAATCTGCCTGCTATCTGAATAGCTCCAGACACTTGTATGAAGACCTTGTCCTCAAACTACAACATAAGATTTCCATGATGGCCTTCTAAAGCATTCTGCCACTTACAGTCCAAGGAAGGGTGTCCCTGTCAAAAATGATTATGCTCCCTCGCCTCATGTACTTCTTCCATAACCTACCGGTCCCTATTCCACGATCTACCTTCCATGCCGTCCACGCAACACTGGGTAAATTCATATTTAACTGAGGCAGCCATTGAGTTGCATTGCACAGTTTGCTGCTGCCAGGTGATGGCGACGGTTGGGTGGTCCCAGTTTCAAGTCTTATTACATAGTGTTGCAGTTATAATAGCCTGCACAATGGTTAGTGGGGAGGCAGATTACTGAGTTGGGGCTGTCATTGATGTCAAAGGCACTAGCACTGATCAACGGTCTGTTACTCCCGCTGGTGGGCCAACTACGTGAGGCTTTTAGTCTGTTGGGCATTGCGTATGACAGCTACTATAGGGGGCTGTGCCTTATGCTGGATATCATCCCATATTCCCCTGCAATACGATTGAATGTTATAGAATCCTTCTGTGCATTGATCGAAAGAGAATGCTTGGCGGCAGGAGTGGGGACCCTGGGAAACCTGTTCTGCAACGGTGTGCTTATCCCCTTTAACCAACTGGAGGAAGAATGTGAATTGGCATTGGGACACTTCTTAGCTTATGGCAAGTTAGCAGCGGAACTGGGTAGTTTGTGGCACATTACCAACACGGTGCCAGAGTAACACACTCTAGTGCATGCAATACAAATCATAGGAGGTGGCGGTAGGCTTATCACATGGTTAAAAAAGGCACAGGCGGATACCACCCGGGACCCCTTGCAGCCGTAACACAGTGAGATGTGGGTCAGAACCTAATCCCCAAAGAATGGGACAGTGAATTACAGTACCCCTGGAAACTGTCTCATGACACTAAATTTCAATAAATTCAGCATAATAGCCTCCATAGGGCTACCTCACACTGGCGAGCCTCCATAGAATGTTTGGTTCCTCCTCCCACTGCCCCAGATGCCGTGCACCCAAAGCAGACATGGTGCAGGTGTTCTGGGACTGCCCGATAGTTGCAGCATTGCGAAGGGACGTTACGGAGGCTGTATTAGAGTTGACAGGCCACACTGGTCTCCTTTCCATAGAAGGGGTGTTACTCGGCCTCTTCAGGCAGTAGAAGACCCAGCGGGCAACAAATCGGTTTCTGGACTTAGCATTATTGATAGCTCGTCACTTAAAAGCAATGCACTGGAAAGCTGCCATACTTACAAACCTAAAATACTGGTGCGCTGCAGCACTAAAGTGGGACAAGGTGGAGGTGATGGCACTGAGGCGGGAGGAGGTGCAAGGGTTTTCCAGGGTTCCCATTGCTGCCTCGTTGGATGATATTTTGCACGATCTGCAGGTATTCCAGGATGCGCTACACAATTAATCAGTGGGATTAAAAAGTAATGTTGTACAGTTCTATTGATACAGGCCTACTTATAACAGCGCCCCCCTGCATGACCACACTTCCCTATTCACTGCTTGAGGTCTATGCCCCATTCTAGAGAGGTCGAGTGCCCTTACAACGATACTGCCTACAGAGGGGCATCTCTCGGGGAGGGGGACCGGGACAACACCATGGTGGACCAACTCATGGATGTAGTCAATTGGACAAAAAAGGGGGCCCTGGGCTGTAGCTTTTCCTAGTTTGCAAATGTTATACTTGTATGTAATGGACCAGTCACTCCTGCCGTTATGTTGTTTGCAGTGTATGTATGCATGCAGATTTTGTCACAGATACTGTATGCCCAGGTTAATGAATAAAATCTACTAAAAATGGTTAAAAAACAAGATTTCCATGCCTTGTGCAGCATTAGGGCTGAATGATGCTTAGATCCTGAGATTCTCTTCCTTTAGGTCAGGTTTTACCCTTTTTGTATACTTTGTAATGTGTAATATTTTAATGTAAGTAAAAAGCAATTTCTCTTTGATTAAAATATTCTTAATTTGTATTGCTGTATTATACTGTATCTCGTTCCAAAGTTCTGTCCTTGTCCTTTGTCCAACAGATGACCCAGGAAGACCTGCAAGTTTAGGAGCACTATGCTGTTCCTTATTGCAACAGACTAATAAAAACTTAAGAAAGACGAGAGAAATGAGAAAGAGAACTGGTGGGGAAGAATGAGATGAAAGGGAGGAAAGAGATGAAGGGATTATGGTGAAGGAACACAGACAGGTGGGGATGGAAAGAGGGTAAAAAGGGAGGGGAATGGCAAACGAAAGAAATGGACAGAAAAATAAAGTATTGGGGGCCTTTGTGTGAGAGCTCGTGACTTTTTGAAGACCTGCTTGTCTCAGGGTATTGAACAGTGCAGAAGTGTTTGCAAAGGTTCCGAGTTTGTTTACAAGATGACTGTCTCCATGCTTCCAGCCATGTTGTTTGGCCTCCAACCCATTTCATGTGTTTTTTTTTCCCTGCAAATGGGGGATGATTGGGTTAGTGACCAGAGAACATTGAGAGAGAGAGCAGGAAAGAAGGACGCGGCTGGGGGATAGTGACAGGCAAGAGAGACGGGGAAGTACACAGCTAAAATAATTTTAAACTAGTGCTATAACCCACTCAGCTCTAATGCACTTTTTCAAAAAACAAAAAGCGGATAAGCGCTGACTGTGTTGCACTTTAAAAAAAAATTTTTTTTGCAGATTTGTGGAACAGCATGGCTACAAATCATTGCCAAAGTCAATAGCTGTCATAGACGAGACCTGTCGGCTTTGCCAATGCTTGTTTCGTGGGCGACTAAACACTCCCATCATGACATCACACTCCCGCACGCAACCTTACAGGGGCACTGCAGACATAGGGAATAAAAGGCATTGGCGCACTTTTATTAGCCCCAACCTAACCAAGAAGCCTGGAGTGTTTTATGGTTCCCTCACTTTTATCGTGTTTAGGTTTGCCGCCTCCCATTTAGCACTACACTCATAAGCTAGCAAGATACATGTTCTAAAGAATTTGTTGCATCCCAAAGGCGTAGGAGACACTCAATTTCTTTGAGAGGACATAGACAGCTCCAAGAGCCCAAGCATGAGCTAAGCCATCAATAGATATAGCTCAAGCAACAAAATGTCATGAAAACATATGATAGACTTTAAGCAGAAAAATATATTTTAAGCATTTCTCAGTGTCTCAATTAAATACATACGATTTATACATGGCCACTGGAATTTTGCGATTCTGCGGCCATGGAATTTTCCATGTAATTGTGGATTTACCACATTTACTACAAAATCCACCACCTGCTGTATAATTTGCAGATTTTAACAAAATACATTTTTTCTAGCTCAAATAAATTAAAAGTTACTAAAAAGACTGAAGCATGTGCTTCTGCGCAGTGGAAAGCCCTTCGCAAATATTGACTAATACTGATAAGTTTGTTATTGCTATTTGGATGTTAATCTGGAACTAATGTGCTGAAACTATGAAACTGAAACGAAATAATGAAGTAATACTATACAAAATGTACTGCATTATACCACATAATGTTCATTTTGTTGCCACATAATTAGGTCAACCCTTCCGCATAATTTGGTTCTCTCCTACCGCATAAGTCCGAAGGCCCCGATTATATTACTGAACTGAGTAACATTTATTGAAAGTAGTAGTTTTCTAAAATTAAATATCCAAGAATACCTCCATGCCCATACAGCGTTGCCATACATGACCTAAAACATGTCAGTGTGACATGTGCTTTATTTATTTAGTCTAGCTTAGACATTTTGTTCGGGATGTCTGGAGCAACACAAGCTTTCTTGCAGGAGCGAGATGTGTGAGCACTGACAGTGAAAGAGCGGGGAGAGACTCAGCAATATAGCAGATGGTGGCTGGGAACAGCTCTCCATAGATGGAGTAATGGAGGTCATTTGGGCCCTGTAATGAAGGCTGCTAAAGTCAACTTTCTTCTTCCTGATTACCGTCTTTTTCGCCTGTAGCTCACAGCTATTCTCATAGTCAGCCTGGAGCTGTAGTAGGGTTGAGTTGTGTCTGTGAGCATCCAAAAGTGGGCACGGGGTAGATGTTGAGATACTATTAATAATTGTGCATGGATTGTTATTGCATTGTTTCTCTTGGGTCAGTTTATATACATCGGATTGGTGATCCTGGGCCTCCAGAGCACATAGAAGAGAATCATTTAAGATGGCCATCTTTTGAGTCAAGCACTGAAGGGTGTAACACAGACCCCTGTGACACAGGTGGGGCCCCCAGTCGTTCAAGGGGCCACCATCACATCTGGAGGTCCCCATTCAGCCACGCCCAATGTATATCTGTGAGATTTAGGAGACTCAGGGGCCGTCTCCACATTCTGCAAGGTGGGGGGGGCGGCATTTTTTTGCATTATACTAGTGCGAGCATCCTAAACTATATCAACATGGCTTCAAGAAATGCAAAGCACCAAATTTAACTCATCTAGGGGATTAAACCTGTTCCACCTGCCCAAGACCTGAAAGCAGTTACTTAAGCTTTGGTCCTATCCAGGCTGACCTATGGAAATGCCATCCTAACTTGGATTCCCAGGACATAACTAGCCCCAATGAAAGCTTTGCTGTATGCTACTGCTCGACTGGCCTCGGGGGCCAACAGATTTGATCGCATGTCTTCTATCAAGCCCTTCCTAAGTTGATGGCCTATTGAAGAGAGATTCATGTTCAGAGCCTGCCTAGTCCATAACATCATCCACACGGACCAGCCACACTATCTAGACCAGTGGTTCCCAACCTTTTGACTTTGTGGACCACCATTTTATCATTACTATTACCAGGGGACCCCCACTGAATCATTATTGGAATCAGGTCCCCCGCTGAGTCATTACTGAAAGCTGGGGACCTAATTTGTTAATATTATTTAATTTTCTAAGCAGTCGGGGACCCCCGAGGGTCCCTGGACCACAGGTTGGGAACCACTGATCTAGACAAAAAATAGAAACTCTGTGGCGGCTCTTGGCAACTTCAGAGTACTGGCTCCTTACTAGTTGAAATCCCAGCCTTCAAGAAAAAAACAGACCTTGAACAGTCCTTTTCAGGATGTGCTCCCTGAAATTTGCGTACTAACTTCCCTACCAGCCTTTAAAAACCAAGTAAAAAATGTTTTTTGTAATAAATTCTTCCGAAACTCAACTCCTAGTTAGATCGGTTGGAAGCATATTGATCACTTGTGGGTTTGTCTGTGAACTAATTGCTTCATTCCCCTGACTAGAGATGTTGATTGCCACATGCCTCTTAGCTAGAGTGACGAGCCTGACTCACTATGGGCATTTTTTCTGAAATAGAGATCGGAGAGATGATTGTCTCCCACAAAGTCTCAGTGGTCTATACATTATACTACTTGTGTATAGTGTGATTCTAACTTTTTGACTTTGCCATCCGTGCACTCACAGAGTACATGCTGTATGCCTTCACCTATTGCTTTGCAATTCACTTACAAGTTTAGTGACCTGCCTCACAACAAACTTGTTAGTGTGCTCATTTGCCCTGTGCAGTCTTTCACTTTGCATAGCACTCTTCACTGGTTTGTCTGTTTAAATGTGTATAGTATTTTTGATGCGTTGTGTAAAGCACTCTGATGCTCTAGGGCTTAGTGTGCACTGTATAAAGAATGTTTGAATAAGTAAATTAACTAAAATAGTCTCTCCTGCCTGCCTTACTCTGCAGAGATGCATGACTTGACAAACAGGTCGATTTTAGGAGAAGCTCTACACCTCCGTGAAATTGAAAAATTAACAAAGCAAAGAGGTCGTAGAGAGCCCAGGTCAAAGTGATTCAAGGATGCTTTTGTGATGTGCAGTATGACCTCAGAGTAGATGTGGGCAAGAAAACAAATTAAGGGTTGGCTTTGGCTCTAAGGGCCTGTGCATGTGGCAAGCCTTGAGAGTATTTCCCACATAAGTCATGTATCAAAAATTATGTAAAAAATGTAATGAAGTGCCTTCAAAATAGAAAAAAGCATATTTCTTTAACATGTGAAAGCGCTTCACCTTAGTACATCAGATTGTATTACCAGACTGAGAAATATTTATTATAAGTGGGTTTTTCAAATGACCTGAGAAACATTGCTACCCCAACTCTGATGAAAATGCTGTTAGTGCACTAAGAAACAAGTCAGTTGTCATGTTTACCCTACACAAAGCCTAGATTCTTATTATAAATTGAGCAACATTGTACTATTAAACACAAGGCTTTTTTTTTTACAGTCCACATCCTCAACTCACATATTTGAAGGTGCTCTCATAGGTATTATTGAACAACAAGCATCAGCAAAGCCAATAGGTCTTGCCTATGCAAGAGCTATTGGCTTTGCTAATTCCTTTTAGCAATGATGTACAGAAACATGGCTAAAAGTTAGTGGTGTGGCTTAAAGTGAGTAGCGTAGAGTAGAGTGGCATAGAGTGGAGTAGATACAGTGGCATAAACTAGTGTAGAGTGGTGTAGACAAAATGAAGTGGTGTAAAGCAGAGCGGTGTAGAGTGGCATAAAGTAGAGTGTGGTGGAGTGACATAGAGTGCAATAGAATGAAGTGGAGCTGCATAGAGTGGAGTAGAGTGGAATGACGTAGAATGGAGCGGAGTGACGTAGAGTAGAGAGGTGTAGAATAGAGTGGTGGAGAGTACGGTAGAATGGCATTGAATGGAGTAGAGGGGCATAGAGTAGAATGGAGTGGCATGGAGTTGAGTGATGTGGAGTGAAAGGGCGTGGAGTGGCGTAGAGTGCTGTGGAGTGGCATGGAAAGGCATAGGGTAGAATAACATAGAGTGGAATGGAGTGGCATAGACTTGAGTAGTATAGAGAGAAGTGGCATGGAGTGACAGAGGGCTGTGGTGTAGAAAAGAGTAAAGTAGAGTAGCATAGCATGGAGTGGCGTAGAGTGTCATGGAGTAGCATAGGGTGGTGCTGAGTAAAGTGGAGTGGCATGAGTGGAGAGACGGATTGGTGTACAGTAGAGTGGTATTGAGTGGAATGGGGTAGAGTTGCATGGAGTGGTGAATATTGGCATAGTGAAGTGGCGTACAGTGGCATAAAGTAGTGTAGAGTGATGTAGATAAAATGAAGTGGTGTAAAGTAGAGGGGCGTAGAGTGGCATAGAGTATACTGGGGTGGAATGGAATGCAATAGAATGGAATGGAGTTGCATAGGGTGGAGTGGTGTAGAGTGGAGTGGTGTGGAGCAGAGTGTACTAACGTAGAGTAGAGTGGAGTGACGAGAGTGGAGAGATGTAGAATAGAGTGGTGTAGAGTGGAGAAGCATATGGTAGGATGACATTGAATTGAGTACAGTAGCGTAGAGTGGCAAAGAGTGGAATGGAGTGGCATGGAGATGAGTGGCATAGAGTGGCATGGAATGGCATAGGGTAGAATGGCATTGAGTGGAATAGAGTGGCATAGAGCTGAGTAGTGTAGAGAGAAGTTGCATGGAGTGACAGAGTGTCGTGCCGTAGAGGAGAGTACAGTAGTGTGGCATACAGGGAGTGGCGTAGAGTGTCCTAGAGTTTCATAGAGTGGTGCAAGAGTAAAGTGGATTAGAGTAGAGTGGCATTGAGTGGAGTGGGGTAGAGTGGCATGGAGTGGCGAATAGTAGCATAAAGTGCAGTGGCATACGGTGGCATAAAGTAGTGTACAGTGATGCAGATAAAATAAAGTGGTGCAAAGCAGAGGGGTGTAGAGTCGCATAGAGTAGAGTGAGGTGGAGTGGAGTGGCATAGAGTACAATAGAATGAAGTGGAGTTGCATAGAGTGGAGTGGTGTAGAGTGAAGTGGCGTAGAGTGGAGTGACAGAGTGGAGAGGTGTAGAATAGAATGGTGTAGAGTGGAGAAGCGTTCAGTAGAATGACACTGGAGTAGAGTGGCATAGAGTGGAGTGGAGTTGAGTGGTGTAGAGTGAAGTGGCATGGAGGGCATGGAATAGCATAGGGTAGAACGACATTGAGTGGAATGGAGTGGCATAGAGTTGAGTAGCATAGAGAGAAGTGGCATGGAGTGACATAGAGGGGAGCAGCATAGAGAACAGAGAAGAGTACAGTAGAGTGGCATAGCATGGAATGGGTATACTGGCATAGAGTGGTGCAGAGTAAAGTGGAGTGGCGTAGAGTGGAGAGACATGGATTGGCGTAGAGTGGCATTGAGTGGAGTGGAGTATGGTGGCATGGAGTGGCGCATAGAGTAGAGTGGCGTAGAGGGCCATAGAATTGAATGGAGTGGCATAAATTAGAGTGGCTTAGAATAGAGTGGTGTAGAGTGGAGTGGCATGGAGTGACATGGAGTGGATAGGGGTAGAATAGAATAGTGTAGAGTGGAGTGGAATTGATTAGTGGCATATAGTGTTGTGGTGTGGAGTGGCATAGAGTGTAGTGGCATAGAGTGAAGTGGCATAAATTGGCATAGGGTAGAAGGGCATATTATGGCATAGATTGGAATGAAATGGCTTAGAGTTGAGTGGCATAGAGTAGAGTAGAGTGGTTTAGAGTGGCGTGGAGTGGGATAGAGTGTAGTGGCCTAGAATGATGTAGGGTAAAGTGGAGTGACATAGAGTAGAGTGAACTGGCATAGAGTGGAGTTGAGTAGAGTGGTATAGCATGGCGTGGAGTGGCATAGAGTGGAGGAGCATGGAGTGGTGTAGAGTGGTGTGGATTTGCATAGTCACACAGAGTAAAGTGGCATGAAGTGAAGTAGAGTGGTGTGGATTGGCATGGAGTGGAGAGCTGTGTAGAGTGGTGTGGAGTGGTATAGAGTAGAGTGGCATGCAGTGGCATAGAGTAGTGTGGCGTGAAGTGGATTGGAGTAGAGTATATTGGTATGCAGTGGAGTGGCGTAGAATAGAGTGGAGTGGCATAGAGCGCAGTGGAATGGCATATAGTAGAGTGGCATAGAGTGGAGTTGCGCAGGGTTGAGTGGTGTATAATGGAGTGGCGTAGAGTGGAGTGGCATGGAGTGGTGTGTAGAGAAGAGTGGAGAGGTTTAGAGTAAAGTGAAGTGGTATATAGTGTAGTGGCATGGAGTGGCATAAAATGGAATGGAGTGGTATAGAGGAGAGTGGCGTAGAGTAAAATGGCGTGGAGTGGAGTGGAGTGGAGTGATGTAGTGGCAGACGGGAGATGAGTAGCTCAAAGGCAACAACCATAGGCATTCGACAGCAAGCATCATGAAGGTGTAAAAGAGTTGTTAGTGTGCCATTTATACATTATAACTGCTTAATCAAACCCACTTAAAATGTTATTTCATTTTAGTTGTGCAGTTGTTGTGAGGTTATTTTAACACTTACATGGGCACATTATTTAGCCCTGGGCATGAGGCATGTACCCTCTCACCTAGTTACATTTCACTTGTATTCCCTTTATTATTTTAGCAAAGCTTCATTTTAGTGGAGATGTTTTTCATTCTTTTATTGGTTGTTCTTCCAGACAGAATGTGTTATTGATATATTTGCACTACATTTTCGTCCTGTGCTCAGCCCAAGGTTGTACATGATATTTACTGTTTATTGCCAGTCCAAAGAGTATATTGTCAACCCTAAATAGGAAAATATGTGTTGTCGTGTCAAGGTAGTCCTTAGAATAACAGATACGTTATTATAAAACATCACACTGCTCACACCATCTTAGGGGGTACATTCCAACCAGCTTGCCATCTCATGCTGCATGTCATCACAGTTTCTGCTGAAACCCTTGGTTCCTTTTTATTCAGGTGGGAGGACTCCCAGCAGACTAACGGACCTCTTCTTCACCTCTGAACACAGGTATGGGGGTTGGGCTTCCTTCCTGGGACCAGAAGGGCAGATTAGGGCTACCATTGCTACTTGCTCTCATGTAGAAACTTAGTAGTGCAGGTAAGGATGTTGGACACGCTATTGTGACAATAAGATGGGACTCTTGTGTTTCACTTTCCTGGTCACTTCTGTAATAACACTGTGTTTCATTATCCTCATAATTGCAATTCATGCCTTTTCACGTAGAACGCAGTTGCTTCAATAAAACCTATTGAACCAAGATTCTGTTTCTATTTGTCTTTGCATGTATGAGACTTGTATTACTGAGAGAAAGAGGTATGATCTATTCTACCACTACTTGTCTGAGGATTCTGAGTGTCATGCAATAAGCTGCTGCAAATTACTCTTACTTGTGGTATTGGTGAGATGCTGCTAGCCAGTCTGAAGGGTTAGACCGACAGCTGTCACATGGTGTGGGATCAGACTTCAGGCCTCATTACGAGTCTGGCGGTCTCATGACCACCAGACTTGTGGTGGCGGTAAGGCCGCCGCACTTCTGGCGCTCCGAACGCCAGGACAGCTAAGGGACTTCTGCCACTACCGGGAACATGGTTCCTGACAGAGTGGCGGTGGTCATAGTCATGTCAGCCACTGTGGCGGTGAGTTCAGCGCTGCCATGCTGATCAAGAGCCCCTTTCCGCCAGCCTTTTAATGGCAGTGTCCCACAAAGGCAGTGCTGGGGGCCACAAGGGGGCCCCTGCACTGCCCACGACCATGTTGTGAGAAGGCCGGGGCCCCACTGCTCAGCACCCTCAGAATGCCCAATGTCTGCTACAGTAGACTGTGCACATTCCGAGGGTGCTGGGGGCCCCCTCTGTGCGTCGGCAATGCTGATGCACTGTTTCCACTGGGCTGACCGGTGGAAACCTCCAAAAATGGAGGTTTCCAGCAGTCAATCCAGTGGAAACATTGTAATTGGGTCAGGGGGAGACCGCCAGCTCCACGGCGGACGCCTCCCAACGGGGCGGGCGGTCGACCCGCCAACCTCGTAATGAGTCCCTCAGTCTTCCATACTCAGTGGTGCTGCTGCCCAAAATCCAGTACTCTAGTTACTATAATAGGAGTCTACATCACAGGTAAGCCAAAAGATGCAGGTGTAGATAAACAAAGTCCAAAAAAATGCTTGAAAACAGAAGGAATATAGAAAGAAGCACTAGAACTGGAAAGGGAGGAAGTGTCCTAAAACACATACATGTACAGTGAGAAGCAATATAAAAATGTTTAAAAAAAATGTGTTTATAAAAAGTGCAGCAGTAAAAGAAATAATCAGTGAATCATAACACGAGAAGCAGACGGACACTAATTAAGATGAATCAATTTGTGCTTGGTTCATGCTCCACACAAAGAGAAGGAAGTGACGTGTAGCACACACTGGCCAACTTACCTTTAGCAAAAAAAGAGTGACAATAACACCAGTGTATGGTAAGCAATGGGCATGTTTCAAACTCTTCATAGTAAACAATGCCCTTTTCAGCCGACAGGGCATGTGCTGTTGGCAAGCTAGACCTAAAAAGGAGTGTTTGTGAAATAAAGTACTTGTTTAGCATCACGCAATTTGGTCAGCCAGGGAAGCCAGTATTTATTTCTGTTTTTCTTGAAACACATTGTGCAATTCAGCCACTAGATGAGTGTCACTTTCTCAATCCAAAGGTTAATGATCGATGTTTCACACAGCACAAACCTTGCCCAATGACACCTAACTACAGAAGTAGGTTACTTTACACTTTCATTTTTTGCCAGGGAGATTTTTTCCCAGATTTGCAGGCCATCGAGCAGAGGGAGGGACAGTGCTTAATTTGAGCCGGTGGTGCACGGCACTGGCACATAATGTCAACACCAGCACTTGTGACTGGCTGCCACATTATGACACAGTTTATCTAATTTAGAGATGAGCATAACAACAGTTTACTAATTCAAAACACATGCTACCAAAGCCATTCTTATTGCTTTGGGGGCCTGGAATTGTCAGAACCATCATACTTGTAAGAGTGTGATGGTTAGTAGTTGTATTGTTACTGTATTTGGCAGCACTGACAGGAGCCGTGGGCGGTGCAAGCGACAGCAGCCTCCTGGGCCCTGGCACTTGTTTATTTACAAATTAAGCACTGGGATGGGATTGGAACCCCATTGTCAGTGTTCAGTGGCGGTAGCTCTAGCCACTAGCACTCACTGCCTCTTGTGAAAGTTCAAATCTGTTTTGGGCTCGAAGAGCTGAGTCTGGCATCTGGCTCTTGCTTTAAGTGGCTCGCCCACCTCTACTTCAGAGAGAGGGCCCGCCACTGTTTGAATTCAGTTTCAACTTAAACATCTGGGGGGGTATTAATATTAATGACAAAGCGTGTCATTAATATTCACATCGCTGTCAAGAAGTCGGGCTCTGCCGCAGGATTTACCGTCACTCCAATAGCGGATCAATGGCGGATGTGTGTTTAGACGACTCGATCGGTTACGCCATATCTAATAGTGACGATCCATGTCAGGATCCCTAGCAGCTGACAGAAAGGCCACAAGCGCGCCTTTCCCCAATCATTAGAAACCAGAAGGGAAGACCGGGTGCAGGAAATGGCCTCTGTGACAACTAGCATATTTTCTGGAGGGTGGGAGTCCCGTAAGGGCTCGTAGGACTGGGGCTGAGTCAGCCGCACTTCAATGTGGGCATCACGGAGTCTCTGAAAGTGTCGTGCAAAATCGAGCATCTAAACGCTGTTTTCACAGAAAACACGGAATGACTTTGGCGACAAACGTGTTCTTGGCGATGGAGAGGATGCTAGCGATAAGCCAGCCGCCCTATGTGCCAGTTGGACTATAGTACCTAAGACGGAAGTAAGGTAACAGAGGCTTGCGTGGGTTCACGAGCCAAACATTTGATTGGTTGGATTTGTTTTTAGGTGGAGAGGCAAGGCTTAAGGGCAATGGTTCACAGTAATACAAGAAACAAGTCCAGGGTACAGGCCGGCATCCTTAGTTTGTATTCAGCTGCTTCTCTCTCTTACCCGTTTGGGGTGTGATATGAATGGGTGACGCAAGGAGTGCGCGCTGAGGGCAGAGGATGGTGGCAGTGGATTGCCTTCTCACGAAATAAAAGTTAATGGTGGGGTGTAGTTGCAGCTATTGCTCTATTGGGGGCCTTCGGAGTTATTTGCATTGTTTACAAAACTGCCGCTTAATCTGTGCCCTCAAACGTATTGGACAAACCAATTAATTTACCGACTTGGCGGACTGCTTGTGCACAGCCAGACTCGAGTCCGGGACACACCAATTATTACACTGCTTCTACCAGAGTCTCTTGGCTTCTTTCAAAGTAGTGACATACAGCATCCAGCGTCATGATGACCTTCCTGGATCTCGACAGCACAAAGGACTCTTGTTCCAAACAAAACGGCAATCCCTTGTTAGAGTTAGCTTTCAGGTGAACGCAGCTTTGTTCATCAGTAGTGCAAAAAAGCCCTCTTAAAACAAGCTGATTCATATTAATGACATTGCTTCCAGGTTAAACAATATGTCTGGGAAGGTAACTGCTTTAGGATCAAAGGTTTCCTTACAAAAGGCTTCTTTCTAGTTAACTGTTAACACATAACTTTCAGCGCCCTGTCCTGAGGCCATTTTGACACACTGTTACACTCTTTTCAAGGTATCCTATATATATATATATTTAGTAGTGTGGCAACCACACCGAAATCACTCGCAGGAAATGTAAAGCTTGACCATAACAAGTTAACAAGGCCTTTATGTTGTATGTTAGACCCTCACACATCCTATTGATGTCATGCTTCATCGTTGGGGCTCATCCTGGTCCCAAAAAACAGGATGAGCTCAACCATATTCCAAGGAGCACTTTTGATATTATCCTACCAGGATAAAAATACCTCATTACACGTAGGTATCCCTTTATTTGGTGTGTTCCTGGTATAATTAAAACTTTCTATTAAAAAGGGGTGTCTATGGAGATAATGATCCTACGCCCATGTTTTAGCCTTTAGCCGTAAAGTGCAACAGCCATAGGTCTCTCTCTCTCTCTCTCTCTCTCTCTCTCTCTATATATATATATATATATATATATATATATATACACACACACACATATATGTGCTCCGGAAAAATGTCAGTAGAAAACGTCAGGGAACCTAACTAGGTTCAGTCAGGACAACTGCAACACATGCAACATATATAAGAAGCAAAGGACAGATTCGCCCTTTTTCCAAAGACATTTTTGTCTTTGGTCTCTACTATTATGCTGCATGGTAGAAGTGGGGCTATTAGTACACTATGCTACATGGGCGTAGTGGGGGACATCCCCTCCTCCTCTCCTTAGCACTGAACTGACTGGCTGTTCTCCCCGTGCTATCAGTTCTTGATACATTCTTCTCAAGAGCACACCCGCAGTGGTCCTGTAGTACACAAAGATGGCTACCTCCCATTGTGCTTTTCTTATAAGTTTCCATGTTGGGATTGTTCTCTAATTCCACTGGGAATGTTGTTTATTGAGAGCAAAACTCACAAGTTAAACAGTGCAGTAGTCCTATGTTGTCTTAGCAGGGTGCAAGGGTTCATATCTTCGTTATCAAAAGGCATCTCTCGCCACAGCACAATGCCATAGGTGGCTGTACAGCCACTTGTCTTTCCTACTGATACGCTTCCATGCTCACCCTTGACTGGAGAAGAAGGGCATCAATACCTGGTAAGAAACATGATGTAGAGAGTTATTTGGGTTTCCACTAAAGGTTGGGTCCTTCTGGTATTCTCTACAGCAAAGTTGTTGTATTAGATCTTTATTTCGGCACAAATGGCCATGAAAGCATATACAGAATCATTACATAAAATCATACAAAAATACAATCAATCAGAACTTTATAAAATCCCTAACAATGTTTCACAACATTAAAATCCCTGTAAAAAAACAATAATGAATTACTATAAAATGTCATCTGATGCTAGAATTATATGAATCAATACAAGTGGCAAACGTATTGCACTTTAAATAGATCGGCACAGGCGTATTTACCTTAGGAAACACACTTTTTTACTTGACTCTCTACATTGCCATCACCTGTCAAATTAGTCCAAAATTTACTAGTTTACTAATATCTAATCAAGTAATCCTTACCACCTCCTTAAGCACCCTCACACCCAAATTCTGGCCCAGCGGGATTATCTAGTAGCAATAAATACAGTACATCCAAAAATTAAAGAAATAAAATCAGCTAAAACCAGAGATTCCTGATGACTCATTTAGAGCTAAAAAATATCCCTAATCCATTAAACCACAACTCACCAAACAGATTTCCTATTCATGTTCTTCCTTTTAAAAGTCAGGTATTGGCCAATAACTTTAATTATTCAAATTCATTTTTGGCTACAAACATGGTTCACTCGTGCCAAACACTAAGAAGGGAGCGACTCACTGAATACACAATAGGCTCTACGCACCTCCACCTGATAATCCACAACCCCTAAAGACAGACAGATTTATCAGAGGCATCAACGTCTTATTTCACAATAGCCTGGGCAAACAATATTAATGTGGTTCACTGACTCAGAAGCCGATGCAAATAGAGGGCATAAAGCAGGTAAGCGTCCATTATCCCATAAACTACAAGAGGTGTTCAATGGCAGGCAACCATACTTAAAGCCAAATAAAGGCTTTTAGCCAAAGGGGAGTTACGGTATCCAGGTAATACTCAAACATCAGAGCTGTTTAAACCTTAAAAAAACCTTTCTGTTAACCCTTTCGCTGCCAGGCATTCTCCCCCTCAGGTGCCAGGTCTTTTTTTGGCTATTTGGGGCAGTTTGTGCATAGGCCCTCATAACTTCTTGTCCACATAAGCTACCCACGCCAAATGTGCGTCCTTTTTTTCCAAAATCCTTGGGATTCTAGAGGTACCCAGAGTTTGTCGGTTCCCCTGGAAGAGACCAAGAAATTAGCTAAAATACAGCAAAGAATTCATTAAAAAAAAAATGGGAAAAAAGGGCTGCAGAAGAAGTGTGGTTTTCCCCCTGAAAATAGCATCAACAAAGGGTTTGCAGTGCTAAAATCACCATATTAACAGGTTTCCGGAAAAGGCAGACTTGAATCAGAAAACCAAATTTTCAGCACAATTTTGGCATTTTACTGGGACATTCTCCATTTTTACTATTTTTTGTGCTTTTAGCCTCTTTCCAGTTAATGACAGAAATGGGTGTGAAACCAATGCTGGATCCCGGAAAGTTAAACATTTCTGAAACGTAGACACAATTCTGAATTCAGCAAGCGGTCATTTGTATATATCCTACAAGGTTTTCCTACAGAAAATAACAGCTGAAATGAAAAAAATATTGAAATTGAGGTGAAAAAAACAGCAGTTTTTCTCCATGTTTTACTCTGTAACTTTTTCCTGTGATATCAGATTTTTGAAAGCAATATTCCGTTACGTCTGCTGGACTCTTCTGGTTGGGGGGATAAATAGGACTTGTAGGTTCATCAAGAACCCTTGGTACCCAGAGCCAATAAATGAGCTGCACCTTGCAATGGGTTTCCATTCTATACCGGGTACACTGCAATTAATTTGCTGAAATATAAAGAGTGAAAAATAGGTATCAAGAAAACCTTTTTTATTTCCAAAATGGGCACAAGATAAGGTATTGAGAAGCAGTGGTTATTTGTACATCTCTGAATTCCAAGGTCCCCATATTAGCATGTGAAATACAGTGCATTTCTCAAATATATGTGTTTTTTACACACTGTCTTACATTTGGAAGGACAAAATGTTGAGAAAGACAAGGGGCAATAACACTTGTTCTTCTATTCTGTTTTCTCCCAAGTCTCTGGGTAGAAATGGTACTTCACTTGTGTGGGTAGGCCTAGTGCCTGCGACAGGAAATACAACATGGACACATCACATTTTTACATTGAAATCGGATGTGTTTTTTGCAGAGTGCCTAGCTATGGATTTTGATCTCTAGCGCCGTCGGCACCTAAGAAAACCTACCAAACCTGGACATTTCTGAAAACTAGACACCTAGGGGAATCCATGAAGGGGTAACTTGTGGTGCTCTCACCAGGTTCTGTTACCCAGAATCCTTAGCAAACTTCAAAATTTGGCAAAAAACACTTTTTCCTCACGTTTCGGTGATAGAAAGTTCTGGAATCTGAGAGGAGCCACACATTTCCTTCTACCCAGCGTTCCCTCAAGTCTCCTGATAAAAATGGTACCTCACTTGTGTGGGTAGGCCTACTGCCCCCAACAGGAAATGCCCCAAAACACTATGTGAACACATCAAAATTATCAAATACAAAACTACCAGTTTTTTTGGGGGGTGGCACCTCCGTTTTTGGTCCTGAGCTGAGCAGCCATCTAGGGAAACCTACCAAACCCAAATATTTCTGAAAACTAGACCCCCAAGGGAATCCAGGGAGGTGTGACTTGTGTGGATCCCCTACTGTTTACCCAGAATCCCCAGCAAACCTAAAATTTAGCTAAAAATGACATTTTTCCTACATTTCTGTGTGGAATCGCCGTACTGGCACAAATGTCCTACCACCCAACGTTCCCCTCAGTCTCCCGGTAAAAATTATACCTCACTTGTGTAGGTGGGCCAAGTGCCTGTGACAGGGAAGAGCCAAAAAATGTAAAAAATGAGGGGGAACCAAAGCAGGTTCAAAAGGGCAGTTTGAAAAAAAAAGTTTTTAGTCTGACAAGTGGGGCAGATTTTTCGTCAGTATGGATGCGACAATGCTGGGTGGTAGGCGTTTTGTTGATTCCTGCAGATTCTGGAAGGTTCCATCACAACAATGTGGGAAAAATGTGTGATTTCCAGCAAACTTGTAGGTTTGCAGGGCATTGTGGATAAGAAAATGGTGCAGGGTGCATGTGAAGCACACCACTCTGGACTCACCCAGATGTTTAGTTTTCAGATGTGTCTTGGTCTTGTGTTTTTTTTCTACATGGCAGCATCCCAAAGTTCAAAAAGTGGGGCCCTCACCATTCCAAGTGGGACGATTTTGAGAGTTAGACAAGCTCTCATGGCCCAAATATAAAACCAAACCCCAAAATAATCAAATGTCCTCTTGCTTACCGTGAGATAAGAAGTTTTACTGTGTGGGAAAGAGCTGAAAGACTATTAACCCATTCAGTTGGGGTGGGGGCACAACCATGCCGATACTGGTTGGTAGCCACCACCCCACTATTATTTTTAATTTTTATTCCCTGGCATTTAGTAGGCTTTCTGCCCCCGGGGAGTGGATCATGGGTAATTGCCCCATCTTCCCTCTGGTGGGCAGAACAACTTTGGCCCCATTTATTGAGGGTGGGGTATAGCCACACCCCCACCTCTTTTTTTTTAGAAAAACATCTTCCCTGATCTCTGGTGGGACTTCAAAAATAAGTTGATCTGCCCCCATGGGGAGTGACCCTAGCCCAAGTGGCTACATCTCCAAACAAAAAAAAACACACACACACCAATCCCTGGTGCCTAGGTGGTTCCTGCCCCCCACGGGGGCAGATCAGCCTAATAGAAATTGGCCTATCAGCCCCCAAAGGGGGAATAAACGGCCTAAAATAAATATGCCCCCCCCCCCAGGGGAGCGACCATTGCCTAAGGGGCCACTCCCCTTGCGTGAAATTGGTGGAAAAAAGATCCCTGGTGACTAGTGGTTTTTGCTCCCCTGTGGGGCAGATTGGCCTAATAAATAGGCCGATCTAATGGCCTAAAACAAATTTGCCTGCCCAGGGGAGCAACCCTTGCCTAAGGGGTCGCTCCCCTTGCGTGAAATTGACACAAAAAAATTAAAATCCCTGATGTCTAGTGGTTTCTATCCCCCTTGGGGGCATATTGCCCTAATAAAAATAGGCCGATCTGCCCCCAAGAGGGGCAAAAATAGCCTAAAAATATTTTGCCCCCCAGGGGAGCGATCCTTGCCCCATGTGTAAATTAAAAAAAGAAATACAGAAAAATAAATGTTTTTATCCGTGGGCCTAGTGGTTTAATTAGAAAAGGCCGATCTGCCCCCAGGGGGGGACAGAAATGGCCTTGAAATAATTTGCCCCCTTGACGAGCGGCCCTTGCCCCTTATAGATAAATAAAAAATAAAAAAACCTCCCTGGTCTCTAGTGGGCATTTCTGCTGCGATCGGGCAGCAAAAATGCTGAGAGAGACATCAAAGGAAAGGAAATGCTTTTCCTTTCCTTTGATGCCTCTCTCGCCCCCTCCTCGTGATTGGAGGAGAAATGCTAAAGCATTTCTCCTCCGATCTGCGCTGGAAGCAGCTTCTAGTGAGGTGGGGGCAGCCTCTGATGAGGTCAGTGCGCGATCGCGCAGTGACGTCATCAGACGCTGCGGGGGTGGAAGGGGAAGCGAT
Organism: Pleurodeles waltl; assembly: GCF_031143425.1. NCBI lineage: Eukaryota > Metazoa > Chordata > Amphibia > Caudata > Salamandridae > Pleurodeles > Pleurodeles waltl. The sequence goes on from NC_090448.1 coordinate 399,644,866, forward strand.
TCCCCTTCCATCCCTGCCCAGAGGAGGCGGGGTGCTTGGCCATCAGGGGGAGCAAGGGCCCATAGCAGGACGTAACGGTTACGTCCTCACCACCTGAGCGGTGCAAACGAGTACGTAACCGTTACGTCCTGGGCACCCGAAGGGTTAAGTAACCCAGATTAACCTTGGAATGTTGATTCTCCATAGTATAACACCAGTACGCCAACTTTACCACGTGTCTGCCCTCCTTACAGATCGGCTCAGAAATCTCCCAGAGGACATCTAGCTTCAATCTCTTGCACTGTGTATGTATAACCCTCAACCAAGGTACTTTTAAGGCACGATCAAATCTTATTAGATCGCTTAGACAATCTCTATACACAAACAATTCAGGATTAGACCAAATACGGACCCAGTAAAGGAGGGGTTTCAGCTGAACATTAATGCCTAAATCATAGCGCAGAGTAATAAGCGGTGTACTGGCAGAAACGACCACTAAAGCCCTAAAAAAAAAATATTTTCAGATACTGCTAACCTATGTGTTATGGTATAACCCCACATGTCAGTGCCGTAGGTTGCAGCCTTTAAGGCCTTGGCACAATAGGTCTCAAGAGCAGGTGAGATAGATCAAGGTAAGGTCGCTCTGAAAAAAACATAAAATTGTGATAGACCTATGTGACAACATGAGAGAACTCTTTACAGTTTGGGGATCCCACTTGAACTTATCCGACAGGGTAATTCCCAGATAGTCAAAACACCATACCCTGTCGAGATTTTCATTACCCGCCTCAATGCAATTAGTTCTAGAGGAGTTCTTGCCAAGGAACATATATTTAGTTTTTGAGCAATTTATCTCTATGCCCCTATCTTTGCAAAATACCATAAACTTAATGCCTCAACAGAGCGCTAGATTCGCAGTGGTGAACATGCCTGCCGCAGGTTTGGAGGTTCGACTACAATTTAAGAGTTTGGTGGTCGAACCCCCAAACGACCGCCGTCTCTGCCGGTAACAATGTTCCAGACGGGCTGACAGTGGTGCAGGTCGTAATCAGCCAGGGTGGTGCTGAAGTCTGCGCCGCCCTGCTGGTTAGGACCTGGTTCTCCGCCAAAGTTTTCCTTCATGAAAAGGCTGGCGGAAAACAGGTGCCGGGACCACGGGGGGGGCATGAACTGCCCATTCCTATGGCATGGGCTGTGCAGGGGTCCCCCTGCCCAGCTCTTTGTAATGCTCACTGCCTGCTGTGCAGACAGTGCGCATTATGAGGGTGCTGGTGCCCCCTGTAGGTGGCAGCATTGCCGCCAGCTCGATTACAAGCCGGCGACAATACTGCCGCCACTTACCCGCTGGGCTGACTGGTGAAAACCTCGGTTTCTGCCCATCAGCCCAGCGGAAAAGTCGTAATAGGGCCGGTGGGGAGGTCACCAGTAAGGCAGCAACCTCCCCGTCACAAGTTCGGCGGATCGGTGTCCCCGTCTGCTGAACTCGTAATGAGGCCCTTAGTCATTCAATTTTTAACGCCCATAGGTGATTTTGAAATTAACAATGCATCATTCGCAAAGAGAAGTATCAGGATTTTTTCTCCATTCAGAGAGCCAATCATTAACACACTGTCTCACAGTCTCGGTTACATCATTTATAGAAAGTGAAAATAGAGTAGGGGCAAGTACACAACCTTGGCGCAATCCACAACAGATGGGAATCTTGGATGTCAGCTCCCCGTGCTCCCCCCACCATGTCTGAGCACAGTTCCCATGGTGTAATCTAACCAAAATATTCACAAGGTCACCAGGGACACTCATATTCCTCAGTATCCTCCACAGGTTGTCACAGGGAATCAAGTCAAAAGCAGCTCAAAGATCAACAAATGCTACATATAGATTCTGTTGACACAAAAAGACCTGCTTCCAGTATAAGAGAGGGAACCTAAACACCTGGTCGATGGTACTAGTTTTTGCCCGAAACTCCACCTGGAAGGGCAAGAGTACATCCTCACTGGACGCCCAAACTAGTAATCTATCTAATACTTGCCTCGCAAAACTTTTTTGAAGGTTGTCCAGTAAGCGAATAGGCAGATAGTTAACAGGACACCCTGCATACCCTTTTTTAAAGACTGGAATGATTTCAGACCCCTTTCCAAGTATCTGGCATTTCACCCTCAATACCTATTGCATTTGACAGAGTATTTATGCACCATGCCCATAAGTGGAGTTCTGACTTATATAAGCCCCCCGGTATGCAATCCGGGTTAGAGGCTTTTAGGGTTTCCCAGGTGTCTGTTGCAGAAAGGGTGTCCTACAGGCTAAAAAAAGTGATTTGCATGAGCCATGGGGCAAAATTGCATTGTTAATATCCAACTCTTCCTGCCGCTGAACTGAGGAGTTCTTGCGAGTACTGCTCTCAGAATGATCCTCGCACTTATCTGGTGAAATATGAAAGCATCTTGGATTCCCTTGAACTCTAGTCCCAATCATGACCCATGACCAAAAAGTGTGGTTATCTTTTGCTTCAAGGGACTGTAACAATTCTTACCATTTGTCCTCATACCCATTTTTTCTTTGCTACTTTAAGTGCAGTTTTATATCCTAAGCGAGCACATCTGATTTCTTCCTGTTTACACTCCCTCACAGCTTTTCTTAGCAATAGTTTAGTCCGCCTGCAATCCTGAGTGTACCACTTTGGGACTTTCCTTACCGATCTTTGTTTACCCTGACAGTCCCTATAAAGGATAGCCTTTACTTTCTCGAATAAAATTGTGTGGGTACCTAACATAGAGTCAGAATCCATAGAAGGTCCTTCAATCCTGACATGAATCGGAAAAGAGTTGGTCGATCTCTGCATGCAATTCCTGATTCGCCATGATTCTAGGTCACAATACTCTGCAACAATTATTAGCCATAATAGGTCCAGGTGATGCAGCAAAATCCAAATAAGTTGTCTAAAGAATTGTACCCCCCCTAAAGGAGGTAATCAGGGGATTGTGATCACTAACAGTAGCACTTATCATCTTCATGTCACTAAGGTCCGGCCACAGTCAAACATCAACCAACACATAGTCAATCCCACTCTTCTGGCAGCCTCTTTTAAAAGTAAACTCTGTTTAAGTCTGAACGGGTTCTCCCATTACAGGTGCGCAAACTATGCGCAGCCATCAAAAAAGCTACTTGCAAGTCACAATTAGAATAATGACTGCAGACGACCGGCCACACTTGGAACCCCCCTCTGCTCCTCCTCTTCCTCTGGTTACCAGATTAAGCGCAGTACAGGGGTCAGAAGAGGTGTTGAAATCATCAGCCACTATTACTTTCGCATCGTGTTTATAGGTCCCAACGAAATTATCTAGCATGCTTAGAACAGGCGAGTCGCACTTTACAGGCATAAAACAAGCATACACATTCAGTAAAACTAAAGACAGGCCCCTGGGAAGCAAGCTTGATGCCCATTTAATCTGATGAATCTATAAGCAGTGGCTCTTGGACGCAAGCAATATTATTATTTACCAGAATCATAATACCCTCCATCTCCCACCCTGTTCTTCTAGGGGGAATTGTCTCTACACTATAAGTTTTAAATCCACGGACAAAAACCTTTGTTACGGGCCAAGTTTCTTGGAACAAACAAACGTCATGCTTACCGTTGAAAGAGAGCCTATCTTCATCATCCAATTTAGAAATAATCCCTGCCACATTCCATGAAATTAAATGAACATCTGACTTAAATTTGTCTTCTACTAAAAAATATAATTCATTCACTCCATGTCAGCAGTACAAATTGGCTCTGGGACTAGTACGTAATTTACAGTCAGTAGTTTCAGCTACAGATGATACTTCAGGGTTCAGACCACCCGTTGAATCTAGGGACAAATAGTTACTTCTATTAGCTGAATGTATCCCATTTGGACGTATTCAATCCACCTGATCTAAAGAGGCAAGTGCTGAAAATCGACTAAAAGTGGGAACTGCAAAATTAGAATTGCTATTACCCAATTGTTGCACTATACCCTGTTGTGCAAGCTGTTTAGCTTCCACTACTGTTCCCATTGCTATTGGAGGGTATAAAAAGGCCAAGGGAAGGGCTCTAAAAGCCATGGCAGGATTGGCTGAGCAAATGTAACAAAGACCGAACAAGACTAGGTGCCTTGAAATTCACAATGATACAGTCACCCTGCGAAGCTTTCCGTTTCGGGCCCACCCAGGAAACCCTACGAGTTGAAATAATTTCCTTGGTGAAATCGTGAGCCCAACCAGAGTGCTCATGCATCCAGTAAGAAACTTTATTTAGGAGAGAAGCATGCAACTCCTGCTTTGCCACAGGAAGAGATGGAACATTTTCAAGTGCAATAATACAAAGGGTGCACTCTACTGGGAAATGGGGTCTAATACCAGTTTTTTAAAGCCTTGTGGTTGTGTTCCCTGAACCCACCTTTCTGCTGGCAGGGGCTATTTTGAATCTTCCAGATGCAGGAATAGAGGAATCATTGGGTATTTGCTGGTAGGAGCCTGCGTCTTGGCATTAGCGCAGCGTCCTGTGATTCAGGGCAAATCACTCAATCTCCTCATGGACAGCGTCTAGATACCCTCACGGGTGACAAGCCATGCTATATAAATCTACACATACTTTATTAACACTGAGAGCCCTGCTCTCCCCTTCCAACTGAGAACACCCGGGTACTGGTGTACAGCGCTATTCCAACTAACAGCCTGGGCCTCAATAGCTACCCTCTGCTCCGAGTTCAAATATCTAGTCACTGTCACTGGACCAGAGGAAGCAAAACCACAAGCTTGAAAGCTCTCACACTTCAATTCACCAATCTTTTTAAGTTCTGATTCAATCAAAACACTCGACTAATGGTTTCAATTTTAGGTCCAAGGCAGTATTTATCACATGTTTCAGCAAGTCAATCAGGGTGCCCTGGACAGAAACAGGTGCTTGCTCATCTCCCTTTGGTAGCGCTTTCTGCCTAGCAGACTGAGTAGTGTTGATCCTTTGATGTTTTGAAGGCCTAACGGGCTTCTACTTCTTCCTTTTTCCCCCAGCAAATCATCACCAGTTCTGGAATTAGGGGCAACAATGACAACTTCTGGCTCTAAAGGAACAGGAACCTGTGAGGGTGACGAAATACCTTCATTAACCCCCAACTGAGCAGCAACTGCTTGTGCTTGAAAGGAATCTGGTGCCCCATCAGTTTGCAAAACAGGCACGGTAACATCCAGACTAGGTGGTACATCCTCCAAAGTTCTTGAAAGAGGAGAGAGCTGTGAAGCAACTGAGAGCATGCGCTCAGGCAGCTCAATTTCTTTGTTAATAATGCCAACTGCCCGCAATAGAAAGTTATCCATACTTCTTCTCTGGGGACCGGGCATGGCACTAATCCATCTTGCGTTTACAAGTATGGAACTTCGGCATCCTGTATTAACAAAAACAATCACTTACAAGCAACAGCAACAGGCAGCACAAGATAGAAGCATTGATACCTCTTCGTAGTCAGCAAACCAAAATAACACACAGCCAAGAGGAATGGCCCAGCCCAGCCTCATCTGGCTGCGGACAGATGCAGACGGCCACTGGCTTGGCCGGGTCTTCACCAGGGCATGCGCCTGGGCGCGTCCCGCACAGCAGCAACACCACAGTGCTCGACTCCAGGTACTACTGCCTTCCGGGCCCGCCTCCTGCCTAGTTGTATCCTGGTGTGAGCAATTCAGGCTTCCCAGGTCACCAACAAACTCCTTGTGCAGTAGGAACACAGCGGTGCCTAAATGCACCTCCAGGTGCTACTGCCTTCTGGGCCTGCCTTCTGCAGAGTGTATCCTGGTTTGAGCAAATCAGGTTCCCCTGGTTACCAAACAACTCTGGTAAGTTGCATTAACGAAGCAGGTGCCTTTTTTTCCACTGCTTCTCAGGTTAGTAATGAACTAAAGAGTGAATATGTTCATGCTCCATGGGAGGAACAATCAAGCATGTCCTTTCTCCCTGCATTTAGCATTGGTATATTGTAAATTACAAGGTTGCATTCTTCTCACATGTGTGTGGCAGGAGCTAAGCATTTAAGTTTCTGCAAAAACCAGAAGATATTTTTATGTCTGGATTCATAGCACAGATGTCAACATAACTTACTCTCACCAATTCTTAAAAAAATGAATAGACATGGATTTGGTTGCACTCAGAGGGATAATACTTTCTCACCTCTGTCTTTTAGCTGTTTGGTGTATCATTGAGCCAACTGTGAAATGCTTGGCTACCATAACTGCACACAAGCAACTATTTTACAGTTGAACGTACACTGAATCATCACAGATTAAATTATTTATCTCATATATGCATTCATGGATGGTGATTCACTAAAATATCAGGGTAGCGGAAGTGATATCACATCCTTTGACCCTAATGACATCCCAGAAGTGACTTACCCTTTGACTCTGAATCCTTCCAGGAAGACATGTCACGTGACCCTAACACGGATGACATCATATTTGACATTGCTGAAGTTCCATATTATCTTCATGATTAATGTGAAACCACAACACAGACAAGTGTCTGTCTTAAATACACTTATAGTACGGTGCTAACGCGATCTTTGAAAGTGCTGGGGAATAATGTTGCCCTAAACTGTAGCTAATGAGGAAAGCAAGTGAGGAAAATTTATAGAATGGGCTAGGTGGGTTTCTGCCCTCGAAACAATGTTGTTAATAATGTATTTGAAGCACAATTTCACACAACCTTATTTAAACGCCATAGGCTCTGAAAAGACACACATGAAGTTATTTTGTAGAATGGTAAGCAAATAAAATTTCACCCTCCCAAGGAGTTTATACAAGTTTGTTCAAAATGTGCTATTGGTTACAATATGCCAGTGCCAGAATGTTGGTATTCATTCTGTCCATGCAACACGAGTGATCCTTACACCAGCATTATGCCATGGATGCTCCTATGGATGCTCCTATGCCAATAATGTCCTCAACTATGCTGCCATTTTTCAATGGGTGACCCATATACCACGAATTACATCTAGTATGCCAGTATCAGTATTTAGCTTTTACCATGGCTGGCCATAATGCCAAGAATTACTTCCAGTATGCTAGTGCCAGTACTTTGTTGTGAGAGCCTCTGTACAACTAAATCACCTTCAGTATTCCACAGCCAGCTACAAGCCTTCAAACATAGCACTACTTTCTCATTCACACTCACTTAAATGTATTCATTCACACACTTATACTCACCCATCCTCACTTTCACTTATTCATTCTCACACAATCACTCATTTATTTATTCTCACTCTCTTGGCATCATTTACTCATCCACTCATTCTCACTTGTTTTCAGTCATTCTTACTTTAGCACATATTTTCTCACCCAGTCATACTCACTACCTCTCAATGTTAGACTCACTCACTCACTGTCTCACTTATTCTCACTCACTCTCTACACTCATATGCACTCATTCCTGCAGTCACACTGACTCTTGCTCTCACTCATTCACAATTATTTTAACTTTTTCTTAATATACACATTCAGTTATGCTCTTCACTATCATTCAGACCCATTCTCACTCACACTCATTCTCACACTCTTTAACACTTCCTCACACTCATTCATATTCATCCTGGATAACTTACATTCATCTTTACTCTAACTCACACATCTCACTCACTGTGACTGACTCATACTCACTGACACTCAGTCTCACTCACTCACTCTCACTCACTATTCATTCTCACTCTTTTCAGTGACATGCACACCCCTACACCAAATGACACCCAAGTTCACACATATGCACAATTTCTAACATAAACATACTCTCATCTGCAAGCCTACACACAACTGGCATTTAAGATTATTTTTTACTTACCTTAGATGCCAGTGAAGGCCCAGTTTCAGCTAAGTGTGCTTAATTGTTATTACACTAATAGTGAGTAATAGTGTTTTCACTACTGGTGTAATAGAAATAGGCTGAAAACAAGGAAGGATAGACCTCAGATGCCTCTGGGTTCTTGGCAATGATTTTGTCACCTCTAAGGCCAGGGGGAACAAATATATCACGGGGGTCGCAGTTGCGACCCCCCTAAATGACACACATGCATGCATTTTATATAAGGAACAGTTTTTATTTTTTGCTTTTATCACTGCAGCATGCTTTTTATGTTTTGGCCGGGACTGAGAAAGCCTCCTTTGTTTTATACATTGCTATTTCACCTCTGTCTTTTCTTTGGACATTGCATGCATGTTTATTTCCTATTGTTTTTCCCTCTCCAGATGTTCTTTTAAAATATTTCTCCTTTTTAATTTTACCTTTGCAGCTTTGCCTTTTCATCCTTCTTTCCATTTCTATCTTTTGCCTCAGTTTCTCTGATCCTGTCTCCTTCCCCACACTTTAGCACTTTTCTTTCTTCACATTGTCGTCCGGGTAATGCACCCTTCTTTCCGCTGGTCTTTGCCCATGCTTATCTCAGCCACTCTCTCGCTATCTCCTTACTTGTTCTCCTTCTCACTGCACTTCCATGTCTGCATCTCCGTCGTTGTCTCTCACCCTCTCCGTCTCCCTGCTCTCTTTCATTTTAATCTCTCTTCTCCTCCTTCTTTAAGTCTTGCCTGTTTCAGTGCACGCGCTGTCTGTTGTAAGAGGTATTGTTAACCACAGTGAGCTTAGAGACAACCCATTGCTTACCATTGTTGACTTAAATGTCACTTTCATTTGCTTGCTTCTTATTTGTCAGCATGTGTTGGCTTACCTTACTCCTCAAGTGCCTGCCCCTTCCCTGGAGCATGGATGTATTACTGTAACATTACACTGCTTGCTTTTTCAGGCACTGCTTTTTAGGTCGAGGGCGCAAGCGCTTTTACCTGTTGGAAGTATAGTGGGCTTTTAACCATGCCCACCTCATGCCCATCACTCTCATTCGTTCATGGGTTTGCGTTTAAAAAATCACTTGATGTCAATGGTAAGTGCTTTACATTTGTCCCGCCTTGGGGCGATTTGGTTACCACCTTGGACGGTGGGAAACAGGGATAATTGCACAATTTTCAGGGATAATTGCACACTTGCCGATTTACTTCAGCGTGGACAAAATACTTTTTACTTTTGCCTGCGTTCCGTGGCTACTAAGGCACTCACAGTGCTCAGAGTGAGAACGTGATCAGCGGTATCATTTTTACATTGTATGCACTCTGAACTGTTTAGTACACGTTCTTTGCAGCAGGCATATTAACCCTGTGCGCTGCCTTAAGATGACTTCAAGCTTCCATTAGACAAAAGTACATTCTCTTTCCAGGAAGAACATAAATTGCCAGAGTTATTTTGACACTGTAACATTACATGCACTTTGTAATTTGCCTAGTACACGTTCTTTGCAGCAGGCGCATTAACCATGTGCGTTGCCTTATGATGACTCAAGTTTCCACTAGACAAAAGTATGTTTCCTCTCCAGAAAAAGCATAACTCGCTAGTTATTTTGACATTTTTACATTACATGCACTTTGTGATTTGCCGATTACACATTCTTTGCAGCAGGCACATTAACCCTCTGCGCTACCTTATGATGAATCCAAGCTTCCACTAAGACAAAAGTATGCTCTCTCTCCAGAAAGAACATTAACCCTCTGTGCTACCTCATAATGAGTTCAAGCTTTCATTAGACAAAAGTATGTTCTCTGTCCAAAGAGAACATTAATCGCAGAGTTATTTTGGAATGTTTACATTATATGCATTCTGATCTGCTTAGTACACATTCTTTGTAGCACACACATTCATTCTGGGACTTGTAGTTATACTTTTATAACGTGATACACGCCGGAAACCAGCCTTTGGAGTAGTATTTGTAGAGTTGTCTAGGTCCCTAGTTCGATGCATGATTCACTCATTTAGTGTATGTTTCTGCTTTGCATTCTGGGACTTGTAGTTTTATTTTTATAATGTGATGCAAATACAAAGCAGAAACCTGACTAGATGAACTACTCATGTTTGAGTATGTAAAACTTGAGCTGTATGTGCTTGTGTGTATAAAACTAACCTTGAGGAGAGCGTACATTTGATTATGCTGTACAGTGGTCAATATTCTATAACTAAGATTTCAGTTTAAGATTGACTGAGGATCATTGATATCATGTGAGGTGGCTCTCCTCAAGTGTGTGAAAAATCATGGGCATTTTGTCCGACTCTCCAGACTGCAGTAAAGGGACAGTGATGTAGTAAGCATGCATTCTTGGAGTACAATTATTTATTCATTGCCCTATGGGCAATGTCGCCTGTACCAACTACCAAGTAAATATGTTTTGCACCTGAGAGTAGTTTGTGTTTTAAGAGCCTTATTTAAAACATATTCCAGTAGGCCTACCAGCTTTTTAGTTATATGCAGGGCCACTGGAATTATGTGTCAGAAGGACCAGAATATGTGGCATAGTTGACCAATTAATGTGAAAAAAGTCCAGTTATGTATTTACAATTCCAGTAGCTCCAACTCAGGTAAATGCAAGACTTATTGCATTGCAAATGCTTTGTTTCTTTTTGTTTAGGCATTCTAGGGATTGCAGGTATTTTCCTCCTGTCTCTCTAGTACACTTCTCTTCCACTGTTTGCTCTTCTTTCTCACCCTGTGTTTCTCCCGTCCTCCTCTGTGCTTGTCCTTGCCCTTGTGCTTCTACCTCCTCCCAGCTCAAAATGCTGACTCTCCCACCCGGTGTATAAAAACCTCTTGTGTTTGATTTCATAGACTGTAATGTTGCTCCATGTATAATAAGACTCTAACCCACTTCTAGGGTGCACTTGACAACTGATTTGCATTAAGCCTCTTAATGGCATTGTCATTAGGGCGGTGGGCATAACAGTTTTTTTAAGTTAATGTTTAAAACCTTTAACTTTAATACAATACAATGTAGTGATATCATCTGATGTACAAAGGTGAAACAATTCAGCATGCAAAAGAAAATGTATATTTTTTAATTTTGAAGAGTCCTTCTTATATTTTTACATGATGTCTGTTGTACGATTTACCAGTCATACATTTCCATGGCTCAGCTCATGCATGGGCTCTTGGCGCTAGCTCAATGACAAAGTATCAAGTACAAAAATATTGACACACAAAAATATTGCTAAAAATATTGTTATCATGAATATTGTCTTACTATATTTATTATATGAACAAATAATATTATGACAAAAATATTGTGAAAGAAAATATTGTCAAAAAAAGTAAAAATATCGATTTTTAAAAAATATATTAAGACAGTAAACTAATCTGAAAATATCATAGTAAAACATAATGCAATGTAAGCAACATACTCGTATTCAACTATATGTATAAATAAATAAATATAGGTAGATAATACAGTAAATAAACAATTTTCCAAATACATTAAAATAGAAAAAGTCAATTTAAATTTAAACTCTTAAAAAATATTATGATAAACATATAGTTACCACTTTATATAATATATATCTTTTTATTCATTCAGACATTTCCAACATATTTCCAATAAAAAAATAGAAAAATAACACTAACAGTAAAACAATTATAAGAACATATATAAGAAAATATAACAATTAATTAATATAATATAATACATGTAAAATAAGTTTAAAACAGTTTTATCAAATAATATAAACCCTAAACAATAGATATATTAAAAAAATATAAATATACAATATCAAATAGGTTTAAAAAGCCAATAAATGTAGGTTACCAAACATTATATAAAATATTTAATTTCCAAAACATTATTTGACTGTTCCAACTCCATCCTAATAATCCGTGAGGTAAGGGTTATGTTTACTATTTCCATTCCAGTCTACGCAGCAGTAGAGAAAGTGTTGGACTGTGGAGGGGGTAGATATACTATTTCCACTCCGATCTAGGCAGCAGTAGGAAAAGTGTTGGATTCTTGGAGGGGGGAGGAGGGAGTGGGAAGTTGTATATATTATTCTCACTCCTCTCTAAGCAAGGGTTAGTATTGAACTATGGAGGAGTTAGAGTTACTATTTGCACTCCAATTAACATGAGAGGAGGGAAAGTTTGGGACGCAGGAAGGGTTAGATTTAATATACCCACCTCAATCGAGTCTAACAACAGTAGGAAAAATGTTGGACTCTAGAGGATTTAAATTACTGTTCACACTCTGATGTAACTAACAGTGCAGCAAATGTAGTACATGTTGTACAAAATATTTAAATACCTACATTCATATACAAAACTATTTCATATTATAAATGAAAAATAAATATTATATACTACTAAAATAATAAACACATAATAAAAATATAATTTACTTCCCTACCACTAAAAAGCACGAAAATTGCAAAAACGTAACTTGCTTATAAATACAACAATTTGTTAAAAATATTATTTTAACAAAAACAAACATTTTATAGACCTTATTATTAAATACAGTTAACACTAAATTATTCAATAAAACAAATGATGTGAATAATATTTGTAATAATAAAAACATACACACAAATAATTACCAATTGATCAATTAAATATTAATGACAATTTAACAAATACTATAATTCCAATGCCTTCCCATCCTATTCACCTTCAAAACCAACAACCCACTACTAAAATATACATTACTCACACAAATGTAAACATTTTACTATACTGTAAAATAAAAAAAATATTAAATTGAAAGAACAATTACAAAATAAAAACAATTTATATAAATCATCATCAATTACATAATTAGAAGGTAAAACTAATTAGCATTAAAATAAAATTATGCGTACACTTTAATTAACATTTCACCTTCATACCCCACCAAACCAGCAACCTGCTACTAAAGTTTAAATTACAAACAAAAATAAAAACATTTAAGTATGATGTAAAAATTTTAAAAAATAACATTCCAACAATTAAAAAACTAAAACAATTTAAATAATTAAAAATCAATTATATAATAAAACAAACACAAAATAGTTAGTTTTAATATATAATTGTTACTCATTTCAACAACTCCCCACCCTGCCCCCCAACAAAAGCAAGCAGCCCAGTGTTAAGAATTGTTAAATACACATAAAAAATAAAAAATTGACCTTAAATACAAAAATCACTATTGAACAATTTAATTATAAACCAGTTAAATTCTTAATGTACAATGCAATGATTAAATAACACTAACATTAAATTAATTGTAAGTTAAGTTATTCCCCATCCTATTGACCTACAAATTCAACAACCCTCTACTACGTTATAAATTACTGGCTCAATTAAAGAAAATAAATAGATCTTTTTAATCACAAACTATATTAAAAATATTAAGAATAATTATACTGATAACATTAACAACTACATAACTAAAATATTAAAAGGCACAAAAATATTTTTCACAACTATATTTTAGTAACCAATGTCAGATAAAAAATAGTATTTTATGGATCAATTCTGTTTATTACAATTTGTAGATCAGGAAAGACACAGCTGGATGCCTACAACCTTTTGCGCCGGCATCGTCAATTGCACATAGGATATATGTAACACAGCTTTGATGGCACAACCTGGAGGCCGGCAGCACAGCCAATCACAATGAAAACTGTAAATTAAATGAAAAGCAGTATAAAAGCACAAAGTAAAACTGGTCTCCTCCCCATTTCTTACCCATGTTGGCTCATCCCCTTGTCTATAACCCTGTGTATCAAGTGAAGGAGTTGCTAAGCCCCCTCTCCTGCCCAACTGTGAGATGTGAAGCTTTGGGCGTGAAGTACCAGGCCTGCACTCTACCCCAGCAGTCCTAAGACTTTTAAGTATGTGGGACATGTAATTTAATTGAATTCAGAAGACAGAATGTGTACGAAGGGCGTCATAGGGCGGTGAAGTCCACGGCCCGTTGCTCCGCTGCTAGTGAGAGCTTCTCCATCCCCAGCAGGTACCAAAGTTTATGCAGCCAAGAGATGTGGCTGGGAACTCTATCTGTGCCCCAGAGTGATAATATACTCTGATGGGCTGCTTGATGGCTAGAGCCATCTGACGACCACTGAGAGAGCACAGAGGGAATGTAAGTGGGTTAGACAGGCAGAGTATAATTCATGTCAGTATTCTGGGGATCTCTGTGTGAAATGCATTGTCAATTTCGTCTAAGATGCCACTCCAATATTGTTTCACCTGGGGGCAATGCCATAATAAGTGTATTAGTGTGACAGTGTTACCGCACCCTCTCCAGCAGGCATCCGGTTTGGAGTGGTCCCAGGTGTGTATCCCCACTGGGGTATAGTACCAGTACGAAGCAATTTTGTAGGCTGTTTCTGTGCCTTGTATGCGGTATAATGAGCCCTATAGTCTATGTCTCTCCATTCCTCATTCAATAACTCTCTCCCTGTCTCTGCCTCACACCTTCGCTGTCTCTTGGTTTTGGGTACCTTTGCTACAGTGGTTAGGTGCATGTAAATTTCAGAAATCAGTCGCTTGGCATCCTGTTTAAGCGTTATCCATTTTTCAAATGATGTGAGAGGTCTCGCTGCCAGGGGTCTGACTGAGGGCTGGAACACCCAATGCCTAACCTGCTGTAGATACATCATTCTGTCTGCCTCTAGAAGCCCATAGTCCTCTTTCAGGTGATCAAAAGGGATAATGCCTGTCCTACATAACTTCCGTTATGGGGTCCCAGACCATTACTTCAATAAGGTGGATTCCCTGTCGTTCAAACTACTATGGGCAGGGGGAGCACCCAGGATCACCCTGAGAGTTTTACAGAAATCCATATATGAGGGAGGCATCGCCCTGCCGAATATAAAAAAATACTATGAGGCGGCACATGTTAATGTGCTAAACGAATGGGCACATGCGGAATAGAACAATCCCGCATTCAGACAGGAAAGGGCAACTTTTAGGGATCACATCTATTTGCACATCCTTTATGGCGGCAAAATGCCACCAAATGCATGCCCAACAACTAAAACAGCAGTGGCGGTGTGGCAGAGGCTAACCTCGGAAATAGGCTGGAAGGGCAGACTTGCACCCAAAACATCACAGTGGGAGGGCTCCAAGCTGAAACCCGTTACGATACTGAAGGGGTTTTCAGGCTGGAATGACATCGGGCTTTCTAGCCTGGCTGATGTGTGGGGTGTGAATGGAGTGGTGCCCTTTACACACCTGTAACTAACATACAAGATGGCAGAGACACAATGGCTACGCTACACTCAGACACGCACTTAGATCATGCATCTCACCAGACACTGAAACACAAGATGAATCCCCTTTGGAAACCAGGCTACTTAATGGGGAAATAAGTAGAAAACTCACCTCGCTGACGTATAGCACCCTCATGGGGAACACACAAAAGGCTCTTTTGGACTTACAGTCTGATTGGGAACGGAACCTTGGGGAACTGGATGAGGAGGACTGGCAGGAAGCCCTGGCGCACCATGCAGGAGTAGCCATTAAAACCAGCTTTCGATTGATTCAACTGAAGTTCCTCCATAGAGTGTATTTCACCTGTACCTTACTCCATAAGATAGGCAAAACAGCAGAAGCACACTGCCTCAGAGATTGTGGTGCGGGGCACTTTCTTACACACACTGTGGACTTGCCCCTGCATCCGTCCTTTCTGGGAGGGAGTGGGAAGAACTTTGGAAGCTGCCACCGGAATAAACCGGTACTTGACACCAAAGATGGCACTCCTGGGAGTGTGGAAGGGTACTGATCACACATGTTATCAAAAATGCCTAATCAACCTGGGATGTATGGTGGCAAAACGGGATATGGTACAGAAATTGAGAACCGGCACCCCCCCCACAGAAAGGGAATGGGAAATGGGGTATTGAACATTGTAGAGTGCTGGAAAATGAGGTCTATAAGGGAGGGGGATGCACAAATACATTTGTGAAAATATGGGGAAATTGGGGACCTAGGATGGACATGTAGCAGGTCCTGTGGATGCCGTTGAGGATACCAACAAATATGTGGACTAGATAGACACAGAAAACATGGAAATGAGAACAGGTATATCCTGATCTGTGTGCTGGGTGTAGGGTGGAGGACAGAGAAGGGAGGGGTAGTGTCTAAGTTAAGTTAAGTTAAGTTACTATAATTTATATAATGTAAGCAAATCTGTGTCGAATAAGCTCTGTACTCTCTTGCATCCTCCGGCATGCCATCTACGAAAGCACTCTGGGATCAAGCCTCTGGCAAAGTCTGGATTGGCGCATATTGGTGTCTTAGGTGATAAGAAAAATGTTAGTCCACTTTTAGTAGAGACTGAGTCCCAGGCCCGAAATGTCGTGCTAGGGAAGGGGGAAGAATAAAGTCCCTTGGCCCTATATTTACGTGATAGCCAGGGTTCTTTCCAGATGTGGGACCCCGCCACAGCTTGATCCATAAAGCAACAGTGCTTTTCCGTGTATGGGCGACTCCATTCTATTAGGAATCGCAATTGGGTAGCCTGGTAGTATTTCGTAAGGCATGGGACTGCCAGACCCCCTTTCTCTTAGGCACATACAGGGTCTGCCTTTATGATCACAGAGTTTTCCCATCCCATATATATTTTAGGATTGCAGATTGCAGTGTTGTTAGTGTCTTAGTTGGCGTGGAAAGGGGGATCATTTGATAAATGTATAGAATGTGTGGTAGTACTGTCATTTTAATTGCTGCTACACAGCCCAGCCCAGGTAGAAAGTAGTCTATGCGAGTGTATCTTTTTGTTGCCGCTGAGTAGAAGGTGTAGTCCAGAGAGTTTGGGTTTACCTCCTGCCATATATCTGCCAGTCCACAGTCCCTAAGCCACAGAAGCCCTGCCGGGGAGAAAGTACCCGTCTGGCCACACCTGTGACCCGACTGACATAGATCATTGTCCATGACTAGGTTAAGGGCGCCCCCCACGAGGATCGCCATATCAGGAGTAGTCAGTGTCAGGGTGAGGGCTTGTATGATGAATGCTTCTTGTTTCATATTTGGGGCGTAGATTGTGGCCAGTGTGAAGTGGAATGAGCCCACCCTTGCTCTATATGCCAGATATCTGCCTTTTATGTTGTTTACTTTGGTGAGAAATTCCCCTGGGAATTATTTTGATACAAGGATCACCACTCCCCCATGTTTCGTGTGTGTGGAGGACCAATACTGTTGAGGGATTCACTTAGAGCTCATCCAAAAGACATCTTTGGACAAGAGGTGTGTTTCCTGTGGTAAGCAAATATGAATCTCAGTGCGCTCAAGTAGAGAGAGGATTCCCTACCTTTTTGCAGGGTTATTGAGGTCTCGGGCTTTGAGACTCACACATTTAAATGTCAAGTGTATTAAGAGACGGGGAGCGAATGTCACATGCAAACTATGAATAGAGGTGCGTTGGGTGTGGTGCAGGTGTTGGTGTTCACCAGATGCACAGTTCTTTCTACGTAAAGAGAAGGGGAAGAGTAAAACAAATAACGGTATAGCACAAAGGTGCAAGAGCAAATATGAAACAAAGTCCTCAATTCGAGGAAGTCGACGCCGAGGGTATCAATCTTGACTCAAGGGCGTCTGGCAGAGTTACTTAAACGGCTTGAGTGCTCCGCCGCCGCCGCAGGCCCAGTTGTCCCAGCATAGCAGACCGGGATCCCAAATTTAGGGGTAGGACATAGCCGCTGTGGTGACACTGTCTCTTGGTATCTATGTGCCTGTGCCAGAAGTGATGCTATCTAAGACTGCTTGTTGTGCCTGTGCTCACTGTCTGGATGATGGTCTATTGTGTTTACCTCCGCCGGACTGCTGGTTTCCATCTAGGCCACCTCCCAGGGGGGCCTCCGCTGATGTCCAGGCCTTTGAGTCCGAGGGATCCTCTGTCATTTCCAGAACCCATCGGGCCACCTTAATTGTCTTCACTTGGTGTAGCTGTCCATCCCAGCGAAATATAAGTCTAAATGGGTGTCCCCAGCCATATGAGATATTGTGAGACCGGAGATGATCTGTAATAGGTTTAAACTCCCTGCGCCGTTGCAGGGTGAGCAATGATAAGTCTTGAAATAGGAGTAGGGTGTGACCTCTGAACTGAACATGTTGTTGACTACGCACCTGCCAGAGAATATCCTCTTTAACCAGGAAGTTTTGTATGCACGCTAAGATGTCTGGGGGCCTCGACACACCTGGTGCCTCCTGGGTGCCCAGCTCTGTGTATGTAATCTAGTAGTATCTCTTTGTTGTCCTCGTGTCCTAGGATTGAGCGGAATTGGCAGTGGTGTACTCTCTAATGTCTTCACCTACGGCCCCAATTAGGGGCATCTCTGACTCTGATGTTATGGCGACGAGAGCAGTTTTCGAGGTGCTCTGACATTATCTGCAGTTTATCTTGCTGTTCCGGTAGTCGCAGAATCTCAAGCTGTATTTGCTCAATATCTTTGTCCCTCCTAATCTCGTTGTCCTCCAGACCCGAGACCCATTCCCTGATCGAGGTAAGATTGGAGCAAAGATTGCTTAGTTCCTGGGAGAGGTCTTTCCACAGACCTTGGAGATCAGTCTTTAAAAGTCAAACAGAGAGGTGACTGGTGTGAGCACACTATCAGCTGGTCCTCTGCTGTCAGCCACCAGTGGGGGCTGTGAGGTGCTGTCCATAGATTTGTTTTGTGCAGGTGCAGATCTAGTCAGCATCTTTCGGACTCACTGTTCCTTTCTGTGCTTCGAAGTAGCCATGGTCTAAGAATTGACCGATACTGCCCGGTATAGGTTTTACTTCAGGGAGCGTCAGCCTGTAGTCCGCCCTACATAAGGAGGTAGTCCCCCAAGTCTGCCTGCCTCCCTCGTGCTCCGGGCGTTTGCAATGAAGCTAAGCGGTTGCTCAAATGGGTGTTCAAGGTCTCTTCCCTGGGGAATCTTTCCAGAGCTCAGGCATCACTCTCGCTCCCCGGGAACACAAAGCGATCAATGGGGATCTTGAGAAGTTTCATGCTTCGTGCTCAGGTATACTCTAAAATTATGTTTGTGGCTTGTGTGTTCCTGGTTTCATCCAACTATTGTGGTTTGGCGAGACCGGTGCTGTCCGGCTACACTCCCGTCCTAAACCACGCCAGGGAGGATCTCGTCAGTGGCCATTGTGCCCTCCAAACAGGGGGTGGATTTAGGGACTCTCCTCCCCATCTTTTATTCCTTCAGTGACCAACCCACCACGATGGAGGCGGCAATACACCCCTGCCCAAGCCCCCCGTGGGGAGTACACCGCAGATACTGGGCTGTCGTGCGGTAAACTGCGCTGCACCAGGCCCGTCCACAGGCTCCTCCTCCTATATATTCTGGGGCACAGCCGGCTCCACTCCCTTGCACGCCATGCCCATTCTAGCAAAGGACATCTTCTAGGGCCCCTGAGGCCCTCCTGGCTGTGTCCTCAGTCCAGGGGCAGCAGCCCCACAGGCCCTGGCCCGAATTCTGCTCCAGTCGCAGGCTCGCCTCCTCTCTGCTGGAGCCCCCAGGGCCTAACACAGCACTCCTCAGAATGGCAGTCGCGTGGGGGGAGGCAACCCCGTGGCCTGGCCCACAAGCCGGGCCAGTTCCAGCTCCCGCCACTTATTGGCCCCTCACCTCTCAGTCTTCAACCCTGCCAACATTGTGCCACCAGTCAGATGCCCAAGGTCTCCCCAATCACTCACATCTGGTGCCAAGCTGTGGGCACAGCCGTCCCTCTGCTGGGCGGGCCTCTCGATATCCACAGCCCGCCGGAGTCCTGTTGAGGCGTGTGTGGGCCTTCTCTGTCCGCAGGCCGCCGGTCCTCCTCCTCTCTTCCACGAGGCAGTGCAAGCCCGTGGGCCCTGCAACAAGCTGTGCCTGCCGCTGGGATCGCCTTCGCCCCGTCGGCCCTGGCGTCCACTACCGGTCTTGTCACAGGAGGGGTGGCAGTATTGGCCCCCGGTGCCACTGGATTCCTCGGCTTTCGGTCCGGGCGGCAGAGAGCCCCAGCGACACATCCTCTCCTAACACCATCTTGTCCAAAAATATTATTTTAAACTGTATAATTTACAAAAAACTGTATTCTTTGCAACAGTATTTTGTGATATAATATTTCTGTGCTAACAATATTCTTAGACCAAGCCAGATCCTTGAATCATGCATGGCTCTCTAAATAAATGTTTTGACTTGCCAACCTCCAGTACTATATCAGCTTCTTCCAATCCTCTGCCTCTCCATCTCTCTCTTTCTCTTTCCTCCCCTCCCTCTCATTCCCTCGTTTTGACTCCCCTGTGATGGCTGATATTGTGCAGCCCAGGCATACTAAGAAAATATGTTGTGAAAGTTTGTCTCAAATTCAATTTGTCTTTGCTTCTCACTTAATAAATGCCAATGTCCAGCCAAAGGTAATTCTTTAAATAGGCATACATATTGAGCGTACAGTTTGCTCAATATTATAATTACATAAATATATATATATATATATTGAAGAATACTTGTGAATATCTAAAGTGCCCTGCTATTTAACAGAGTATGGTGTCCTTTAATATGAAATACCTCTAGTTACAATTTGTATGTTGTTTCATTGTATCAACTCCAGACGTAGAGAAGTAGAGCACATTAAACAAACGCCTTGAATTCAGTATATCAACTGCAATTTACACCCTTTAGCCAATCACTAAGCAACAAAAATATTTAAAGACATAACTTTGTTTTTTGGCTTTTAAAAGGCCTTCATTCTTCTGCAGAGATTATTTAAGGTGGAGTTTGTACCTTAAAAGTCAAGTCCTTCAATTTTAAGATTCTTCTAGTCCATGATCTCTGTGTATAATAACGGACCGGTAATATGGACTATTTCTGCTCCAAAGTTCTGGGTAATTCTCCTTATCTCAAAAAACATTAGGGCTCTTCGTCTGACACATAGTGCATACATAGCTGAACCAACAGTTATGAATCCAACAAAGACAAATAGAAAGGTCAGGCACGGGTGCTTCTTGGCGTGGCTCAGTATGGATGTAAGGTCTGTTCTCTGTCATTCCCCCTTGAAAGTACAACCTGATGAGGCCTCGTGGTCCTGCTAATATATCATAGGATCAGTCCACCTCCAGTTAGAATCACCCATTGTTTTTCTGTGGGGCCAGCTTCGTGATCAGTCAGAACCACTCAAGGTTTTGTTCATCACTTTTCTTACAGCAAACAGACATACAGTCAATTGATGTATGCATTGTATCTAGGAAGGCATACCACAACAAACACCTGATTTCTGCTAGGGATTCTAAGGCAGCTCGGAGTATTTGTGCTTTGGAACAAACATCCATTAAAAAACAAAAAAAACAACTGGATTAAACACAGTTTCTTTGGTAATGCGGGCGTTTGTGGTTACAAGTGTTTCAAAGTCCACAAGTGTCATGGCCTCCCATGGTTCCCCTGGTTTGTGGTTTCCAATTGTAACTACAGGATGGTAAACAGGCAAATCTTTTGCAAATGACTAGTAAAGGTCTGGGCTTGGCTAGTGCCAATAGAGTACTTAGACCTTACGGTGAAGGCTGTGGGTACTGGGCACACCTATCAGCCTCAACTCAGAACTAAGCAGTCACCACCAAGGAACCTCGCAGTTAGGGTTAGGACCACTATAGGAATTTCAAATTGTGATATCTTTAGATTAACAGTCACAGTTGGAAAAAACTGGGATTTTGTTTTGGTCCTTCTCCCAAATTTGTGCACCTTTTGGACAGGGTTTCTAGAAATCAGGAAGAAATACTTGTAATGTAGCTAAAGAAGTCCAAGATATGGTTCAACTACATGACTACTGGTTGTTAAATCATTGCATCATGGTCATAGGGGCCACTCAGTGTCTCCTGACAACCTCACAGTACACTGGAGGGGTGAGAGACCCAGCTTTCCGTCAGCAAAGCAGAGACGGTGTGCTGTGAAAAGCAGGGTGTCTTGGTGCACGTAACAGCTATCTATCTGGTACTATGGCATGAGCTTACGAGGCAATATCACAATTCCAGCCTGATCACTTACATTTCATTGTCACTTTCCCAGCTCACTGCACATGTGGCTGCACAGCAGTTGAGGCTTGAAATTATTTGAATCGGTATCGCAGTTTACTCCAGTATTGGAACTTACATAGATTCACATGTTTGAATCATTCCCCATTGTCGAAATGGGACTCCCTGATACCTTAGAAATGTAATGTCGTAGATATAGAACATAGAGGTCTTAGGCCTTTCATTTTAGTAACATATCCTAGTCAAAGTTAATATCAACACAATCAGGTGGCACCATCATAAAGAACACTCCTGAGAGAAGCTCCAGTCCCACAGATTTTCTACCACAAGTCATGCTAGGGAGTCTCCACTGAGCTCTGCTCAGTTTTCTTTGTTTAGAACTCTTCAGAAGAATTTTGTACATACTTTTTCTCTTCAAAATTACACCGATATACTCTACACTATTGTGTATCTGTGCTTTGGGTGTCTCAAACGTACTTTTAGTATGTCTGACGCACCTAGGAAGGGGCTCTTCAGACCCTGTGACACTTGTAGAAAGAAGAGGCTGCACATTGATGACTGTCATCAGGACTGCATATATTGTCTTTATCCTGCACATAAGACTAAAGACTGCAAGGTATGTTGTATGTTTTTCTCTGAAACCATGAGAGACCATAAAGTACTGTTACTTCTATGGCTGCAAAAGCTCAAAACCAGAGAAAATCCTGTCTCTGATGAGGAGAGTGACACTTCATCTATGTCTTCCTCTAAAACGCCTCTCAAGAGAGTTATGGATAATCCTGCAGCTTATTTGTTTCATGAGCCACCAAAAAAGATATCCAAAAAGACCTGTCAGGTCTCTTATAAACACTGCAGCCCATCCAAGTTACCTCATTAAAGTGACCTTCCCTCAGGACGAAAAGGGAAAAAGGAATCATGTTCCTCCTCTCCTCCAAAAGACTTCAAAAATCAACTTCTGAGCTCCCAACACCTCTACTTAAGGTGAAGAACACATTCAAGAAGGCTTCTTCTGCTCCGCTGACGGATGGCTCTTAGACAGCATCTCCATTGATGAGAAAATCGTTGTTGACGAGGACTGTCACAGAAGCATCGAGGCCATCGACAGCCAACACTGTCACAGTGTTGATGGCGGCATCTTCTTAGTTGACGACCTCATCGTCAACCAGCTGTACACTTCATCAATCCACAATAAGGATTACCTTCTCATTGACGCTCCCATCGATGATGCTCCCGTTGATGATGACGACATCACCGTCAATTGTGGTTTTCCCTTCAACAGTACCTACCCCTTCAACGGTGATTCCCTCGTTGACGATGAGAGAAGCCATCAATCATGTTGAAGCTATTATCATCGACGACCTTATTAACAACCTTGACGATGGCCACAGAAAACAATTTTGTGGAGCAGAGATTACGTCAAAAAATGCTCTCACCAGCTCGTATATCTCCAAGTAAGTTGCCTTCACTGCTGCCTTTTCACCTCATGGACGACTTAGACTCTGAAGATGATAGCCTCTTAGGTGCAGCACGTAGCCCTTCAGAGCTTCATGTCAAATGCCTGGATGACTCAGATGAGAGCGAATACTATGAACAAGAGTATTATGCCCCTCAAGAGCACTATTCACACCCTCAAAAATAACAAGACATGGTATGTCTTCTATCAGCACTTGTATCAGACTTACAGTTCATACAGTCAGATTACAGAAAAAGGTTTCCTTCAGTGTCTACTCCTTTTCAACATAGTTCAGCTACAACAGCTTCAGTGCCTCTTCAGCCACCAACTCCTCTGCAAATGCAACAATTGCCTCCGCCTCCACCAGTAGTCCATTCTTCACAAGTAGCACAATTACGCGATCCCACCTCATCTGAGGTGTAAAGAGAAGAAGGTGAACTCCATGACTACAATGATGAGTAGGATGACTGTGTTTTGCCAACACCTTCATCTCCGTCATGGCCCCCGTGGATTCTCCTTTGGAGGACAAAGGAGGTTTTTACAACCTCTTAGAAAGAACAGCAACACATTTTGAGTTGCTATGCCTGCAAAACCTAACGACTGCTTCCTTTATGATTTCAAGGAACCTTTTGGAAAACTGTCAGAGCCGTGCCCATCATTGATTACATTTGGGAAGAGGGCCTAAAGGTTATGCACACTCCAGCATCAGTCGCAGCAGTATTGCCACGACTCTATAAAAAATACAAGACCCGGGGGAAGCACCAGTCTGCCTAACGGCCCACCCCAAATCAGACTCCGTCATTTCTCAGGCAGCACAAAGAAGATTCAGACATGTATGCGCTCACAGTGAGAGCAGCAAATTCACTGGCTCTACTTGCCTGATGCGATTGTCAGATATGGTCCGATATTGCCCCATATCTGGACAGGCTTCCGGACAATATCAAGGGGGAAGCTAAGAAAGCTTTGCTAGAAAGTAAGTGTACATCGTCAGAGATAATCAATAGTACTATGGACATTGCTACCACTGGATTCAGGCAGCTGGCTGGGTCAGTGCTATTACACTAGTAAGGCTGGCTTAAAACTACTACTTTCAGTCCCTGACAGAACTGAGAGTAGCTTTACAGGCTCTATAACTTGGAAAGCTGAAAAAAATGTCTTTGGTAAGAATGGATGTGTATTCTAGATACTGGCAGATAATACTGAAACTCAAACACTCCATACTTGGGGGCATGAAGAGAGGGCAGTGGCACTAAAGGGGAGAAGATCTATTCCACAGGAACTGCACTCTAGTGAGGGATTCACAATGTTGTATTTGGATATCCCTCTAACATGGATCTCAGCCATTGATTAGGATCGGCTGTTCGGTTGCTGAAGACTTATTGTGGACTTACCAAGAATAACAGGGGCTTGGAGCCCATCCACTTTTTACCATTGGTTGGCTTTCCTGCCACTCTCTTATGCCTGCTTATTCATGTTCCAGCTTGTCAGTCTTGTGTGCGTCCCTCCAATTAAGATTTTCCTCTTTACCGTCTCTTTTGACTGGCTGTCTTCTATGCATTTACTGCTTGCTTTTCAAGCACTACTTTTTTTCCTTTTGGATTAAGCATTCTTTGAGAGTTTTCCAGCTGTCTGCCTTGTGTACTTCTCTCTGTCTCCACTCAGTGTTGCTCTTATTCTCATGTGCTTTTCCCAGCATTCATTTTGTGCTTGTGTACTTCCCTTCGTTGCTTTGTTGCCTGTGTGCTTCTCCTTTTTTTGTCTACAGGGCTCTCTCACTTGTTGCTTCTTTTTCTGCCCTCCCCTCCATGGTGCTTCCCCACCTGCTCCCTCCCTCTGTCTTGTCCATTGCTTCTTCTCCTCACCCATGTCCTAATTGCTACTTCAGTTGCCCCCTCCCCACACTCCTGTGGGGCTGCTCCACCACACCTGCACCCTCTGGGTTGGTTCCTCTCATCCCAGTCCTCTGTGTTGTTCCCATCAACACATGCCCTCCATTTTGCTTCCCTCCCTCATACTTAACAAAAAATGAAAAACGTGTTTGTGCTACTATTTGTTTTGTATTTACAATCCAACTCTGTAAATAAAAATAAAAAACACTTGTGTCATTTTGTAGGCATGTGCATGCATGATATGGGCGCCTACAAAATTAGGTAACCGCTTGCCACAGTGCCTGTCTGGTGTGCTAAAGACATCTTGGGGACTTTCAGAAAGTTGACCTAGGAATGCATGCCTCCTGTTGATTACCATTGGCGGTGTGGTTTGTAACTCATATTGTCTGGCTTTCTATTTGCTGGCTTTATTTGCATTAGGCTCTCCAGGTTCAGTTTGTCCCTCCCATTGCATAAACCATTTTTACTCTATCCATATACCAGGGGTAGGACATAGGTTTTTTCTAGCACATGACAACATTTAAATGAACTGTGTAAGTATTTCAGAGTGTATCAGAATTAGTAACAAGAATGAAGCACATTTTTTGTTATTTCTGAAGTGTGTTCGAAACGAATACTTTAATATGATCAAAACAAATCATTACTCTAGGTGATGCAATTTCTAAACTTTTTCGTTTGTTCACTTTATAGTTTTATTAGGAAAAAAACTGTGGGGCATATTTATACTCCGTTTGCGCCAAATTTGCGTCATTTTTTTCGACGCAAATTCGGCGCAAAACTAACGCCATATTTATACTTTGGCGTTAGACGCGTCTAGCGCCAAAGTAGGAGTAAAGAGCGTAATTTTTTTGCGTGAACGCCTTCCTTGCGTTAATGAGATGCAAGGTAGGCGTTCCCGTCCAAAAAAATGACTGCGACGCAAATGCGTCGTATTCATACTCCCGGGCAAAAATCACGCCCGGGAGTGGGCGGGTCAAAAAACCCCGCATTTGCGCCTCTTTTTAACGCCTGGGTCAGGGCAGGCGTTAAGGGACCTGTGGGCTCAAAATGAGCCCACAGCTGCCCTCCCATGCCCCCAGGGACACCCCCTGCCACCTTTGCCCACCCCAGGATGACACCCAAGGATGGAGGGACCCATCCCAGGGACATTCAGGTAAGTTCAGGTAAGTATATATATATTTTTTTTTATATTTTTTTTTTGGCATAGGGGGGCCTGATTTGTGCCCCCCTACATGCCTCAATGCCCAATGACCATGCCCAGGGGACATAAGTCCCCTGGGCATGGCCATTGGGCAAGGGGGCATGACTCCTGTCTTTACTAAGACAGGAGTCATGTAAATGGCGTCTGGGCGTTGTTAAAAATGGCGCAAATCGGGTGGAGGCGATTTTTTTGCGTCAACCTGACTTGCACCATTTTTAAGACGCCCTAACGCCATTTTTCCCTACGCCGGCGCTGCCTGGTGTACGTGGTTTTTTTCCACGCACACCAGGCAGCGCCGGTCTGCTTGCGCCGGCTAACGCCAGTCAATAAATACGGCGCCCGCATGGCGCTTCAGAATGGCGTTAGCCGGCGCAAAAATTTTGGACGCTAAACTGCGTTAGCGCAGTTTAGCGTCAAAAAGTATAAATACGGGCCTGTATGTCTGTGCAAATGTAATTGTCATTTCTGTTGAAAATGTGTTGCCTGTAATGGAACCATACCATGCATACTCCGTTCTACGCCACTCCACTCTACTCTGCACCACTCCAAACCACTGCACTCTACTCTGCACCACTCCACTT
The DNA here is from genome assembly GCF_031143425.1 of Pleurodeles waltl. Lineage (NCBI taxonomy): Eukaryota > Metazoa > Chordata > Amphibia > Caudata > Salamandridae > Pleurodeles > Pleurodeles waltl. The sequence continues at coordinate 399,671,807 of NC_090448.1, forward strand.
TACACCACGCCACTGCACTCTGCACCACTGCACACTGTCCCACTGCATTGTATGCCACTTCACGCAATGCCTCTCTACTCCACCCTATACCACTCTACTCTATGCCAGTGCACTTGTTGCAACTTTACTCAACACCACTGCACCCTTTGCCACTGCACTCTACATCAGTGCAGTCTGGGCCACAAAAATCTACTCTGCACAACTCCACTCTTTGCCACTGTACTCTATGCCAATACACTCTACACCAATACACTTTACTCTAATACTCAACTCTATTTCCCTGCACTCCACTCCACTCCACTCTAATCTACTTTGCACCATTTCACGCTATGCCATTGCACTCTACACCACTTTACTCTACACCACTAGACTCTATGCTACTCTATACAACTGCACTCTACCATGTACCACTCCATTCTCCGCCACTTCACACTACTCTGCAACAGTTGATTCTAAACCACAGCATTTTATGCCGCTCTACTCCACCCTGCCCCACTCAACTCTACGCCTCTCTGCTCTTAACTACTGCACTCTACACCAGTGCACTCTACACAACTGCACTCTGTCACTGCAGTCCTCTGCATCACTGTACTCTACACCATTTTACTCTGTTGCATTCTGAAACTACTCTGCAACATTGCACTTTCTGCCACTGAACTCTGCACTACTCCACTCTACACTATTCCACTCTATGCCACTGCACTCCATGGTACTACACTCTAGTCAGCACCACTCTGTGCTGCTCTACACCACTTTCTGCCACTGCACTCTATACAATTCTACTCTGCGCCACTGCCTTCTGCGTTACTCAACTCTATGCCACTCCACCCTGCACCACTTTATGCCACTACACTCTATGCCATGCTACTCTGCACCAGTCTGTTCTGTGCCATTCCACTCTTCACCATGCCACTCCACTCTACTACGCACCACTTCAATCTATGCCACTGCATTCTACGATGCTGCATTGTATGCCGCTGAACTTGAACCGGAGGTATTGAAGTGCTTTACATGAGCTCCAGTTACCTTACACAAGGGCACATTCATTTTGTGGTAGGCACAGGGAGATTAAGTGACTTGCCCAGAATCACAGGATGTTGAGCTGACGTCAGACTTGAACCTGTTTCCCCAGTTCCAAAGTCGGTACGTTCACACCAATGCTTGCGTTCACATTCTCACACCAAACTCGAGTGGAAGGTGTATCTTGTTATGAAGAACAACAACAACAATCAGGATGTACACCTCTTGCCGGCTGTCTCATGTCCTGCCCCTTCGCCCCGCTCCGCCCCTCTCCACATCACTCTTTCATGATCCTTCCCTCTGTCACCTCTCACTTACTTGTCAGCTCATCTTCATTTGGAGGGGTTTGCCCTCTTTTCAATAATATTCACCCTCCTAAAAAGCAGCATTCCTCCATAGAGGTTAGTGAGTCAGCCTCTTTGCAGTCCTACAACGCCGCCTAAAATGGTTTATCTTTCATTCACTCTAATGGGATCGCCTTCATAAATATCGGTCTTACCGTCGTTCACCACAAAATAGCTTGTCAGCTACGTTATTTCTTCTTATCTCCTGTGTACGCCCTCTCTCCCTCCAAGCCCCCTCTCTCTCCTACGCTGTACCCCTCCCTTCATCCCTCACCACCTGTATTACTCTCAGTTTCCGTCTTCTGTCTTTGCTGTTGCGCATCTCTCTCGCTCTCTCATTTTCTTTCCACTTCCCCATTCTGATCTCCCGCCTCGCACTCCCTCTCCCTGCCCCTGTCTCCCACCTCGCCCCCTCCCTTTGTCAAGCGTCTGAAGAGGTAGATCTCTTCATCAGAATTCTCCCTTGTAGGTGTAAGAAGTCTGCTCTGTCCCCATGGAGACGTGCGCGCCTCCATTGTTTGCACACTGCCATTCTTTCCGCTCTGAAAACATTTTTGATTTCGAGATTAAAGGTTTGCACGGAGCCCTTGGCATACGCAGACGGGCAACGACAGTCACTACTTACACTTTTTTTTTATATATATATATATATATAAGAAAAACTTATGTAGTTCTTAAAACAGAGCCTAAGAACACATCACATTTTGGTCTGGTACTTAGCAACATTCATTAGAGGTGAAAAAGAAAGGGAATAACACTTTCTTTCTAAAAAAAAATACCAACTTCAGGTATAGAAATGTTCAGTCTCCCCAATTCATCCCAGGTGAGTGTTATGAAGCGTTCCTCTTAGAAACAACAACTTTTTTTTCTGGCCTACTTTCCTTTACTGCATGTGTACTTGCAAACATTTTTCCAGGGGTCAAAACGTAAGGGCTAGAGTGTGACCAAGGGCGGTATTGATGCCATAAGGTTGAGGAGAGGAGATGTAAGGTGGTCATAGGGGAAGTCAAGCATGTACATGGTATGGACGGTGAGTCCTGGAGTTATTTACGGTTTAATTTCAAGCTGCCCTTTAAATTATGTCTCTAATCTCAATACTATGTAGTGCTATATCTTAGTCCCTATGCAGCTACTGCACCCTGGGGTAAATCTTCTCTTCTTGCTATCACTACCTTTGGTGAGCCAAGTGTACAACACAAGTAACTTGATTATTGCATAGGAATTAAATAGAATCTTAATCTTCATAATCTCCTCATTCATTTACTCATGTATCTGTAGACATTAGGAGTGCTTATAAACATGCTCATTAAAGGTAGTTTGTGCGTCAAAAAATAATTGAAAAAGACCCCCAACAAGTTATGCAATTCACTGAGGTTGGCAGACGCAAGCACCCAACCTCCACTGCAAGACATGAGACAATGGAAGGTTTAAACCATAACACTAGGAGACTTGCCACTGTATCCTCGATTTACCATTTTGCCAATGTGTGCTAGTTGTGCAATGTGTATTAAAAGTCTAGGTAGGTTCCATAATACAGTGTCATTTCTTTGATGAGAGAATTTCCTGAGTCACGCTGTTGGAATCACTCACACCCCATTTGTTGTGTAACAAGCAAGATGCAAACTACAGAACCAGTACACATTGTTAGTATTAATCCCGGTCTTCCCTTGTAATGAATTATATGCTTTCGGACAATAACCTTTTCAACATTTTTCTGCTCTTTTTTTTTTTTTACAGAGATAGAATGAACGTAAATCAAACAAAACACTGGCACTATGCATTTGATAAGAAAGCAGGGCTGTAACCTGACAATCATGTACTTATACCCATGTGGATAGGACACCTAGTCTCAATGTTCACTCACTAAAATGTGGGACAGTGAGAAAATCATGGACCTTGAAACAAGGGGTCCTGCAATGTAGTGTTGGTGCTCCTATTTCAACAAATTGATTGTGATCACCTAATGTCCTTTCTATGCCTCTGTCTCCTTAATTGCTATTATGAAATAAAGGGGCAGTGCCAAAAAAGGCTTGAGCCTAGCTCGAGCCACATACTGGCTCTTCTCAGATTTCTTTTGGATCCTTCAACCCATAACGTGCCGAGCCTTCATGTGACCTTTGGCAGCAAAACACGTTCTAAACTAATTTGCCAAGAACTGAAGACAAAGCATTAGCTTTTGATGTAAAACAAGAGAGAGATAAAGAGATACCCATGTAGTGGCTGAATTGAACAATGTGAAACCAGAAAACCTGTGACCAATCCTGGCTTTGCCACTTGACCTAATTTTGTGATCTTAGGCAATTGTTATATTTCAGTTTGCCTCCCATTTCTTCTTTCTCACATATGAGAGCACCTTGAACTACATGAGTCCAGGATGTTCACTGTGTAAAAAACGTATCTTGTGCTTAACAGGCTATAATGTTACTCCATATACAATAGCAACCTAGAACACATCGGAGGTGTACATGATAGCTGACTTACCTCATAGTTCGCTAATGGCATGTTCATCAGATGGGAGGAGGGCATGAATTTTTCTCTGTTCGAGTTTGAAAACGATCACTTCTAATAAATGGCATGGAATGCAATGATATAAATCTAATGTACTAAGTTGAAACACTTTGGAGAAATACACTTTTTTAGATTGACGTGGTGTTATCTATTTGGGCTTTTAACCACGCCCAACTCACGCCCATCGCTATTGCTTGTTCACGGGCTTGCCCTTCGAAAATCCTTTCTTATCATTGGTAAATGCTTTAAGTTTGTCCCTCCATGGGGCTGTTTGGTTACCGCCTTGGACATCGACCCTGTTACATGGCTAATTGCACTTTTGCTTTTGCGGTAGCCGCCTACAGCCAGGCGGATGTCAAAGTTCTGCCCACCATATTAAGACCCTGCAAACCGCCACCTTTTCCGGGGCGGCACCAACGCCAACAAAAGCCTAGTGGAAACAGAACACAAAAGTCAAAGGACTCACCATTGGAGACACAGGGAAGAACCACACCGCCATGGAACCCAAACTGCAAGTTTTCCCGATGATCTTCTACGTTATGCTCCACCTGGTACACCAACGCCGATGAAGACGACGACGGTGAGTACAGCCGCCTAGCACACATGGGAGGGTGGGAGGAAAAAGAGAGTGACATACACACGCACAACACACACCATTCACACACACACCACACACACAACCAGCTGCACTACAAAAACAATTTGACCCCGAAAATCTGCAGAATAATGCAAGGACAACAGGAATTGACGAAAGTGATTGTAAGCAGTTTAGCATCAAAATTAATAATCCGATTTGGCCATGAAACAGATAGGTACACTTGTATAAAAAAAGGGACACTGCCCAGTCCATAGTTCAAAGGGCCCACATGGCCACAGGGCACAGTCGAAGGCCCAACTCGAATCCTGAGCACATCCGGATAGAACTCTGCAGGGACATCAGTTTGCAAATACGCAGGCACCTCATGGGAGGGGCACCTCTGCCGGGTCAGGGAACAAGCCCACTGGTTCTGGAGGGGGCAACATACCCATTGCTTTGTCCTGTGGAGTGCATGGCCACAGTCTCTGGAGTGGGTGACTTGCCCACTGGTTCTGGAGGGGGCAACATGCACATTGCTTTGCCCTGCGGAGTGCATGGCCACAGTCTTTCAAATGGGTGACTTGCCCACTGGTTCTGGAGGGGGCAACATGCCCTTTGCTGTGTCCTGGGGAGTGCAAGGTCACAGTCTCTCAAGTGGGTGTCTTGCCCACTGGTCCTGTAGGGGGCAACATGCCCATTTCTTTGTCCTGGGGAGTGCAAGGCCACAGTCTCTCAAGTGGGTGTCTTGCCCACTGGTTCAGGAGGGGGCAACATGCCAATTGCTTTGTCCTGGGGAGTGCATGGCCACAGTCTCTGGAGTGGGTGAATACCCCACTGGTTCTGGAGGGGGCAGCCCGCACAGTAGCCACTGGAGGGTGGACTACATGGTGTCCGCCGGCGGTGATGGCTGAATGCTGGTGGTGGTTGGGGGAGGCTCCTGGGCAGCCCCTGTACTCACAGATGACTGCATGCTGGTGGTGGTTGGGGGAGCCTGCTGGGCAGCCCCTGCACTCTGTGATGGCTGCATGCTGGTGGTGGTTAGGGGAGGCTCCTGGGCAGCCCCTGCACTCTGTGATGGCTGCATGCTGGTGGTGGTTGGGGGAGGCTCCTGGGCAGCCCCTGCACTCATTGATGACAGCACATCCATGGCTGGCAGTGGGGGCCCTGTGACAGCTGGTGGTGGTGGCGGTGTTTGCCTGACAGCTTCCGCTGGCATAGAGTGCCTCTTGTGCTCCTGGACATGGGTTGGGGATCCTTTACCCTTCCTGGCAGGGGTGGATGGGTTCTTCCTCTCTGTGCCTGGTGGTGCAGGCTCCTTCCCCTTCCTCACAGTTCGTGCAGGCTCCTTCCCCTTCTTCCCAGCTGGTGCAGGCTCCTTCCCCTTCTTCACAGATGGTGCAGGCTCCTTCCCCTTCTTCACAGCTGGTGCCGGACTCTTCCCTTTTATCCCAGGTTGTGCTGCCTCCTTATCCTTCAGTGTTGTTGGCCTGGTATCCCTACCACCACGAGTAGATGGTACTACCACTGTCCCGTGGACTGTTTGGCTGAGGTGCTGGGCTGTGTCCTTGGTACCCTGCCCATACGTGCAGGACGGGTGGGGAGGGGTAGGGAAGAGTTCAATCTGGGAAAGGAAAAGCTTTTTAGGGACGTTGGTGGGGAGGAGGGAGGAGTTGAGGGAGTGGTCGTCGGAGGTGTATGTTTGCTGGATTTGGGTTGCAGGTACTTGGGCTGTATGCTGTTGTGAGGTGGATGGCTGTTGGGTGTCTGAGTACTTGCGTTTGTGTCTTTTAGGGGGGGGGACAGACACGGTGGGAGAGGACACAGGGGATGCATGCATGGATGTTGTGGAGGTGTCTGCCAGTGAGGTGCGTGTGTTCTGCTTGGTGTGGTGATGATGCTAGTAGTGGATATTGATGTAGTGCATGCAGGTGTGAGTGTGGATGTACTGGGTGGGAGGTGGAGGAGGAGGAGGAGGGGAGACAGTGGAGACAGTGGATGTTGTGTCTGCAACTGAATGGTGTTTGTGTGAGTGCCTGTGGGATGAAGTGTGGTGCTTGTGTTTGCCTGTGCCACTCTTGTGTGTTGTCTTGTGTGCATGCTCGTCTGCCTGTGTGCTTGGGATGGGTTAGGGTTAAGGAGAATGGGACTGGGAAGTGGAAGTTGGAGGGGGGAACGGTAGAAAGAGGGACAATGGCTGCCGTCAGAGAGAAGGCAAGAGCCTGAATCGATCTCTGTTGGGCTGCCAATCCACTGTGAATGCTCTCCAGGAATGCATTGCATTGCTGCATCTGGGATGCCAGCCCCTGGATGGCATTCACAATGGTTGATTGCTGTACAGACATGGATCTCAGGAGCTCAATAGCCTCCTCACTCAGGGCAGCAGGGCTCACTGGGGCAGGGCCTGAGGTGCCTAGGGCGAAGGAGATGCCCACCCTCCTGGGTGAGGGGGCACAGGCAACTCGCTGAGGGGCTACTGGGACGGTGGTGCCGGTAGGGGAGCTCCCATCAGAGGAGGTATCAGAGTCTGTGTTGTCCCCTCCAGTCTCCACCGGTTCCCTCAGCGTAGGTGGACTCTGCCTCCAGGGTCCTGTGGGATGCAGCTCTCTCTGTTGCCGGTGCCTCTGCTCCTCCACCAGATGATGCTAATGGACATAAGAAAAGGATGACAAAATAAGAAAGGGGGGAGAGAGACAAAGAATACACTGGGTCAGTGACTGCACCAACACTACCGTTGGCGTACACAGCACCCCCACACACAGGGAACAGGCCTACGCATTATGCATTGCACTACAAGTGAAATGGCTAGTCACCAAGGCATGAGGAGGGGCACACACCACCAACTGCAGCACACCAGGGACCCACGCAGCCCTGCCCTGTAGTTAATACTAACAAGCTTGGTAAGCAGTATTTTCCATTCAAACTCATAGCCTCCAGAGGACCTACGCTGCTATGTCTGGCCTGGCCTAGGGGCACCCACTGACACACAACCACCACCTAGATACCACCCCACCAGCTGTAAGTTGTAATGATAGCCACTGTACTCACCCCCTTGTGGCTGCTGTGATGTCCTCAAGTGCCCATCCAGCTCAGGGTAGGCCACCGCCAGTATGTGGGCCATCAGGGGGGTCAGGGTCTGACTGGCACCCCTTCCTCGTTGGGAGGCCATCCCCAGCTGGGCCACCGCGGTCTTTAGTGCCCAGCGTCTCAGGTCCTCCCACCGTTTCCGACAGTGGGTGCTCCGCACCTTCTACACCCCAACCTGGCATCTCCGCTCCGCTGACCTCGCCCACGCGTCCGCAGAACTACAACCGGCGGTAGACCATTCTCACATCTCACCGCCAAAACTTGGAACACTCTTCCAACCCACCTGCGGCAGACCAAAGACCTCCTTACCTTCAGGAAACTTCTCAAGACCTGGCTGTTCGAGCAGTAGCAGCACCTCCCCCCCTCCTTCTCCCCTTCCCCTCCTCAGCACCTTGAGATCCTCACGGGTGAGTAGTGCGCTTTACAAATCCCCAGATTGATTGATTGGTAGACCCCCAGGGTCCGCACGTCCTTGGCAATGGCACGCCATATTCCCTTCTTTTGATGGGCGCTGACCTGCAGAGGCAATACAGACAGGAGAACACCATTAGACAAACAGTCCAGCCTGTCACACAAACGGCCCACCATACCCGTTTGCATCACCGGCACACACATAGCCCAGCGCACAACATGTACACCGCCAAGAGGACATCCACCCACCCCCCTTACACAATGCCTTCACACACAACTCCATGCATTCATGCCACATGCATCGTGGCCACAGTGTACTCACCTGTTGGTCTGGAGGCCCATACAGCAGTCCGTACTGGGGTAGGATCCCATTCACCAGTCGCTCCAACTCCTCCAAAGTGAAGGCTGGGGCCCTTTTCCCAGTCACACAGGTTCCAGACACAGGTCACAGCAGCACATGCAGTGTAGGTCCACTCCTATGGAAGCTCAGGAAACAAGTGAGGAATGTGAAATAAAATGGCAGTCACGTCCGCGACAGTGCATACCTTCACCGCCGGTGTAGATGCCTTTTGGCCACTATACCCCATAGGGCCCAATATAAACCAATGAGGAATCGCACGGCGGTTCACAGCCGCCACGGCAAACAATGTCGGCGGCATTACCTCACTTCTGCCTGTCCCTCCACACAGGACAGGGGGTCGCCGTTTCAAGGGGGGGTGAACAGGCCTATCGATTATTCCTGTTTCACAGGATATATAGGCACATACTTTTAAATTACACTGTCCCAAAACATGACTGCACGATGTGGACTGCTGTTGTGGTATCGTTGTTCAAAATGTGACAGCCTACTCACTCTTGTGTCCCTTAGATACCTACTGCTGCGGATGAATAGGCGATGGAGACATACCCCTGTGTACAGACCCCTGGTGGACTTGGCTACACTGGAGGACAGGTACATTATACTCACCTATAGACTGGACAGGGCCACAATCACAGAGCTGTGTGCCCAGTTGGAGCCTGACCAGTTCTCAGCTATCCGTCATCACACTGGGATCTCCCCTCTTGTGCAGGTTCAGTCTGTGCTCCATTTCCTGGCAACTGGTTCTTTCCAAGTGACAGTGGGCTTGGCAGCAGGAATGTCACAGCCAATGTTCTCAATAGTGCTGGCAAGAGTATTGTCTGCCTTGATAAAACACATGTGCAGCTACAATGCTTTCCCCCAGGTGGAGGATTTTGCCACTGTGAAGGCAGGGTTTTATGCAATGGGACACATCCTCAATATAATTGGGGCGATTGACGGAACACATGTTGCATTTGTCCCCCCCCAGCAAAATGAACAGGTGTTCAGGAATCGTAAGAGTTTCCACTCCATGAATGTGCAGATGGTGTGCCTGGCTGACCAGTACATCTCTCACGTCAATGCTAATTATCCTGGGTCGGTGCATGATGCCTTTGTCTTAAGGAATAGCAGCATCCCAAATGTGATGTCCCACCTACAGAGGCACAGGGTGTGGCTAATAGGTGAGCCTTGGTTCCCACCCAGTATATGTTGATGTATGCCTATGCTGTTGGCCATATAGGACAGTGTGTGGCTAAATGTTATCCCTCAATATTTGCAGGTGACTCTGGTTACCCAAACCTATCATGGCTGCTGACCCCTGTGAGGAATGCCAGGACAAGGGAAGAAGAACGTTATAATGAGGCACTTGGGCGAACCAGAAGGATCATTGAAAGGACCTTTGGCCTCCTGAAGGCCAGGTTCAAGTGCCTCCATCTGACAGGTGGATCCCTGTGCTACTCACCCAAGAAGGTCTGCCAGATAGTAGTGGCATGCTGCATGTTGCACAACCTGATCCTCAGAGGTCAGGTACCTTTTCTGCAGGAGGAGGAGACCGGAGATGCCCCTGTGGCAGCAGTGGACCCTGAGGACAGTGAGGATGAGGAGGCAGAGGATGAGGATATGGACAACAGAACATTGGGGATACGTCAGTAGTTCCAATGACATACAGGTGAGATGGTGCAACTTCACAATTCAATGACTATTGTTGTATTCTGTGTTGTGTGGGCATGCTGGCATTTCCCTTGTCTTTCCCCTACTTACTGTTACCTATGGATATCCATTTTACATATGTTTGTGATATGACAACATTGTCATGATGTGATCACAACAGCCAGCAACAATTCTATGCTCATACTATGTACAGTTCATTTGCAATGGTTGTAGCTGTTTCAATCAATACAAGTTTGCAATACATGAAATACTAGTAGTCGAGTTTTATACAAGGGTGTTTATTGTTGTGCTAAAATATAGAGGGGAAAGTGCAATGGAATGGGGTGATGATGGAGGAACCTCCATGGTATTGTTCCAGTCTGTTTGTAGCACAGGTGCAGTGTCCATGGGAACATAGGAAGGGGAGCAATGGCAGTTCAAGGTGGACAAGGTGACTGAGTGTGACACCAGGGGGACAATCAGGACAGTCTCATTTCTTGGCGGTGGTCTTGGCAAGTGATTCTGGCTTCTGTCTGGTTCGCAGGGAACATTTGCAGGGTGATTCACCTTCTGCAGGGGGAAGGGTGCTGGTGGCCTGTGGGTCCTCCTGTGGCGGGGCCTCCTGGCCACTAGCGGCAGCAGAAGTGGAGGGCTGTTCAGATGACTGGATAGTGGTAGGGGCCCGCTGATGTGCTGTTGCCTCCCTCATGATGTGGGCCTTGTCTGCCAGCACCCTTGCTATGGAGAGCAGGGTGTTGTTAATGGCCTGCAAGTCCTCCCTGAGCCCCTGATACTATCCCTTCTACAGCCGCCTGTTCTCCTGCACGTTGTCTAGGATCTGGCCCTTCATGTCCTGGGAATGTTGGTAGGCTCCCACGATCTCGGGGAGTGCCTCCTGGAGAGTCTGTTCCCTTCTCCTGTCCTCCCTCTGGCGCACGGCAGTCCTCCTAGTGTCCCTGTTGGCCTGTGCCTCTGTCCCCTGAACGGTGTGCCCACTGCCACTGACCACAGGTCCCTGATTGTCTTGTGGGCGAGGTGTGGCCTTTGGTCCCTGTACAGGTGGGCACACTGCTGATTGATGTGTCCCGGGGACAGAGGCATGGGTACACTGGGTGGGTGCTGTGGTGTTGGTTCCTGATGGGGGAGGCTCTGTGGTGGTCTGTGAGTGGGCTTGGGTGACTGGCTGTCCAGTGGTCCATGATGGGACAGGTAGGTCGTCCATATCCAGAAGTCCAGAGTTACTGTCATCACTGGGGCCTCTTCTGTTGGGGGACTGGATAGTGATGGCACTCCCTCTCCAGTGACATTGGCTGGGGTACCTGTGGGGATGTAAATGATATATTATGCTTCAGGTGTATGACATTTGTACTTCCGTAGCTTCCCCTCTATGGTTGGTGTTACCCTGTCAGCTTTTGCTTGTGAATGTTGGTGTATTGTGAAATTGTTAGTTTCCCTATGCTGTGCATGCTTTAGTGATGAGTGTCCATGCAGGGCTGGGATGGGTGTCCATGCATTTGTACAGCATGCAGGGCCTGGCATTGGGATTAGTGAGATGTGTTGGTGGAGTGTGTGGGATGTGGTGGAGTGAGGGTGTGGGTGTGAGATGGCATGCAGGTATGGGGGGTGATAATTGTTAAAAGTTGACTTACCAGTGTCCAGTCCTCCACCAACTCCGGCGAGTCCCTCAGGATGCGGTTTTGCCAGTACGTGCTCCTCCCTTGCTGTGAGTTGTGGGGAAGAAAGTGGGGTCCACCGCCAGTCCTCTGTATGGCGAGCTGGTGTTTTGATGCTATCGAACGTACGGTCCCCTGTAGGTCGTTCCACCTCTTCCTGATGTCGTCCCTTGTTCTTGGGTGTGTCCCACAGCATTGACCCTGTCCATGATTCCCCACCATAGCTCCATCTTCCTTGCTATAGATATTTTCTGCACCTGTGCTTCAAAGAGCTGTGGCTCTGCCCTGATGATTTTCTCCACCATGACCCTTAATTCCTCCTCAGTGAAACGGGGGTACCGTTGTGGTGCAATGGGTGTTGTGTGATGTGTGTTGGTGAGGGTGTGTTGTGTAATGTGGTGGGGTGTGTGATGTGGAGTGGGTGAGGTGTGTATGGGTGTATGTGGTGTGTGTGTCTAGTTGGCTCTGTGCTCTCCTTCTCAGTCTCCTGGTGGCAATTGTTGTATGTAAGGGATTGTGGGTAATGTGGGTGTGTGTTTTATAGTGGTGTGGGTGTGGTGTGTGTATGGTTGTCAGGTGTGTGTTTTTGGTATTGTCCAATGTAGTGTTGTTTTGAATGTGGGTGTCCATTCTGAACGCAGTGGTGTGTACCGCCAATGGTTTACCGCCGTTGAGTGTCCGCCGTGGTGGATGGGCATTGTTCTGTTGGCGTAACGGTGCAGGTTTTGGGAATGCCAGTTTATCACTGACCTTTGGTCTGGCGGATGTTTGTACGTGGCTGTATTCTGTTGGATTGGTGTGTGTGTGTCATAATAGGGTGAACAGATATTCACCAGCGTGGCGGTAAATTGGCGGCCGTTAGCGCAACGATAAGCAGGATTTACTGCCAGTGTCACAATGAGGGCCTATGTCTTTAAACATGAGGGCATAATGTTAAGTGGTGCAGGGCACCTTCTGTGCTTCTTTCCTTTATTTCAATTAACATAAATAAATGTTTGCTTTTATTTATAATTTTTCTGTCCGTGATCAGGAGGGCCGCAGTGTGCTCCAGGGCCAGACAATGAGGATCTCTGCTTCCTTGATGGTAGCCCATGTCCTGCGTCCTCCCAGTTATCAGCTTCCCTGCCTCTGGGGTCATGCAGCCCCCCCACTCTCAGGTCACAATAATAAATAAATATCAAAAAGCCACGTTTCCGAGATGTTAAAAATCTAAAGACACTTCACTCATTTTACCGCAGAGAAGCTAGTTTGCTTCTCCTTGTTCTGTGTTGGGGTCAGCATTACTTACTTTGTTTAAAAATTAGTTTGGTGTTTATTTATATAGGGCAGTCTTAGCCCTAGATGATAATGACGTGCTATACATAGTGCTTTCCACATGCAGGTTACATGAGCACAGATGTTCAGATTGCACATAGGAAAGGAGTTTTTCTTAGGAACTTGCTGCTTGCTGAAAGTCTGCCTAATTTTCATCCCACATCATACCTCCTTATTGTACCACCCTCTGCTCCCTGTCTATTTAACTATTGCAGGTTCTTGTTCATTCCTGCTGTCACCACTTGTCACTACGGGATAGATGTACTAATATACTGTTTTCAAAAACTCGCTGCAAATTACACACCGACTTCTTGCAATCAGTATCTGATTTTGCAAACCGACTTAGGTACTTATAGGTCACTTTGCTAGATCACCGTTAGCAGAGAGTTGCAGAATGACCTGCCTGATGAATATTAGGCAGATTGCAATTTGTCACCCCCTGCAACTCGCTACAAAGAGGGTTGTTGGCCCACAAGGAACAGCAGGCCACCATCCCTATGTTAGTATCGCCACACAGATTTTTTTAAAACGTCCTTTGTATATATATATGTTTGGGAAAACCTTAAAGGGTAACAAACAGTGCCACCCAGGACCACTGGCTACTCCCACCTTAGGTTGCCACCAGAGTTATGCTGCCACCACAGTTCCAAAAGGGGAAGAGTTCCCAAAGTGACCCCTTTTGCTATGCTAATCAGTTACCACCTTATTTAAAGTGCTGATAACTGGACAGTGGTTTGCAACTGAATTGTGGTTGAATACCACTGATACACTGCATACTATTTCATTTGAAAGGAACGCCCCTTTAACGCACTTTCAGAAATTGCATATGCTTGTTTTGTTTGTGTTGTTTACAAGATTGCGTTGTGCTTCTGCTAACAAAAGAGTGTGTGTCTGTGTGCATGTGTGTGCATGTGTGCTTGTGTGTGCAAATTTAGAAGATTTTGGTCACTTGTGGGATCCCCGTTGCTTATTAAAGTCCAGATTTTCACATTCTATTTAGTCATGATAACATATAACTAGAGACATCTCTTGGTACTAACATTTCAAGGTTTATAATGCCCTGATAGCACACCGACTGCCTGATTTCCATCGCTCATTTGGCATTTTTCTTTCAAAAAAAACCCCAATTCAGATCACTTAAAGGGACACGAGCCACTTAAAGAAATAAAATTAGTAATTCAGCGAATGTCATTGGGAGCATACTGTTGTCCCTTGTAGCACTGCCTGCTCTCACTAGTGCTGAGCACTAGAGCTGGTCTTTGCTCAAAGAGCGTCCAGGGTGAAACCTAATTTGAACCGCCCCTCCTTCATCCTCTTTAACAATCTGTGCGTTGAAAATATAGGAAGATTTTGGGGACAGGTGAGCAGGCAAGAGAAAGGAGAGCTGTGAGAAGTAAGCACTCAAAATGCCGACAAGGGAACACACGGTGGTGTAGATTGGTGTGGTAGATTGGAGTGGGGTACATTGAATTGGAGTATATGGGGACCGATGAGGGTAGAGTGGGGTAGTTTGGAGTAGGGTAGATTGGGGTAGACTGGAGTGGGGTAGATTGGGGTAGGTTGCAGTGGGTGGGGAGGTTAGTGTTGACTAGGTTAGATTGGGGTAGATTTTAGTGGGGTAGATAGGAGTGGGGAAGATCAGTGTAATTTGTGGAAGAATGGACTAGGGTACATCAAGGTATATTGCAGTGGAATTGGGTAGATTAGGGAAGAGTGGAGTGGGTGAATTGGGGTAGATTGGAGTGAGGTGGATTGCAGTGGAGTGGATTGAGGTAGATTAGGGTGGAGTGAAGTAGATTGGAGTGGAGGGAGTAGATTGGACTGGAGGGGATTGGGATAATTGTGTAGGGTAGATTGGAATGGGGTGGGGTAGAATGGAGTGGTTTGAAGTGAAAAGAGGTAGAATGGGGTAAATTGGAGTACATTGGAGTGGACTAGGGTGAAGTTGAGTGGGGTAGAGTGGTGTGAGGTAGATTGAGATGGGATGAGGTCGATTGGAGTGGGTAGATTGGAGCGGAGAGGGGTAGGTTTGAGTGGAGTGCAGTAGATTGGAGTAGGTTGGGATTGATTGGAGTGGCATGGATTGTGGTAGATTGGGTTAGATTAGATTAGATTAGATTGAGTGGAGTGGGTTGGAATAGAGTTGATTGGGATATTTTGTAGTGGAGTTGAGTAGATTGGGTAGACTGGAGTGGAGGTGGATAGATTCAGGTAGGGAGGGGTAGATTGAAGTATGGTAAATTGGAGTGGAGTGTGATAGATTGAGGTATATTGGAGTGGGGTAAGTGTTGTGGAGTAAAAGGGCAAAGAGTGGAGGGGCATAGAGTAGAGTGGTGTAGAATAGAGAGGTATAGAGTAGAGTGTCTTAGAGTAGAGGGGCGTAGAGTGGAGTGTCATAGAATAGAGTGGCATGGCGAAGAGTGGAAGGGCATAGAGTGGAGTAGAGTGTTGTAGAGTAGTGTAGAGTGTAGTTTGCATGGTGTGGTAGTGCACTGCAATTACAGGCAACCCATTTTTATTTGAAATGTCCATTATATTTACACAGATATACAGTTTTACTGTGCACATATGATAATGTGTGGAAATGTGATCACCTAGTGTATTGATATAATTTGATCATTGTAGGAAAGTACCCTCTTTCTTGGCAAGGTTACCCCCATTTCTGCCAGTTGTCAGTGTGTTTTACTGCTAACCAGGACCCCAGTCATTGTGCTCTCTCCTCTAAATTTGGTTGCTAGTAGCCTTTTCTTCCCACAATTGGCATACTGCCCCCCCCATATAAGTCCCTAGTATATGATACCGAGGTACCCAGGGCATTCAGGTTTCAGGGGATCCATATGGGCTGCAGAGGTTATTCTGCCATCCATAGAGAGCCCATGCAAAAGGTTCTGCAGGCCTGCCATTGCAGTCTGCGTGAACCAGGTGCACGCACCCAGTTTCACTATAGGTCACTGCACCAGGTCACTGTAAGTCACCCCTATAACAGGCCCTCCTAGTCCAGAGGGCAGGGTGAAGGTATCTGTATGTGAGGACACCCCACTAGCAGAGGTGCCCCCACGAACTCCAGGTTTGGGTTCACTTGCTTCTGAGTATAGGAGGTCGTCCTCCCAATACACCTTGTGCGTGCCACTGACACCCCCTATTTCTTGATGGACAGGTTGCTGTCTTAACCCTTCCAGTGTGGGACAGGTGTGCTTTTCCTACTGACCTTCTCCCTCCTGGCAGGCCCCCCTGCACCTTCAAGTTCAGCTGTATCAACTTTCAACTCTTCAGGTGTAGATTCTACCAAGGGAGCAGAGTCCTCCTCCTCAAAGGGGAAATGCTCACTGGAAGTTGGGGTAGGGGGCAACTTTTTGCCCGTTCTACCCTTAGCTTTGGGAGCCTCTTGGGCAATTGTTCCAGGCTCCAAGATTCCTTTTTCTTTTTGCTTTATAGCCTGAGACCTGGTCAAAGCAAAAATATACCCTGGGATGTGCAGCATTGCTGCATGGGCCCCTAACTCCACTTCAGCCCAAACTGAAGTCTCCAAGTCATTCCCCAAGAGACACTCTACGGGTACGTTTGTGGACACTACAACCTTCTTTGGGCCAGTAACCCCCTCCCCCAAGCGGAAATCAACAACTGCCATGGGGCAGCACACGGTGGTGTTGTGGCCGTCGGTCACTTGGTACTGATGACAATTAGGTGTTGCTAAAGGGACACCAGTTTTTCACTCACCATAGTGACACTGGCACCTTTGTCCCTGTAGGCCTCTCCCTGAACACCAGTTATCAAGGGCAGCTGCCTATACTTACCGATATTAAGGGGACAGGGAGCAAAGGTGGCCAAATCAATGCCCACATCTGAGACTAAAACAACCTCAGTAGTTTCCCTAACTAAGCCAGCCCCCACCACACTTCCTAAAGTGAGCCCACCTACACCCTTGGAATTGCTATTACTGCCTGACCCACTACTACTGTTGTTACTAGGGGCACTAGTGGTAGTGGCAGAGGCTGTAGTGGTGGGTGGTTTGGTGCTTTTCATAGGGAAGGAGCTGTCCCCTGGCCTATGGCCCTTGTTCATTAAGATATAGCACCAAGGCTTTTTGTTGTGGGAAGAGGATTTTGACCCACCCCTAGAGGAATTTTGAGGGCCTGATGAAGACTCTTTAGTTGTAGTTTTGTCCCCACCCTTGTCCTGAGACTTACCTGCTTCCTTTTTCTTGTCTTTGTCACCCCCAGTGTGAGCCTTTCTGCTCACCATTGTTCTGACTCACTTGTCTGTCTCCTTTCCCAATTCCTGAGGAGAGGTCAGATCTGAGTCTACCAAGTACTGGTGCAACAAATGAGACACACAGTTGTTCAGTATATGCTCTCATAAAATCAGATTGTAGAAGCTCTCATAATCACTGACTTTGCTACCATGTAACCAGCCCTCGAATGCCTTCACAGAGCAGTACACAAAATCTATTTCCTGGTCTCCCTAAACTTAATTCTGTACTGTTCAGTGGTAAAACCAAATCCATCTACCAGAGCAGACTTTAAAACTGTGTAATTGTGTAATTGTCAGCATCCTCCTCTCTAACAGTAAGAAGCCTATCCCTCCCCTTGTCAGAGAAGGGATAGCAGCCCACTGTCTCTGGGGGACCCTCTGAACTATGCAGGCCCTATCGAGAGCAGAGAACCACTTATGAATGTCATCCCACACTTTGTAGCAGGGACCAGCTTTACTATGGTTTCTTTAATCAAACGAGTCCTCCCTGACCCCAGGTTCTCTGAAACCAAATCTGCTGCTGCCACCATGGGGTGCTAATCCCGATCCCTGCCTCTCTCTCTCCACTGCCAAGGCCTCCCTGTCTAGGGCTAGCTGTTGCTGCTGTAGTCTCAGCTTGGCCTCCTCCAGGCTTAGTTTCCTAAGCTCCCTATCTATGGCGTCATCTGGAGTTGAGCAGTTTGTCCCCTCTGATACAGAGGTTACAGAGGTGACATGAGAGTGGAGGGAAGAGGATCTGTCCCTAGGCATAGTAACCCTCTGACCTAGTCCCCTAGGAACAAAGAGGGGGCTACTGACATGGCCACCTTTGGCACTACCTGTAGTGCTCCCAGCTACACTAGGGGATTTATTAGAGACCCTGTGATCCTCTGAGGGACACTCCTGACCATCTTCAATGTTCCGATCCTCTTTTTCTAACACTGTGGAGGGGTGAGGGGGGACTCTTCTTCCTCCTCCTCCTCCTGGCTACCAGCTTGTTCCTTCTCATCCTGGAAGAGCAGGTCAAGAATCAGAGCCTAATTAGGATTCCTCCCTGTCTTCAGGGCCCTACTCTTGCACACTTCCCTCAGTTCCTGGAAGGTGAGATCCTCATTGGGAGAATCCATGATCTGAGATGTGCTAGGTACTGGACGTGTTTGTGTTAGAGTGGTGTAGGGTGTGCCTAACCTCCCTAACTTCTAGTCTCTTTCTAGAGAAGTTTGGAGCAAGGGCTATGCCAGACCCCTCTCTTACCCAAACTTTAAGAAACTATCCCTGCTACTAAGTAAACGTGTAAATCTAACTAGTAAGTGGTCTTTCTTGCAGATTGCACCAAGTGAAAGAGTGGTAAGGCAATTGCAAGTGCTTATCCCACTGCTGCACTAAAAATGTAGGAAGTTGGCCTTGTGTGTGGTGGGTACCTATGGTACTTACACCTTATACCAGGTCCCCTCTTAGTGGAGTGTAGGCAGTGTCTAAACAACAGGTAAATACTCTATATATATGCACTAATCAACAGTAAGAGGCATAACAAAGTTAGAAAACAGTGTAAAATAGCATTAAGCAATAGTGGCCCTAAGGGGAGCCCAAACCATATACAAAGAAAGTGGAATGCAAACACATGGCACCCACCTAAGTAAGTAAATTGTGTAGAGGGGCGTTGGGAGTATTAGGAAACCACACAGGTAAGTAATGCAGTACCCCCCAGTGACCAGGAATGCAGGAGTAAAACACTGGATTTCCCCCAAACCACCCCAAAGGATGAAAAGAAGAAAAAGAAGACACCCAGAATAGACTGCAAGAAATCAGGCATGGATTACCAAAGATGGAGACCTGTGGAGAGAGGGAACCAAGTCCAGAAGTGTAGGGCAATTTGGTGCCCTCTGTGCTTGAACCAGTCCACACCGGTTCAGGGATCCCCAGTCCCTGCTCTGGTGTGAAACTGGACAATAGAAAGGGGAGTGAACACTCCCCTGTCCATCTCCACCCCAGGGGTGGTGCCCAGAGCTCCTCCAAAGGGTCCCTGGGTTCTGCCATCTTCATTCCAAGGTTGGCCGGAAACTTTGGGAACATCTGAGTGGCCATGCCAGGCAGGTGACATCAGAGGCACCCTCTGATAAGTAGTTACCTGGTTAGGTGACCAAGCACCCTCTTTAGGCTATGTAGAGTCTTCCTCTAGGATGGGTACTCAGATTCGGCTTGCAAGACTCCTCTGCAACCTCCGCTTCGACTTCTGACCACTGGAACCGCGACTGGACCCTCCAGAAACCGACAAATGCTACTAGAAGGAAGAAGTCTCTTCTGCAACTTTGTTTCCACATCTCCTGCCAGCTTTACAACATTTCCCTGGCCATGCATCTTTAGAAGACTCCAACTCTTCAGCCTGCACAAGAAGAAGAAGGAATCTCCCTTGGGGTGAAGGCATCACTTCCCTGCATCCGCAGGTACTTGGCTGCAACAACGAATGGCTGCATGGGTCTCCCCTCATCCCGAGTGGTGTGGATCCTGCATCACGGGTGGTGGTCCAGTGTGGTCCCCTTGGTACTCTCTTCCAGCTGTCGCACTTTGGTGGTTGTAAGTCCTTTCCACTCCATGCAAGAAAGCACTCCCGTGCACCACATCCTTTGCAGCTGCCAAGGCTTGTTTGCCTCACCTCCAAAGGGAACTTCAGGCAATGTGTATCTGCAGCCCCCAGCACTCCCTCCTGCAACTCCTGGGCCTCTGCGTCGTCCTCCTGCAACGTGGGAGCATCTTCTGTGGGCTGCTTTAGCAACTGCTGTGCCCCTGTCCTGTGGGACACCTGTGGGTGCTGCCTCTGCTCCTGTGGGCCTTTTGCGACGTGGAGGGTCCCCTGTGACTCCCCCTCCTGGACCCTGCAGGTCCCCAACAACACCTCTTCTCCTCTAACGCGAATTTGCCTTTGCCAAGGCTTGTTGGTGGAAATCCTTCACTGACACCCATCTGCAATCCAGCTTCCAGCCTGGGACACCTTTTGCATGCATCAGGAACTGTTCACCAGCTTCTCAACCAACTCCAAAAGGTACCTCTGGGTGGGTAGTATCTCCTACTCCACCTGGACTCCGCAGACACTTCTGTACTTTGTCCCCTTTCTCCACAGGTCTCCATCTTCGGTAATCCATTGCTGATTTCCTGAGGTCTGTTCTGGGTGTCTTCTTTTTCGTCTTTTCATCATTTGGGGTGGTTTGGGGGAAATCCAGTTTTACTCCTGCATTCCTGGTCACTGGGGTGTACTGCATTACTTACCTGTGTGGTTTCCTGGTACTCCCAGCTCCCCTCTACATGATTTACTTACCTAGGTGGGGGCCCTGTGTTTGCATTCCACTTTCTTATTATATGGTTTGTGCTCCCCCTAGGGTCACTATTGCTTATTGCTATTTTACACTGTTTTCTAACCTTTTTATCCCTCTTACTATTTATTACTGTGTGTATATATATATATATAAATATATATATAAATATATATATGTATATATAGATATATATATATATATATATATATATATATATATATATATATATATATATATATATATTGGAGGGTTGCCTCGCTAGTATTTTCTGGTACAGTGTGCCAAAAATAAAGAACCGTTATTTTTGTACAACCAAGTGTTTTCTTTCTTGTGAATAAGTGCTGTGTGACTGTAGTGGTATTGCATGACCTTTGCATGTCTCCTAGATAATCCTTGGCTGCTCTTCCACAACTACCTCTAGAGAGCCTAGCTTCTAGACACTGCCTACACTTGACTAAGAGGGGACACCTGGACCTGGTATAAGGTGTAACCACACACCAGGCGAGCTTCTTACAATCGTATTCAAATATTTGTTTCCACCACCCTTCAGAATTACAGAAAAAATGTGCTTGATTTGTACTTCCTGAATTCTTATATATTCGGAAGCATCATCACAGTTCATTTTGTTGTGTGCTAGAAAAAATAACTTCCTCCACCCTCTCCCCCACTCCTCTCACATGTGTACTCAGCAGGTTTGTCACATACATTCTCTCACCTTGAAGTCTGAGAAAAAAACAAAACACCAAGCTATTTCGGAAGACAGAGCCTGACATTTTACTTGTCTTTGAATGCACAGCAAATATGACAAAATAAGAACAAGATTCAAAGGCTTGTTTACAGAAGACGAGTACTCAGAAGGATACAGTAAACAAGGGATGCTCATGGGAGGGAGGAGCTCAAGCTGGACAGCCTAAAGCAAATAAAGCCAGCAACTAGAAAGCAAGCAACTATGAGTTACAAACCACAGAGCCAATAGTAAGCAGTGGGTGAAATGCATTCCCGAGGAAACTTTCAGAATGCCCCCAAGATGTTGTTAGGCTTCTACCTAAAAAGATAAACAGCATTACCGCAAAATAAATCCAGTACCTGTGTCATAATTTCCCATGGGAAGAATAATCACTGTTAATTGGCCATGTTATATTCCCTGCCTGCAGGAGAAGGAGACTAGTAAAAGCTCGAAAGTGGGAAAATATTTAAAACTTTAAAAGGTAGCAGCAGTGGCTTGGTGGGTTGTGTACAGGGAGAACGTATACACCTCACAAAGTAAGGAAAGGAACGAGGAAGTGCTACCAGAACGTAATTTTATGATGTTATCTTGTTAGAGTGCTTAACTTTCAGAGAGACATTCTTTGGAAAGTATGGCCATGAAATGTCATCAGCGAAATATTGTTTCATCATCACTAAACAACAGATATTCTGAAGGAGGCTTCTCATCAGGGAAAACCGCAAAAAAAACGATATTTACCAAGTTTGTTCTTAAGGTGAATGTATAATTATTCGTACTAGAAGGTCAATCATTTCTTTTTACCGGAATGCCTGCCGTGAGACCCCTCCAGTAATAAATATTTCCCTCTGTTAAACGTGTTCTCTCTAGCTTTTAAATGGAGTCCATCCAGTGCTTAATTTGTGCTTGTTGTTTCCGGTGCTGAGCACCGGCACTTATTTTTGAGGGCGGGGGCTTATTTTTCTGCCTCAAGCATTTGCTGCGAGCAAAACACACATAAGGGAAAGACGGAGGTAGGGAAAAACGAAAAAGCGCAACAAAGGGCGAAAGTAGAAAGCTGCAGAGTGAGCTGAAGGGGCAGGGAGTGCCTTCATATGGATAGAAGAGGCCCGAGATGGCTTCAGGATTACGCTGCCTCAGCAGCCGCGTGTTTAAGAGGAGGGCTTTGGGCACCGGCACCTTTTTATTTACAAATTAAGCACTGAGTCCATCGTCTTTGAAAGATTAATGAAAAATGCTGAAAACCTAACTTTGGCGGCCTCGGAAAACCTGGTGACCTCTTGGTATCCTATTGTATGGCTCTGCGTGTTTTTCTCCTTTCTATACTATTCTTTGTTGCAGTGGGGAGGGATGGGGGGTTGTGGGCAAAAAAACTGAAGAGCGAAAACTTCTAAAATAAACCTCTGGAGGACAGTATGTGTTTTTTATCTCCGCAGTCAGAGTCTAGGGAATTCTTGTTCACAGTTCCACAGATTGTAGTTCAGTTATGCTGCTCTTGATTTCAAGAACATGTCTTTCACAAAAACCTAGGCATCCTTGTGCTCAGGCCTTAGGGCCCACAGGGACTAGTCTGTTTAAAGTATGCACGGTAGCCCCCTGCCCACCAGCCTTATGGCGCCAGATTTTGTGTTCTTAATTTGTGGAGACACTTATATTGCTAATTGTTTATACAGAAATGGATGTGAAGTATCTGTGTTATACTGATATTGAAAGAACCCTCCAAGCACTGATAACCGATGGGGCAGAAGACGTTTACAGTACCACGTCACATAACACCCTTTCATAGCACAACCCCTCACATACCAGTGGTGCCTTCTACTGTACAGCGTATTGTGGGGCAGGAGAGTTGGCCATCTTCGCATGCAAGAGAAAGGCAATTTTGGTGAGCCTTTCAAGCATATGGCCACCAATAAGACCCCTCAATAAGACACCTAGTAAAAGTTTGATTACTGTAGAAATTCTGCATTGCCTTTTTATTCCACAATGGAATCCATATATTTCTCCAAATTTAGAGTCCGCATGTCATGCAGGAGTAAAAGTGAATTGTTAAACCAAAGCAACTTAATTACTCCAGTATTGTAAGGAACAATTTCTGACAACATTCTGAATCTTGATTAGATTATCTCAGATCTCAGAGAAGAACGTGCAATAATATGTAATAGTTCATACCCAAAACAAAGCAGTAATCTGTTATTTTGAAGTGTTTTTATTTACTTTTTGGTATAGTTCATCATTAGTGCCTCTTCACCAAAAAGTAAAAAAGAAGTTCTACGAGAGAATATCTATTGCAGTGTATTGCTGCACAATGCCAGTTCGGGAATCTATTGGAATGTACTTTTTCTAGAAACTGGACTGCTTGCTGGAAGGGGTTGTTGGATTCTTCACACAAATCCATGGTCTATCCCTCTGTTGACAAACAATGCATGAGCGGCGCAGCATCAGTTCACTGCAGTGGTCGTGCATTCATCCACTTTATGCACATGGTCATCACTGTCTTCTAATTTGCAGTAGTATCTGGTGCATTCCATACCACAGGAAATTCATTGTTGCTCTGTGCCGAAGTAAAGCTGCAAGCAGCACTTGCAGGATACAGAGCAGGTATGACTGGAGATTGTTGGAGCTCTGTCCCTTCACCCTGGTCCCTTGTCCGTGACTTGTTTAGCAGGTTGTGCCACGCATTTCATTCCTCGTGTCTGAACCCATTTTAACCCTCCCCTCCCCATCTCCATCCCCATAAATTCACCCATGCAGCACATTAAAAACTATCCACCTCCCAAAAAGATTGGACTACTAGCAGTTGTTCTAGACTTTATGACTGCTGAAATTTACCCTCCTCTGCCTTTCATCTTACTTTGTTGCAAAAGAAATGTTCCTAAAGTAGTTTTTTAAATATGAAGTTAAACATTTAGTGTGTCTACTTGGTTGCCTTAATTTCCTCTTTGGTCCTCAGAGGGTGTGAGGCTAGTTCTGCTCCAATTGGTCTTCAAAGTTCATTTGAACTTTACATCTCACAGTTTATCACAGGTAGCCTTACTGAAACATACTTTGCGCTTACTGTGTTGGCCACCGGGGAGATTGACACTCTTTAGAACACAGGCATATGCTTCAGTGCCTCCATCTTTGGACACAACTGAGGCAAAGGAAGGGGGGATTAGGTCTAAGGCAGCATATGTAAGACGTTTGCCCCGGATCCACCTCCAGTGGGTGCTGGAAGGATGAACAGGCACTCAGCAGGATGACAAATTTTCATCTTAGTCGTTTGAATGGCCATCCAATTAGGTTAAAGCTGTAAAGCATTTAGGATTGGTTTTAAAATAAAATTGAGGTGGGTATTGGGCCGCTGCAGTTCTGACCTCAAATATTTCTGACAGGTGTGAATAAGTTTCATATGTAAAATTCTTTATCAAATATCAGGTTTTGTGGCAATTGTTAGAATTACGTTTAACAAGTATAATGTGACTTTCAAAGTTAATCAAGTTTTGTAAACAACTAAGAGCCATACCTTCAAAAATATTATTTGGGTTGCATGTGCTCTTATAGGAGAGTGGGAAATCCATATCTCGCTGACACACCACCCATTTGTAGACTTAGAGAATGTTTTGCACAGAGGTGAGTGATGACTGTAAGAAGCGTCCATCTTCCAAAGGCTCTGAGGGCAGGGCTTTAAATGGGACTTTGACCTGGCAGTGATTAAACACTAACATTGAAACGGGTCCCTATTGGGTCCTAAGATCATGTCTTCATTTTACAGGAAAAAACACTGATAATTTTCTGACTAATAACTGCAAAAACTCCTATGATAATCCATGTCAGCGATGTAGCTCCTGTTTACATTTCACAAGTTTCATTTAATCTTGCACTCCCTTAATATTGTTTGCTTTTTCCTCAGTGTTGTGTTTCGGAAGGTTTTTTTATGCAGCATATTACTCCAGTTTAGTGCATATTTTTAACCGAGGCACCTCTCGAGGTGTCTGCATGAGTTTAGGTTGTTAGTGGGTGTTTACAATGAGCCAAATAATTCAGATGGCTGGAGTTGAGGCTGAAGGTAGTGCGAATTCCTCAACGTGCATGTCAGTGGGTCATAAATGTGCTTTCAAATAACTACTCACCCAGTCCTTACCCTGTCCGCAGATCACACAGAGCAATGGCCATGTGTACCATTTGCAGTTATGATTCTATGCAAAGTACATGAAGGTGGTACACAGATGTTGAAATATTGAATGCAGTGCTTACAGATTCTTGGGTGTGCTGTGTGTGTAGGTGAATGGTGAAGTGAAGGAGCTGCAAAGGAGGACATGCAGGAGAGGGTGAAACGATGGAAGAAGATGTGCAAGTTATGAAGATTGAACGTTTCATAAAGATGTGGGAGAAAAAAAGACGTGTGTCTAACAGGAAGGTTGCAGAGGGAAGTAAGGAAGAATGCGAGTGATGGAGGCATTCCAGAAACTACTACCCCCTCCACAGGCCTTAGTAATGTTTAATTCACAGTTTGCTATTTTCAGAATTGAAACAATTTAAATGCAAAGTATTTACAATAAAATCATTGTTGTTACTCATTTGTTTGAAACTGCTAACAAGCATTGGTATGGCCAGTACGGTTGGCTTTTTTAGATGCATGCCCATAACTGTATAATATGTCTGGAGCGCCTTGAGACCCGCACGGGTGAGTAGCGCGCTTTATAAATGTTAATGATTTGATTTGATTTGATCTGGATGCAATAACAGAAAGCTCACAGAAAGACACCAGACACATTGGTCAGGTGGTATGCTGTGGGAAGTACAGGATTTTATTTTAACTGTTTAAAGCCACACCCTTGGTTATATTTGCCGGGCCTCTTAGGAGGGATTCCTACTTACTCCTCTTAAGCCATGCTCCTTTTACAGACCCCCAGTTGTGTCATCTCACTTCAAGCCCTGCCTGAAAGCCTGTGAGAGCTATCAGAACAGCAAGGTAAATGTGACGCGTTGTGCACCCCAGCAACTGATGGGTTCCAGTTTAGGGGGGCGTTATCATCACCCCCACTTACGATTCTTCAGACATCAGAAGGAGACGGGCTGATCTGCCCATCATGTTGACTACAAAGGATTAATCATAGCACGGTTTGGAAGATTACTTCTAGAACCATTGCGTTTTACAGAGTTTTTGAATTTTTACAAATAAAACACGTTTTGTTATCAAAATATGCACGCAGGTGTCCTTTGTTGGGAGGTCATAGTCTGCGTCCTCATTTAGGCTCTCATCACAAGGGTCCTGTTAATTCCGAAGGGGCCAGTAACTGGCGTTTCCGGGCTCATGTGAATTATGAGTTCCTGCTGCAACATTACCTTGCATTATCTTGAAATATGTTTCTAATTCTTTAAACGTGGACTGGTATGAAATTTGGAGTAATTAGAAGCATTCTACTTTAATATCCAGTTTTGTATTTTTCTACTCTGCTCATTAAGCCTCGCTGTTGTACCCCTGCTACAGTGCAAGGCCTGCTTAAGACATTATCAACCCCTGTCAGTCTAGCTCAGCAGTGCCTCCTGCTGCTGAACATCACTTGGAGGTGGGGCTGTAAAATAATGGTGCCACTTATAGAGCCCCTTTCAAGCTCGTCACCCGCGCTCCCTGGTGTCGTTCGGTGCTACAGATGTTCGTATAATACCACTGCCTGTAGAAACCCTTTTATCTTTTGTCACTTCTGTTCTCTTGTTTGATTTTCCTTCTGTATTCTGTCTGCTACATAACCCGGTTACTTTGATAATTCATTTCTTCCACTTCTTTGTTCTCCACAATGTTTCTTTTGTGTTTCTTTCTTTTTTCTACCTTTCCCTTTTTTTAGGTATCGCTGATCACAGCACAATCTGTCTGATTGCGAAAATACATACTGTGTGCTTACTGTGTGCTTAAAACCCACCCTTTGTTTACCATTGATTGGCTTTTTTATCACTCTAATTTACTTGCCTTTTCTTTATTAACTTGTGGTGGCTTTACTCCTTTCTGTGTTTGTCACTGCCCTGGTGAAAAGGCTACACTATTTATGCCTTTCCTCTGCTCACTTTTCAGGCACTACTTTTTTTATTTTTGGTTCCACAAGAGAGCATGTATTTTCCAGCTGTCCTCCTCATGAACTTATCTTTACCCCTTCGTACGCACTTCATACTTCTCTTTTTCACATGTGTGCATCTCCCCTGCCACCTTTGTGATGTGCTTGCCCATGTGTACTTACCCCCATGCTCTGCATTGCTGTCTGCCACCCGTGTCTAGTTCTTCTCCCCTGTCCTCCATGTTGTCTCACCCCACCCAAACCTTCAGTGTTGCTTTCACCCCTTTATCCTCCATGTTGCCCTACTTCCTCCGTGTTGCTTCTCCCACCACAACCTTTCTCACTACTTTTTTTTTAAGTACCCACATTATTTTGTAGGCACGTCAATGCGTGATGCGCACATCTACAAAATGAAGTGACTGTCAATTTCATAGGCTATTTCATCTGTTTGGCCACCACTACGGATGTTGTACAGCATCGCTAAACACCATAGGCAAAACCAATAGTCCCAAAGGCGAAACCTATTGGATTCGCCAATGCTTGTTTTAGTTTTCTGATATTTCCTGTTTCTGCCCACACTGTTTTTCCCCTCTTACGTTTACGACACTTATTTTTGTACCACAGTTGCGTCATTGTAATGCCTCCTTTTCTTTCCTTCTGCACTCAATGTCTTTGCCTCTCCGGTTGTTCTTTTGTGTTCTTTCTGTCTTTTGCATATTTCTTCCATCAGCCATTACTGAATCGAACAATGCTGCGAGGCTTTTTCAGCTCACAAGAGATGAGAACACATAGAAGTATTTAGAAGTATTTCTGGACGGATCTGAGATCCTTATACGAATTAACAGCACCAGCGTATGATTCAAAATGATGGTTTCCAGCTTGTTTCTTTCATGTAAAGTGCATACACGGGACAGAACAACAAAAAACCACCAAAGGAAGAAACTGAAAAATACAGACTACTGAAAAAGAGGGAGAAAATGGTGGGTGTAGTAAAGTTAATAGAATAATGCAGGAAATGTAAAAAAAAAGAGGAGGCATCTGTAAGAGGATACACGGGAGAGTTGGGGTGCACATTTGAACTCGGGCACTTCGCACTGTGGTGACTTTCATGAAGTCACCTGCTGCACGTGCCTTGGGCTGTCCTTTGTTAGTGAGGAATTTGGGGCCCCAGGCCGCGACGTTCATGAGGCGCACTTGAAGCTCTGATGCTTCCTGTCTCTTTCGTTGGGTCAACATTGTTTCTAATACTCTCAAAACACATAATTTGCGGGGGTAGGAGACTTAAAACTTTTCTTCAGCCATCACTTTAAAAAGCCTGCGTTCTGGTGTCTAATGACGCTACATTTTAGGGTGTGCATGGTGTAATAATGTTTGAAGAAAAGAGCACAAGAGGCACGGAAGTGACAACGTAACCATATAATTCCTCCTCATTTCCGGACCTTCTGAAAATGACCTCTTAGATTTCAGTGCATTTCTGTATGCTTGGCAGAGAGATACAATTGATGCATTTCATGAACTCAGGCAGGAGCAGTTCAGCTATCTGCCTAGAGCGAGAATTGCTTTGCCCACAAATTCCCTCCCCACTTCTAAACCCAGCCCCTCTGTAGGCCTCCCTGTGTCCATTCTTATTCTCCACACTCCAGTTTTTGTCTGCCTCTTGTCCCTCCCAGTCCATAACGTAATGTGTCATAGAACTGCATTTGACTGCAGTATATGTATCCCATGCAGGCCCTGGAGCTAATTTGCTAAGGATTTTAACTGTTTTAAAACTGGAATACCAATTTTAAGATTACCTTATCGCGGAAAGACACTCTAAAAAAATCACCCCTTCCTCCCCCCAGCGGAATCATCAATCAATCTAAAAAATGTATAGAGTGCGCTACTCACCCGTAAGGGTCTCAAGGCGCTGGGGGGAGGGAGGGTGGAGTAGGGAGGAGGGGAGGGTGATTACTGTTCGAAAAGCCACGTCTTGAGGTTTTTTCTGAAGAGCAGGAGGTTCTGAGTCTTGCGGAGGTTGGTGGGGAGGGAGTTCCAGGCCTTGGGGGCGAGGTAGGAGAAGGATCTGCCTCCTGTGGTGGCGCGTTGGATGCGGGGGACTATGGCGAGTGCGAGGTTGGCGGAGCAGAGGTGACGAGTGGGAGTGTAGAAGTCCACTCTTTCGTTGAGGTAGGTTGGTCCAGTGTTGTGGAGGGATTTGTGTGCGTGGATGAGGATTTTGAAGGTGATCCTCTTGTCAATCGGAAGCTATTGAAGGGATCTGAGGTGTGAGGAGATGTGTTCATGGCGTGGGAGGTCCAGGATGAGGTGGGCGGCTGCATTCTGGATCCTCTGGAGTTTTCGTTTGAGCTTGACTGTGGTGCCGGCGTAGGGGGCATTTCCGTAGTCTAGCCTGCTGCTGATGAGTGCATGGGTGACGGTCTTTCTGGTCTCTATGGGAATCCATTTGAAGGTTTTTCGCAGTATGCGGAGGGTGTTGAAACAGGAGGAGGTGATGACGTTGATTTGCTGGGTCATGGAGAGGGAAGGGTGCCTGGTTTGAGGGTGTTGGTGGAGAGCCTAGGGTGGTGGGCCACCAGGAGTCGTCCCATATGGTTTTGTTGGGACCGAAGATGATGATTTCGGTTTTGTTGGAGTTGAGCTTGAGGTGGTTTGCTGTCATCCATTTGGTGGTGTCAAGGAGTCCAGCGTGGAGGTTGGTTTTTGCGGTGGTAGGGTTTCGGGTGAGGGAGATGATGAGCTGGGTGACGTCTGCGTATGATATGATGGTGATTCCGTGTGGTTGGAGGATGTTGGCGGAACAAAGGAAAGTTACAGTCTGGCTGCTTGTGCTTTTGCCCCTCCTCTCACAAGAGCTTATTTTTAGGTCTGGCATAAGCAAAGACTTTGACTTTTCTACCTATGCATGTATATATAGTGTACTTATAGTGGCTTTCAACTAGCCTTTTTGCATCCATAGGTTGCTTCAACTGTCATTCATATTTTACTTCCCCATCCAACACAGCAAGTGGCAAAAGGTCAGCCACCTCAGCCAGTTTCCTTTCTCTGTGATTGACAGCATTCTTCTGAAGCACAGCCTTGTCACCCCCCGGGGAAAGTAGTCCCTTTCAATGCCAGACACTCCTATGTCATTCGGTGCTTTAACAGGTTTTCCTTCATGTTTCCTATTTTACAGTGGGTGTCACAAATCTTTAATATGGATGCCAGCACCAATCCAAGCCTAAGTAAAAGTACTTAATTGTAAACAAGCACTACGCAATAGACTGTGGGTGAAACAGGGAATAAGGGCAACAGAAATCCTAGAGTGGCCCTACGGACTTCAGAGGATACCACCGCTCTCATCCATCACTTTGTAATGCGGCACAGTAGATATTGGATACAGTGATATTAAGAATATCATAATAGTTAACATGGGCTCTTTGGTGTACTCACGTCTGTAGGTTGATGGGTGAGGGCATCACTTTCACCATGAGTACAAACTCCTGTGGCAGACTCGTCCGAGATGGGTAAGAAAGCATGCTGAACACTTGTGAGCAGGAGTGGTTGCAGCAGGTTGCTGGAGTGTAGTGCATAAAGGCACACAGATAGGAACCAAGAAGGACCTATAGGGAATGGCAAAATAATACAGTTTCATACAGAGAGGCAGCTTGGTGCGAACTGGTGTGACAGCGAGGAAACCAAACAAAACGCACAGTTGGCAGGCAAACAGTTCTGGGTAGAACAGAGTAATATACTGTCCCTTCCTTCCTTACCCTGGAAATACCGCCCTCACCCATCTTGGATTCAGGAAGGATACGTTCTCCAGGTGGGCCACAGGTACCTTGTTGGAATGGGAAGGACACTTACCCCCCTGCTGACACTTTTCAATGTCTTTTGTATTGTATTATGGATCTCCATAACCTCCATGTTCTTTCCGTATATATTCCTTCTTTGGGTGGCATGCTCCTCTGATGATGAAAATGGCGAGACTTCCTTATAACCCTGATACAGTGTGAGGACCTAGATGCTGATGCTAGGCCTTCCCTGCCACTTCCAGTGTGCTGCAATCTACTCGCACACTGCTTTCGGCCACCATGTTTGGAAATGTGCTTTTAGTCCATTGCTAGACGGGTGCCTTGTGCATGCAAAGGCAGCCAACTTTGAATGGGTTTTCAGTTCTTTCCAAAATGGTCACCAGTGCATGCACACTAATGCATAAACAATTTTATTACAAAAAACATTTGATGATGACCACCTTTGCATCCGCATGTGTGTGTGTGCGCGCGCTTACCATTTAAAAAATGTTTTGTAATAAAGAGTTTCAAAAACACAAAAAATGGCCAACAGAATTGCCGTTTGCACTAGACCTCTGACCTTTTCCAAAGCTTTTGATCTTTGCAGGTGTGTCAGACCAGCACCGAAAACACTGCACTCCAGGGAACAGTGGGAAGTGAGGGCGCATTTTCCCTTTCCCTTTGCTCTGCTCGACAGACTCCTCTGAGTGTTTGTGACAGCCCACTAGTGCGTGCCTGCCCCACTGCTAAAATCTGCTTGTGTTACAGATTAACTCTACCGTTCACTGAAACATGAACACACTACCAATCTGAGCAAATTATGGACCAGACCAGCAAGGCCTGTTTCATGCTTGTTCGCCTGTTCATTTTAACAACATGCCCATTGCAGATGAAATCAAACCTATTTAAGGGGACTATGCGCAATATCCAACAAACCATAATAATTTTAGCTAATCAAACATATAGCTAACGAAGCATTCCTGGAAAAGATGTCAAGCATTAAGAATTGGGAAGCAGAGAGTTTGCCACTGAGATAGGCATGACACGGGCAGTGCGATATTTGTTAAAAAAAAACACAATTGCAGATCCCAACCCTATTCCTAGGTCGCTGCTGCCCACTTCCATCAGTGGCACCTCTCACTTGAACCTCTGATGCCGTCTGCTTCTACCACTATCTGGACGAACATCGCCCGAAGCCTTTAATACTCTAATTCTCTGCCGACAAGTTGTTTGCTTTAAGTATGGAATGTTCAGCATGTATGTGAAGTGGTGCTTCAGATAAATACAAACCAAAAGTAGACAAAACACTCCGGTCAAGTAAACTTTTCAAAATCTACCTTACAGAGTCATTGGTCGCTAGTGATCTTTAGAAGTGGTTGACTGTAATGCCTGATCTGAAGTGCAGTGAGCGAATGTAGGAAGGGAACCAATATTCCTCAAAGGAGGTTCTTGAGGGTTAATTTCCGGAATTTTTTGAAAAAATCTGGTCAAATATCATATTTTTACAGCGCAGATTTCACTTAAATTTGTTAAAAAGCCATGTGCTCTAAAATACAGTGTCAAATACTGCAGTACTTTTAAAGTCTGGTTTGTGGGAGGAAAGGGGCAGAGAATGTGACGGGGTGCCATCAGTCATTAAGTTGATGGCTGGAGCTGCCCCCTGGGAGGATTATTGCGAGTGGTGACTGAGGCGCAGGAGCCATATCCACAAAGTAATAGGTGAGAGTGATGTGGAGCAGCTGGAGAGTCTGCCACGCACACATTTCTGAAAGCTTTGAGGAGTTTTCCATCTGACAGTGAGGCGCGTAACATAGGCAAAATATAGTTAAACTTCTGCAGAGGGAAAATAGATGATCATTTGTAGAAGGAAGCAATAAACAGGAGGGGTCAACACAAAATAGATCACTGAGAAATAGTTCAACAACTGCCGAAGATTATAGCTAACGTGATCAGCCAGCAAAACAGCAGCCCATCATCTTTTGAACACAGCTAACAGGATGAGGACAAAGTAGCTTAAAATGACTCAATATCTAATGGACACTACAAACATGACCATTCAAAAGTCACTCACAGGAAAATGTCCAGTCTGGTAAGTGATGGTCCAGCCAGTGAGACTAAAGTGTCTTGCAGCATGTTATGTGTATTTGTATAGTGCAAAACTCACCTGGGTGGGTATCCCGGCACTGAAACAGCAGCTGTGTTGGTCGAGCCAGGGTGGGGGATAGTTGATGAGACAGGTCTTCATGTTCTTGCATAAGTTAGGAACTGTTGAGGAGGCTCTGATGTGCAAGGGCAGGTTCTTCCAGGCTTTAAGAGTGAGGTAGGGGAAGGCACAACCGCCAGATCTGGTTCTGCATATTCAGAGGTTGTGTGTGAGAAGTGGACGGGCTAAATCGAGGTAGCAGGTAGTTTGTGGAAGTTGATATGGTTGTTGAGGTACGTTGGGCCAATGTACTGTATGGCTTTCTATGTGTGCTTTAGGAGTCTGTAGGCTGCTTGTTTGTGAATTTGGAACCAGTGGAGCTCTTTGAGGTGTAGAGTTATGTGAGTGTGGGGTGAGAGGGGACAGGTGGAGGATTAGCCTGGCTGTTAAATTTTGTGTGATCTGGAGTTTTGGGATTGTGAGTTCCTTTAGGTGCCACTTGAGGTTGCCAAGAAGGATGGAGGAGCTAGAGTCAAGGTTCGACGGGGAACGAAGACCGCAATGGTGCTGCATAAGTTGGCACGTGGTCTGGGAGGGTGATAGGCGAGGGTACTGCTCAGGGTGTAGTTGGTAGTGATGAGGAGTTTGAAGATCAAGTGCTCCATTTTGCTGATGGTGCTTTCTGAGGTGGTGGAGCATCGGATGGATTCTTTGAAGATGATGGCAATTCCGCTTTCAGGTCTGTTTGACCTCTCCTGTCTTTCAATCTTGTATTCAGGGAGGAATACCATGGCGATGATGGGGACTAACAAGAGAATCAGCCAGGTTTTGGCCAAGAAAAGCAGGTATTGTGAGCAGTTGTGTAGCAGATCCCAATTTTTAATTGTTTGCTTAGTGAGTGAGCAAAGTGTTGAGAAGTATGCGGACATGAAGGTATTTGGGGAAGTGGGTGTTGAGTGTGTGTGGTTGGGTATGGAAGGTACGTTGGAGGAGTGAGGTGGGTGCATGCGAAATGGAGGTGGTGCCGGAGAATGCTCCTTAAGTGTTGGGCAGCGAGGTGTGGAGGGTTGCGGTCGAATCTCTATGGGGTGGAGGTTGTTGGGAGGAGGAGCAAAAGTCCAGACGCTGGGTGCAGCGAGCTGCAGACGGGCACAGATGAGCTTGCCTTTGGGGTGCAAGGGATCCACCTACTGCACCTGTCCTTTGTGCGTCCAAGCTGCATCTTCCATTAAGTGAAGACAGTTTTGGCAGGAGACCACTTCTGTCATTTACAGTGCAGATGCTGTACAGAAGCATGTTCTTTGATAACCCATAAGCACCAAATTATTACAAGTCTGGACTCGTCAATCCAGAAAATTGCAAGAAACCCCAGGTCAGTCAGAGAGTAACATCATGAGCAATCAAGGCCAGCTTCCTGTCAGCCGACCACTGTGAGCAAGAGGGACTTTCTTGAAATATGAGATTAGTATCATGTTCAGCAGGTTTAACTATAGGCAAGAGATCTTGGATGTGCACAATGTGTTGCATGCAGAAGCAGCATGGCCTGCTCACCAGTAAAAGAAACGTTTTCACTTGCTATGAAATGGTTCGGTGCTTTATGCTGCACATTGAAAAATGTTATACTTGCATCGCAGAGCTATCATAATTTACACTAGGATCATAGACCTAGGGTCCACTGCTCGAATAATGTCTGTTTTGACCGTTACTTGTGTGTCATGTGGACATAACCGTGTCAGTGTACATTATTTTGGAGGGAAAATCCTATCCCGGGTGTCACTGGGCAGAAAAGATATTCTGTTGTTTCTGACAGTTGACCTTTAAACGAACACTATCTTAAAGGGTAAACTCTCATTGCAAGACTACAAAAATGAATGATAAATGCATTCGGAAATGCTTCTCGTTTTTAAATATCAATGGTTGAAAAAGCGCAGCTACATTTTGTATATATTAGAAGTGAGAACAGTATTACTCGCAGTCAGCATAAGAGCAAAATGTGATTGGCCCAAAACAGGGGTCCTTTTGCCATGACTCATAAAGAGACCCGCAGTTCACACCTGTATTGGCTCCTAAGGTCTGTGCGCACAACGGAGTCCATTTGCGCCAGATGGAATTAATGTGATACCGATACTTTGCTCCGATGTTCTAGAATGCCTTTTAATAACACAGCGTGCATAGGTGATGCAAGATAGAGTTGGGCATTATTGCGATATCTGGCCCTGGCAGCCACTTGCCGAACAGATGGGAGAAAGGAGCAGGTAATGAGAGTAGTAGCTGTAAACTAAGGGTCTAAGGAAAGTGGTGCTGCACCTAGTGCAGCGCCCTTTCCTTGCGCCCCTTAGCGACCCCCTAATGCCACCATGTGTGCACCATATCTAAGATACAGTGCACCATGGAAATAGTTAGGGAAACTAGCGTCAAAGTTTTTTACGCTAGTTCCGAGCTTTGCAGGACTAGAGTAAAAAAAATTGACGTTAATCCTGCAAAGCCCATTGAGGCCCATTGAAAAAAATGGTGTGCCTCCTTTTAACACCTGCTCTGAGCAGGTGTTAAAAGTGCCCCCAAAAAAATAACACAAAGAACTCTCTCAGATTTCTTTGTGCCATTTTTTGGCCACCCTAACAGGGGACACCCCCTTTGCGCAATCATGATGTATCACAAAGGGCTAGAAAGTGGCACAATGCATGCATTGCACCACTTTGTAAACCTGGTGCAGTGATTTTGGCCTTGTTGTGCCACATTATTGTAAAAATAAAATGATGCAAATGTGGCGCAAGGAGGCGCTAGGGGCTCCTAAATCCGCCCCTAAAACTCTTCTAAAGGGAGCTGGAAACTCCTGCAAGAGTTTGAGACGGGTCACATATGGCTTTATGCCTTTGAGGAGTTGATAGGAAAATGCTGCCTCATACTCACTAAAGGCCAAAACAGAGTGTATCCCCTCTAATCTGCCATCCTTTTTCAAACACCCATTCTCCACAGCTGCTTTCTTGATGAACCTGTGCATCTGCTTGGGAAGTCACCGAAGTATGTTCACACAAATAGGTGCAGTGGCCACAGGAGTCTGCTGACAATGGCACTTGCCTACTTAACCCCACAACCAGATGCAATGGAATGGACAGCCAACTCCCCAGAGTACCAGGGATAAAACACTGCCTCAGGTCTGGACTTCCTCTCAGTAAGGATCAGGCTAAGACTCAATCAAAACTGTCGACCTCACCTCGTGACCCCTGTTGTTTCTAACTTCATTATTAACTCTTTGCGGTCTCCCAGGACATTCATTATATCGGCTAATTCCTCCTCATATTGTGTGGTGGTTACTAGGAACTCTCCCTGCCTTATCTGTAAGGGCTGCATTCGTGCTCATATCATACAAAGATACAGGTGTAATAAACATTGAGTAACATTCGGGGGTACCTCTTTTGATAATTGCATTCTGTCTGTGTCACTAGCATGTGGAATCAGGGTACAAACAAAACATGACTTATTAGTAGTCTGCAGGCCTATCTCTGTCATTTGCTTGTACCACATATTATCTAACAAACTAACATGGATATTATGGGATACATTTTCATACTTGTATACTTCTCTCTGCAAGGGCTTTTTATACGGACATATTGCCATGCATGGGCTAAAATACCATTGAAATGCAATTGCTAACATAACAAGACATGAACAGAAGAACAACATTGAAATACATAACTGTCCACTAGCAGTATCAAATAGGAACTCCGCTGGCATCTTTAAAGGGGACGTTGTCCTTCGTCTTTTTCTTTGCCCTCCTCTAAAAGTTCCTGTGAAGTTGGCAATGCTTGACATGAAGCAGGGGCCAATCGAACATCTGACAGATGTATCCATGGCTTCCTGCCCTCCACTTTCACTGCTGTTGGGGTACTCTGGATAACTAAGTAGGTGCCCTCAAGCTTGCTGTCCCTCCATTGTCGTACGAAATTACGGACGTATACTTGCTGGCCCACGGAAATTGGACTGGTCTACTGGGCTGCGGTGGTGCACTTCTCCTGTCGTAACACCTGTTTAGAGAAGAACTTGGCAGACTTCAGTAACTGAGATAAATAACTACTCATCTCCTGTCCTAAAACCTCAGCTGTCTTTTGAGCAACTGTCTTCTGTTGAGCTATTGTTAAGGGAGTCGCCATAGGACGCCCTGTCACCGTTTGGTGAGGGGTCAAGTGATGATCACTTCCTGGGTGGTTCCTGAGGGCATATAAAGTTAGTGGAAAACAGTATAGCCAGTTTTCTACAGTGTGGCACATAGTTTACTGATTTTGTTTTTTAAAAGGCCGTTAAGGGGTTCCACTATACCATTACTTTGGGGATGATAAACAGATGACAATTTATGTTTTATTCCTAGAGAGGTGCAGATATGCTAAATCATTGCATTAACAAAGTGTGGGCTGTTATCTGAGCGGATCGCTTCTGCAATTCCCCACCCAGGTATCACCTCTCTTATCAGAAAATTGGCTGCTGCTATGGCATCATTATGTACACCTGGTCCTGCCTCAATCCACCTCAAGAAAGTGCAGAACACCACAATAATGTATCTGTAGTTGTTACATCTCTCAATCATGTTGACAAAATCTAAATGTAGATTTTTAAATGGGCCTGTCGGATGTGATATTGTTGAGGTAATTACTTTTAGTGTGGGTCTAGGGCTGTATTGTTGGCATACTGCACATTCTGCAATGTACAAAGTAATAATTTCAGATAATTGTGGAATGAACCAATCTGTCTGTAGCGTAGCAAGAAGATATTCCTCAGCAGTGTGTGCAGGGAGGTGTAGTTGCTTTAGGGGTGTATATAACAGGGCTTGTGGCATTACTGGTTTGCCTGTGCTTTCTTACCTATAGATGAAATCTGTTGGTGACTGTATACACACTCGCCGTTCCCACAGCTCCCTTTCATGAGGTAGTGCTTGTTCTTACAATTCGCATACATTTAACTGTGCTGTCTCTCTATATGAGGGGTGGTAATTCAGTAGCATTCTGTTGTCTGCTTGTCATCATCCCTAATGTGTGTTTATCCTGTTCACTATAATTTGGAGATGTTTTAGCTGCTTCTTTTGCTGCCCAGTCTGCCAAGGCATTACCCCTGGAGACAAGGTCTTGCTGATTGGCGTGTGCTGCACATTTTATAACTGCTACCTTAGATGGTAGAGTTAAAGCCTTTATCAATGGTGCCTATAAATCTTTATGCATTACAGAGGATCCATCAGATTTAAGAAATCCCCTTCTTTCCCACCTGTGAATGCTAGAATGCACAGTAGTGGTGACATATGCTGAATCTGAATAAATGTTAACTTCTAGTCATTCGGCTTGCTGCAGCGCTTCAATGATGGCCACTCATTCTGCATCTTGTGCTGAGAAATGGGATGGAAGTGGTATTTGACTCACTATCTGTAAGGTGTCAGATGATCCCTGCTGTTCGGTTTTCACAACGGCTGCTCCAGAGTGCCTAATCCCAGTCTCCTGATCTATGAAAGAGGACCCATCAACAAAGAGCAACGTGCTCCCAGGGATGGGGTCTTCTCCCACCTTACTCTCTTCTTCTGGGATGTAATTGGCACAGTCATGTACTTGTCCATCCTCAGAAACTGGGTGTGCAAAGGATGTTGTTGGATTACCTGTGTGACATTAAACCACCTGCACTGATGGTATTGAAAGCATTACTTCATATCCAGATACCCTTTGAGTTGTAAGGGTGCTCCTGCTTTTTTGCAAGATGGCGAATACCGCATGCTCTACATACAGTGTTGAAGGTTATCCCATCACTATGGTGGTGCTTTTCTGGACTGCAAAAGCTACTGTAGCCAGTGCTTGCTCACAAGGATAATGCCCTTTCATGAGGGGATCTAGCAGCCCACTGTAGTAGCCAATTGGTTCGTGTCCCATAGATGTCTTTTGAGTTAGTACTGCTGTCATTGTCATTCCATTACAATGACAGAAGAGGTAGAATGTTTTATTATAATCATGTGTACCTAGCACTGGAGCATTTGTGATTGCTCTCTTTAGCTCCAGGAAGGCTGTCTCCCTTTCGTCAGTCCAGTCAATTTTGTTTGCATTTTTGTGGGACTCCTTTAAGGCGGTTAAAAGTGGTGCGGTCAGAGTGGCATAATCGAATACCCACTGCCTCACATACTTACAGTGTCCTAAAAACTTCTGCATTTGTTTTGTGGTTGTGGGCTTAGTCATGTTCCTGATGCTCTCTACTCTGTCCAGTGACACCCTCCTCCCCTATTTGGATATTATCTGTCCCAAATAGTGGACCTCTGTCTACACATATTGCAATTTATTTTTGTCCACTTTGTAACCTCTTTCTACAAGCATGCAGAGGAGACCAATGGTGTTGTCTCTACATATGTCTTCAGTAGCGCTACAAACCATGATATCATACACTTATTGTAACAGAGTACTCTGGCATTTTATGTTTGCTAAAACCTTATTCACTGTTCTGTTGAAAATGCTCGGGGACTCACAGAAGCCTTGAGGAATCCGTCTACAGCAATATTGTGTCTCTCTAAATGTGAATCTAGTCAAATATTGGCTGTCAGAATGCAATGGAATGCTGAAAAAAGCATTTTCCAAAATAAGTGGCATCTTTAGGAATGTTTGTCATTATGACTGATGGGCTGGGTATCACGGGAAATTCTGGTATCACTATATCGTTTAGGGATCACAAAACCTGAAACATTCTCCAAGTTCCCCCCTTGGCCTTGCATATCGGAAAAATCAGTGTATTGCATGGTGTCGACCTCTCATATATTACTCGCTGCTCAAGTAACGCTTGCATTGTAGGTAGGATGCTTTCTTCTGCCTCTTTGGACAAGGCGTACTGGTGTATCCTGGGCAATATTGCTCCAGGTTTCAATGTAATTTTCACAGGCTCAGCCCCTTGGATCAGTCCCACATCATATGGCTCCTTTGTCCACAACACTTCTGGTACTTTTGCCAAATCTTTTTCTATTATTGTTCTGTCTTGTGCGTGTCTGGACACTGTTCTGTATTGTAACTGTACTCTAATGGCAATGTCCATCTCAAACACGACTGTCTCAATTCGTGGGCAATCATCAAATACTTCTTCGTCTGATATATCTCTTAATTTACCCCCGGGATCTGTGAATACTATTGATGCCCACATCTCCTGTCTTCTGTCAGCTGCCATTAGCACAGCATAATTGATCTTATTTCAAGGGCGGATATTTCCAATATCATTTCAGGTTCTACTATGGGATCCAC
Source organism: Pleurodeles waltl (assembly GCF_031143425.1). Lineage (NCBI taxonomy): Eukaryota > Metazoa > Chordata > Amphibia > Caudata > Salamandridae > Pleurodeles > Pleurodeles waltl. Next base: position 399,712,182 of record NC_090448.1, read on the forward strand.
AGGCTTGTAGGGTCTGAACAGCACTTCCTTTGGTAATTGCAATATTTTCCCTCGAAGAGTTGGTGTGTGCGCTATCAAGGCATACATGCCTCACAAAAAAGCCTCTGTGTCGACAGGAATTGCTCTAACCTGCTGTCATAGGTCTCTCCCAAGAAGATTGACTGGAGACTCTGGGGAATATAATAGTGGCCCTTCAATTTGTGTATCTCCCCAATCATGCTTACTGATTGAGTGAATGGAAACTTCCTCACAGCCCCAGGAAAAACTTGTGTGTCGATTAAAAACCTGTAGGGGCGAGCTTCTATGGCTACCGTCGCAGTGGGTTCCTCATCTGACCTGTAGGTTACCAATAGTATTGGACACACAGTGACCATCTGCTGGCTCTGTCATTGGGTATAATTTTGAGTTGGTGTTCCCCCGAATATTTGGGGCGATGCATATAAGTGGTTGCCTCCTTGTACTTTTACTCCTCCCACCTGAACCTGAGCTTGTCCTCCCGTAGTGTTGCTGACACCTTGGGGCCTGGCCTTCAACATTGGCCCTTGTGGTGCAACCCACTGGGCTTGAGGGCCCTGCAGGGCCCCTGCATTGCTTGCTGCTGGGGCACCCATTGCACCTGTTGAGGCCTCACTTGCCCCTGCAGGGTTTTCCAACCTTGTCCTCTCTCATCAGAGCCTGCCTCCCATTGCACTGAAAGCTCAGCTTCCAGTGCGATTGGAAGAAAAATGCTTTGCATTTCTCTTCTGTTAATGTGATAAGGGCCTGAGAGGTTTCAAAAGGAAGGAAAGGAATTTCCTTCCCTTCGATGTCTCTCAGAGCATTTCAGCAGCCGAATAATGAAGCGATCCGGCTGCTGAAATGCCAACTAGACACCAGGGATAATTGTTCAGTGTGAAAGTGGCATAAAGGGAGCAACCCCTTGGGCAAGGGTCGCTCCCCAGGGGGACAATTATTTTCAAGGCCTTTTCTGCCCCACCTCGGGGCAGATCGGCCTATTGTTATTAGGCCGATCTGCCCCCGGGGGGGCAGAAACCTCTAGGCGTCAGGGATCTTTTTTTTTGTTTTTCAGATGTGGGGAGTGACCCCTTAGGCAAGGGTTGCTCCCTTGGGGCGCAAAGTGCCTTTAGGCCATTTCTGCCCCCTTTGAGGGCAGGTCGGCCTATTTTTATTAGGCTGGGGCAGAAACCACTAGACACCAGGGATTTCTTTTTGTCAGTTTCACGTGAGGGGAGCGACCCCTTAGGCAAGGGTCGCTCCCTTGGGGGGGGGGGGGAATTGTTGTAGGCCATTTTTGACGCCCTTGGGAGCAGATCGGCCTATTTTTATTAGGCCAATCTGCCTCCAAGGGGGGCAGAAACCACTAGGCCTGGGGATTTTTTTTTGTGCCAATTTCACGCAAGGGGAGCGACCCCTTAGACAAGGGTCAATCCCCTGTGGGGGGGCACATTTATTTTAGGCCATTTTTGCTCCCCTTGGGGGCAGATTGGCCTATTTCTATTAGGCCAATCTGACCCCAGGGGGGCAGAAACCACTTAGGCACCAGGGATTGGTGTGTGTGTGTATGTCTGTGTTTTGTTTGGGGGGGGCAGCCTTTTGAGCAAGGGTCGCTCCCCATGGGGGCACATTACTGTTGGCCGGGCAGATCTGCCTATTTTTGGAAGGCCCACCTGCCCCCAAGGGGAGCAGAAAGCCCACTAGAGACCAGGGAAGATTTTTTTTCAAAATAAGAGGGTGGGGGTATGGCCATACCCCTACCCCAAATATATGGGGCCAAAGTTGGGCAGATGGGGCAGTTACTCCCGAACCACAACCCAGGGCGGCAGAAAGTCTACTAGATGCCAGGGAATTAAAGAAAATAGTGGGGTGGTGGCTACCAACCAGTATGGGCATGGTTATGCCGCCACCCCAACTGAAGGGGATAACAGTCTTTCAGCTCTCCCCCCGCACACTAAAACACCTTATCTCATGACAAGCAAGAGGACATTTGATTATTTTCAGTTTTGGTTTTACATTTGGCCATGAGAGCTTGGCTAACTCTCAAAATCGTCCCACTTGGAATGGTGAGGGCTGCACGTTTTGGACTTTGGGACGCTGCCATGTAGAAAAATCCACAAGACCTAGACAAATCTGAAAACTAAACATCTGGGTGAGTCCAGGGTGGTGTGCTTCACATGCACCCCGCACCATTTTCTTACCCACAATGCCCTGCAAACCTCCAACTTTGCTGGAAATCACACATTTTTTCACATTTTTGTGATGGAACTTTCCGGAAACTGCAGGAATCTACAAAATTCCTACCACCCAGCATTGTCTCATCTATACCGATAAAAAGTCCTTTCCACTTGTCAGCCTAAAATGTTTTTTTCAAACTGCCCCTGAATTTCGACATGTTTTTGGCTCTTCCCTGTCACAGGCATTTGGCCCACCTACACAAGTGAGATATCATTTTAACTGGGAGACTGAGGGGAACGTTGGGTGGTAGGAAATGTGTCCCAGTGCGGTAATCCCACACAGAAATGAGGGGATAATGTGATTTTTTAGCTAAATTTAAGGTTTGCTGAGGATTCTGGATAAGAAAACACTGGGGGAGCCAACAAGTCACACCTCCCTGGACTCCCCTCCGGTGTCTAGTTTTCAGAAATGTCTGGGTTTGGTAGGTTTCCGTAGATGGCTGCCGAGCCCAGGACCAAAAATGCAGGTGCCACCCCCTCTCACCCCAACCCCCCCCCTTGAAAAAAACAGGTAGTGTTGTATTTAATAATTTTGATGTGTCCAGAAAGTGTTTTGGGGCATTTACTTTCATGGACACTCAGCCTACCCACACAAATGAGGTACCATTGGAATGCTGGGTGGTAGGAAATTTGTGGCTCCTATTACATTCCAGAACTTTCTGTCACCGAAATGTGAGGACAAAGTGATTTTTGGGCCAAATTATGAGGTATGCAAAGGATTCTGGGTAACAGAACCTGGTGAGAGCCCCACAAGTCACCCCTTTGGGATTCCCCCAAGTGTCTAGTTTTCAAAAATGCTCAGGTTTGGTAGGTTTCCCTAGGTGCCAGCTGAGCTAGAGGCCAAAATCCACAGCTTGGCACTTTGCAAAAAACAGCTCTGTTTTCTTTGGGAAATTGTGATGTGTCCATGTTGTGTTTTGGGGCATTTCCTGTCGCGGGCGCTAGGCCTACCCACACAAGTGAGGTACCATTTTTATCGAGAGATTTGGGGAAACTGGGTGGAAGGAAATGTGTGGCTCCTCTCAGATTCCAGAACTTTCTGTCACTGAAATGTGAGAAAAAGGTGTTTTTTTGGGCAAAATGTTGAGGTTTGCAAAAGATTCTGGGTAACAGAACCTGGTGAGAGCCCCACAAGTCACCCCATCTTGGATTCCCCTAGGTGTCTAGTTTAAAAAAATGCACAGGTTTGGTAGGTTTCCTTGGGTGCCGTCTGAGCTAGGGGCCAAAATCCACAGCTAGGCACTTTGCAAAAAACAGCTCTGTTTTCTTTGGGAAAATGTGAGGTGTCCACGTTGTGTTTTTGGGGCATTTCCTGTCGCGGGCGCTAGGCCTACCCACACAGGTGAGGTACCATTTATATCGGGAGACTTGTTGGAATGCTGGGTGGAAGGAAATTTGTGGCTCCTCTCAGATTCCAGAACTTTCTGTCACCAAAATGTGAGGAAAAAGTGTTTTTTTGGCCACATTTTGAGGTTTGCAAACGATTCTTGGTAACAGAACCTGGTGAGAGGACCACAAGTCACCCCATCCTAGATTCCCCTATGTGTCTAGTTTTAAAAAATGCACAGGTTTGGTAGGTTTCCCTAGGTGCCGGCTGAACTAGAGGCCAAAATCTACAGCTAAGCACTTTGCGAAAAACACATCAGATTTCAATGTAAAAATGTGATGTGCCCATGTTGCGTTTCCTTTCGCGAGAGTTAGGCCTACCTACGCAAGTGAGGTACCATTTTTATTGTGAGACTTGGAAGAACACAGAATAGCAAAACAAATGTTATTGTCCCTTGTCTTTCTCTACATTTTTTCCATCCAAATGTAAGACACTGTGTAAAAAAGACGTCTATTTGAGAAATGCCCTGTAATTCACATGCTAGTATGGGTACCCCGGAATTCAGAGATGTGCAAATAACCACTGCTTCTCAACACCTTATCTTGTGCCTATTTTGGAAATACAAAGGTTTTCTTGATACCTATTTTTCATTTTTTATATTTCAGCAAATGAACTGCTGTATACCCGGTATGGAATGAAAACCCATTGCAAGGTGCAGCTCCTTTATTGGCTCTGGGTACCTAGGGTTCTTGATAAACCTCTAATCCCTATTTATCCCCACTACCAGAAGAGTCCAGCAGACATAACGGTATATTGCTTTAAAAAATCTGAAATTGCAGGAAAAAGTTACAGAGTAAAACGCAGAGAAAATGGCTGTTTTTTCACCTCAATTTCAATATTGTTTAATTTCAGCTGTTATTTTCTGTAGGAAACCCTTGTAGGAACCTCACAGATTATCACTGCTGAATTCAGAATTTTGTCTACTTTTCAGAAATGTTTAGCTTTCCGGGATCCAGCATTGGTTTCACACTCATTTCTGTCACTAACTGGAGGGAGGCTGAAAGCACAAAATATAGTAAAAATGGGGTATGTCCCAGTAAAATGCCAAAATTGTGTTGAAAAATTGGGTTTTCTGATTCAATTCTGCCTGTTCCTGAAAGATGGGAAGATTTTAGCACTGCAAACCCTTTGTTGATGCCATTTTCAGGGGAAAAACCTCAAGCCTTCTTCTGCAGTCCTTTTTTCTCATTTTTTGAAAAAAACAAACTTTTTGCTGTATTTTGGCTACTTTCTTGGTCTCCTCCAGGGGAACCCACAAATTCTGGGTACCTCTAGAATCCCTAGGATGTTGGAAAAAAAGGATGCAAATTTGGCGTGGATAGCTTATGTGGACAAAAGGTTATGAGCGCCTAAGCGCGACCTGCCCCAAATAGCCAAAAAAAGGCTCGGCACAGGAGGGGAAAAGGCCTGGCAGCGAAGGGGTTAAACCCATTGTCCCACTCCTCATTATCTTCTGCCCCTGTTGCGACCTGTGAGCCATCCAGGGGCTCCTCGTATTGTGGCATCTCTCCCATTCCTCTTCCTCTTCAATCCATTCCTCTGCTGCCTCTCTCAGAGTGTCTGCAGACTTGTCTCCAGGCCTAAGAGTGACATGCCCTGTGGTCCATTTTCCCCGGGGGGGGGGCAAGGCTCCTAGACCGCTCTGCCTGTCTCACCATATGCTGCAACTCACCTATTAACCTGTCTTTCCCACTCTGTTCTGGATCGGCTTGAGGAGCTGATGGGACGGGAGAAGGGTTCGCCTCAGCTTCCTGCACCTCTAATCTCTCTTCCTTAGGCTCAGCCCGGAACTGGATCCTAGTACCCTGCAGCTGGCAGGATAGGGTAAAGACCATAAGTTGGGGGCTCCCCTCAAGACTCCCCTGGGAGCTCTGTTTGTGTTTGCGCCATTGCCTCTTCAGGCCCAGTTTGTCTTTTCATGACAGAATACCCGCCATATTGACAGAATAGCTTCCCTTTTCTGTCTTTTCTTTTTCTTATACGTTGAGCGAATGTAAGTCAATGTGTGTTTAGCTATGTCCTCATCAAATGTCCCTTCCTTTGGCTATGTCTGGGTGTGATCCTCAGTGCCTTTGTGCCACTGCTTACAATATTTTAGTATTCTTTTTTTTATCTGAAGGGAAAGTTTTTATCACATGGTCCAGAGGGGTGTCCATGGTCCCCATAGGACGGGTGTTTCCTATGCGTACTTCTTGCATTCTGACCGCTGCAATGTCTATCTCTTTTCGTCTCTCTTCCCCCTTCTTAATGTGTATTTGCCTTTACCACTGTTGCTGACCTAAAGCAGTGATGTGCAGGGACAGTCTTACTCAGTGTTACCTGACTTTACTTATATTGTTGAGAGACCGAATTGGTGAACGTCAGCCATACTTATTGCCAATCTGTGCAACACCTCTTCTATGGTGATATCTGGGGTGGGTGAATTTATGGGGGGTCTAAGTGGATTAGTACCTGACGCAATCGTGCTATAACGTTGTCATGTATGTAGATAACTACTTGTGATGCTCGGGATGTGTTGAGACATTCATTGTTTAAGGTTGTGAAATTACAAATATCTTTGAGAAATGCATCAAGAAGAGCCTCTAATACGAGGAAGGATTGTGTTATTATTTCAAACCGCAGGTGTTGTATGGGCATTGGGGTTGCCCATGAGCCCTTTAAATACTACTTTTAACTCAGTGGTATCTGTTTCCTGCCACAGAGAATCATCAACCTCACTCATAGGGATATGTTATAAATCTTCACTTACTTTGGGATTGTTTATTCCGCCCCCCCTGTGTTTTTATCTACACTAATTATTCCCCACTTACGGGACACTTGAGGGGTGTCTATTGGGATGTCAAAAATATGGCAGAGATCGCGCACCCTCTCCTCCTCACTTATATCTGACTGCGTGACAACTGGTGGGTGGACACCTTCCATTTCTCTATAATTTGACCCTTATGATTATAAAACACTGTACTCTTTTTGTCCTCTTTCTCACTCATTACTCATAAAATGCATCCACTTGTTACTGTTGCGCTTTTCAGGTTCACAACCATGGGTCCGACCGTGCTCAGGGCAAAGTAAACTGACACCAACCATCGGGTTGTCCCCTTACCTAAACGTCAGACTCCCCACTGATACTTCAGCCTTGGTCTCTCTCCCTCAAAGACGCCTTCTAGACATGTTAAATCTGGGAATTTGGTGAGCCGGGCGTCTGACTCATTCAGAGCAAGGTCTGCCAGCGCCGGTAAAGTGGCCGTCTCTTACCATGTCAAACTTCACACTTGTTACCCGGTCCACCTCACTACTTCTAGTCTGACCCTCTGGATCTAACTGGGATGCCACCTGGGTAATGCACTGCTGCCTGTCGTGCTAGCTAGTCTTCTGGTCTGACCGGGAATTCACAATTCATTTGTAGCATAACAGCACAACATTGCATTTAAACTCCCAGCTAGTCTTCTGGTCTGACCGGGAAATCACAGTTCATTTGTAACATAACAACATAACTTTGCATTTAAACCCCACATAAATCATCCAAGGATTTCCTCTTGTTATAGTTACCAAAAAGAATCATGCAATTAAAAATAATAAGGTATGAAACCCAAGCTCTCCTCACCGTTTAGGACAGCAACTATTAGAACCCCGACTGCCTGTTTGAATAGGCAGGTGAATGGTCACCTGATCTGTGCGCAGTGTTCTATTCAAGCAGTGCAGGCAGCCGCAGTCCGGGGAAGAGAAGATGGCACCTGGCTGGGTACGCCAGATGTTGTGGAGTCAGGAAATGAAAGAACGACACAACTCTGTTTGGCAAATAATATGAGCATTTATGAATAACGGCCGGGAGGGCAGGGCAGCTCAGTGACTAATACCGCACTCATCTTTGTCATCACGAGCAACTTCTTTATAGTTTCAAAATACCTTAAATGCTTCTTATCACTTGTCATGCATATTGATTTAAGCGGCTGCTTGGTACATTGTTATCTCTACTTATGTTAGCTCAAAGCAATATTTCTCTTTGAGAAAGCTTCTAACTATGCATGTACAGAAAAATGGAGGTTACACATCTGTCATGGACACATTTTGCCTAGTAACCACAGTGCCTTTTGATCTCACGTTCTGAAGCCTATCAGTATGTCCTTCCTCAGCTAACTCCACGCTTGGAAACATTTCTATCTATCCTCCCTTACAGAGATGCTGGCCTTCAAGCATCAAAGCTTATCGTGTTCCCTTTCCAAAACCACCATGGTTTACACTTTCCCTTGTGAACGTGAATAAGAATGTGCGCCCTCCCTGTGAGTGTGTTATCAAGTTATGGCTCAAGCTTTCGTGTTGTGGCCTTCTACTTCCAGGTGCATTATGAATAAATATTTCTGCTCGTCCCTGTCCTTGCACCCCAGTATCCTCTCTATCCTGGGCTCTCTATTTGGACATCATGCACATTCTAGGCCTGTATTCTTCTCTGATCATGTACGATGCTGCACATTTTCCGCCTAATTCATGCATTAGCAAAAGTGGGCCTTCTCCTTTTTCCATATTTTCAGTAAAAAACGCTAGCATTAGCTTTCTATTTTCTACCCCAGTATATTCAGGTGATCATCGTTTTTAAAAAGTGCTTGACCGTTTAAGATGTAGGTAACCCAATACATAGAATCTTGGCAGGGTCGAAAATTTTCCTTAAATTCCTTAATATCATACCCGCCAAGCAGATTTCTGCTGCTACACACATGATATTTTCCACTCCTCATTCAGAATTCGTTTGAAAGACAGACTTACGGGCTTTGACCCAAGACCTAGCTGCACATTGAAAATCTGTTTCACAAGCAACTCTCATCTTTTTCTTCACAATTATGCAGTCAATCACGCAAAGTCAACCTTTTTTTAATGTAACGTATGAAAAACAAGGGGAAACAGTAGCATATGGACAAAGGGGGAGTAGGGACAAGAACAAAGAACTCCAGTTAATATTCATGGTGCCAATGCTGCTCTGTTGTCAAGTCCAAATCCACTCCGGCATGTCATACTTTCAGTAGCATGTTCTCAAGAAATGGACGTCCAGCCATACTGATCCCTTTCTACAATCACTGCACTGGTTACCCTAAGGAACAGGCATCAAATTCAAGCCATGCTGCATTCAGTGGCATAACAAAACTTGAGGGGGGCCCACCTGCACAGTACCTGGGGACCCCTCCCCCTTGGATCCAGTCATGGTCTGCTGGCCATGCAGAATGTACTGTGCTGGGGGGGGGGGGGGGGGGGGCTGGAACTAGTCCCCCACACACAGCTGGGCCTGCAAGGACCTTTGTTATGCCACTGGCTGCATTACGTCTGAATCTATGATCTACCAACAACCCTCCTACTCAGTGCTTAATTTGTGCTTGTTGTTTCCGGTGCGGGCATTTTTGAGAGCTGGTGCTTATTTTTCTGCCTCAAGCATTTACTGCTGGCGGAGGAAGAGAAAAACGAGAAAGCGTCACAGTGGGAGAAAGCAGAAAGCTGCAAGAGTAAGCTGAAGGGGCAGGGAGTGGCTGTAATTGGATTGAAGATGTCTGAGATGGCTTCAGGATTACGCTGCCTGAGTATTCCGTGTTTGCACATTTAATTGCATCACCCGAGTGTTTAAGAAGAGGGCTTTGGGCACCGGCTCGTTTTTATTGACAAATTAAGCACTGCTCCTACTTGCGAGTCAAACTAAACATTGCTTGAGGTACGAGGAGCACCAAACATACGCCACTTTGTCAACTTAACATTCACAAGAATCAAGTCCGCTCCTGCACTGTCCAGACAAATGGTACTACTTACTCCATCGTTTCCACCTGGTACCCAGCTTCTTGTCCTTTTGGTAACAAGCATTTGCAATGCGATAGGTCTCGCATTTGCTTGAGTTAGAGCTTTTGGAGTTGTAAATTCATAAGTGGGTTTTTCTTGCCACATAAATTGGTTAACACTGCCATTGTAACTGCTGTTATTGTACTGCCACGGCGGTAAAAGCAAGGTCACTGCTGGAATAATATTGAGACCACTGTAGTGGACTTGCCACCGCTGTAATGGCATTACCACTGCAGTAATGGAATACTTTCTGTGGTAAAGCTATCAAACAAGGCTCAACTGTTTGAAAAAAAAAAAAAGAAAACACCCACTCCACAGCTCCGTTCTGGTCCCGCTATAGTGTGCTTGAAAGTGGAACCAAGTAGTTTATCACCCAGATTATTTGTTTTTAAAGGGTTTCAACTGAAAACAAACATGCAACATCCGGCCTCTGAAGTCAGCGTGGGGTCTATACTGTGCTGGAACCATCACTTTAAAAGATACAGGACCTCGTCTCTAGACATTGTGTGAGTGTTAGCACCCTCAAATGAAGCTGAGACAAAGAATAATAACCCTTTATATAGTACTGCAGTTTTTGTATCTCTGTAAATAAAAGTGGAACCTTTCTTAGTTTATTAACCTCAGAAGGATGAAGGCGATTTGGCCCTGCAGGAACTTGAACCCTTGAGCTGTGGGTGACACACAGCGAGTGCTTCATTAATTAAGCTATTTCTTCTCCTATCTACCAGTTCTGGGGCTAGCCATTAGCACTTGTGAGCGATGAAGTGTATTTCAAGGAATCCACCATATTTCTAGTGGTGAGCCAACGGACATTGTAGGCCGGACTTTTGCTTGAATTGAGAAATCCCCAGGTGAGTTTTTAATTGTGCCTTTGACTTTCTCTATAATATGAAGTTCACCATATTAAAGATTATAATAAAGCAAAAATCAAAGACTAAAGGCCACATCGTAAAGACAAATGACACTGTTTTAAATTCCAATGCCAAAACTATGGTAATTAACAGCCCAAATTACAGCTGCGTTCTCAAACTCTGATCATTCTCAAAACATAAAGACCCTTACAGACAAGAGAATCACAAACATTGGGTGCAAGGCATCACCCCCGCAGGGGATGGAATGGAGAAACAGATGTGGGTTAGCTGGGTTCAGCGAAGAAAACATAACCAGGAAAAGTAACAATCGTACTCATTAGAGTGGCTGCATGTGACTTTAGGTAAAACATCACTTCAATTACCTTCCCAAGGTTCTGCTTTACACCTGCAGTTTGGCTTCAAATCCAAATGTTGGCTCCAAATTCAGACAGATGAGAAGGCGATGTCTCATGGCGCAACTCAAATCCAGCTACACATTTTGCTGTCTCATAGTATGTTGTGTAGAGCCGAGCTGTGTGAAGGCAAAACCAAAACCATTCGGGAGGAGGGGCCTTCACCACTGGAACAGGAGGAAGCGTGACATAGTGTGATGACCAACAAAAATGTTCTCTTAGTGAAATCCCCCTGGGAGGGAACTAAGCACAAAAGGGAGGGACATTTTGAAAAATGGACCAAAAAAAACGAAGCATTAACTACAGGCACGACCAAGAATAAATGGCAAAGGTTGGCAGGGTTAAAAGCCCATATCAAATACAACATGTCTTGCAGACTGTGCCGCTGCGTGCTGCCAAGCTCGACCTAAAAAGGAAAGACATGTCTCCTCCTCTTGCTCTGACGTAAGTACTACCTACTACTGAGGTATAGCTCCCCATTCCAATCAACACCCTTCACTCTCCAGTGTAGTTTTATGTTTTTTTAAACATGATAGTTCCCACATACCTGAAACTCAGATTCTCCTTGATTCTAGGCAGTTTACCAAATGAGGCCACTGTAAACAAGCACTGGCACAGCCAATCGTGTTGGCTTCAATACAGTGACAGTATTTCAACAGCCTTCAGTAAGACAGAGCACAGGAGTTGCATAGGCAGCAGCGGTGCAAGCTTCCCTCACACACATCTGAACATGCAATACAGGTATACCAAGTGCATCAGCAGTGCACACTATTGTGTATACACATGCATTTCTCTGGTACATGTATAGGTAGTGTAGACACTCACAATATGTACACAAAGTACAGCTGCAGTTCAGGCTTCCCTCAAATACAGAGGACACGTGCAGGATAGTCACCAGCACTGCTAGCTCCCCATGATAGAGTATGGTGGAGTTGTAATATTGCTAGGTGCACTATGTGCACAGTGCCAACGGTTTAGCAGGTGAATAATTAATGGACACTCCATCCTCACTCAGTGGTGGCTGGTAATTTTTGACACCGGTTGGACATAATACTTCACTTCGAATTCTCACAAATCACTCCATTTTTTTCCAGAAACAGTGGGACAACGGAATCACAAGGATAACACACTCAAATGCACACTATCAGTCACCCATGCTCACCTGCATTCACTCACTCATTCTTATTCTCACTCATTCATTCTCACCCACACTCCTTTATTCTCTGACTGCCTTACACTTATTCTCAGTCACTCATGCTCACTCTTTACTGCTACTCACAATCTTGCTCTCTCATTCTCACTTATATGAAGATCGCTCTCTGCTGAGTGACCCGGAAGTGCATGAGTATATGGCTTGCACAGTTGAGGCATACTGGTGAAGTATTTATAGCAAAGCAGAAGCAAGTGGATTGTGGGATGCCTCTTTAGAGAAACAGAAGGTAACAAAGAATGGAAGAAATAGTCAACGCAGCTGGGTCCTGATGTACAACTACCAATTATCAATCAACCGCTACTGAAACGTATCCTGGAAAATATAGTCCAATTCTGAATAATGCAAACCCACTCACGTGCATATCAGTTTTGGGCCGTGCCACACCCTCAGCGTGGGTCTTGGATAATGTGAATAAACTAACATACCATGCCCAAAACCATAGAAAACAGGAGACAAGAATCTATGTGCACAAAGAAAGTTTACAACAAAGGCTTTCCACTATTCCTAAAGCTTAAACCCCTCTTCATGACTCTGGAAGTAAAAAATAATGTATCCAGAGAAGCACTGAAAGAACTCTTGTCCAGTCAGCTCTGTACATGAAGACAGAGAATATTAGATGTCCAGATACTGGGATGGATTTATTTCTGCATGCTTGGATCCAAGAGTTACAGGTAGATTTTCTGACTGGCTGCAGGAGGTGACGGGGACACTAAGGGCATGATTTATGCTTTTTTATCGCCGCATTTACGTCATTTTTTGACGCAAATGCGGCGCAAACTTACAAAATTCAATTATATTTTGTAAGTTTACACTACTTTTGCGTCAAAAAATGACGCAAACGCGGCTCTAAAAAAGTATAAATCAGGCCCTAGGATTCTGACTTACCCCGTGATAGAAGGCAATTTATAGTCCTCTTTTGCGGCCAGCAGCAAGGGGAACATGAAAGCAGGTGCGACTTTAAACAGATACACTGTGTGTTCACAGCTAAACCATGCACAATGTATTTGTTTACTACTGACGCAACGTCAAAGAGTTATTAGGGCTCATGAGTCTGATGACGCCAGACGTCATAGAACGCCCACCCCCTACACGGGCAGCTTCTAAGAGCACTTTATGATAGACAGGTAGCCCAGGCTGAAAGCTAAAGCACCTAGGGCTGCAGTAAAAAGTGACTCTTGCTTTCCGTCTTTGAGGCGCGGTGGAAGGAGGCCTTGGAGAACGGAGGCCAGGGCTAGATCAAGGTAAGCCCTGGTAATGCCATCAGCGTTATTATTGAAAAAGAGCGTGACTGCCTGACCCTCGCACGAGCGAGGGTCATAAAGTGACAGCCAGCCATGCTTCACTAATTTTTACAATTACTATTATAAATATAACACTAGAATATTATTTAGAAAATGAGTACGTTTTGCAGGAACTTGAATGGGCTCCACCCTAAGGAAGCAGCTTCTGCTGTCCTCACTGAAAGACAAGGGGTGCGGGTGGTAAGGCGCAGAGGGATGGGATTTGAAGACTCGGTTGCCTGTAACTGTGCAGGCTTCTGTAGATACGCATAGTGCCCATGCAGCGCACACACTACACCTCTTTATACATGTGTTACCAAATGTCAAGTATCTGATGGAGCTCGTTGGTGGAACTTCCGCCCTACGGCATGGCCCTGGATCTGGTATCTGCTACCCTTTCTCACCGCCAGCCATCAATCATCCTCTAGACCTTTTGGTTCTCTGAGCAGGGTATACGCATTTAATGATACATTTCATTTCTCTCCTCTTTACTTTTTAAACTCCTAACTGGCAAAGTTATTAGAACGAAGTATTAATCTGTTCTGTCTCAGTACAGAAGAAAAACGTAACCTTACTTTACTTTCACTAAAGCCCTTGAATTTCAAGAAGAGCTCTTCTCTCCTACATACTCCTCTAATAATTTAAACTAAACCCTCAACTTTTTAAATCAGAATAACTAGATTATATTCTGTGTCAGACTAACAGGGTTACAGGCAAAGTCAGAAAAATAACTGTGCACTTCTCTCTCCAAAACCTTTTACACTGCACTACATAATGGACATCAAAAGCCAGCTGCTCACACCGAACTAAGGGGGTCATTCCGACCCTGGCGGCCACGGAAGCACCGCCAACAGGCTGGCGGTGCTTCCCAGCCCATTCTGACCGCGGCGGTAAAGCTGCAGTCAGAAAAGGGAATCCGGCGGTTATCCCACCGGATTTCCCCTGCATGGGCTGAATCTCCATGGCGGCGCTGCAAGCAGCGCCGCCATGGAGATTCCGACCCCCTTCCTGCCATCCTGTTTCTGGCAGTTTTTACCGCCAGGAACGGGTGTCGTGGGCCCCCTAACAGGGCCCCACCATGATTTTCACTGTCTGCTTAGCAGACAGTGAAAATTGCGACGGGTGCAACTGTACCCGTTGCACCCCTGCAACTCCGCCGGCTCCATTCGGAGCCGGCTTCATTGTTGCAGGGCCTTTCCCGCTGGGCCGGCGGGCGCTCTTTTGGCGGTCGCCCGCCGGCCCAGCGGGAAAGCCAGAATGGCCTCCGCGGTCTTCTGACCACGGAGCGGCCAAATGGCGGTGACCGCATGGCGGCGGCTACCGCCGCCCGCCGCGGTCAGAATGACCGCCTAAATGTTCAGGAAGGAGAGTGGAGACCACAGAAAATCCCAGCCAACCTAAAGACACTGCTAGGGGCTGTGAAGGGATAGTATGAAGGAAAGCCGAGCACATGGTATATAGAAAAAGGGGAACTGATACGTATTGTATTTCATATGAACTAGCAGACTAGTGCTCCAGGCACCTCTGGTCCTCACAGATCGCAGCTTCTGCGGCAGTTCGGTATCACTTGCATTCACCAGATCTGCAGCATTCCCTCATCTACTCTTGCAGAGCTTTCAAGCGGCTCCTTCTGGGGTATCAGCAGTCCACCTTGTCCTATCTGGCAGCGCATTTTGGGACTTGCGATATTGGAAATAGTAATAATACAAGTACCAGAATGCAAAGAATAAAACTAGACCTGGAAAAGGTATTCACATCTAACATGGAACAACTGGACAGCTGTGGCACTGGTTTGCAGACCATGTGTCAGATGGCCATGGCTCCAGTACTGCATGTGCCCTGGTCAAGTTCAACAGATGACTATTGCTCTACTTCCAGCATTTCCTGGCTGCCCGGGCACCTGCCAGAAGCGTCCTTCATTGCCCTGCTACACCCAAGCAAATTCTGTCTCATAGTGTCACTGCTAGAGTATGGAGTTTTTACTGTGACACTGTAATCGAGATCCTGGCCACATCAAAAACTATATCTTGAGCACAGACTGGGCCAGTTCAGACCTGCTATGTGTCACAATTACTCGGGCAGGATGGTGCTAACCAATCACTTTTAATGAGACAGGTGCACATCAAAATAACTGAAATCACTACCCAAAGCCTTACACACTAAGGGCCTCATTCTGACCCTGGCGGTCTTTGACCGCCAGGGCGGAGGACCGCGGGAGCACCGCCGACAGGCCGGCGGTGCTCCAATGGGGATTCCGACCGCGGCGGTAAAGCCGCGGTCGGACCGGCACCACTGGCGGGGTCCCGCCAGTGTACCGCGGCCCCATTGAATCCTCCGCGGCGGCGCAGCTTGCTGCACCGCCGCGGGGATTCCGACCCCCCCTACCGCCATCCAGATCCCGGCGGTCGGACCGCCGAGATCCGGATGGCGGTAGGGGGGGTCGCGGGGCCCCTGGGGGCCCCTGCAGTGCCCATGCCACTGGCATGGGCATTGCAGGGGCCCCCGTAAGAGGGCCCCTACAAGTATTTCACTGTCTGCTGCGCAGACAGTGAAATACGCGACGGGTGCAACTGCACCCGTCGCACAGCTTCCACTCCGCCGGCTCGATTCCGAGCCGGCTTCCTCGTGGAAGCCTCTTTCCCGCTGGGCTGGCTGGCGGTCTGAAGGCGACCGCCCGCCAGCCCAGCGGGAAAGTCAGAATTACCGCCGCGGTCTTTCGACCGCGGAACGGTAACCTGACGGCGGGACTTTGGCGGGCAGCCTCCGCCGCCCGCCAAGGTCAGAATGAGGGCCTAAATCATGCCTAACGAAATATAAAGTGTAACATTTCAAACATCTGCAACCTGAAAACATATCAGAACCATGCTTTCACTCTTCCCCAACCTATAACGACACTGTTACTAACTACATAACCAAGCATATGCACCCATTCAATCAAAACCAAAATGCCCACCACTAACATGACGGACATGCTGACACCTACCTGAAAAAAGGGGTCACCTAACATCAACGTGTCAATCAAAGTGCCTTGCTGACTCCATCCCACCGGCGAACCTTGCCAGTGGCCACCTGCCACAGCCAGAACTGCACCAAAGAAGATCTAATCTTGCGTCAGACTGGCCAGGTAATGGTAAACAAACGTATTTGGGCCTAATCCCTGCTTTACCGAAGAGTTCTGCATTTCTGTCAGTTTTTGTTGCAATGAATCTGCGACTGCCCAGTGACTTTCACACACTATTTAAATGTGATTATCAGTTGCATTGAGAGTGTGAAGCTGGACAGTCTGTCACACTTTGACTTTGGGTATTCATCCCTTGTAGAAGCTTGCTTCTTTAAAGTCGTCACTGCTTTCTTATAAATATAAAACATCTTTCTTAAATCCTTGTGTTAACACATTTCACTGTTACTTTGTGGAATGGATGGTATGGTATTGGTTTACAGATGTGCTCTGGTAAAGGGTCTAGCACTGAAGTATGCAAAAAAGTGATGGATGAAATGCTTGAATTAATCTCAGCCACTGGTAAAAAGTCTGGCGATGCTCACAATCCAGTATTATTGTGCACACTATGCCATCTCAATTTGGACCTAGGCCCAGCCATTTGCAAATCAGTCTTGACCCTGCTCCAGTAGGAACAGTGCAGCCCGAACTGCCAAGCCAAGTCCTCCCTGAACCACAGCACAGGCAACCCACAACGGCTCATCAGTCGAGTATAGCTTGGTTCCAGTGGCACAGTGTGCACAGGACCCATGTCTGGGCATACCTGTGCAATGGGTAAGCCCGGACATTGGTCCAGTTCTTATCGTGCCATGGGACTCAAGCTATATCTCACTGATCAGACCTAAATAAGTTAAACTTAGTCTGGAGTTGCTTGTGGCCTCATCTGGAGGGGGCTTCGCCTGGCATTTCAGGGCAGACTGCTTCCATGAGGAGCAGGACCGGTACTGAATTGCATAAGGCGGGGTTGTCTAAAGTAGCATAGTGGCCACAAATACAATGGACTATACCGCGGGCCATAACAATTGACAGTGGCTGACATTAATTCAAGCATTCCTTCCATCACCTTTTTGCTGTTTTTAGTTTACATCCTATGTGTGACGGGTATGCCTATATCTGGTTCCCTTGCTCACTCTACAATAGGACTCAAGCTATAACTCACTGATGAAACCTAGGTAGGTTGAAACCGGTCTGAGGCTGCTTGTGGTCCCTTCTGGATGGGGCCTGGCCTGGCATTTTGAGATGGACTGCTCCCATGAGGAGCATGGTCAGTGCTGATCTGTAAAAAGCAGGTCTTTGTGTAGAATAGCATGGTGGGCGAAAAGCAATGGCCTGCAATGCGACCCAGAGCAATTGACAGTGACTTAAATTAATTTAAGCATTGCTTCCATTACCCTTTGTAGTTGATGGTAAAGGATTATGGAGCTGGGAATTCAGCCTATTTGATGGTTGAAGAGGTTTTCTTTTAGGAGCGAGGAGGGCTTATCAGGGAGTTACTGGCAAAGCTTCTACATGGCCCCATGCCAAGTGAAGCAGATTCAGCCAGTCCTGCCATTAACTTTTATACCAGGAGCACTTTGTCTAGTGTAAGATTGCCTGTCTTAGGTATGGCCCTACAAATCACAGAAACCATAGCCGGGGCTTGCTAAAAGTGTCATGCACGACATTGGGTATCATGGCAACTTTATACTGCATACAGAATTTATGATTTTATTATGTTTAAAGTGGCAGGAAGGTGTGGTCATGGTATGCTGGGGCTGGTGTCATGCCTACAGGTGCCCATTAGCTAAATCTCCTGTGCAATAGTGTAAACCAGTACGAGCTTTTTAGCCAGCTGCATAGTGCATCCTGCAACCTGTGGGATAACACCTCCCACCATCAACGTGAACTTAATTTAAGCAGGCAAAGTGCTGTTGGCTAAAAACCAGAATGATCTTAACGCATTACACATAATATGAAGCCATTTGACTGCATTGCATGCTTGTATTTGTTAGTGGTGCTCGGGGGATCTCCTCACAATTATGTGCCTACGATTTAAAGTGTGCCTGTACATTATTTTCCTTGGCTGGTGTGGTCATATCTATTATGGATGAAATTCTCCAGTGCTGTCTTTTAGGGGGTAGCGGGGTTTTATGGGGAGTGACAGGGGATAGGATGAATCTAATCCTGTCTTGTTGTCAAATGCCCCCATGTTGTGTGTTACACCCTCAGCCAGACCTGCATTTTCAGTTAACAGTACTTTCAATGTTGGTATTTTCACCCCGTGGTTATCATGTTAAAAGTAAAACTGCAAGTCTCATAATGCAGTGTGTTCTAGGTTAAAAAGTCAGATCTGGCTGAAGGTATCACATATGACAGGCTACAGGGCAGGTGTGTACTGTGTGTTAGGACATGGGCTGCAATGCCTATGGGCCCTGATGAGGGAATGGGAAGACAACCTCTGCAGTCTTTATGAGTATAAATTATTTTTATTTTTTACTGTGTTTAAGAGGCAGGATAACACATGTAAAGCTCTGCAGTTAAGCATGTGTGTTTTGGGTTGACTGCGCTTGAAGCCTTGAAGCGAACAAGGGATTCCTTGAGTTTGGGGTGAACCAGGGGTTCCTTGGGTACCTCTTCCCATTTGTGAATGGTTTACAACCTTCTTTGAGGTGTCGGTAAAATATTACTATTTTGCGTCCAGAATTTGGTCGCAAAACATTAATACATCCTCCTGCATATCAGTATTTGGAAGGGGCGCCCCTTCTAAATACCGATTCACAAAGCATGTGTATTACAGAATACTTTTTCCATTTGCAAATGGCCTCATTGTCCGAACCGGAGCGTTTGCAACCTACAAAATAGTTTTGTACATACGGCCCTTATCTCTTTAACTTCTGAGACTCAGATTCACCTCGATTCAACAGTGTTAATCAAGTGAGACCACTGTAAACAAGCACTGACACTACCAATTGTTTTGGCTTCAATAAAGTGCCAGTATTTTAACAGCCTTCAGTAATACAGAGCTCAGGATCAGCATAGGCAATAGCAGTGCTGGCTTTCCTAACACGCACATAAACACACAATGCAGGTACACGCAATGCACGCTACTGTATATACACACGCATTCCCTCTAGGAGCATGTTTAGTTAGTGTAGACACACACTCACAAACACACCCAAAATAGGCACAAAAAGTACACTGCAGTTCAGGCTTCCTTCGTATACAGAGGACACTTGCAGCATAGTCACTAGCACCGCTAGCTCCCATGATAGAGCATGGTGGAGTTCTAATATTGCAAGATGCACTATGGGCACAGTGCAGGTGAAATGAATAATTCCCGAACAGTGCATCTTCACTGAAGGACAAGTCGTGCATGTGGTAATGACTCAGTCGGGAGGCATTTCAAGACTCAGTTGCCTGTAACTGTGGAGGCTTCTGTAGATATGCATAGTGCCCACAACACCTCACCTTTTCATACATGTGTTACCATCTGTCAAGTATCAGATGCAGCTCGTTGGTGGTACTTCCTCCCGCATGGCTCTGCATCTGGTATCCGCTTGAACACCAGCCTACCCTTTCTCACTGCCAGCCATCAATCATCCTCTAGACTCTGAGCAGGGTATATCCATTAAATGATACATTTCATTTATCTCCTCTTGACTTTTTAAACTTCTAACTGGCAAAGTTTTTAAAAGCAAGTTTTCATCAGTTCTGTTTCAGTACAGAAGAATTTGACCTCACTTTACTTTCACTAAAGCCCTTGAATTTCAAGAAGAGCTCTTCTCTCCTAAACAGGACTCAGATAAGTTGAACTAAAGACACATATTTTTAAATCAGAATTGCTTTATCATAATCTGTGACAAATGGACAATGCTAAATCTAAAGTCGAGCACAGGTTATACAGGAAAAAGTGGAAGTGATGCTTAATCTATTCCACATAAACCAGGGGAACACTGCTCCAGGCACCTCTGGTCCTCACAGAGGGCAACTTCTGCAGCAGTTTGGTATCACTGGCATTTACCAGATCTGCAGCATTCCCCCATCTACTCTTGCAGAGCTTTCAAGCGGCTCCGTCTGGGGTATCAGCAGTCCACCCTGTCCTAGCCTACATCGCATTTTGGGATTTGCAGTGTAAGAAATAGCAACATTGCGAGTACCATAATGCAAAGAATAAAACCGGGACTGGAAATGATAACTCACATCTTACATGGAACAACTGAAGAGCTGTGACACTGGTTTGTGGTCCATTTGTAGAATGGCCAGGGCTCTAGTACTGCATGTGCACTGGTGATATTCAGTTGGGTTACTGTCACTCTCCTTCCAGCATTTCTTGGCTTCCCACTCACCTGCCAGAAGCTACCTTCATTGCCCTTCTACCCCCAAGCACGGTTTGATTCATAGTGTCACCATTGGAGTATGGAGTTTTTACTGTGGCACTGCAGTTGAAATCGTGAGCCCACCACCTCCTGTGTTTCGTTTGAGCAGAGTCCGGGCCAGTACAGACCTGCCACGTGTTATGGGCAAGATGTGCTAACCAATAATCACAACAGGTCTAAGTGTGAAAAAGGCTGCTTCTATGAGACAGGTGCACATTACAATAACTGAAATACCAGCCCAACACCTTACACGCTAAATCATGTTTCAATAGCTATGAAATGTACCTATCCAAACATCTGCAACCGGTAAACATCTCAGAACCTTGCTTTGACTGTTCCCCAACTTGTAACAACATTGTTACTACATAACCAAACATATGCACCCGTTCCATTAAAATCAAACCGCCGGCCACTAACGTGACTGACATGCTGAAACCTACCCGAAAAAAATAGCTCCCTAACAGCATCACGTCACTCAAACCCCCTTGCTGACTCCGACCCACTGGAAAACCTTGCCAGTGGCCACCTGCCACAGCGAAGTCTGCACCACCTGCTAGAGTCACTGGGAAGAGATCTAATCTTGCTTCTACCTGACCCCCTAATGTTATATTAACAATTTTTAGCCCAAATCCCTAATTACCGCAAGAATTCTATGTTTCTGTCAGTTTATTTTGCAATGAATCTGTGGCAACCCAGTAACATTTCCAGAACACAAGCAACCAAACAGTTTTTTGTATAGCTCACTTTTGAACCCTGGTGGGATGGGTATGCGCAGATGTGGGTCCTGTGAACACTGTGCCATTGGAACCAAGCTATACATTGCTGTTGAGCCCTTATAGGGGGAAAACCAGTCCTGGGTTGCTTGTACTCCGGTTCAGGGAGGACCTGGCCTGGCAGTCCAGGATGGACTGTTCCCTTTGGAGCAGAATCAAGGCTTATTTGCATATTGTTGGGTCCAAACTGAAGTGTCATGGTGTGCAAAATAATGATAGACTGGGATGTGGCGTGATTATCAGCTTCTGAGATTAATTCAAGCCTTCCATCCATCACTTTTTGTATACTTAAGTTTGATGCCCTGGGTGGGACAGGTATGTTTACATGTGGGCCCTGTGCCCCCTGTGCCACTGGCACCAAGTTATATCCAACTGATGAGTCCTAAAAAGGATGAAACTGGTCTTAGGCTGTGTATGTTCTGATTCAGGGAGGACATGGCCTGGCAGTTTGGGCTGGATTGTTCCTATTGGAGCAGGGTCAAGACTGATTTGTATATGGCTAGGTCCAAACTGAGGTGGCATGGTGTGCAATATAACGATTGACAGGGATGCGGCCTGAGTAATTATCAGTGATTGAGATAAGTGAAAACATTTTGACACTGACGTTTTCGTGGACGGCTGCAGGCTAGGGGGTGCTTACATAGTTTGACCCAAATAGGCCCCAGTTTCAACATTCTAGTCCACACTTCCTGCTGTGCGGGCTGGTTTGAACATTTTGGCTCGGGGGATACTGGGTTTGCGTCTTGTCCTGATAATGGAAATGGATTAAGACTTTTGAGCCGTCAGTAATTGCTGCGAGCGTGCAGGGCTGTGCTGTCAGCGAGGAGGTTACCATCTCCCTTCATGGACCCTACTATATATGTCAGTCCGAGTGCGGCAAAGCATCCCCAGCACCTCACTGGCCAAGTGTTGTCAATGTATTCCAACACAAATACGACTTAGGAGCGAGTGTTAATTAAAAAGAACCTAATGAGACTTTGCCTAATTAATGCACAGCCTAAAGAGGGAGGGGGGCACAGCAGAAAGGTTTCTATTAATTTAATTGGCGATCTTATGAAAACAAACTCTCAGGTCAGAAGCGTTCACTGAAATATTGCACTTTATGCTAGTAATGTGCTAAAAAAAAAAAAATTAATTAGATCATACGTTACCTGTTTTTCCATCAGACCTGATAATGAGTCGGTGTTGCAGGCGAAGTGTTACGCAGGGCGAACAGCATGGGGTATCATCGCGACTTACCTGCAGCTCAATGTTTGTCAGAATGAAAATATGTCCTTGCGGCAGAGAGGTGGAAAAAGAGCATTACTGCAGCTGCATTCCCTGGCCCAGCCACCGGAAGCGACTTGTAGACTATCCATGGGTTCACGCTTCTTGGGGCCTGTGTTAAAGCGGCAACAGTTCCAGCCCTGGCCGGGTCACTGTAAGGGCAGGTATATACGTCGTCGTTACTAAGGAGCTGTATTTTCGAAGAAGCGCTCCTACACCTCACCAGCAGGTGTCAGTGTAAAACAAGTACCCGCCTCTCCGGCATCACTGCCGTGTCACTTCACCGCACGGACTCCCGTTGACTTCCTGCTTTTACTTCGTTGCATTCTCAGCCCTGGCGATGATGTTCTGCTGTCAGTTTAAGGCCTGTTCTTTGCTTCCATCCACAGTGACTGTCCCCATCTCATTATCAGACCAGGCGTCACCTTAGGATCTTGCTTTTTCAGCTCCGGACTCGGACTGAACGTAGGCATGGGCACCAAAATAAAGTGGCCTTCATTGCTGAATTTCAAAGCGAAAAAAGTGGCCCATGTTTGCAAATTGGGGAAGTTTTTGCCTTGTAAAAAAACGCTGTACAAGTGTTTTGCAAGATATGAAAGACTGCATTGATTTGAGTTTGTTGCCGGTAGTGTTTGTTTTAATATCATGGAATCAACAGTAAAAACCATTGCAGCAGACCATAAAACAGGCCCACAAATATACAAATAATTGGCCGACACTGCCCTGTTGCACCAGCCCATTGGGCACTGCCTGATTGCCCTGTCGGCAGGGCCACCGGAATAATGTGATTCTGTGGCTACAACCTTTTTTCACATAGTTATCGATTTCCTGCATTTGAGACATATTCCATCATCTCCTGCTTAGTCTGCACATTTCAGAAAAAAAATAAGTTTCTTGCTTAAACGGATCAAAAATTACTAAAAACATGAGGACTTGTTTGCTGTCAGTGGTAGGCCTTCCCAGAGGTTAACTGGAACTGCTTCAGTTGAATTTAATTGTTAAACTGGTATCAAGGTGAAATCCTTTCCCAGACAGTGTTTATTATCAAGTATAAAATTTACAAAATAATGGAGTACCAAGTAATATTATCAAAAATGTGCCGAATGATGCGACATACTTTGGTGCTCCCCTGCCGCATAATCCCAGTGGCCTTTCCAGTAGGCCAATCCGATCCTGTTGTCTTGCCTTCTCAAAGGACCTTGTTACTTCAGGGTAAATCGCAGCTCTGGTCAGCAGATACCACTTGTCTCACTCTTCCTCTCTAATCCCCATATTGCAACAGCCAGTGCTTGAAATGGAAAAATAGAAGTGCAGGTACTCTGTTCCAGAGTACCTGCTTGTTTGTGAGAAGTGCTGGTACTCTCTAATTAAAAATATTACGTTTTTTCCCAAGAAGTGCAGGTTCTCTAACTCTCAAAATAAAAAAGTGGCGGTACTCAGTACCGGAGAGTACCGGCCCATTTAAAGCACTGGCAACAGCTGCTCTCTCGGCCAAATTGGTAGGTGTCCCTCACTGTAAGGACGGTGCCTGGTTCGCCCCTCTGGGGCTGTATTACCTCCGCAGCACTGTAAACCTTGGCCACTAAGTATGGTTACAAGAACAATATTATGAATTATCCACTAGTGGGAATATTAAGAGATGGAAGGGCGTTCTACTGAAAGTAATAGTGTTAAAATACTTTACTGCATAGATGAAGAAATTCTTAAAAATATATCTCAGATGTAATATTTAAGCAGCCTATAAGATAACAAAATCAATATAAATGGCACCAAATTTGTGATTCAGTAGCAGCCAGACTTACTTTTACAGAAACTATTCAACTTACATAGGATAGTCACGTGTGTATCGAATCATAGGTCACTCATTCACATCAGTTTAAAGCTACAACATGTTCTCTCATCATAACAAAGGAGTATAAAAATAGTTTCCAAATAAATCTGAAAGACTCAAATTACTTAATTGCCAGCTGAATAAATGCAATCGCACGCCCACTGTCTCTCTTAGATTGGCCTTTGTAGCCTGCCTTTACAGCAACTTCAGTAGTTCGAGAAGCAACTTCTGTGATCTGCAGACGTAAAAGTCGAATCCTTAAATCTTAGGGAGTGGGGCAAGTGCAGAAAAGATGCCCAGTCGGTGCTTTGTTCATATTATGTGAACAACAGTGCCCCTCTTTCTTTCAGGTTCTATGCCGTGCCCCTTCAAACTGAGGCTCCCGAGGTCTGCAGGGGGCTCTACACGGATACTCTCTCATGGGCCTGCCAGTGGCAACTGATCATTCCCCAGGCACTGTTTAAGCGTTTTCCGATACCCTCTGATGCCATGCTGACCCCGGGACCCTCGCCAGTCCCACCTGCTCCAGCACTGACACAGACGCTGCCACCCTGTCTGCCACCACCTATTCTGGAGCCTCTTCTAGCGTCTGGCAAGAGCCTGAGGTTCCGCAGGCAGGCTCACTGCTTGCTCGGGGTAAAGGAGTATAGAGAAGCAGTGATGACGTGCATGGGATCTTCGGGGCAGATTCTGACTTCTCTCAGACTCTAGAGGAGCCTAGGGATATGAGTAACGGTGACATTTCCATGCAGATTTACTGAGTCTACGAACTGCAGGTGGGTTGAACACATTGCCTGAAATAGATAATGCTCCACTTCCGGGTCCTGCTGCAGTGACGATGGCGTCCTTTCACACTGTGCTGAGGAAGACAGCTGAGGTACTTGAACAGACTCTTTCTGTTGAACACCGACCCAATATCCTCACAGAGCTTCTACAATCCATGTCAACTCCACTGGAGCCTCCCCTCTTTTTGAATGACAATCCCCTTGATGCTGTGGAGGGAACCATGGAGAAGCTCACCTTAACCCCTCTTGCAATACACTCTAATGGGCATGACAATCTATGGTGAACACCTTTTTGGAGAGAAAGCAAAAGTTGCTTTGAAGCATTTCAAAACATGTAATGCTACCACAAGATTGCTTGGCCTACAATCCTAGGCAAAGGATTTCAGGCCATTTCGGAAATTCAGCGGATTTCCTAAAGATGTCTTGCACATGCAGTGTCAGTCTGCCCCTGTCACCCAGCTTCAGCAGCAGAATCCCTTTGTCCACCAGTACAAGGGTATAGGCAAAGGAAGTGGCAGCCAAACCCGGCCTTCTGCCTCCTCCATCTTCTCTCCATCACCCTTGGGGAAGTTGCTGTAGTTTGCCCTTGAAGAAACATGTGCAGCTGGTGGAAGGGTAAGTATTTTTTTTTTCCACAGGCTTAGAGTTTGCTTTGTCGCCCTAAGTGGGAAGGGTATGCCCAGACGTGGGTCCCGTGCTTCCCATGCCACTGGATTCAAGCTAGCCTGGCTGATGAGGGGTGAAACCCCGAAACCGGTCCCTGGATGCTTGTTTTCAGTCCAGGGAAGACCTGGCCTAGCAGTTCGGGCTGGACTGTTCTCGTGGGGAACAGGGTCAAGACTGATTTGCATATGGCTGGGTCCAAACTGGAATGGCATGGGCAGCAAAAAAACGATGGATTTAGGCCCAGATCACTGTACTGGGGGTGAATGTTTGACAATGTTCAGCATTCCGTCCATCACTTGTTGTTTTTGCTTTGTCGCCCTAAGTGGGAAGGGTATGCCCAGACGTGGGTCCTGTGCTTCCCATGCCACTGGATTCAAGCTAGCCTGGCTGATGAGGGGTGAAACCCCGAAACTGGTCCCAGGATGCTTGTTTCCAGTCCAGGGAAGACCTGGCCTAGCAGTTCGGGCTGGACTGTTCTCATGGGGAACAGGGTCAAGACTGATTTGCATATGGCTGGGTCCAAACTGGAATGGCATGGGCAGCAAAAAAACGATGGATTTAGGCCCAGATCACTGTACTGGGGGTGAATGTTTGACAATGTTCAGCATTCCGTCCATCACTTGTTGTTTTTGCTTCGGAAACCGGTCCCAGGATGCTTGTTTCCAGTCCAGGGAAGACCTGGCCTAGCAGTTCGGGCTGGACTGTTCTCATGGGGAACAGGGTCAAGACTGATTTGCATATGGCTGGGTCCAAACTGGAATGGCATGGGCAGCAAAAAAACGATGGATTTAGGCCCAGATCACTGTACTGGGGGTGAATGTTTGACAATGTTCAGCATTCCGTCCATCACTTGTTGTTTTTGCTTAGAGTTCCATAACATCAGACCAATGGGTTCTGAAAAGTGGAAAAGGGGTATACTCATAGCCATTGGTAGTATGCAATTTTGCAACCATGGCTTTTTTTGGCATAATTATGCATTTCCTGTATTTGCCACATATTTTGAAATGTTCTGCATAATTTGCAGATTTTATAAAAAACAATTCAGTTTTTCACTCAAATGGAACAGAAATTGCTAATAACCATTTGTAATCCAAAGAGTCTCATGTTTGGTCGAGTTAGAGCTATTAGTGTTGTAAATTCCAAACTGGTCTTTTCTTGCCACATACATTGAAAATGCAAAGTAAAACAGTTGACATAAGCAAGCCGATTTAAAGTGCCACGCCCACCATGAGGATGAACGCAAATGAGAGACACAAAAGGAAAAAGAAGTTAGCTTGCAGTCAAACATATCGGCAAACGTGCAACTATCCACAAACTGGCCTATGTGCATAGGGTCGATGGCCAAGGTGGTAACAAAACTGCCCCAAGGAGGGACAAACGTAAAGTATTTACTAATGATAACAAAGCATTTTTGAAAGGCAAGCCCATGAACGAGTGATATTGCTGGGGGCGTGCGGTGGGCGCGGTTATAAACCCACAGAGATTACAACACATCAGAGTGCCTGTACGCTCAACCTAAAAACGTAGCAAGTTATGTTGCAGTGTAGTGGAATGCCCTTCACAAAAGTCGACTGGTTAGTTTTCAGTTGCCAATTGCTGTATTTGAGTGTTAAACAGCTACTAATGAGAGGGAACCTTTACCCAGAAAGTGCTGCCATGTGTAGGAAAACAAATGCAGTAATACCATCACAAAATATGCAGCATTACGTAGCATAATTTGACTTTTTTGCTGTATAGTTTATTCAGTTCTGCCACATAATTTGGTCTGCCCACATTGCATAATTCCAGTGGCCTTAGGTATACTGCTCCCTCCCAGCTGTAACCCACTGCACCCACTCACCCCATCCCTTAAATTTGATGACCATGTTCAAATGCTGCAGGAGGAGGTGGCAGTCTTGTTGCATAAGGGAGTAGTAGAGTTGGCTCCAAAGCAAAAAACTGGGCTGAAAGGTAAATGGTGTCCCTCAACTCCCTGGACATGTATTTCCACATACCAAGCCTTCTGTTTTAGAGGAGGTACCTGCGGTTTGTGGAAGGGTCCACTCACTACCAGTTCACGGTCCTCCCATCAGCACTTCAAGTCTTCACAAAGATGAGGGCGGTGGTTGCAGCCCTTCTCAGAAGATCTGAGATAGGCCACATTACGATACCTGGACATTTTGCTCCGTAGAGCCAGCTCACCACAGATAGTGTCACATCACCTGTACACAATATCTTCTCTGACAGTTTGACGTGGGCTTTACCATTAGCGTGTCCAAATCTCACCATGGAGCCATCTCAGCACCTCCTGTTCATAGGGGTGGTACTGTATGCCACATTGCTCTGAGCTTTCGCTCCTTCACAGGGGATCCAGAACATTTGGGTGATGATTCTGTTGTTTTGGGTGGGGCTCGGATTCTAGTCTTGGCAGTTCTGAGTCTGCATGGTGTATTGGTTTATTGCATCCTTCTGTTTATGCATGCTGGCACATGAGGGCTTCACTGTGGCGTCACTTCAGCCAGTGGTTCCAGTACCAGTGAGATCTAGGGCACTCCATTGTGATCTCCAGGACACTGCACCAGAGGTAAGCTGGTGGGTGACAGAGGAGAACCTGTCTCACGAGAGGGTCTTTTATCCACCCTCCGACTCTGACCATAGTATTGGTGGATGTGCCCACCTTCAAGTGGGGATGCACATCTGAGGCAACAGGAAATCAGAGGTCTCTGGTCGCCAGGGGAGTAGAGACTGCATTTCAGTTTGCTCAGACCTAGGGCAGTCAGACTGGCGCTCAAACCTTCAGTCTTTTACTTCACTTTCAGTCCGTCCAGATCTTGACCAACAAGCATGACCATTTTGTGGTACTTCAGCAAGCACGGAGGAGTGGGCCTTCTCTTTTAAGAAGCACTAAGATTCTGAACTTGGGCACACCAACAGAGGCTGTATCATCTTCATCCAGAGGTGGTTAGACACATCTTTGCCTGATGGGACACCCCTTCAAGTGGACCTGTTTGTCTAAAACGTCTATTGCCTCATGTTCAATGCCTTTCAGTATCTGTTGTTGTGAGCCATGTGGTGTTTCACTACACATTTCCTCCCATACCCTTTATTCCTTGAGTCTCAAGCCCAAGTCATTCGCATTGCCATTGCCCCGGTCTGCTGAGAAGGGTGTGGTCCATAGATCTTCTGCACCTCTCCCTATGTGCTTCGCTCTGTTTTCCTCTCAGAGTAGGTGTTCCGCGCATCGAGTGGACCCCTTGAAGGCTACCATGTCTAACATCCTTCATTTTGCCCTATCCTTGGCTCAACACAGTGGAGTGATTGGTGCAGTCTGCTTTTCTCTGTCTCTGGGGACCAACCATATTTATACAAGACACCAGTAGTTGTGTGCTTTTTGGAGAGCCTCAGTAGCATGTTTCCCCCAACTTCATTTAATTGAAATTGCAATTTGGTTCAACTTGTTTGATGTGTGCTCTGTTTGAGGCCCTGCGTAGTTAACTGTTATGATTACTAACATTCAAGACAATGTTTTTTGGTTGCTATGACATAGATGAAACATGTTAGCAAGCTGTAAGTATTAAGTGGCTGTCTGCCATTCACATGCTCCTTCCTATGTAAGCTTGCCTTTTGAACTAAAACGACTTTCCTCTCCATGGTAGTGATCCCCTTCCAACAAGAGCAATCTTACCCAGCCCACCTTTTACCCTGGCCCATCCAACCAAGGAGGAGCGTTTACATTGGCTGCAACCCAGAGAGGTGATTAATTACTACATTGACTGCATGAAGGAGATCAAATCTTCTTAAAGTATACAGGCAATAAAAAGGGTAAGGCTGTTCATAAGAGAACTCTATCACACTGGATACTGCTTTACAACAAGATGTGCTACACGCTTGCAAAAAAGGAGATGCCTGAGGGAATACAAGGCCACTCTACTAGGGCTAAATCTTCCACAGTAGCAGCCATGGCCAGAGACATGCCAGTGGGCAATATCTATACTTTTACCAAGCAGTATTGTTTGGACTCTGAGGTGAGGAGGGATGGCCATTTCACTTCCTCAGTACTACAGGATTTTCTCTTTTAAGCCCCACTCCTTCTGTCCTGCCATCTGTGGGTATAGCTTGGGAATCTATTCAAATCTCCCAGTAGAAATATCCTTTGGAAGTAAAATCTACCTGCAGATTCCTCACCAATCCCATCCGCCTACCCATTTGGAAGAAGTTCATAGACCTGAGGATAAGAGACCAAATTAGTTTGTTGTAGTGCACCAATTTGTTACTGAGGTTTCTTCTTGGATCGACGTCCAAAGACGCAGTAAAAGCAGATGAGAACTGACTCCAGGATTCTGGGGTGAGCACTAAATGTTTTCAGTGACATCACAATGACTCTCGTTCCAGTCCTGAGTTGGAGACAGTGGCCTGTACTACCATGGTACAGCTAGGACGAAAGTTACCAGTGCCAGTCTAATGATTGCAAATCATGCATCACTTGTTGTTGTGCACTAGGTATGTAATATCTCATAAAAAGTGGTTTCTGCCCTTACTTAGGTTTTACTGAACAAGATCAACCATGAGTGCCATGCCCGTCAGCTATAGGAATCATGATATAAATATTTTTAGTTCTGTATCCTCCTATCTATGGGCAGTGGGGCCATCAGTTAAATATGTATCGGCAGTTTGTAGCAATCCTTTTAGTACTGCATCAATCAGATTAATTATTGTACTAGCTTCTAGCCATGACTTTCACAAATAATTCAAACTTATTGAAATTTAATTGGATGGGCATGGTTAGAAATGTGAATGATCATACTGCTCATAGGTGCATGTGTGAATGAATATATATATATATATATCAAAATGACGCCAGTGTATGTATGTGTGTGTGTGTATATCTATATATATATATATATATATATATATATATATATATATATATATATATATAGGCTGACGCCTGGGGAAATTCTATGGTATGGAATCTGCAGCTAGAATATGTCTCTACCAGGTAAGGCATTACTGAAGGTAAATAACTTGTGTGTGTGTATATATATATATATATATATATATATATATATATACATGTGTGTGTTTGTATATATAGTGTGTATATATCAAAACAAAACCCTTTCAGGGTTAAAGTCACGCATAAATTATGCAACAAACAAGAGAGCGCTCTGGGTAGTTTCCAAAATTAGAGGGAGAGCAGCTCCAGTAACGAGCACCCTGCAACACCAGCGACACTCTAGATTTGCTCAGCTCAAATGTCTGTTTTTCTAGCAACATTTTTAAGGATAGGATTAGGACAGTTCCTTCCAAACATGCTTAAAGATTTTGCTGTAAAAATGGCAAAAGGCTTTGTCCCTTTGTAGCTCGGCATGGGTGACACTGTGCCAATCCTATGCTTAAAAACTTTGCTAAACAAACAGACCTTTGAGGTGAGCAAATCTAGAGTGTTGCAGTGTGCTACTTACTGGAGCTGCTGTCCACGTAAACTTGGGAACAACCCAGAGTTCTCTCTTATATTTTGCATATGTATATATATATATATATATATATACATATATATATATATCTATATATATATATATATATATATATATATATATATATATATATATATATATGTAAAATTGTAAAATCACTGAAAAAAACGCAAGGTTAAAGTGACGAGGGCTTGAGTTATAGTTAACCTCATGCATGAGTTATAGTTACCTAAGCTAATTACAGCTGGTGGATTTCAGTAGTTTTATACATTCAGAATGGCATACTTTAACTGACATTTCACCTAACTGTAGCATCACATTAACCTCTGTTATTTTTCAGTGAATTTGTAGTTTAAAAAAAAAAAGTAAAGCAGTATCTATTACCGTACGTACAATTTATCCCCGATGCACCCTGGGTCCAACTCTCCCGCCGGCAGCCAACCCCACGCCATGCATGTCCTGCGCCCAGGCCCTGCTTCCAACCTGCAAGCAGCCAGTCCCATGCCACATATGGCCTTTTGACATGCACAGCATGCAATTGGTTTTGCAGGTTGTGGCTGCACTCAGGTAGACTTACTGACTTTGCCCAAGAATCACAAAACCAAAATATAAGAAGTGATCCTTTCTCAAAAAATCGCCAATATGTTTAATCTAGTGGACATTTCAGTTAATCCACACAATACAACATTGAAAAAAGTGGTTATTATAAAATTGTTTAATACATTTATATTGAAAGAATAAACATGCCTATGAGTTTTTCTTTTAACATAGGTATTATTATTGCAGTTTGTGGGCTGAAACATGTAAAAAGTAAGACTCAGACTTTTATTTTTTTAAATAAAAACAACATGTCTCTGAGTCTTTCTTTGAACAAAATGAGGGCCTTGCACTCCAGCTGAAAATCGTAGCGCTTCAGCTAGGAACGAAAAAAAAAATATTGTGACCTCCCCCGGTGTCAAGCTTTTAATGACCCATGAGACTTACAGTTTTTTTTTTTGCAATAATACTGGAAGAGGCTGCTTCACTTCCTGCAGCCCGACCACGTAAAAAAAAAAGCCTGGTGGTGCCCCTCCCTATTATAGGGGCACCACCACGCTTAAAAAATGATTACATAAGAAAAGCCCTTGCAGGACATGGAGGGCTCCATTCTGGAGCAGTGAATAATAAATTAGCGGCTCCTGCCCATCATTTATTATTCACTTTGGTGTTCTAGTGCCCACCTGTGATACGCTTTTTAAAAAAATATTGGGGAGGGGGTGCCCAAGCCTTTACGACTTCAGGGACCCCATTTTTTTTTAAATGAGGGGAGGGGCACACTCCACCCTCCCCAGGCCTCGTTTGCCCCAGGGGACACCATCCCCGGGACCTATTTTGTAAATGAAGAGGAGGGGCAGCCCCCCAACTCTCCTGGGGCACCAGGGTCCCCATCTCCCAGAGCCTTTTTTTTTTTATAAATGAAGGGCAAGGGGGCACACGGCCACCCAACCCTTCTTGGGCCTCCGGGACCCCACCTCCCAGGGCACATTTAATCAATTAGGTAAGGGGCATATTTTATAATGGGAGGTGGGTATGTAGGGGGCGTGTCTCACCTCCCCGAGCCCTTCCGGCCTTGAGGACCCCATCCCCGAAGCTAGAGGTGGGTGCCCCAGTGCCCACTCGAGGCACCCACAAACCACTAGTTGGGGGCCGCAGGGGGAGCTACAGGTTCCTGCAGCCCCAGCCGGCTCCCCGCATGCTGTGGGAGTTGGCATTGCTCATAGATTGCTTGACTGCAAGAGCACAGGCAGAAAAACAGAAGTCTGCTTCCACCTGGCAGGAACATTTTGAAAGCTCTCACCAGGAGAGAGCAAACGTCTGCTTTCCTGCTCATGCTCTTGTGAGCAGGGAAATCGCCTTGTCCCAGGGTGGGCTCCCCAGGACAGAGTGTGTGAGCCACTCCCGGGGCATAGGGTCCTGGGGCCTTAAAAGTCTTAGGGAGGCCAGAGCCCCACTCCCTTTTAGTAAAATTTTCACCCCAGGGGACAGGGTCTGCAGGACCTTTTAAGACTTGAGGAGAGGTGGGGGGACATGCGGCCCACCTTCCCATTTGTAAAACGTTCAGCCCCAGGGGGTGGACTTCCCAGGACTTATTATGGCTTGGGGAGAGGGTCTGTGGGCCTGCCTCACATTATTTTATAGAATGGCTCCAGGGGCATCCTTGAGACTCAGGGAGGGGGGGACACGTACCCTGGCTCGCCCCAGGAGATGTTTTGTAAACGGCATGGGAGCCTGCTCTTAAAAAAATATATATATATATTGCAGTGGATTTGTGGATGCTCCCTGAATTTGCAGCAAAAGTTTTTGGAAAGCCCTTTTTGGGCCGAGGAGGGTCCCTTTGGGACCCTACCACCAAGCCCATGAGGTCAGTGAATCCTTACCCTGCCCTCTCATGTTTTTCATTTTACTTTTTATCCTAGGACTCAGGACTGAGTACTGAGTCCTAAGAAGGCTGCTGCCACATTCTTGTTGGTGTGGTGGCAGCCAATCAGATCTCACCATAAGATCTGTTGGCCCTCGCCGTGGTATATACCAGGTTTTTGAGCATTAATTGCTCAAAATCTGATGAACAGATTTACACCAAATAACAAAAGCACTCTTTGTGGACCAAGAGTTTTTTAAAAAAAAATTATTAGGTTTTTAGAAACATACAAAGAAAACAAAACCCACAACATATGACATTACATAATCTCATCTTATAGTCGTATGCATAAGCAGTGACCTTTCTTACATTTTCCTTTTTAGACCATTCCAACAGTACTGTAGTTGTCATTTTTCTGTGCCCCCTTTCAGCCACTAAATACAGCCCTTACCCCCATCTAATCGTGGTTCTAGCACTTGATATGATAATCAGCTGCGCTACTACTAGTAAGCCCCGGCCTCCCTCATGGTGATGCTCTCATCTACTCTGGGGTGACTGCCGGGCCCCCATCGCCGACCATGAGGCTTAACGGGTCGTGGTCAACCGCTGGTTTAAATAGGCCTAAAATGGTCCCCAGCTATCCCCTGGGCGACTATACTGTGGTAGAAGTTCTCCATAGGCATCTGATTGTAAATTACAATCATTCATATCCTTTACCCACTCCCCTAATGTCAGTAAAGGGTCCCTGTCCCAGCGTATAGCTACTCGTCTCTTTACCATAAATAGGCCTACTGCTATTAATCGCCTAGTCATTGGGGGCAATTGTCTGTCATCACCCAGCAGGGCCAGCAGGGGGTCCAGTGCTATCCGCTCATCTGCAATCAAATGTAATTCACCATATATTACCCATCAAAAATCTTGAACACCTGGGCAACCCCAAGACATGTGTAGGAACCCAGCTTCCTCCTCCGGGCACCTAGTGCACTTTGCACTGTCACAAAGACCATACCTGCACAACCTAGATGGGGTATAGTAAACCCGATTAAGATATTTAAAGTGTATAAGTCTATGATGTCCATTGAGAGATATAGTCTTGGTCCTTGAGCAGCAGTATGCCCACTGTCTGTCATCTAAAATAACATCTAAATCTCTTTGCCATGCTAATCGCGCTCTAGATATCTCCGATCTATGTGTTTCCTGTATAATGGCGTATAGCCTGGATATGACATGACCCGGCACAGTGTTTCGCAACAGCGATGATAGATCAGGGACCGTAGGTGGCTCTTGCAGATCATCTCCTAATAATTCCTGCATCCCGGCGCATACCCTGTGGTAATGAAACCTGATGAGAGGTGTGACCGTAGCCCCCCTTCTTGCATTTTTTCCCAGCTGCACAGCCTGCCCACCTCAAACATGTCTCTTATATTGACTATGCCCAACTCCTGGAGCACCTTAGTTACCCCCCTCTCCTGCGACAGTGGGAACCAGGCGCACCAGGCCAGCGGTGCCTCCGGTGCATATAGTAAGGAGCTCACCTGTCTGTCCATCAACTTCAGCCAGGCATATGAGTTTACGTTTAACGAATCCAGTTTCCCAAATCGTCGTTTCGGTTTATTGAAGAGGACTGGGGGTAGTATGGACAAAGTCGTCGTCCCCCGCTCCAGCCAGAGATGGGGCAACTGCGGGGGTCCATGCACCCTGCAGTGAGCGAACTATGCCTGATTGACCTGATAGTACGCTTCCAGGTCTGGGGCACCTAGGCCCCCCATATCATATGGGAGAGTGGGCGTCCGCCATCGCATCCTAGAATGTTTACCTGCCCAGGCTAATCTATTCAAGAGAGCCTGGAGCCTGTAAAAAATAGAACGGGGAAGGATAATCGGGATGTTAAGGAGCAAAAAAAGAAAGCGTGGCAGCACCACCATTTTCATAATGGCCACTCTTCCGGCGAACAAGAGCGGAAGTTTAATCCATCATTCGACCGCTTTCGACAGCCGCTGCACCACCACCCCCGTAGTTATCTTGGAGGTACAATAGCAGGGTCAGAGTGAATTTTAATCCCCAGATAGCGCACCGACTCTTCAGTCCACTGTAGTGGGTGCCACTGCAAGAGCCAGCTGTAAGAGGGAACACCATGGATTTGCCCCAATTTACGCAAAGACCAGCATGGCCTCCAAACAACACCACTTCTCGGAGTACCGGCGCGAGATTTTGCACCGGTTCCTTAACATATAGTAATGTGTTGTCTGCGTACGCGGACACTATAAGTGTGTAATGAGTGAAATGCAACCCTCTATGGGGAAGGTATTTTCGCAGTGCACATGCCAACGGCTCAGCCACTAACCCGTAGAGCAGGGGTGAGACTGGCAACCTTGCCTCGTTCCCCTCTCTATTGGAATTGGGGGAGTCACCATACCATTCAAACGTAGTCTGGCAACCGGCTGAGTATACAGCACCCTGATCAGCTTTATGAATATTTCTCCGACTCCCACTCGTCGCTGAACTGTCCACATGAAGCCCCACTCTACAGAGTCGAAGGCTTTTTCGATATCCAGAAACACTGCCACCGCCTTGACCTCTGGATGCAGGTGCTGAATTGCACCAAAGAATGTTCATAGGATCTACGACAAGCTACGCCCCGGAACAAACCCAGTCTGCTCCTCACCTATCAGATGTGGAAGAAGGGGTGCCAGTCTATTTGCCAGGATTTTGGCATACAGCTTGGCGTCCACAGTCATAAGGGACAACAGCCTGGATGAGGAGCAGTGTTCCGCCGGCTTCCCGGGCTTCAATAGGACCACCAATAGACCTCTCGCATTGTAGGAGGCATACAGCTGTCAGTTGCCATCTCCTCAAACAGCGTCACCAGGTGGGGTACAAGAAAGTCTTGGTAGTCTCTATAAAAGGCCCCCGTCAGTCTGTCTGTGCCTGGTGCTTTACCTGTCGGCATACTTGCCAGAGTGACCCTGACTTCCTCCGTCTGCAGTGGGCCCATCAATCCAACCCTATGTTCATCTGTAAGCCACGTCATAGTGATATGGGTTAGGTAGTCCTCAGCCGCTGTTTTCTCTAACAGTGAGGGTGATCTATATAGCCCGGTATAATAATCATGGAACAGTTTTACCACTGGCGGGGGATCGCTTCACACTCGGCCATCATCATCTAGTATTTGCGATATTGTATTATCCTTATGGTGGGGGCGAAGAGTGGATGATAGTGTAGCTCCAGGTCGTTCCCCTTCACCGTAGACATGGGCTACTGCATATTTCCCCATATGCGTCACCTGATCTAGCTCCTCCTTCTACCTGCCTGGTTTCTAACTCTGGTATTTCGGCCTCTAATTTCTGGAGACGGTTGCACAGTGCCCTAAGCACCCCCGCATGTTTTGCTATAGTAATTCCTCGTATATAGACTTTAAACGCCTCGCATACCGTAGCAAATTTAGCAACCAACCCACAGTTATCGTGAAGTGGTCCCTTACATCTCGACTCAGTTCCTTCCTGAACACATCATCCAGTAGTGAATTCGGAGGAAATCGCCACAAGAAGGCGGGCGGCGGCAGCGAGTCCTGGTCTAGTTCCAATAAAATTGGTTAGTGGTAAGAGTATGTGCGCGGAAACACCTCACAAGCCTGAATGTGCGGCACCAACTGACGCGTGCACAACCAATAGTTTATGCAGGTGTGTATGGTATGTACTTTCGAGTAATGAGTGTACCCTGGAGTTGCCGGACAGCTATGCGCCCAAACGTCAATCATTCCTTCTCGTTGCAAGATCTCAGCTAGCACTCAGGCCTCCCTTGAAGGACGTCTCGGGGGGTCCGATGAGCGATCTCGATCAGGATTTAACACACAATTGAGGTCCCCACATCAAAGCTGGTGGAGGTTGGCCCCTTGTTGCAACATGACTCTCAAATCATTGTAAAATTTGGGGTCATCGTAGTTGGAACTGTAAACACCCACCACCAACAGTGCGCAATTCCCTATAGTACATTTAGCCACCAGGTAGCGACTAGCAAGTTCTGCACACATTTCCTGCAGGCTAATGCCCGCTCCTCTACTGACCCAAACTAAAACACCCCTCACATGGGATGTGAATCCCGCCACACTCACACACCCTTGCATTCTCCGCTGCAGTGCTTCCGTATCAGCTGGGGCCAAGTGTGTCTCCTGCAGGACTGACACATCTATGGTATGTCTACGTAAACATGCAACCACTTTGCAGATCTTTCTATTATCATTGAGGCTGCGAACATTACAGGTGAGTAAGTGTAGCGGCACAGGTTTCAGAGAACATTTCCTGGAGGTGCATTGGACATTAGGCATACACTATCTTGTACTGCTGCATGTTCTATGGGCACATATTCTGTACATAGCTCAACTCATCTGCCGACTAGGATTGCGTTTGAACTTACCCCAACTACCCTCCCCCTCCCACATTGCATTCTTCCCTATATGCGCAATCTTTCCTATCCCCACCCTAACCCCTTTTCACTCCTTCCCGAACAACTGGAACTTGGTGCACACTCGAGGCCGATAAAACCAAGCTTCTCATCCACAACTTGCCCATCACGCAAGCCGTATTCACATTTTCCAGTCCTGCTTGTGCCAAGGATCTCTATTTTGGCTAACCCACTGCAATCCTACTTTGTGTGAACCACACAAGGGAGGCCCCCCGAACCCTGCCCTGTGCATCTATGCAGACCCCTCACCACTGTACAGTCATCCTCGTCTTTTCTATGAAGTATATTCCACTTTATACCATTACAATTGCAGGGGAAGACCCTGTTCTTCGATGTTCAGTTGTATAGGGCCTCTTGACCTTCAAACCTAATACAGAGCAGGCAGGGCCCAGAGGCAGTGCGGAAACCACCAGCTCCGCCCTCATCGGCTTCCTCGCCCGCAGCCCCAGTGTCATTCCATATCATCCATGCCTCCCAGTGCATCCCCCATGTCTGCTGTTTGCGTAGTTTTACGTTGTCCCTTGTGTGTCTGTGAAGACCAAGGGCTTCCCAGCCACTATCACTCTCAGTCGTGAAGGGTACAGCATATTATATTCCAACTTCAGGTCTCTCAGCATCCTCTTACCCTGCAGGAACTGTCGTCTTGCCTCCTGGATCTGCTGGGTGAAATCTGGGAAGAGCAACAGCGCAGCGCCCTCGTGTCACAGCTCCCCCAAGGTGCGGGCTTT
The DNA here is from genome assembly GCF_031143425.1 of Pleurodeles waltl. Taxonomy (NCBI): domain Eukaryota; kingdom Metazoa; phylum Chordata; class Amphibia; order Caudata; family Salamandridae; genus Pleurodeles; species Pleurodeles waltl. Next base: position 399,751,085 of record NC_090448.1, read on the forward strand.
CCAGAGTGCAGCATCTCTGTCCCTGCAATTAGGGAGCCTCGCTATAATAGGGTGCGGAGGGGCCCCCCGTGGGGGGCACGGAGCCAAGGAGTGGTGGGCTGGTTCTACTACATATAAGTCTGAGAAAGTCTCCCGCCCCAGCGTACTCATCAGTAGCTGTTCCACATACTTCACTATGTTGCCTATCCGAGTGGACTCCGCTACACCCACAATGCGTACATTGTTTCTGTGTGAGTGTGCCTCCAAGTCTTCTGCTTTGGCTTACAGTATAAGAAGAAGTTTGTCCACTTTCTTTTGGGTTGCCTCCAGTGCACTTTGCTCATCTTCAGCCTCTGATACCCTCCGCTCCACCTGATCCAGACGCTGTGAATGCCCATCGAGCCTTTCTGACATGTGATCCATCCTGTACGTCAGGGCATCTATTTTCCTGTTGATTTTTGTGAGGCTGTGCTGCATAGCTGTCAGAATTTTCTTTAAATCTGAGGGCATCTCCCCTTCCAGGTCCTCTGGTGTCTCTGCAGGCACGCTCGCCCCTTCGTTGTGAATCTTATGTGCCCTTTGCGACTCAAATTGTAATTTGGCTTGTATTTTATCTGATTTGCCCATGGCTCTAGTATCCGCTCCGTGGTTGTACTCAGTCCCCCTGGGCCTAGGCACTCGTTGTCACTGTGCGTCCAGCATCCTCTTCGGTCTAATCCCCTTCTGAGCGCCGCTCCGTTACCTGGGCCGCTCTATCTTCACCTCCTACTCCGAGGCCGGGGTGGAGTCCTATCTTAAGGCCTATATTATAGTGTGCAATGTGCTTCATCTGATCCTCGTGGCCTTCAGGGGGATCTCCGCAGTCCTCTTTAGACCCACTACTGCCTCTCAGCAGGTTGTTGCAGGCGCCGCCTTGCAGTGGGCCGTTGCGGTCACGGCTGATCACATCACCCTCTGCAGCCCCCCACAGGTTCTCCTCACCTCCCAGTCTCAATATATCTTTCTTCCTGAATCAGTCTCTTTTTTTCTGTGTGCACCCAACACCCCCTCAGGATTTGGGCTCATCTTCGTCGGGGCCCGCAGCGGAGCCCCCCGATTTAGTCACTCAGGCCGTTCTGGTTCCCTCTCCTACTCCAAGGCCCGGGCAGAGTCCTGCCTCGCAGGGCGCCCCAGGGGCTCAACACACTCCGTCCAGCCTGTGGGGCCCCACCGCATCTCTCAGTCCCCGAGGGCTGTCTCTGACGCCCCTGGAATTCATTGCTGTCTCCTGCTGGGCCGCATCAGGGTCCTGTCACCCCCCTCCGCTCCACTCACGACCACCGCAGACAAGGCTGACATCACTCCACTCCGCGGCTCCGCACCCACGCCGGCGGCTGGATAGGCCTCACCGTTGTCCTCTGCCCCCAGCATACGGACTGCGATCGCAGTGGGCTCCTCGGGATCGTCGTGCGCTGCTACACCATTCTCATGTGTCTGTGGCGTTTTCTGACATCATGGTGCCAGGATTTTGCAGGATTATGGCCTCGGCTCAAGAAGCGCTCGACCTAAGCGGCCATCTTGGTGCTCGGCAAGCTCCGCCCCCCTTGTGGACCAAGGGTTACCTTTTTGCCACATTTGGGGTAAATCTGTTCAGCGGTTTGAACTATAGCTGTGTCTAAAGTTCATGTGGAAAAAAAGAATGGGGAAAATGCATTTTGGGCCCTCTCTTTTTCTTGATCCCATTTGGCAGATCACCCCAAACCTTTCCAAGAAGTAGAGGAGGAGAAAATTGTATTTTTTGCAAAAGTTTAATGAAGATTTGTCAAATGGTGCCAAAGATAAAAGCAAACCAAAAACGGAAAAAATGCATTTCCTGTGTAAACACGATCCTAACCAGTGGTCATATATGTGTGTGAGTGTGTTTGTGTGTAAATATATATATGTATATTGCCTAAATGCGGTTGCCGTCACTAGGTAGTTATAGTTAGGAGCTAGTTTCTACAGAAAAAGTGTTTTTTGACTTTCCTATATCTTTAGCGCCTGCATTGATAAATCTTCACAAAATTTTCCCCAAAAATTTGACACTCACTTCAGCTGCTGTCTGGAAGGTTTTAGGCTAATCTGCCAAGCAGGGGCTGAGAAAAAGGGGGAGTCCCAAAACATGTTTTCTCCATGTTAATTTCCATAAGGTTTTTTAACATGACTACATCCCAAACTGCTGGACAGAATTACACCAAATTTGGCAGAAAGGTAGCAGTTGGTCCGGAAAGTACCCTTTTAGTTATTTGGTATAAACCATTCAGTAGTTTTCGAGATATTAAAAGAAAAACAAATCCCCGAGGATCCAACAGTCCCCCTGCTGAAAACTGATTGGCTGCCAACACTTCAACAAGGGCGTGTTGGCAGCCATTTTGGGACACTGCTTCTGCTGAGTCCCTGAAAAAAAGATTAAAGTCACAGCGGATCCGTGACTTCAGCAAAATTGACTTGTTTTGAAAAAAAAAAAACAGGTGGGCCAGGTCCTGGGGCATTATTTAAGGAAAGGAGGGGGCACACAGGGCCTGCCTCCTGGGGCTTTTCCACCCCAACCCTTGGGGACCACCAACTTCCCGGGGAAAAATGTTTTAAAAACAATAGGAGAGGGTCTGTCTGAGCCCCCTCCCAGGCCACATACGGCCCAGGGACCACCACCTCCCTGGGGCCAAACCTGAAAAGTAAAGTGGGGGGCCGTGCGGTCCCCTCCTTGAGGCAAAAATGGCCTAGGGACGTCCTTCCCCCAGAACTGGTTCCTGCTATGTCCTGCTGTGCCCACCTCTGGGATATAGCTGTTTGTTTTTGCTTGGTGGGAGCTGGTAGCTCCCACCAAGGAAAAGCAAATACGCCTGTTCCAGTGGGTGATAGCTGTCAGACTACTCCTGCCCGCTGGAAGCAGAGGTTTCATCTCTTTCCTTGCCCACAGACATGTGGGCAGTGAAAGAGATGAAACTATTGCTCTTGCACACAGGGAGCTGCATGTTTAGCAGCTCCCTGTGTGTAATAGCAGTGCCAGCTCCCACATGATGCAGGATGCTGGCTGGGACCATGGGGGCCTTGAGGCTGTCCCCATAGTCCCATTGCACACTGTGTGTCCTGGGTAGGCTCCAGGGTACCCAGAGAGACATGGCTGGGCCCCGGGGGTTGGAGGCCCCTCCCCATTTCTATTAATATTGAAAGATCATCCCGCATTTTGCCAGGATGATGGACACCTGCCAAAGGGCCCCCAGAGCATTTGCTGCTGATTTTGGTGGCGAGTTCTTGATGGCAAGGTATATGAGGACATCTTCACAAAACAAAAAAGCACTTAGCATCATATAGATAAGAGGAAGGACCCTGGATTGGTGGAGATGTATGTCTTTGTAGTCTTGTTGGCCTCTCCATAGAAGGATTCATGTTATCAAAGAATTTTGGATAAAGACGCACAAGTCACAGTCACATTGCCAAACACACACATGGTCCCTGGAGACATTTCCTCGTGGTCCACTATGCAGCTGTAGTGTAGAATACATACTGGACTTTTACCCAAGGAGGCAGAAAGAACTCCACTTGGGTAGGTATTTTGTGCAAAACTGTAGACTCATGTTGGATAAAACAGCAGATGAGGTTCCTTTGTGGCTGAGTCACTCACACACCCACTCACAGGCGCACTCAGATACTCACTGAGACAATCATGTACCCACTAACAGACCCACTCAGACACTTGTGTACTCACTCGCAGACCCAAACACTCACACACCCACTCACAGACATACTCAGACCCTCATACACTCACTGAAAGACCCACTCACTCAAGTACCCCCTCACAGACCCACTCACATCCTCATGCACCAAATCACAAACCTACTCAGACACATGCATCCAGTCAGAGGCTCACTTGACAGTCATGTACCTCCTACAGACCCATTCAGACAGTCATGCATCCATTTACAGACCTACTCAAAGAGTCATGCATCCACTCACACATCGACTCAGAAACTCATGCACCTACTCAGAAGTCCATGCACCCATTGACAGATCCACTGAGGTACTCATGCACACACTCACAAACCACCTCAGAGACTTATGCATGCAGGGTGGGTGGTTATAGGGTGCTTGGTTGCAGGTCCTGGCTGTAGGCCAGGCCCGGTGGCCAATCCCTGCCGCAGACAGCCAAAAGCCATGCATGGTACGGGGCTGGATAGTTATAGCAGGTTGGCCACAAGGCCTCCCCACGCACGGCCAAAGGCCGAACACAGCAGTGGTTGGATTAACGTATTGTAGTTAAAATTACTTTATGTTAAAAAAACTTTGAAATTCACTGAACAAAACCAAGGTTTCAGGGACGTTATAGTTAAGAAATAGAATTAAAAAAGCACATAGGAATGCACATTTTTTTCTTCAATAATTGGACTGCTAATGTTTCATTAATATTTTTATTGATGTTATAAAAGTTGTCAGTAGTGCTGTAATATCTGGGGTAATTAGCAGTGCATGGCGAGGGCGTGAGTTATAGTTACCTTAGGGCACAAGTTATATTTACTTGAAATAATTCTAACTATAACTGCTGAATTTCTATAGTTTTGTGTAAGTAAATAAATTCAGAACCTAACTATAAAGTCCCTGTAAACTTTGGTCTTTTAGGTGCGTATATATATATATATATATATATATATATATATATATATATATATATTATGGTGGCCGTGCCTGAGTTGACGGAGGTTATGAGAGAGGAAACATTTCTTGAAACTATGCACATTAAGAACATATATGATGCAAACCCTCTCAATTTTTTTCTGTGGAACAATCCCAGGGATTTCTAAGACGTCCTCCTGTTCCTAGGGCCACCACAGAGTGATAGTTGGCACACTTGCTGGATTATCTTGACAAGGACAGAATATTGCAGGCTGTCTTTGAGCATGGACGATGAGCAACTGATAATAATAGAGTACATATTTTTCTGGTTTATATGATCTCTGTGGTGAAGAAACACCACTTATACAAGCGTGAGGTTCAGTGCACTGTACATTATTCTGCTAAACTGAGAATCATTACAGAAGAAACGTCCCATTTTTTTCTTCTCATCCTTACGACACTTGGATATGGAGGAAACCCCCTGGGTTAACACAGGGTGAGAGTAGGTCTAAGCCATTGGCTGCATCGAGGAGGCAACAAAAAGGCAGGCAGAGGCGGGCTTGGACACAGAGCATGCCAGCAGAAGTGGAGATTGCTCAGGCACAGTGTATAGTGCTTAAGTATACAGAGGATGCACAATGAGTTACCTGAGGGTGTTGGATTGTTTCAAGATGATTCTTCCTCACAGGCACCGACCAGAAATATAGTTTGAAGGAGTGTACATATCTCACAGGGGAAAACACTTGATGCGGGGGAGGACCACTAGGATCTACCTATGAGTCATGGAGAGTACTTTGGCAACACGCACCCACTCAACATCCAGATAGACAAAGTTTTTCTTTGTTCACTGTTAATTTCTTTTATTGGCAAGCGAGTTAGACAAGCCTTATCCAGGGAGAGGGACAGTGTCTGCCAGAGCATTATTCTTGGGTTTGGACAGCACCAGGAAATTATCACAGAAAAATGTATATCAAGAAACATTACAGAGAGCTTGCCCCATTATTCAGCCTTGTATCATGGGTGAAAATTCAATCTGCTGGGCTTGGTTGCTGAACTTATCAAGTGAAGTTGTGCTGTTTCCCTACAAAAATGCATACTGTTTATAACTGTGTCACCTTGAATGTGAGGGGCTTAGACTCATCAATGTTTAGTGACTGAATTCCGGTCACAAAACAGCAAAACTTTACTATCAATCCAAAATTGGTGGTCACCTATTCGCAGAGGAGAAGGCGTCCCCATGGGACCCTTTCCCCTTTGTGAATGCTAAACAAAGTATTTTTTAAGAGCAGGTAATGGTCCCAAGGACCGCTGCCTACTCTTAAAAAATGAAACTTAAACGTTTCATTTTCTTTTTTGAAATGCATACCATTTTCCTTTCAGGAAAGCGGGATACATTTCTTTTAAAACTGCTTTATTAAAACAAAGTCACAGATAGGGTGGTCTGCTGACCCAAGAAGGCCACGATCCCTGTGAGGACAGTGAGTCCTAGTGGGTCACAGATGGCTACCTAACTCATTAATATTCCTGAAATAGCTTGCTTTCCGACCCACTAGGAATTGCTATTCTAAAATTAAATGTTTGATACATTAGGAATAGCGATTTCCTAATTGCTATTCAGAGATAATCGCAATTGAGAAAGAAATCGCTGTATCGTATGTAAGTTCAAATGGCCTCAAGTCCAGAACTTATCACTGTCAAAAGGGTTGTTTTACTATGGGCTTTTGGAGGCCGGGGGTATTTTATCCTGGACATATGATGGAGGGGTTGTTTAATTAAGTGCTTTTGGAGGCAGGTGGTGTTTTCTTTTCTTTTTTGGGAGGTGGTGGGGCACTTCGCTCACCTCACCACCTTTCAAGTTTAGCAGCAGCCCCTGCCATCCACCAATAGCTGTACATACAACGTAAGTCAAAAGAAATCCTGTCAAGAGAGAAAGGGTGTGTGCACGTTTGTGTGTTTGTGTGTGTGTGTGTGTGTGTGAGCATCTGCTGGTTTGCGAGTGTAAGTGAAAGCGAGCAAGTGAGGTTGAGTGACTGAAGGTGAGTGCAAGAGAATCAGAGTGAGTAAATACAAGTGAAGGACTATGAAGAAGTATAAGAGCAAGTGAGGGTATTTTAATATGGGAGAGAATGAGTGTGTGAATGTATGTGCGCATGAGTGAGTGAAAATACATTTTTGAGTGTATTACTGTTGTGAGTTTGTTGCTGGACCATTCTCACAGGAGGTAATTCTTGTCATTTAGGGTACCTCTACAAACTGCTGACTGGCACACTACAAGTAATTTTTGGCATACAGGATACTGGTGGCAAAATACTGGCTTACTGGACATAACTTATGGCAAAAGGGATACCCATGGCAATGTGGCAGCACTGGCATATTGGAGATAATTCTTAGCATATGGGGCACCTTTGGCAAAATTCTGATGCTGAAATGTTTGAGGTAGTTTTTGGCGTGTGGAATACCCATGACAAATTGCTGTAATTGGCATAATAGGCTAATTTTTGACATAATGGGAACTCACAACAGAATTCTGGTGCCAGAAACCTATAGGTAATTTGTGACACATGTGACACCCATAGCAAAGTGCTCAGTTTGGCATACTGAAGGCAATTAGGAACATCAGGAATGAAAACCATGATATATGGCGTAGATGTGACACCCATGACACAATGCTCGCCCAGACACAAGGTAGGTAATTATTGATGTACATTTTGGGAGAGGCAGGAAGAGGCAGGATTACACCCACTGCCCATTTTTAGGGTCAAGCACGCAAAGCTCTCTGTCCCTGTTGTTATCTCTCTATGGGCTTGTAACCATGCACATCACTTTGGTTGGTTTGTGGGCTTGCCTTTTAAAATTCGCCTGATTTGATTAGTGTAAGGCATGCATACGTCATACCTTTTCCAGTGTTTAGCCCTCCTCGAGCGCACCGGCTAACTACTGAAAACATACGGGGCTCCATGTTTTCCGTATGGTTTCTGGAATACTTTTTCTCTTTGTTTCATAGGTAGCATGATTTCGCTGGGCAGTAGTCGTGCACTTTGTATGACATCAATCTTGTTGCATAGATAATAGCACTTTTGCTGGTTACATGGATAATTGCACTTTTGCTGATAATTTTCACTGAGAGCTAACTTCTGTTTCCTTTTGTGTGTTTGCTTTGTGTCTGTCGGCTCGCTTATGTGAAACTGTTTATTTTTTTATTTTCAATTTATGTGTCAAGAAAAGTCCGGTTAGGAGTTTACAATGCTAATAGCTCTAACTCGAGCAAACATGAGGCCTATTGCATTGCAAATGTTTGTTATAAAATTGGGTCAACTCGGGGGGAGCATCAGAGTTTACTGGCTGGCATATCAATGTCTTTTGAGCAAATCAGTGTGAAAATGCCCTCTTTAACTCCATTGTCCGCCCCCCCCAAAAAAAAAAAAACCTCTTTACAAGAAGTCAGGCTTGCTCGCTCTCTGGAATTTGGGCAAGTATTACTCATCACCACTTTAAAAGATCACCAGCTGTCACTGGTATGCTTGTAAACTGAAAACAGGTGATACAACCTTGAGAAAGACAATAGTAATGGGGGTGGCAACATTTAGAAGATTGCTCTCTGGGGCCCATGTTTGCTTTAGTGAAGATAGTGGCAAAATGCCAAATAGTAATTTTACAAGCAGGCACTTTGCCCACTGCTGCTCACATAATCCAAATAATTTTTAAAAAGTGGGCGCTTTCTTGAGCAACAGGTGGGGCACTGCCCGTTTTCCCATGCATCAGTTCGCCACAGTTTTAACCTCACACCAGCTTTTATATTCAGATTTAGCAGAATAAATCGTGGCCATTGTAAATCTTTCGGGCGATGAGCATATATGTCTCATGCCAATGAGCTGGAGCTGTTCTCAATGAAATGGATCAATTTGAAGCACCTGCTCCCGCCAAACCCTCTAGCTCCCAGTGTACTTCTGTAAAGAGTTTCATTCTCTTATTTCACGAGATCTGCATTTAACAGAGATTTCAACTCCATCAAACAACCAACAACTTTGTGACCAATTCAGCAGGGTAGCTGGGCAATAACTGTGCTTTGCACCAGCTTAGAAATATTGGTTTACCTCCAAGTATCAACCCATAGACTCCTGCTGATAGGGCTTGGGTTCTTTACACTGTCAACACAAGGGATATGGGATTTCCTCCCAGATTGTTTGCAAAATACAATGTCTTCCCTGACTGCTATAATACTAGGGCTGTACTCTTAGAAATCTGCTTGTCCAATCATTTATCCTTCTTCCTAAGTAATCAATATGTGTCACCTTCTAAAACCGATATTGTCCCTTCTCAAATTATTGCAATCATTCAATTTAAAAGCCCTGAATTTAGTCTTTATCAGATTGGCAACAAGCCTATTTCTCTTTCAAAAATAGTAATCTTTTGTTCAGTAGGCTTGCAGTCCAAGTGATGTTCGGCAGACTATTAATGTCATCTGCATGCAGTGTGGTGACGATTTTCTGGCCTCCTAAACTAGGTTCATCTTTGGTGCAACCCTTAGACAAACCACCACTGTTTCAAATATAGTGTAAATGGAGTCAGGGAAGCACACACCCTCGGCAAACTGGAAAAGAGTTGGGGCCTCATTACGACTTTGGCGGTCCTTTGAAAGGACCGCCGAAGCCACTGCAGGCAAAAGACCACCAGTAATAGAGGTCTTTTGCCTGCCCTATTAGGAGTTTCCCACTGTGCCAGCAGGCGAAAACAACATTCCCGCCCGCTGGCCCAGCAGAAAACTCACCACAACATTGACGCCGGCTCGTAACCAAGCCGAAGGCAATGTTGTGGTACGTCGGGTGCGACAGCACCTGTCGCGCATTTCACTGCCCATAACTCCAGCAGTGAAATGTGTGATGGGGCTGTCCATGGGGACCACCGACACCCCCTTTCCGCCAGCCTTTGCATGGCGGTGAGACCGCCATGCAAAGGCTGGTGGAAAGGGGACTCGTAATCCCCAGCGTAGCGCTGGCCAGATGGATTGCGACCACCGAGACTGCCAGGCTGTCGACAGGCGGCAGCCTGAGGGTGACAGCAGTCGTACCATGGCACATCTGCCACGGTCATAATAGGGAGGTCGGGCCGCCCTGTCTGCGGCGGTCCAACTGCCATCGCGAGTTTGACGGTCTGAGACTGCCACACTTGTAATGATGGCCTTGGTGTCCACACTTATCGCTCACTTCACATTAGGAAAATTACACTTGTGGAGCTGAATGGAAACTTAAAGCAAATCAAGGCAATTCACGTGATTCAAGTACCTTTCATAGATCGTGCAATGATACATTTTAAAATGCATACTTTATATCCACAAAAACCCCAATTGGGCCCCTTTTGATTGTTGCACTGCCTTGGCAATGGGGAAACATTATTATTCAGAACCTTGCTATCTATCATTGTCGGGAACATACTCCCAAATATTTTTGAATGTTATTGATGAAGGTGACAAGGAGGTATTTGGGGATTCACTGGAGCTTCCCTTTTGTTACTTTGTAAACAACTACGAATTCATTTTTGTAAGCATCATAGTTTGATTTTCATGCTAGACACTTAGGCACTGAACAGACATTTCTGTGAGCTCATCTAATTTTGTCAGAGAGAATTTTTCGGTCGAAATATATTGGTCACATATTCAAGGCGACTGGCAAATAAAAGATAACCACAAGACACACCTGTTTGTTGACCTTTAAATTAAAAATATCTAATTGTTTCACCATATTATAAATTAATTGAGATTGAATTGATCTAATTTCATCATGTTATTTACTAAATTTAATTGGGTCAGTTTAGTGGTATGGAATATCCCAATACAGCTATTGTGAGTACCATTCTTTTTTTCAAAGAGTCTTCCAGCTGTGGTAGAATTTCAATAGTTAGCACATATGCTTCAGTCACAAACAGATATTCAAATTATTTATATAGAATGCTGACCTAAAATAAAAAAGAGAGTTTCATTACGGCATACTTATCTCACGTTATTTAAAAAAATAGTCTCATTCAGATCATCAGCAGCATATACTGATAACTCCCTACTTGATGAGGACTTTGCTAATGGTCGGGTTAACACAGGCATTTTCAGGTTTATTTCTAGAGCTATATCTCAGTAATAAAATTACTACATGTCTCAAGCACTTCAGAAAACGTTGGTTCCGAGAACTGATTCCTTCCAGCAGTTGTGTTCCAGGAAACGAGCCTGTCTTACAAACCTCAAAACAATTTAATGGCAACTAGACTACATTGCTATGAACTTTAAGTACCCTAAGACAAAACATATTTGTTGATGTACATTTCAGAGTAACTATTTTATTTCCATCTTTTTATATCATCTGACACCATATACCACACAGTATATTGGGGGTCATTATGACCCTGGCGGAAGGCGGAGAAGCGGCGGTAAGACTGCCAACAGGCTGGCGGTCTTTCCTCAGCGTATTATGACCATGGTGGTTACCGCCATGGTCAAGGTCTCCAGCCCGGCAGCCATCACTATACCGCTGGCGGTATTTTGACCCGGCTTACCGCCGTGGATTTCCAGCGGTTGGAACCGCCATGAAATCCATTGCGGTAAGCACTATCAGTGCCAGGGAATTCCTTCCCTGGCAATGATAAGGGTCTCCCCCAACCCCCACCCCCACCCCGACTCCCTCCCCTACACCCGCCACCACCCCTGCCACCCCCCAAAGGTGGCAGGGCCCCCCTCCCCTCCCCACCCCGACCCCAACATCACAGAACTCACACACACCCGACACGCACGCAGGCACCACCAACACACACATGCACACACACCGACATACATGCCTACATCCACACACACAGTCAGACACGCACACCCACATACAAACATACACGCACTCATTCCCAATACACGCAACACCCCCGCAAGCATACACGCACTTACACACACACCCCCTCTACATGCACAGACGCACACCCCCATGCACACACACAACACCCCCCCACCCCCCTCCCTTAATGGCCGATCGACTTACCTGTTCCGTCGATCCTCCGGGAGGGGATGGGAGCCATGGGGGCTGCTCCGCCGACACCACACTGCCAACAGAACACCGCAACGCCGAATCACAGGACGTGATTCGGTGGGCAGTGTTCTGTTGGCATGGCAGTGAAGGTGGAGCAACTTCCACTTCCCCGCCGCCCGCCAGTATGGCTGTTGGCGGCTCTCCGTCGGAAAAAGGACGGAGAGCAGCCAACAGTCATAATACGCCGAGCGTCAAACTACCACTACTGGCGTGCTTCCGCACGGCGGTCTTGTAAAAAGACCACCGAGGTTGTAATGACCCCCATTGTCTGTATCCACTTGGTTTCAAAGCAGGTTGACTGCACATTTCTGAAGTAAGGTTCTGCTACGCGCCTGAAGTGACTAACAAGCAGTAGCAGGTTGTATGGCAGAACCATACATGCCTAAACAACGCATGCCTTAACAACGCGGTCCGAACTATGACCGCTTCTTTTCCATGCATGTCTTTACCACGCATGCCTTCACAACGTATTTCATTCTAAAAGCATGCTTAGTAAAGGCATATGTGGAAACAGCATGCATGGTTCTGTCATCGAATCGCCCTGAGCCCCAAAACTACCTCCACCCCTAATAAATATACTACTTAGACACCCCCACCCACCCAGAGCCCTAAAACGTACCCCCACCGCTAATAACTAAACTACCCCGACTCCCACTCCCACCCTAAGCCCTAAAAACTAAACTACACCTACTCCCCACCCGCCCTGAGCCCCGAAAAAAAATCTAGCCCGTCCCCCCACCCCCACCCCTGCCCCTAAAAACTAAACTACCTCGACTCCCCACCCACCCAGAACCCTAAGAAAAAAACAACCCCAGCACCCTCACCTCTGCCCCTAAAATCTAAAGTACCACAACACCCCCACCTGTCCTGAGCCGTAAGACCTTCCCTACCCCTAATAACTAAACTACCCAGACCCCCTCACCCACCCTAAGCCCTGAAAAAAAACTAGCCCGACTCCCCGCCTCTAAAAACTAAACTACCGTGACCCCCACACCCACCCTGAGTCCTAAACAAATACTCCGCCCCTAAAAACTAAACTACCCCGATACCCCCACCCGCCAGAGCTCTAAAACCTTCCCCAATAAGTAAACTATCCAGAACCCCCTGCCCACCCTAAGCCCTAATAACTATCCCAACCCCCATCCCTGCCCCTAAAAAAGAAACTTTTCCAGCCCCCCCACCTGCCCTGAGCCCTAAAAAACAACTACTCTGACCCCCCTGCCCCTAAAAACTAAACTACCCTGACACCCCCCACTCGCCCTGAGCCCTAAAACTATCCCCCCAATAAATAAACTACCCAACCCCCACCCACCCTAAGCCTTAAATCCACCTCCACAGCTAAAAACTACCCACCAACCCTGCCCCAACCCCACTTACCTCAGCCTGCCCTCTCCCTAGCCTTCCTCCTCTTTTATCTTCCCTCCTTCTGCCCTTCCATTAAACTTCCCCACCCCTAAAAAATAAAATACCACGTCCCCACCCTAAGCCTTAAAAAAATACCCAAACCCCCACCTCAAAAATATAACCTGACCCCCCAGCCCTAAAAACAAATACCCAAACCCAACCACCCTGCCCCTAAATAAAAAAAAATAGCCCGATCCTCCACCCACCCTAAGCCCCTAATCTACCCCAAAAACTACACTGCAACCCTGCCCCAGGCCAACTTACCTTACTGCATCCTCTCCCGATCCACTCTGCCTTTTTCTGTGCCTTAACCACGCATATGCTTAGTTTAGCACATGCATGGTCAAGGCACACAAAAAGGCAGTCGTTTTTTCCAGCAAGTGTGGGTACGCTTGCGTGGTAAACGTGTGTTTTGTTCACAATGCGTTGTTTAGGACGTTACCCGCAATAGGAATATGTTGATATTAGTTAGTATTAAACTCCGTGTACATACATGGACCAGTGTATGAGTTGAACTCTTCAGGGGGTAGGAGGTGCTCAGCACTGGCGTAACAAAGGTCCCCGCAACCCCTGCGGTGTGGAGGGGGGAGCTGAGGTCTCAGGGGAGGTGGGTGGCTCAGCGCAGTACAGTGTGTACATGCAACAGGCTCCCGACTGGATCCGTGGAGGGCCCTCCAGGTACTTTTCAGGTGGGCCCCCTCGAGTTTTGTTATGCCACTGGTGCTAAGAAGTTAACACATTGAACCCCTACCAGATTACAAATCACCTTCCAGGTATGGTTTAGTCCGAGACCATTAACTGAGCCTTTCCAAGGTAGGTCCAAGTTGTGCTGCCCATTCGCACCTTCTCTTGTAAGTATCTGGACTGGTTGTGTGGGGATGTAATGGTTACAGGTGTTTCAACACGTACTTCATGTTATAATGTACCCTTTCTGAGGTTTATGTGGTATCAGTGATATACTAGGCTCAATCGCTAATTCAGATGTATTTCATTTAGCAGGGTATACTAACTCCTTCCACTACTCTCTGCATGATGTTCTTAATAATACCTTCTCTATTCCTCCAAATCCTAATGGACTGCTTCTTACCAATTATTAGGAATCCACGTTATTGATATAGAATGGATATAAAGGAAGAGATGATTAAAAGTTGATAGACAGGAATAGATTGACATTGCCAATGTAGCATGAGGCAGCAACGCAGCTGTGAGTAGATAATTTATAAAGAAGAAAAGTCCAGTAAATGACTGTACAAATGTGACGAGGTGGCCGGGACCAACTGAGAGTGCCTGGGGATTGGTGGGCTTAGGTGATCGACAGGCAATTTGCCCTCGGCAGTGGATTCATCGTTTGAAACTAGCTTCAGCTGCATTCAAAAACATGGATGGCTGGGTATATGCTGTTACACTGCAGGTTCCAGAATCTACCTTAACACTTATAATCTTGGACTGCAATGTTCCACAATATACTATGCAACACACCTTCAGTTCTTTGTTTTATTTTCCCCAAAGAAATAGGTGTTTTTGATCTTTTGAAGAAATCTTTGCTGAAAATTCTTTTCTTGTGGCATTTCACACGAGACTAGCCACAAATACTTTTTTGCAAAAATATTACTTTATTTGTTTTTCCTGAACCCAACTTGCCCATTGCCAGTGATGAGAGGCATAACAGTCTGAATTTGGAGCCTCACTTATAACCCAGCTCCAGTAAGTATCATACCTCAGTCAGTGGCCAGGTCATCGGGTCCTTGGACTCAGACCCTGCAAAAGGCCCTTTTTCTCAGATCCCTCTTAAATCCAGGGTCAAACCTCCCCAACCGTGTCTCGCCTTAGTGAAAAGGAGACAACCAGCCAGTCATTTGGTACAGTTCTCCATTGCCGCTGCAGCTTTCACATCTAGGTCATCTAAATGAATGCAGAGGGAGCCTTCATAGCGTCAGTGAAGTATCAGGCAGATGCTCATGTCTCACACAATTGTTCATGAGGTCTGTTCTATGGATAGCGCTGGTGAGGCAAGTAACTCTGGAGTGGTGACGGTCTTCTTTTGTGCCACACACCCACAACTCTGCACTGAACAGCAGATAGGGAAAGTGTAAGGAAGCAGCACATCATCTTTCAAATTGCCTCAGAGCTGTTTGCTTACCTTATTTCGGGATTATATATATATATATATTGGCGGAGAGAGTCCAGGCATGCAGTCCTGGCTGCTATGATTCTTTCCACCCGATCTTGGACCACCATTCGTAGGAGAAGCAGTGCCTGTTTCAAACATGCCACCCATCAGTCTTCCCACCTGAGCCGCTTCAACAAAGACATCCCAGTGAGAGATCGAGGCTGGTCCCAAACCTGATGGTGCGGCCATGCCCCTCTACACTTGTGCATCCCACCTCCGGGGACAATACCCTCCCCGCTCCCGGGGAAGTCTTAAAGGAAATCGTATAATGAGGTTTGTCCTGTGATGTCCTACGTAGCATTGGGGTCTTAGGAGAAGCCAAGACTTGGATATGGAAAACGAGAATGAAGGTTAGTCCTTGGTCCCTATCGGGTTTGCAGAAAACCCCATTATGGAAACTGTTTTCCCTGACTCGGGATTACTGGGGTGGAAGGAAGATCATCTTCTGCACAACGGCATGGATTTCTTATTTTTCTAAATCCCAGATATACGCACAAATGTATGCTAAACTTAAACATTTTATGCTAACATTAAACCAGTACGTACAGGAAAGGAGGAGGGGGTATTTAAATCGTAGCTCACAACGGTGGAAACACGTCCCGTCAGAACATGCGTTTTATTATGTGCATTCAGTGGCAAAGCCCATAAAGTCCAGTTATAGTTTCCCTCTACATGGGAGTGCATTATTCGGGTGCTGGGATCAAGTCATGTGCTCGTATGTAACGAAAATGCCTTCAGTGTGTTCTAAAATGCCTTCAGTGTGTTCTAAAATGCCCTCAGTGAAAATACAAAAGAAAGAAATCAAGTGAAAGGACAGAAGCTTTGGCGGATTCTTTCCAGGCATTGTTCGCCCAAATCCTAAAGTGAATGTACCTGTGCCCCGGCCATCTGCTTTGTGGATGCAGCGTCTTTTGTAGCAATCACGATACTGCTCCGCTGACAGGAATGTCAGTGTGACCCAGCCCTTGCTTTCCGTGCGAACAGAGAGAGATGACAAAGGATGGAGCAAAAGAAAGAGTGCGCCCTTAGATCCTGCCCTAGTACTCCTCCTCTACCTCCCTCTAGAAACCTTTGACATTTTATCAGTGGAATTGTTCATATGATTTTGAAGATGAAAGAATAAACTGAGAATCTGTTTTTCCGACTGTACTTGTGTTCTAACGTGAATGACTTTTGGCAAACAAAGAAAAGTCAATTGTTTCTCCTGAATGTTCTTTGTCTCACGGACGGGGAAAGGTCCAAATGAACTTGACTCTTTAGCTAACCAACGAGAAACTTTTATAAAACTTTTGTAGTTTTCCCTTCGTAATGGCTTCCACATGGGTAAAGTTATCAGTTGCCCATGAGCAGCTTCATTTCTTCAGGTGCAAAATTCACAGGCCCAAGTTGGTGTCATATTCTCATGTGTAGCCGTAGAGGTTATCTCTGACCTCATAAAGTCAGGTCTGCAATCAGGTATTGCAACATCCAAAGCCAAGTAGTGGCACATTCCCACGTACTGTTGTCATATTCCATGTACAGCCTCATACTGTATTTTATGTCAAGAGCGGCCTCACAAGCTAAGCACTGCAATGATGTGTGATGTGCATACTTGCAAGTGTAGTGTCCATTCCCAGATAGAACACACATGCACTGCTATAGCCTCGAAGACCCGTTTGAAATCTCATGTTTGATGTACAGCATTGAATAACCAATAACAGTCTCCAGAGTTCATGTGTAGTCTCATATGCCCAGGTAAAGACTTAACTGATCTCTCCTTCCCTCTATCCAGTCCCCTCTTACCTGGGCCTATAGGGACTGCCCTTCCACTGTTGGAGAGAGATCTTTGTGGATTGAGGGTTAGAGGCTGGAAGGGAGAGGACTTGTAGAGAAGATGATGAATGTCAGGCAGAAGAGTTCCCTCCACTGTCCGGTGCTGGAGACACTAGGGGCAAAGTGATGAAAGCCACCTTGCTGCGCTGCACTGCATCACAGGGAAAGGGCAGGAATGAGCCCTCTTTAAAAGCATTGGGTGCATACCTGTCTTTGTCCCTGCACTAGCACCATTTTCACTGCCTAGCGCCAATGCAGGCTCCCTTGCGTCATGGTGCAAGGGTGCCTGCGTTGTGAGGAGGATTGTTTTTATGCAGGAAAGGATACCTTCCTGCACCAAAACAATCCCCTGAGACATTTTTCCCTTTCTATGTGTGTTGCAGCATGCGTAGAAAAAGAAAAGTAAAAAAATGAGGGGATATAAAGATATTTCTTGTTGTTAGGTCTCGCCTGGGAAGGCGACGCATTTTGGTGCATTCCCAGGTCTACTACTTCTGGTAAATCTGGGAATGTGTCAAAATCCATGGATGTTGCGTGAGAACACTCTTGCAACACCTGTGGAGCTCCTCCCTTGGGTGGAGTAACGCAATGCAATGATTTGCGCTGCATTAATTTACTCCAGATCTATGAAGTCACTCAGGCCCACACAAGCTAGCCTTGTATGGCTTCATAAATCTCATTTTGAGCTTGCGTCGTGCTTTCACCACATTGCGTGTTGCAAGAGCGGTGTAACTCCCCTTTTAAATATGCCCCCAGCAATAAGTGACCAAGGCAAAGAAAGGCCACTCTCTGCCTGGGCCGCAGCCTGACAAATGGCCACCACACAAACAGGAGGCAGCAGAGCAGAGGTGCTAGGAAGAACCATCAATAGGACTTTTTCCCTCTTTGTGCTTATTAACCCATGGCCGAAAGAACCACTGAGGCCTGTCATCTTGCAATGGTCATCTAAAACAGGCAATAAGGGTGTCTGGTTCTTTTGTCACTCACAACGAAGCCATTAGCATGAGGCTGCACCTGCCAGACAGGAGGAGGAAGAATAGGTGAACCACAGAGAGGAGTGATGGCATCTGTGCAATGCATACCTCTGTGACCACAGTGGTCGCACAGTGAATTACCAGGGTGGCAGTGGGAATCCTAGAGATTGTTGTTGCTAACATATTGATCCCTTACATACTCATGCTTGAATGTGGAGACCACGCTGTAGACCCTTTGCCTTCTTCTCTCCTCCTAGGAAGTGAGTGACGTCCTTATTACTTACTGGTACTCTTCATTACACAGAGAACTGTTCTTCCTCATTCCAGTCACCGCTTATTCTTGTTTATAACTTTTAAGTGACTAAGGGGGTTATTCTAACTTTGGAGGAGTGTTAATCCGTCCCAAAAGTGACGGTAAAGTGACGGATATACCACCAGCCGTATTACGAGTTCCATAGGATATAATGGACTCGTAATACGGCTGGTGGTAAATCCGTCACTTTTCCGTCACTTTTGGGACGGATTAACACCTCCTCCGAAGTTAGAATAACCCCCTAAGTGTTGTTATTTGGGTGAAAAAAACACCTCCACTAATATAAATTCTCCCTGTTGGTTGTAAAGTTTGCAGTCTTTGTTTATCACTCAGTAATGTTAATCTTGGTAAACATTTTTTAACATTTTTGAGTTGAGTGATGAGGGTGTGATTTTGCTGAATGTTTCAACCGCAGATTGCCTCTGCTTATTCCTGGCCGAGAGTGTGAACTGGTCATCTGACATTTTCAAGTGTATATTTTTATGAGGATTGGGAAGTCACGGATCCGATTCGGGGTCTGTGTCTCTCCCCTCTTGGTTTGTGCTTACGATCTGATGAGATCTTTTGGCTGCATCTCTTTCAGTGAAGTGTTTTTGATGATGCATGATTATTCTTACATACGTCCCGGTTATGTATAGGCTGGTAAAGTCTGATTCCTTCATGAGCCCTAGTTTACACAGGAATCAAAGTTATAAGTGGTGCGGCAAACATTGCACACTCTCTTTCTGCGGCTTTACCCGGGTTAATTTTGGAAGTTCAGAAATGCCTACATTTACCAAGAAGGAAATGGCTGATAAATTCTGATACATGCCGAATTTGGTGCAGAATTTTCAGTTGTAAAACTCTGAGTTGGTGATATTTACTGCACTTCGTAAATACACCAGTCGTCTATTTCAGTGTTTAACCTGCAACAGCACATCCACATTGTGGGCACATTAATCATTAATGAGGGTCTTAGAAGAATACTGAAGTTTGATCCAGAATAAATCAGGATTCGTTGTCTAATCTAAATCTTAGGGAACAGGCAACCCCTTTTGTTGATCTTTGTATAACTCAAGTCTGCATTTCCCAAACACCTTTGCAACTCTCAGATCTTGACATCTCTTCGGTCTGTCATATCATACTCGGGTAAACAATGCTGTAAGTTATCATTATGCTTTAACGACTTCAGAGATGTGTAGCATGTATTACTTTGTGCTCTGGAAGCAGCCATATCTGGCGTCGGAAATAATATAATACATGGATGAAAAAAGATGGCATGGCTTGCTTTAGTTTGCAAGGTGTGCCTGTTGTGCTTTTTCCCAACTCAGCCCTTTGAAAGGATTTAGATGCCCGAATTCGAGGATCTCCAGTCTGTGTTGACTCGTTGTAATGATGTTGAGCATTTTCCCTTGCTTTCTGTGTATTATTGTTTCTCTGTGTGTCCGTCATTTTTGTCTCCACTACTACTCCTGGATGTGCGTCTTTGCATTCATTACTATTTGTGAACAAATATTTGGTAATATTATTTCTGAGCCTACTCATGCAGTCCCTTATCAAGACAACATATTTAAGATGACCCTTTCAAGAAAAATATAGCCTCTTGTATTTTGTTTGATGGGTGTGTCATTTCCAGTTAGTCCTTAAGGCACGTGGGTCAAATAATTCTCCACTTTGGATGCCCATCCCTTGTCTGTCACTAGATAACATTCATTTTTTTTGGGTGAGAAGTTTCCTTTAGAACTGGACACAGTATTTCAGATGTTGCCACCAATATCTGAAGAGTGCTTTGCTTGTGTCCTCGGCATTCTCTAGACATGGAAACAGAATTTGATAGTGCTGAGAAAAGGGTGCAAAGAAAGTTATGCAAGATTCCAGTTGTAGCCACCAGAACTGGACACTCTAGTAGAGTTGTGGCCTAAGAAACAGAGCATAATTTCACATATGCAGCTCCTAAAACTGTACGCAAGTGGGCGTGGCCAAGCCGCCAACCGTAATGGTTGTGAAGCTCCTGTGGCGGCTCCCGAACAACTGGCAAGAGCGGGCAGCCATACGACGGAGGCAGAATGGTGAAGATGGCGGAGCGGTGAGGAGGGGTGGGAGCACATGGGGGGGCCATGGGTGACATGTGTTGTGGTGTGTGGGCGCTGCTAGTGTGGCGGCCTTTGCCTGTCTGGCCCAAGTGCCTTGGAGGTCGGAGGCAACAGGGGCCTTGGGTGAGCCTGTGGCACGGGGCCGACTGGGTGGTGTGGTGCCGCCTGGGGCTGTCGGCGATTGGTCCCTCCCCCCCACGTCCAGAACGCTATCGGGAGGGCGTTGGCGGCGCTCCCCGGTCCTTGGTTTAGTGATTTCTGGGCAGTGTGGCCCTTACTAACGGCCCTTACTACCACTATGATGGCGCCTATGCAGAATGGCCTGTAGCACGGCCCGTTACGTGGGGGCAGGGGCCTGGCCTTGCCTCCCTGTAGAATTGAGAAGGCGGGGGGGGCACCTGCTGTGGGCCCAATAGCTGCTGTTGTGCCAATGGGTGGGCCGCCCTGAACTTGAGTGGTGTACTGGCCTATTGTCTTTGCCTACTGCTTCACTCCAGTGTATGACGGAGGGCCCACTGTTGCTGGACTGGACGGCGGTGCCACCTACTAGGCCTGTTTTTAGTGGGATGCCTCAAGTATGCTGCACTACAGCTTTGCCACCCCTTTGAGTGTGTGGTTGTGGGGCATCCACATAGCGGCCCGGTGGAGATCTGATGCATGGGTGATTGATGTTTTCCCTGGCTCCTAAATGGTGTGGTGCGAGGCTTGGAGGCACTTGGAGCACTTGGTGAGTCATCGGTGGGGATTAGGGGCCTTTGCCCCCAGGTGGCCATGGGCCACGGCGTCGGCAACCCTAGACAGCGAAAGCTCCCTTTTGAGAAACGTCAGCATGTTGGCATGGCTACCACACCTAAAAGGGACGAAGATGATGCTCAGGAGGGTTGTAGGAAGTTGGCTCTGTATATACTATCTCAAAGTGAGAGATAGTGTGAAGAGAGTCCCAGGGTTCCCCTTAGAGGTTGATAGTGGCAAAATTAGATAATTCTAATGCTCTATTGAGTAGTAGGCTTATTAGAGGGTAGCATTTGTTGTACACACCCAGGCAATAAATCAGGAACACACACTCAAAGACTTAACTCCAGGCCAATAGTTTTTATATAGAAAAATATATTTTCTTAATTTATTTTAGAACCACAAGATTCAAGATTTGAAGTAAATACATAAAATGCAAGTTACTCCACACAGGTAAGTAAGGAACTTTGAATTAAAGCAGTAGTACACACAGTATGGGTTAAAATGGCAGTAAGCTATTTTAAAAGTGGACACAGTGCAAAAATTAACAGTTCCTGGGGGAGGTAAGTATGGTTAAGTTTCTGAGGTAAGTAAAGCACTTACAAGTTCAGTCTCCTGGGCATAGGCAGCCCACCGTTGGGAGTTCAAGGCAACCCCAAAGTCACTGCACCAGCAACTAAGGGCCGGTCAGGTGCAGAGGTCAAAGGAGGGCCCAAAACACATAGGCGCCTATGGAGAACAGGGATGCTCCAGTTCCGGTCTGCTGGCAGGTAAGTACCTGTGTCCTCAGTGAGCAGACCAGGGGGGTTTTGTAGAGCACTGGTGGGTACACAAACTGGCACACAAAACACACCCTGAGCAGCACAGGGGCGGCCGGGTGCAGTGTGCAAAGTTGGTATCGGGTTTGCTATAGAATGCAATGGAGGGACCCAGGGGTCACTTAGGCGATGCAGGCAGGGCACAGGGGGGCTTCTCGGGCCAGCCACCAACTGGGCTAGGAAGAGGGCCACCTGCTCATCACTCCTGCACTGGAGGTTGGTTCCTTTCGGTCCTGGAGGGCTGTAGGGGGGTCGTCTCAGGTTACTTACGAAGTTGCAGGTGCAGTCGCCTGGGAGTCCTCTCTGCAGTGTTTCTTTTCTGGAGCTCGAGCCGGGGGCTTCGGGTGCAGAGTGTGAAGTCTCACGCTTCCGGCGGGAAGAGTGAGTTCTTTAAAAGTTGCTTCTTTGTTGCAAGTTTGTTGCTGTTGGTGAACAGTGGAGCTGTTCTCCGGAGTTTCTTGGTCCCTCGGTTTCAGGGCAGTCCTCTGATGAACAGAGGTTGCTGGTCCCTGTCGGATGCGTCGCTGTGCAGGTTCTTTGAGTCTGGAGACAGGCCGGTAGGGCTGGGGCCAAGTCAGTTGTCGCCTGTGCAGGGCTTTCAGGTCAGCAGTCCTTCTTCTTTGTGTAGGTTGCAGGAATCAAATTTCCTGGGTTCTGGGTCACCCCATAATACTAAATTTAGGGGTGTGTTTAGGTCAGGAGGGCAGTAGCCAATGGTTACTGTCCCGGAGGGTGGCTACACCCTATTTGTGCCTCCTCCCTGAGGGGAGGGGGGCACATCCCTATCCTATTGGGGGAATCCTCCGAACTCAAGATGGAGGATTTCTAAAGGCAGGGGTCACCTCAGCTCAGGACACCTTAGGGGCTGTCCTTACTGGTGGGTGACGCTTCCTTGTTTTTCTCATTACCCTCTCCTGCCTTGCCACCAGAAATGGGGGCAGTGGCTGGAGGGGCAGGCATCACCACTAGCTGGGAGGCCCTGGGGTGCTGTAACAAAAGGTATGAGCCTTTGAGGCTCACCTCCAGGTGTTACAGTTCCTGCAGGGGGAGGTGAGAAGCACCTCCACCCAGTACAGGCTTTGTTCCTGGCCACAGAGTGACAAAGGCACTCTCCCCATGTGGCCAGAAACTCATCTGGGTGTGGCAGGCTGGCAGAAACTGGTCAGCCTAGCACTAGTAGTCGGACTGGCATTCAGGGGGCATCTCTAAGATGCCATCTGGGTGCATTTTACAATAAATGCCACACTGGCAACAGTGTGCATTTATTGTGCTGAGAAGTTTGATACCAAACTTCTCAGATTTCAGTGTAGCCATTATGGAACTGTGGAGTTCGTGTTTAACAAACTCCCAGACCATATACTCTTTATGGCTACCCTGCACTTACAATGTCAAAGGTTTTGCTTAGACACTGTAGGGGCATAGTGCTCATGCACATATGCCCTCACCTGTGGGATATTGCACCCTGCCTTAGGGTTGTAAGGCCTACTAGAGGGGTGACTTACCTATGCCACAGGCAGTGTGAGGTGGACAGGGCACTCTGAGAGGAGTGCCATGTCGACTTAGTCATTTTCTCCCCACCAGCACACACAAGCTGTGAGGCAGTGTGCATGTGCTAAGTGAGGGGTCCCCAGGGTGGCATAAGACATGCTGCAGCCTTTAGAGACTTTCCCTGGCATCAGGGCCCTTGGTACTCTGAGTACCATTTACAAGGGTCTTATCTGTGTGCCAGGGCTGTGGAAATTGTGGGCACAAAGGTACAGTTTAGGGAAAGAACACTGGTGCTTGTGCCTGGTTAGCAGGGTCCCAGCACACTTTCAATCATAACTGGCATCAACAAAAGGCAAAAAGTCGGGAGGTCACCATGCCAAGGAGGCATTTCCTTACAAGGGTCCATTGCGCAACCAAGAAGTTGGTGCGGAGGACATACTGACAGAGCTGTGGGCTGGATTCCATGCCATTGATACCAGATTTGACTCCTTAACCTCCAGGCTAGACAAGATGGGAAGCAGGTTTGATAAACAGCAATCTAGCCTGGAGGAAGCAGAAGGCCGCATCTCATGCTATTGAGGATGATACAGCGACTTTGAGGAAGTACCTTGAGAAAGTTGAGAGCAGGTTGAAAACAGTTGCTATCAAAAATGAAGATTTAGAGGCCTGGGGTGCTGAAATAACGTGCACACTGCTGGAAACTCTAAAACCACTAACACTGGCCAATTTGATCTGTTTGTTGAGAATCTGCTGGTGGAGCTGTTGCGACACCAGAGCTTTACCTCAGCATTTGTGGTGGAGAGAGTGCACCGGACCTTGGGACAGCAGCCGCCCCCTGGGGCGCATGCCTTCCTTATTATTGCATGCCTATTCAATTATAGAGACCGTGACAC
Source organism: Pleurodeles waltl (assembly GCF_031143425.1). NCBI lineage: Eukaryota > Metazoa > Chordata > Amphibia > Caudata > Salamandridae > Pleurodeles > Pleurodeles waltl. Next base: position 399,775,427 of record NC_090448.1, read on the forward strand.
TGGCCTCCACCTTGCTAGGGAGAAGGGCCCTTGCAATATCAGGAGCAACCATGTCCCTTTTTCCCGAGTTCATGCCTACAGTTCAGGGTGTCAGGCGGACGTTTTCTGAAGTCAAGAGCATGCTTTGGAACCTTGGCATTCGTTATGGCATGATATATCCAGCTAGGTTGAGAGCGGAGGTGGACAGTAAACGGCGAACTTGGACAATCCTGGCGACACCGTGGGGTTCTGTAAGCAACAACCTGGGCGTGGCAGATCTTCCCGTGGTCCTGCTCAGGCGCACGATGATCTGGATGCGGGACCCGCTACTTGCATGGAACTGTTTCCCCTGTACTACATCGGACCAGCTGGCATGGTGGTCCCATCCTGCTTAATTCAGCAATGTATCTCCCTTGATTACACATGATAACCACTGTTTCGCTGCTCTGTTTCCTTTTTTCAAGGTTTCTTATGTAGACTGCCCACTCCCATTCGAAACTGTCATTCCTGTTTGCGGTCTGGGAGTACTTCGCGGTTGCGTTGTCATGCTTCCATGGTTTATACCAAAATATATCTTTTTTGCTGTTGAAAGTGTCTTTGTTTAGGGCTATGTGGGTTTCGCTTGGCAATTCTAGGCTGGGTGTTGGGAGGGTTGTTTTACCTCAGTGGGTTGTACGTTTGGTATGCTGTTATGTAATTCAATGCAGTTTATTTTCATACTTATCTTTCTTATAAATGACCACACATTCCCTTCACACTGGGGCCAACGCCCCATGGCAAAAAAGTCCTTGGACCTAACACTTATGTCCTGGAACATACATGGCCTCAACAACCCCGCAAAGGCAAACTGGTGCTGCTATACATCCGCTCCTCATGTTTGAGTAGAAGCAGCGTCCGATGATAATGGGTCCGCTTACTAGTGCTGACCGGTATTAGATTAGAAAGCCTGGCGTAATTACCAGACAGAGGTCGGTATTCGAAACGAGTGCCGGAAATAATTAGCACTCGGCAACTGGGTAATTCAGTGCGGAAACTTTCTCGACAGACACAAAGGCCCTCATTCTGACCCTGGCGGTTCTCTACCGCCAGGGCCAACGGGGGCGGGAGCACCGCCGACAGGCCGGCGGTGCTCCCTTGGTCATTCTGACCGCGGCGCTTTGGCCGCGGTCAGAACGGGAAAACCGGCGGTCTCCCGCCGGTTTTCCACTGCCCCTTAGAATCCTCCAAGGCGGCGCAGCTCGCTGCGCCGCCGAGGGGATTCTGACCCCCCCTACCGCCATCCTGTTCATGGCGGGAAAGCCGCCATGAACAGGATGGCGGTAGGGGGGGTCGCGGGGCCCCTGGGGGCCCCTGCCGTGCCCATGCCCATGGCATGGGCACGGCAGGGGCCCCCTAACAGGGCCCAACTAGGCTTTTCAGTGTCTGCGATGCAGACACTGAAAAGCGCGACGGGTGCTGCTGCACCCGTCGCACGCCTTCCACTCCGCCGGCTCGATTCCGAGCCGGCTTCCTTGTGGAAGGCGCTTTCCCGCTGGGCCGGCGGGCGATCTGAATCAGATCGCCCGCCGGCCCAGCGGGAAAGTCAGAATACCCCTCGCGGTCTATTGACCGCGGGGCAGTATTCAGGCGGCTTCCGACGGGCGGGCGGCAACCGCCGCCCGCCTAGGTCAGAATGACCACCAAAGTGTTGCCAGCGTTCTCCGACAGTCCTGATGAGGCCTTGAGTTGTTAGGCCGAAACGCGTCGACATATTGTTCATGGGGCCAAGGAGTCTGGGCAAATAATGAATTGTTTCCCAATAAATTGGTTTATAGCACTACTTACTACCTTCTAAAAAATTCAAGGCAGTATACAGCTGGGGGCGAGACTCCTGGTCACCATATGTTTTTTGATCACTATGTTTAATGTTTTATGTGACTTTCTTATAAAGTGTTGGAGTAGGGCACATGTTTTTAGACAATGTATGTATTGTTTGTCCCACTTGTTTGGTATTAATGTAAATGTGTATATATAAGTGTATATAGGTTCACTTGAGTGTCATTAGGTTATAGATAGGCAGTTTGCCTTTGACTCTGTTGCTGTTGCGTATTAGTAAATGAAATAAATAAGGGAAATAGTTTTACCCCTTTGAAACCAAGAGTTATTATTGGTTCGTTGCAATAATTACTGAATTTGTCCCTTTCCTGCTGATATATATTTTTTGTGATTGCTATACATTCGCAGGCATGAGGTGCAGGTTGCTTTTCTGCAAGAGAATCACCTTCCCGCTGGCGCTGCTCCCTCCTTCGCGTCCACATGGGGCCCCCATCGTTACTTCACTAGCTGCAGCACCTATTCCCGAGGGTGAGGGGTGTGGTATGCATTTTGGTGCCTAAAACAGTACAGTTTAGGCCATTGTCGTCCCTGTTTGATGGCAATGGTAGATATGAGATGGTTGGGGGCTGCTAGATAGCCATAAGATTTTACTTGTAAGCATTTATGCACCTAATATTGACGCCCCTGAGTTTTTTAATGACCTCCGCTCCCACATAGATCGCTTTGAAGTAGAACACATTTTGCTGGGAGGAGACCTTAATATGGCGATGGATCCAGCATTATCCACCACTTCTCACACCCCAGCATCTAAACCCCATTCCCTCTGAGTCTTAAAGAACCTCTGCAGCACCTTTGCTCTACATGATTCCTGGAGATTGTTTGGTACTGACACCCTGACCTACACTTTTCGCTCAGCGTCCCAGGGCACCTGGTTGCGTATCGACTATTGGCTCTTTGCTAGTACTGTTATTCACTGGGTTACATCTATCAAACACCTACCCCGCACATTGTAGGACTACTCATCGGTGTTAGCCACCCTGGATATCCCTGCGGCCAGCAGCACTAGGAAACTCTGGAGTTTCCTCCGTTCTGCGCAAACCTGAGAAACGCATTGTTGAATTTCTCAAGTTAAATGAGGGTTCTTTGGGTTCCTGGGCGGTGCTGTGGGATGCCTTTAAGGCACATACCAGAGGTATTTGCATAGCCACACATTCTGGGGTCTTGCGTGACAGACGTCACTGTTTAGCCCAAGTGGAGGCACAACTTACTGATATTGACCGTGAGCCAGCGGCTACCGAGATCACCCTCCAACTCCATCATCGTAGGCTCTTGCTCGATGAGTTTAACAATTTGGCAGACAGGTAAGCGCAACACATGGGCAAATACACCAAGGCACGCAAATATGGTGATGGAGACAGACCCAGGAGGATGCTGGCCAGATTGCTACTCCCTTGTGTCCCGCATCCCACATCTTGAAATTAAAAGGTTCGATGGTAGTAGTTCTGTCGTTACTGCAGAGGTCTAGGTGGAACTTTTCACATCCTTCTCCCACCTGTACACACCGCAGCCCACACCACCATGCCCCACATTGCAAGACAATCTAGATGACATTGCTATGGTCTGGCTAACCATCGCCCAACAGCAGTTCTTCAGTGAGCCTTTCTTTACCAAGGAGGTTTCGCAGGCAATAGATTTGTTGGCTGGGATTCTTACCCCGGGGCTGGATGGGTTTACTGGGGCATTCTACAAGAAATGCTAAGAAATTCTGAGTACTCGCTTTGTATCAGTGTATGCTGAGGCATTGGAGACTGGGGTTCTCCCAGAGACAAAGTGTGGGGCGGTTATTACCCTTTTGCCAAAGCCGGGTAAGGACCCTCTATATTGTGAATCATATTAAATTTCAACAATAAGACCTTGGCCCAGATGGTTGCTATCCACCTTTCCCTCTTGTTGGATGATATTATTTCTCCTGCTTAGTGTGGCTTTGTTCCACACCACTCGACCTACCTTAACCTTCACACTGTTTTTGCCGTGCTAAACAGAGTGTCCCCAGAGGTTCCGGCTGCTATTGCTGGATTAGATACCGAAAAGGCATCCGATTCCTTTTAGTGGCCCATTTTACACGCTCTTCTACGTAAGCGGAGTTTCCCCAAGTTTACACTCATTTGATCTCTCTGCTGTACTCGCAGTCTGCAGCTCCTATACGACTAAACTGAGTGCTCTCCTTTTTTCCCGTATCGGGGGGTACACAACAGTGGTGCCCTCTGTTCCCCTTGCTCTTTATAATGGCAATGGACTCTCTGGTGCGCCATTTGTGGAAGGGGCGCATACAGAGAGGACTACAGTTTACTAGTGGGCCACTCCTGGTATCGCTGTATGCAGACGATATACTATTATTCATTCGCCACCTTGACACTAATCTGTAACCCATATTGGATGAAGTGGCTCACTTCAGTGAATTCTCTGGGCTGCATATTAACTGGAACAAATCAGAGCTTTTTCCACTGAGGGACAGTACCCGTCTGTCTGCAGCCGAGTTCCCCTTATGTTGGTGCCCTGACTCTGCTAAATACCTTGGTATTCATATTCATGGAGACAAGGAACAGGTGATACATTTAAATTATGGGTCTGCAATGAAGAGACTCACTGCCAAGGTGGACACATGGGTGAAGCTGCCGTTATCTGTGGCGTGATGTATATCACTCATTAAAATGATGGTTCTGCCACAATTCCTGTATCTGTTTTTGAACATCCCGGTTCCGCTTACCAACTCCTTTTTTGCGACACTCCTAGGCTTGCTCATTTGTCTGGTGTGGCCAGGTAGATATCTCCATATTTGTTGGGAGATCCTCACTCTCCCCTATGAGCAGGATGGATTTGGGGTTCCCCTCCTTCATCTCTACTACCTCAAGGCACAATGTCAGTATTCATACCACTGGTATCATCCTGATGCTCGCCTTCCATATTCCATCCCAGAGCGGGATCTGTCATCTCCTGTCCCGCTGAAAGCCCTCCTGCCTGGAGGAGTCCCACTGTACTGCTGAGATATACAGACCCTCTCTACAATTAGTTGGGCATGGCGTAAACTTGCTTGCCTACTTCACTGCGACACGCTGTATTCCCCAGCACTAAAACTGAATAATAATATTTTTTTATCTATTACGCATGAGGCACTTGTCCAGCAAACACTACAAACGTTCAAACTCCAAAATCTCAGGGACGTTTTTCCAGATGATCACATATTTTCACGCACTACAGATACCCGTTTCACTGATGTCACTCAATTACAGCCCTTCGTACTCTGCCGCTTACAAAGCGCTTTACATGCATGATACCCTACTTACCCGCTGGCTGTGGCCGACTTTGCACCACTCACACTGGTTATTACAGCAGACTCGGAGGCTCGATTGGTCTCCAAACTCTATTGTGTATGTATTGTGGCACCTTCCTATTCCAGATGCTCAACTCAGAGAGTACTGGGAGAGCGATCTGGGATGTCCACTTTCCCAAAAAGTTTGCGAGGCATGTTGTGCAGAGAGCTGGTTTGTCTCACTTAATCAACACCACAAGTTAATCCATTTTAATTTCCTAGGAAGGGCTTAGATCACCCCCCCGGGATATGACCCGTATTGACCCTGGCCGCTCGCCCGCCTGCCTCAAGTGCCAGGCACCGATTGCAGACTTTCCACACAGACTTGGAAATGTGGGATGTGAGGTGTATGATCGATTATCAATCATTGTGGGATGGCCTCTCTGTCCTGATACACTTATGGCACTTCTTGGCAACACTGGAGATTTACCGAGGTCTATCAGGTGCCTTACAGCGATTTCGCTCTCATTGGCAAAGCGGGAGATAGTGAGTTTATTGGGCTTCAAATATACACCAAATATGACTGTCTGGTTGACGAGCCTCACATATTGTGACACTAACAGTGAACTCTACACCTCGCTACAGCCTGTGACATCTAGGCCTAAGGATATTTTGCAGCTACTGAGAGACTACTTGAATACACTTGTCACTTCTCCACCACCCTCTCAGTCCTCTATTGAATCAATTCATGCTGAATCGATTCTTTCCATGACACTGTTTCTGACTCTTTTCTGTGTGTCATTTTACTAGCCGTTGGCTCGAGCATCCTGCATTTGTCAGTACTTGCACTGCTTGTAATCTGTAATGGTGGTCTGCTTTTCACATGTGATATAGTTCCTTTGCTTGAACTGTATTGCTTTGTTTTTCTTTTCTGTTATGTTTGAAAATGAGAAAAAAATAAACTGTATGCAGTACTCCAGATGAAACCTGTATGACTAGACACCATTTCCCTGCTTAGACTTCCAGACCATGTGCACCAGGTGAGGCCTGCACAACAGGACTCAATACTGTGCTTGAGGTTCCTGGACTGCCCACCACCCTCCAAGCATGACCTCTAGAACTGATACAATTAGTGCTCACTAGCTGTGTCAAGTGGTATCACAAAGGCTGTACCTTGTGTTGGAGAGTTTTTTTTGGCAACACCTTCACATGGAAACACAGTGTGAAATGTAGAGCCTCCCTGTTGATGGAGCTATCATTTGCTAACTGGAGTAGTCTAAATTGTCAGACTTGTAGGAGTGTGATGATTAGTACTAGTGTTAGTAGTGTCACTGGCAGCACAAGCATGGGTGGTTCAAGTTGCAGTAACCGCCTGACGAGGGCCATGGCACTTATTTCTTTACAAATTAAGCACTGCTCACTGATGAAGGGATCTAAACTGCAAAGGTCTGGCTGTTTCAACACCGACTGTCTTGTTTTTTTCTTACAGATGTCATTCATACAGTGGGACCAGTTGCCCAAGGTGACCCCAGTCCAACCCAGGAGGGAGAGCTGAGCAACTGCTACAAAAACAGCCTGAAACTATTGCTGGAGAACAAGCTACGCACTGTGGTAACCACCAGGATGTAGAGAAGGGTGTAGAAGGCGGGTGGCTCCTAGATATGGCTAGGGGGAACAGGGAGAGTGGCAGTAGATTTAGATACTGGAGGAACCTCGACTGGTAAGTAAGAGAACTGTCATGACACCTTGGCAGTGTCATCAGAATTTGACATTGTCCTTGGGGAAGTCATCTGCAAAGAGAATGCATGCTCTGGGATATCATCAGTAGTGATAATGCTGGTTATGTGGGAGTATGAACTGTAGTGGTGGTAATGATAGTGGTATTGGTAGTGGTAGTACACATAGCGGTAATGTAATGATGGTGTTGGTAGTGGTTGTGATGATGATGAAGAAGGCCTGATGGGGCTCACAAGGGAACAACATTATGGGAGGTGCTTACTGTGCTGAAAGTGTATGCAGAGGCCCGCAGCAGAAGAACCATTGGTCAGAAGAAGGGTGAGTAGCGATGGAGCAAGGAACACTGTGTAGCAGCATCATGTGACTTGCTGACAATGAGCAGCACCCGGGCACTGTGATTTGTATACAAGAGCCCGGCGGTGGCTCAGTGGAAGAACACAATGGAAGCTGCTGGGCATGCTGAAAGTGTACCAAGCAGTACAGCAGCTGAAGAGGTAGTGAAACAAAGATGCTTTTGGTTGAGCTGCATCTAGGAATCTTGTGAGACAGTAAGGCCATCTTTGAATCAGGACACCACAGACTCTGAAAAATGTAAAAAAATGTGCTACCATCTAATAGCCAGACTCACAATCTGGTCCTGACAAAGCATTTAAAAAAGCATACTGTAGGGAAACAGATGGAAAATATTCTTTTCTGCATACAATATGTGTGTGGGATAAACAAGTGTGGTTGTTGAATGTAGTTTTGGGAAGTCCTTCAGGCACTGGAGCACTCACAGTCCTTAGAAGGTGAAATGCTTTTGTGAGGAGAAAAAGTAATAGTTCTCCAGTACTGAATCTTTCATATATTCACATGCTTGAATCATTCCCTGTCATCGAGACGGGAGTCCCTGGTGCCATAATAAGTAGTGTAAAATATAATAACAGGCTTAAAAGGAATGCACAGTTCAATTTTACAGCCTATCCATATTCTTTGTTAAGAAAAGAACCAAAGGTATGCATTGACCAATCAGACGACAGCACCCTGTAGAACCCTCACCACAGATGATCCAGTTCCTCAGATTTTCTACTGCACGTCAGGTGATAGGAGTCTCCCTGAGCTCTGCTCAGTTTTTTCTCTTCAGAATAAAACTTCTACTGGATCGGTCAGCTTTAAAATGTATTCTTATTACAACTTGGAACACTCTGACCATGTCAGGATCTTCAAACAAAGGTCTGGTTAAGCCATGTAACACCTGTGGCAAAAAGAGACTTTATTCAGAAGACCCTCACAGAGATCGTATTTATTGTCCATATCCACATCATAAAATTGTGGACTGCAAAATCTGTAGAACTTTCTCACAAAAAACACTTAAAGACAGTGAAGGATGGCTTCTCTTGTGGCTACAAAAATGTAAATCTAAGGATACATTCCCTGAAGAAGAGAGTGATGTCTCTTCAAAAACTGAAAAATCCGACAAGAGAGGAAAATCATTGGAAGTGGAGCCTTCAGAGCCCCACAAAAAGCACTTAAAAAATCACATGCAAAAGAGATGGTGCCACATAAGAAATCCTCCTCAAAAGTCTTTTCTGAGATTTCAACAGCGGCTACCAGAGAAAGGTCTGTCAAGAAAATTTCAAAATCGCTTCCTTCTACATCAAAAATAGTTTTGGAGAAAAAATCAAAGATTAAAAAAATCTCACCGTCGACGACATCTACCACCATGACTCCAACTTTCACAACGGCGGCGTCGCCTATGATAATGTCCTTGTCTCAATTATCGTCGACGACAATTGTCTCATGCAGGATCACAACAAAGTCGTTGTCATCTAAGAAAACTAAAAAGGTACTGTACACAAGTTCACTATCAAGACCTATAGATACGGGGATATCCTTACAGTCGACAATTCCTCCATTGACGACGGTTCTAAAAAAGCCATCTTTATTGACGACGCTACCATCGATGACGTCATCGTCGACAACACCATCATCGACGAGACCACAGTTGAAACCAACGTCAATGACGCCACCGTCTACGACATCACCGTTGGTCAAACCATCTTTGACGACACTATTACCTACACCATCTCCAAAACCCTTGATAGCTGTTACTGGCCTGTCTCCTACAGACCAGCTAATACTTCCAGGACACACCTCAGCGAGTAAAGTCACACCATTTCCACCTCACCATCTCTTAGACGACGCATCGGAGGAGGAAAGACTTTTTGGAGGAGCACATAGCCCCTCCAAGTTGCACATTAAGTGCCAGGATGACTAACAAGATGATGACCAATACTACCACTCCAGCGTTTACGTATCAGAAAACATACAGCACAGCTACCAGCCCGGTCCATCACATAATTTTCAGGATCAGACAATCCAAATGCTGCAAGATTTGATTCTTAACTTGCAAGCAATGCTGCAGGACTAGTATTAATGCTCTTCCGAACCTGCACAATCGGCACCTCCATCACAGCCCCAAACACCAGTGAGGTCACCTCAACAAATGCCACCTACTCGTCCTACTTCGCTATCGTTTTCAGGGGTTCCGCTATCTACACTACCATGAAAGGATCCACCGTCAGATGACCAACATACATCGTAAGATGAACAGGAGGAAGATCGAGAATTAAGAGATCAGGCCTCCACATCTTTAGAGTGGGACAATTATGTCATACAACCACCATCACCACTACAGCCACCTCCGGTGGACTCCCCACCAGACGACATTGGTGGTTTTCATAGTATAATGGAGAGTGCATCAAAAATGTTTCAATTACCTCTTACCTCTAAGAAGACAGACTGTTTCCTATATGATTTTAAGGAACCCAGATAGAAATCGGTGAAAGCGACACCCGTAATAGATTTCATCTGGCAAGAGGGTATTAGTACTATGAAGAATCCAGCCACCACTTCAGCAGTTATGTTAAGACTGGATAAAAAGTATAATTTACCATACAGTGCACCAGCTTGTTTGATTGGACATCCAAGGCCAGACTATTAAAAGTCAAGCTGCCCAGAGGCGTTCCAGGAACCGATCAGCACCCATCACAACACCTGCTGATAGAGATGGGCGTCGTCTTGATTCTATTGGGAAAAGATTCTCGAGTACAACAGGGCTTACACTTTGTGCAGCAAATTCTCTTGCGATTCTAGCAAGGTTCGACAGACAAATGTGTTCAGATTTGTCGCACTTTATAGCTCTAATTCCAGACGATTTGAGAAACTGAGCTAAAACGATTCTCCTAGAAGGTCAAAAAGCTTCGGCAGAAATAATAGACTGTGCAATTGACATCTCCGCAACTGGTTTTCGACAGCTAGCAAGAGCAGCTGTACTCAGAAGACAGACCTGGCTAAAGGCCACATCCTTTAGACCTGAGGTACAGAGTAAATTTTGGGCATGCCTTATTATGGCGAATCATCATTTGGAAAGCATGTAGATGACCCCTTACAGGCTATCAAGACTGATACTGGCACAGACAGATCTTTGGGTACATTACAAACGAAACTACCACCTTTTCGAGGAGCCAGAGGTAGGGGTACCTTCTATCAGGGAGGGTATCAGTCTTATAGACAACAATATCAACTCTAAAAAGGACAGTTCTATCCTCAATACTCTCAATAGTATAGACAACCACCTTCTGCAGCTTGCAAGCAACCAGCCTGGGGGAAACACCCCATCAGAGGTTGAGACTCTTTCAGGAAGCAATGAGCTAACACCAGAGCAGGCTACCCCACAGACCAAATTACCACATACATTAGGAGGTCGAATCTCCCACTTTTTACACAAATTGGCTACTATACCAACGGACAGATGGGCCCTAGATGTCATATCACGAAGGCACACCCTCGAATTTACCTTTAAGCCGCCAAATTGCTCGCCCAAGGGTCACCCCCTCCACATCTAAAACAACTTCTGAAACAAATCTCCCTCATGTTAACAAAAGGAGCAATAGAAAGAGTACTGTATACTCAGAAGGGACTGGGGTTTTAGTCCTGTTTCTTTTTAAGAAAGAAGAAATCAGGAGATTGGCATCTGATGTTGGACCTGCGTAAACTAAACAAATATCTGAAAAAACAATCCTTTTGGATGCTTACCTTACAAGGCATTTTGCACCTTCTAAACCATGCCGACTATATGACATCTATCGACCTCAAAGATGCATATTTCCATATACCCATTCTTCCAAATCATAATTAAGATTCCAGGTAGCCGGCGCTCACTTTCAATTCAAAGTGCTCCCCTTTGGTTTAAAGTCTGCCCCTCGCATATTTAGAAAGATGCTAGCCCCAGTGACAGCACATCTCAGGAAAAAATGAGTTCAAGTATTCCCATACTTAGACGACTGGATGATCAAAGCACCATCATCACAGTCAATACAGAGCACACAAACATATGCCTCAAATTGCTCAACAAGTTGGGTCTCACTATAAACCTTCAGAAGCCTTCCCTCATTCCAAAAACAGAGATAACTTTTCTGGGAACAGTTATCAACACCAGCACAGACAAGGCAACTGTCTTATTGGACAGACAGATGAAGATGCAGCAATTCACCCACAAACTAATCAAAAGAGAGTCCGTTTCAGTTTGGACGTACAAATCATTCCTAGGAGTGCTCTCCTCTTCCATCCCTCTGATTCCGAACTGCAGACTTCACGTGAGACCATTGCAAGAGGAGTTAGACAATCAGTGGAAACAATCTCAGGGCTCCTTGGACGACATCATACAGATAAGAATAGACATTAAGTCCTCCATACAGTGGCGGACACAAAGGAAGAACATGGCAGAAGGTCTAACTTACCTGTCCCCAATAACGGACTATGTAATAACAATAGATGCATCCTTAAAGGGCTGGGTGCGCACTTACATCAGCGGAAAATGGGACAATCCTGACAAAAAAAAGGACATCAGTTACCTCGAGTTCAAAGCCATAGCTCTAGCGCTACGTTCATTTCTTCCCAGAATTGCAAACTCTTCTGTGCTCATCAGAACAGACAGAACCACGTGCATGCACTACTTAAACAAACATGGGGGAACGAGATCACCGGCATTGTCGCATCAAGCACAGGAGATTTGGCAGTGGGCAATTCTCAACAGGATATCTGTCAGAGCGGAACATCTACCAGGAGCATCAAATGTGATAGCGGGCAGACTGAGCAGATTGTCCTCAACCTGCCATGAATGGGAACTCGACTATCAGTCACTGCAGAACATATTCAGTCAATGGGGCATGCCAAAATTTTACCCCTTTGCCACCAGGAACAATCGCAAATGCCAGTACTATGCAAGTTGGCATCACCAAAAAGATTTGTGGGGAAATGCATTTTCGATCAGATGGGGCCCACTCTTTTCCCCCAATTCCTCTAATCCCTCGAGGAATACGCAAACTCATGAGGAACCATGCAGGGTCATTCACATAGCCGCCAACTGTCCCAGACAGTTCTGGTACACAGAACTTCTCATACTATCGAAACGTCCACACATACAGCTGAGGCCCAGTCATACATTGCTAACAATGCACAACGGCCAGATCCTACATCCCAATCCGGAGCATCTACACTTGACAGCTTGGCTCCTGAATACCAAGAGTTTCGACACCTAGATATCCCATCTGATTGTCGGGAAATTCTGGCTAAAGCGAGAGCAGATTCCACAATTGAATCATATAAATTAAAATGGAAGCGTTTTTGCTATTGGTGCCAACAAAATAACTTAAATCCACTTTCTTCATATCCGGAACAGATTTTATCATACCTTTTACAGCTAGCAAGGTCTGGACTCTCGCACTCATTCCTAAGAGTTCATCTAACATCAATATCCCGATTTAGAAGAGAGGATAGAACACCATCCCTCTGGTCCTCAAGTATTATTAAACAATTATGAAAGGGTTTTTTAGAGTTTTTCCCCCAGTAAAGAAACCACCACCTAAGTGGCATCTTAACATTGTCTTGACCCAGCTCATGAAAGCACCTTTTGCACCTATACATAAAGCGGAACTAAAATACCCTACAAGGAAAACTGCACTATTCCTAGCTCTTATATCGGCCAGAAGACTGAGTGAGATACAAGCTAGTATTATAAAGGAACCCTTTATGCAGTTCAAAAAACCTAAAATCCCATCGTATTTTCATTTAAACTAACCCATTATTCTAGGAACATTTTTTCCAAACTCACAGTCGCCTGCCAAACAGGCACTTCATACCTTAGATGTTAGAAGGTGTTTAAGATTCTACTTGCATGGAACGCAGCAATTTAGTAAGTCAACCCAGTTATCTTTCACTTACGGGAACTTCATAAAAGGCTTTCCAGCAACGAAGGATTATAATACTGGAGAACTACAGTAACAGGCAGTAACTTAATTTCTTCTCTAGCGGTGCCAGTGCTGCTCTAAATAAAACAACTGTTTGAGAAAACATTGGGGACAGTAGGTAGGGACCCTTGCTTGCGCCTCCCCCACCTCTGAAGCCACTGCCACTGTCCCAAAGAGGAAGATTACTGGCAGGGGCACCACCCCTTTTTCGAATCAGATGCCCCTCTGTTAGAAATTGGTTTTTTGGTTGGCAGTCAGGTTGCCCTCTGTCCAAGCAAGAACCCTCACTCTAGTCAGGGTAAGTCACACACAATCCAAAATCAGCCTGTGCTCACCCTCCGGTAGCTTGGCACGAGCAGTCAGGCTTAACTTAGAAGGCAATGTGTAAAGCATTTGTGCAATAAATCATACAACACCATAGCATAACACCACAAAAATACACCACACAGTGTTTAGAAAAATATATAATATTTATCTGGGTATCTTCAGGTCAAAACGATCAAAGTTGCAATACGAATTTGTAAAGACTTGCGTTGTTATTTTCCACGCGGGGAGTCGTGCGTCGTTTTCCGGCACGCGGACAGTCTCTTACTGTGGTTTGCGGGGAGTACCAGATGTCCCGGGTCTGTGCGTGGATTTTCCTGCTTGTTTTCCGGCTGCGCGTCGTTCTGCGGGGCTGCGCATCGAAGTTTCGATCTCACGGCAGGCGTCGCGTCGATTTCTCCTGCGGAGTCGGGCGGCGTTGTCCTTGCGAGGCCGTGCGTCAAATTTTCGATCTCACGGCAGGCGTCGCGTCGATTTCTCCTGCGGAGTCGGGCGGCGTTGTCCTTGCGAGGCCGAGCGTCAAAGTTTTGATCTCACGGCAGGCGTCGCGTCGATTTCTCCCGGGAAGTCGGGCGGCGTTGTCCTTGCGAGGCTGTGCGTCAAAGTTTCGGTCGTCCCGAAGACGTCGCGTCGATCAGCGTCGGTGTGCGGCGTTTTTCTTGCCGCGGAACAAGCTGTGCGTCGAAAAGTTCGGCGCACGGAGCGTCCAAGAGGAAGAGAGAAGTCTTTTTGGTCCTGAGACTTCAGGGAACAGGAGGCAAGCTCTATCCAAGCCCTTGGAGAGCACTTTCACAGCCAGACAAGAGTTCAGCAAGGCAGCAGGCCAACAGCAAGGCAGCAGTCCTTTGTAGAAAGCAGACAGGTGAGTCCTTTGAGCAGCCAGGCAGTTCTTCTTGGCAGGATGTAGTTTCTGGTTCAGGTTTCTTCTCCAGCAAGTGTCTGATGAGGTAGGGCAGAGGCCCTGTTTTATACTAAGTTGTGCCTTTGAAGTGGGGGTGACTTCAAAGAGTGTCTAAGAAATGCACCAAGCCCCCTTTCAGTTCAATCCTGTCTGCCAGAGTCCCAGTAGGGGGTGTGGCAGTCCTTTGTGTGAGGGCAGGCCCTCCACCCTCCCAGCCCAGGAAGACCCATTCAAAATGCAGATGTATGCAAGTGAGGCGGAGTACCCTGTGTTTGGGGTGTGTCTGAGTGAATGCACAAGGAGCTGTCAACTAAACCTAGCCAGACGTGGATTGAAGGGCACAACAAGATTTTAGTGCAAAGAAATGGTCACTTTCTAATAGTGGCATTTCTAGAATAGTAATATTAAATCCGACTTCACCAGTCAGCAGGACTTTATATTACCATTCTGGCCATACTAAATATGACCTTCCTCCTCCTTTCAGATCAGCAGCTGCCACTTCAACAGTGTATGAGGGCAGCCCCAATGTTAGCCTATGAAGGGAGCAGGCCTCACAGTAGTGTAAAAACGAATTTAGGAGTTTTACACTACCAGGACATATAACTACACAGGTACATGTCCTGCCTTTTACCTACACAGCACCCTGCTCTAGGGGTTACCTAGGGCACACATTAGGGATGACTTATATGTAGAAAAAGGGGAGTTCTAGGCTTGGCAAGTACTTTTAAATGCCAAGTCGAAGTGGCAGTGAAACTGCACACACAGGCTTTGCAATGGCAGGCCTGAGCCAGGGTTAAGGGGCTACTGAGGTGGGTGGCACAACCAGTGCTGCAGGCCCACTAGTAGCATTTAATCTACCTGCCCTAGGCACATGTAGTGCACTCTACCAGGGACTTACAAGTAAATTAAATAGTCAATCATGGATAAACCAATCAGTAGTACAATTTACACAGAGAGCATATGCACTTTAGCACTGGTTAGCAGCGGTAAAGTGCCCAGAGGTCAAAAGCCAACAACAACAGGTCAGAAAAAATAGGAGGAAGGAGGCAAAAAGTTTGGGGATGTCCCTGTCAAAAAGCCAGGTCCAACATGACCCCCTACCAGCCTAAAGCCAGGGGAGAACAATCACTATCCTGATGTACTTCACTGTTTGAGGCGACAGAACAAGGACCCAGGCCCACAACAGCAGGGGCTGTTCTTCGCCTTCCTGACTCCAATTGGATCCCTCTGTCCATACTCTCAGGGCCCACTAAGCCAACCCATGGGGAACCTTTCTCCTTACCTGCGGATCCCATCTGTGCAGCACCTAACCTTACTTTGCTCACAGATGTATCCCAGGAGCAGGATAGTACCACCATGACCAACACAGTGGTGTTGCCCACTCTACCCCCGGGGTGTGACACTTGTCCCCTCCCCAGGGATAACTCTGTCCACCCGGACAGCAAGCCACAGTGATTACTGACAGCTGCCAGGGATGAGAGCCAGGCCCCAGGCCTCTCAAAGCTCTCCAACCACTGTGGCTGTGGAGAGTGGGGGGTGGTAGCCCCAGGTGCTGGGCACCCTTTAACCACTCTCCCTTCCACCAGGTCAGGGATGACAGCTTGAACCTGGTCCTCCCCTCTGGGGCTCTGTACCCTCCCTCCTGGAGCGGTACCCCCAGAGTCCAACATGGTCATGGTGCTTACAGAAGTCGCCCTGTACCATTCCTCCACCAGTGCAGGGCTGTTAACCTGCAACTGGCACTCCAACCTGGGGTCTGTACCTTCAGGTTGGACTAGGGCCTGGGGTGAGGCTTCCCTCCCCCTGCTCTCCCTTCTGGGGTCCAGCACCCTCCAACTCGGAGTGGCCTCCTCAGAAGACAACATGGTAGGGGCACTGTTATCAGTAGCCCCTCCCTCCAGGTCCGGGGGGACACCCTGAACCTGGTCTTCCAGCCCAGGGTCTGTACCCTCAGACTGGATCACTGCCTCGCAAACCAGGACTTTCTGGGAGGCACACCTACCCCCCACCAGGTCAGAGTTTAACCTCTGCACCTGACCATTCAACTCAGAGTCACCACCCTGAAGTTGAACAATTGCCTGGCACGCCAGGACTTCCTGGAGGGCACACTGACCCTCCACCAGGTCAGAGTTTAACCTCTGAACTTGGCCATTCAACTCAGAGTCACCACCCTGAAGTTGAACAATTGCCTGGCGCACCAGGACTTTCTGGGAGGCACACCTACCTCCCACCAGGTCAGAGGTCAACCTCTGAACCTGGTTCTCCAACCCAGGGTCACCACCCTGAGGTTGAACAATTGCCTGGCACGCCAGGACTTTCTGGGGGGCACACCTACCCCCCACCAGGTCAGAGTTTAACCTCTGAGCCTGGTTCCCCAACCCAGGGTCACCACCCTGAGGTTGTGCAATTGCCTGGCACGCCAGGACTTTCTGGGGGGCACACCTACCCCCCACCAGGTCAGAGTTTAACCTCTGAACCTGGTCATCCAACCCAGAGTCAACACCCTGAGGTTGGACAATAGCCTGGCACAGCAGGACTTCTTGGGAGGCACACCTACCTCCCACCAGGTCAGAGTTTAACCTCTGAACCTGGGTATCCAACCCAGAGTCACCACCCTGAGGTTGAACAATTGCCTGGCATGCCAGGACTTTCTGGGGGGCACACCTACCCCCCACCAGGTCAGAGTTTAACCTCTGAACCCGGTTATCCAACCCAGAGTCAGCACTCTGAGGTTGGACAACTGCCTGGTATACCAGGACTTTCTGGGGGGCACACCTACCCCCCAACAGGTCAGAGTGTATCCCCTGAACCTGGTTAGCCAACCCAGAGTCACCACCCTGAGGTTGAACCATTGCCTGGCAGGCCAGGACTTCCAGGGAGGCACACCTACCTCCCACCAGGTCAGAGTGTAACCTCTGAGCCTGGTTCCCCAACCCAGGGTCACCACCCTGAGGTTGGGCAATTGCCTGGCACGCCAGGACTTTCTGGGGGGCACACCTACCCCCCACCAGGTCAGAGTTTAACCTCTGAACCTGGTCATCCAACCCAGAGTCAACACCCTGAGGTTGGACATTTGCCTGGCACAGCAGGACTTCTTGGGAGGCACATCTACCTCCCACCAGGTCAGAGTTTAACCTCTGAACCTGGGTATCCAACCCAGAGTCACCACCCTGAGGTTGAATCTTTGCCTGGCATGCCAGGACTTCCTGGGGGGCACTCTCACCCCCCACAAGGGACACACCGTCCCCAAGGGCCACACAAGAGTCTGGTTGGCGCAGGTCTCCCGACCTCTGCCCATCCGGCAGAGTCTGGGTTTCCCCCAAACCAGAAACGGTTTCACCTGGGTCATTCCTGGAGGGCTCTGCTCTCAGAGCTGTCCCCTGACTCTCAAGGTCCTCCACTGGGGTCTGCAACCCCCTCTCAACCCGATGTCTGGACTTCTGCACCCCCTCACTAGGAGGGGTACTGCCAGACACCAGAACTGTTGGGATGCTGGCTACAGTCACCCCCCCAAGTTCTTCTGACACTGCGGGGCTTCCCTCAAAAGGTGGCCCTACGGTACAGGCTAGGCTTCCCTCCTGGTGTTCCCTCATGGAACCCTCTAGGACCTGGGACCTACCTGGGACATTACAATCCTTTCCCACCTCACTCGGTTGGGAACCACCTAGACCACTCCCTTCAGGAGCACCCCCAAATGCCTCTTCAGACTCTCTGGTACTCACCCAGAAGTCTGCCTCCATTGTAAGTTCCCTGGGGTCAGATAACTCACACTCCACCTGGTGTTGGCGTAGCTCTGGAAAATAAGGACCAGACATATGCTCTCCAGCAATTACATCACTCTGCCCTTCACATGTATTAACCACAGTACCCTTCACCCAACCACCCAGTAACTCAACCTTGGAAAAGCACTCTACCTCACCCTCCTGAGACTGGTGAGACAGTATCTGTCTGTCCCTGACACTCAACCCATACTCTTCTGGGATGTCTCTACACTCTATATCCAGGACGTCCACCAGGGGGGAACCCTTTTCTCTGTCACTCTCTGCTAGAGTCAGTAAAGTGTCCCTCCCCCCAGTAGGAATATGACTCCCTGTGCCAGTTCCCCAATCCTTCTCAGGGACCCTGTGCATAACGGGAACTACCTCATACCTTTGAACCGCCTGGGGTGTGTCAACTCCCTTCTTCAAGTTGGGCACCACATCTCTGGGCTTGTGCCCTTCTTCAGCAGTACCGGATGCAAGATTTTTGCTGCCACCATCTGAACTGGACTCAGCCCTTCCGGCCTCCAGTTTCAGCTCTTTACAGCTCAGCTCTTGAGCTGCAATCTTTTCTTCTTCCAGGGCTAAGAGTCTTTTTGCCTCAACCTCTGCAAGATACTCCTCTAATTGTTGCTCCTGTCGCCT
This sequence comes from Pleurodeles waltl, assembly GCF_031143425.1. Classification (NCBI taxonomy): domain Eukaryota; kingdom Metazoa; phylum Chordata; class Amphibia; order Caudata; family Salamandridae; genus Pleurodeles; species Pleurodeles waltl. The sequence goes on from NC_090448.1 coordinate 399,794,186, forward strand.
TTGACCTCGGAGCCATTCATCTATTTCTGGGTCACTGTCCTCATCTGAGTAGTCTTCCTCCTCATGTGAGCAGTCTTCCTCCTCATGTGCGTAGTCCTCCTCCTCATGTGCGTAGTCCTCCTCCTCATCTGAGGGGTACTTAGTCATTTGGTTTCTTGCTGCCTCTCTCTTTGCCCATCTTTCCTCCCCCCAGACTATGTAGTTATGTAGCATCTCCGCTTTAGTAGATCTCCTTGTTACAGGAAGGCCCCATTTTCTGCAAAGCTTCCTTAGGTCAGCCTTAGTGAGGTGGTCAGTACGAACAAAGAATGAGTAGGTAAGCAATCCCATTCTGATAAGATCTTACCAGCAAAAACCAAAATCCAAAGTCCAAAATATCAATAGTATATCCAGGAGGACATCAGAGAATCAAAAGCCAAAAAAGATGAAAAAATCAAGTTGACCTTCAACTGTGGGTAGGTAGTGAAATACTTAGCTACTGTATGTCACTGCACAAACACAAGTCCTATCCTCACCGCTGATCACCAATGTTAGAAATGGGGTTTTTGGTTGGCAGTCAGGTTGCCCTCTGTCCAAGCAAGAACCCTCACTCTAGTCAGGGTAAGTCACACACAATCCAAAATCAGCCTGTGCTCACCCTCCGGTAGCTTGGCACGAGCAGTCAGGCTTAACTTAGAAGGCAATGTGTAAAGCATTTGTGCAATAAATCATACAACACCATAGCATAACACCACAACAATACACCACACAGTGTTTAGAAAAATATATAATATTTATCTGGGTATCTTCAGGTCAAAACGATCAAAGTTGCAATACGAATTTGTAAAGATATCACTGAAAAGTGATAGAAAGTGTCTTAAGTCTTTAGAAAGTAAACAAAGTCTCTTTCAAACCCAAAGTACCTGGTTTCTGGTGGAAAATCTCCTCAGAGGGCCACAGGAGAAGAGGTGCGTGGAAAACTGGTGTGTGCGTCGATTTCTCCTCAGCACACACGGACTTGCGTCGTTATTTTCTACGCGGGGAGTCGTGCGTCGTTTTCCGGCACGCGGACAGTCTCTTACTGTGGTTTGCGGGGAGTACCAGATGTCCCGGGTCTGTGCGTGGATTTTCCTTCTTGTTTTCCGGCTGCGCGTCGTTCTGCGGGGCTGCGCATCGAAGTTTCGATCTCACGGCAGGCGTCGCGTCGATTTCTCCTGCGGAGTCGGGCGGCGTTGTCCTTGCGAGGCCGTGCGTCAAAGTTTCGATCTCACGGCAGGCGTCGCGTCGATTTCTCCTGCGGAGTCGGGCGGCGTTGTCCTTGCGAGGCCGATCGTCAAAGTTTTGATCTCACGGCAGGCGTCGCGTCGATTGCTCCCGGGAAGTCGGGCGGCGTTGTCCTTGCGAGGCTGTGCGTCAAAGTTTCGGTCGTCCCGAAGACGTTGCGTCGATCAGCGTCGGTGTGCGGCGTTTTTCTTGCCGCGGAACAAGCTGTGCGTCGAAAAGTTTGGCGCACGGAGCGTCCAAGAGGAAGAGAGAAGTCTTTTTGGTCCTGAGACTTCAGGGAACAGGAGGCAAGCTCTATCCAAGCCCTTGGAGAGCACTTTCACAGCCAGACAAGAGTTCAGCAAGGCAGCAGGCCAACAGCAAGGCAGCAGTCCTTTGTAGAAAGCAGACAGGTGAGTCCTTTGAGCAGCCAGGCAGTTCTTCTTGGCAGGATGTAGTTTCTGGTTCAGGTTTCTTCTCCAGCAAGTGTCTGATGAGGTAGGGCAGAGGCCCTGTTTTATACTAAGTTGTGCCTTTGAAGTGGGGGTGACTTCAAAGAGTGTCTAAGAAATGCACCAAGCCCCCTTTCAGTTCAATCCTGTCTGCCAGAGTCCCAGTAGGGGGTGTGGCAGTCCTTTGTGTGAGGGCAGGCCCTCCACCCTCCCAGCCCAGGAAGACCCATTCAAAATGCAGATGTATGCAAGTGAGGCGGAGTACCCTGTGTTTGGGGTGTGTCTGAGTGAATGCACAAGGAGCTGTCAACTAAACCTAGCCAGACGTGGATTGAAGGGCACAACAAGATTTTAGTGCAAAGAAATGGTCACTTTCTAAAAGTGGCATTTCTAGAATAGTAATATTAAATCCGACTTCACCAGTCAGCAGGACTTTATATTACCATTCTGGCCATACTAAATATGACCTTCCTCCTCCTTTCAGATCAGCAGCTGCCACTTCAACAGTGTATGAGGGCAGCCCCAATGTTAGCCTATGAAGGGAGCAGGCCTCACAGTAGTGTAAAAACGAATTTAGGAGTTTTACACTACCAGGACATATAACTACACAGGTACATGTCCTGCCTTTTACCTACACAGCACCCTGCTCTAGGGGTTACCTAGGGCACACATTAGGGATGACTTATATGTAGAAAAAGGGGAGTTCTAGGCTTGGCAAGTACTTTTAAATGCCAAGTCGAAGTGGCAGTGAAACTGCACACACAGGCTTTGCAATGGCAGGCCTGAGCCAGGGTTAAGGGGCTACTGAGGTGGGTGGCACAACCAGTGCTGCAGGCCCACTAGTAGCATTTAATCTACCTGCCCTAGGCACATGTAGTGCACTCTACCAGGGACTTACAAGTAAATTAAATAGTCAATCATGGATAAACCAATCAGTAGTACAATTTACACAGAGAGCATATGCACTTTAGCACTGGTTAGCAGCGGTAAAGTGCCCAGAGGTCAAAAGCCAACAACAACAGGTCAGAAAAATAGGAGGAAGGAGGCAAAAAGTTTTGGGATGTCCCTGTCAAAAAGCCAGGTCCAACATGACCCCCTACCAGCCTAAAGCCAGGGGAGAACAATCACTATCCTGATGTACTTCACTGTTTGAGGCGACAGAACAAGGACCCAGGCCCACAACAGCAGGGGCTGTTCTTCGCCTTCCTGACTCCAATTGGATCCCTCTGTCCATACTCTTAGGGCCCACTAAGCCAACCCATGGGGAACCTTTCTCCTTACCTGCGGATCCCATCTGTGCAGCACCTAACCTTACTTTGCTCACAGATGTATCCCAGGAGCAGGATAGTACCACCATGACCAACACAGTGGTGTTGCCCACTCTACCCCCGGGGTGTGACACTTGTCCCCTCCCCAGGGATAACTCTGTCCACCCGGACAGCAAGCCACAGTGATTACTGACAGCTGCCAGGGATGAGAGCCAGGCCCCAGGCCTCTCAAAGCTCTCCAACCACTGTGGCTGTGGAGAGTGGGGGGCGGTAGCCCCAGGTGCTGGGCACCCTTTAACCACTCTCCCTTCCACCAGGTCAGGGATGACAGCTTGAACCTGGTCCTCCCCTCTGGGGCTCTGTACCCTCCCTCCTGGAGCGGTACCCCCAGAGTACAACATGGTCAGGGTGCTTACAGAAGTCGCCCTGTACCATTCCTCCACCAGTGCAGGGCTGTTAACCTGCAACTGGCACTCCAACCTGGGGTCTGTACCTTCAGGTTGGACTAGGGCCTGGGGTGAGGCTTCCCTCCCCCTGCTCTCCCTTCTGGGGTCCAGCACCCTCCAACTCGGAGTGGCCTCCTCAGAAGACAACATGGTAGGGGCACTGTTATCAGTAGCCCCTCCCTCCAGGTCCGGGGGGACACCCTGAACCTGGTCTTCCAGCCCAGGGTCTGTACCCTCAGACTGGATCACTGCCTCGCAAACCAGGACTTTCTGGGAGGCACACCTACCCCCCACCAGGTCAGAGTTTAACCTCTGCACCTGACCATTCAACTCAGAGTCACCACCCTGAAGTTGAACAATTGCCTGGCACGCCAGGACTTCCTGGAGGGCACACTGACCCTCCACCAGGTCAGAGTTTAACCTCTGAACTTGGCCATTCAACTCAGAGTCACCACCCTGAAGTTGAACAATTGCCTGGCGCACCAGGACTTTCTGGGAGGCACACCTACCTCCCACCAGGTCAGAGGTCAACCTCTGAACCTGGTTCTCCAACCCAGGGTCACCACCCTGAGGTTGAACAATTGCCTGGCACGCCAGGACTTTCTGGGGGGCACACCTACCCCCCACCAGGTCAGAGTTTAACCTCTGAGCCTGGTTCCCCAACCCAGGGTCACCACCCTGAGGTTGTGCAATTGCCTGGCACGCCAGGACTTTCTGGGGGGCACACCTACCCCCCACCAGGTCAGAGTTTAACCTCTGAACCTGGTCATCCAACCCAGAGTCAACACCCTGAGGTTGGACAATAGCCTGGCACAGCAGGACTTCTTGGGAGGCACATCTACCTCCCACCAGGTCAGAGTTTAACCTCTGAACCTGGGTATCCAACCCAGAGTCACCACCCTGAGGTTGAACAATTGCCTGGCATGCCAGGACTTTCTGGGGGGCACACCTACCCCCCACCAGGTCAGAGTTTAACCTCTGAACCCGGTTATCCAACCCAGAGTCAGCACTCTGAGGTTGGACAACTGCCTGGTATACCAGGACTTTCTGGGGGGCACACCTACCCCCCAACAGGTCAGAGTGTATCCCCTGAACCTGGTTAGCCAACCCAGAGTCACCACCCTGAGGTTGAACCATTGCCTGGCAGGCCAGGACTTCCAGGGAGGCACACCTACCTCCCACCAGGTCAGAGTGTAACCTCTGAGCCTGGTTCCCCAACCCAGGGTCACCACCCTGAGGTTGGGCAATTGCCTGGCACGCCAGGTCTTTCTGGGGGGCACACCTACCCCCCACCAGGTCAGAGTTTAACCTCTGAACCTGGTCATCCAACCCAGAGTCAACACCCTGAGGTTGGACATTTGCCTGGCACAGCAGGACTTCTTGGGAGGCACATCTACCTCCCACCAGGTCAGAGTTTAACCTCTGAACCTGGGTATCCAACCCAGAGTCACCACCCTGAGGTTGAATCTTTGCCTGGCATGCCAGGACTTCCTGGGGGGCACTCTCACCCCCCACAAGGGACACACCGTCCCCAAGGGCCACACAAGAGTCTGGTTGGCGCAGGTCTCCCGACCTCTGCCCATCCGGCAGAGTCTGGGTTTCCCCCAAACCAGAAACGGTTTCACCTGGGTCATTCCTGGAGGGCTCTGCTCTCAGAGCTGTCCCCTGACTCTCAAGGTCCTCCACTGGGGTCTGCAACCCCCTCTCAACCCGATGTCTGGACTTCTGCACCCCCTCACTAGGAGGGGTACTGCCAGACACCAGAACTGTTGGGATGCTGGCTACAGTCACCCCCCCAAGTTCTTCTGACACTGCGGGGCTTCCTTCAAAAGGTGGCCCTACGGTACAGGCTAGGCTTCCCTCCTGGTGTTCCCTCATGGAACCCTCTAGGACCTGGGACCTACCTGGGACATTACAATCCTTTCCCACCTCACTCGGTTGGGAACCACCTAGACCACTCCCTTCAGGAGCACCCCCAAATGCCTCTTCAGACTCTCTGGTACTCACCCAGAAGTCTGCCTCCATTGTAAGTTCCCTGGGGTCAGATAACTCACACTCCACCTGGTGTTGGCGTAGCTCTTGAAAATAAGGACCAGACATATGCTCTCCAGCAATTACATCACTCTGCCCTTCACATGTATTAACCACAGTACCCTTCACCCAACCACCCAGTAACTCAACCTTGGAAAAGCACTCTACCTCACCCTCCTGAGACTGGTGAGACAGTATCTGTCTGTCCCTGACACTCAACCCATACTCTTCTGGGATGTCTCTACACTCTATATCCAGGACGTCCACCAGGGGGGAACCCTTTTCTCTGTCACTCTCTGCTAGAGTCAGTAAAGTGTCCCTCCCCCCAGTAGGAATATGACTCCCTGTGCCAGTTCCCCAATCCTTCTCAGGGACCCTGTGCATAACGGGAACTACCTCATACCTTTGAACCGCCTGGGGTGTGTCAACTCCCTTCTTCAAGTTGGGCACCACATCTCTGGGCTTGTGCCCTTCTTCAGCAGTACCGGATGCAAGATTTTTGCTGCCACCATCTGAACTGGACTCAGCCCTTCCGGCCTCCAGTTTCAGCTCTTTACAGCTCAGCTCTTGAGCTGCAATCTTTTCTTCTTCCAGGGCTAAGAGTCTTTTTGCCTCAACCTCTGCAAGATACTCCTCTAATTGTTGCTCCTGTCGCCTTTGACCTCGGAGCCATTCATCTATTTCTGGGTCACTGTCCTCATCTGAGTAGTCTTCCTCCTCATGTGAGCAGTCTTCCTCCTCATGTGCGTAGTCCTCCTCCTCATGTGCGTAGTCCTCCTCCTCATCTGAGGGGTACTTAGTCATTTGGTTTCTTGCTGCCTCTCTCTTTGCCCATCTTTCCTCCCCCCAGACTATGTAGTTATGTAGCATCTCCGCTTTAGTAGATCTCCTTGTTACAGGAAGGCCCCATTTTCTGCAAAGCTTCCTTAGGTCAGCCTTAGTGAGGTGGTCAGTACGAACAAAGAATGAGTAGGTAAGCAATCCCATTCTGATAAGATCTTACCAGCAAAAACCAAAATCCAAAGTCCAAAATATCAATAGTATATCCAGGAGGACATCAGAGAATCAAAAGCCAAAAAAGATGAAAAAATCAGGTTGACCTTCAACTGTGGGTAGGTAGTGAAATACTTAGCTACTGTATGTCACTGCACAAACACAAGTCCTATCCTCACCGCTGATCACCAATGTTAGAAATGGGGTTTTTGGTTGGCAGTCAGGTTGCCCTCTGTCCAAGCAAGAACCCTCACTCTAGTCAGGGTAAGTCACACACAATCCAAAATCAGCCTGTGCTCACCCTCCGGTAGCTTGGCACGAGCAGTCAGGCTTAACTTAGAAGGCAATGTGTAAAGCATTTGTGCAATAAATCATACAACACCATAGCATAACACCACAACAATACACCACACAGTGTTTAGAAAAATATATAATATTTATCTGGGTATCTTCAGGTCAAAACGATCAAAGTTGCAATACGAATTTGTAAAGATATCACTGAAAAGTGATAGAAAGTGTCTTAAGTCTTTAGAAAGTAAACAAAGTCTCTTTCAAACCCAAAGTACCTGGTTTCTGGTGGAAAATCTCCTCAGAGGGCCACAGGAGAAGAGGTGCGTGGAAAACTGGTGTGTGCGTCGATTTCTCCTCAGCACACACAGACTTGCGTCGTTATTTTCCACGCGGGGAGTCGTGCGTCGTTTTCCGGCGCGCGGACAGTCTCTTACTGTGGTTTGCGGGGAGTACCAGATGTCCCGGGTCTGTGCGTGGATTTTCCTGCTTGTTTTCCGGCTGCGCGTCGTTCTGCGGGGCTGCGCGTCGAAGTTTCGATCTCACGGCACGTGTCGCGTCGATTTCTCCTGCGGAGTCGGGCGGCATTGTCCTTGCGAGGCCGTGCGTCAAAGTTTCGATCTCACGGCAGGCGTCACGTCGATTTCTCCTGCGGAGTCGGGCAGCGTTGTCCTTGCGAGGCCGTGCGTCAAAGTTTTGATCTCACGGCAGGCGTCGCGTCGATTTCTCCCGGGAAGTCGGGCGGCGTTGTCCTTGCGAGGCCGTGCGTCAAAGTTTTGATCTCACGGCAGGCGTCGCGTCGATTTCTCCCGGGAAGTCGGGCGGCGTTGTCCTTGCGAGGCCGTGCGTCAAAGTTTCGGTCGTCCCGAAGACGTCGCGTCGATCAGCGTCGGTGTGCAGTGTTTTTCTTGCCACGGAACAAGCTGTGCGTCGAAAAGTTCGGCGCACGGAGCGTCCAAGAGGAGGAGAGAAGTCTTTTTGGTCCTGAGACTTCAGGGAACAGGAGGCAAGCTCTATCCAAGCCCTTGGAGAGCACTTTCACAGCCAGACAAGAGTTCAGCAAGGCAGCAGGCCAACAGCAAGGCAGCAGTCCTTTGTAGAAAGCAGACAGGTGAGTCCTTTGAGCAGCCAGGCAGTTCTTCTTGGCAGGATGTAGTTTCTGGTTCAGGTTTCTTCTCCAGCAAGTGTCTGATGAAGTAGGGCAGAGGCCCTGTTTTATACTAAGTTGTGCCTTTGAAGTGGGGGTGACTTCAAAGAGTGTCTAAGAAATGCACCAAGCCCCCTTTCAGTTCAATCCTGTCTGCCAGAGTCCCAGTAGGGGGTGTGGCAGTCCTTTGTGTGAGGGCAGGCCCTCCACCCTCCCAGCCCAGGAAGACCCATTCAAAATGCAGATGTATGCAAGTGAGGCTGAGTACCCTGTGTTTGGGGTGTGTCTGAGTGAATGCACAAGGAGCTGTCAACTAAACCTAGCCAGACGTGGATTGAAGGGCACAACAAGATTTTAGTGCAAAGAAATGCTCACTTTCTAAAAGTGGCATTTCTAGAATAGTAATATTAAATCCGACTTCACCAGTCAGCAGGACTTTATATTACCATTCTGGCCATACTAAATATGACCTTCCTGCTCCTTTCAGATCAGCAGCTGCCACTTCAACAGTGTATGAGGGCAGCCCCAATGTTAGCCTATGAAGGGAGCAGGCCTCACAGTAGTGTAAAAACGAATTTAGGAGTTTTACACTACCAGGACATATAACTACACAGGTACATGTCCTGCCTTTTACCTACACAGCACCCTGCTCTAGGGGTTACCTAGGGCACACATTAGGGATGACTTATATGTAGAAAAAGGGGAGTTCTAGGCTTGGCAAGTACTTTTAAATGCCAAGTCGAAGTGGCAGTGAAACTGCACACACAGGCTTTGCAATGGCAGGCCTGAGCCAGGGTTAAGGGGCTACTGAGGTGGGTGGCACAACCAGTGCTGCAGGCCCACTAGTAGCATTTAATCTACCTGCCCTAGGCACATGTAGTGCACTCTACCAGGGACTTACAAGTAAATTAAATAGTCAATCATGGATAAACCAATCAGTAGTACAATTTACACAGAGAGCATATGCACTTTAGCACTGGTTAGCAGCGGTAAAGTGCCCAGAGGTCAAAAGCCAACAACAACAGGTCAGAAAAAATAGGAGGAAGGAGGCAAAAGGTTTGGGGATGTCCCTGTCAAAAAGCCAGGTCCAACACCCTCCATTTGAGGTGTTGAAAACTTATCAATGGTTTGTAACCGAAGATGAGATCTCAAACCATTGAAACATTCCTTTCTGAATCACAAATAGGAGGGTGGTTCCTCTCTCTCGCCCCTCCTATTTGGACAGGGTCGTTAAAGCCCTTTTATTTGTTTATCATTTAAAACAAACGGTAGCTATTTATTTGTAGTTTTTCATGATGACATAACTGTTGAAATTCACAATGCTCATCGCATGTCACATGCTTCAAATATGCCCCAACTCAAAACAGGATGTTTCAAGTTCTTATTTTGCCTAGTTTCCTCAGTGTGCTTTACCGAAAAAGTTGTGAATGCCACAGTTGCTATTAGCACTGTGGTTGTGGGTCTTGCAAGCTTCCAGCTAACACAGGACAACGTGAGCGGTGTGTCTACAGCTCCTGTTTAAACCTAATGAAGGCAGCTCTGTGTGAAAGGCAGGGTTACATTTTCTTACTCCATACGATAATAACTTTGTCTGCAGGTGGTGTGTAGTCCCACTAGAGGGAGCTCCGTGGGGAAGTGGGCTGATCCTATAACCATCTTCAGAAACCATGCCGGTTTTTTCAAGGGTCACAATGTCCATGTTCATTTTCTCTGTCTTTGTTTCTCTGATCCGGTGTGAGGGTGTCCTTGCCACATTGTAGGGGATCGGGCGGCATGGTCGTGAGTCAGGCAGGGGATGTAAGCAGTGTGGGGAATGGCGGCAAGAAACAAATCTGAAATGCTGCACCACAAATGATTGTCTTTTCTGCTCCCTCAGGCCTTTCCCTGCATCTCCACCGGAGTCTATGGTGAGTATCCAATACGCCCCCGTTATCTCAGCTTATTCCTGTTTGTTTTTTTATTTTGCATTATCCCTCCTGTTTCCCTCACTCCCTGAATCCTCGTCCACCCAAGATTCAATTCAAACTGGTTTTATATAGTGCCTGACCTTGCAAACGGCGCCCCCACTCTTTTTGACAACCACTTCAAACTCCCTAAGGGAATCAAACCAGCTCAGGCCACAAAAAGGTGAGTTTCAAGAGGTTTTCTAAAACAGATTCAGACTGCTGTGTTCTGATGGGTGTGTGGGGAGCATTCCAGAACCTAGGTGTCAGGAAGGCGAATGAACGGCGCTGCTTCTTGCTTTTTTGACCCTGACAAAAGCTACTGATTACTTGAGCTAAGAGACCTTACTAGGACATAGGAGGCCAAAAGATTCTTGATGATGATTGGGCCTTTCCCATGAATGGACCAATGCTCAATACACAGGGCCTTAAAGAGAATTCTATTTTCCACAGGGAGCCAGTGCAGGGCTGTTAAAGCCTTATGGGTCAATTAACATGTCAGGATTTTATAAATGTTTCTGGTTGCTGCATTCTGGACTATTTGGAGACGTTTCATGACATATTTTAGACTCCCTTAATATAGGGAGTTACCATAGTCTAGGCATGAGTTTATTAGGCCTTGTACCACAATCCTTCTAGTCGGATGTGGTAGCATATGCAAACATTTTCTGAGGGACCTAAGGATACCAAAAAAGGATCCTGCAAGTTTTTTGGATTGGGCTTCCATAGTAAGGTCCTCACCTATCCAGAAGCCAAGACTCTTAACTGCTAAGGCTGGCTTGAGTAAATCTCCAAGGTATTCTGGCCATCCCTAATCCCGCCATCTAGATTCATTGTTTCCAACTACAAGAACCTCTATCATGTCTCTGTGAGTTTCAAACAACTTGAGGTCATCCACTCTGTTACATCTCTAAGGCAAGAGTTCAATTGTGTGGAAGTTCTGCTGCCCTCAGGGGTCGAGGCCATGATGATTTGGGTGTCATCTGCACTAGAACCAGGCCATAAGATCGTACGATCTCCGCAAGGGGCAGTAGATACAAATTGAAAACGTTGGGGCTCAAGGATGAGTCCGGAGAGACCCCGCTATGTAGTGGGTGGATGGTAGAATAGAGTGATCCCTCGCACAACTGGAAACTCCTATTTCCTAGCAAGGCTTCCAGCCACTTGATTGCATCCCCTGAGATTCCCACCTCAAGCATTCTCTGAATGAAAATAGGGTGTGACGAAGTGATGAAGGCTGCGCTCAGATCCAGCATAATCATCGCTGCTGAGATATCCTGATCTAAAATGGCACACATTTCCTCAGTTATGACCAATAGCGCAGCCTCCGTGCTTCAACCAGTTCTAACGCCTGTCCGCGTGGTTTGGAGAATATCATGACTTTCCAAGAAACTAAGTCGATCTTTATAGACATGCTTTTCAATGATCTTGCTAACTCCTGGGATGAGAGAAATAGGTCTGTAATTCTCTGCTGAAAGGGGATTCCCTGTGGCCTTTATTAGGAGTGGCCTTATTACAGCATGTTTCCCCGATTGAGGGATACAGCCACTTACCAGGGAATTATTAATAATATCCATATGGATAATTAAAAGGATCCTTTCTCCATGGGACAACAAGTCAGCACCCCATCACATATTGTAATGTACTGTATCATAAATGTCAGCGGTCACTGCATTTCCTTCAACCTTCAGTGTTTTACTGTGTAACAGAACTCACAGCCAGATGATTGCTAGGTCTCCGGTGTGTTCTGCTGAGTCTCCTTTTATACCTGTGACATATGTTTTTATGTTCCTCAGAACTGACTACTGGCTTGTGTTCTAAACAGCTGATAACACAGTTACATGCTGGGCCTGATGCTAAAAGAATATTCGACAATCTGCCCTCGTAGGCATTTGGGTGTGATTTTTTACATTTCTGGATTTACAAATATTTCCAACCCCCTTTAAAGGACCATCTGCCACTCCTTTCCGGGTGCACTATAGGAAAACGTTTATGAATTCCAATGTTCTCATGGGAAGCCATTTCCATATGTGTAATAGTGCAATTTCCCTTTTTTCTTTTTTTATGCACATGGAAAGACTTGAGCCCCTTAAGTCTACCAATCGCTGGGTTGTTTATAATTGCCACCCTGGAAACATATTTACTCATACACTTGATAGGAGGAATTTTTCAGTCATTTTAAGTGTGGGAAAGGGCCATTCGTTTGTGGCTACAAACAAACTTTCTAGGTTACAGCCATCCTGAAACGGTCAGTTCCCCACTCATGGGAGCAGTTTTACACCAGCATCAATGTACACGATACTGGAGTTGTATTAAGTGACAGACCTTGATAAATGAATGGCAATTCACTTTCTGTAAACCGCAGAAGTGAATTTATATGTGTGAATGCAGCAATTTGCTTACCTTCGCTCACTCTAGCTCATCAAATGGTTTTTGTAATCAGGCCAAGACAGTGCTTAATTTGATTTGTTAAATAAAAATAGAGAAGGTGCCCAAAGTTTTTTTTCCAAGACTGCTGCCAAGACTGGCAAATGCTGTGGTTCTCGAATACCAAAGGGACCTGCCTAAATTTGATTCCAGTTCATGCCTCTTTTCTTCACCACCCTAAACCTCCTATCTCCTGCCTCCCTCCTGCATTTTCTATTCACTCCTACTTTCATTGTCATTGTTTTCCTGATTTTTCTCTTACTCCTCCTTTGTCATTTTCTGCTATTTTTCCACTTCTTCTGGGTCAGGTCTGATGATACACAATAAGTCCAAGTCTTCAAAAATAAGTGCCAGTGCCTACCACCTACAACCAACATCTTCAAAGTGTGTACTAAAGTCAGATATCAGGGAAAAAATACGAACATGAACTGCTTGGTGTCTATGTTTGGAAGAGGCTGCAGGTAAGGTATTTGTAGAGAAAATGTATCTAATTCACACGTCTTGAAAAAGAGGATCAGAAAAGGGGGGCATCCAATAAACATTTGTCATTGGTAGTCTCCATGGATGATATACAGAAATGTTTGGCTTGGAGTCAAGCTGATTACCTGGAGCATAAACACAAATGATGAAACTATGCTAAGGTTTTTGTCAGGAACACACACATTCCAAATTAGTGTGAGTAACTTCCAGGAGAACCAAATCCTTCAGAGTGATTATATGACCTGAAAGAAATTAGAGTTGGCTTCACTATCCAGACCCAAGCTGTAACCCAATGGATGGAGCCTCTTTCTCTAGAATCTGATGCTTTTGATATGCACAAGTTTTTGCTTTTGTTTGAGAGGAACTCTTAAAGCGCAATTACAAGTTACTTTGACTCCATTATCTCCACATCCAAGTGGCAGACCTCAGGGAAAAGAAGACAAAAGGATGAGGTCTCAGACATGTGTGCTATCATTCTTCCCTGATCCAGACTCAGTCGAAAACTCGCAGCCTCCTTACCTTTACTCTTTCCTCCTTTGCACATATCCCACTTGACTCAATCTAACCCCATCTGGCAAAGAACAATAACTCTTCCTTTTCCCCCCTCTGCTAACTCTCTCCGGTGTGTCTTTTTGCACCCTCTGTTTCCAGGATATCCCAACGCCGCTGCGGCTGACGTTGCTTTGAACACCATCCGTCTGTGGTTGGAAGAGAATAAAGACAAGGTATGTTCTGGTTCACTCCACCACCCCCACCATGGAACACCCGTTGGGAAGTTCCTTCCACCTCTCTTGACATATTTTGGTAAAAACGTGTGTCAGTGTACTTTAAAATGTATAGGTCCCTGTTTCCTTCTGTATAGGCCACTAATTTCTCTATTTTCTATTCTTGTATCCAACACTCAATTATTTTTCTCAGACTTACTGTAGGACATTAGGCTCTCCATATGGTGTGTTTGAAAACATCCATGCCTTTGAGAATACTCACTCAGGTTCAATAAATGTTGGATTCTGGACACCTGTCACACTGTTTTCTCTGCATGCCTGGAAGTCCTGATAAAAACACGCCCCTTGCCTGAATGTGATGACAAAATTTAATTCTGCAAATACCTGTGTCCACCAAAGCTGTTATGCCATGACCACAGAGGAGGATCCGAAAAATAGTTAAATGTACTCTTACTCTGTGGTGGCTGTTCTGTCATTTCCTTTCTGCTGTGTTGATCTTTTAGGAGTGGAAAGAGAGTGCGTGGTGTGACAGTGCATTAAGGTCATGTACATTACGCCAGAGCTAACACAGGGGCTGTGATGAAATGGTCCTTTAATTATTTTCTAGACAGGGGATGGTGTTACAGTATCAGTAGTTCGCCATGTGTGGTGGTGTATTTATTACAGTTTCTTTTTGTCAGTAGTAACTTACACTTGTAAATTTAGTTCCACCCCTTTTCAGAACATGGAGACCTGTAAGTCTACACTTTTGAGTAACTTCACACTTTGAATTTGTGAATAGGCAAAAGTAGAAAGTTACTCACAAGTGTGAATAAATTACACTTGTGCACCACTCACAGGTGTAACTTACCTTTGTGACTAGCCCCAATTGATTTTAATAGTCCAGTACTAACCTATGGTGAGTTCCGCACCACAGATAACTCTGTGCTTCTTGAAGTTGAATTTAAAAGAAGTGCACAGGAAGGTACATGGATTATTATTATAAACTTCTCTTGAGCCACATTGTATCCCTACCACTTCATATCCACTCCCATCAACCTGTAAGGTCCTCAAAGGATGTCAAGGGTTAAGCACTATATTCATTAAGAGTCTTCAAGAGGGCGCTCCTTCCCCCTAAGCACCTTCGTCCGTTGTAAGAAGCACTGAAGTCGAAGTGTCGGTATTTTATAGGATTAGGGGAGCCACAGAACACTTCAAAACAGAGGGAATCTGAGGGGGGAAATAACAAAAACTACAGGATGGAACAGCTGGCAGAAACAGCTGTGAGATTTCACTGCATCCCTATCAGAAACAACGTTTTTACTACAAGAATTCTCTTTCTTTATGAAAGTTGGTATGATGGTAGATATATTGGTTTTCAGCAAAAGTCTACTGTACCTCTCTGAATTCTTAACTTCCTTTTCAAAGAGGGCTGGGAACTCCGACTTTTTATTTAGCGTATATAACCATGCCCATTTGTGACCTCTTGGTAGCAGAAATGCACTCTCCACAGGCACGACCACAAGATGTTGCATCAAAATGGAGGCTACCTCTAAACACAGATGAAACTGGAGAAACTCTGATAGGTCACAGACATAGTTATTACAGTACAGCATCATTTTCCTAGCTCTTGTCAGGGCTTCACATTTTCCCTACTGCAGTAATTAACTGCTAGATTCCCTCCATCCCAAACTCTCTAGCATTTCAAGCATCATCACTTATTGTCAACCATGCTCACAGTTGAAAAGCATCCTCAATGTAGCACAAACTGATATTCTCTCGCCCTTGCACCAAACTAGAGCATGCAGTTTTTACACCTTCTTGTCGAAAACATGATTGCCGAATCAAGAAGGGATGAATTGATGCGCCTGATGCGGATATGAAGTGGGTGCCGGCTAGAGAAAGTGCCTGACTAACGATGAAATATCTTTTCAAGGGCGACAGCCCCGTTATGCGGCGTAAACTTGAACACTAAGAAGCTATCGAGGAATGCATGCCCTAAAAGGAATCTACTCCACTCTTACATTTCTTATTGCAGCCTGGTTCTGACTTCACTTGTCACCTGTAAAAATAAAATAGCATAGCTGGGTGACTGTAACAACTGCAATATCATGACACCTGTTACTAGAGCCGTCCCAGCGTGACAGGCAAGTCTCAGGTAGAATTACAAATGGTGCTTAAACACTGAAAACTGGAACTAGCTTTTAGCGCATCTGGACTGGTTTCATGAGATGAATAGTTGCTAGGCGGAACAAGTCATGTGTGGCTGCTTGTTCGATTTTTGCAAAGATATAGTTCAGTACACTGAAAGCAGGAACCTCACTCCATGTTCAGATATACTATTAGCTTTACTAGCTATACCTTTCCTCATATTTGCAACCACTCTGGCTCTTACGAAGAAGTGAGAGATCAAGGGCATGATTTAGATTTTGACGGATTGGTTACTCCGTCACAACGGTGACGTTTATACCGTCCGCTGAAATATAAATCCCATAGGACATAATGGTATTTGTATTTCAGCAGACGGGATATCCGTCACCGTTATGATGGAGTAACCCGTCCGCCAAAATCTTAAATCAGGCCGAAAGTCTTTTTAGAAGGGAAGTGGTATGAGCAGGTTTCAAGGAATAAAATAGCCTCTCTCTAATGCTAAGAGGATATTTTAGGCCACCTCAGAGCTCCTTGACCCTATGAAGGAATTCAGCCTTTGGCTTAATTTCTCTGTGCACTTACTCCATAGTGATGTGCAGGATCATCATGATTTATGTCAGAGGGAACTTTATTCCATATATGTTAATGTGGTGAGGCTGCGTAAAACTGACCTTAGCATATCAGACCAGCCCAGGGCAGTAGAGACTTCGGGGCTCATTCCAACCCTGGCGGTCTCTGACCGCCAGGGCGGAGGGCAGCGGAAGCACCGCCAACAGGCTGGCGGTGCTTCCTGGGCTATTCTGACCGCAGCGGTAAAGCCGCGGTCAGAAAAGGGGAACTGTCGGTTTCCCGCCGGTTTTCCCCTGGCCCAGGGAATCCTCCATGGCGGCGCTGCTTGCAGCGCCGCCATGGGGATTCCGACCCCCTTCCCGCCAGCCTGTTTCTGGTGGTTTTCACCGCCAGAACCAGGATGGCGGGAACGGGTGTCGTGGGGCCCCTGGGGGCCCCTGCACTGCCCATGCCACTGGCATGGGCAGTGCAGGGGCCCCCTAGCAGGGCCCCATACAGATTTTCACTGTCTGCTTTGAGGACAGTGAAAATCGTGACAGGTGCCACTGCACCCGTCGCACCCCTGCAACTCCGCCGGCTCCATTCGGAGCCGGCTTCCTCGTTGCAGGGGCTTTCCCGCTGGGCTGGCGGGCGATCTTCTGGCGATCGCCCGCCGGCCCAGCGGGAAAGTCAAATTGCCCCCCGCTGTCTATTGACCGCGGTGCGGTCTTTCGGCGGTTTCTGACCGGTGGGCGGCGCCCGCTGCCCGCCGAAGTCAGAATGAGCCCCTTCATTCTTTAACCTCATCTTGGACTGAACAATGGTTCAGGACTTTTGCAAGAAGGTAACTGATGTGCTAGAACAAATGTCTTGATTGAACTTGAAAAAACCGAAAGGAGGCATCATTGGTGTTACTCTTGTGAAGAACAGTGAGACATATGCCAGTAAATTCATCAGATAGGCTCTTATTCCAGCAGAAGAGCAAGTTGCTATGAATTGCAAAGCTCATTGAAACAATGTTGCACCGTAGCTAATTTTCTAAATTGTTAGGCTATTGCGAAAGCAAGGATACAGTTACAGGAAGGAAGATGTGTTCTAGACTGTGCTGCTAGAATGTAATATGTTGTTATTATTGCAGATGTACACTTCCAGTGAGTCACTGTTTTCACAAGGATTACTCGCTATTGCTTTTTACACAATGACCTAATTTGGGGAATGTGTTGTCTGCGTGCATAGGTAATAAGCCAGTGGTGGACTGTTGTGTAGGATAGTAGCTTATGTCTGGTGAACCAAACACAAGCATTGAGTGTGACTTTAAGTACTCTCAAAGCTGTAATAGGAGATGTTATTAGATTCGAATGCATGTGCAAAAGTTTAACTAACTGAATAAAAGTGTTGCCTAAAATGCCAATACAACATTTAAAACAGAAAGCAAAGGTTTGCACCATCCCTATTCATTAGACGTGCTACCTGATCCCCAAGTGGGCATTTCTCAGTACCCCAAGCCAGCTTTAGAAGTAGAGGTTTCTCCATTCAGAAAACTAAGCTTTGGCCCTACATGGCTTTACTTTTAGGAGAGGCAATGGGGCAGAGGTTCTGTGGTTCTTGCTGCAACCTTGCTTTCTTCTGCTTTGACTTACAGGTGGACCGCATCATCATCTGTGTTTTCTTGGAGAAGGATGAAGAGATATACCTTAAGAAAATGGCTGAATATTTCCCAACTGGTACGTGCAACTCCTCACCTTGGGTATCACTGCTGCAGCAATGTTTCCATCCTCTTACAGAGGGGCCTAAAACTATCCTGTCACCACTGTGATGCAAAGGAAATCTTTTCTCATTGGATTCTGTCCCTCCGCTGTGTAATATATAGGAGTGACTTACATTCTATCAAGCATGTTCCTACCACATGATATAATAAAGATTTTAAAAACTCATGGTCCACCACATGGGATATCTGAGATAGAAGGAAGTAATATTTCTCAAGTCTATCCCCAAAAGTGATAAAATAGAGCCCACACTAACACATAGTCGACGAAGTCTGTGCACATCACGAGTTATGTAATAGAACTAGATGGATCCTGGATCCTGTAGCCTTCCCCCACGATATAGTGTACCAGATAGAAAATACTTTTGAACCATCGAGTCTGCCTCCACTATAGTGTAAAAGAAAGAATACTTATGGTCCTTCGAGCCTGATTTGATGTTCCCACCACATGGTGTAACAGAGATAGAAGAGAGTCTTGGTTCACCAAGTCGCTTCCCAGCACATCGTATTATAGGATAGAAGGAATGTATGGTCCACAGGTGTGTCCCCACCATTTGGTATAATAGAAATAGAAGAGACTTATTGTTGGCCCATTAAGTCTGTTCCCACCATTTGGCATAACTCAAGATCCATCATGTCTGTTCAACCATGTGTATAACAGAGATAGAAAGGATTAATGGTACATTGAGTCTGTCCAAAACATGTCACCTTGTGGTATAGTGGAGATAGAAGGGTCTAAAGATCCATTTCGATCAAGTGTGTCGACACCAGGTATATAACAGAGATAGCAGGGACCCATGACTCATCAATTCTTTCCATACCATGTCACCACATGATATGAAGGCATAGAAAGCATTCACGATCCATCAAATCTGTGTGGGCAGTGTGTATATCAGAGATTAGAGGGACTCATGGCCCATTAAGTCTTTCCTTTCCATTTATGGGCCGGATATACATATGTCCTACAGTGCTTGGAATTTGACCTTACTGCAAGGTGTAACATACAAGTAGAATTGACACATGGTTCGTCGTATCTGTTCTTCACATGGTGTAGCTGAAACTGCATGCACTCGTAGTCTGTTGATTCTGCCCCTACTTCATTGTATAGTAGAATCATGTAGTCCTGCCTTCCTAGACATGCTACCAAGCAGATACGAACAAAACTATGCACAGCTAGTCTTCTGCTCTGCTTCCCAGCATAGTTTCTAACAATTTTCCTGATTTGAGCAAATGCGCCTCTCTGACCAACTATGAACATTTTCACTGGGCCCATTTTCACCAAGCTCAAACATATTAGATTGGGGTAACACATGCAGTATTACTGCATATCCCTCATTCCAGGGTGAAGAACTTGGAAATACTTGGCACCACTTCACTCTGTAAATACCACATCTCGCAGTATTGATATTTGTTCTTGATTGCAGTATTACCACAAGTAACAACTGGCAAGTTCCTTAGTATCTTTTGGGAATGACTTCCCAAGCTGACTGTACAATGCCAAGCCTCCTGCCATCCACCAGCTCACTTCAAAGATTTCGAAATGCACACTTCAATTGATGTTTGTAGTCAAAATAAGAACCCTGCACCCGTAGAACATTAACTCCATTTAAAGGCTTGGCTCTGATAGTAAACACATCAATTCTTTCTCTTCGTGTTCTAGCTTAACGTCCATTTGCCCTCGGGTCTTTCTTTTTCTGGCTGGTAAGAAATTTAGTCTGTGCAATGCCTGCTTGGTGTGTGGCGTAACTAACAAAAATAGTTGAAGATGTTTGATTTTCTTCACACGATTTACATCACTGGGGCGTGTGTCACTAACATCTCCTGCATTTGGCTTATTCCAGGCTGCTTTGCTATTGGGAAACTGACCCCTGACTACAAGTGAATGCTTCTTGAAAATGAAACACTTAGTTTAGCAGTTTTGTAATGATTGCAGATTTGTAATATGTGAGAGTTTTGATGTTTGGTATCTATATCTAAATTAAGGCCACCTCCGTATTGCCCATGAGCATGAGACAACTGCTGGAAAAGGGCAAACACTGGTCAATCCTGGGGAAGCAAAGGGGCAGAAGACTGTGTCCCAGTTTACCATGAGGGTAGAATGGGAGTTTCCCTATTGAGGGGCTCATATTTGTGGGATTGAAATAATCTCCCAGGACAACTGATGGCATTTAACAAGCCTCAGCCCAAGGAACATGAGAGGGCGTGATAGATGACTGATCATATCTTTGTGTGTACCTTAGCATGCCCTTGCTCTATTGGATAAGTCTAGTTTCTCTCGCTTTCAAAGTACAGCTAGAACAAAGCAGATTTAGCACTACTCTATGTTTTGGTAATTAGCGAATTTAAAAGGACATGTACAGTCTGTCTACTTTTCAGTTTGCACATGCACCAGGGACTCTTCCTAAACATTGGGGTCAAATAGATGATGGTCTGCAAGAAACTAAGTGACAGCACTCCCGGAAGAAAATGTTTATCCGAAAAAAGGGCTATCTCTTGGACAAGAAAAGGTCTATAAATAAAACAAAAGTGTTCAGGGACCCTCTGAAATGCAATAGTTACTGTCACCTATTAGTAATTGATCGTGAAAGCACTGGGGGCAAACAAAATGACAGCCACACAGGGAAGATTGACAATGTATGAGAGTGGGAGAAAGAGACAGAGCTGCATTTAGAATTTTAAGGGAACTGAAGGTTCTTGAGTATCTGGATAAAACTCTAAATACAGAGCAGAATCCACTGACTAAAAATGTCTTCCAAAACATTATCCATTTTGTAGAGTTAATTCAGCCGAAAACCCTGCACCTCATTAGAGTTTCGCCGGAAATTGGTCCATCCAAACTATAAATGAAACTATAAATGAAATCCTGAGTGTCTAAAATTTTCAGCTATAAAAAGATATAGGCCCTCATTACAACATTGGCGGTAACTACCGCCTACCGCCATGGCGATGGCCACCAACATACCGCCGCCCTGGCTACTAGCCGTCTACGTGTATTATGACCGCCGACGGTATTCTGCCAGAATGCTGGCGGAATACTGCCGACTATCATGGCGGTGGACGGGGGTAAGGCGGCACAGCTGACAGCAGTACCACCACGCCAGCAAAACACCGCCAACTGTATCATGAGCAACCTGGTGGTGCTTTGCTGGCGGACGCAGCTACTGACAGCAGCGCCTCGGACTGTCTCCAGCTGGAGGACCCCCTGCAAGCAGGTAAGTCGGGTTCTCCGACAGGAAATGGGGGTGGGGGTGTTGTGTGTATGGGGGGGTGTGTGTGTATGTTTTGGAATGCGTGCATGCGGGTGTGAGTCGCGTTGGAGTCGTGCGTGAATGACTGATTGGGAGTGTTGTGTATGCATGTGTGCGACAAGGTATGTTGGTGTGTGTGTTGCGTGTGTGGGTATGTATGTGTGCATGTGTGGGTGGTGGTGGGTATGCGTGTGTGCATCGGTGTAAATGGGTGCGCGTGTGGGTGTGTATATGTGCGGGGGCGGAGAGGGAGGGGGTAGGTGGGGGAGGACTCTGGGGAGGGCTAGACTCCTATTAGTGTCAGAGAAGGGATTCCATGGCACTGATAGTGCCTAGCGCCATGGTTTTTGTGGCGGTAAGTTTGGCACGAAAACCATGGCGGTAGGCGGGGTCGTAATCCCGAGGGTGGGATTGTGACGGCCGCTGGGCTGGAGACCGAAGTCTCCAGCACAGCGGCCGTTACCACCCTGGCGGCCGGAGTGTTAAAGTGGCGGCCTCTGATGGCGGTTACCGCCAGGGTCCCAATTCCATTTTTTTACCGCCGGCCTGTTGGCGGTATTAAGGCCACTTTAACACCAACCGCCAGGGTTGTAATGAGGGCCTTAATCTTTCGTCTGTGTAAATTGATCCCTTTCAAATTATTTTTTTAAATAAAAAAGACATCTGCAGTTTTATTTTTTGTTTTTACTGTCATTGTTATGAATGTTCAAAAACTGTTCTGCGATTAACTTCAACTCTGAAACAAATCAAAGGTTATGCATGCGATGCAGAAACCGCGATGAAGAAATCACAGTTGCTTCGAAACATGACAGTGTCTGAAATACATCATGTCTTGAAAAAATGCCATTAAAGCTTTGCAAAGAGATATCACAAACAGTGCTGCTCCACATTCTGGAAGGTAATGTAGGTCCGGTACGAAAAGACAGGCTGACCAGTGGCTTTGCCAATCAATATATCTCTACTATTTCATAGTATGAAAGTTCATCAAGAGACCATAAAAAAATTCACATCTGAAAATTTCCTTCACTTGTTATTTTCCATTGTTACAGATTGGTTCATATTTCCATGCAGGTTATCGAGTAGTTATCTAAATACATCAATAGATACACTACACATATCTGTACCCAACCCACTGGATCTGAAGTCTCTAGTAAAATGCATTCCAACTCCGGTTGCTTCCTCCTATCCCACGGGAAAATATGCATTCCTCATTTTTCCAAAAGCACCCATCACAAATACATATCTCAAATTAAAACATCTACATTTCTTTCCGCCCGTCAGGAAAATATTTAACACATGCAGATAATGACTGAATTCAGCCTATCTTTGACTGCCCGGGTAATAAAAACAGTAAAGGGTGTATAGTATCAGAGAAGCTTACTCTGCAAAATATGTTCCTAATGTACCGCACCATGGATGGAACTGACTAGAGCTAGATATAGCTCAATTTCTGGACTACTTTATTATACTCTTTCAAGGATCGGCTAACGGACAACAAAGGATTCACAACTAAGCACAGATTAAAGAGACAAAGTTAAAAGAAATGAGCACTAACATTGCTGACTAGTAGAGCAAAAGATCAAATATAACACCTATTGCTCCATACAAGAATGTCAACTGCATCAAAGGCTCCTCTCAACCACAGCCTCAGCAAGATACTCAGACCTGAACTATCCATAATCGGCTTAATTAAACAAGCCTTTTGACCCTTTGTTCTATCAAACCAGAGCCATTGCCAAGAAACCCTTGTTTATTTCAACATCCAGGCATTCACCCCCAAATTTCATCATTAACTAGCCCATGTCATTTTTGAGTAAAGACTATTGGGATTTTTATAGAACAAACACAGCTGGCAAACAAGGGAGGGCTTTAAGGTTGGTGTAAAGTGTGAAGCTGTTGCTATATAAGGCAATGTAAATAAATATATCTGTACTGGGATTGGAAATTTTAATGTCTCATTTTAGGCCAAAAATTCCTGCTGTAATCAGCCTTGTAAGAGAAGATATTTACAATTAGGGAAAGGTGCCCCAGGCGAACACTGGATTTCTACCTGCACAAAAACACTAGAGGATAGAGTGTGACCTTGAAGCAGTCAAAGGGCTTCTGTTCCTCAGTAACCTAGAGAGTTATGCTAGTGGGCGCTTAGTCTCCTGGTAGAGTTGCCCAAGGTGGACAAGTCAAAGGATAGAGACCAGACAAAGCACAATCCACTGGTCCTCTAGTTTGGGGGTTGGGCACAAGGCTAACAAGCTTGTCCTATAAAAGTAATTTGTTACTGAAACAGCAGCAAGAGCCACTAAATCTTCTGGGCACGGGGGGACTTACAGTGTCTCCGCATGAAACATGCATGATTGACAGTATTCAAAGCTGGAAAGAAACTACTGACAGGATGGCAAACATTCTGAGTGCCAGGTATAAGACCAGAATCAGATGAATCAGATTCTGAAACAAACAGACTATGGGGGTCATTCTAATTCTGGCGGGCGGCGGAGGCCGCCCGCCAGAGTTCCCCCGCCAGAACACCGCTCCACGGTCCGAAGACCGCCGCAGTGATTCTGTGTTTCCCGCTGGGCTGGCGGGCGACCGCCAGAAGGCCGCCCGCCAGCCCAGCGGGAAACCCCTTCCCACGAGGAAGCCGGCTCCGAATGGAGCCGGCGGAGTGGGAAGGGTGCGACGGGTGCAGTTGCACCCGTCGCGAATTTCAGTGTCTGCTAAGCAGACACTGAAATTCTTTGTGGGGCCCTCTTACGGGGGCCCCACAACACCCCATACCGCCATCCTGTTCCTGGCGGCCGAACCGCCAGGAACAGGATGGCGGTATGGGGTGTCGGAATCCCCATGGATGCCCTTGAGAGCACCGCCAGCCTGTTGGCGGTGCTCTCGCGGTCGTTGACCCTGGCGGTCAGAATGACCCCCTATGTATGGCAGAAGAAAGCTGGCCTAAGTAAAATTTGAGATGAGGCGCTACAACCTATACATTCTGGGGGTCACCAGAAGTAGATAGACTGGATCTGACAGAATGAAAACCACCACGGTAGAGACAGTACTGTACTTGGGAAGGAGCAATGCCCAACATCACAAAGGAGTAGCCATCAGCCTGAGTAAGGGGACAGAGAAATGCCTAATTAAGTAAGAGCAAGTCAACAGCAGGCTCATGATATCCAAGTTAAAAGGCAGACACATCAACACCACCATTATCCAGTGCTATGCTCCAACAAATGATGCAGAGGAAACAGTCAAGGACATATTTTACCAACAGATCTAAGCTGAGCTTGAAGCCGTGCTGAACCAAGACCTGAAGATTGTGTTTGGAGATTTCAGTGCTAAAGTGGGAAATTAAACACAAACCATGAAAGAGCCATGGGAAAGGAAGTTTGAAGAACAACGGAGAACAACTGTTGCAGTTTTGGCCACAAATGATCTGGTCATATGAGGGATATTCTTCCCCCACTATGATATTCACAAACTAACCCAAATGGCTGACACAGAAACTAGATTGACCACCTGATGATAAGCAGCACCTGGAGACTCTCACTGTAAGATGTCAGAGTGAGGAGCATATGTCAGCAGTAATCACCATCTAGTGACTGCTCTTGTGAAGCTGAAGCTCAGAAAAACAGAATGCAAACATCAGGACAATAGCACTTCAAAGTGGCAAAATCACAGGACCCCAAGAGTAAGGCATTTGTCTTACAAATCAAAAACAGGCTCCAACTCCTGGCAGACATGGAAGATTAGTCTGAGCTAACTGCAGATGCAGTCACAAAGAAATAGGAACAGATCTTGTTTATATATGTGAAGATCAGTGAAACATACATGGGAACCAAGCCAAGGAAGAGGAAAGAATGTATTTACCCCTAAACTGCATCATTATCTAGTCCATGTCGTTTCTGAGTCAAGACTATTGTTTTTTGTATAGCACAAACATGGCTGACAAACAAAGGAGTTGGTGTAAGGTGGGAGGCTGGTGCTATTTAGGGCTATTTAAATAAATACCTATATACCAGGATTACGAATTTTAAGGTTTCATTTTTAACCAAAATATTCCTGCAGCAATTAGCAATTGCTAACACTGGATTTCTACGTACACGAAAAAACTAGAGGATGGAGCAAAAATACTGAAGCACATAATGCATTAACCAATAATTCTGTCCATTTCTTGCTTCTCTTAGTACACACATCCAGCCTTGCCACTGTGTCTCCCCTCTAGCCGGTCACATCACTTACAGTGGTGTTGCAAGGGTAACGTGTGCTCTCGTGCAAGCAAAGAGAATGCCCCCCTGCACTAATGATAGCTTGACCTATGCTCACCTATCTTTCCTTGGCATATAGCTTGTACATGTTGTTTCCCACAGTTTACTCCAGACTCTTGCTGTGCCCTGTGCGTGTCTCAAGTCCTCTCAAGGTTTTTTGTGCAATTCTGAATTTAATGTGCAAAGGTTTCTACACACGGGTCTGCATCCTTTTCCACCTGCAGTTTACCGGTGCAGGACTCCCTAGGTCTGTTTTTAATCCACCTGCAACATCAGCAACCCTAGCACATGGGCACAACTGTGGTTTTGAACATACGCTGCCCTCTTTGTTCCCTGCCCGTTCAGCTCTCACTCTGCCCCTTCTGGTCCCCGACTCCTCTCAACTCTTGCTGTCGTCTCTGCTACCTCCTGGGAAGACATGGGGTTTGGTGCAAAGCTTGAACAATTTCAAAACCTTTTTATGAGGGTGGTAGGTGTGTCTGATTTGAGCATTCAGTCAGCCAGACGTAATCATTAAAGTAAATTGTGATGCAAAGATAGAATAATTACATTTGACACTTTTAAAGTGCCTGAGCTTTCGCCTAGCAGCCTTACTAAAAGTTGTAATTATGTTCTGCGACCCGGTACCACTGATAGCACCTTAAAAAAGATACTTTGTACACATTCCACCATTAAGCTGCACAGTGGCCTGGTGTTTTACCAAGGGGAATTACTAACAGATCCAGTCATCTGTATAGTACAGGGTTACTTCAGCACGATTCCCAGTAGTAAAGAGCTAACATCCACACTGTTCTAAATCATTCCCTTACTGCTTATTACAGAGATGGTATGTGCCACGTGATACCTATACCCCTTCTATGGTCATAGCAGGACAGGAACAGCAGCTGGTATTGCCTAAAGGGACAGAAAACCATGAAAACTCTGTGAATTTTTGAGTTCATCTGCAACACTTTTTTTTACAGGATGATGCACCCGTTGCATGTGGGATTTGCTAGTGTTACCCTGCCAGAAATGGAGCTCGTCGGTTCAAATATTGGTGGGTTCCAAACCCAGGTGCCTCAAACAAGTTGGCTTCCATGATAATAAACCACCTGCATTTCAATAGAAACACTTCCTTGAACGTAGAATGATACACCAAACAGCCATTAGCATGTTGTGAGACAGTCATACCTGTCTGAGTGGAGCCAAAGTTCACTTTATGTATATGTTGAAGAGTTAATACTGAGCACTGTACTGTCAATTCGGGATTAGCAGCCCTTTGAGTGAGCAGTAACTATTTCTTCTCCTGGGCTGGTGTCCATCCTGTCTGCTGGTCTGAGGCACCCCCACTCAAGAGGTCCCAGCAAGGTTAGACCCCTTGCACAATTCAAACTGAATTCGCCAGCATCCATCGGTGTTTGTGGAAGAGTGTACCCTGTTCGGTGTGCAGTGTGCTATTATGCTGCTCTCATATGCCCTGACAAAGGATGTCATGCATCAGAAAATTTAGGATTGAGAAGTAGGACAAGCTTTTCAAGCAGGCATTTATCCCTACACAGGATTTTCTTGATTTTTTACAGTTGCAAAAGCATAATTAAAAATGTGCATACCCAAATATCAAGTACCGTGAAGCACATGCTAATTCTGATCAAATTATAAATTGAAACACACCAGTGGTGTAAAAAATTGGGTTACTGATTGAGGCAATTAAATCCTCACTCAAGCAGAAACCACAATCCTTGTCAGGGTGAAGTCACAAGAAAAACCGAAATTAACATGTGCTCAGCCCCCTGGTAGCTTGACAAAGAGTCATCAGGCTTAATTTGGAGGCAGTATGTAAAGTATTTGAGCAACACTTCAAGCAGTAATAAAATGAAAACAGACCACAAAAGGGATCCCACATCAGATTAGAGAAATTACATAATCTTTAATAAATCAAATAAAACCAAAATGACAAAAATCAAATCAGTAGAACTGGAAATGTGCCACTTTAAAGATTTCAGTGAAATCAGTGCTTAAAAGCACAAAATGCAAACTGTGGCTGTCTGGTTGCTGTGGATCAGGACAAAGTCATAGGTTGAAGCCAACTGTGAAGAAGTGCGGGCTAGCCACAGGGACCCAGTTAGGCCCGCTGAACAAGAGTACCTTAAATCCTGTTTGAAGAGCATTGAGGATGCATTGCGATGCCAGGACAATCTTTCAGTTGCAAGGGGCTGCAAAACTGCGATATGAGGTCCTACATCATTGCCAAGGATCTCGCTGATGAGGACTTGCCATGCGAAGTCTGACGTTGAGGATGTGTCGCACAGTCAAGGCGGTGCATCGATTCTTAGGAGCTGCGATGCGAGAACCTGTGTCATGGTCAAGGCTGCTGTCCACGAGAGATATGCAATATGAGGGCCTGCTTGCGGGGAGCTTTGCACAGCAGCAGTTCAGATGCTCAGAATTGCGCCACACAGCGGAGGAGATAGATTGATACTGCTGGGTCCACAGATGGACTGGAAGAGCACCTTCAACCCCACTTGCAAGGGTCCAGTACTAGGGAGGCACCACTTGACAGGGTTGGACTCACAGATGGCAGAGTCCAGGTTCAGGATTCAAGGTTGTTGGAGCCTTCTGTCCCTGATGTTTTAGTCGGGAGGTCAGCAAACTAGCCTTTAGAGCCACTCTGGGGTCCTAGGTTCAACAGATGTAGGTCCAGTCCTTCTCACCCAGGCAAGAGGGCAGCAAGTAGCAGGTCAACACAGCTGTCCAACAAAGTGGCAGTTCTCTTAGCAGCACAACAGTCATTCTTCCTGACAGAAACTCCACAGATTCAGAAGTGTACTGAAGAGTTAGTTTCTGAGGTCCAATATTTATACCTGGTCCTTTCTCTGAAGTGGGAGAAGCTTCTAGAGGTGCATTGGTGTCCTGTCTCCTCTGCCCTGACTGCAGACTAACTTCAAGGGGCATGCAGCCCTTTGTGTGAACACATGACACAGCATATTCAAGTATAAGTAGGGCTGTGCCCAGCTTCTCCCTCCTATCCTGCCAGTGATGGCACACGCAGGAACACCTAAGCTCTTTATTGTATGTGGATGTCTAGAAGGAATACACAAAGCCCAACTGTTAGCTACACCTATTTGTTTGTCCCAGAAAGAAGCTACAGGCACCAAATAGCTAAGGCAGGTAAAAGCTAATTTGTTAAAAGTGGCATTTTCAAAATTGTGACCAAAAATCTGACTTAACCATAAGAAAGAATCTTTCATTACAATTCCAAAGACACCAAGCATAACTGATTAACGGTTCCCATTTGTAAGTTCCAGCTTCTAAAATGTAATAAAGTAACGCTTGTATTATGCACATGATCACACGCATTGGGATAGGGAAGATAGAGTGGTGGGTGTCCTGGAAAGTGGCTGTGGGGGAGAGGGCAACCACATGGTGTGGTACACGAATTGGAGAGGGGACGGGAACAGAGTGATCGCTGCCATCCAGTAGTAGTGTGCTGAGCTATTTACCTGTTGCAGTGTCGCCACGTGTGCATGAATGCGATGCATGAACTATTCACCGGAACCCTTGAGTGATATATAATATGTAAGTGTAGAATGATTGCATTGAGTGGATACCATCCCTTTCGGGGGGGGTGGGGTGTCATTTTTGACTTCTATGTTAATGACAAATACATCCCCGGTCTTGCATCCAGCTGGGGCCAAGCCTCGATCTCTCATGGAGCGGAGCACGTGTGTTTCAGCTCGAGCACACTGCAACAGGATTTGGAGTCATTTATTAATGCCTAGAGTGGTGGGCGCCTTCTATTGCATTGCTATAAGCCGTTTAAACATTACGAATGCTAAATCTATAAACTGATGAAGGTGTTTGTCCCCTTTTGCTTTAGTGCGAAGTCCTAGGAGGCAGGATTCAGGGGTGGAGGATAGTGTATGGTCTGCTAGGTCTGCTATTAATGTGGTTATCATATGCCAGGTACGCAGCAGGGGAGGGCAATCCGATAACATTTGATAGAATCCTGCATCTGATAACTCAGAAGACGGGTATTCCAATGCTGTCGTTGGAAACATACGCTTGATGCATTGGGGGAAAAAGTATGCTTGTTGGAGGTAATTAAATTGGATGAACCAGAATCTAGGATTACGTGAGATTCCCTTTACATGTTGGAGTGCACTTGACCATGACCCTTAGGACAGCAGGTTTGGTAGGACTGAATTCCATCGGGCAAGTGCTCCCTCCATGCCTGTACAAGCGCTTGCATTTAGTGTTCCAAATATCAGGGAAATAGCTTTTTTGGGGCCTATTCCCGATAATAATAAAGTATGGACAGGCGACAGAGGTGGCTTGATTTCACCTTCTTGCCATGTGTTGTGTATCAACTGTCGTATTGAATAATATATTAGGATCTGCCCTGGACCTACAGTTTAGGTGTCCATTATATCATCATAGGAGAGAAGGGATCCATCCCTGTAGAAATCCCCCACTGTTGCTAGGTTTGCCGCTGTCCATGGGGCCATATCGTGATGCAAGATCAGGGCACGGACGTCTGGCATGTGGGTCACGGGAATCAGGAGTAAGTAATGCGGAATTGGATGTTTACCGTGCCAAAATTTATGCCAACAGGCGCAGGCCATATCCATCAAATTGGACCCATGTAATGGGGCGCATGTACGGTCTGACAGCCATGTAAATGTGTTGACCGGATCTAGTATCTCGCGTATGGATGTTCTTTCTACATGAGGAGAGTTTTCAGTCAGCGTAGGGGTCCTTTGTAATTGTGCATCGGCATAGTATAACTCAAAGTTAGGCAAGCCCAAGCCGCCATTATATAGCAGGTGTTGCGTTGTGGATAGGGCAATGCAGCGTCGATCTTTCCCCCATAGTAGTTCCAGCATCAGGCCATGCAGTGTGCAAAAAAAGGATCTCAGGAGCACAACTGGTAATGCAGTGAAAAAATATAGCATCCTAGGGAGTATGAGTATTTTGGCTATCTCCACCTTGCCCGGTGAAAGCGGTAGTGAGCACTAGAAGGAGAGCGATCCCGGATCGAGCAGATAACACGATCCAGAGTGTCATCCTTAAGATCATCCGTGGAGTGGTGTACTTGTATTTCAAGATATTTGAAGGAAACACGACACCGGTGTATTGGAAGGGTGGTTCGTACCTGCACTGGGATTTGAGCTAGAGGGAACAGGCAGGATTTCGTCCAGTTTACCCTTAGTACAGATATTTCCCCAAAGGAGTCTAATAAATGCCTTAACTCTGACAGAGAAGCTGTGTTTCTGCGCTGGTATATTAGTGCATGGTCGGTTTAGAGAAATATTCTGTGGTGGGTGCTCAGGTCTGGGATACTCCATTATCGAGCATGAAGACGTAAGCGGGAGTCTAGAGGTTCCATAGCGATCGCAAATAACAATAGTGAAAGCGGGCATCCTTGTCTGGTGTCTCGATGCATTGGAAAACTTTTGGAGATTGTTTGCCCTGTTTTCACCCGGGCTGTAGTGGCGAAATACAGCACACGTATCCAGCTTATGAATCCTGGGCCAAAACCCATGCAGTGCATGGTCTAATAGAAACTTCCAACTGTGGGTGTCAAAGGCCTTTTCTTTGTCCAAAGAAACTTCCACCCTATTGTAGTCGTCGTGTGGGTTATCATGAAGCAGATGCAGAAGACATCTGATGTTTAGAAATGTACTATGACTGGGGATAAAGCCCGATTAATCCTCATGGACCAACTGGTTAATCAGAGGAAGCAGTCTGTTTTTGATTATTTTACATAGCACTTTACAGTCCAGGTTTAGTAGGGACAGTGGCTGTAAGAGCATACATCGACTGGATCTCGACTGTCTTTGGGTAAGACTACTATGAGCGCCTCGCGCTGAGAGACCGGAAGCTGGCTGAGGTCTCTTGCTTCATTAAACACCACCAGCAGTGGCTGGGTAAGGTGTGCTGAAACGAAATTCCGCTGGTAGTCCGGCAGTGCTTGATGTCTTGCTGTGAGCTATCTGCCCCAGTGCGGTCCGAACCTCTTCGAGCCGAATTGGATGGTAGATTTAGTTTCTCTGCAGTAAGGTGATTTGAGTCAGGGAGAGATTGTCCATGAAGGCAGCCAGTTGTCCAAAGGTGGGCTCTGGCCCCGCCGCATATAGTGTATGGTAAAAGTCGCAAAAGGAGTTGTTAATGGTTGCCTGTGTGTTAACCACTAGCCGGTGTCTAGCCTGATAGCCCCAATTGGGGTGTTATGTTGTCTGTCACGAACCAACCACGCCAGTAGTCTACTGGAGTGGTCACCCTCAGTGTGTAATCTGGTCAGGTAGTTCCTGTTGTTATGTCTGCGCAGTTGTGTTTCTGTCTCTCTATGTCTTTTCCGGTGTTCGCAGAGGCTGTCAGGGTTGGACCTCTGTAACTCGCTAGTTCGGCTTCCGGTGAAGTAAACCCACGACACAGTGTACGCCTGACTCCCAATCTTGTTGAGAGGTAATGGCCCCATACCACTACTTTGTGGGCATCCCATTCTGTGGCGTGGAGGTGGAGTTGTTTCCATGTTGTGTTCAAAGTATTGAGTTATGCAATCTTCTAGTTTGTGCCAAAATGGAAGATCAGAGAGTGCTTCAGTTTGTAGGCGCCATGTTGGGATATATATGTGCGGTCTGCCCTCCTGCATCCCAATATATAGTGAGCAGTGATCAGATAGGGTGCGGGTCAGGTAGTCTGCCCTCACTACCGTCTGAGGCAGGTGCTCTGGTCTTAACAAAAGGTCTATCCTGGTGTGTAGTTCATGTACGTGTGTAGTTCATGTACTGGAGATTAAATGGAGTAGTTGTGCTCTGTTGAGTGTCCTGTGCCCGCCATAAGTGGTGTAATCCTCTGTTTGCCATACAGGAGTCAAACCCTTGGAACATTTTTCTACTTAGTGCTCCTGGTAGTGGTGGGTGGAACCTATCCATTTCTGTGCTGAGTGTACAATTGAAATCGTCCCCTCCCCCCCAATAGGCAAGCGACTGTTGGGTCATGGAGAAGAGTTGATGTGAGCGTGGCTAAATATTCTCTGTGTCCTTTGTCAGGTGCATATACCCCTGCTAATGCTGAGCTTCTAGTATCCTATATCGACCTCCATCATCCATGCAGAATCGTATTTTATATGGGACTCCGGGAGCCACCCAAATCAGCACCCCTCGGGCAAACACTGATGACATTGTGCCAAATACCTGACTTCTCCATTTAGCTCTCAGAGCTTTAGAAGCTCGGTGTCCTTGAGGTGGGTTTCCTGTAGTATGCTTATGTGCGTATGGTGGCGCTTAAGGTCAGCATGAACCTGATAGCATTTGGTGTGTGTCGCCATACCCCTCACATTCCATGTCGGGACATTATAGTGAATTGCAGTTGTGGTAGCTTAGGTACTCATAATACATTGCAAAGGGGCAACAAATGAACAAAGGACAACTCCTCCCCCCGTGTGCACCACACCATCAACCATGCATGCAGTGTAGGTTTGTGGATACTTTTCCCCGAGCCCCCGGATCGGGATAAACGCTTCCCGAGTCGCCAACACCTCATGGCATTTAGGATGTGGTACCCGATTGTTGTGTTTCCGTCAAAGATAAGTGAAGTATCTTGGTTCGAATGCTGGTTAAGCCATTTACGCCAGAGAACATGGTTGAAGCAGGCACATGTGCAGTCCTCAAAGATCATCACCTGTGCACAGGGTGACCTCTAGCCCCTTAGTGGAGGCAATAGTTGAGCTACTTGAATTTCCTGCATCTCAGCCAGCATCCGATAAGCATTTGTCTTGGAGCACCATGAAAGAATTTACTTTGTATTGGGTGGTTTTGAGTAAGGTTTTAGCCTGGCCCTCCGCTGCCTGGGTCCTGATTGGTTTTGCTCTGGACCCATTGCAACGCTTCCACCTTGGGCGAGGAGTTAGCCACCCCTCATCTGCGACCTCTCACTGTGATAGCTGGGTCAGGTCCTTGGCATGTAGCAATATCCAGACGTCCTCTGGTGCTGTGAAGATGTGGGATTTCTCTTCATCTTCCACACTACGTTTTTCAGAGAAAAGTAGGGCATATTTGACATTGTGGTCACAAAGGCACTGTTTGACCTTAGTGTACGAGTTCCTCATTCTTTGTACCTCTGCTGTAAAGTTGGGGTAAGCTGTGATTGAGGCATCCTCAAATTGCCATGGCCCCTTGGCTCTGAAGCGCTGGAGTATCAGATTGCGATCCCAATAGTTAAGAATGGTGGGCAAAAAGTTTTCTCAGGGGCACGAGGTGGGGGTGGTCTGCCTGGGACTCTGTGCACCCTTGCAATCGTTCTAAACTAGGCCCTTCTGCTTGTTCGGGAAAGCCCATGAAACGGACGTTGTTGCGCCTTGAGCGTCCCTCTGCGTCCTGCGCCCTGCAGTGTAGTGATGCCACCTATGCTCTCAGTTGTTTCATTTGCGTCTGTAGTTCCTGGACTGTTGGGTGCATGACTACAAGAGATGATTCGGCTTCCTCTACTTTGTTGAGCAGCTTTTAATGATCCGCTCGTAGAAGGTTGACATCTGGTGTCACTGCATCAATTTTTGTTTCCAGGGAGGTTTTGGTATCTAGGATGGCCTGCAAGACCCTTTCAAATTGAGTGGAGTGGGTATGGAGAGTGGCATCCAGTTGCTGGAGGGCCGAGGCAGGTGTTGTCGGAGGTTGTGGAGTGGAGTACCAAAATCCCATTCATGGACATAGACGTTTTTGTGCTCTTTGGCTTTACCATTTTGTTATTTGGCAGATATTCGCTCCGTGGCAGGAAGCGTAAAGAGTGAAATCAGCCTTCAGTGCAAATGGTAGTGAGTGTGTCGGCAGGATCAGAAGTCCTTAACCGGGATCTCCAGTATAGGTTGTACAGTTTCAAGTTTTTATTAGAGGTGGTGGTGTGCCACTGATTGATACCACTAGCCCTAGGTAGAAGGGGCCACAGGGAGGGAAGTGGTAGCGGCACAGACCTTTTGCTGGGTCACTCAGTTCATGGTTAGGATTCAGGCAGGGGATGCATGCTCTAACTTTTACAGGGCCTTCACGTTTCATGTGTTGAGTGATGGGGTTCCCTGTCTCCCTGTGCAGAGAGATCTGGGTGTCCATGGCGGGGCGACACTCGGTCTAGTAGTGCTAGCACACCATAGGTTGATGTGATGTTTCATATAGTTCGCCTATAGGCCTCAATTGGTATATCGTTGCTTGAGGGATGCTTTGTGTAATCTTGGTAATATACTGCTGCAGGGATTAACAGTATTAGTCTGCTGGGGTCACAGGCCCTTCTGCACTTGGTTAGTGGAATCTGCAAGTGGCAGTAATGGGAAATACAGCGCGCCTCATTGATAAGAGTAACAAAAGTAAGCAGGAGACATCAGAGGCCCGGTCAGAGCACAGACAGTTTCCAATTTACAGGTTGTAGGCAATGCTTAGACCGCAGTGCTGCCACAGCAGCTATTCATTTCTGGTTGATGCTTGTTGAGCCAGTGGAGTGTGTGTGTTTGGGGGGGTGTCCTTGGGGGCCGCACTGTAGAGGCCTGGCAGCCCAACACTTCCTTCCCACACCTTGTATCAAGGCGCGCACCACCCCAGGAGCGGGCGAGAAAAGCATCGGGCTGCTGTACTCCCATAGCAGTTGCTCACCTCCGGTGGTGCAGTTCTTGTTTGGGGCAGTGAAACTTCTTGTGTTTCCCTCTGGCGGCTCAGGATCCTCGAGGGGCTGTGCCCTCAAGCCCCAGCAGCTAGCTGTACCCTGCGGCCTTCGCGGGCCTGGCAGTCTGGTACGTCTCACTTTAAGCGCAGACTGGCCGTTGTGGAGCTGTTTTGCAAAGCGTTACCAGAGGTCGTGCTCTCGCAGGGCGCTCCGCCTGTGGTAAGTGCGGTGGAGGACCCGGATGCCACCTCAGAAGACTCTGTCGGCCTTAATACGTCAGGCCTAGTGTCTTGATCATAACATTTCAAAATAAACAGATCAGGCCTATAGCCATGATTATCGGATTGCTCCCAAAAAGCAACTCAGTCCTTCTGTATTGAGTGTAAGCTATACCACAAGCCAAAAAGTTCAGTACCAGCACTCTTTTCATTGGAGGCACATCACTAGAGCTTAATCAAATCTTGTACTCAGAGGAATCAATATGTGGGTGGAACCTACCCCTCTCAGTAGCACTCAGTATGCTCTTTTTTGAGTACCAAAGGTCAAGCGACAACTGTGCTCTCAAGCTAGACTTAAAATTGAATATTCTGATTGTATTCTTATTTAAAAAAATTAAAACATTTCGTTTTTGAATAGTCTTTACAGATGATTATTCAAAAAGGTTAGAATAAAGATGACTATATTGACTACATCCTTTAAGTAGAAGGATAATGACTGTAAACAATGAACTCATCCCAGAAAAGCCAGTCTGAGCAGGTGACTTCCTCTGTGACACTGAACTCCAGACACTTCTATCGCAAAGTGCTGTCATTGTCAGATAATGCTGGGGGCTTAGAAGCCAGCTCTTCTTGCCTGTGTTTCAGGAGACACCGAGACGCAGGCAGAGAAAGCTGGCCATCACTAAGTAAAGGTGATAAAACCGCAGAAACAAGGAAGCACTATGAAGAAACTGGATGAGACAGACCGACTCTGGCAGCTGACACGTACTGGGTGTGTAAATGGTGCAAGAATAAAGGCTGGGAGGTGGGTAGAAACAAGTACTTTGGTCCTTTGGAAAAATACGGGTTAGCACACATTCTGCAGCCCCTTCCCTGATTGGAAGCATTTTGTGGGGTCTGCCCCTGTGCCTGACTGCAAACAAAACATAAAGGTGTGGTATTAGCGCTCTATGTGAGGTGGTACAGCAAGTAGAAGAGAGGTGCCAAAGAGATCTTGAGCCACTGAATTCACTTTGAACTAGGTTTACTGGTAGGTTTGTTTCCTCTTGTTATTGATTTGAATCTTACTTCACTAATCATGGTGGATGTTCCCGTTGTAAGGGGTAAGGCAAAATGCCAGCTTGCGTAATAATTAGAAAGGCCAGCCACTAATGCCTGCATGGTTTTCCCCAAATATGTTAGAATGGGGCTGCTCATGCATGCCTGTAGTGAGGGTTGGATTGCTCTGTGTGATACAGGGAGTGCAGAATTATTAGGCAAGTTGTATTTTTGAGGATTAATTTTATTATTGAACAACAACCATGTTCTCAATGAACCCAAAAAACTCATTAATATCAAAGCTGAATATTTTTGGAAGTAGTTTTTAGTTTGTTTTTAGTTTTAGCTATGTTAGGGGGATATCTGTGTGTGCAGGTGACTATTACTGTGCATAATTATTAGGCAACTCAACAAAAAAAAATATATACCCATTTCAATTATTTATTATTACCAGTGAAACCAATATAACATCTCAACATTCACAAATATACATTTCTGACATTCAAAAACAAAACAACAAAAAAATCAGTGACCAATATAGCCACCTTTCTTTGCAAGGACACTCAAAAGCCTGCCATCCATGGATTCTGTCAGTGTTTTGATCTGTTCACCATCAACATTGCGTGCAGCAGCAACCACAGCCTCCCAGACACTGTTCAGAGAGGTGTACTGTTTTCCCTCCTTGTAAATCTCACATTTGATGATGGACCACAGGTTCTCAATGGGGTTCAGATCAGGTGAACAAGGAGGCCATGTCATTAGATTTCCTTCTTTTATACCCTTTCTTGCCAGCCACGCTGTGGAGTACTTGGACGCGTGTGATGGAGCATTGTCCTGCATGAAAATCATGTTTTTCTTGAAGGATGCAGACTTCTTCCTGTACCACTGCTTGAAGAAGGTGTCTTCCAGGAACTGGCAGTAGGACTGGGAGTTGAGCTTGACTCCATCCTCAACCCGAAAAGGCCCCACAAGCTCATCTTTGATGATACCAGCCCAAACCAGTACTCCACCTCCACCTTGCTGGCGTCTGAGTCGGACTGGAGCTCTCTGCCCTTTACCAATCCAGCCACGGGCCCATCCATCTGGCCCATCAAGACTCACTCTCATTTCATCAGTCCATAAAACCTTAGAAAAATCAGTCTTGAGATATTTCTTGGCCCAGTCTTGACGTTTCAGCTTGTGTGTCTTGTTCAGTGGTGGTCGTCTTTCAGCCTTTCTTACCTTGGCCATGTCTCTGAGTATTGCACACCTTGTGCTTTTGGGCACTCCAGTGATGTTGCAGCTCTGAAATATGGCCAAACTGGTGGCAAGTGGCATCGTGGCAGCTGCACGCTTGACTTTTCTCAGTTCATGGGCAGTTATTTTGCGCCTTGGTTTTTCCACACGCTTCTTGCGACCCTGTTGACTATTTTGAATGAAACGCTTGATTGTTCGATGATCACGCTTCAGAAGCTTTGCAATTTTAAGAGTGCTGCATCCCTCTGCAAGATATCTCACTATTTTTGACTTTTCTGAGCCTGTCAAGTCCTTCTTTTGACCCATTTTGCCAAAGGAAAGGAAGTTGCCTAATAATTATGCACACCTGATATAGGGTGTTGATGTCATTAGACCACACCCCTTCTCATTACAGAGATGCACATCACCTAATATGCTTAATTGGTAGTAGGCTTTCGAGCCTATACAGCTTGGAGTAAGACAACATGCATAAAGAGGATGATGTGGTCAAAATACTCATTTGCCTAATAATTCTGCACTCCCTGTATAGTAGCCATCTTGATTCCATTGGATCCTGCTGCTATTTTGATTCCATTGGATCCCGCTGCTATTTTGATTCCATTGGATCCTGCTGCTATCTTGATTCCATTGGATCCTGCTGCTATTTTGATTCCATTGGATCCTGCTGCTATCTTGATTCCATTGGATCCTGCTGCTATTTTGATTCCATTGGATCCTGCTGCTATCTTGATTCCTTTGACAGCATTAACCAACTTCAGTCATTTGCCGTTGTTTCATAAGCAGTAACAGTCATATTTATAGCAGTCGTCTTAACTTCATGGGTGTGAGTGGCATCTGGAGTACATTGGCTTCGGTTTCCATCTTCATCCTGTTGTTAGGGGCTACCGCCTGAAATTAGTTTGCTTCCACTGCCACTGTGACTATGTCAGTAATGTGTTGTCCTCTGGAAGGAGCAAACGATGGAGGTGACAAGGAGGTGGAACTGCGATCGTATCAAGCAAGCTGAGGGATAGACAAGAAAGACAGACAAAGCGTGAACGCAGGCAAATGACACTGGTAGAAAAGCAGCTAAACAGACACAGAAGAGAGAGAGAGCGCACACAAAGGAGACGAAAGAGATACCTTTATTATTTGTCGAGAGCATATGAGCCCAGGTTTCATAGTGCTGTTTTGGTAAAAACAGAAACGGACAGATCGATCAGGCTGCTGCTAGGTATAGTTGAATAACTACTTTCTCGTAATTTCATAAAGAATGTTTCCCTATGGAGAGCTAGTTCAAGGCCAAGCCAAAGTTTCGCCGCTTGTATGGAAACCACTCTTCATCCAACTTTAATTCATGTTAACAAGGTTACCACCAGGCAGAGGAGAACAGAAGCTTTTGGACAGCAGCCACTTTGGTAACAGTGTAATTAGGAGGTTAATGAGATAATATAGATCCTGGTGTTCATAACACTTGCGTTGGGTAATGGGTTTTATCTTCTCTCCAGAACCAGTTTCTTCCACAATGGGGATAAACATATGCAATAATTTTTGTTCCTGTTTTGCCCATGTTTGTACCCCTTTTTACATTTTGTGCAGACTGTTACCACCAAGTAGAAGCTATGAGAAAGTAAAACGTAGGACTTTAACATTTAATTAGATGGATGGGGGTCGGTAAACAGAACTGCACTAAAGTTAGCCCAACCCCATGGAAGACTCCAACAGCAGTCCGTGAATAACCACATTGAAACAATGGCTTAAATATCACTGACATTCAGTCTTGAAGAAAGGTGCAAGTCACGTTAAGGCTTGGTTCCCGATCCCTGCATCAAGTGGGTGGCCAATAAGAATCACATTTTTAAAATCTCTTTATTGGATCTCTAAAGAACATACAGCAGTAAAAAGGGAAAAAGAAAGAGGAAAAAAGTACTAATACAAGTATTTGCTTCATGAATACATATTAAGTCATACATCACACTCAAATAATCATATGATAGACAATTAGTACATGAGCACTCCATTGCAAACAGGGTGTAGGCTTGCCAGGGGGTATAAGGTGATAAGGCTGCATTTACAATATTATAGAAAGGGGAGTTGTTCTGTCCACTCGGAGTGTTAGATAGGAGCTGTGACGCTGCAAATGTCTTTGGGGTGAAATTTCACTTGCATCAGCTTCCAGTAGTCGTCCAGTCGTTCTTGGCAGTATGCCGCGTCCTTCTTCCAGTCATCCAGTTTGGGGCTTGGTTGCCTTCCCCAATGCATCACTACCCTTCTTTTCTCAAGATGCAGCAGCATTGCAGCGAGGCAGTGGGTGACACACCAGGATATCCTTCACGCATCCGGGAAGGGTTGTAAGTGACGTTTGGGGCACTGCCCTCTCTATGGTCAAGTCAATAGAAGTGAGAACCCCATCCCAAAATACAGCTAGCGTTTCGCATCCCCACACATGGTGTAGGAAGTCAGCTCCCTCAGCCTGCAGCACTTTCATCGTGCCTCCATGGTTAAGCCCATCATCTGCAAGCCTGTGGCTGTACGACAGGTGCGATGTCGGAATTTTTTGTGTATCAGCTTCAGCCGCTAATTGGGCAACAGTATGCAGGTTTGGGAGCAACAGTACATCAATTTTACTTCTGTGATATTGTAGCCCACATCCACCTGCCAATACAGTAACTCCCTGGGAGTGGTCACAGTGGCCTTATCTTGCCTAGTAGCATACAGGCGAATAATCAATCTTTTTGGGGAGGAGTGATCTAGCATACAGTTAAACGCTGACAGATTGCCGGCTTTCTGGGAAATGTGATGTGTGAGGGCCTACACGTCTTGTGCAATCTATAGTAGAGGAGCATGTCTAATTGTTTGCAACAAGTACGGGCCTGCAGGTCCTGCTTGGATATAAATTCACTAGCAGGGTAAAGGTCACCCAGTGTTTCCAGGCTTAGCCTGTGCAGCTGTCATTTGACAGGCGCAACCCTAGTTGGTGCCAGCACTGGACTGATTGAGTCTGGAAGGTCTGCTGAGTATAGGCAGTCCAAGTAGGCTCTACTGCAGAGGCAATGCCAGGCCTACACAATGCAACCAACTGTGTCGATCTCCTTGCGTGGGCATCCAGCTGAAGTGGAATTTGCTGTGCGCAAGAGACATGAATTAACAGTGTCAGCCTCTATTGCGGTATGGGACAGGAAGTGTACCCAATAGAATGCATAGTGGGCTTGCGCACAGTAATAGTAAAGCTCAGTGTCTGGAGCACAGAGTCCTCCCTGCTCAAAATGTAAGGTCATTGTTCCCAGGAAAGTCATGGCTGCCAGCTGAATCAGGAGCAAGGAAATCCTTATGAAAAGTGCTCTAGTGACTGGGATGGGGGTATAGATAGGCAAGAGTTTAGGCAGCATTACCGTTTTTGCAATAGCCACACACCCAGGGCGTGACAGTGATAAACAAATCCATGAAGGGACTTACGCTTCTAGCCACCCATTAACCTTAACATAGTTCTCTAGCCAGATAGCGTCACAACCATCTGCCCACTTATAGGGATAGTCATTCGGGAAGCTTGGTGTACTCTCTGTGAGGAGGAAGATGGTTGACTTTGAACCGCTAACAGCTATAACAGTCAGCACAACGAAGCAAGTGAATTGCCATAGGATTGGTGCAAGGTTTGCAGCTGGCTCCCTAGCATAGAAAATAAACATCCTCTGCATGCATCAAAACTGTCAGCCAGTGGGCTGTTTAGTTGAGACCAGGCTCAGCATGATGCTGTCAGAGGCCAGCCCCAGGGGCTCCGTGACAATTGCATTAAGGGTTGAGGAGACAGTGCATCTCTGGCTTGTTCCCCTGTTGATGGCAACTGGGCTTGTGACCTTACCATTAACACAGAGTCTGGCAGTTGGGTGATTGATTGGAGAAAGCCACAGCTAAAGCCTAGGTGCTGCAAGAGCACAAACAGGTAAGACCACTCCAGTGAGTCGAAGGCCTTAGTCATATCAAGTAACGCCACTACTGCAGGGAGTTGCAGGTTTAACATATGGAGCAATACAAAAAAGGACATGGAGGTCATGGCTGGTTATGTGGCCAGGAATAAAGCATGATTGGTTGGGGCACTTAACCATACGGAGAGGAGGAAGGACTTGTGCAGCAATAATTTTGGCTAGCATTTTTGTATCTAGGTTTTATCTTGAAGAGTGTCCTGTAAGAGTCACATTTGTTTGGTGGCTTCTCGGGCCTCAGGAGCGTGACTATTAGAGTTTCTCTTACTGAGGGGGGTAGGAGGCCCATGCTTCAGGAATCCTCGTACATTGCCAGTAGGTGCAATGCCAGGTCCTCTGCATAGGTTCTATAAACTTGAGCAGTCAGGCCATCTGACCAAGTGATGCCGGGAAATAATGGGTTGCCTAGTAATTTATCTCTGACCCACAGTTCTGAGAAGCAAATTGTGATTTAGAAGTAGGGCTGTGGTGACTGTGGTCGCCAGGATCAAAAGAAATATTGCTCACAATTGGGGTAGTAAGCATATTTTCGTATAATAGCTCAGTGAAAAAGGAGATGGCCAGAATCCTTACAATATGGCACACAGGGCATACACATGGGTGGTGGATGTCCAGAGGAGATCATGAGAACGGACTGATCTTGAGTAGGATTTCCAACTACTCTTTGTTTAAGGAACTCCAAAGTTCAATGCAAGGGCTGGATTTCTGGCAGTATGTGTCAGAAGTGAGCAGGGAGCTAACCATACATGCTGCAGTTACAAAGAAGAAATCCTTTTAGTATTTTGAATAAGTTCCATTTTAAATAGGAGGAAGTGAAAAGACAGATACGTAGTTGCTGGGACCAAAGCACTCAAGAGTGTAAAGCTTCGGAAAGCAACTATCTTCTAGGATTCATAAAATTTAATTTTCCCCATAGAATGCTCCCCGGTCATTTTTTATTATACTTTTCCTTCTTTTCATTACCATTATTGGAGCAAAAACGAGGGTGTTTCTCGCGTCATTGAAATTGAAACATCCCTTAGTCTATACTGTCGAGTCCATAGTGATAGTTTGTTGCAACAACCAGGGCTGCAAGCGTTTGCTCTAACCGTATTGTGTAACAAGTACATTTTGATTCAGGGCAAGAGATCATGGCATCCTTATTCGTACAGTCTGCCAGGAGGGCTCGACGATTGACAAACGTAGCAAGCGCCAGCTTGCGCTGTACCTACCCCTACCTCCATCGAGGATCCCACGACAAGAGGCAGTCCCAGGCCCACATTCGGTCGTCCCGAAGAACCTTCCAGGAAGCGGAAGGCGTAATCATAGGTCTCGGCGGGGAAGCAGCCAGAATCTTGCAGCA
The DNA here is from genome assembly GCF_031143425.1 of Pleurodeles waltl. Classification (NCBI taxonomy): domain Eukaryota; kingdom Metazoa; phylum Chordata; class Amphibia; order Caudata; family Salamandridae; genus Pleurodeles; species Pleurodeles waltl. The sequence continues at coordinate 399,836,993 of NC_090448.1, forward strand.
CCAGCCAGCAACAGGCCCATGCCAATTACCATTTAACTGAACAATCTGCGTCTGAATGTCACTATTTACCACAAATCCCGAATCCAGGTGCTCTCTGTGTGTTTCTACATGGGCAACTAACTGTTCAGCCTTCCAGAGTGATACTTTCGGGCTCTTTTAGTTGACCAAGTCTCTTTTTATCTTCACTTCCTCAGACTGCTTAACAAACTCAAGCGTTGTGGATTGTGTTACACAGCTTTGCTCATTTAATCTGGACACAATGGGGTTTGGGTCTTCCAGGCCAATGACCATATTGAAGCAATTGGTCAATCATATATTCACAGGCCTTAAATATATCAAGTTAGGTCAACAAATCCTCGTAACAAACTTAGCAAAGTAGTTTAAAGGCAATATTAAACAGTGGTCCTTTCATATTTAGCCATTCTTTTATTTCAGCCAGTGTTATTGCATATGGTCCAGCCCCACCTATTTGTAGAAGATACCTACTTGGTCCTGTTAAAGCTAGGAGTTGAAGGTATACAGTGTGGAGTTACTATGTCCATGTTGGACTCCTTCCTACACTTCCTCCTTTCATCTCTGTCTTACCTTTTCGCAAACCTCCTTCACCCTTTCTCCTCTGCGTTTCTCTTTGGGGTTACTTCTCTTTCTCCTGCCTTTGTTTCTTCTGCAGTGATTTTATGTATTTTCCTGTTTCTTTCCTTTAGCCTGTTCTCCTTTTTTTCTCTCTCCTTTCCTTTTCTTCTCCCCCTTCTGAAGTCCTGCTCTTTGTCTCTTCACAGGTTCTGCAATTATTCCCCAGTCCAATCTCTGAATTTCAGAGAAGACAGGAAAAATTATCGAAGCTGGAGAGAATGAGGACCGTCGCCTGGCTACGATGTTGGAGTCTTTTTAGCATCTTTTGGACTTGGGGTTTTATCCACTACTTTGCTCCTTTCCCTTCATAAACTGATTGCTTTTTGTATCTTTGTGGTAAAAGCTTGTTGATTGATCTTACATTTAGGAAAGTGTACACATTAATAGATTGATTTCATGATTTAAACTTTTGTGTTTTTTAATTGTTATTTTGAACTTCTAAACCTTATTCACATTTTGGCCACACAGTAGGGATCACCTCAAAAACCGCGAGAGTAGCCCATTTTACATCTATGCTCATCGTGGTATTTAAAGAAGAATACAAATATTTAAGTCCTCCCACTCTCTGAATTCACTCTTCGAAATTTGAATCATACAAGGATTTGTCTAAAGGCTGATGACAACAACCTGCCCTGGAAAGGTGTGCGATTATTAGACACATCTCTCAACAACCCTCAGTCATGCTCAAACCTCCAATTCCTTATAACACCTTGAAACTCTTAGCCCTCCCTTGGGCCTGCAGCTAAACCCATTTTCACTTGACAGCTATTCCTATTAGAAGGATTCATTTTAGAGTACTGCAACTATCCAGCTCTTGCTCATTTTCAGAATGAAAGCCATGCTACCTGCTAGTACCCACGTTACCGCAGAAATGATGCCTTTCATCAACCTGCAAAATTAACCTCCCCTCTAAAAATGTCATATTGTGCCACAAAAAGAGGAAAAGGGATGCCTCCACCCCAAGCTGTAGCTTTATCCCTGGGATGGGTCGCACCCCCCCACGCCATTTTGCAACTTCATTGAGACTGCTTTTTAATTTCCAGGTACCCTTCTATCAAGGTGTTATTGTCAACCGTAAGCAGCCCTGGGTTGAATAGACAATGCACTCAGCTTTTTCATACACATTGGTGTGATTTACAGCCTGTTATTGGGGGGGATGTGTTTGTGCAAGAAATACATGAATGTAATTTCAAAACTTGTGTAGACCATTGTTTTTGTGTTGTGTTTTTCTTTAAAGTGTCAGTTTTGTGTGAGTAGGCATGTGCTTAATACAGGACTCCTATCAGAGAGAGCTGAGAGCATGGCTGAAGTGACCAGTTGTCGGGCAGCAGCTATAAGAGGATGGAGAGGTGGTCAGGGTGGAAGGGAGTATGATTTTTGTGTCTTTGCTTCTGCCCCAGCACAGCATGTTTCATTGCCTAGAGAGTCCTGCAAAGGCATGTCTTGCACTGGACCTACTTTGACCAGGGCTGATGTGATTCAAAACGGTCATGTTGCTGTGACTTGTAGCTTGCCCTCAGACCATTTAGCATGTAAGGATTCACAGGTTTGCCTTCACCACCATTGTCTGCCTATTAGTCTACCTTCTGACCTCTTACACATCTGCTCTCAACTCACATTATGGCCAGTCTTACCCTCCCACATTCCTCCCGTTCACCAGTCGTGGCTCGTGGCAAGCAGAAGGGGCGGGGCGGCACATGGGGGGGGGGTTTAAAAATTGAATTAAAAAAAAAAACACCTCCATCGTTGCCACCGCTCCATCTGCTCCTCTGCTGGGCGCAGGCACAGGCTTCCAGCCTGCCCTGCGGCCAATCCTTATGCTGCTCAAAGCAGCTTCAGGATTGGCTGAGAGCGCCCAGCCATGGTGCTCCCAGGCAGACTGGGAGCCTGTGCAGGCTTTCTTCAGTCCGGCAACTGTGTTACTGGGCTGGAGAAAGCCTACTTTGCATGTGTGTTTGGCCGGTCTGAGATGGACGGCCAAACATACATGCGCATTGAGGGGGATGCTGTACACTCCCCCTCACTGCTCATCACCCCCATGGCCCGCTCCTTTTACCAAAAAATGCTAACAAACACTGTTTATTATCGTTTTTTGGTAAAAGGTTTGCAGCTGCCTCTGCTGGTGGGGGGCAATGCTCCTCCGCCCTAATAGAGGAGCCACCCCTGCAGTTCACCACCTGTCCCATCCCCCATTTATTGACATTCAGCCCTCTTCAACTCCTGCACCCCTCTATGACCAAGCCATTTTTTGTCTTGGAGCTCCCGTCTCTCCATTGTTGCTCAGTTGGGACTTTAAATTTTTGTATTTATTTATCCCTCTATTCAGCACGGCTGTCTAATTTAGGTCCCATTTCCAAATTTTGTTGGATAGACCCTGACCATCCACCCAACTTCTCCAATGGAAGTCAGGGCCCTGTCTCCTTGATGGCATGGTGGTATACACCTCTGCCTGTCTCACCATGTATTTCTAATGGCTACATCTTTCCTTAGATTCCTCACCTTGTGTATATCCCTCAAAGCGCCAGATGAGTTATAAACTTTTTCCCAGTAACTGCTCTCCAGCACCACCAGATGGTGCCATGCGGCTTCAGCCTGAACTTTGCTGCTGAATATGATGACATCGGAATATAGTATTGTTGTGTAGCCATTTTAGCTATAATTGTACACTTGTTATTTTAGCAAAGTAGACCTGCCACTGTGCACTTTAACCTAGATATATTTTATTCGGCTTCGTTTTCGTTTTTTCAACAGTAGCCACATTTGCGGTCTTGTTTTATTTTCTCTATCTAGCTGTTCTTCGCCTAGGTCAGCACTGCGTTCTTAAACAAGATATTTCTTTCACTCTGTGCTTTTCTCATGGCTGCAGTAAGATAGGTTGCCGGCAAAAGTGGTAAGCTTTGTCTTCAATGTTCACAGAAACATACACACTCTTACATGGGGATCCTTTCTTGGAACATCATATGTTTTATTATAAAAACACTACTTTGACCCATGTACGTTAGAGGGAGATTCCAGCCAGATGACCACGACTGTATGCTGATTACCGATTGCTTTGGTACAGCTGCTTGTAGACTACAGGCCTCTTGCTCAGGTCTTAGGGATGATGTCTTCCCAGGGGAACCTGAAAGGCAAAATTAGAGTTTAACAGCGGTGCTCTAACATAGCTTATGGAAGAACTATCCCTACAAACCTTAGTGACAGTATAGTAGCATTATTCTTATGTTTTTCTCTCCTTGTCCCAATTTTAATCATATTGTGCTTCATCGTTCTAGTTATTGCAATACATGCTTTATTATCTAAGATGCAGTTGCTTCAATTAAAACCTTATTGAACATTACTCTGCCTCTGATTGTCCTTGCATATGTGAGACTAATGTAACTGAGAGAAACGGATGAGATCTGAGTGACCACGATTCCCCTGAAGAGTCATGCATGTCATGCGCCAGGTTGCCCCAATCATCCCTGCTCTTGGGTGGAGATGAGGCACTGGTAGTTAGCCAGAACAAACCCGGATTAGGCAGACTGGTGTCACATGGTGTGGGATCAGACTCAGTCCCCTGCAGTACAAGTGATTCTGCTGCCCAAATCCAGTAGTCTCGTTAGGATAATGAGAACCTATGCGACATGGTGCCGCCAATGTTTGGTCAGGCACTCATTTTCGGGACCTTCTGAGTATCTCTGTCTCACTACATACAAAAACACCTCAGTACTATTTACGGAGATGTCTGTGGTATTGGGGATTTTCCCTCCTCAGCTAAGTAGAGAGTACTTAACTAACACTGTAGGTTGTTCAAGTTTGAACCCTAAAAGGATAATCCCCATTTGGTGTGCTTATCTCAGAACAAAACTTTACCATTTGCCATGGCAAGCCCACAGCGGGTAGCAATTGCAGTCAACATACGATGGCTCCTTAGTTATTGGCACCTGGCCTAACGGCCAGAGGGGGTACAGTTACATTTGTTGTTGAAGCTCATGCAGCATACAGAACAGAAAGTTTCTGTTCTTGGGTCACATTTCCAGCAGCCGATGGGAACACAAATACATGTCACCACTATACACCTGCAAACATACCTTCACAATACATAGCATATGCATATTTGGAAATACCTCTATCTTATCAAGACCATAATAATTGGCTTGATGGCACCCTACCACATACAATCCTACATGTTAGGTTAGGTCCTCTAAGTAATGATGGTCACACATACACCGCACCCTGATGCAGCAAGCTTGGCGGGAGCTGAGGTTTGGCGCTTATATACTGATCTTACGGCAATATACAGACTATTAGTACAGTTTGTAATGCAGACATTAAATACAAACCCAGAACGTACTGCCCCGGTGCAACCACATGCAGCAACACCAGGTAATAATCCTGCGACTGTATATTCGATTATGGGTAAGGTACCCGCCAAACGGGAAGAGATTTTGTTTTGGTTAGCTCAAAAAATAAATGCACTGGAAGCAGTATTTCCCCATGCGAGACCTCAGGATAACCATAGAATATTAACTATGTTCTTGCCATTTGGTTCCCACAGTAGATAACTGCAATAATTGGGGCACGGTATTTGCCACACTCTATACTACTGCACACGGTTCACCAACACTTGTTAATCTTCCTGAGGAGTTAAAACAAATTCAAGATGAATACGGGGCTGCCCCGGCCCTAGAACTGGGGATGCAACTTCTAGGGTATATCGCCACTGTATCTTCCTTTATACCAAGTAACCTTAAAGGGGAAGCAGTTGCACTAGCAGTGCGTATGCGGCTCCGGGACGTTCCTCTGCAGAATCAAGAACGTGAGCTGCCAAAGATTATCGCAGAGACATATTCCAAGATTGGTCGAGATAGTCTGGGGGCCAGACCCATGAAACCACAGTTTCAGAGTAAATCTAATAAAGACCCTGTAGCCGGGCACCGGAACGCCCGGCTATCCCTAGCGGCGACCAGCAGGAGCGAGGTTATCCTGGGGGCACTGCTGGGGATAACCCGGAAGAGGACACACTTTCACTTTATATACCAACCATGCTCCCCTTACCTGGTTGTCCCGACACAAAAACACGAATTTGCGCATTCTACGGTGGTTCATGGACCTACAACCCTTTTCGTTTCAGGTGAAACATATCCCGGGAGACCAGCAATGCACGGCAGATTACCTATCCCGCTACCCCATGTGCTCGGAACTCCATCAGTCCCTCTCTAGGGGAGGGATGTGTAGCCGGGCACCGCAACGCCCGGCTATCCCTAGCGGCGACCAGCGGGAGCGAGGGTACCCTGGGGCACCGCCGGGGATTACCTGGAAGAGGAGGATGGAGGGAACCCAGAAATCCGGGTTCCCTCAGAAAACAAAAGACAGACTTCAGAGGCGGCCCGCATCGGAAGAAGAGGACGCCGAAGAAGAGGAGAGACGGCGACGCGCACCAGCAACCCACGACAGAAAGGAAAGACAACGCGAAGGAGAAGGACGTCGTGACAAAGGGCAAGGAGGCCCGGGAACACTCCCTAACCACCACGTCCCTGGAGGGGCGTGGCTCCGGCAGGTACGGTCCTGCATACAAAACGAGTATAAAGCCCTGGTGGGGAGGGAAGAGGGAGCGGGAGGAGGGGTGGAAGAGGGGGAAGAGAGGGGGAGCGACCTCAGTAAAACATAGGGTGAGAAAAAGTGGAAAAGCCCTGCATTCAAATCCATGTGCATGGTTTGTGGTTGCAGTTCTTTTTCTTTTCTCCTCTTTTTCTTTCTTTTCCCTCTCTGTACGTCTCTTTGCTAATAATGGGATTGACTGAACTCCCCTTTTCCCAACTGAAGTCACAGACCCTAGTATCAATAATTTCCTTTCTTTTGAGTTTTTGATCACGGATATCTAAAGGACGTGGGAGAGGTATAAACATTACCTGAGAGCCCAAAACCACGTGAAAGACTACACTACTGGGTGATACACACTTCAGGTTACGGTATAACCCAGATTTCCTCCCACCTCACTGCACTCCCTTGCCCCTTACTAATACATTTCCTCAGAGTCTGCGTTAAAAGACTTACCTTGCCTTTTTCTTTTCCCAGTTCCTCTGCTGGCTCCACCACATCACGAGACTTCCATCTGGTCGAAGAGGATCTGCTGAAGAAGAAGAAAGAAAGAAGTCATATCCACTGGGACTTGGGATTATATAATTGTAGAAAAGAGACCTTTAAAGAAATAAACACCCCCTTAAAATCTCTATGAATCCGATTTGTCTTGTCTATCCTATCCCGCTACGCCCACCCCTACAGTGGTGTCAGTAGTGGGATTAGAAAGTAGCGGCGGACAGAGAGATACCCAAACCCGGCGAATCATGGAGGTGAAGCCAACCATCAAGGACATGATTCAGCAGTTGGCAGAGGGACAACGCCACCTCCAATAGTTTGGGAGGCACATCAAAGAGAGGCTAAAGCTGATAGAGAAGCACTCCAAAGTGCTCTTAAGAGCCAGGCCACTTTAATTGCGAACAACCAACTTGTACATGAAACGGCCTTACAAAAGCTGACTGATACTATAGCGGCCAGCAAAGTCCACCCCAACGTCCCCAGCTCTGCCCTTCAAAAATATCAGGAAGGGGAAGACCCTGAAGCGTTCTTCACGAATTTTGAGCGGGTGGCTTCCTCGGCTACTTGGCCATAAGAACGGTGGGGGCAATATGTGGCTCCATTGCTAACGGGTAATCTCCAGGCCGCATACCAAGCCGTTAATCCGTCTGGGACCACTCCATACAAAGAGATTAAGAGAAGCTTACTAGAAAGTGTTGGGCATGATACCGAACATTACAAGCTTTGGTTTAGAAAGACTAAGTGGTCCCCTTCAGAGGATCCCAGGACTCTATATTATCGAGTAAAAGATCTACGGCTTAAATGTTTGGGCCCGATTGGGACTGAGAAGGAGGATATCATAAAGACCATTCTCGTAGAACAATATTTAGAAGCCCTCCCTGCCGTTACCCGCAACTGGACCTGGCAACATCCTAATGTGGACACGATTATGGCTATCGACCAGGCTTGTGCATACCACGGGTCGACCAAGTTTAAACCAGGTCCATCAAAGTCTATGAGCTCGGCCAACCAGCCCCTAGGAATATCCTACCGGCCTACTCCCGAAGGTACACCGAAGAAGCACCAAATCCTTGGGCTAGTGAAAAAAGTCCAATGCAACAGCCCCAGTGCTATTGTTGTGGGGAGTGGGGCCATATTGCCCGACTTTGCCCCCACAAGGAGGAAAGAGTCGAACCCATAGAGATTGGGATTTCCCGAGGTCGCGTTTTGTATACAGGGAAAGATAGCTCCAGATACACCCGAGAGGTAACAGTTAATGGCCACAAAATCACAGCCTTGGTAGACTCTGGGTGTAGCCAATCGGTTATAAGGGCCGACCTGGTTTACCCCGACGTCCAAGTACCCGGGAAACTAGTTTCCATCTGCTGCATCCAAGGAGAATTGAAGGACTATCCCCTGGCTTCGGTTACCCTCAAGTGAGAAGGGAGACGGGATCCGCTGAACATGGGTATTATTGAACACCTAGTGGAAGAATGTATTGTGGGTACAGACTATGTACAGTTCGCTGACCTGTTACAGAGCGTAGAGAGAAAGAGTCATCTGGAGTCATGGTGGGGGGAGGCCCCCTTTTCAGAGACCTCGATAAAAGCAGGAACAGTGAGATACAAACCTAGTAAGAGAGAGAACAAGAAACTGTACCTCTTAAGAGAAAAGAGAGAGGAACCAGTGAAGGTACGGAGTGTATCAGTCCCTTCCCTACCCCAATTCCGCAGAAGTCAATGAGAGGACCCCACCCTCCAGAATGCCTGGAAAACAGCAAAATCAGAGGTCACAGGCGAGGTGGGTCCTTATTTTATAATACAAAAAGGTCTCCTGTACAGAATCACCAATCACAACAACCACGAAAAGAGACAACTAGTCATACTGGAACCGGACCGGATTCAAGCACTTCGCTTAGCCCACAGTCAGAAGGGGGTATTTCGGTAGGGAAAAGACTGAGGAATATCTACTACGCCGGTTTTACTGGCCAGGAGTATATGCCCACATACGCCGTTTTTGCATACAATGCCCCAAATGTCAGATGATACACCCGGGGCCCCAAAAGAAAGCCCCGTTGCAGCCGTTGCCGATTATTGATGTACCCTTTTCAAGGGTGGGAATGGATTTAGTGGGTCCCCTCCTTCCATCAACCAAAGGGTATACCTATATTCTAATCCTGGTGGGCTACGCGACAAGATATCCGGAAGCCATACCCCTCTCCAGCATGACAACTAAGAATGTGGCTCATGCTATGTTTTTTTTTTTTTTCACGAGTGGGGTTCCCATAAGAGATCCTGACCGACCAGGGAACTCCATTCATGTCCAACCTAATGACACAGATCTGCCAAATCCTAGGAGTCAAACAACTAAAAACTTCTGTATACCATCCACAAACAGACGGTCTTGTAGAGAGATACACCTGTACCCTTGAGTCCCTGTTGAAAAAAAACGTTTCGGAGTCTGGACGGGATTGGGATAAGAAATTAGCCCTAGTCCTCTATGCAATAAGATCTCACGTCCAAGCTTCCACTGGTCACAGCCCATTAGAATTGGTCTTTGGACGTCAACCAAGGACCCTTCTCGATATGGCTGCTGAACTATGGGAAGAGGAAGAAGGAGGCGAAAAGCAGATATTAGAATATACCCAACAACTAAAGACCCAGTTACAAACGGTCTGGGAAGACGTACGCACCCATATGGAGAAGGCCCAAGAGAAACAGAAACGGTATTATGATCAAGGTACAAAGTTAAGACAGCTACAACAAGATGAAAAGGTTCTTATCATACTCCCTAGTTCAGACAATAAACTGCTCGCTAAGTGGCAGGGTCCATATAGAGTAGAGAAGGCGGTAACCCCTGTTACATACCTAGTCGAACTGTCAAGGGGTCAGAGAAGGATACAGATCTATCATATTAATCTGTAAAAAAAATGGGAAGACCCCAACACCTCCCTTCCGCCGGTATCCACGGGGTTCCTTGTGACCCCAACCAAGACTCTAGAAATAGAACTGTGCCCTACCACTCATAGTTCGGGGCTTGACAAGCCTCAGGTCAGTCCCACTTTGCTACACCATCAGCAAAAACAACTCAACACCCTTCTCTGACAACATGCAAGGTTCTTCTCCTCAAAACCTGGAAGGACCTCTCTGACACAACACCATATTAGACCACCAAATGGACAGATCGTGCGTCTCCGGCCATATCGTATCCCAGAAGCCCGAAAACACCTAGTAGAGCAAGAAGTGGAGAAAATGTTGCAGGTGGGGGTAATCGAACCCTCACTAAGTCCATGGTGTTCCCCAGTCGTCCTGATGCCAAAGCCAGTCGGTTTGGTTCGATTTTGTATTGATTTTAGACAGCTAAACGCGATATCTCATTTCGATACCTACCCCATCCCTCGGGTAGACGAGCTGTTAGAAAGACTAGGTAAAGCCCGTTACTTGTCCTCTCTGGACTTGACCAAGGGCTATTGGCAGATACCCTTGGCCCTGGCAGATCGAGAAAAAACAGCCTTCTCCACGCCTTCAGGGCTGTATCATTTCACCGTGCTTCTATTCAGATTGCATGGTGCCCCCGCCACCTTCCAAAGACTTATGGACCAGCTTTTGAGACCTCACCATGAATATGCTGGAGCATATTTAGATGACATAGTGGTCTACAGTGAGTCCTGGGAGGACCATCTTAAGCACCTAGACTGAATATTCCATTTACTATAAACTGCTGGCCTCACGGCCAACCCGTCCAAATGCCACCTTGCCTGCAAGGACATCGCACATCTTGGCTACTTCATAGGAAAGGGAAAAATCCGACCACAAAAGAATAAGATAGAAGGTATTCTCCAAGTACCGGTCCCATCCACAAAAAGAGAACTTCGATCCTTCCTTGGTCTAGTGGGGTACTATAGGCGATTTATACCTAACTATTCTACTCTAGCTGCTCCCCTAACCGATCTATTAAAAAAGGGACAACCAGTGAAATTAGCAGGCCTAACCCCAGCTCAACTGACTAGTTTTCATACCTTAAAGAACAGTCTCACCACCGAACCAGTACTACGCTGCCCAGACTTCACGAAACCATTCCATCTCCAGACTGATGCCTCCGATGTAGGGATAGGTGCCGTACTCTTCCAGACGGATGAATCTGGCAACAGCCACCCCATCGTGTTCATTAGCCAGAAACTTCTGCCCCGAGAACAACGTTACCCAGTAATTGAATGTCTGGCTATTAAGTTGGCCATTGAAAACCTTCAATATTACCTTTTAGGACACCCTTTCACTTTATATACTGACCATGCTCCCCTTACCTGGTTGTCCCGACACAAAAAAACAAATTCACGCATTCTACGGTGGTTCATGGAGCTACAACCTTTTTAGTTTCAGGTGAAACATATCCCGAGAGACCAGCAATGCACGGCGGATTACCTATCCCGCTACCCCATGTGCTCGGAACTCCATCAGTCCCTCTCTAGGGGAGGGATGTGTAGCCGGGCACCGGACCGCCTGGCTATCCCTAGTGGCGACCACCAGGAGCGAGGGTACTCGGGGGGACCGCCGGGGATTACCTGGAAGAGGAGGACGGAGGGAACCCAGAAATCTAGGTTCCCTCAGAAACAAAAGACGGACTTCAGAGGCGGCCCACATCGGAAGAAGAGGACGCTGAAGAAGAGGAGAGACGGCGACACGCACCAGCAATCCACAACAGAAAGGAAAGACAACGTGAAGGAGAAGGACGTTGCGACGAAGGGCAAGGAGGCCCGGGAACACTCTCTAACCGCCACGTCCCTGGAGGGGCGTGGCTCCGGCAGGTACGGTCCTGCATACAAAACAGATATAAAGCCCTGGTGGGGAGGGAAGAGGGAGCGGGAGGAGGGGAGGAAAAGGGGGAGGACAGGGGGAGCGACCTCAGTAAAACATAGGGTGAGAAAAGGTGAAAAAGCCCTACATTAAAATCCATGTGCATGGTTTGTGGTTGCAGTTCTTTTTCTTTTCTCCTCTTTTTCTTTCTTTTCCCTCTCTGTACGTCTCTTTGCTAATAATGGGATTGACTGAACTCCCCTTTTACCAACTGAAGTCACAGACCCTAGTATCAATAATTTCCTTTCTTTTGAGTTTTTGATCATGGATATCTGAAGGACATGGGCAGAGGTGTAAACATTACCTGAGAGCCCAAAACCGCGTGAAAGACTACACTACTGGGTGATACACACTTCGGGTTATGGTATAACACAGATTTCCTCCCACTTCACCGCACTCCCTTGCCCCTTACTAATACATTCCCCCAAAGTCTGCGTTAAAAGACTTATCTTGCTTTTTTCTTTTCCCAGTTCCTCTGCTGGCCCCACCACATCACGAGACGTTCATCTGGTCGAAGAGGATCTGCCGAAGAAGAAGAAAGAAAGAAGTCATATCCACTGGGACTTGGGATTATATAATTGTAGAAAAGAGACCTTTAAAATAATAAACACCCCCTTAAAATCTCTACGAATCCGATTTGTCTTATCTGTCCTTTACTGCTACGCCCACCCCTACAGACCCTACTAAGCAAGCACCTAAGGGTTCTAAAAAACATTGGGATAAAAAACAAACACCTAAAAAAGAAAGGGGAGAATCTCTGCATACGGAGACCCCACAGAATAGATATAATCTCAGAAATGGAGATAATATAAAAACCCCTCACAGATATCAATCTACTGAAACACGCCAATCTCGTTCCTTTCAGGACTCACTGGAAAAAAGCAGTGAGAGAGGTGGGCGGTCAGAGCGAAGAACTGAGCACGTGAAACCTAGACAGTAATCACAACGCTCTACAGAAGTTTCTGTTAAAAAAGAAGAGAAACTTACCCAACAAAAACCCCAATTTAAAAAGAAAAAAGTGGCAGCAGTTGCGATTTGTCATGCCACTCAAGAAGAGGGCTCTATTGAAGAACAAGACGTGGGCACTAGCTCTGCTAGACAGCGCAGCAGAGGTCACAATAGTTTGCCGGAATCTTCAAGAGCATCTGGAGGTGAAAGCAACTGATGACCTCTTACAAGCTGAAACTGCGGACATGCGTGTCTCCACGCCTGACAGGGTGTATAAAGTAACAATACAGTTAGGAGGAGACATTGAACTCACAATAGACACAATCTTTTGGGATCGCGTTGTTAACATTTATTATATTTTAAGGTCGAAAAGGATTGGCCACCAGAATTTGTCCGTACTTGCCCTTACGGGAAAGAGGTTATCAGACCTTCTTTCACACCCCTTGTTCCCGATAAGCTCGCAGAATCCTATTACATTGATTGGGCACTAGCGCAGGCACCTGCTTTATATCGCAACCATGTAGGGTGGGACAAAGATTTCCCCTATCATGTAATTCCAATTAAAAATCAACCCTAACCTCAACCCCAAGACCCAATAAACCATGATGCTAAAGCACCTGTGAGGGAAATCCTCACACAACTAGAGTACCAGGGCGTGATCAAACCCTGTGTCTCACCAATAAATAATCCTTTATTACTTGTAGCCAAACCGGACCATTCATACAGAATAGTCTTAGACTACAGACACTTAAATAGTCATACACGCACACATGCTATACAAAACTCTCATAGCACAGCATTTATGAACAACATTGTGCGCAAAAAATATTAAACAACTTTGGATATTTCCAATGGCTTCTCCTGCCAAAATATAGCGCCTGAGAGTAGAGAACTAACAAGTTCCAGTGCAATAGGCTCCCAGAAAAAAATCTGTTGTTTACCACAGGGGTACAAGAACAGTGCAGGATTGTTTGCGGCTTGTGTAATTTCAATATTGCACGACATTGACCCTGAAGCATTGTCCTATGTAGATGATATCTATCTTACGGATGATGAATTACTGCAACATCTAAGACGGTTAGCCCGCATTGTTGTAGGATTTGCTGAATTCAGCTATAAATTCAACGTTAAAAAAACAAAAATAGCCTTCCTTAGTGTCCTGTTTCTGGGATATGAATTATCAAGTGAAGGAAAGAGCCTAGCGCCACAATTCTTAGAAGAATGCGCCAAGTTACAACCTCCAAATACCATAAAAAATCTCCAGTCATATTGGGTTTTCTAAATTTAGGCAGAACTTAGATTCCAGATTATGCATCACGCATCAAACCCTTATATGACTTGATACGTCCTGACTTTTCCAGTAAATTCTGGACAGTCAAGTACACGCATTCTCAGAGCATTGCAACAAGACATTCTTGCAGCACAACACTTACACACAAGGGACAATAAAAAACATCTGGTCATCAGAGTAATTGCTGGTGCTATTGATTTCACCTATATACATTCACCGAGGGTGAGACAGTCCCAATTGCATACAAATCACATTTGTATTCAACAGCAGAACAACGTTTTGCTCTCACTGAGAAGATTCTCACTGCTGTTCAGATGGCTATCATTAAAGAAAGACCACTAGCCCAGGGGAAATGCATTATTGTCGTATCTCCAATTCCAGCCCTTGAGGCTGTTATCAAAGCCAGCGTTCTAAACGTTAATGCATTACATTGACGTTGGATCCAATGGGCAGCGTCTTTGACAGCCACTGATGTTGAATATATTTTTGACCCAAAGTCACAAACTCAAGAATTTTTGCAATATGAACTGAAATACCCAGTTCCGGCAAATACATTGCCTATTGATCAATATCAAAGAGTCATGTACACTGATGGCGTAGCAGAACCTGCTACAGGCACAATGCATCAATACTCCTCTGCTTACGCAGTCGTCAATACTCCGCTGCCTATGCAGTCGTAAGCGACTATATGGAGGGTAGTAAATTCTATCCACAACATACCTTCACGCAAACCCTAGGGGATTGCACTGCACAACTAGCAGAGCTAAAGGCACTGGTGATGGCACTGGAACATACGGATCCTGACCAGCTAACGCTGATTGTCTGTGATTCGTATTATTGTGTCCAGTTCTTCAATTAATATCTGCATTACTGGTGCCAGAATGGGTTCAGAGATTCCAAAGGTAACACCATCAAACACAGACTACTGTGGGGGAAAGTGGCGGATCTGAAGGAAACGCTGCCAAATGTCCATGTAGTACATACATTTGGACACCAGCGCATTGGAATACACGTTGCTGGGTATACACTAGCTGATGAAGCAGCCAAATCGGCAGTAGCTACGGCTTCTGTTGCTGTAGTAACTCATTCTAGAACGAAACCGGACAATGAAATACTGGCTGCCGTGAAAGCCTTGGCTGGCGGCACACCTTTACCTAAAGGATATCCCATTAAATATTCCTACTGGATGGGAGGCATGTTTGAGGCAGAAGTAAAAATACAAGGCGTGGGAGTTTGAGTAATTTCTAATAAAGACCTAAGACCAGAGTTGATCAAAGCAGCGCATGCAGGAGTTGCTTCTGCCCATGCAGGTGTGGCGGCTACAATATCATTGTTGCAGGCTCGTTATTGGTGGCCGGGTCTATACAAACAGACCAAGCAGTATGTCCTTTGTTGTGACATCTGCCAACAAATTAAGGGGTCCACCGTTAAATGCCCACTGCAGACACCCCTCTTAGTTTCTAATAAACCATTACAATGTGTGTACCTGGACCACTGCGGTCCTTTGACTCCTGACAGTGCATACAAATCCATCCTAGTCGCTGTTGACTCTTGTTCTAGATTCCTATGGGTGTGGCCACAATGCTCTGCTGACGCTCGGACTTTTATTAAAGATTTGCAAGTCTTTATCGGCGCAAATGCAATTGCAGCTTTCTTCTTGGACCAGGACCCTGCTTTCGCATCAAGGGCATTCAGGGACACCATGGCTTTGTTGAGGGTCCAACTCCATTACTCGTCTCCATTTTATCCTGAGGGAAATAATGTCGTGGAGCAACGAAACTGAGATTTAAAGGTATCCTTAACAGCCAGAGTACTAGGTACAGGCGGCAGTGTGCTTAGTCACTTGTATGGGGTCCAGAGAGCACTTAATATTCTGCCTAGAAGGTCCCTGGGGGGGTCGTACTTCATATGAGTGCCTGTTTGGAACTTAAATGTATGTTCCAGATCTTGTTGGTCCTGGCGTGGGGGCGGCAGAAACAACCTTTGACATAAATGAACGTGTCACTGTCTTGCAGGAATCACACAAGTTCTGTGACAACAATGCTTCTGCCAGTGCTGCCTCCTTAGGAATTAAGGATGTACCAATAACATCTACCGGCTGGATTCCAAAGGTTTGGGATCTAGTACATGAAAAAGTTGCTATAAAAAAGGAGTTTGGTCCTTCCTATTGTGCACCGGTTACAGTTCTGGTAATACACGGTACCAGAACTGTTATTCTGCCACCACTGCCTGGTTCTAAAGAAAACCACTTTGTCTCCATTGACAATGTCACATTACACAATGTGGCTGATCCTACACAGCAGACCAAGAGGAACAACCAGTAGTACCCGAATCCCTCTCACTACTGGTCAAGATGTCCCTATACAAGTTTTGAGCAGCAACGCTAATACCTCTCCGAGCTTGGGGAGGGTAGAAAATGATCTTTCATTAGTTCCACTAGCATCTTTTACAACAAGCAACACAGAAGATGTTGACCGATGATTCTCAGGTTCTACACAAACGGATGACATTGTCTATTACGAACCACTGCGGGAGACTTTTGTCAGTTCTCCTCTTCAGAATATGGCTCCAGTTTTTACACAAACTGCTTCTGGATACTTTGCCGACATCAATGACACCTTTTCGGACTCATCTGCCTCTTCTGCATCTGAATTGTCAAAACACGTAAGCTGATAATTTGCCTCAAAACAAATTACTTTGTTCTCCCATGGAACTATCTGTGGCTTTCCTTGACTATATTAGCTTTCCCCCTTTGGATTAGCTTTGTTATTACCTCCTTTCTACTAATACCTTCCTGAACGATCAACAGTTGAACTGCTCATAAAACCCCATTTTTCTTCTCACAAAGTCCTCAGAGACTTATCTTTCGGGAACATTTCCGCAATACCAATTCTTGACGGGATTGTGTGGGATAAAGTCACATTTGATATATACTGCCTGACTGAGGTCATTCAAATACCATATGTGTTTAAACTTTCAATGAATGATGTAATAATACCCGGAGTTGTTTCTGGTGACTGGGATGTGAAAGCAGTTGATTCCATGATAACTGAGTTGCAGTACTTTACTGTATTTGAAAGTGAGGATGTTTATCAATCCAAAGAAAAGTATGGAGGTATGTTCTGTTATAATTATTATGGACGCCATTTCATTCATAGAGCAAGTACCTCAAAGACTATTTTTAATTACACACAATGGGAACATTGTCCAACTCCACCACAAGGGAGTTCCAAAACGTATTCCGAAAAATTTGCATATTTTTCTGGGCACAATGTTAAAAATGATGAGTCATATTATTTCAAATTGCCATTGACGGAAAATGCACATATATTATTGACAGATACAAAATTCATTTATTCAGATTCCTTTGTTTCCCGGTTGGCTATCGAAGGCTATGAATATTGGTTGAAGTCAATTGACTTTAAAAATGTGAAGGGGAACAAAAGATTGGCAAATAAGGGGAAAGGACGCTTTATTTAAAGCATGCCTGATACCTGTTCAAATAATATTTTTTAATGAAACTGTACAACAGATACGTTATTTGGGCTTGGCAAAGATTAAGGATTTGAATGTGCACAGTATTCCTGCCCCTGCAAAACTTTACAAATGGCAAAAGTATATAAATGCAACTGAAGATTAGCTCAATGAATGGGTCCAAAATGGCACGTTTAATGCTTCACTTTCATGTCCTGGTGGGTGGTTATTGTGTCCAACAGATACCAATGGGTGTCATAAATGTTTTTTAAACTCCACGGGGGGTTTAGAACAAGTAGGCCTGATCTTTGCTATGTGTCATCTGAACACGAGGGTATAATGACGGCATACAGTGTAGGGAAACTATACCAGCAATGGTTGAGGAGTTTCTCACTAGATGCTGTTAAAGAACACCTCAGTCTCCTGTCTAATAATACTGACTTACAGGATTTCCTGTTAGGCCCCAGAAAACAACGCAGAAAGCGCTTCTTATATGCAGTCTATAATGAAATTTGGAAGGTTTCTCAACAAGAAGCTGCTGCCCGGTTAAGGCAACTAGATCAGTAAAATTTACAGAAGGCATTAGCTGTTGTAGATAATGGGATTAATACCCTGTCCGACTGGCTATACACCTTAAACAACATTGTTTCCTCTGCATTGGACATAGTACAGAGCGACATGTCCTCTTTACACCATGGCCAGAGTCAACTACGATCCATTATGCAGTTAGGTTGGACACTACAAACACTGAAAGCAGGTTGCGTTCCCTGGCAATACGTCAGCGTGAAGGACATATTTTCCACATTTAATTTAACACAACAGCAACAACTAATGGCTAAAAAAGAAGTGACTTATGCCATGTTAATTATTGAGAAATTAGAAAAGTTGCCTTTTACCGTGGCTGAAATACCATCTGCTGAGTGGTTAATACATGGGGGTCATCAAACTGCCAATTTCAACACTTCAACTCACATCCTGCTTAAAACACATTCCAGTGGGCAGATATGAAAGGCTAGGATATAGTTACATACATGAGGTGTGGGAGCTACCCTTCTCGTACAAATGTCTCAGTGGCATGAAAGAGGTCTTTCTTAGCGGTAGTGAATGCAAGACTTCTGTTAGCCATTCAGTGGTTTGTAAACAGCTGTCCTTGAACGGGGCATGCAACGCTTCAGCAGCAAACTTGGCTTGTTATCTGAAGGGAGTCCCAGTCCCCTTCATTAGACCTACGTTCCAGGTGCTCTCGATTGGCAGCTATGTGCACCTTAATAGTGAGAACTGCTGTGGGATGCGAGCCGGAATAGTTTATGTCGTTTTGGTCTCCAAAATTGTTACATGCTGTGGGAATGTACTTTTCCCTCCTATACGACAAAGGGAAGTAGCTGAGATTTGGCCCCATATCGCTACTTCAAATGTGAATTTTGACAAGTTCAGCAGACTCAAGGCTTTATTGTTTCAAAAACATGTGGCGCTTACATCTGCACGTCAGAACTATACGCTTCAGGTGCGAGGTCATCCGCAGAGATTCATTCCCTTTTAAGTACTAGCTTTCCAAGACACTTTGGTGAAGTCATGGGACGGATATTTAATGTGTCCAGTACTACTGGAATCGCACATTTCTTTAAGGCTGTTGGTTCTTATTTCGTTCACACCTTCTGCTCTATATTTGGCTTAATACCTTCAGCCATTCATTCAATATCTTCCAGTATTTTTGAGGGATTTCTAATAACTTTGGCAATCATAGGGGCATGTTGATATTGCTGCTTTTTCTGCGCAATGGCTGTCCCGTTACAACAAGGAGTACTGAAAACGCTTCCACCAGTGCAATTGTGTCGTGAACGCATGATGCAGTACTTTGGAGCACCACTCCTGGAGCGATTGGAGTGTGACTGGTCTCTGTCATTCAGACCGGTTTTGCATTGTGTGCAGTCCGTGTTTCGGTGCCTCTGGTGCCCTTTTGAATGTGCACTGAAAGTTTGTCTTTCTATGCAGCGCTTGCTTTCATTTGATACTGATCTGTTGATGTTCTCGCTGAGGTCTCATTACCAGACATACGTGTAGAGGGTGCGTTTGCTACGGGAAGCTGTTTATGAGTTGCGCTTTGTGGACCATGCAGCTCTAAACTCACTGTTGGGCACACCACGGAATGATGCTGCCTTGGCTGGAGCTCAGGCTTTGGAACATGAATGCTTCTTGGTTTTCCTTAGCGATGAACTGCCTACTTTACCACCTGCCGAAGTTGAAAATTTCCTATCTTCAATTATCCCGGATTCAATTGGCGACTTTAAAAATTACTCTGACTTTTGAAATTCGGCTTTTCATGATACCACAATTACTGTTTTAAATTGTCCTTTTAATGAATGCTCAATTGTCTTTTAACTTGTCATTATAGACATTCCCATATAGATGCATTAAGTTGAATTATAGTAGTTTTATGTATTGAATTAGGCTTTGAACCACCTTTGAACCAGCAAGGGGAGGGTGTTGTGTAGCCATTTTAGCTATAATTGTACACATGTTATTTTAGCAAATTAGACCTGCCGCTGTGCACTTTAACCTATATATTTTATTCAGCTTTATTTTATTATTTTAACCGAAGCCACATTTGCGGTCTTGTTTTATTTTCTCTGTCTAGCTGTTCTTTGCATAGGACATCACTGCGTTCTTAAACAAGACATTTCTTTCACTCTGTGCTTTTCTCAAGGCTGCAGTAAGATAGGTTGCTGGCAAAAGTGGTACGCTTTGTCTCCAATGTTCACAGAAACATTCACACTCTTACATGGGAATCCTTTCAAGGAACATCAGATGTCTTATTATAAAAACACTACTTTGACCCATGTATGTTAGAGGGAGATTCCAGCCAGATGACCACAACTGTATGCTGATTACTGATTGCTTCGTTACATTTGCTTATGTAGACTACAGGCCTCTTGCTCAAGTAAGAGGGATGATGTCTTCACAGGGGGAACATGAATGGCAGATATAGAGCTTAACATGCGGTGCTCTAACATAGCTTAGGTAGGAACTATCCCTACAAACCTTAGTGACAGTCTGGTAGCATTATTCTTGTGTTTTACTCTCTTTGTCACAATTTTAATCTTATTGTGCTTCATCGCCTTAGTTATTTCAATACATGCTTTATCTAAGATGCAGTTGCTTCAATAAAAACCTTATTGAACTTTACTCTGCCTCTGATTGTCCTTGCATAAGTGAGACTAATGTAACAGAGAGAAACTGATGAGATCTGAGTGACCACGATTCCCCTGAGGTGTCATGCATGTCATGCACCGGTTGCCCCAATCATCCCTGCTCTTGGGTGGAGATGAGGCATTGGTAGTTAGCCGCAACAAACCTGGATTAGGCCGACTGGTGTTAGATGGTGCGGGATCAGACTCAGTCCCCCGCAGTACAAGTGATTCTGCCACCCGAATCCAGTAGTCACATTAGGATAATGAGAACCTATGCAGCAGTATCAACCTGCGCATCTTTATGTCTGCACCCTATCAAGGCAGGTTCAGAGCTCTTTTGCTGCTTCTCAGACAAAATTATCAGTATTTCGACAGTGTCTAGGTCAGATCTCTACTCTTGGATTTCAGAGTTTAAAGCCTGTCATAGGTGGTGCTAGGAAATGTCCTCGACAGTCGCATGATAATTGTAAGTGGTCTTTGGATTTGGAACCTGAGAGGATGTAGTGCAGCTGTCAGAGCAACTGCCTCGGGAGGCAGAGATGCAGGTGTGATCCTCAGCGTCGGTGCAAAAGTCATGTGATTTTGGGCAACTCACTTAATCTCCCTGTGCCTGTGGACAGTGCCTTGAGACCCTCACAAGTGATAAGCCATGCCATTTAAATCTACATTTCATTTCATGCCATGGTCTGCGATTCCTGTTTTTCGAGGCATCCGAAAGTCATTTGTGAGTAATAGGCCACGTTATTTTTGTCCAAAGTACTCTACTTTGCCTTCAGATAAATATGCTGACAGGGAATGATACCCAAAACTAATTTCCCACAAAAAAAGCTCCAGAAGGAGTAATCCTCTTTTTTTCTCTAGGAAATAGTCCTATTAGTGGGACCATTCGGAGTCTCGACATTGTTCCCTGATGCTTGACTCTTCCTTGTCATCAGAGAAAATTCCCATATTGAAAAAGGTGAAACTGGACTTACAGATTCCTTGTGCCGACCCTCTGTCAGTCATGCTCTTGCAGCTAGCTATGTTAGACTTATTTGAGAAGGCTCCTGTAACCTGAGGGCCTCTACCCCTGGGTGAGCACAATGTTACAGGCTTGTCGACTCTGGCAGCCCTGAATTTGAGGCTTCCCAAATCTATACCTCAAAAGGTTCTGGTACCTGCACCCAAGATGAAACAGAATCCTCCCTAAGTGCCATCACATATTGATCAGCTTCTCCTACGACGCTGACACAGATCCACCCTCAAAGCTGGTGTCACCATCGAAGTCAGCTGAAATCTTTTTAGTATTGAAGTAAAGGGCCAAAAAAATTATTGGATGAGATGACCTTGGCAGAGTATCTTCCTTGGGCCCAGTGTTTTGCCCAGTTATAAACTCTATTTAAATCCAACCCAAGCCTCTTAACATGCCTGACAAGGATTTCAGCCACCCGTAAGATGATGGCTTGCAGGCTGGTAACCTCCTCCCCACCAAATACTAATGCTGGCCTATATCGTGATTTACAAAATGCAAGTAGCCTCGACACTTCACCTGAATCCAGCATCTGTTTTCCCTCTGGTCGTAAAGTTTTGATGGAAATCTTAGCAACATCTTCTTCAAGCTCGGAGTCTTGTAACCCTTTAATGAGGCTATCTGGAACTTGTCCTGTCTGCATGCGAGAAACCCTTTTCAATCTCAGCAATCCTCAAGCAAATAACTAGACAACATAAACCTGCCCTTGGTGACTCACAGTTTTTGTCTTATCCTTCACCAGAGAGTTCAGTTTTCAAAGCGTCTTCCCCAAAACCGAACCCAAATACCTTTCCTGTGGCAATTCCAGATAGAGTTTTTAAAAAACGTAACTCTAAGGTCCAAAATGTATCCACCTTTGGCAACCTCGAACTTTACTCAACAAATGCCACCTGTATCCTGAGCTGCTGTGTTTGTGCCCTGTCGGAACTAACAAAACTTTCAGTCATCAAAATACCAGACTTCATGAAAATAAAAACAATCTCAGATCAGGTCAGTAATGGTTTGGATGCCTGGACTCTGCGGACACCATTGCTCGATCAAAGGGCAGGGCCGTCACATCACACCACTAAGTTTGGATGTGTAGCACTTCCTTCTCAGGCGCTATCCATGCAGCCTTCATGGATATACCCTTTGGTCGGCAATGGCCAACTCCTCCCTGGGGTGTTTTCAAGAACAGCAGAGCCATTGTTTGCTTACTGGTCTTATCCTCCCAGTTGAGACAATTCCATCAGATTGAACTCAAGTTTTCTCCATTGCACAGCCTAATAACAGTACCAACCTTCACAAGTGTTCCAAATGCCCTAATTGATGTACTGCTTCTCCTGGGGCAAGGGTGGACCGGAGGAATAGTACCAGCATCAGATCCACTCCCCGCAGTCCTCTGGCTCAAAACGTCTTCAAAGCCCCCAATTACACGACCTTGTTCAGGAGGGTGGGGGGAAAGGTCTCCCATGAATTATGTGGCAGTCAAAATAGATTGTTGGATTGTTTTACTAATCCACAAGTGTTGCAGCATACTCTTCCTCTCCCTCCCTCTGCACATTTTTACCTCCATAAGGTTGTGCTCTCCAGCACACACCTTGATTTTAGAAGCGGAAGTCCTCACCTAACTGAACCAACAGCCGATAGAGGTGGGACTTCAGAAAGAAAAAGGCATGGGCGTTTACTCTCTTTAGCTTCTGGTCTGCAAGACCTTCCCCATCCTTTACCCAACCTTCTCCTTTTCTTCCTTAACCTGCCTATACAACAAGACAAGTTCAAGGTGCTGCCCCTAAGACAAATTCTGCAGGCCCTCAATATAGTGGATTGGTCGGCATCCTTGGACTCCTGGACTCTATTTGGCATCTGCAAATCCTCACCTCTCACAGACAGATTCACTGTGGTGTCCCAGCATGATCAGTTTATGGTGCTAATGTTGAAACTGACAGATGCACCACACATCTTTACAAAAATTATGGCATTAGTGGCATCTTCACTGCAGCAGTCAGGACTCCATGCCTTTCCAGGCTTGGACAAGTGGCTGGTGAAAGTGGAGTCTCAGACACTAGTCGGCAAACAGCATTTGTTCATGGTGACTCTTCTCTGTGACTTGGAATTGACTATCAACACACAGAAATCTAACCTCACGCTATTGTTGATTCTATTCTTCTCAGAACCAGTACTGACACATACTGCATGAAGGCTTTTGATTGTGGATATTCAGGAGATAATTCTGATATTTTTACTCTGACATCTATGCTTCTTATGTCTTCTGTGGCTCATGAGTTGTTGCATCCTGTTGGTACCAAATACCAGATGGCAGATGAGGACTCTTGTGGTGCCCGAGAAAAAGTCAGCTCCAACTTTAAGGGAGTCCGTTGGCTGAGGGGCAGATCTACCCGTCAGTCCACACAGATCTGTACTGTTGGATGGAAATTTAGCATTTCTTGTTTTATCATCCTTTGTGTCAAGATCTCCAATGTGTTAGCCAAAAAAAACCTCTGTAGTGCACTCGTGCTCATTTTATTAGGACCTAGGCTGCTTTACAGCTCTCTCTAGAATTGTCTGGTGGCTAACATCTGTCTGGTGGCCACATTGTTGTCCCTCCATACTTTTGCCAAGCATACAGTTTTTTGTACTTTGCCAGGGCTGTGTTGCATGGCAACCTTGGTTAATGCACACCTCTTAATCACACCTCGCAGGGAGGTATTGCTTTGAGACTCATTTATAAGTTGAGGAATCTGCATGATGATGTATGCACCAGAATAAAAAGTTAGTTACCATTGGTACTGATGTTTCTGGTAGTTACATAGTCTTTCCACAAATTCCTTACTACCCTCTCTCCTCTCCTGTGACTTAATACCAGGCATAATAATAAGATCCAAAGGTACGCAAACGCATTATATGCTGTTATTGTCACTGATGCTCTCTTGGTTCCTCGCGGCATGCTGTGATGAGGCACAAAAATGTACTAGAACTGATGCCAAGGCTTACATTAATACCTAAAATATTCTGTCTTCACAACTGGCTGGCAGAGTGTTTACTCGAGACGCATGGCATCACCTTTTGATGTTGGGGAGCTATTGTAATTTCATTTATATAGCGCTTACCACTCCTGATGAAGTGTTGAAGTGCTGTATGGCGAGTAGCACGCTACTCCGGAAGCCAAGCGTAGTGGTAATCCAGAGGTTGTTGTTAATTATTGTGATTAGTCATTCGTGCTCAACAAAAATGACATGCATTTATCTCTAGTTACTTTGTGATCGATTATAATCATATAACTAAGCTGTGATGATTGGCGATGGTTGGTGGATTTAGCTGAATGGTTGGTGAGATAAATAGGCTGCTGGAGGAAGATTCCTGGCCTGTCTACCGCCTAGAGTGATATTCCTAAAGAGAGGAAGCTTGTGTACCTCTCATGATCCCTTGGTGCTGAGTTTAGTTTTGTTTCCACTCACTCCACCACTACACCTTTAAGGTGAATTCAGAATTTCCACTATTCGACTCACTTTTTTCCATCACAGATTCAGTGCTCTCCCGATCCTGCCGCAGTCAACTTAAGAACAGTACCACAGTTTCATTGCACAGCTCATTGTCCCCCCCACCCCTAACTGTTCTATGTTCACCCAGAATTGAAACGCCCCGGGGGGCGGAGGGGTAGGGGCAAAACAGAAGTGCAGCACTGTGTCTGGCAGGCAAATTGCCACCCTTGGCCGCAGAACATTAACCAGTTCTCTATCTGAGCTTTGCAGTGGAAACAGACTCCATCTGGCACTGCAGGATTTCGGCACTCACATTCCTTTCGCCTCACTCCGGGCTCGGAATGTGTTCATAGATGCTGAATGTTATTTAGTAATTAGTGACTCCTGAATGCCTCCAAAAGTTATCATTAGTAAATGTATTTACTGAGGTCACATAGTCAACCACATGAAAGCAAGCCGTAGATAATCCACTCTCAGATGCACAGTTACAGACAACACAAGAGGCGCTGATGGAAGGTGTTGTGAGGAGGCGAACAATAAGCAAGATAACTGTTTTCGGCAGACCCACGACCCCTCCCCGGCCCCCCAAAAAGAAAAAAAGATGTACTGATGGCGCGCTCTAGCAACCTGCCACCCCTACTGGTGGACTGCCAACATTTGGGACGTGCGTAGCGTGGAACACGTTCTGACATACTCAAGAATAGTCTTTGTCTTCTACTGCTTTTCTAGAGAAAGAAATGAGGCCGTCTTTAAATATGTATCAGCGCCTTATTAAATAATACCTGTCTTCTTTTCGTGGACTCTCGGAACGCTGGGCCGTGCCTGTGTGCGGCGTGGCTTTGAAACGCGATCTTTCGAAGGAGAGGAGCAGGAGTGGGGCGGTCTGCTCATTCTTGCTGACATATCCCAGCTTCTAGGAGCTAACGTGGCACTCGTGAACCCCTGCCAGGTGTATAGGGAGGTTAACGGTGACGTGTTGCAGAAAATCAATTGTTAATTCAGAAGCTCTGATACAACTGTGCCCTCCCCTGATTTTTTCCTGTAACTATTTAGAAGCTTTATGTGAAGGGGACAGTTTACATCCGTGCACTAACAGGGAGGGGTTAGACACGAACAGGCAAACTTTTGTGTATTAATATACCATGGTTTACTACTTCTGTTGCAGACATTTCTGTTATCTGCAGGCCACATTCTACCAGGAGCAACAATGGGCCTGATTAGGAGTGTAAAGGGTTGCCACCTGTCGGTATTATGCCAGCATTACCTTTATTTTAATATCCCTTTCAGAACAAAAGTAAAAAAAAAAATCAACTGAGGCCTGTATTTTATCAACAATATAGAGTAAATGTAAGAAGAAGATACTTTAAATCGTGTCTTACAGCTGATCTAATGACCCCCGGCTACTAATTAATGTGAACAAAGACAGAAATGCCAGGTGAAAAATAAATACAGATATTTCTTATAAAGTTCTACTTAAGAATCACGCCTAGGCCTTTGCAGAATCTTAAAACATGAACCGATGCCCTTCAATTTTTTTTTTGCTGGAAAGGTGAGAAGCCTAATGCTGCGGTGTTGGAGGTGAATTTTAATGTATTATTAAAATACCAATATCCCTATATTTACCACACATTTCTCTCCTAGTAGATTTTGGCGTCATATCCACAAGAATTGAACAGGTGTGCATGGGCGTTTATTGCACCTGGTTATTACATGGTGCTGTGAGCATTTCACCTCTTCTAAGTGCGATTCCTACACAAACCAGTGTTTGCACAGGGATTGCAAGGTGCCAAGGCACGCCTATCCTGGTTCTTCAACCCATACAGTGCCCCACGTCAAATGCAAAAGGTAAATGTCAGCCAGAGAAATAACATGTCCGCTGTGCGTTACTGTCTGATATAGGGTCAGATGTATGAAACCTTTTTTGTGGTTGTATGACAGAACCACGCATGCCTCAAACAATGCGGTCGGAACCACGACATTGTTGTTTCCACGCATGCCTTTAATACACATGCCTTCACTACGAATTTCATACAATGACCCCCCCCACCCACCCTGAGACATAAAAAAAGAAAAACACTATCCAACCCCCCACCCGCACCTAACAACTAAAGTAACCCGACCCCCCTCCTGCCCTCAACCCTAAAAAGAAAAATACCCCAACTCCCCCAACCCTGTCCCATAAAACTAAACTACCCCACCACCCTGAACCCTAACAAAACCTATCCGACCCCCAACCCCTGCCCCTAAAAACGAAACTACCTCAACACCCCCAACCCACCCTGAGCCCTAAAACCTCCTAAATAGGTAAAGTACCCCGACCCCACACCCAACCTAAGCCCTAAAAAAACAAAAGTATCCCAACCCCTCCACCCCACCCCACCCGTAATAACTAAATCACCCCAACCCCCCACTTGCCCTGAGCCCTAAAAAAAAAACTACCCCACCTCTGCCCCTAAAAACTAAACTAACCCGACACCCCCCACCCACCCTACGCCCTAAATCCACCCCACCGCTAAAAACTACCCAGCAACCCTGCCCCAACCCCACTTACCTCACCACGTCCTCTCTCGATCCTTCCTCCTCTTCTCTCCTCCCTCCTCCTGCCCTTCCTTTAACCTTCCCCACCCTTTTAAAAATAAACTACCCTGCCCCCTACCTTTAGCCCTAAATAAAAAAATATATATCCAAACACCCCAACTCCTGCGCCTAAAAAAAAAAAAAATAGCCTGACTCACCCACCCTAAGGCCTAAAAACAAAATATTCAAACTCCCCCACCCCTTCCCTTAAAAAAAAAAAAAGCCCGACACCTCCCACCCACCCCAAACCCTTAATCCCCCCCACACCCCTGCCCAACCCCACTTACCTTACTGCATCCTCTCCCGATCCAATCTGGCTTTTTCTATGCCTTAACCACGCATATGCGTAGTTTGGCACATGCGTGGTTAAGACACAGGAAAAGCCATGCGTTGTTCCGGCAAGCGTGGTTACACTTGCGTGGGAAACGTCTGCGTTGTTTGCAACGCGTTAAAGGCGTTTCCCTTTTTTTGTAGTTGCAAAGACTTCGAAGGTGCAAAGTGGTAGCTTTTGCAAAATCCCACTTTCAAAATGACATTACAAGTTTCAAATGTTTTTGTGACTTGCATTGCCAACATTGGAATAGTTTGCGAGTCATATGGCAAAGGGAAAGTAAAAAGGCACCTGCCTCCCTTTGCAGCTCACAAGGAAATGTATCAATGGTTGGTGACCGCTTCTGCAGTTAAAAATCTTTGAAAGGTTACCAACTTCCTTGTCAGTTGGTAACCAATCACACAGAGCAAGCTGTCCATGCAGGACAGCATCCACTGTGCAGCTGACTGACAGTTGGGTGCTTGCGTATTCCCAACAGTGTGTGCCATATTTTGTTTGGTATTACCCCTGTACATTTAAGTTGCAATACTGACAATTTGCAAATGTCAGTGGAGTCAAACGTCCTCTCTCCACTTCAGGGACCACTTTGCCTCCCAGTCATACCAATTGAATCAGAAGAGGTCCTTCTCGCAAGTATTTGAAAGTCACACTCGTTATTTCATGCAGGCCTTCACAAACAATGCAGTAATACTTGGTGTAGCAGATGCAGTGGCACCGTGATTCAGTTATTTGAGGGGATACCTACTTCTTAGTTATTGCTGTTTTCCATACCCAGCCTGTAGCCAGGGCACAGGTTTTCCTTTCTTGCATTAGAGCCTATAGGCACCTTTCTGGGACATTAAACCCAGAGGACGACCGCCAGTTTCTTACTTCCTCTCTGGCCACCATTTGCACTTGCGCACAGTGCCAATGGTGGACAGTCTTTAGTGGTGGCTCTGCTTCCTCAAGAATGTGTTCCAATGAGTTTCTTCTTATTCACTCAGGTGATTTACTTTGCAACAATAACAGCTTTTATTTGTGTAGCATGAAGAATGCTTCCATTCTCTGACCCTACCCATTTAATGAACGTTGTAATGTAGCCTGAATGAATTGTTTTTTGTTGACACTACATAAACCCACGCTGAAAAACAGAAACTTTGACTCCATCTCTGAATGCTTCTTCATATTGGAACTGTTATTGCGCAAGCTTAGCTGAAAAGCATTGGTACTAACAGTACAACTTAATACCTCACGGTGTGTATCGGGTAGTTTTCGTAAGAATAAACCATCCAACAAATCAAGGGCTGCGTGACCCTTGTCCTGATACTATTCTGGGAGTTTCAAACCTATTTCTAGTTATCGAATACCACCAAGATCTGCTCCTTTCTCTTACAGTTGGGTTTCTGGTTTTAAACCTAAATACTTAATGCATCCTTTAACCATTTCAATGGCAGCTTGTTGAGCACATGGCAGAGCTAGAAGTGTTTTCATGCATTTTTGTTGACCATATCATATCGTGGTTAAATTCTTTGGCCTGCAGTGCACCCCCAAAAAAATCTTTCCATGCACATTAATGTAATGTTTACTATTGCTGCGCTGTGTGTTCCTCTTTTTTTCTTTCACTTTTTTAGGTCCAGCTTACTAGGCAGCACATCTGCTGTCTGTTGTGAATTATATTGAAGCTTACCATGAACATAGAGGGCCTTGGAGCCTGCCCATTGCTTACCACTGTTTGGCTTGCCTTGTCAATTTAAATTGCCTGCTTCTTGTTCATGGCCCGATTGGTAATCTTGTGTTTGTCCATCCCATTGATCATTGTCTCTTCAGCATCACTTTGATTGGCTAGAACCTCTGGTTCCATTGCTTGCTTTTCAGGCACTATGTTTTCTTTTG
This sequence comes from Pleurodeles waltl, assembly GCF_031143425.1. Classification (NCBI taxonomy): domain Eukaryota; kingdom Metazoa; phylum Chordata; class Amphibia; order Caudata; family Salamandridae; genus Pleurodeles; species Pleurodeles waltl. Next base: position 399,866,687 of record NC_090448.1, read on the forward strand.
TGTTGAGCACTCCCTGAGAGTGTGTGTGTTTTTGAGATGACCCCCCCCCCCCTGTATTTCTCTTCCTGTGTTTCCCTCCCTCAGTACCTTCTTTGTTGCTTCCCATTTCCTCCCTCCTCGTGCTACTTGCGTATTTGCTACCCCCACCTCCCCCATGTTGCTTTTCTGTCCGTACCTCCCCCCTCACCCTCTGTTGTAGTCATTCTCCTCCCGCCCTCACTTTGACAAACAAAACTCTTTTGCATGTTTTATTTTTTACTTGTTAGAAAAAGGAAAAAGACCCCTCCCTCCCTTTCCCCCGTTATAGCTATCACAGTTCAGCCTCCCATGGGGAAGTGTTGTGAAGGGCGAAGGAAAGGCGACTGACACATGCATAGCTATATGAAATACATGCAATTTTCCACTGATGGATAAAGCATTCTTCAAAAGACATGATTATTTAGAGCATGCCATCTCAGTTCAGTCCACCCGACTCCAATCCATTCTAGTCCATCCCACGCCAATCCAATTCACCTTAACCCACCTCACTCCAGTCCAATACAGTCCACTCCACTCCTGTCCAGTCCACCCCAATTCACCTGAATCCAAACCACCTAAACCTAACCCACCCCAAACCACACCAATCAAATCCACCCCAATTCAATCCAGCCCACCCACACTCCAACATACCCCAGTTCAGTCCACCCCACTCCACTCCAATCCACCACATCTAACAAGACAGACTCCAACTTGATGATGTATAGTAAAAAGAGGTTTGGAGCTAACACATACCCCTGCCGGATACCTCGCTGTAGACTACAAGGTTCTGAACATTCACCATTGTTGCCATATCTTACCTTGGTACTGATATTAAAGTGCAACTCTCACAGGAAATGTACTAAACTCTTGACCCCCATGATGGTCATAAAATCCCACAGCTTGGATCTGTTAACAGCTATCAAATGTGCTAAACAGATCCATTGTTAACAAAATTCAGAAGGACCTATAATCTTTAAGAGTGCATGCCTGGGCCAACCTATTCCAGTGCAATCTTCTCACCTCCACTTTCCTCACTGCCAAAGCTAATGTATGTCCTTTCCCACAGCTTGTAATTTCCTCCCTGTTCGTTTGTGATTTCCTCCAGGCAAGGTGTAGTTTCTGCATGCTTTATCAAACCGTGAAGATACACCTAGATGGTTTACTTTGGCCTCCTTTGTGAGAATTGCTTTAATGGCAAAGCCCAGACACACAAAGGAATCAACTACCAATTGGTGGTCTGCTTCTAAGGAGAAGCAATGAAAATGTTGGTCTGGTTGCCACCCACAACCTTTTCAAAACTGGTGCAGTATCTGCGTGCCTCCATACTGCTCTGCTCAAGTTGTCCTAAACCTTTAGCAAAGAATAACCCACCCTGGTGCCCCTTTTACCTTTCACTGTCTATTTAGTAGAGAGGTGGAGAGGAAAGTGGTCACTAAAAACACTTGAGATGACCCCGCAATTGATTATTCTGGTAGACAGGTTTGGTGTGACAAAAAACATAATCTATAGCTGACCACTGACCTCTTCCAATGAATGTCCCTACCCTGGCAATACCATGGTCAAGAAAGTCGGCGTTACACAGGTTGTGATTAACAAGCATGGGGAAGAGTTTGGCACCCCTAGAGTCATGATCCTGGAATGGGTAATGACAGTGAAATAACTCAGAGGGTTAAGACTCGGTAAGACCCAGAGTAATTCCCAACTTTGCATTACAAGCACCTTCTGCCAGCAAGCTAAAACGTTTCCCATACACAAAGGGCTAATATACAAAGAATGAATGAAAAAAGAGCAGTAAAATGCTTGTTGGTCCTAATGGCAAAATCATCATTATAAAAGTTCACAACAAATAACCCAAAATTTGGCGCCCATTTTACATAAAAGGGCTGAAAATGTCTGCTTCCTGTATCAATACTGGTTATGATGCAAATAAGGGTGACCTTAAACCAGGCTAAGACCAGCACTGCCCGCCCTGAAGTTGACTGAAAAGCATGTTGGGCAAAGCCTATAAAACCATTACAGTAGACATCTTCTCTAGCCCACGTCTCCTGCAACAAGACAATATCGAACTGCTGGATAAAGTCCAACCAAGCCTGTGACCGCAACTTGGCATTGACCCCAGCAGTGTCCCAGCTGAGCATGTTGAGACTATGGTTACCACCATCCACCTTGCTTCGGGATTTAACACCACTAACGCTATCCAATGTGAATATAGGGACAGTCATGTTAATTGATAAATCGGAAAGGGATTCCTCATGTCCCTGTGGGGTTGCAGAAGACAAAGGGGCTTCTGCCTTGCTATTACTATGCCCACGTTCGGAGAGTCAGTCAACCTCGATCAAGGTGGAAAGCGGTTACAGATGGGAATCCCGGGGTGTTGTGACGCATTTATAGTAACAGCATGGCCCGTTGGCAGAGGGGGCAGGTTGGTATAGAAAAAAGAAAGAGGCAAAAACTGGATCATATTTGACTTGACCAGACCTTTTTTGGCCTGATATATCAGGCCATCAATAATCCTAGGTTGTATAAAAAGAACAACCACACAAAACCCTTCAAAGCATTTAGATTGTGAACCCACCCCCACAGTTCTACACTCCATTAAAATGTCACCAGCAAGACAGATAGAGGAATTTATTTTAATACTTAGCCAGTGAGTGACCTTATTTTTCAGTTTGATAGCAGATTCAACAGACCCCAGCGACAACACAGGGACGTTAGCCAAAGTATTCACATAAGGGCTGGAGGTGGTTGTCAAATGCAATACAGGAACCCCCTCCCCGGCGTGGCAAACCCTGATCCTGGTATCCTGAGACTGAATACGTCCAGGTGGAACGGTATACTCTTTTCCAAGAGGGCTACCCTCTGGGGCCACAGTCCGACAAAGAGTACTAGCAGCAGAATCACAGCCATCAGCTGTAAGTTTGGTAAAGATGTCCAAAACAGAGGTAGAATAGAAATGGCTTCCTTGTTTGTCCTGCCAAGATGCAGCAGAGTCGCCAGGCCTTCCGCCCTCTTGCTGCTCAATCTTGTTCAGTCTGGCAGTCAGGAAATAATGAGATCCAGGTAAGCACTTAATGCGGCATGAAGCTCTGCCCTTAATAGGTTGATCAAATCTCCCACTGAGTTTAGACCCTGCTGTAGTGCGTCCTCTGACTCTGAGCTGGTAAGGGAAGGTTTCACATTTGAGATAACAGACCTCCTCCTAAGTTTGTTCACCAGGCTCGTACACAATGACCGACGAGACCCCATCGCTGGTTCAGTTATTGGGTCTAAGTCTGGCAAAGTACATAAACTCGGCTACATAAGGAACCCAGTTGACAAAGTGGAAGGCTCGGGTTTGTGCTGAAAAGGGCACAATGAAAGGTCGCCCAAAGAGGAGGTCATGTTTGAGAGATGAGGAGAGAGGCTGTTGTCTGTTAGAGAGAGGAGGCACTTTGCAAGTTCAGTCTCTTTAGATACAACCCCAACTGCACGAGCCAGAAATCCATCAACAGCTGAGATTCTTGAGGCAGCTGGTAAGGGCAGGGGTTTATTTGTGGCAGCCATTCTTTTAAGCACTGGTTGCGGGGTGTGAGGAGCCCCTCCTCTTCACCATGCACAGAGGAACGCTGGGGCACATAGTCCCACCCAAGCCGCCAGGAAGCCCTCTGTCAGAACATTGAAGTCAGGACAGCAGACAGTAGTTACTCACATCGAAGTCAGACTCTAGGTTGCAAGTTGTTCAACAGCTAGCACTCAGCATACAGACATGATGTTTGTGCCATCTGAGCGCAAGAAAAAGTCCACAAAGTATCAGAGAAACTAGTGCAGTAGTGTATGCTTACAAACCCAAGCAGAGAACATTTCTGGACCACCAGAGCACAATTTGAGCTCTGCTCCTTATGGGCGTTAGTGCAATAACTGTTCAAATTGAATTGTAACAATTTTACCACTTCAACACCAGGCAAATGACGTTGTAATTGAATTGTTTATTTGTGTTCATTAATTGTTAATTAATATCCTGCACAATTAAACCCTATTAATCATCCTCAGAAGGCTGCATGTTTGACTTAGTCCTGTAAAAGGTTACCATTTATGCCTTGTATCTTACATGCAATCAATTTAGTAGATGCATAGCCTACCTATCTATATCACCAGAATAGCACATTTTGACCGACATGTTTACATTTGTCCCCCTCCTATAAATGGCATGACCCCAGTGTGCTGTTTTGTCAACAGACATACTATCCACGTGAGCTACCTTATCAGCTCTCCAGAGGAGGAATTAATGCTTACTGAGCTATCTTATCATCCAAACACTTAGCACCAGATATTGTATTAAACATAACTCAGTGGGTAAGGTCCCCTAATGTGAAAATCTGTGCAAACTTAAAAATCAAACATTCAGATGTCATTCTTGCTAACTCAGCTTTTTATTCTTCTAAGTTTGATCAAATGAGTACCACTAAGTTTGGTTGTACTAAATAAAGACAACTTGAATCCCCTCCCAAAGATTTTTCGACTCTCTGCTTCTACCAAGCACATCACCTTCTCATGGAGTGAATTCTATTCCCTGGAATCTAGTAGTCTTTAAGCATTGTGGTCCTGATTTAGAACTCACCGAACGGGTTACTCCATCACCACAGTGATGGATATGCTGTCTTCCGAAATCGAAATCCTATTATCTTCTATGATATTTAGATTTCAGCAGGCAGGATATCTGTCACTGTTGTTTCAAAGTAACCCATCTGCCATGTATGTTTGATCTTAATTTGCTAGAACAATCAAATTAATATTTTCACCCAAGAAACTTTGATTTTTACTTCACTCACTTCCATCATCCATGGCTTTATGGCAAGGGACGTCTTCTGCTTTATTGCTCTTATGTAGACTCTGAAAGAGGTCTGTGTTCAATAGATGGGGCAGTGATCAGGGTTGAGCGGAGATCTATGGGCATTGCTCTCTCTTTGCTCAGTGAGATTCAGACCATATATAGTAGTAGTAACTGGGTGGTTGTTCCATCTGGCCTGGTAAAGCATAGACTACACATCTCCTAGATTCTCACAAGCTGAAACAGGGCTGCAGACTAGCTGCCTTCCAGGGCAATTTGTGTATTGGCAACCTAGATGGGATTCTGCGGATGGTGGCTAAACATCCACTTAATTTAGATGGGGAGTGATTCCCTGCTTTCTTTTCAGCCTACAAGATTATTTTGAGCCACACATTTATTGGCCTTTTTGTGACAACAAGAAAAACACGAAAATGATCCAGTCTTAGACCAAGAATATGGTCTCCAGTAAAAAAAAAACACAAATAGAAAAGCATTTAAAGTTAAAGATGCTAAGCTTGAGTAGGTTGGGGTATTGTCCTATCTGTCGATATTGCTCGACTACAAGTCAAGGTGGTCTCAGCGTTTGTATGCCAAGAGTGTACTCTACTGCCTAAAACGGTTCGTAGCCTAATTAGTTTTAACATTGTGTATGAGTGGTTGTGCTCTACCCATTAGTCATTGATTTTAATGCTATTGTTATTTCTCAACTGATGGATGGTGCTCAGGTTTGGTAGTATCGGAAACTATTGAGCCTTGATGTCATTAAAAGCATGCATCTGAAAGAAATTCTTCCCTTAAATAAATCATTCCTTATGCATGCCTTCATCTGAAGCTTTGACTTGTATCTGCCCATTTTCATGTTCTTCGGTCACTTCTAATGCTCTATTTTGCTATGTGTCATACTAGTGATGAAACACAATTGGCCTTGCTCTGCTCTAATACACTTTTTAAAGCTTTAATTAGAAGAATTAAAACTTGCGGTATTTTGTCTATATTTATTACTCTATTACTATATATTTATTACTATATTTATATACTCATTGTCAATTTAAAGGGTATTTGATGAATGTGATCAAGAATTTGCCATTTGAGGCAGACCTTAATTATTCAAAAACTGAGCTTGATGTACTGATCCTATTTGCAAACCAGGGATGTGCAATTTGCACACTGTTTTGCAAACGGTAAAACAATTTGTGATGTGACTTTGGTACTAATAAGTTGCACCACAAATTGTTAATTCTCAAAACGGCCAATGTAATGAATGTTAATTAGGCAAGTCACGATTTACAACCTTCTTAGATTGTTTGGAATTGTAGGGGTAGAGGCATTCAATTGACAGCAGACCTGCATCCCTACGGTTGCATTTCCAAACGGGAAACACTTTTTTAAAACGAAATCGTGTACATTAAAGGGGCAGGTTCTGCTAAAAAAAAATGTTTCACTTTTGGGAACACATCGGAGGTCCCCCTTGTAGCTCCTACATGATGCTCAAACGGAAAGCGGTCCCAAATGGACAGCTTTCCCTCTGTGAATTATTTACGAGCCAACCCGGGGGGGGGGGGGTGTTAACTAATGTAGTGCTTAATTTGTGCTTGTTGTTTCCTGTGCTGAGCACCAGCACTTATTTTTGAGGGCCGGCGCTTAGTCGTCAGCCTCAAGTATTTGCTGCGAGCAAAAGACACGTTTGGGAAAGACAGAGGAAGAGAAAAAAGAAAAAAACGTCACAATGGGAGAAAGTAGAAAGCTGCAAGAGTGATCTGAAGGGGCATGGAGTGGTTTTAAATGGATTGAAGAGGTCTGAGATGGCTTCGGGATTATGCTGCCTCAGTATTCCGTGTTCGCACATTTAATTGCAGCAGCCGCGTGTTAAAGAGGAGGGCTTTGGGCACCGGCACCTTTTCATTTACATATTAAGCACTGAACTAATGTACAGTTTGCAAATGCAATTGCAGTCACAAAACTGTGATGCATTCAACTGTGATTCCCAAATTGGAGGAGGATGCACCTTTCAAACCCCCTTCTATTTGAGATTTGCAGTGGATTGCCAAAGACGTTTTATAAATTGTAAACACTTTTCTGATTCTTAAAAGGTTCTTGATTCATTCTAGAAACAAGTTTTGCTGTCGCACTCCTCAGGCCCGGTTCCAGGAATTTTCACCTGGTTACGACAAGGGTACGTTTGGGTGGCCAGTGTGGGCCCAGCTTTGTGAATTCTGGAAGTAGCCTAATGCAGAATGCAGCACACATAGAAAAAGCAAAAATGAAGAGAAATAAAAGTATTTATCCTCTTTGCGCCATGCTAACGACACCCCTGGGGTGGCTTTAGTTTTTGGCGCTGCCTCAGATTTATGTTTCCTTGTAAATCTGGGACAGTATCAACAAGGATTTACAATGCATCGGGTCTCGCGTTTGCTCATGTTAGAGCTGATCGCATTGTAAACTCCTAACCCGACTTTTCACCTATCGGGCAAAAGTGCATTTATGTACATAACCCGAAAAAGTGAAATCAAGTATGTAAAGCGCTCGACTTCTGCAGAGCGAGATCGGGCTCGTAAATTAAAGAAAAAAAAGTCCACGAGCCCGATGGAAAACAGCGAGCCTCGCATGTTTTCTGGTACTTGGTCGCTGCGCTGGAGGAGGACTAGCCACCAGAAAAGGCATGACATATGCGTGCCTTCGACTAATGAAAGCAAGCAGATTTTATTAGGGAAGCCCACCAACCAATAAAAAACACTGACGTGAAGTTGACAGGGCTCAGAGCCCTTTTCTAAATACTTAAGAGTCTCGCTGCGAAAAGCATGCGCGAGCGCATGCAACGCAGGCTTGACCCTAAAAAGCAATGGGTGTTGCGTGGGTACGCCCACAGCAACACCCATTGCATGCCCCTCTGCCGCAGAAACTGGGTCAGGGGGCCCATATTCACAAAGCGGTATTAAGCCACAAAAAGTGTCATAACGCTGCCTTGTAAATATGGCGCAGGGCTGCTCTGGTAGCACTAGGGGCTTGTAAATATGTCCTTTAGGTTTCTCCAACCCAGCTGTATTTGACATCCGGGTTGGAGAAACTGCACAGACTCCCTCTGCCTGAGCGAGCGGTTAACAAGCCCTCTCAAGCCAATCCTTGTGCTGCTCTTGTGGAAGTTTACTAGTTTTTTTTTGTATTTCTGAACTACAGGTTTAACTTTACGAATAGTAATTATATGACTGTGCCGATTCCACCCTCCTGGCAGATACTCCACACATAAAAAGTTAGGCTTGTCCTAACTTTTTATGTACGGAGTTCTCCAACCCGACTGCTGCATGTCCAGAGTCATAAAATTATCAAATTACCGTCAGTAAAAATAAACTCATAGTAAATAGTATACTTACACGAACATGTTAGCTTACCTTGTGAATGAAGCCCTTGTGCTTTTTGGCATTTTAATTCCACATTATTCTTGGGGGACATTTAGCATTCCCTCGCCCTGGTGGCTGCTCATCCAATGAGACATGCACTGCAGCTATCTGAATAGTATAATGCATGTCCCATCCTACAGTATATGACTTCATGCATCTTACACAAGATAAAATACATAATCACTCTCAGAACCCTCATGCAGACCATAATTGAGGGGCAGAAGGCCATTCACAAGCCTGGGCCTTAATGTCAATGTACCTGCTGCATCATTAGCAGGTAAACCTCTGGCCCCACTATATCAACTATAGGTGGGGGACCCACTGAAAGCTCGATCGGGGCTCGAGTCTGAAGCCTGGCTCCGGCTTAGCTTGAGTTCCTGTTGGAACTTCGAGCCCATAAAGAGCCGACCTTTCATGTACCTTTTGCCTACCACCCTCAATCTACTCAGGATGTGGTTTACAACAAGAACTTTCAATTTTGGATCTGAACAAGCTAGGTTTGAGTCTCGGCATCCTGAGATTCTAGGCAAATCTCCAGTGCCTAAAAGAAATAAATGTGACCTTGTGTAATGTAACTGGTGTTCATGTACAGTGCTTCAATACCTCCAGGTCGAGTTTGACCAGTATAGAAACAGCAAAAACTGCACAAAAAGGTAAAACAAAGCTTTAACATAAAAAGGAGAGACAAATAAATAGCCATTTAGGGCCAGATGTATGAAAAAGGCCTTTTGCAAATCGGAAATAGCGATTTTTGAGAAATCGCTATTTCTGATTCGCAAAATGCAATGTATCACATTTGCGATTCGGTAATAGTGATTTCTTAAAAATTTCAAATGCTATTACCGAATCGCAAATTGCAATACCGGCCCCCATTCGCACCTATGGGCCCATATTTGCGAATTTTTTGCATTTCCAAAATTGCGAATTCTAACTGGAGTTAGGAATTCGCTATTTTGGAAATGCAAAACATTTTCAATTTGCGACTCTCTAAACAGGGTCGCAATTTTAAGGAATCGCTATTTTAGCGATTCCTTAAAATTGCATTCAGAATGCCTTTGATACATTCTGAAATGGCTTTTTGCATTCGCAAACGGGCATTCGCACAGTTTGTGAATGCAAAAAGCTTTGATACATCTGGCCCTTTGTTCTGATTTGTACAAAGTGAAAACATAAAACCTGGATAGATTGCAGCTTCCCCACTTAAACTGCGTGATCTTGGGCAAATCATTTATTTCACCAAAACTTGTTTTATCTTCATATTTGTGCATGAAAGCATGTTCAAATACATGAATTAGAAAACCAACTATGCAAAAACATATTGTGCTTGATTTAATAGACAAATGTTGCTCTATAATAATCTGGGCCACATACAGGGCCCATGTGACAACTGTCTTGCCTGTTGGTTAACTCGTGGTACTGTCACCTGTGTGAAGACGGGTCAGGAATGAGACTAAACTCGTGTTTAAAAACGATCACTTTTAATAAGTACTTCTCAGTGCAGCACTATACTGTAACATATTAATCTCAAAGCTACTATGTGCTAATGAGGTACACTTTTTTAATGTGCGATGAGATGTTATCATATTTTACGTGATGTTTATTGTATGTTTTACATAGCAAACATTTTCATGCCTTGGCACGTGCGTGGGCCTCGGCTCTGGCTCTCCCTATTAACTTATTGCCATGCCCACCTCTACCTCCAAAAAAAGACACACTCCAATTTTAGTTTTAAAGACAGTGAAAAAAATTACAACACTCTTTTGTTGAGATGGAGAAAGCACTTAACAGGTGCCTTCTCCATGGCCTCTTCTGTCGTTATTGGGTGGGCCAAAGGTCATGTTTGGGTGGGCCTGGCCCACCCAGCCCCACCCAGCCCCACCCAGCCCCCATGCTAGGACCGGTCCTGACACTCCTGTGTTTTCCCGGATCACAGTCTTTGCGACCACAAAACACCTTTGTACATTGAGTCCTGAATCCTCTGATGCCTAGTGCATTGCTGTCACTTTAAATGGTAGAGCAAATCTGGGTCTTTCTGATTATTTTGCCCTGAGGTTCAACTATCTTTTAGGGTTTTTAGGTCTCGCCTCAGGTGGCTTTAGCTGCCTTTTGTCAAAGACATATTGTCACTAATAGATTGAAATATAAACATAGAGTGGGCTTTGTGTCAGCCACTTGCTATTGATTGGATGGCTTTCAGATGTATCTCGCTTCCATTCTTCTTATTCAATAGCTTTCTTACCTATTCTTTTCTTGTCTCACCTCTAGGACATTTCTGCTTTAAAGTTTTCTGATTATATGTCTTAGGTCCTACACTGCCTGCATTCTGGAAAATACTTTTTACGTTCTGCTTTTTCTCAGTGGTTTTGTTGCCGGTATTTTTCAGTATCAGCAAAGAAGCATTTCTCGCCAATACTGAACCACATCGGCAAAAAGAATAAACAAATCCTAGAGGTCCACACGGGTTTTAAAGAGCCCATTTGGATTGCCAGTGCTTGTTTATAATTCAGATAGGGCCAACTACTGCTGCTGGATATAAAGAAAAAAACAGCGTATTTGGTGCGATAATGGAACTAGACAACACTGTCAGGTTTTTGCCAGATGGAGCAAGACTCTGGCTTCTCTGTTGCTTGGTAGACGGGAGCTAATCGGTAATTGCTCAATTGTTTTGATATCCTTTCTGACTGTAGTGTGCTTGACATCCAGGTTTCATCTCTTGATTGTTAACTGTAGGGACAGGAGCAAATGCTGTTTCTTTTCAGTATTTCTTGAAATGGGTTTGCGGTCACTGTAACGGAATTTATTTTTTAATGTCTTTACGTTTTTATGGTTTCATGTTTTCTTAAATTTGATTTGCCGCTAATGAGAACTCGTACTGTTTGTAGTGCTATTAATTGCGTTATTATGTTAATGTGCACCTCATGAAAATAAAAAAGGAAAACTAACCGACCACCTGACGCACTACAGGTCCTTCCTCTGCTTAATCTTTGCCTTACCACTGGCGCAAACGGAGTAGGGTGAGCAGAAGGGGGTTTGTGGAAGAAAGGATTTCATATTCTGGGTCTAGTGGGGGCGAGAACCTAACACACTCCTCAAAATTCTGAAGGAGCTAGGCGGCGGGTCATCAGATATACCATTCTTGGAAGGCACTGGCTCGCATTTTACTCTAATTGGTTTTAAAGTGATCCTCGTTTGGAAGATCTAACCAGCATTATACAGACACTCAAATGCAATTAACTGAAGGGATAATTGGTGAGGTCACTGTTTGATAAGAACTGAGGTAAAACGTGTGTTCTAATCAGTAGCATGCACTCCTTTTTAATTTAAAAAAATGACCGTTTTATTGCTATAATACTCTAAATTACTTCTTTAGTCCAAAGTATATCAATGAAAAAGTGAAAAAGGTCAGCACTTTAATGTTAGAAGAGTGAACCTTCTTTAAAAAATATAAATACTGAGAGATACTGAGGCAGTGACGTGTATGGAATGTGGGTGATATGTGGGAGGTTAAATGGACATGGAGGATTGGCCTAGCGCCTAGGTGGTACGATGGCTCTCCAGGTGGTGTGTTTGAGGGCTGTCCTGTCTGCTGAGATATTTTTTCTTCTTAAAGAGCCACATAATCTGAATTTACCTTGCCAACAAATATAGGCCCTCATCATGACATTGGCGGTAAATCCCACTTACTGCCACAGTGACGGCCGCCACTGTGGCGGATATCCATTTACCATATTATGACACACACACACACCAATCCGTCAGTATTTGGCCACATACACAAATCCGCCAGACCAAGGGTCAGTGATAAACTGGCGGTCTCAAAACCCACACCGTTACGCCAACAGAAATACGCCCACCACATTATGACCCAAGAATCACCACGGCGGACATTCAATGGCGGTAAACCATTGGCGGTACACACCGCTGTGTTCACAAAGGATACCCACATACAAAACAACCCCACATTGGACAATTCAAACAACACACACCTGACACCCATACACATACCACAACCACACCACTATACAACACACATTACCCACAACCCTTTACGAATACAAACCATTGCCAGCAGAGAGACACCTGACACAACTAGAGCCACACACTATTCACACCTATACACCACTCACACACTCCACATCACACACCCCAACACATTACCCAACACACCCTCACCAACACACATCACTCAACACCCATGGCACCACAAAGGCACCCCCTTTTCACAGAGGAGGAGCTAAGGTTCATGGTGGAGAAAGTTGTCAGCGTAGAGCCACAGCTATTTGAAACACAGTTGCAGCAGATATCAATAGCTAGGAAGATGGAGCTATTGCAGAGAATCGTGGACAGGGTCAACGCCATGGGGCAGCACCCCAGAACAAGAGATGACATCGGGAAGAGGTGGAACAACCTACGGGCGAAGGTACATCCCATAGCAGCAAGACACCAGCTCGCTATGCAGAGGACTGGTGCGGACCCCCACCTTCTCCTCCACAACTTACAGCATGGGAGGAGCAAGTCTTGGCAATACTGCATCCTGAGGGCCTGGCCGGAGTCGGAGGAGGACTGGACTCTGGTAAGTCAACTCTCTACCACTACCCCCCCACCTGCATGCCATTGCATACACTCACCCTCACCCTCACTCCCATCACTCCACTACTTCCCACACACCCCACCATCACATCTCACTCATCCCAGTGCCAAGCCCTGCATGCTCTACCAATGCATGGACACCACTCACAGCCCTGCATGGGCACTCATCACTAAAGCATGCACACTATAGAGAATTAACTATCCCACTGTACACTAACATACACAAGTAAAAGCTGGCAGGACAAAACCAACCAAAGAGGGGAAGTCACGGATGTACAATATGTCAGACACAGAAACCGTAACACATCATTTACTTCCCCACAGGTACCCCAGCCAATGTCATCAGAGAGGAGATGCTAGCACTATCCAGTCTCCCAACTGAAGAGGCCCACAGTGATGACAGCAACTCTGGTCTTCAGGATCTGGATGACCTACCTGGCCCATCAGGGACCACTGGACAGCCGGTTACCCAGGCCCAGCCACACCCCACCACAACACCTACCCAGTGCACCCATACCTCTGTCCCCACGACACATCAATTAGCAGTGTGTCCACCTCTGCAGGGACCCCAGGGAACACCTCGCACTCAAGACATTCAGGGACCTGGGATCAGTGGCAATGGGCACACAGTTCAGGGGACAGAGGCACAGGCCAACAGGGACACTGGGAGGACTGCTGTGCGCCAGGGGGAGGACAGGCCCAGGGAACCGACTCTCCAGGAGGCACTCGCCGAGATCCTGGGAGCCTATCAACATTCCCAGGACATGATGTGCCAGATCCTGGACAATGTGCAGGAGAACAGGCGGCTGCAGGAGGGACAGTACCAGGGGATCAGGGAGGACTTGCAGGCCATTAACAACACCCTGATCTATACAGCAGGGGAGCTGGCAGACATGGGCAACATTATGAGGGAGGCAGTCTCATACCAGCGCGCCCCTGCCACTAGCCAGACATCTGAACAGCCTTCCACTTCAGCTGCTGCTAGTGGCCAGGAGGCCCCACCATAGGACTCACAGGCCACCAGCACCCCTCCCCCTGCAGAAGGTGAACCACCCGGACAAACGTTCCCTACTATCCAGACAGAAGCCAGAGACACTTGCCAAGACCCCTGCCAGGAAATGAGATTCTCCTGATTGTCACCCTTGTGTCCCACTCAGTCACCCTGTCCACCTTGAACTGCCATTGTTCCCCTTCCTATGTCCCCTTGGACAATGCACCTTTGATACAAATAGACTGGAACAATACCCTGGACTTTCCTCTGTCATCACCCATCCCTTTGCACTTGCCCCTCTATATATTAGCACTTCAATAAACACCCTTTGAAATTTTTTTTGGGGAGTATGTCATGTGTATCAAAATATGTATTCATTGTAACAGGTACAAACATTGCAAATCAACTGTACAGAGCATAGATCAATGACCTGTAGTTGGCTGTAATGATCACACCAGGAGTATATGTCGGGTCACCAACATCTGCAAAATGAATTGGCAGAGGGAACAGTAAGTGGGCATAGAAGTTGAAAATATCAACATGCCATTGCCACACAAATTATAACAAAAGTCATTGAAATGTGAGGTAACCCTGTCCTACCTGTGTGTCATCAGAAGTATTGTTGGATCACATATGTTCTGTTGTCTACATATTCATCCTCTGCCTCCTCTTCCTCACTGTCCACAGGCTCCACCGCTGCCACAAGACCATCTCCAGGCTCATCCTCCTGCAGGAAAGGCACCTGACGTCTCAAGGCCAGGTTGTGCAACATGCAACATGCAAAGATGATCTGGCACACCTTCTTGGGTGAGTAGTACAGGGATCCACCTGTCAGATGGAGGCAGAGGCATCTGAACCTGGCCTTCAGGAGGCCAAAGGTTCTTTCAATTATCCTCCTTGTTCGCTCATGTGCCTCATTGTAACGTTCCTCTGCCCTTATCCTGGCATTCCTCACTGGGGTCAGTAGCCATGAGAGGTTGGGGTAACCAGAGTCACCTGCAAATATATAGGGATACCTGTTAGCCACACACTCACCCTTAGGGGCAAACCCACACCCATATACCTACATCAACTGGGTGGGGACTATGGGCTCACCTATTAGCCACACCCGGTGCCTCTGGAGTTGAGACATCACACATGGAATGCTGCTATTCCTCAAGATAAAGGCATCATGCACAGAGCCAGGATACTTGGCATTCACATGGGAGATGTACTGGTCCGCCAAACACACCATCTGCACATTCGGAGGGTGAAAGCTTTTTCTAACCCTGAACACTTGTTCATTTCTCCAGGGAGGGACAAATGCTACATTTGTACCATTAGTGGCACCAATGATGTTGGGGATATGTCCCAGGGCATAAAAGTCAGCCTTCACTGTGGCCAAATCCTCCACCTGGGGGAATACGATGTAGTTGCGCATGTGTTTCAGCAGGGCAGACAACACTCTGGTCAACACGTTGGAGAACATTGGCTGAGACATCCCTGATGCCATGGCCACTGTTGCTTGGAAAGAACCACTTGCCAGGAAATGGAGCACTGACAGGACCTGCACTAGAGGGGGGATACCTGTTGGCTGGCGGATAGCTGAAATCAGGTCTGGCTCCAGTTTGGCACACAGTTCTGGGAGTGTGGCCCTGTCAAGTCTGTAGGTAAGGATAATGTGCCTGTCCTCCATTGTTGCCGGGTCCACCAGCGGTCTGTACACGGGGGGATGACTCCATCTCCTATTCATCATCAGCGGTTGAACTCTAGGGTGGAAAACGGTGAGCACAAGGTCATATTCACACATATGTGAAAATTAAAATGCATTTCTTCCTTTACAGAAACAGTATGTGAATACGAAAGTCAGTTGATGTGCCAATGTCTGCTGTGACGCAGTTAGGTGCCATGGCCTCTGCTCCCCTTAAATGGCGGCTGCCTGACCTGTGAGGAGAGACAAGTGGAAATGAGGTAATTCCGCTGGCGTTTTGCACCGTTGCGGTCGATTACCGCCACGCAACACCGCATTGGTTATCATTGGGCCCTATGGGTTCCAGGAACCAATGGCGATGTACGCCGGCGGTGACCGTACGCACCGCCGCGGACGTGACTGCCATTTTCTATCTGTTCAATCACTTGCTAACTGACCTTCAACAGGAGAGGACCTACACTGCAAGTGCTGCTGTGACCTGTGTCTGGAAGCGACAATGGCTCGAGTGTCTGGGGAAAGGGGCCCGCCTTCACCTCCAAGGAGTTGGAGAGACTGGTGGATGGGGTCCTACCCCAGTATACTTTACTCTATGGTCCTCCAGACAAACAGGTGAGTACACTGTGAGCACGATGCATGGAGCATAAATGTATGGACAGCCTTGTGTAGGGGGGGGCTGAGGGTTCCTGGGCAGAGTGCTGCACGTATGGTGGTCAATGTCTGTGCATAAGGTGATGGGAGGGATATGGTGGGCCATGAGTGTAACAGTCCGGACGGTATGGCTAATCCCTTTTTACTATACATCTTTTCCTGCAGGTCAGCGCCCACCAGAAAAAGGGTATTTGGCGTGCAATCACCAAGGAGGTGCGGACCCTGGGGGTCTTTGACAGGCGGAGCACTCACTGCCACAAACGGTGGGAGGACCTTCACTGCTGGGCAAGGAACTCCCAATGAGAAAGGGGTGCCCGTCGTACCCTGACCCCCCTGATGTTCCAGAGTTGGATGGGCGCTTGAAGGCATCACAGCAGCCACAAGGGGGTGAGTACAGATTAAGATTCATTACTTTGCGCGTGTTAAGGTTGCATCTGGATGGGGGATGTGGGCTGTCGGTGCCCCTAGGCCAGGGCGAACTGGCAGGGTTAGGTCCCTTGTTGGGCAGGCTTTGAAGCACTCCAACCCCAATAGTGTTAGTGGGCATCTACTACTGGGCAGGGTCCTGTAGGTTTCAAGTGTGCAGCCAATGGCGTTGGGCAATGTACCTCATGGGTTGGTGACTAGCTTTGTAATTGGTAGGGCATGGCCTAGTGCATAGGGCTGATCCCTGTGTGTTGTGTACGCCAACTGTAGTGTTGTTGCTGGCATTGACCAAGTGTATCCTCTGTCTCTCCCCCCTCCTTCTTGTTTTGTCACCCTGTCCTTGTGTGCATTAGCATCATCTGGTGGAGGAGCAGAGGCACCGGCGATGGAGGGAACTGCATCCCACATGGGCCTGGAGGCCGAATCCCCCGACGGTGAGGGCACCAGTGGAATGGAGGGTGAGGAGAGCACCACAACGGAGACAGGAGGGGACACGACAGACACCGAGTCCTCCTCCGATGGAAGCTCACGGGCAGTGGAGGACACCTCTGTGCCCACCCCAACAACAGGTACAGTCGCCATCCCCATACCAGCACCACCCTCCCAGAAGCCCCCTCAGCGTGTTTTCCGTGCCCGCTCACCCAGGAGAGTGGGCATCTCCTTCGCCCCAGGCACCTCAGGCCCTGCCCCAGTCAGCCCGGCTGCCCTCAGTGAGGAGGCTATTGACCTCCTGAGAATCCTCACTGTTGGGCAGTCAACCATACTGAATGCCATCCAGGGTGTCGAAAGGCATTTGCAACAAACAAATGCATACCTGGAGGGCATTCACTGTGGCGTGGCGGCCCAACAACAGAAAGCATTTCAGGCTCTGTCCTCAGCACTGATGGCAGCCATTGTCCCTGTCTCCAGCCTCCCCCCTCCAACTTCCTCTACCCAGTCCCAATCCCCTCAACCCCAACCTATCCCAAGCACACCTTCAGACCAGCATTCACCCAAATCAACACACAGAAGTGGCTCAGGCAAACACCACACTTCATCTCACAGGCACTCACACAAGTACCATCCCCACGCAGACACACCAACATCCACTGCCTCCACTGAGTTCCCCTCCTCCTCCTCGTCCACCTCTCTCCCAGTAGCGTCTCCACTCACACCTGCATGCACTACATCCTCATCCTCTACCTCCATCACCATCACGCCTATCACTATACGCCCCTCACTGGCCGTCACCACCCCCACATCCATGCACACGTTCGCTGTGTCCTCTCCCACTGTGTCTGTGACCCCTCCTCCCAAAGTACACAAACGCAAGCACACACCCACCCAACAGCCATCCACCTCACATCAGCATCCAGCTCATGCACTTGCACCCAAACACAGCAGACTGACACGTCCTACAACCACTCCCTCTTCCTGCACTCCCAAACTTTCACCCTCTTCCCGCCCCAATGTCCCTGTTTCCGCCGTGCTTTTGATGGCATTGGTACCACCCCGGAAAAGGTGGCGGATGGGCCTCTTGTAATACAGTGGGCAGAACCTTGTCTTCCGCCTGGCTAGTGGTGGTTACCGCCGCGGTGTTTGTTGTTACCACCGTGGCGGTCAGAGTGTTAAAGTGGCTGTATGTGTTGGCGGTTTCCGCCATGGTCATGATTCCATTTTGTTTACCGCCGGCCTGTTGGCGGTGTTACCGCCGCTTTCACACCGACCGCCAGGGTTGTAATGAGGGCCTAAGTATCTTACCTGGAAGGTAGCGCTCCTCTTAGCGTTAACATCTGCTCGTAGAGTAAGCGAGATCCAAGCCTTTACCATCCAGAAACCTTTCATAAAGTTTACAGATGATAATGTCATGCTACGGACAAACCCAAAATTTATTCCCAAAGTACCATCTGACTTCCACATTAATGAGCCAAAGACTAAAGACTTTCTTTCCACAGCCTCAGACTTTGGCAGAAAGATCGCTGCATTCCTTGGACGTCAAACGATGCCTTAAATGTTATTTGCAGCGAACATCCTCGATCAGGAAGTCCACTCAACTGTTTGTAGCATTTAGTGCGCCCAGAAGAGGGCATCCTGTTACTAAACAAACCATTTCTAGATGGATTTCAAGTGCCATAGCCTTTTGCCATCAGAAGGCCGGTCGACGCCTGGACACTAAGGTTCGTGCACATTCTACCCAGCAGTGTCCACTTCTTGTACACTCTTCTCCGGGGTATCTCTGCCAGACATCTGTCGAGCAGCCACGTGGAGAACAACGCACGCCTTCACAAAGCATTACTGCCTGGATGCTGAGACGCTCTGTGATGCTGCGTGGGTCAAGCAGTTCTTAGACATTTGTTCAGATAAGGTGAGCTGTTTGTTTCCCACCATCCGCTTCTGATATAATATCACATTTTCTGTTCAGTATTAACGTACCTTTCTTGCATATTCATGTATGTTTAAATGGTTTACTTTTATTGCTTTGCCTTTAACTGTCTAATGATAACGTTCTCTGATGATTGGGATGGACAGTATTTGTTAATACAGAAAATGTATTAGTTACTGCTTGCTACTCTTATTCAAGCATGTGAATCTATGAAAGTTCCAATACTGGTGTAAGAAATAAGTTACTTACCTGTAACTGTAGTTCTCCAGTATTGGAAGCGTTCATAGATTCACAAGCAGCCCGCCCGCCTCCCCGGGGGAGCTCACCTTGTCTCTTCTCAGTGTTCTTTGTTATTACAGCACTTATGCTCAGAACATCTGAGGGAAGGCAGCTCCTCACAGGAGATTCTAGGGGGTGAGGCAATCTGATTGGCTCAAGTTTGAGTTTGGGTCTATTTTATAAAACAACTATGATGGGTTATTCTATTGAAGCCTAGTCCATGTATTGTGTGCATACATTTTCAGGTCTAGTTTTTATATTCCACCGGGGACTCTCATCTCGACAACAGGGAAGTATTCAGGCATGTGAATCTATGAAAGCTTCTAATACTGGAGAACTACAATTACAGGTAAGTACCTTATTAATTTCTTAGGACAAAGGCATCATGCACTGACCCTGTATACTTGGCATTGACGTGGGAGCAATACTGGTCCGCCAAGCACACCATCTGAACATTCATGGAGTGAAAACTGACGATTCTTGGACACCTGTTCATTCTGCAGGGGGGGGGGGTAGGACAAATGCAATATGTGTTCCATCAATCGCCCCAATTATGTTGGGGATATGTCCCATTGCATAAAACTCGGCCTTCACTGTGGCCAAATCTTCAACCTGGGGGAAAACAATGTAGCTGCACATGTGTTTTAACAGGGCAGACAACATGCTTGTCTGCACGTTTGAGAACATTGTCTGTGACATAACTGCTGCTAAACCCACTGTCACTTAGAAAGAACCAGTTGCCAGGAAATGGAGTACAGGTAGTACTTGCACAAGAGGGGGGATCCCAGTGGGATGACGAATAGCAGATAGCAGGTCAGGCTCCAACTGGGCACACAGCTCTGTGATTGTGGCCCTGTCAAGTCTATAGGTGAGGATAATATGCCTGTCCTCCAGTGTTGCCAAGTCCACCAGGGGTCTGAACACGGGGGTATGTCTCCATCTCCTATTCATCCGCAACGGTAGGAATCTAGGGGACAAAAGAGTGAGGAACCGGTCACAAACTGAACAGTGGAGCTACAACAGTACTTTGCATCCTGTAAACATGTAATATCTCCTGTGACGCAGCATTATTCCAGGGCCTCCCTCCCCCCCGAAATGGCGTCCACCTGTCGTGTGTGGAAGTGAGGTAATTCCGGTGACGTTGTGCACCGTTGCAGGAGGCGGCCGGGAACCGCCTTGCAACTCCTCATTGGCTAACATTGGGCCCTATAGGGTACAGTGGCCAATGGTGATCTACGCCGGCGGTGATGGTATGCACTGCCGCGAACGTGACCTCCATTTTCTATCATATTCCTCACTTGCTACCTGACCTTCCATAGGAGAGGACCTACACTGCATGCACTGCTGTGACCTGTGTCTGGAACCTACCATGGCCCGTGTGCCCAGGGAAAGGGCTCCAGCCTTCACTTTGGAGGAGTTGGAGAGACTGGTGGATGAGGTCCTACCCCAGTACAGACTGCTGTATGGGCCTCCAGACCAACATGTGAGTACACTGTGAGCACGATGCATGTGACATGAATGCATGGAGTTGTGTGTGTGAAGGCCTTGTGTAAGGGGGGTGGGTGGATGTCCTCTTGGTGGCGTACAGGTGTGCTGGGCCATGTGTGTGGAAATGGTGATGGTAAGGGTATGGTGGGCCATATGTGTAAGAGGCATGACTGTTTGTCTAAATCTGTTTTCCTGCGTGTATTGCCTCTGCAGGTCAGAGCCCATCAAAAGAAGGGTATATGGCATGCCATCACCAAGGAGGTGTGGACCCTGGGGGTCTATGGCAGGCGGAGCACCCACTGTCGGAAACAGTGGGAGGACCTGAGACGCTGTGCACGGAAGACGGCGGAGGCCCAGCTGAGGATGGCCTCCCAACGAGGAAGGGATGCCCGTCGAACCCTGACCCCCCTGATGGCCCGCATACTTGCACAGCAGCCACAAGGGGGTGAGTACAGTGCCCATCATTACAACTGACGCATGGTAGGGTGGTATCCGGGTGGGGGATGTGTGTCAGTGGGTGCCCCTAGGCCAGGCCTGACATTGCAGCGTAGGTCCCCTGGTGGCTAGGCTTCTGAAGGGATAATCTTGCTACCTTGCTCGTAGGAATCCACTACTGGTCAGGGCTCCGTGGGTCCCAGGTGTGCTGCATTTGGTGGTGTGTGCCCCTCCCCATGCATTGGTGGCAAGCTATTTCTCTGGTAGTGCAGTGCATATTGCATATGCCTGTTAGTTGTGTGTGAGGGTGCAGTGTACGCCAACGGTGGTGTTGGTGCAGCCATTGACCCAGTGTATCCTTTGTCTCTTTCCCCTCTATTTTGTTTTGTCATCCTGTCCTTATGTGCATTAGCATCATCTGGCGGAGGAGCAGAGGCACAGGTGACAGAGGGAGCTGCATCCCACAGGACCCAGGAGGCAGAGTCCACCGACGGTGAGGGCACCAGTGGGACGGGGGGCTAGGGGAGCACCACAGCAGAGACTGGAGGGGACAGTTCAGACACAGATACCTCCTCCGATGGAAGCTCCCTGGTGGTGGGGGACACTTCTGTGACCACCCCAGCTACAGGTACAGCCGCCAACCCTGTACCAGCACCGCCCTCCCAGCAGCCCCTCATCGAGTTGCCCGTGCAGGCTCACCCAGGAAGGTGGGCATCTCCTTCGCCCCAGGCACCTTAGGCCCTGCCCTAGTTAGCCCTGCTGCCCTGAGTGAGGAGGCTATTGACCTCCTGAGAGCCATCTCTGTAGGGCAGTCAGCCATTGTGAATGCCATCCAGGGGCTGGCAGCCCAGATGCAACAATCTAATGCATTCCTGGAGGGCATTCACACTGGATTGGTGGCCCAACAGAGATCGATTCAGGCTCTGGCCTCCTCTCTGATGGCAGCCATTGTCCCTGTTTCTACCATCCCCCCTCCAACTTCCACTGCCCAGTCCCAGTCCCATTTCCCTCAACCCCAACCTATCCCAGGCACACATACAGACAAGCATGCACACAAGACAACACCAAAGCATGTCACAGGCAAACACAAGCACCACATTTCATCCAACAGGCACCCACATAAACACCATCCAGTTGCAGACACAACAACATCCACTGTTTCCACTGTCTCCCCCTCACCTCCCTCCACCACCTCCCTCCCAGCCATCTCTACACTCACACCTGCATGCACTACATCATCATCCACTACCAGCATCATCACCACACCAAGCAGAACACACACCTCACTGGCAGACACCTCCACAACAGCCATGCACACGTCCCTTGTGTCCTCTCCCACTGTGTCTGTCCCCCCTCCTAAAGTACACAAACGCAAGCAGTCAGACACCCAACAGTCATCCACCTCACAACACCACACAGCCCATGCACCTGCACCCAAAAGCAGCAGACAGACACTTCCAACAACCACTCCCTCATCCTCCACTCCCATTCCTTCTCCATCTTCCTGCCCCAATGTCCCTAAAAACCTGTTCCTATTTACCACTGACCTCTTCCCTACCCCTCCCCGCCCCGTCCTGCACGTATGGCCAGGATATCATGAACCCAGCCAGGCACCTCAGCCACATAGTCCATGGGCCTAGTCTTAATCACACCCACTCATGGTGGAAACGTATCCAGGCAACATGTACTGAAGGGGAAGGAGCCTGCACCAGCCAGCCTAAAGGGGAAGGAGTCTGCCCCAGCAGGCAAGAAGGGCAAGGAGCCTGCACCAGCAAGCAGGAAGAGCAAGGAGTCTGCACCAGCAGGCAGGAAGAGCAAGGAGCTTGCACCAGCAGGCAGGAAGGGCAAGGAGTCTGGACCAGGAACTGTGACGGATCCCCCACCACCAACCATGGATGTGCATCTGTCTGAGGGTGCAGGGGATGTGCAGGAGCCTCCCCCCACCCTCAGCACCACCTCTGTGCATCCGTCAGAGGGTGCAGGGGGTGTGCAGGAGCCTCCCCCCACCAGCAGCACCACCACTGTGCATCCACTGGGTGCAGGGGATGTGCAGGAGCCTCCCCCCACCAGCAGAATCACCACTGTGCATCCATCCAGGGGTGCAGGGGATGTGCAGGAGCCTCCCCCAGCAGCAACACTGTGCAGCTGTCCGAGGGTGCAGGGGATGTGCAGGAGCCTCCCCCCACCAGCAGCACCAACACTGTGCATCCGTCATCACCCGCGGACGCTATGTAATCCTGCCTCCATGGGCTGCTGTGTGGACTGCCCTCTCCAGAACCAGTGGGCAAGACACCCACATGAGAGACTGTGGCCCATCACTCCCCAGGATCAAGCACAGGGCGTGTTGCCCCCTCCAGAACCAGTGGGCAAGACACCTACATGAGAGACTGTGGACCATCACTCCCCAGGACAAAGAGCAATGGGCATGTTGCCCCCTCCAGAACCAGTGGGTAAGACACTCACATGAGAGACAGTGGCCCATCACTCCCCAGGATCAAGCACAGGGCATGTTGCCCCCTCCAGAGCCAGTGGTCTTGTTTCATCTACCAGCTGAGGTGTCCCCCATCCCCGTCCTCCTGCAGTGCCTTCCTATTTACTAAGTGATGCCCCTGCAGTGTTCTCTCCGTGTTGAAGCAGGTGACAAGTGTGGCCTTGGACTTTGGCCTGTGGCCATGTGTCCCACGCATATTGAGGACTGGGCTGTGTTCCTTTTTCTGTGAATATGTATATATCTATTATCTTGCCTGACTTATTATTTCCATTGTGTTGAACTTATTACAAACACTTTGACAAAATTGTTTTGTCCTTGCATTATTCAGCCGAGTTACAGGGTCAAATTGTTTTGTAGTGCATCTGGTTGTGTGTATGGTGTGTGTCTGTGGGATGTGTGTTGTGCGTGTGTGTGTGTCACTCTCTTTTCCCTCCCCCCCTCCCTTGTGTGCTAGGCGGCTGTAATCACCGTCGTCGTCTTTGCCGACGTTGGTGTTCGTGGTGGAGCAGAATGTAGAATATCATCGGAAAAACATGCAGTTCTGGTTCCATGGCGGCGTGGTCCTTCCCTGTGGCTCCAGTAGTGAGTCCTTTCACTTCTGAGCTCTGTTTCCGCCAGGCTTTTGATATTGTTGATACCGCCCCGGAAAAGGTGGCGGTTTGCAGGATCTTAATATGGTGGGCGGAACATTGACTTCCGCCTGGCTGTGGGCGGCTACCACTGTGGTGCCTGTTGTTTCCGCCCTGGTGGTCGGTGAGGTACATTGGGTGTCTTTTGGAGATCTTTCTGCCATGGTCATAATTTGGCTGTAGTTACCGCCAGCCTGTTGGTGGTATTACCACCACTTTATTACCGACCGCCAGGGTCGTAATGAGGGCCATAGTGTTTATGGCATTGGCTATAGCTACAATATATATATTAAAACACCTTTCCTACTGTAAGGACATGCCTCATTGGACTGATGCTGCTGTTTTTTTTTTACTTTGAGAGTGCATTGAGGCCTGCGAACCAGACCTCACTGACAGTGCCCTGCCCTAAAACATGTATGTCTGATTGGCTTTACTTAATTAGTCTAAGCTAACGTACCTGTTACATGGTTCCTCGGGCCTGTAGGTTAGATGGTCATCCCAGTGTTTGCAGCACTGGTTGTGCCTCCCTGGGTATGACAAAGGTAAAACCGGTCTCCCAGTCTGGCACTGTAGACTTGAAGAGCAGTTACCAGCTGTTATCCCAGCTTTGTCATTTAAAGCTATGGCAAAGCACTAACCTCCCTCCTTAATATGTGCAAGCCACCACTATGGCAGGCTTAGCGAGCACATAGGCAGGGTGCAACATATTCTAGGGGAAGAGAATGTATTTTACCTTCTCTGACTGTAAAAATACAAAACTGTTGTTTCTACTGTAGAAGGACTTGGTCGCCTCATTTGCAAGTGCAGGGTTACA
This sequence comes from Pleurodeles waltl, assembly GCF_031143425.1. Lineage (NCBI taxonomy): Eukaryota > Metazoa > Chordata > Amphibia > Caudata > Salamandridae > Pleurodeles > Pleurodeles waltl. Next base: position 399,891,750 of record NC_090448.1, read on the forward strand.
CACTGACCTCTCAGCTGTGCTAACTCCTGAGTGGTGCAACCACAGTTGATACTCCAAGATATCAAACAACTTGTTATATTAAGCCCAACATGATACTCAAGTCTAAATTAATGTAATTTGTTACGGTGTACAACCTTTGCAAAGTTGTCACTTTGTTGGCCAAAGTCTCCTGTGCTCCTGCACAGGGTCTGTCCCTGAGGCAGCTTTCTGCCCACCTTGGCCAATGTGCAAATGACTCCCAGGAAACAACACACTATGGGCCAGATGTATCAAAGAATTTTGCTTTCGCAAACGGTGCGAACTGCAAAATTCAGCCGTTTGCGAATGCAAAATCACCTTTCTGAATGTAAGAAAGGCATTCGCAGTGCAATTTTAAGGAATCGCTAAAATAGCGATTCCTTAAAATTGCAACCCCATTTAGAGAATCGCAATTTGCGATTCTCTAAATGCGGCGTCGCAAATAAGAAATCCTTATTTGCGATTTCTTAAGCACATGTATGAAGCAATTCCTTAATGCGAATTGGGCATTAAGGAATCGCTATTACCACCAAGTTGAAATTAGTGGTAACCATATGCAAATTTAAAAAATGCATAAAAAATGCATTTTTAAAATTGACATGTAACGCTCACATGCCCTTTTGGCATGTGTGCACCTTACATGTCTTCCAAAATTACTTTGGGGTGCAGCAGAGGGGGCCTTAGGCCCCCAGCACCCTGGAGTTTGCATTTCACAAATTGCGAATTCCAGTTAGGAATTCACATTTTGGGAAATGCAAAAAATTCGCAAATATGGGCCGACAGGCCCACAGGTGCGAATAGGGGCTGTATCGCAATTTGTGATTCGGTAATAGCATTTGCGATGTTTAAGAAATCGCTATTACCGGATCACAAATATGATACATAGCATTTTGCGACTCAGAAATTGCGATTTCTTAAAAATCGCTATTTCCGAATTGCAAAAGGCTTTTTTGATACATCTGGCCCTAGAAGCCTGCATGGGAGGAAGGTGTTACCTACCTCTCTCAGCCACACAGGTGTTAGACCAAAAACCATGCTTCAAAGGAGAAACTGCCTTTGAAGGGCACAGAGCTAACACTTGTGAGAGGGGCTGCCTTATTGTGTAGGTAGACTGGCTAGCACTAGGGACTGGGAAAGGGATACCGGCCACACCTCTGGGTTGGCCTATGGAGCTTTGTACGCTAAGAGAGGGGTTCTGCCATATTGGAAGTGGGCAGTATGTAGCATTCTAGGATAGCCAGATGCCATGGTTTGCAAGAAGTGGTCATCAGGAGGGCAGGAACCTAATAACCCATTGGCGACCAACTGTATCCTACCGTGAGGGCTTTTTCTGAGCATAAAAAGGGCATCCCCTGCACCCGGACTCAGATCTTTATGGAGTGTAGTAGAGGACTCAAGAAGGACTGTCCCACTGCACCAAGGACCCGAGGAACAGAGGCTGCAACAGCGTGGACTGTGTCTGCTGACCTGGTGGCTAGCAAAAAGGAAGGGACTATGGGGGTCATTACAACATTGGCGGTAAAAGCTGCTTATCGCCGTGCAGAAGACCGCCAACACACCGCCGCGACCGCGGAAATCCGCCACGGTCATTATGGCCCATAGGCCGAAATCCGCCAAAATGTAAACACCCACACAAGTCCGCCACACCAAAGGTCAGTGATAAACTGTCGATAAGAATTCCTCCACCGTCACGCAAACAGGAATACGCCCACACTATCACGACCCACGAATCCACGCGGCGGTCTTTCAACCGCGGTATTCCACTGGCGGTACACACCGCCGTGCTCAAAATACACACACATTTACAAAACACTACCACATTGGACAACTCGAAATACACACACCTGATACACATACACACACCACTCCCACAAACCCAATACAATATAAAACACACACCCACATCACCCACAAACCCCTACAACAACAATTGCGACTGAAGGCCAGAGAGAGACACCACCATCTACAAACGAGCATTCACAGGCACTCAACACCATCACCCACATAACATCCACGCACCTCACACAACACACCACTAAATATTACCCCACGCATCACAACACACACCACCCCACACATCACCCACACCACCCCATGGCATTGCAAAGACACCCCAGGTTCTCTGAGGAGGAGCTCAGGGTCATGGTGGAGGAAATCATCCAAGTAGAGCCACAACTATTCGGATCACAGGTGCAGCACACCTCCAAAGCTAGGAAGATGGAGCTATGGCGAAGAATCGTGGACAGGGTCAACACAGTGGGACAGCACCCAAGAACTAGGGATGACATCAGGAAGAGGTGGAATGACCTACGGGGGAAGGTGCGTTCTGTGGTCTCAAGACACCACATTGCGGTACAGAGGACTGCCGGCGGACCCCCACCTCCTCCCCCACAACTAACAACATTGGAGTAGCAGGTCCTGGCTATTCTGCATCCTGAGGGCCTCGCAGGAGTAGCTGGAGGAATGGACTCTGGTAAGTCAAATCTTTCACTACTTCATCCCCCACCCTACCTGCATGCTATCACATACCCCCACCCTCGCCCTTACCCCCATCACTCCTACTCCTCACACATGTCCCAATATCACAAACCACCCATCCCAACACCAAGCCCTGCATGCAACACCAAAGCATGGACACCCATCACCAAAGCATGGCCACTGCACATACCCATACACCCCCCTAAACCATCATCACACAAGGTCCTACACAGGAATGCAAGCACTGGGGTACACGGTCACCCACCCATTGCACACCATGGCACACACAGATGCAATAATCATGCTTTTACACCCCTGCAGGACCCCTACCCAACATCACTGGACAGGAGGGTCCGGACATGTCCACTCCACCCACAGAGGAGGCCCACAGTGATGACAGTAGCTCTGTCCAACTGGATCTAGACGACCAGCCCGGCCCATCTGGGACCTCGGGACAGTCGGTTCCCCTCACACTGGCACAAGCCACTACAGGGCTTCCCCCCTCTGGAAACACCAGCACAGCACCCACCCAGCGGGCCCATACCTCTGTCCCCAGAACACGTCAATCAGCAGTGTGTCCACCACTACAGGGAACCCAGGCTAACCCACCACCCCATCAACAACAGGGACCTGGGTGCAGTGGCAGTGGGCACACGGTTCAGGGGACAGAGGCCCAGGAACACAGGGGAACTGGGAGGGCTGCTGTCCGACAGGGGGAGGACAGGCCCAGGGAACCCACTCTCCACGAGGCCCTCTCCAACATCATGGGAGCCTACCACCATTCCCAGGAGACGATGGCAACGGTACTGGCCAAGTTTCAGGAGACCCAGCGGCTGCAGGAGGAACAGTATTTGGGCTTCAGGGAGGAACTCAAATCCATCAATTCCACCCTGGGCACCATTGTAGGGGTGCTGAAGGAACTCGTCAACACCAGGAGGGACACTGTGGCACAACAAGGGGCCCCTGACACTAGCCTGGACGATGAACTGCCCACCACCTCCACCGGCGCTAGTGGACAGGAGGCACCGCCACAGGACCACCACACCAGCACCCCACCCCACCCCCTGCAGAGGGAGAACCACCCCGCAAACGGTCCCTGAGATCCAGGTCAAAGACAGAGAACAATGCCAAGACCCCCGCCAAGAAATGAGACCACCCTGATTGTCATCCATTTGTCCCACCTTGTCACCCTGTCCATCCTTAAACTGCCCCAGCTCCACTTCCTATGCCCCTTTGGACAATGCACCAGTGAGACTAATAGACTGGACTCTGCCATGGACATTCCTCCACCATCAGCCCTCACCATTTTCCAACCCCCTCCAATATTGAGCACTTAAATAAACTCCCTTAAAGCACAAAACAATCTGGAGTCTGTCTGTGATTTCGAAATAGTGTATTAGCAATTACAGTGCCGAAATGCTCTTTCAAATGTAACGTCAACATACCCATGTCATACAGCTATAGTCCATGAGGAAACCAAGCAGATGTCACACAGTGGGACCCACATCTGTGAAATCGTAAGGGAAAATGACAACTCAGAGACCATATACTGGGTGAAAAAGACAGACAGTAGAGAGGTATTAGATTTAAATTAGATGTAGCAGGCAGTGTTGTCTTCTTACCTGTGTCTCATTGGAAGTATTGCAGGATCCTGTTCCTGTTGTCGATGTACTCTTCTTCTGCTTCCTCGTCTTCACTGTCCACAGGCTCCACAGCTGCCACAACACCTCTATCTGGACCATCCTCCTGCAGAAAAGGCACCTGTCGTCGCAAAGCCAAGTTGTGAAGCATACAGCAGGCCACGATGATCTGGCATACCTTCTTTGGTGAGTAGAATAAGTAACCACCTGTCATATGGCGGCACCGGAACCTGGCCTTCAGGAGGCTGAAGGTCTGCCCTATAATCCTCCTATTTCGCCCATGGGCCTCATTGTAGCGTTCCTCTGCCCTTGTCCTGGGATTCCTCACTGCGGTCAGTAGCCATGACAGGTTGGGGTAACCAGAGTCACCTGCAAATGGTGAGGGACAACTGTTAGACACACACTAACTCTTAGGGACATCCCCAGACCCAGACACCTAGTCACACTGTATTGGGTCCATGTCCTCACCTAATAGCCACACACGGTGCCTCTGTAGTTGCCCCATCACATAAGGGATGCTGCTATTCCGCAGGATGTAAGCGTCATGCACTGAGCCAGGGAATTTTGCATTAACATGGGAGATGTACTGGGCTGCCAAACACACCATCTGCACATTCATGGAATGGTAACTCTTCCGGTTTCTGTACACCTGTTCACTCCTGTGGGGTGGTACCAAGGCCACATGTGTCCCATCAGTGGCACCTATGATGTTGGGGATATGTCCCAGGGCATAGAAGTCACCTTTCACTGTAGGCAAATCCTGCACCTGAGGGAAAACGATGTAGCTGCACATGTGTTTCAGCACGGCAGACAACACTCTGGGCAACATGTTGGAAAACATAGGATGGGACATCTCTGATGGTATGGCCATTGTTGTTTGAAAAGACCCACTTGCTAGGAAATGGAGTACTGACAGCACCTGCACTTGAGGGGGGATTCGTGTGGGATGGCGGATAGCTGACATTGGGTCTGGCTCCAACTGGGCACACAGTTCCTGGATTGTGGCACAATCAAGCCTGTAGGTGATGATCACATGTCTTTCCTCCATTGTCGACAGGTCCACCAGCAGTCTGTACACCGGAGGATGCCGCCATCTCCTCACTTGCCCCAGCGGACGGTGCCTATGGAGGAGAACAGCGAGCACAGAGTCAACCAACTCTGAGGTACGTAAACACAGCTTACTCTGAAAATATTCATAAATCAAAATTTGCCTGGATGAGTGTTTAGGCAAGGCCTAGGTATGTGTGACACAGTAAAAAATAATGCCATGTGGGCCCCTGAAATGGCGGCTGCCTGACCTGTAATGTGGGAGAAGGGGATATGAGGTAACTGCGCTGGCGTTGTACACCGTCGCGGTAGGCGGTCGAAGACCGTGGCGCAATTCTGCATTGGTTAACATTGGACCCTATGGGTCCCAGGAGCCAATGACGATGTATGCCAGCGGTGACGGTACGCACCACCTCGGACGTGACCGCCATTTTCTCTCTGTTCAATCACTTGATACCTGATCATCGACAGGAGAGGACCTACACTGCAAGTGCTGCTGTGACCTCAGTCTGGAAGAGACAATGGCTCGTGTGTCTGGGGAAAGGGCCCCTGCCTTCAGCAAGGAGGAGTTGGAGAAACTCGTGGATGGGGTCCTCCCCCAGTACACGCTACTCTACAGTCCTCCAGACAAACAGGTAAGTACACTGTGAGCATGCTGTATGGGCAATGCTTGTGTGGAGTGGGGTGAATGAAAGATAGGGGGTGGTGAGAATGAGGCGTGCATGAAACAACGGTGAGTGCATGTGCGTCATGGCAAGGGTAGGGATGCGGGCCAATGACTGTGACGGTGCAGTTGGTAATGACTTCTCTTTTTCCCCTGTACAATTCCTGTAGGTCAGCGCCCACCAGAAGAAGGACATCTGGTGTGCCATCGCCAAGAAAGTCCGGATTCTGGGGTCTACCACAGACTGAGCCCCCACTGCCGGAAAAGATGGGAGGACATTCGCCACTGGAGCAAGAAGATGGTGGAGGCCCAGCTGGGGATGGCCTTCCAACGTGGGAGGGGTGCCCGTCGCACCATGACCCCCTGATGTTCAGGATCCTGGCGGTGGCGTACCCGGAGTTGGATGGGCGCTTGAGGGCATCACAGCAGCAACAAAGGGGTGACATCCATGTGTTCAGAAATCACCCATAGCCTTGTAAGCCATGTCCCAGGGATTGAATAGTGGACCCCAAGTGCACGGCGTAGTGCAGGGGGCTTCTGTGTCTGTCGTGTCCGCCAACGGTAGCGGTATTGCTTGCACTGAACATGTCTTTCTTCTGTCTCCCCCCCCTTTTTGTGGTCTCCCTGTTCTTGTGTGCATTAGCATTATTAGGCGGAGGAGCAGTGGCACTGGAGCAGGAGGGAGCTGCATCCCACATGGCCCTGGGGGGCGACACTACAGAGTCTGAATACACCAGTGGGACGGAGGGCGAGGGGAGCTCCACGGCGGGGACAGGAGCTGACACCAGCGATACGGACTCCTCCTCTGATGGGAGCTCCCTTGCGGTGGCGGCCCCATCTGTGCCCCGCATCTACAGTACAGGTACAGCCGCCACCCCCCCTACCAGCACCGCCCTCCCAGCAGCCCCTCAGCGTTTGCCCTGGGCCCGCTCACCCAGGAGGGGGGGCATCACCTTCGCCCCAGGCACCTCAGCCCCTGCCCCAGTCACCCCTGCTGCCCTCATTGAGGAGGCCATTGACCTCCTCAGGTCCCTCACTGTTGGGCAGTCTACCATTTTGAATGCCATCAGGGGCAGTTGCAACAAACCAATGCATACCTGGAGGGCATTCACTCTGGTCAGGCAGCCCTTCACCGAGCTTTTCAGACTCTGGCCTCAGCACTGATGGCAGCCATTGTCCCTGTCTCTAGCCTCCCACCTCCAACTTCCTCCACCCAGACCCACACCCCTGTACCTCAGACTATCCCAAGCACACCATCAGACCAGCATGCACACACCTCAACACACAAGGGAAGCTCTGGCAAACATAAGAACCACACATCCCACAGGCATTCACACAAGCATCACAAACATGCACACATAACATCCACAGCCTCCACTGTGTCCCCCTCCTCCTCGTCTCCCTCCTCCCTCCCAGTCTCGTCTCCACTCACACCTGCATGCACTACATCCTCAGCCACTACGTCCATCACCAGCACACACACCACCACACCCCGCTCACGTGCAGTCACCACCCCCACTACCATTCATACATCCCCTGTGTCCTCTCCCAGTGTGTCTGTGAGGCCACCTCCCAAGGCAAACAAACGCAGCCACACACCCACCCAACAGCCATCCACCTCACGACAGCCTCCAGCCCATGCACCTTCACCCAAAGTCAGCAAACGTACACTTCCTACAACCACAACCTCTTCCTCCACTCCCAAACCCCCTCCAGCTACCCGTCCCAGTGTTCCTAAGAAACTTTTCCTGTCCAACCTTGACCTCTTTCCCTCACCTCCCCCACCCCTTCAGTCTCCTAGGGCCCGACTCTCGAGGTCCCAAACTATCACCTCAGCCACAACATCGGCGGGACCAGTGGTGCCAGTAGTCACCAGTTTATGGAGTGCACCAGGCAGCAGGGCAGCCAGTGTGGCAAGGAGCCACAGCACAGACAGTCCCCCACCTGTCAAGCATAAAAAGTTGGACAGTGCCCGGCGGGAGAGGGGAAAGAAATCAGCCACCAAAGCCGCTACCAGGGGTACAGTTGGGAGTGTGGAGACAGCTGCGACACCATCCAAGGTTGGGAAGGGGCACAGTAAAACCGGCAAGTCTGGGAAGATCAGCACGGCGGACAAGACCGCCAGCAGCCCCGCTGCCCAGGAGACGTCCGCCAGCAGCCCTGCTGCCAAAGACAGGACCACCAGCAGCAGCCCTGCTGCCCAGGAGACGACCACCAGCAGCCCCGCTGCCAAAGACAGGACCGCCAGCAGCAGCCCCGCTGCCCAGGACGCTGCCGCCAGCAGCACCGCAGGCCAGGACAAGACCGCCAGCAGCTGAACCGCTGCCCAAGACAGGACCACCAGCAGCTAAACCGCTGCCCAGGACACTGCCACCAGCTGGACTGCTGCCCGGGACACCGCCGCCAGCAGCACTGCAGGCCAGTGAGCGCCAATGATTCCGACACTACTGAGTCCGCCACGGGCAGGATAAAGCACTCTGGGCACCATGCCCCCTCCAGAACCAGTGGAGAAAGGCATCCACTACCTCAGTCCTTGGCAGGATGAAGCACTCTAGGCACAAAGCCCCCTCCAGAACCAGTGGAGAAAGGCATCCACTACCTCAGTCCTTGGTAGGATGAAGCACTCTGGGCACCATGCCCCCTCCAGAACCAGTGGAGAAAGTCATCCACTACCTCAGTCCTTGGCAGGATGTAGCATTCTGGGCACCATGCCCCTTCCAGGACCAGTGGAGAAAGGCATCCACTACCTCAGTCCTTGGCAGGATGAAGCACTCTGGGCACCATGCCCCCTCTAGAACCAGTGGAGAAAGGCATCCACTACCTCAGTCCTTGGCAGGATGAAGCACTCTGGGCACAAAGCCCCCTCCAGAACCAGTGGAGAAAGGCATCCACTTGAGAGACTGTGGCTTTGCACTCCCCAGGATGCAGCAGTGGGCAAACCACCCACTGTAGAGACTTGAGAGACTGTGGTTTGCACTCCCCAGGATACAGCAGTGGGCAAACCACCCACTGTAGAGACTTGTGAGACTGTGGCTTTGCACTCCCCAGGATTGAACAGTGGGCAAACCACCCACTGTAGAGACTTGTGAGACTGTGGCTTTGCACTCCCCAGGATTGAACAGTGGGCAAACCACCAACTGTAGAGACTTGTGAGACTGTGGCTTTGCACTCCCCAGGATTGAACTGTGGGCATGGAGCCCCCTCGTGGATCTGGCGTCGTGCACTCAACCGGCTGAGGTGCCCCCCCCTTCCCTTCTCCCTGAGGTGCCTGTTTTATTTCTAACTGATGCCCCTGCAGTGTTCTCTCTGTTTGGAGTCTGGTATTGAGTGTGGGCCTCACCCATGCCTTTTGGGCCCAGTGATCCACGCACGGACTATGATGGTGGAATCCCTTGGACTTGTGTTCTTGGTGTATATAATTGTATATGGTATAAATGTATATATTTGTAAATATTTTTGATGTATGTAATTGAATATACCACAGTTATTTGACTCATTTCCTTTTGTCCTTGCATTCTTCCAGGGGAGGTTGGGGGGTGTAACTGTTATGTATCAATATGTATTAGCATGTGTGTTGTAGTGGGTGAGGGTGGGGGTGTTGTGTGTTGCGTGTGTGTGTCACTGTTTTTTCCCTCCCCCCTCCCCTGTGTCGTAGGTGCAGTACTCACCGTGGTCTTCGCCGCCGGCGTCCGTGCTCCTGGTAGAGGAGCAGGAAGATAAAGGCTGGCAGAATCTGGAGCTTGGGTTCCATGGCGTCCTGATTCCTCGTGGGGTGTGTAGAGGTGAGCGTTTTCCCTTCGAAGTCCTGTTTCCGCCGTGTTTTTGTTTGTGGTGAATCCGCCCCGGAAAAGGTGGCAGATTGGTGGGTTGTAATAGTGTGGGCGGTACATTGTCCTCCGCCTGTCTGTTGGCGGTAATCGCCGCGGTGTTTGTTTGTACCGCCGTGGCGGTCGGAGTGTTAAAGTGGCTGTCTATGTGGCGGTTTCCGCCACGGTCTTGATTCCATTTTTTTTTCCGCCGGCCTGTTGGCGGTATTACCACCGCTTTCACACCGACCGCCAGGGTTGTAATGACCACCTATGTGTGCTGTGTCCTGCTCGTGGAGAAGCTGTTTTCTTAGCCCAGCCAAAGCAAGAGACTCTAAAGGTCAGTTGGCTGACCTCCTGCTTGCAGCACAGGACCACAACAGTTGAAGAAGCCTGCTGGGGTGAGTTGGGAGTCCAGATCTTCACATCACTGCTCCTAGGTTCCCTGCAGCACCCAGGACTAGGAACCAACACTCAAAGATGCACCTGAGTCTGCAGGACCCGGGAGAGCCCAGCTTGGTCACCAAGTAGGCGAGTTACCACTCCAGGAAGGATCTGCTATTGACGACAACTGGTAGCCCAGTGTGGACTGGACTACTACCACTCCTGAGAGAACTGAGAGGGACATCGACCCCTGTGGCCTGGATGGCCTCACCAAACCTGTGAACTGATGAACAGGTGCAGGAAGACCCCCGCCAAATGCATAACATCCACAGCATCCTTGAGCATCTTTAGCATCCCGTATCCAGTGCATGAGGACCACTTACATAGGAGTTTATAGCAAGGGGATGAAAGTGACTGGAATTCTCTGAAGACTGTTTCTTCCTTCAAGTTAACTGTTTCTGTGAATGTTGCTGGTCCCCCTGACTGGCCCCCTACAGGAGGTGGTCACCTAAAGTAACTCAAAGTAACCACATTGATACTTAACCAAGTTTTTCTTGATCATATTTCTAAGTGCCAAATTTGTTGCATTTGCCAATGCTTCAGGGTTAAGTAAAGAGTGTATATTTATTTTACCTTGTAAATGCTATATCTCTGGAACCCTCCAGTCGCTCTTTTTGCTGTCAAAAATACACACAAATAAAGTCTATTTTTATAAATTGGTGTTTGATTTTTTGAGCGTCTCTTCCATTTCTCCTGGAATTGTTTTGGTGCTGTTTAAATGCTTGACATTTGTTCCTTAATGCAAGCCTAACTGCCCAGAACCACAGCTACCCAGAGTTGAGCGAAGGCTTTGACAAACGAAATCTACTCGTCCCAAAAAGAAGTAGTAAGTGTATTAACAGTGAGGCCACACAACCAAACACACCATATAATAAAACCCATTTCCTTTCAGCTACTATCTCTTTTTTTATTTCAGTCCAACCACATTTTAGCACTTCGCATATTCAGAATGTTTCTTGCACATGCATTTTTAACTATGTTAAATGTAATCTGAATGCATCTTTCTGTATAAACAGTCCAATAAGTGGGGGAATAAGAGATCTTTTGAGCCTGTTACAAAAAGGTTTCCTCTAAACCGGTAGTGTCCAGGTAGCTGCCCTCCTTCCACCTGGACATAAACGTTGGTATTAGACACATAGTTTGACATATTAAGTTTGAAAATAATTTACCTTGCAACTTAGTTTTCAAAACATTTAGGTGGACATTATGACATTGGCGGTGAGTGATAAAGTGGCGGAAATACCACCAATAGGCTGGCAGTAATTACCGCCAAATTATGACCATGGCGGTGAGAACCCCCATAGACAGCCAATATACCACACCATCTGCCAGGGCGTTAACACCACTCACCACGGCATTAGCCAACAACAGCCAGGCGGAAGACAAGGTACCACCCACCATATCATGACCTTGCAATCTGCCACAATTTCCGGGGCAGAACCAACGCCATCAAAAGCTTGGCGGAAACACTGCACAGAAGTGCAAAGACTCACCATCAGAGACACAGAGAAGAACACCACCACCATGGAACCAGAACTGCAAGTCTTTCCGATGCTTTTCTACGCCATGCTCAACCTGGAACACCAACGCCGACGAAGATGACGACGGTGAGTACAGCCGCCTAGCACACGAGGGAGGGGGGAAAAGGAGAGTGACACACACACGCACAACACACATGAGACACACACACACCATACACAAAACCAGCTGCAGATGTAAACCAATGGCACATAACACACAGCATAATAAAACAAGGATTCGATTTCGGAAGTACAGAATATGTATTAGCAAGACAAAAGCCACCACATGAACCCGATATATACAATTGTCCACAAAGGGCCAATGCCAAGTCCAAAGTACTAAGGGCTCACATGGCCACAGGGCACAGTCCAAGGCCCAACTCGTTTCCTAACCACATCCTCACAGAACTGTGCAGGGGCATCATTATTGAAGTGGCCAGGCACCTAAGGGGGAAGGGGGGTGGGAGGCACCTCAGCCGAAATCGGGAACGTGCCCACTGTTCTGGATTGGGCTCCATGCCCATTTTCTTTTGCTGCGGAGTGCAAGGTCACAGTCTCTAAGGTGGGGAACTCGCCCACTGCTTCTGGAGGGGGCTCCATGCCCATTTTCCTTTGCTGGGAAGTGCAAAGTCACAGTCTGTCAGGTGGGGAACTCGCCCACTGGTTCTGGAGGGGGCTCCATGCCCATTTTCCTTTGCTGCGGAGTGCAAGGTCATAGTTTCTCAGATGGGAAACTCGCCCACTGGTTCTGGAGGGGTCTCCATGCCCATTTTCCTTTGCTGCGGAGTGCAAGGTCACAGTCTTTCAGGTGGGAAACTCACCCACTGCTTCTGGAGGGGGCTCCTTGCACAGCAGTCCCTGGAGGGTGGCTTACATGTCAGCTGCTGGAGGAGAGGGCTGCACCGTCTCACTGGAGGTGAGGGCTCCGTGGTCACTGGTGGTGGTGGTGATAATACCCTGCCAGTCTCTGCTGGAGATGAGGGCTGCTGTGCCTCAGCTGTGGAAGGTGCCTCCTGTGCAGCCTCTGCAGGAGGTGAAGGCTGCTGTGTCTCAGCTGTGGAAGGAGCCTCCTTGGCAGCCTCTGCTGGAGGTGAGGGCTTCTGTGTCTCAGCTGTGGAAGGCAAGGGCTGCTGTGTGGCAGCTTGAGGTGATGGCTTCTTCACTTTCATGGCAGGAGGTAAGGGTGTCTTCCCTGTCCTGGCTGTTGGAGTGGGATCCTTCCCCTTCCTGGCTGTTGGTGTGGGATCCTTACCCTTCATGACTGGTGGAGTGGGAACCTTCCCCTTTCTGGCTGTTGGTTTGGGATCCTTCCCCTTCCTGGCTGGTGGAGTAGGATCCTTCCCCTTCCTGGGCTGGTGGAGTGGGATCGTTCCCCTTCCTGGCTGGTGGAGTGGTATCCTTACCGTTTCTGGCTGTTGGACCTTCACTGTCTTGCCTCCACGACTAGGAGGTGCCTCCACTGTCCCCGTGGACTGTTTGGCTGAGGTTCTGGGCTAAGTTGTTGGGACCCTGTTCTTACGGGCAGGACGGGGGGAAAGAGAGGGAGGGAAGATGTCAAGTTGGGCAAGGAAAAACTTCTTACTGACGGTGGGATGAGGGAGGAGGAATGGGAGTGGAAGTTGAGGGAGTGGTTGTTGGAGGAGTACATCTGCTGAACTTGAGTGCAGATGCATGGGCAGTGGGCTGATGTGAGGTGGATGGCTGTTGGGTGTCTGAGTGCCTGCGTTTGTGTCCTTTAGGAAGGGGGGGGGACAGACAGGGTGGGTGAAACAGGGGTGCCTTTGTGGGGACATGGGTGTTGTGTAGTGTGTGGGTGTTGGGTACTGTGGTTGGGTGTGCTTAGTGGTGTGCGTGAGGGATGTATGGGTGTATGTGGTGTGTGTGTCTAGTTGTCACAGTGGTCTTGATGTCAGTATGGTGGCAATAATTTGTGTTCGTAAAGGGTTGTGGGTAATGTGAGTGTGTGTTTTATAGTGCTCTGGGTGGGTGGGTGTGGTGTGTGTATGAGTGTCAGGTGTGTGTTTTTGGTACTGGCCAATGTTGTGCAGTTTAGTATTTGGGTGTCCATTCTAAGCGTGCCGGTGTGTACTGCCAATGGTTTACCGCCGTTGAATGTCCGCTGTGGTGATTTGTGGGTTATGATGTAGTGGTTGTTGTTTTGTTGGCGTAACGTTATGGGTGTTGATACCGACACTTTAGCACTGACCTTTGGACTGGCAGATTTGTGTATGTGGCAGTATTCTGTTGGATTGGTGTGTGTTTCATAATATGGAAAACTGATATTTGTCACCGCAGCGGTATGTTGGCGGCAGTCACTGTGGCGGTTAGTGGGATTTACCGCCAATGTCATAATGAGGGCCATAGTCCCTGGGCCTTGAAACCACTGTTTGCCCTGATTAAGGCCAGTTTTATACTGTCTATTAGAACTGCCTTGAGTGCCCCAACTGTAATGATATCTGGATCCCTAATGTTGATTTTTGTTGTCATGGACAAAGACAGATTATGTTGTGCGCTACATGACATAGGCTTGTCTCACAGATTGTGGTCTATTTGGACCGGTAGGGGTGCCCAAAGCATTATTTTGATAGTGGTGTAAGTCTACTGCCTTAACCATGAGTTGAGCAGCACAAGCGCTGTGGGGGAAGCATACCATGCAGTCATCAGTAGGAGTGAACAGGTCCTCTTTACCTGTGTCACTGGAGTGAGGCATGCAAGCACACTCATTTAAAATTCCTCTGGTGTGTGCTTAACTCACCTTTTCCTACATTGGTTTAGTGTGTAGTGCTGCGCAGTGCGTGTGTATTACACATGCTCAGTGTATGTTTCCCTGTAAATGGTACAATACAGCGATAATGCAAGCTGTACAGTGCATGTATATTAAATGCATGTGTTTGGTGTGGGAAGCGGCCTTAACCACGACTCCCTAACAACGAAGTTGTGGACAACGAAAGCAGAACAACGCTATTGTTAACCATGACTTCCTTGTTTGGTAACTTAACCACGCATGTGCTGAACCACGCACATGCGTGGTTAAGGCACAGAAAAAGGGAGTCGGCTGAGGATGACGACGTGATCAGGTAAGTGGGGTTGTTTTAGGGGTGGGGGGGTCAGGGTATTTTTAGTTTTAGGGCGTGGGGGGTCGGGTGGTTTAGGGTTAGGAGCGGGGGAGGGGAGGTCGGGGTATTTTTAGTTTTAGGGGCGGTTTAGGTTTATGGGTGGGGAGGGGGTCAGCGTATTTTTAGTTTTTGGGGTGGGGGTCGGGGTGGTTTAGGTTTTAGGGGCAGGGTGGGGGGTTGGGGCGGTTTTAGGGGTGGGGTGGGGCGTTGGGGTGGTTTTAGGGGTGGGGTCGCTGTAATTTTAGGGGCAGGGTTTGGGGTGGTTTTACGTTTTAGGGACAGGGGTGGGGGTTCGGGGTAATTTTAGGGGCGGGGTGGGGGGTTGGGGTGGTTTTAGGGGTGGGGGGCTGGGGTGGTTTTAGGGGCGGGTGGGGGGTTGGGGTGGGAGGTTGGGGTAGTTTAGGTTTTATGGATGGGGTGTGGGGTTGGGGTTGTTTTAGGTTTTAGGGGCCGGGGCAGGGGGCTTGGGGTGGTTTTAGGTTTTAGGGGCGGGGTTGAGGTCGTGGTAATTTTAGGAGCGGGGTTAGGGTAGTTTTAGGGGCAGGGGTTGGGGTGGTTTTAGTTTTAGGGGTGGGGGTGAGGGGGTCGTTGTCATTTTTAGGGGGGCCGGGGGGACACATGCTGGAACCATCCATGCCATTCACTTATGCCTTTACCAGGAATGCCTTTACAAAGAAAAATCGTTGTTAAGGCATTCGTGGTAAAGGCATTAGTGGTAGCACCGCAGTCGTTGTTCCGTCCCCGTTGTTTAGGCATGCGTTGTTCCAGCATGCATTGTTCGACATACATTCGTTTGGTGTATGTGTGCCTGTGAATGGTACATTACAACAAGGATGTAGTACTGTGCATTGCATGTAGGCTATGTTTGTGTGCTGAGTGTATGTGTGCCTGTGAAGGACCCAATAGACAGAGGACTCTGGGTTCCATTTTGGGAAACCCAGAGTTGAATGGAGGAACATGAGGGGAGGAGGTTGAGGAATCCCTGAAGACGTGTGTATTGCTGCATTCCTGTAAGCTGGGTGGGACACACTGGAGGAAGCGAGAGGCAAGTTTTTCAGTACACTTCAAACGGTGCTCTTTGATTCAGAGAGTGAGATCGGACCATGGCCTGTGTGCAGGACCAAGTGGGCAAATCATATGACAGGAAGGGCAGCTATGGAAAATTGCTGCTGTGCCAATCAGGCCATAGCCCGCAAAGGAGTAGTGACCCTGTATGCTGGGGAGGGGGGCACCTGAACTAGACAAAAAGCTTGGTCTGGTCAAGACCATTTAGGAGGAAGGAGGCTGCTGTGGTGGCTCGACTGGGCCCAATCCTTGACTGAAGACCTGCACCAGGAGCCTTGCACTCCCTTCCATTGAGGAGTAACTCAAGAAACTTATCAGCACCTGATGAGCTTTGAGAACCCCCTGGCTGCTGGAGGACTGCAAGTGAGGAACCCAAGGACAACTGACTGAAACTCTCCTGGGCCATGTGTGTGAAAGGCTTAAACCGGAGGCAGCTGCTGCAGCTTCAGAGCCTGCAAAGGGGGCACCCTCAGAGATTTTGGTCACTTGAATCCTGCTGGTGTGGGTAAGAATGATGGATGGGCCAGATAGGCTCAGGGTATCTAACTTGTCAGATAGGCCTTTAGAGCAGGATAACTTTTGATGTTAATAACGAGTTGAAGTGAGACTCCTTAGACTCCAGCTACTAGTGGTCTGAATGTTGCCTATAGTGACTGGGAAATAACCACTATCTCTAGAGAGGGGGAGTGTGATGAAGGCCTGTATATACAACATAAGAGTCAAAACCTCAGGGGACTGTGTGTATTATTTGTAAATGTCATTTTTTACTTTGTGTTTGTATATAAATGCTCATTTTTTCATAAAAGCAAGTGGTTGACTGGACAATCATTTATTGATGCTGCTGAGCATATTTTGAGTTGTTTGTCTGTGTTCACCCCCCAGTGTCTACGTCCCTCTCACTCCTCACGAAAATTATTGGACTGCTCGACCCTTGCTACCACTGAGAGTCAAGTGCAAGGGGTGCTTGGCCCAGTTGCTAAGGAACTAGTAGGTCTGGATGAAATGCATCCTTGTTGGGGGCCGCATTACAATTTAAAATGAAAAGGAACTTAGGAAGGCTACGATTTGGTCTTTTTGATGTGGTTGAGAGCTGACAGCAGAGGAGATATGCACCTCATTTACAGAAAGCTACAGTTTCTGCTAATATTGGAAGGAATCACTTGCTCATGTCACCTGATGTTGTCAGGAGTTATCCTTTGAGTGGTCAAAACTCCTAATTCCTTCTTATAAGACGTCTGAACTTGAGATTGACAACATTGACCATAAATATATGTTTTAGTCTAACAGATATGCAATTGGCAAGCGGTTTCATAAAATTCCTTAATGTGGTATTTGATAAACTAGAGAAAATGCACAAGAGTAACTTGGCAGGAGATGAAGTTATGAATTAAGTTGATCAACGGCTCTGGAAAAGATGTGCATTTAGTCACTTTATCTGCATGAAACTAAGAAGAGAATAACATTTTGTACAAAATCACTGTCTGTACATAGATATATTGCTATTGTTTTTCTTCTATTTTTTATTCATTGCGGAATTGAAATGGTTTTCTGTACGTATATAATAAATATTTGAATTGAATTGACTTGGCAGTAGCACCCAAAATGGCCATAGTTGGAGTTAGAATAATAAATCTTCCCTGGAAAAGTAATAGAAAGGCAAGGTATCATAAAGAGTTGAAGTTATGGGTAGGCGTGCATCTGTAAAAAAACAAAAAAGTATTAAAAACCTTTTACAAACTTGTGATAGTATTGTTTTGAACTGTTAATCAAAAAAGTATTGCGTTCTCTTTAAAAAGGTTTCGGTTTGGAATTAAATATGAGCTGTTTCCTGTATAATTGTTTTTGAAAAAAGTGTTTTTTTTTTCAAACATGTTTGAACTCAAGGTTTCTAACGATTTGTTTCAAACTAAAAGTATTGTGATCTAAATGGTTTGAATTTGTCTCACATTCATGGATTGCAACCTTTGACAAACCACTGCTTCCTTAGTAATAGTGGCTTTTCTGTGACAGAATATGTGGTAATTTTTTACAGCATAAAACCACATACATGTGTTCCTCACACAATAGCAGTGTAAATAGAGAACTATTACTACATCACAATGCCATCTACAGGAGACCAAGTGGCAGGGGTATTTCCAGACGTGGGTCCCTTGCTCACTGCGCCACTGGATTCAAGCTAGCCTGGCTGATGAAGGGTGATACCCTGAAACTGGTCCCAGGATGCTTGTTTCCTGTCCAGGGAGGACCTGGCTTAGCAGTTCGGGCTGGACTGTTCCTATGGGGAACAGGATCAAGACTGATTTGCATATGGCTGGGTCCAAACTGGGGTGACGTGGCGAGCAAAATAACAATGGATTAAACCCAGATCTGTGACTGGGGTTGAGTGTTTGAAAAGTTTCAACACTCCGTCCATCATTTTATTTTGTTTTGTGATGTTGCAATTCTATGCCATGCCACTCCATTCCACGAGTCTCCACTCCATGACATGCCACTCCATTCTACATCCCTTCACTGTAAGACACTCTGCGACACCCCACTCAATTCCTCACCACTCCAATCTTTGCCACACACTTCACTTCACAACACAACTCACCACTCCACACTACTTACCCTGTTTCATTCTCCCTCACTCCATTCTGCCCCACTCAACTCCAGACTATCCCATTCCACCCCCTCCATTCCAATCTACCTCACTCCATTCCACCCAATCTACCCCACTCCACCCCATTCCACTCCAATCTACCCCACACCAGTGTACCCATTCCACCCCAATCTAACTCAGTCTACCCCACTCTAACCCAATCTTACGCACTTCAATTCATTCCATTACTCTACCCTACTACAACCCTTTCTACCTCAGTTCACCCCACTATGATCCAATCTACCCCATTCCACTACAAACTACCTCACTCCAATCTAGTCCACTCCACCCCATTCCACTCCAATGTACCCCACTCCACTCTATGCCAGACTACTCCAGTCCAGTCTACTCTACTCCACTAAGTCTAACGCAGTCAACCCCACCCCACCCCTTTCTAACTCACTCCACCCCAGTCTACTGCACTCCACTTAGATCTACCCCACTCTGCTCCTATCTACCCCAGTCTACTCCACTCAACTCCACCCCATTCCATTCTACCCCAATCCACCCCACTCCAATGTATCCCAACCCACTCCACTCCATTCAACCTGAATCCACTACAACTTACTCCACTCCACCCCAGTCCGATTCACCCATTCCATTTCAGTTTACCCCACTGCACTCCAAACTCCACTTCAATCAAACTCCTCTCCACTCTATTCAACCCCACTCCACTCCAATCTACCCCACTCCAACCTACCTCACTTTACTCCACTATCCCATACTCCACTCAAAACCACCATATGCCACTAAAGTCTGACACACTCCATTCCAATCTAACCCACTCCACTTCACCCTAATCTACTCTAATCCAATTTGCCTCTTCTCAATCTACCCCATCCCAATCTACTCATATCTACTCCACTCCTCTCCAATCTACCCCACTTCACCCCACTCCACCCCACCCTACTGCAATATTTCCCAACCCACTTTACTCCAAGCCACCCCATACAGACCAATCTGTCCCACTCCACTCCAAACTAACCCGCTCCAAACTATCTCACTCCAATCATCCTTCTTCAATCTACCCCAAACTACCTAACTCCAATCTACCTCATCCAATCAGCTCCACTCCAGTCTATCTCACTCCAATCCACTCCACACCATCCCAGTCTACCCCACACCACTGTATCCAACTCAGCTCCAACCTACTCCACCCCAAAGTTTCCCTCTCCAATCTACCCCACTCCACTCCAATCTGCCCCACTTCAATCTACCCTACCATAATCTAGCCAATCTAGTCCAATTTCATTCAATTCCACTCTAATCTACCCCCAGTCTACACCACTCCACCCTAATCTACCTAGCTCTCCCCCAAACTACTACTCTCTACCCCAATATACCACACTGTACTGCAGTATATCTCACTACACTCCAATCTACTCCTCTCCACTCTACCCTACTCCAATCTACCCCACTAAAATATACCCCGATATATCTTGGTCCACTCCACCCTAATCCAATCTACCCCACTCAACCCTACTCCACCCCATCCCAATCTACCCCATACCATCCCCATCTACCCCACACCACTCCAATCTACCACACTCCCTCAATCTATCCCACTCCACTCTACACAAATCTACCCCACTCCACTTCACTCCAATCTACCACAGTCTACTTCATCCTAACTCACTCCACCCTACCTAAATCTACCCCACCCCACTCCACCCAATCTACCCTACTCCAATCTACTCCAGTACAGTTTACTCTACTCCAATCTACTCTAACCCATTCTACCCCACTCCAATCTGCCTCACTCCACTCCAGGGTACCCCACTCCACTCCAATCTACTCCACTTCAGACTACCCCACCCCAGTCATCCCTCTTCAGTCTACCCCACTCCATTCCAATGCACCCTTCTCTATTCCACCCAGTCTACCTCACTCCACCCTAGTCAACCCCACTACACTATACTCTTCTCTGATCTACCTCACTCCACTCCAATCTCAACTCCAATCCAATCTATCCAACTGCATTCCAATCCACCCATTCTACCCCACTACACTCTACCTCACTCCAGTCTACCCCAATCCACCAAACTCCAGTTTACCCCAATCCACTCCACTCTACCTGAATCCACCCCAACTTACTCCACTCCACCCAAGTCCTATTCACCCATTCCATTTCAATTTAACCCACTCTACTCCAAACTCCACTGCAATCAAACTCCTCTCTACTCTATTAAACCCCACTCCACTCCAATCTACCCCACTTTACTCCACTCTCCCATACTCCACTTAAATCCACCATACTGCACTAAAGTCTGCCACACTCCATTCCAATCTAACCCACTCTACCCTACTCCAAACAACCCCTCCACTTCACCCTAATCTACTCTAATCCAATTTGCCTCTTCTCAATCTACCACACCCTAATCTACTCCTACCTACTCCACTCCTCTCCAATCTACCCCACTCCACCCTACCCAATTGCAATCTATCCCAACCCACTTTACTCCAAACCACCCCCTTCAGACCCATCTGCCCCACTCCACTCCAGTCTAACACACTCCAAACTATCTCACTCCAATCATCCCTCTTCAATCTACCCCAAACTACCTAACTCCAATCCTCTCCACTTCAATCTATCTCACTCCAATCCACCCCACACCATCTGTCTACCCCACACCACTGTATCCAACTCCGCTCCAACCTACTCCACTCCAATCTTTCCCACGCCAATCTTTCCCACTCCAATCTGCCCCACTTCAATCTACCCTATCATAATCCACCCAAATGATCCCACTTTCATTCTATTCTACTCTAATCTACCCGCAGTCTACCGCACTCCAATTTAATCGTCCTAGCTCTCCTCCAACCTACTACTCTCCATCCCAATATACCTCACTGTACAGCAGTATGTCCCACTACACTCCAATCTGCCCCACTACACTCCAATCTACTCCTCTCCATTCTACCCTACTCCAATCTACCCCACTAAAATATACCCAGATATATCTTGCTCCACTCTACCCTAATCCAATCTACCCCACTCTACTCTACCCCATCCCAGTCTATCCCATACCATCCCCATCTACCCGACACCACTCCAATCTACCACACTCACTCAATCTATCCCACTCCACTCTACACAAATCTACCTCCACTCCACTCCACTTCAATCCAATCTACCACAGTTCACTTCACCCTCACTCCACCCCACTCCACCCTACCCCCAATCTACCCCACCCCACTCCACCCAATCTACCCTACTCCAATCTACTCCAGACCAGTCCACTCTACTCCAATCTACTCTAACCCATTCTACCCCACTCCAATCTGCCTCACTCCACTCCAGTGTACCCCACTCCACTCCAATCTACTCCACTTCAGACTACCCCACCCCAGTCATCCCTCTTAAATCTACCCCACTCCATTCCAATTTACCCTTCTCTATTCCGCCCAGTCTACCTCACTCCTCCCTAGTCAACCCCACTACAGTATACTCTTCTCCGATCTATCTCACTCCACTCCAATCTCAACTCCAATCTAATGTATCCAACTGCATTCCAATCCACCCAATCTACTCCACTCCAACCTACCCCAATCTACTCCTCCATTCTACTCTACCCAATCTACCCCACTCTGCTTCACTCCCTCAAATCTGCCCAACTTCAGTCCAATCTAACCCACGATGGAGGGCAGCTCCTAAGCCTTATGTTCCACTATGGACCATTTTGTGTGCCAGATGACATCATTCTAAATCAAGCAGCTTTCTGCTGTCTCCCACTGTGACGATTTTTCATTTTTCTCTTCCTTCGTCTTTCCCATATGTGTCATTTGTTCGCCGTAAATGCTTGAGCCAGAAAAATAAGTGCCGGCCCTCAAAAATAAGTGCCGTGCTCTGCACCAAAAACAACAAGCACAAATTAAGCACTGCATCTGATCAAGAATACTGTAACAGAGGGACTGAGCGGACTGTGTTGCACATCAGATGAACGAACGCTGAATCACAGGGTGTAAAACTGAAGCTTCAACACGTGGGGTTCTTAGAGATCACCAGTACCAAGATTATCATAGATGGGCAGAGTCAAGAGTTTCCAGAAGACATCTTCTTTGTGATTGGGGCAAGAAGGTTCTTGTACCTATCGCATCCCTAGCCTTAGTCATTCACATGTTCACTAATGAGCTCTGAAGAAGCAGACAATATGAGGTGATCCTGATTATGGCCAGGGGATTCAGTTGTAGTTGGTTCTATGATTTTCTGCCCAAGTCTAGGGAGAACGCCTGACATTTTGCAGGAAGAGGAAGTCCTCTCTGAAAGGGTGGTATTTATTATGCATCATCTCCCCAGCTGTGAGCTTGAAAGCTTGGTTCCTGAAGCTGTTGCTTACAGTCGCAGGTAAATGTTCTTGTTTTCAGTGCTGGATGCTAGAGAGATGTCAATTCAACTACTCTCTGGCCCTTGTGATCTCCTTCCATCGTCTGCTGTTTCGGAACAAAATTCAGACTGATTTCTGTAGTAGTTCCTGGCACAATGAAACACTGCTGGGACGTCTTATTGTTGATCAACCATGTATCACTTTGAGTGGCTTGCATGTTTAATCCCCACCTTCCTCTGCAGAGTTGCCGACTTCTAAATTTCCTTGGGGCTGGCCAAGCATGTGTGACCTCTAGCTAATTAGAAGTCACAGGACGTGAGAAATACAATTACAGGAAGGTACCACGAATTTTCTGTTCCAATGTTACTTTTTGATCAGAGACTCATAAATCTCACCGGTGCCGGCTCTTTGACTGGAAGATCTCTGTGAATGCAGTGGCTAACTTGTAGATCTCCTTGTCCCACCTATTTGCTGGTGCATTGGTGATGACATGGGCATTTTAAGCTACTATAGTGTCTTTTACAAAACTTAGAGTACTATCATTCAAAAAGAACTGAAGACCTGGCTATTCCACATTCTCATAGTGCCTTCACTCGTCTGCGCTAGCGCTGGGAAGCTCCGCTTGGGCTGCCATGTGCTTTATAAATTAAATTCCGTTCAACCTATTGTCTGCAGCACTAGGTTTGGTGGTTGTAAGGGAACCTGCAGCTCTTAATTATGTTTTCCAGTGCCTGCAGAACGTGTTTGTATTTAGAGACCCCCTGTTTATGTCCTGGCAGGTTGTGTCCTCCGCCAAGTTGTTCCACTGTCCACACCAGATAGCCCAGTTAATGTCACCATCACACCTATTGACTACCTCGATCTGGCATGCCTTTGAGGTGGTGTGTGAAATGGCTAGCAGCATGCTAGACATGTTGTCAGGTTTTGTCTGTGAGGAGCGGCATTTGAGGGAAGAAACGAGGATCTGGGGGAGCACATGGTGGATGAGAACAAACTAATGAGCAGTCAATTCCAGCAGCTGTAGAGGTTAGGAAGCACATCAACGTCTGGGAATAGGAGCATCCAGTGCAACTGACTGCCAGGGAGAGTGACCCCGGTCAAGGGCTAATAGAGCCAACACTGCAGGGAAGCCATAAACTGAACATTCAGGTCACTGTCGGCCATAAACCCCATTTTACACAGCACAATCTCTGAGGAAGGTTGTGGAGTTGAATGGCCACCGTTTTCCTAAATTAATTCAAGCCTTCCATTCATCACTGTTTTGTATAATTGTATCACCCTAAGTGGAACAGGTATACCCAGACATGGGTCCCATGCATTCTATGTCACTGGAACCAAGCTGTGCCCAGCTCATGAGTCCATAACTAGGGTAAAACCGGTCCTGCTTTCATGTAGGACCTGGCTTGGCATTTCGGTCCAGACTTTTCCTATTGAAGCAAGGTCAAGACTGATTTGCATATAGCTGGTTCCAATCTGAGGTGCCATGGTATGCAAAATAATGATGGATTGGAATGCGATCCTTGTGATTATCAGTGACTAAGATTAATTAAAGCATTCCATCCATCACTGTGTTTTTATACTTACTGTGTCACTGTTTTAGTAGAGCAAACAATTCAGGTGGCTGGTCTCAGGAGTATCAATTTTAATTATATTTAATACAAATATTAAGATGATGCTACATTTAACAGAAATTGTGAATGCCTTCGATCAGTACCGCTTGCTGTTAGTGTCTTTTCCATTGAATGTTGTTTGGTTAACTCCAGCTATGCTTTCCAAGCTTAACATGCTAATCATCAGCTTGTCCCTGTTTGCCAGCCCGCAGGCAGTCTTGGACTGCAAGTGCCCTTTCAGCTTTAGGTGGTTTCCCATACTTTCTTTTACAGTTGGCCCTGCTGTTTGGCATTCCCACACATGGTAACTGAACAGATATCCTCCCTTTTACAATTTGTGACTTAGGGGGGGTATTTATTCAGAAGCCTCTGAATTCTCTTTACTGCTGCTCTTATGTGACATTACATTGTGGACTATGGCCTTTATACACACTGTTTTACGGCCAGAAGGTGAGAAATTCCAAAGTGGAGAATTCTTGCCTGCCCTGTGGCGGGGGTCACTTTCGGTGTAATTTTTAGGTCTTACCTACAGACAGCTTTTAGCTCTGCTTTGCCAAAGACCTAGTGTGCACAGTAACAATACTTAGAGTGGGTTTTAGATTAACCCATTTTTTATCATGTGTTGGATCTCTTGATAATCTCATTTGATTGTAGCTTACTCAACGGTTTTCCTTCTTCTTCCTGTGTTTATTCGTCGGTAAAGACTGGCTTCTTTACAATCCCCTTGATTGGATGACCTGTACCCCCCCACAGCTCACATCAAGGAACTACTTTATTTCTTTTTGCTTGAGCACTCCTTGAGATTTCCTATGTTTGCTTGCTCTTCCTCATCCTCACTCGCTACCACCCCTTGCTATAAACATATAGACACACACACCCCAACACACACACTATACTGGACAACAGGAAGGCCTAACATGCAAGATAACCGCAAAGGTTTCACCACAGCCTTCCATTCTTTCTTACCCATCGAACAACACAATCTTTCGCCCACAAATGGTCACAGCACAAGTTCACCTACATTATGAAAAAACACTTTTACTCCATTGATAGTGCATCTTTTTAATCAGCATGCTCCGCTTGATTACTTTACCTCTGTTACGATTTCTGTTACTGTCCACAAGGTGTCAGTGTTGCCACACATCTACAGAGAATGCTCAGGGTTCAGATTGTTAAAAGATCAGAAGTCACAAACTATTTTGACAGCACTTTGGCCTGTTGATCCCACACCTAAAATTACCAGGTGCAAGACTACCAGGTCTGATTGTACCAGGTGTAGACATGCACACTTTAAAACCACTGGAACAACATGGCAGACCCATAGGGCTGAGGCACTACCCGAACCCCAACACCCTAGGGTTACCATGAAATTCTTTTTCCAGCAGCTTGTCTTACCTCCAAACCCTCTGCACCCCATAATCTCTACACAGAGACCCGCTGTGGCTCCCCTCTCAAGTTTGACACTTGCTCAGAGTGGATAGTAAATGTGGGGTTCGCACAGAAAATTGGACATTCTACAAACTAAAGAAAACCATTTCCTCAGGCAGGTTTCCAGGTTAGGGAAGGGCACACCAGTGACCACTCTCAGGCTCGACCTAGGACTAAATAGTATTAAAACCACAGCATGTCTGAGACCACTCTCTTACTAGATCCGTCTATGGAAAACTGACGAACTTGAACCATTCAGGGTGGCGATAAGAGAACTTATTGCATCTCCCCAGGATTCGAAAAAAAAACCTTGGCCGAAGGAGATGAAATCAGCCTGGGACAAATTAGGAGTTCCTCTCTATTGGAATCACCCTGAACTGATCCCTACTAACGCAAGGCAACTTGTCAAAAGGAGATATTGGGAGAAAACCAATGAAGATTTTTTGCATCGTAACAGGGTGGGCAGGCTAACTATAGAATTCCTCCAGCTTAAACATGAACCCCGGCCCGAGATCTTCATGGATCTCCGTATGCCTGCATATGCTCTTGCCTTATTTCTCCAGTTAAGATATGGCACCCTGCCTGTTAATAGCTACACGGCTCGTTGGTCATCAAGTAACTCTCTGACAGATGTATACTCTGCCACCACTGTAAGGAAACAATTGAGCACATGTTGTTTTTCTGCCCCCTATACAAGAGCCCTAGAGGGAGGTGGATTATCCCTCTCTGCAAAAACTTATTACTGCAGGACCGAGCTAACGCCATCAGAATATGCAAATATGATACATCTATACTGGTAGTCAGCTCAGTTACCAAATATCTATCCGAAGCCTGGTCTATCTGTCATAGGTATATCTTAGCCATGGGTCCCCGAGCCGGCTAGGCACTTCTCTTGTTTATAGAAGGAGGTTCTAATAAGATATATTTTTTCTTGTTTTTTAACTTTTAACTTTTAGATGTGTTATGTATTGAAATTAATTTTATTTATCTTGCATGTGGTTTCTTTAGGAACCTTTTTAGGAGTTTACGGTCTCTTATATGAGAAGTTGACACCCTATAAGTTTATAGAGATGAATTTTTAGCCTAATTGCCGTGACATTTTATACATATCTGCATGATGGACACAAGTCTTTTATTCAAGTTTTTATTGTACGACTCTCTTTGTATTTTAAGTATGCTCAAAGCCTTAGTGCTAAGGAACACACTATCGATATTTATCTGATTGCCGGCTACGGGGTTTTATTAGTACTATGTATGATTGTTATTTTGAATTTTAAGGGCTCAAATTTGATTATGTAAGATTGTCATTTTGAATTTTAATGGTCTAAATTTCCAGACCGAATGATTATAAATAAATAAATAAAATGTGGGTGTAAAAGTCCCTAGAATCTGGGAAAACGTGAGTTTTTTCACCTGTTAATTCTGGATCCGCATGGATATGCCCCCTTCTGGGGATTGAAACTCGTGTTTGCTGTACATTAATTCGAGATGCCATCCTGAAATGTTCATTCGGAATTGCTATCGCCCCCTGGAGTTTACGTCATACCTATGGTTGGGCAGTGTGAGTGAGCGTAAGTGTGACTTTGCTTTGTCTTAACCTCTTCTTTCTGTGTTTGAGTCTATGCTTGTCTTTCTATTGGGTCTTTCTCACTCTGTCTTTCCTGTGATGCGCAAGAACCACACTTGGTATATTTACAATAGATGCAATGTTTCTGCTTGCTTCTGAAGGTCCTCTTTTGGTGAACACAGGAAGAACCTAAACATTGTACCTGGTATCTAAACATGCCTGGGCCGAGTCCTGAATGATTGATGATTTCTGCAGAAAAAGATTGGGGGCCTTATTTACAGGAAACGGACACATTGTCATTTATGTGTCAGATTTCTTGCGCCTGTCGCACATCCCCTAATGATGCCGTGGATGCGCTGTATTTACAATACAGAGCTCCATGGGGTGCCTTTTCACAGATGCGTCTGAAATTCTGATGCATCTGTTGACGCTAAAGTGACGCATGGAGGGAGTTGCGTTGTTCAACTGACATAACTCCAGCAATGCAAGTAGAGTCCCATAGGAAAAGCCCTGTGTCAATTTTACGCCCGGTATGAACATACATAACATTTTGATGCAGTGAAGTCATGGAGTGATACAGTGGAAAATTGTACGTTTCACTGCATCAGTTCTACGTGGCTTTTTTCAGTGGGAATGGCTACCCTGCATATATTATACTTGGCACAAGTATAATGTGATGCAGTGCTTTACAGACTGACACACATTGGTCCCAATGCACGGTTTGTAGATATGGAGCAGTGTAGTGCACTGCTAGTGCCGCTGCTGCATAAAAAAAAAAAATGCAGCTGTGACACAAGGGGCTTGTAAAAGAGGCCCTGGGTGTGCTCATGTTGCCTCAGGGGTGTGGCTGCAGAGCGAGTTTGAATACTTTGAAAGGTTACATTGATAGAGCTCAATTTGACAGGGATGATAAGGAGCTCGCAGGTCAGCTGGCTTTAAAGCTGTCCTGTGGGAGCTGCACCAAAGGCATGGGGGTGAGGGATAAAGCAGATCTCCTGGATGACTCCAGATGTAGCTAGGACCCCTCATGCATGACACACTGAACATTTTGGGACCCAAATGCACTAGGCCAGCCTTTGGTCACCAGCAGTCAAACAGCTCCCCGTGAGCAGGCTTAATCAAGCCCGTAGCATAAAAGCTGAAGAAAATGTCTGGATGTCTACGTGGGTGATTTGATTCGGGTCAGTGGATGAGTTACGGCACCAAGTGGAACAGTTGACGGACTCTGCTCCTTATCTGGCTTTCAATTGACCTATGAACACATTTCTCAGACAGGAACCCTACATACAAACAACTTTCTTCTGCACGCCCTCAACTTTAGTAGATCCTTTGTGGGCATCAGAGGGTTTGACCTCACAGTGGTTAATTTGGTGCATCTCCACTACTGTCTATGAGGGACAACCTCCAGAAGCCAAAAATCTAAATTAAAAATACCAGCTTGTCAATCGCAGGCTGGTGAATCTCCATTTTGGACACAATCCAAATGTGTAAAAAACATTTTGACAAAAAGCAAATTATTATCATGGAAAAATACACCAGATCCAATATGAAAGACTGCGTCCAGTATTTCCATATCACATATGAGAATAACATGTTTCAGTTCCTAAAACAACAGGATTTGTGAAAAAAATGGCAATTAAAATAATTTTAAAAATGGGATAGGAGGGTCTTGAGTAGTTTATTTA
This sequence comes from Pleurodeles waltl, assembly GCF_031143425.1. NCBI lineage: Eukaryota > Metazoa > Chordata > Amphibia > Caudata > Salamandridae > Pleurodeles > Pleurodeles waltl. Next base: position 399,920,804 of record NC_090448.1, read on the forward strand.
CTGTATATTCTGTAACCCGAATCACAAGCGTATCAGAGGTGGAATTTGGAGAATTCGCTGAAAAGGGAAGTTAAAAAAAACAACAGAGATGAAGTGGTGATGAGGGTTCTGGGACACTGAGGGGCATATTTATACTCTGTTTGTGCCGAATGTGCGTAAAAAATGATGACACACATCCAGCGCAAACCGTGCCCCATATTTATACTTTGACGCCCGACCCCGCGGACGTCAAAAATACTCTGTGTGCGTCATTTTTTGGATGCAGGAGATCGTCTTGCATTACTGACATGCAAGGTAGGCGTTCCCGTCCAAAAAATGACTTTAAGGCCTGTGCGCCTTATTTATACTCCCACGTCATTTTGACGCACAGGCCTTAAAAAACAGGGCACAGCCTGATGTGCGCCGTTTTTTAACGCCTGGGTGAGTGCAGGCGTTAAGGGACCTGTGGGCTCACTTACATGGCCTCTGCCCATGGAAGCAGTCCAGAGGTGCCCTTCCCTGCCCCCAGGGACACCCCCTGCCACCCTTGCCCAACCCTGGAGGACACCCATGGGTGGGGGGACCCATCCCAGGTAGGTACAGGTAAGTTGGGGTAAGTATCATTTTTTTATTTTGTTTAAAGTGCATGGGGGGCCTAATTTGGGCCCCACTACATGCCACTGTGCCCAATGACCATGCCCAGGGGACAGAAGTCCCCTGGGCAAGGGGGCGTGACTCCTGTCTTTGCTAAGACAGGAGTCATTTCAGTGGGGATTGTGCGTCATAAAATGGCACAAGTCTGGTTTGAGCCATGATTTTTTACTCGAACCTGACTTGAACCATTTTTTGACGCACAACCACCATTTTCCCCTACGCCGGCGCTGCCTGGTTTGAGTCTTTTTTTTTTACCCTGACCAGCCCGCAGCGCCGGCTAAAGTAAATCCTTATTTAAGGCAGCCGTCTGGCGCGTAGGAATGGCATTAGCCGGCGGTAAATGTTTTGACGCAAACCAGCGCCGGCACTGGTTTGCGTCAAAAAGTATAAATATGGGCCTGAATGTTATGAGAAAGAGATTGGAGCGGGGAAAGAGCGCTGCACACTCGGGTCAGAAACAGAAAGATAATAGAAAAGGGGGATTGGGTAGTGGGTCCCAGGTAGAAGTTTTGGGGAAGTTAGAGTAGAGAGCAGTTTACCTAACAACAAAGAGGGAATAGAACAAGACCCAAAAGACATAGAAAAACAAGCCTGCAGAAATGCAATTTTCTTGAAGAAGAGCTTTCAGCAGGTCAGGTGTTTAACGGGATGAAGGTCATTTATAGTGAAAATGCGATCAAACCAGTGCTTAATTCGTAAACAAATGAGTGCTGGAGTCGAAGCTCTGTTCAGAATCCCGTGACCGGTGCAAGCTGAATACCAAGGCTGGTAGTCTTAAATCCACCTAAACCCTCTTTAATCCACTACCAGACACTCCCTGCCACTTGATTTTTTTTTCCAGGATGCTGCCAAGACATGCTGAGGACTTACTTTTGTTAGGAGCTTACTAAGGTCTATGACACTGTACTCATTGGTACGTCAACCGTTATACTTCCTTCTGGGGTTTTCTAGGACTCATAATAAGTTTCCAACCTGATCTATTCAACGTATGACTTCCAGGACCACTTGTATATTAGACTTGGCTTCTAGTTGGAGAGTTACTTCAGATTTTTATTACTGGATACCGACATCATCTTCACATAGCGGTTTCTCCCCGACTACCCTAGGGCCCTCATATGGTACTACTTTTGGGCTACTTTTACTTGGAGAGCTACTGTGACCTGTTGTCATTAATCATCGGGCCCATCCTTGGTCCATCACCACATATTGGATCCACTGGAGCCTTTGTATTGATTACCTCCGCTCTACTCCTGTTTTAGCCTTGAAAAAGTCACCTTGTGACGAAACTTGTTGACTGTTGTCCAATTATGATTAGTGTGAGGACTACAGATTTTGGCCCTCATTATGAACACGGCAGTCCGTACCGCGCTGCCGGCGGTAAAAACCACCAACAGAGGAGCGGTCCAGACCACCAAATAATGAACCAAACGAAACACATGCATCTAGAAAACAAGCCACCGCCAGTAGAGGAGTGCCGCCGACGACGGCAGAGTCCGCCCACAGGCTGATGGAAAGGCCCAACCCGCCCATCAAATAATGAACCACCAGTCCGCCGCCACTTCCAGGGGGGGAACCACCGCCATGCAAAGCCAGGCAGAAATGAACCAAATCCAATGAAACACTCACTGGAGGCCCTCACAACGCGCCGAAGCAGACATGGATAGAGAGCTGCAGGTCATGCCAGCCCTGCTCCGTGCCATATACCTCCACGACCGAGACCGCCGACAAAGACGACGACGGTCCGTACCGCAACCTACGAAACAAGGGAGGAAAGGGCACAGTTACATACGCACCCACTCCATCCACCCAGCTACACCCTCTAACTCTTCACAGCAGCACAAGTTATACACCCCACAGCAAGAGGTACTTACCCGACACAAGGAAATCCAGCTTGACCATAGTACATACAAATGTCCCACACCCATAAACAATGAAACGAAAGACCAGGGTTCAACAGTGTGCCGCCAAAACACAGGCCACACAGAAATATTTCATTAAAGCTCACAGAGCCGAAAACTTTAAACAGGCCAATGGCCAGTCCGTACGGCTACAAGTGCCATGGGCCACAACGGACCCAACCTGACTCCCACAAGTGCATGGTACTCCACCTAATGGGGCAACAAAGGGGCATCCAGGCACCTCACGGAACAGGGGCAGGGGGTGGTGGGTATTTGCGATGGGGGTGGGCCTTGGACTTTCGTTTGGAAGGTGCAGGGGGTGTGGGCTTCTCCTTTGAAGGTGGGGGGTGTTTTGAGCAGGTGGAGCCAGATGGACAAGGCTCTGCCCGGACCTTTTTCTTCTCTGGGGAAGGGGCACAGGAATGTGAAGGCTGGGTGGGCTGTGAAGTGGAAGGAGTGGAAAGGGCAAGGAGGTGAGCACGCTTAGGGACAAGACGGGGTGGGCCAGTGGGTTGGAAGAGGTCAGCACAGGAGAGGAAAAGTTTCTTCGTAGCAATTGGGGTGGTCCTGGATGAGGGCATAGGAGTGGAGGCAGAGGCAGTGGATGTATGTGGTGTAGGGGTGCATGTAGTGGGTGCAGGTGACTGGACAGTATGCTGTGGTGTGGTGGATGTGTGATGGGTGTTTTGGTGCGTTTGTGTGTTTTTGGAGGAGGGGGGTGGACACAGAGGGAGAAGACGGGCAGCTAGTGTGGATGTATGTTGTGTGGGTGTCTGCAAGTCTGGTAAGTGTGCTGCATGTGTCAACTACAGTAGTTGTGGTGAGTGCAGGTGTGGTGTATGGGGTGCATGTATGGATGTCTGCTATTGTGGTGAGTGCAGTAAGAGGAGCAGCAACAGTGACTGAAGTTGCAGTGCATGAGGGTGTGGATGTAGAGGGGGCAGACAGGGAAGTGAAAGAGGTGGGCACACTGGGAGAAGTGGATGTTGTTGTCTGTGCATGTGTCTTGGCTGTGTGAATGCTTGTGGTGGGAGGTGTGGTGCTTGTGTTTAGAAGTGTGCTTCTTGTGTGTTGATGTGCTTGACTGCGTGTCTGAATGTGTGCTTTGGACGGGTGAAGGGAGTGGGGTGCTGGAAGGGGTAGTGGAGGTTAGAAGGGAGACGGAATGGCCAGGGAAACTGGCTCCCGTCCAAGAGGAGGCCAGAGCCTGAAAAGATCTCTGTAGGGCAGACATGGCACCGTGAATGCTATCCAGATAGACATTTGTCTGCTGCACCTCTGATGCTAGCCCCTGAATGGCATTGACAATGGTTGTCTGCCCTACAGAGATGGTTCTCAGGGGGTCAATAGCCGTCTCTGTGAGGGCAGCAGGGCTGACTGGGGCAGGGGAGGAGGAGCCTGGGGCGAAGGAGACACCCACCTTCCTGGGTGAGTGGGCACGGGCAACTCGGTGGGGAGCAGGAGGGAGGGCGGTAACGGAATGGTGAGTGGCGGAAGATGTCACTGTAGTAGTGTGGCCACTAGGGTCCGCCACCGCCGGGGAGATCCCATCGGAGGAGGTCTCGGAGTCACTACCTCCAGTGGTAGTTGCCTCCTCCGTGGTACTCCCCTCGCCCTCCCACCCACTGGTCCCCTGGGTGTCGGATGTCTCTGCCTCCATGGATCCGTGGGCCGCTGCTTCCCCACTTGCCGGTGCCTCAGCTCCCTCGCCAGATGTTGTTGCTGTACCAAACCAACACAAGAGAACAGGGACGGGGAGACAAAACAGGAGAGACACTTGTAAATAGCTGGATGGAGGTGCATAATGGCCAGACATACACCCACCCAGAAGACACACACAACAGGCAGCAAAGTTTACTATGCCCATGGCCATGCCCCTGACTACTAACCAGAATACTGCTCTACACCCATCCCCGGGACTGCCTAAGGAAGCGACATGTGGGAGACCTGACAAAGACACCCCTACACCCTTTGGGAACCATAATGTACATGGACACCAGTCAGAGTCCCAGCCTCTAAGCAGCATGAACCCTAATGCACACACAAACATCCTTCCAGACTGAATTCTGTGACATGAGTACTCACCCCCTTGTGACTGTTGTGCAGCCTTCAAGCGCCCATCCAGGTCTGGGTACGCCACCGCCGGGATACGTCGCATGAGGGGGGTCAGTCCACGAAGGGCACCCCTTCCACATTGGGAGGACTTCCCCAGCTGGGCTTCACAGATCTTACGCGCCCAGCACCGCAGGTCCTCCCACCTCTTTCTTCAGTGGGTGCTACGCTGGTTGTAGACCCCCAGGGTCCGCACCTCCTTAGCGATGGCATGCCAAAGTGCCCTCTTCTGGTGGGCGCTGACCTAAAAGGGTGACACAGATATGGAACACAGAGGTCAGGCACTTGCAAGGTAGGTACAGCTGGCTAATTGTCCACTATGGGACCAACAGTACTCTCAGACTTACAGGCCATACGCACGCAGCATGCCATGCACCACGGCCCTTGCAGGCACAGAGGTGCACACATATGTCCATTCAACACCATCCATTACACCCAAACAGTGCCCCCCAAACCCAGACTCACCTGTACCTCTGGCCATCCGTACAGTTTTGCGTATAGGGGCAGGACCCCGTCCACTAGCCTCTTCAGTTCCTCCTGGGTGAAGGCCGCGGCCCTTTCTCCTGCAACACGAGCGACATCCATTGCCAGAGGCAGGCCACAGCAGTACACATAGTGGAGTACCTTTCCGCACGAGATCAGGGAGTCAAGTGAATAATAGAGGATGAAATTGCGTACGTACCGCGGAGGTGTGCACCGTCACCGCTGGCGGCGATCATGATACGCCAGAATTCCCCATTGGCATCCATGTTAACCACTGATGGTGCGTACAAAGGTAAACACTGCCTTACGCTGTGACGTCAACCGCTAGCGGTATGAGGTCACTTCCACAACGAAAGGGCTGGATTACAGTGGGCAGACATTTTGGCAGTAACTACGCATATATAAATAATAATGTGCACAATGCAGGTCCTACTAGCCACATGATGCACCTCTGCATGTGACCATTCAGTAATATACCACACATGAAAAAAAACTGTTCCCTCATTGAGGTGTAGATGTAGATCTGTCAAGAAGCAGTTAATGTTGAGTCACTACAATGAAATATGCAGTGCACAATTTATGACAATGTGTGCCTATGTATGTGTGTTCATCACACCTTTTTGATACCCCTCGTAAGTACCGACCCTTGTGGCGAGGAAGTCCACCGGGGTATACAGACCACTTGTGGATATGAGGACCATGGTGGAGCGTCTGATCATAATCAATTACAGACCCACATGTGCAACAATTCAGGAACTTTGTGCTTTACTGGATCCTGCACTAACTCTAGGAAATCAAAATCAGCATGCCATCCCTACTGAAGTGCAGGTGCTCTTCGCACTCCATTTCCTGGCCACGGGCTCATTTCAAGTGACAGTGGGCATGGGTGCTGGATTTTCACAGCCAATCTTCAGCATGGTACTGACAAGATTTCTAAATGCATTTCTACGACACCTGCAGTCCTATGTGAGGTTTCCCCAAAGTACTGACCGCCCTGCCATCAAGTCTGAATTCTATGCCTTTGGCAACATACCCCAAGTGATAGGTGCCATCGATGGCACCCACATTCCGATCATCCCCCCAAGAGTCAGTGAACAGGTGTACAGAAACAGAAAGAACTTGCACTCCATGAACATCCAATTGGTATGTAGTACATACCAGTACATCTCACATGTGAATGCCATGTTCCCAGGTTCAGTCCATGATTCCTTTGTGTTGAGGAACAGTAGTGTGCCAAAGAGGATGGAACAACTCCAAGATGACAGAGGGTTATCATAGGTAAGTGTGTCTGTCACTAACTGACACATAGCAGACAGCCAGGCTGTCTGACTTAGGGGCTTAACAATGACTACTCTGTATTGCACCTTTTTCTAGGTGATTCTGGCTATCCAAACTTGCGTTGGCTCCTGACACCAGTGAGGAATCCCCGGACGGATGCAGAGAGGAATTACAATGAAGCCCATGGACGTACTAGGAGGGTGATAGAGCGCACAATAGGTCTCTTGAAGGCTAGATTTTGTTGTCTACATATCTCTGGGGGTTCCCTGGCCTATGGGCCTGAAAAGGTGTGTAGAATAGTGGTGGCCTGCTGCATGCTGCACAACGTGGCAGGGAGACATTCTATCCCCGTCTTGGAGGTGGAGGGTGCTGTATGTCCTGACCAGCTACCCCAGAAGGGGGAGGAGAGTGATGGTGGTGATGATGAGGAAGATGTCAATTCCAGGACCCAACTGATACAACTCTACTTCCAGTAACTGTGTGGGACTTTGGGGTTTGTGACACATACTGTCAGTGTGTTCAGTCATATAGCGGGGGTGATAATGAGAGGTGAAAGATGTTCCAGTTCTGCATGGTACAGATTTATATTTTCTGCATTTACTTAAGGCCCACATGTAGGCACACAGGACTCCCTTCATGCAAAGATTTGACAATAAAGTAGTTATCAGCCAGTTGCATCCATACTTCATTTTGTTCACAATTTAACACAGGGGACAGTGTTACAGGTGTGATATGTGTTTTATTGGTTGCAGGGAGTGAATAGTTCTATTTACAGTGATGGCAAGTCGTGTCCTCAAAGCCATCATGGTAGCAGCCTTGTTGGTAGTATTGATGGGTCCATCTTTTCTTACATTAGTTCATATTGCCTCTTAGCAATGTGTGGTGGCTGATTGAGTGGGATGGTTGCTGGGCAGTTTGTTGCTAAGTTACTTCCTGAAGGGGGCCTTGTTCTTTGCTGGGGTTCCAGTTCCATATCTTGGCCTGAGGGTCCATTTGGGGGGCCTGCTGTTGATCTTGAGGGGATGACATGGTAGGCCCTTGGGTTTCCTGTGAGGAAAGTTCCTGGGATGTTTCTGCTGAGGGTGTAAGGGTGTAATCTCATGGTGGGAGTCCGGTGCTGTAGTGAGGGTTTCCAGTCCTGTGTGGGTGTCAGACTGTGTTTGTACCAGTTGCAGCAGTGCTCCTGCTATGGTGGTCATTGTGGCGTTGTGTTGTTTCCACTGATCCATGGCCTGTTGGTGGTGTCCCTGCTGCATCCTCTGACTGTGCTCCAGGGTGGACACTATCTGTGCCAACCTGTCATGGGTATGCTGGTAGGCCCCCAATACCTCTGATATCACAACCTGGGCTGCTGCATCCATCCTGTGGCCTCCCCCCTGTCCCACTGAGACCCTAGCACTTGCCCTAGCCCCTTGTGCCTGTGTCCCCTGCACAGGTCTGGCAGCACCACTTGTACTGGGGTCCTCGCCTTCTTGCATGTTGGGAGTGGGAGACTGTGGCCTCTGTACCTGTGTTCCACCAATCTGTGGCCTGGATACACTGGTGTGGGGACGCTTGCCCTGGGCTGCTGGTCTTGACTGGGTGGTAGGGGTGACAGTGGTTTCCTGGGTGGGGCTGCTGCATGGTGACAGTCCAGGACTGTGTGAGGGGCCTGCCTGCTCATCAGTGTCCAGGGACCCTTCACCAGTGTCCTGTGAGGTGCCTATGTCTCCCTGCGGGGTACTGGCACTCTTTGTCCCATCCGTTAGGGTGGCATAGGTGGTAGTGCCTGTTGGAGGACATAGACATGTCTGTTACAGCTGCATGAATGTTTGGGGTGAACAGGACTGGGTTATTTTGTGCTGGGGTTACTTTCAGTGGCCTTACAGGGTGCCTTTATGAGATTGACACTGCATTTTGCTTCGACTGTGGGATTGCATTGTAGTGGGGGTTGTCGTTCCATTGTGGGTACTTGCAGGGGTAGGTGGCTGTGCACAGGGGGAGGGATGTGGGTCTGTTAGTGGGTTTGTGGTCATGCGGGGGTGGATTTAGTGGCTGTTGCCTGGGTGGGGTGCTGGTCCTGGTGGGTGTGGGTGGGGTGGGGTGGTGCATGCATTACAGGTATGGTGTATATGGGGTTTATGGTGATGACTTACCCGAGTCCATTCCTCCAGTGAGTCCAGTGAGTCCCTCAGGGTGCAGGATGGCCAGTACCTTTTCCTCGCAGTATGTGTATTCTGGTGTTGGTGGCGGTCCCCCCCAATCTTCTGGACTGCAATGTGGTGCCTTGATGCCATGCCCTTGACGTTCCCCTGCAGGTCGTTCCATCTCTTCTGGATATCGTCCCTGGTGCGTGGATGGTGTCCACTGCATTGGCCCTGTTCACAATGGTCTGCCATAGCTCCATCTTCCTTGCGATGGGTGTGTGCTGCACCTCGGCCTGAATATTTGTGGCTCCACCTTCAGGATCTCGTCCACCATGGTCCTTAACTCCCTTTCTGTGAAGCGTGGATGTTTTGGGGGGGACATGGTGTGTGTGGTGAATGGTGTTGGGGCTGGGAACGCGGTGAGGGTGCTCTTCTGTGGGTCGTGTGCGTCTCGTGGATGGTGATGTTCGGTGTCTGCCTCTGGTGCTCTCCGTCTTCTTGGCCTGGTTTCGTTGCAAAGGATTGTTGGGCATATCTAGGGGTGTTTTATGGGGTTGTGGATGTGTGTCAGGTGTGTGGGTTGCACGCGTATCCAATGTGTGCAGTTCTTGCTGTTAAGTCCACTTGCCGCCCATGGCGGTCGGAACCGCCAATGGTCTTCGGGCCTCCACTATCTGCCAAGGTGATTTGTGCATCATTAATTGGAGGGTGGGATGTGGGTGTGCTCGGCCGTGGCGGGATGGGGAGGTCCGGGATTCCCGCCGACAGGGTCATGGCGGGGAATGGTGGTCTGGTGATTTTTGGCGGGGTTGGGATTTTTGTTCATTATATGGCGGGTTTCCATTAACCGCCAACGGCGGACTCCTTTTCACTGCCGCCACGGCGGTCGACGGTGTTTCCCGCTGTGTTCATAATGACCGCCTATATCTTTTCTCAATAAACCATTCAACGGAACCATCCAACCGAATCCTTACTTTATAGACTTGCACACTTGTTTGGATTTTCTTTTGCACACTGGAGTACCTTTTTGTTGTTTGACTTACACAGTGGATCCTGTGATTCATTGTAAACTGGCACCCCTGGTAGTAGAATGTCTTTATACCCACAAAGCACCACTCCATATTTGCTTTCAGTTTTCTATATACTATATCCACTTAACTATGAATCTGTGGAGGTGTGATTGTATATTACTACTACCAATATGTATGTTGCTCCTTGCAAATTCCTGGTTCCCCCTTTTGCGACATTTTTTCCTTCTGTCTCTTCTTCCCTCTTTCTGATTTGTGTGTTTTTTTATCTCCTCTATGTAAATGTCTGATGTAGAAAAATAAGTTTGATAGCCCCCACCAACAACCACCCGCTCAAGTTAAGCACTGGATCAAATCAGTAGGGTGAGAAGAGGTGATAACTGACTTACCAGTTGACATGAGAAAGGGCCATAATTAGAGCTCTGTGTGACGTATGTGTATGGTCTTCTTGGACCCCAAGAGCCGTAGAGGCACTAAGTGAAATGTTATGACATTTACTAGGAAAGATCAAACTACCCCTCAAATACTGTCGCACACGAAGCAGGATATGAGCTCACTCCTGTATATGTCAGTTTCATCCTAGCTATGCTGGGTGCTTGGGCGGAAGGGTGCGGGGTAACACATTGTATGCTGGAGTTGCACTTAGGCCCATATTTATACTTTTTAGCGCCGCATTTGAGTCATTTTTTGACGCATAAGCGGCGCAAACTTACAAACCAATTGTATTTTGTAAGTTTGCACCGGTTATGCGTCAAAAAATGGCGCAAAAGCGGCGCTAAAAAAGTATCAATATGGGCCTTAGTTGTGTATCTCTCTGCCTGTTTCGGTGAGGTTTTTATTTCGTGTATGTGTCTATATCATTTGTTCAGATTAGTCTGTGGTTATTTATTTGTTTCAGTACATTTTGTGCCTTTATCTTTGATTTGTTGTGTGTTTGTCTAATCAGATGTTTGCGGTGATTTTTGGCTCTCTACATTTGTGTCTATTTTGTGCCTACATTTATCTCGGGGAGAGAGGGGTGAGAGAGGCAGCGACAGAGAGAGTGTGTTTTTGTGTTTGCATGCCTGCCATGGGGGATTGTCCTTGTGTGTGCATTTACAGTCTGTTCTTGTCTGTTTATGTGTGCATGCTGATGATAAAATGGAGGGCAGAATCAAAGCGTGAACCCAGACTCGTGTCTGAAACGCGAGCTGTTCACACCGTTGATTGGCAGCAGTCGGTGTTATTGAAATTCTGCATCTTTAATTAATCCTTCATTATTTCTCGTGATATCCGCAGAAAGATGCAAACAGTAATTGGCTGCCTTTGAAACAGAGCCTGACTGTGGAGTGGAAGGAGGGGGTGACAGCTGGAGGTGCGAACCAGCTGTAACATGGGAGAGCTCAGGGGGAGGAGAGGGGCATGCAAGAACCTGGGCAGAACGTGGCAAGCTGGAGAGAGACTACAAGGGGGAAGAGAGAGAGGCGTACAAAAGAAGACAATGGGACATGAAGGGGAGAAGATGGCTGGGTGTCTGAAGAGGAGATGATAGGGCACGGAATTGTAAATTGCCATGGATCTAGGCCTGTAAGAAGCTTCTGTGCCCCCCCTGCCTTGAGTTTCCTCCAAGGATTTTCTAGTAGCAATCAATAGAATGTTTTGTATTTTACGGCATCCATGCATTAATCACAACAGGTTAGACAGTGTATTATTATTTGGGGAGTATGACTACCACCTAAAAGAACAATCAAAACCCTTGTAAGCCTGAGCTCTTAAAGTTATTAAATTAATGTGAATGCATCCACCTTGTGGCTGTGGCACAGAGCAGAGAGGCTTAACTTAAGGCAATCTATAAAGTTTTTATGAAGTACCAAAACAATACTAAAGTAAAAATGCAACACAATAAACATCCCAAACTGAATCAGAAATGTAGAGTAAAATGTATTAAACCAAATGACAAAAATCAATAAGGAAACCTGGAGATATGAATTCTTAAAGTTTTAACTGGAAATATCACAAAAAAGCACAAAGCACCAATGATAGTCAATGGTTGCAGTAGCCTGTGACCTAGGAGCAATTAGCAGGAAATCAGGGTGGAGAGTGGGTCTGGTGCACCAGCCAGGTGCATCCTGGTCAAGGATTTTCCCTTCTGACTTAATATTTTAAGTTCCAATCCACCACATGAGTACACTTCTAAAGTCCCCCAGGACCTCTTTTTATAACTCACATGGTGTTAGGTAGAGTACAGCAGCAGGGTCTGGCCTAGGTGCAGTTGCCATTGGTCTCTTGGATACATGCAGGAAAAGGCCTCTTATAGCTGGTTATATCCCAGTAGCTTAAACACGAGGTCAGCCTTGGGTCCCTTGAAGCCCACTTCTTTGTCTTGGGTACAAGAGGGAGCAGGTCCAGTCCTCTAGGGCTCCTCTCAGGTCATAGACAGCTGCTCCAGTCCCAGACGTTTTCTACAGTGAGTGCTTGGATGTGCCACATTTATGTTTGGCAGTAGTCAGTGGGTAAGAATGACTCCTGGGCACATCCTAACCAACAGAGTGAAAGTTACTGGGGCCAACCCTACTCACTTTGAGCTTTATGAAGATGGCAGAAGTCTTCAATCACACTAAACCTGGGCTCTAAAGGCTGTGTGTCAGGGAGGGGAGTGTTCTTTGGCAATCCTAGTGTCCTTCCACATCTAACAGTAACATCCAGTTTGGGGCAGACACTGTACCACAACATCAGAGAGACAGAAGTCTGTTAGGAGAAAAGCAGAGACTTTCAGTAATCGGGCAGTGAATCCACAAGAATTGCCTTAGCATCCTGTGCTCTCCCCTTTTAAGTGTGCCCCAACGGTTACATGTAAACACAGAGAGAGAAGTCTGCTAGGACAAAAGTGGAGTCCTTCAGCAACTTGAAAGTGGCTCCACAAAAATTGTCTTGTCACCCTGTTCTCTTCCATTTCAAGTGTACCCCAGTTATTATATGTGAAACCAGCAGACCTATCAAGTGGTATTTGACAACATAGTGTTAAAAAGGATGCCCTTGCCTCCCACCCTGCTTATCCTGGGGTGTCAAAGAAGTCATTCCTGCCCATTTAGGCCAGCATGTTGTTTGCTCCTGGGAAGCATTTCACACCTCTTCACACCTATTCAAGGCTGATTACCAGCGGGGAGAAGCTAGAGAGGCAATGTAAATTAGCTTCCAGGAGAGTCAGGCAGGGAAAAGATAACTTTCTAAAATTTACTTTTCCTTAATATTTATTATAAGTCGGACTTTACCATTGAATTAGACTTTTCATAACTACTAAAATAATTGTTTCATTATTTTCTAGCTTACCCCATTCCCAAGATACAGTATTAATATTTATTCTGTACTCTGGTTTTCTACATAGGACAGCAAGGCCTGCACTGCAAAAATAGCTTTTGCCAACTAGTCCTGTAAGGACATGTTAACCTTAAATTTCGACACGTCCTACTTTTAACTGCCATGAATCCTGACCTGTGGACTACAAGGCTTACACAGGGGTGACATTATTAATTATAAGGGTGGTTTTTACCTATCAAAAGGCTTCATTTGACAGGTGGAGTTGCAGTGTGCACACTGCTATAGGCAGGCTACAACAGTAGACCTAAAGTTATGTTTTTACTGCCACTGAAATGGATGGCACAATCGGTGGTTCAGTCCACTAGTGGAATCTAACTTCCAGGTTCTGGGTACATTGTGTACTACATACAAGGGACTTATAGGCAAGTTACATATACTAATTAGAAGTATGCCATTCAACCATGTTAAAAGTGGAAGCACAGACAATTTGCTACTTGATAACAGGAGTAAAGTAAAGTGCACAGAGATCTAAAGCCAGTAAAAATATAGAGTCCAGCAGCAAGTAAAAAAATACAAAGTGATCATGTAGAAAAGGCAAATTTCTTTAGGTTAGGGTTTAAAGACAAATCTCCCAATATTTAATAGCAATTTGTGCTTTTTATTGCATATTTGTATGGTAGCTGTTAAACCTGCATTTGATGCAAATGCCCATGTATTACTCAGTAGTGTTAGGGGGCAGTGTTCTTGAAAACAAATGTCAAATAAAGCTCTTTTCATCCAAAACTTCATTAAAAATGGGATAGTCTGAAAATTCAATTCTCAAGAGAACTTCACGTTTCTAGTCAACTAATGTTTATGATTGGTATGCTTGAGTGACAGATACCAAGAGCAAGCACCAGATTTAGCACTAGTACCCATTAGTGCTTCACTTAGGAAAACTAAAATGATATGGGAGGAATGCTTGGAGTCATCCAAACCACTGGTTCTTAATCAGGCCACATTCTTAAAAAAGGAAGGACTACACAGAAGCCCTGAGATAATTACCAGGTGTTGAGATTAATTCAGGCAGTCTAACCATCACATGTTTTTGTTTCTGTAAGTCAGAGGACTTAAGGGCAACAGATATGCCCATGGTCATTGCACCATGTGACTCAAGGTACACCTCACCAAGGAAACCAAACAAGACCGAAACAGGTCTGGAGTTGTTTGTGTTCATTATTAAAGAGGATCTTTTTGGAGTAGAAACAAGACTGATTTGCATATGGCTGGTGTCTGTCTGGAGTAGCATAGTGGTCAAGGAAACATTGAACTGCACGCTGCCCTGGTAATTACCAATGGCTCAGATTAATTCAAGCATTCCACGTATTATTTTTTTTGTTTTTTCCAATTAAGACAACTTAAGTGTGACTAACTATGTCCAAACATGGGCCCCATGGTCACTGTGCCACAGGACTCAAGCTGCACATTGATAATGAGGCCCAACACTGGTGAAACTATTCTGATGTTTTTTGTCATACAAGTAAGAGGGGGCCTTGGCTGGTAGTTGGGTGTAGGAGGCTGGATGGTACTTTCCTACATTGGGCTGGAATGTTAAAACTGGAGCAGGAACAAGACTAATTTGTTAATAGCTTGTTTCTGTTTGGCATTTCCTTTGGCAAAGAATAAAGGTTTGTATGTAGCCGTCTAATTACAGTGAGTTAGATGAATTCAGAAATTCCACCCAGAACTTTTTTCTAGTTTTTCTTAGAACCCATTGTTCAGCAGTAGCCTTTCTGCTGACCTACACACTAAATGCTGAGCATCAACCTTCTAGTGGCCCCCTAGTATCAGTGCTCATTAACTAACTGGATTAGTTACAGAGTAATGTCCCACATCCCTAACAACCCTAAATTTCACATTGGCTACAACAGCACACAATAATCCCATTGTTTCTGCATATTGCCATATACAATCATCACAATAGAGCCATTGCCAGTATATATTATAGTTTATCTCTTGTCATTAGTGCATACGAACCACAGCCACTGCAGAGCCATAGCATAATATAACCGAAATCCTAGAATGTACCACTAAAACATTGCACCATATGGTACAATTTTTGTAGGCCTGTCTTATGCCCCTTAGTAAATGCATATTGCCCCAATAAACACACGCTGCACTTTTTCATATTGTCTCAGTAAATACATGCCCATGTTTTAAAGTGCTGGAGTAAACATGTACTTCCCAAACACTGACCCACATTCTCATAGGTTTAGTGCTGGGTTATTGTTACTTTTGTAATGCGAAACAGACCCTACATTTTTTGGGGATTCACAAACCAACGCAAATTGGTATTTGTGTTGGCTTGTGTGGCTAAGTAACGCAAAGTAGTGCAAAAGGCTGCTTTGCATTACTTTGCATCAAGGGGGCATTACATGGGTGGTACATGGGTATACCCGTGCTACCAAACATGCCTTTTGGCGCTAAACCCTATTCTGAAACATCAGAAAAGAGGGGTTAGTGCCAAAAATTAATGCAGCTGAAAAGCAGGCGATAAACAGATAATTTTTTTTTATTTCTCGCTGCTTTTCTGACTTTGCATGTGTGCTGCACTGTACAGTACACATACAAAGTAGGAAAAGCATTTCTACTTTTCTAGGCATAGTATTTTGTACAGGCAGGGTAACCTTCCTGTACAAAACCTGTGCTAGACTCACGCACACACTCTAGCACGATGGCTCTAAGGCGTGTGTGCGGCGCACGGCAGCTGAACTCAGCAGCGGGGATAGGGGGAGAGTGCCATTTCTATGTGAAATAGCGCTCTCCTGCCCTCTCTTTGTCACACCGCGCTGCATTTTTGGCTCCTTCACTGCGCTGCGTGACACATTTCAGAATCTGGGCCACTGTTTCTGTAGGCCCCGCAAGTTCACAGTGGGTGTTCTCCCCAGTGCTCCACTAACCTCTTTGGTTAGTATTCACAAGCCCCCAGTGTGCTGACATTGTCCACGTTCCACAGTGCTCCACTAAACACAAATCTGTCCGTTTCCATAGAGCCATACAACAGTTTCCACAATACCGCAGAAAGGAAATATCGATTGCTTTCGAAATCCCACACTAAACACTCATTACTAATTCCCAAAATGCCCTTCTAAATGCACACTGCCTAGTTTCACCAATGCCATTGGAAAAACACATTATCATTTTTAATAATTCTCCAGTAAGCACATACTGGCACTTTTTTAGCACAAACATGAGCACAGATCCAAAAATACTCATGCAGAAACACATTAACTTCGGCTCACACAGAGACAGAGTCACATTACAACCAGATCCACGTACAGGAAAACTGATGTAGAGACATAAATATGCACGAAGAGAAAGGAAAATAGACAACACAGTCTCACATAATACAAGAAACAATCACAATGTCTTCTATTGGCAGTGAACTGCCGTAGTGGAGAAACAATATGGATATACCCAGTGCTTGAAATGGAAAAATTAAAGTGCCGGTACTCTGAATCAGAGTACCTGCTTGTTTCTAAGAAGTGCCGGTACTCTCCAATTGAAAGTATTACGTTTTTCTTGAGATGTGCCGGTACTCTCCCTCTCAAAATAAAAAAGTGCCGGTACTCAGTACCGGACAGTACCGGCCCATTTAAAGCACTGGATATACCAGAAAACAAATGAACTCTTAGAATGAGTTCTTAAGACCCTTGAATGAATATGTTGAGTCACACGCTGGAGGCCACAGACAGGATTGTAAACTCATGAATTGTGCCTTGCTCGCTGATTATGTCAGTGGGTCAGAGGGGTTGATCAGTAAGCTACATGAGTGAGGCTATCCTTTGAGACTTCTTAAAAAACATTAATGAGGAGATCCTGGTCCTGTCTGTGGGAGATTTTGTTGGAGCCCAAAGAGAAACGGGTCTATGATGAACGTTTAGTGTTTAATACTGCCTTCTGCACCAAGAGCAGCCAGATAAACAAACACTGGAACCTAGTAGGTTGATTAAAAGACCGCTTTTTTCCTTCAGAAGAGCTAAAAACATCTAGGATGGTTTGGTGCGTGCAATGTTACCTATTAAAAAACAATCCACTATCTCATTGCAGTGGAGTCTACCCCCATGTTAGGTCATTTTAAATGTGGCACAAGTAGATTATGTGACATGTGTATTGAGTAATAAACATTTGAACATGGGGGGTGGAGCTAGCCTGCCGGCAAGATGGCCGTCACATCATGAGGCTCTGCCGGACTTAGGGCTGTAATTGTCCATTTCTCCTGGCTTAGTGGTGTTGGAGGGGCCCCCTGGGACGGGAGCCCTCCGGTTTGTTGCGGTGCCCCTGTCTGCTGCCTTATTTTCACTGCGGGTGCTCCCGTGGGGGGGGAGACGCAGAGTGGGCTGAGCCGGGTCGGGCCTGCGGTGGGGGCCTTCCCGGCTATGCGGGCTGCCGCTCGTCTGCACGGGCGGCCAGAAGAAGCCTCCTTTCCAGCGGAAGCGGGGCACGCTGTGGGCGATTCCTGGGGGGGGTCGCTCGGCGGTCGTTTTGGGCCGTGGACCCCCCGAGGGAGCTTTGGCCGGCCCCGGTCTCGCAGGGTGCGGCCTGGTGGTGGCAGCCGTGTGGCTGCGGGGCCTATACAGAGTGCTGGCCCAGCCTGGAGTGGCGCAGGCTGCTGCTGCAATCCGCTGTTTGTGGAGGTGATTGGCGGGGATACCTTGGGCCCTGCGTTGGAGTGCCGAGTGGTGCTTGGGGGGGACCTTTGGCGGTCGTCATCGGGCCGCGGCCCCCCCCCTTCTTTCTGTGTGATTGCTCGGCCGTTCCGGGCTCGAGGGGCTCGGCTCAATGGTGGGGGCTGCTCGGTCTGGGTGGCTGGGCCTATCTCCTCTTGCGGCGACGCGGGGGGCTGCTGTGCTTTGCTGGATCGGTGGTGGCTTGGGGGCCCCTAGTTTGGCGCTCGTGTCAGGGTGAGGGGGGCCCCCTGTTATTTCGAGTTGTGGTGCTGCTAGGTTGGGACGTGGGCTGGTCCTGAGTGTTGACTGGCCCGTTGTTTTGGTCTACCTGGCCCTGGCCATCGCCGCGGGGACCTGAGGCCCTGATTGACGGCTGATTTGGGCCGGGGGGAGCCAGTTGAGATCTCTAGTGCCGCACTGGCCTTTTTATTTTTTATTTTTTGAGGCCTTGTGTCACGGCGCCACGTGGGACCTCGGATGGTGGTGCAGACGGAAGAAGCCGGTGTGCTGGTGATACAGATGGCTGTGTGCTGAAGCCCCTGGTTGACCCTCGACGCCCTTGTGGAGCCTATTAAGTGTACTGAGGCCCTCTGGAACTTACCTAGCTTTGGCTGGGCGCTGCCTGGTTGCAGGTGTTTGGAGTTTTTGCTGGGGGCCCTGGCTGAGCCTTGCGTTATTTGTTGGATTTGAAGGGCCCCTGGTATTTGGGGGGTCGCTGGTGGCTGGCTTCCTGGTGCTGGGCGGTATGGGCAAGGCGCATATCGGCTGGCGAAGCTCTCTTTTGAGGGAGGTAGACGGAAGGGGGGCACCCCGGGATCTCCGACTGGAGAGGCGCAGATGGAGGAGGGGTCCTTGGACTCTTCGGTTCGGTCCATGTTCTTGGATCTCAAGAGCAGCTTGGCGGGGATTGATGCCAAGCTAGACCATTTGACAGAGCAGATGGATCGTATCCGTGCCCAGGTGGATGAGCATGATGCCCGTTTTGAGCAACTTGAGTCGCGCACATCGGAGTTGGAGGACCAGGGACGTGGGGGGAGAGAGCGTCTGTTACAGATGGAGCGTGTTTTGGAGGTTATCAGGAATAAGAATGAGGATTTGGAGGCGAGCTCTCGGCGCAACAATGTTAGGCTGCTTGGTTTACCTGAGACTACAGCCATGGGTAGAATGAAGGACTTCATGGAGAAGCTGCTTGCTGACTTGTTCCCGGGCGAGCTGTCTCGTATGTTGGTGGTGGAGAGGGCTCATCGATCGCTGGGCCCTCGGCCGCCCCCTGGGACCCCCGCGTCCTGTTATTTTTCGCCTCTTAAACTACCGTGGCCGGGATGCTGTGCTGCGACTGGCCCAGGAACGCCGCCCAGTGTTATATGGTAACACGGAGTTATCTTTTTTTCCTGATTATACTCCGACTGTGCAGGCGGCACGCAGGGACTTTTTGCCTGTGAAGCGCTCATTGAGCTTGACAGTGGCTCGCTTTTCGCTTATCTACCCAGCGAAACTTCGGATTCAGCATGGTGGCACTCTGCATTTCTTTACTGACCCGAAACTAGCGGGCAAGTTTGTTAAAACACTACCTCGGCGCTCTGTGACTGATGGAGCTGGAGATGCTGGACCAAAGCGGGCGGCCCTTAGTGACACTGATTGACTGCCTTTGCGTTAAGGCGCTGATGGAATTGGGCTCCTGCCTGGAGTGCTCGTTGTATTGGACTTAAGATCCTTTTTTGAAGCCGCTATGCCTGCATCTTGTTTTTTTTTTTTTTAGGCCCTTCGTCCTTTCTGGCCTGTCCGTTCTCGGATGGTCTGGATGGCTAGCTCTAGACCCTTGGATGAGTCCTTTATCTATGTTGTGGGCCCCTTTATGTTCTTATTGGGAGTTGAGTGGGGGTGTTTCTGCTTTGACCCGGTTGGGGGTGGTCGGCGTGGGTGGGGGGTGGTGGGGTTTTTGGTTGGGTGTTTCACTGTTGAGTGGAAATATTGTTTTTGTTCTCCTGGAGTGAAGGAGTTCAGCAGGCGGCGACGAGTGGCATGCTGGTTGGGCATAGGGAGTGATTGCTGGTTCATGGTAAGGACTGATGGTGATAGTTAACTGTGTTACATGGAATGTGCGTGGCCTGACTGATCAGCGTAAGGTGCGACTCATGTCTGCTTATCTTCAGCGTCACCATATTGATATATGTATGCTGCAGGAAACACACTTGGATGGTTCCACGATGCATCGGTTGCGGGCTGGGTGGATTGGTGAATGTCATGGTGCGGGGTTTTCGCGCTATGCTAGAGGTGTGGCGATTCTGATACGTAAGGGTGCTTCAGTGGCGTACTCATCATGTGATAGTGGATCCAGAGGGGCGTTATGTGTTGTTGAATAGCACCCTGTTGGATCAACCTTGTCGGCTGGTATCAGTGTATGGCCCAAATGTTGATGACCCTGTTTTTTTCTGCGAGCTGTGGCGTCTGATTGACTCACTGGGACATGGATCTGTAATTTGGGGGAGCGACTTCAATGTTGTTCTGGATCCTGAGCGTGATCGGGAGAATGCGGCTAGACCTCGGCATTCTGCTGCTGCTGCGGCGTTAAAGACTGTCATGTGTGATGGCGCTCTGTTTGATTTATGGAGGGTGAAACACGGGGATAAGAGAGAGGGCACTTGCGTTAACTATGTTGATAGCAGCTGGTCGCGCTTAGATCGATGGTTGGGCACTTGGGATGTCGAGATGTGGACGCGGTCTGTGGCTCACCTGGCTCGGACCCTCTCGGACCACTCCCCGGTCCTTCTGCAGCTTTCCATAGCTGGAGCCCCGAGTGCTGCATTTGCCTGGCGCTTGCCGCGTGGGGCGCCTCGGGACGAGGCATTTCGAGGAGAGATTCGTGAGGCCATTGTGCATTTCTTTGCTGAGAATCGCGGGTCGATTGATTCAGCGGGAACGCTCTGGGAGGCCTTTAAAGTGGTCATTCGGGGAGAGTGGCTTGCTAAGCAGCATGGGGTGCTTTGTGCGCTGCGGAGGGAATTGACTGAGCTGGAGGGGCGGATATCGGAGATGGAGAGGAAATTGGTGACAGACTGGGCGAGTGAAACGGTGGCTGCTCTGCGAGAGGCAGTTTCTAAATATGAGGAAGCTGCTCAACGGGAAGTTTGTTTTCTCGTCAAATATGCCAGAGCCCGGCGTTATGGGGAAGGGGACAGGGCCGGTCAAACACTGGCGAATCTGCTATGCAAGCCTTGAGCGAGTGG
The DNA here is from genome assembly GCF_031143425.1 of Pleurodeles waltl. NCBI lineage: Eukaryota > Metazoa > Chordata > Amphibia > Caudata > Salamandridae > Pleurodeles > Pleurodeles waltl. Next base: position 399,941,595 of record NC_090448.1, read on the forward strand.
ATATGTGACTGGCATCGATGGACAGGGGGGTGAGCGGGTGCTGGGTACTGAAGGTATAATGAAGGTTTTTGCACGCTATTTCGCAGATCTATATTCTGCTCCCTCTGAGCACAACCTTGATGCAGCACAGGCTTATTTTTCAGAGATCAGTTTGCTTTGGTTCTAGGAGGCTCACAGGGCCTATTTTGATGAGCCTTTTTCAGTGGAGGAGGTCAAGGCAGTTATTAGCGGGTTCCCTGGTGAGAAGGCCCCTGGTTTGGATGGACTGACCCCTGCCTTCTATAAGGAGTATGCTGATATTCTAGCTCCTTATCTGTTAGAGGTCTATGCTGAGGCCCTGGAGACAGGTTCTCTTCCTGCGTCCTTGAGGGAAGCATTGATTGTTACGATTCTCAAACCTGGCAAGGACCCGTACAGTTGTGACTCGTACCGTCCACTGTCTATGATCAACGTGGATAATAAAATACTTGCTAAGCTGCTGGCGCTGCAGTTGCAGCCCTTGATGTCGCGCTTAGTGCTACCGGACCAGTCTGGCTTTGTGCCGGAGCGGTCGACGATGCATTATCTTCGCACCTTTTTCACAGTGCTGGGTGGCCTTTCAGCAGGCGACGAGGCTGCTGCTGTGTTTTTGGACGCGACTAAGGCGTTCGATTCTTTGGCCTGGCCATATCTGTTTGCGCTCTTGGGCAGGCTGGGCATGAGTGCCAGATTTATTAAATTGATCCGCTTGCTGTACTCGGGCGCGGTGGCGCGGTTGAGGTTGAATGGTTGTATTTCGGAGCCTTTCCTTGTGGCCCGGGGGAACCATCAGGGATGTCCTCTGTCCTTGCTCCTATTTGCTATCGCCATGGAACCGCTGGCGGCTTATCTGCGGCAGCATCACAGTCACAGGGGTCTGCAGTTTCGTCAGCGACCGATTTTAATCTTGCTGTGTGCGGATGATATCGTGCTGTATGTACAGGAGCCGGGTGTGAATATGGATGTCCTGTTGACTGAGGTTGTTCGTTTGGCGGCTTCTCGGGCATTACGATGAATTGGGCCAAGTCAGTGGTGCTTCCCCTCACTAGTGGTACGGCACGCTGCGCGTCACGGTATCCAGTTGTAGGGGCGGAGGGTCCAGTGCGTTATCTGGGAGTGTGGCTCAGCTGCGACGTAGAAACTTTGTGGCTTGCCAATTATGGCAGACTGATGGCTTGGCTGGAAGATAGACTGGAGGTGTGGCGCACGCTGCCGCTTTCGCTCAGTGGGCGCATCGGCATCGCTACAATGGTTGTTTTGCCAAAGTTTTTGTATCTTTTTGTTAACCTGCCGTTGGTGCTTACTGTGACTTTTCTTAAGAGGCTTCGATCCGCTCTGGTGCGGTTGGTGTGGGCGGGCGCGCAGCCTAGGATTGCTTGGGAGAAGCTGACGCTGCCGTTCGAAATGGGGGGCCTTGCTGCCCCGGATCTGGAACTTTATTATTATTGCGCGCAGGCCCACTTTGCATATTTCTGGATTCATCCTATATGGTATTTACCTCGCGTTGAGCCTGAGAGTAATTTGGTCTGGCAAGATCGGCTGCCAAGAGTTCTTAGATGTCTGTCTCGGACTCGTGCGAGAGGGATAGATACTGTGGCGTGTACTTCCAGGGCTTGGGCGGCTTTGGGGCGTAAATCTGAAACGGGGCTGCTTTTTGCCCCTGCGATGCCGGTGTTGGACGTGGCGGATGAGCATATGTCCTGTGACGTTCGCCTGCGTGAGTTCCTTGAAGCATCTGAGCTGTCATTGCTGGGAGCTTGGTTTGTGAATGAAGGTTTGTTGGAGCTGGAGGAGGCGCTGCAGGCAGGTGCTGATAACCCGTTGCATAGGTTATATTTGCTGCAGGTTTACGCAATGCTTCGTGCGTGGTATCCTGGCCTCCCGGCTGTGCCTGAGACCTGTCGAGCACTGGAGTTGTTGTGGCGTGCGCAGTCTTCTCGGACTTATTACTCGGTTGTATGGGTGCATGCAGGAGCTGCGGAGGGCGGTGGTGGTGGCTGCTAAGACTAAATGGGAGCTGGATGTGGAGGTGGAGCTTACCGCGGAAATGTGGAGGAGCTGTTGTGCGTATATGCGAATGTTGTCGCTCAATTATAGACTGCGGCTCATCCACTTTAAATTCCTCCATCGATTATATTACACCCCTCGTAGCTTTTGCGCTACGGGTCTGCGGGCTGATGCGCGCTGCGAACGTTGCCATGCTCCGGACGCTGACTTCTTGCATCTAGCGTGGAATTGTGCTGAGGTGCGTGCCTTTTGGGAGGAAGTGATGCATGACATTGCTGGAATGACGGGTCTGGTTATGCCTTTCTCTCCTGTGATGGCGTTGCTTGGCCTGCTGGATGGGGTCCCTTCGGCATGTAGGCGTCTGGTGGGCATGCTGCTTCTTCTGGCAAAGAGAAGGGTGGCGATGTGCTGGGGGCGGGGAAGGGCGCCGCGTAGAGCTGACTGGCTGCGGGATGCTGCGTTCTGTCAGGAACAGTTGTCAATTTTCTGGGAGATGGCCCATGCGAATTCTCGTCCTAGAGATATCTGGGTGCCTTTTCGCGCTTTTTTGGACTCTCAGGATTGAATGGAGTGAGATGATGTTCTCTAGGTCACGCCACATTCTGACATTGTTTGGATTGGTTGGGATGGTCTGTGCGTCATGTATGAAACGTCTGATAGTGGACCCTTGCTGTACGTGCCTGCTTTGCCGCCTTCACTTTGTTGGTTGGTTTGTGTTGGTTATGTTTGTGCCCAAGTGAATACTCACGGGATTTATTTTTGTGGTGTGCTCCTTGTGTTTGTGTTGCTGGATGGATGGGAGGCTACAGGCATCGGTCAAGCTTAAATTCGCAGAGATGTTTGGTCATTGTATTTTGCCTCTGATCGTTTAATGTGTTATATTTGGTACACTACTGTATCTCCCTTGTTTGTTGTACGATTCACAGGACGGTTATGGTGTTGTATTGTACATTTTGCATAAATAAATTAAAAAAATTAAAAAAACATTTGAACATCTGGATAAAAGATATGTGTTGAAAGACTTGAAAAATTGTAACACCTTGTGTAATTTATGCAATGTTCTGTCCATATACATTTTTGTATGTCAGTCAGACCAGGCAAAAAGTGAAGGCCTGCATGTAATAGAATCAGATGTGGCACCATTGGGGCGCAATTTGTGGAACATTTGGAACCAGTTAGCAGTGAAGTGAGGACTTCAGATGGTGCGTAATTGAGAAAGTCACTCCTAATATAAAAGGAGGGGACATGTCTGCTGTTCTGACTATTCGAGTAATTTGGCAAAAGAGAGGAGCAGAGAACTGGGACTATGCTGTCCTAGAACGGCCTGTTGCCAGAACATACTGTGTAACCCTAAGAAGTGGCAGTATCTTATACCCACAAGAGTAAGTTCAATTTTAGAGAAATATGGCCGACCATGTATTAAAAAATCATAGATTTTGGTGTAACAAGATTAATCTCCAGTAATTAATGATACAAATAAGTTAATAGTTTTTTTTTTTTAGGATGTTTTTTAATTGAGTCAAATACAAGAACATTAACTTAACATTGCCAGGACAGAGATATGCAGTTGTGAATATATATGCATAAGGAATATTGTACTTATAAATGCATATTAAACATATAAATGAATTAGGCATATACAGCAATATAGTATCAAAGACTCAGTTTGAATAAAGAAAGAAGAAAGAGAGAGGGAGAGGGAGAAGAGCTGTAGGGAGAGGTAATAGACATTAATTACAGTGAATGTAAGATGAAATAAGTATATATAAGAAGAAAAACAGGAAATATATTGACATTTTTTAAAAAGGAGGAGAAAAATCAATTTCCTTCGCAGTGCGTGTGAGATAGTTACTTAATGGTAACCATAGCTGATGACGTTTGAAGAAATTTCCTGTTGAATCAAGCTTGTAGCTCTCAAGTCTATGATGATAACATACAGAATTCCACCACTGTCTGAGAATAATGTTCTCCGAAGATTTCCAGTTAGAAGTAATAATAGAGATTGCAATAGAAAGCAAAAGGTCCACCAATTTTCCAAGAGGCCTGATCGAACTCCATATATCGTGTGTGCCACCCAAAAACAGTCATTCATATGACATTGGTAAGGAGATCTGATCTATTGCTGAAATGCGAGACCATATTGAGGACCAAAAAGTAGATAGGGATGGACAAGACAAGAAAAAAAACAAGTTAATAGTTTTCATCTTAGACACATAGATTTGTTCAGATAAGTATAAGTGACATATAGCTAACCTACAAGTGTTTAGTCCCACTGTGGCATTGTGACAAGTAATTAACAGTGGCTGAAATAATTGTAAGCATTTAATCTATCACTTTTTTGTATTTTCATTGCTTCCAGTAAAGAGCTAATGCATGCACACCTGCACGTGTAGTTCGTCTGTCTATGACAAGATATTGAGCGTCGGTTTAGTATGGCATTGGGCGTCAGGAGGGTGCTTGATTGTCTCATTTTTGTCCAACGCTCAGGGTTTTCTGAATATGTATTGAATACTTTGCTTTAATCCCTTCTCAAAAACCAAAGGGTTCTTTTGACCCTAGCTCTACCGATATGATGGGCGATATCACCCAATTTATATTGGCTACCACATCCTATTTCTCCTTGATGTGGTTGTCTGACACTAGCTCTGTAAATTCTTCCTGAGAAGTAAAGATTAAATGCGTACCTTGCATCCCATTTTTAGCTTGAGCGCACAAGCGCTGTGATATGTTGTAATCTATCTGTGGGGTTTTAACCATGCCCACCTCATACCCATCAGTATCCCTCATTCATAGGCTTGCCTTTCCAAAATCCTTTGTTATCATTGGTAAATGCTTTACATTTGTCCCTCCTTGGGGCAGTTTTGTTACCACCTTGGCCATCGACCCTGTTACATAGATTATTGCACGTTTGCCGATACATTTGACTGTGAGCAAACTTCTTTTTCCTTTTGTGTCTCTCCTTTGGGCTCATGCTCATGACGGCTGTGGTGCTTTGAATTAGCTTGCTTATGTCAACTGTTTTACTTTTCATTTTCAATTTATGTGTCAAGAAAAGTCCAGTTAGGAATTCACAGTGCTAATAGCCCTTACTCGAGCAAACGCGACACCCTTGCATTGCAAATGCTTGTTTAAAACTGTTTCTTCCTTTGGTAAGCCTAATTTGTTTAGCATTTGCAGCTCTCATTAACTTATGGTCATATTGCTCTAGCCCATGTAATGTATTGATTTATTCTATTTTTTACAGTCCTGTGAGATGATATCCTTGCCATGAATGATGCCTCCTTGTCCCAGTTAAGACCCTTTTTGAAGCTTATGTGTCACTGTACACTTGAATGTTGACATATTACTACATGAACTGCTCAAGATGTCCGGCTTGACTTAATGCACTCTGATTAACCCCAAGTTTGTTAATATTCAAACAGGCTGGGGATCGTACCTAGGCCCAGGTTCCTAAAGAGTGAAATCTGTGGTACACCTCTGCTGCCATCCCTTTGGTTAGTACCCCCCCCACACCCACCAAATTGGAGAAAAGCCTATGACAGAAATTGACCTGAGACAGTTAGGTTTGCATTTGAGAAACAATTCTCAGGCCATAATTATTACAAAGCAAATATTGAAATATTAGTGTACCACACTTTAAGGTTCAATCCACACTGAAAATTACAAAACAGAAAGTGCACAAAACTAGACATAACTCAACTAACCACATATTCTTGGTCAAGTTTGGCCACCCTCTGGTCCTTAGAGCACTGAAAGACTAGTGAGCCTGAGTGCTAACCACTGGGCTCTCCCACAAATATATATGGACACTGTACAAGGTGAGCCCCCTCACAAAGAGAGGACCCACAGGCCAGCAAGCCAGCTGAGCCCGAAAATCACCCATGCCAGAGCAACCTCATGGCATCCTTTGGGGAATGGGCCTGGGCAACCGGGCCTGATCATGGTCCCCTGGCACCAGGTCCCACTTCCGACAATGTCAGGGCAGTGTCATAAAGTACCGGTAGAGCCAAGGACAATCGCTGTAGTGGACGACCCTGGTCCTGCCTTACAATCTGTAGTACTTCTGCCTCTAGTTGAGAAACCAAATGTTTCAGGAATTTGCCTGCCTTCTTGTCCCTGCTCTCAAGGTGCCTACCAGATATGTGAGCCAAAATCTGACCCCCTCACTGCCACAGACTCGATTGGTTAACTGACCGACCAGGTCTCCCCCATAGTTGGGCTGTCCTGAGATTTGGGCACGATGTGCACTGCAAAGGCCAACAAAGATTTGATGCCCAGCTCATTGCCCTGGGCAGAAAGGTGAACGCTGTCTTTGTGGAAGAAGGTCTCCCCCTAAGGCATCCATGGGGAATTGTCTTCAAAATGGTTGTGTTGTGGAGCCTCCTCAATCTACTATTGAGGTGCTGCACTGACTCATTCAGACCTTTGGAAGGAAAACCTACACCGCACACGCTATGTGGGATAATATGAGACCAAGCAGTGACAGTCCATGGAAATCTCCTAGCTAACCATGAGATCCCCACCAACAACTTCTCGAAGAACCCTCGCCTCCCGATCAATGCAAGGTCATCACCACCTATGTGAAGAATGATAAGTGCCGGTGGAGGTTGCATCGTGCCCTCAACCTCCTCCACTAGCTGGTGCAGTCTATCCAAATGAAGACACCCTTTGCCGACTGAAATGAATCACAGTCCCACCTCAGCTGCTTGGTGGAAAAAACGGCTCTGACTGAAGACTGTGTCGGGCCGCCGAACAAAAGAATGGCCAAGAATCCATACACTGGCTGTAGCCATGTGACTTGAATACACAGAACAAGGGAAGGAAAGAAAAACATTAGTGGGTGCCTCTGGCAACCAAGCCATCTTTAAACCATATGCAGGCTCACACAGCATTTATAGCAGTTAGACCGCCACCTCCCGATTCTCTTAACTGTTTCTGCGTTGAGACCAGCCCCCACCGCCAATGTTGCTGCACCTATCCTAAATGATTGGGAGCTATAATTGGTGGGATCTGCCCTGACCTCCTGCAATGCTGTGTGCATGACATAAGTGAACTGGTATCTTGTGAGAGGTAGACCTGAGTCATGACCTAACAATGAAGTTGACAATGTACGTGGCCGAGTACCTAGGAAGGTCGCCACTATGGCTACTAGGTATCCCCTGGTGCCCTCGGCCCTTCTCAAATTCACCTGTTCCCCCTTCCCCAATTGGTCAGTTTTTGAACAGGGGAGGGTGATAATTAGATCACCCCCGAGCCAAGATATGTGACCTGGTAACAGACCCCCATGAATGTCCCACTTGGATCCGGCCACTAGCTCTGATACCCTTAATGCCTTGTAGAAGGTGAGGGAGAAGGCAGCTGAAAACATTGCTGCTTCGTAGGATGACCTGCAGACCCATGAATGGGTCCCCAGAATGCTGCCTAGTTTGTCAATGTCTATATGGCGCCTGCTGTCAGCAGAGGCCCCCTCCAATCTTTCCAAGTCCAAGAGAGCCTTCTTGACTAAAAAAGGAGTGTGAATGGTCTTATGCCTCCATCAGTTTGGAAAAGAAGGTTACTCCAGAAATGTGTCACCTGGCAGAAGTGGCCGTCCAGCCCTGCGTGCGCATGTGCTTGATAAAGCGCAACCAATTGCCCAAAGAAAAATGCTGGGCCTGCGCATGTCTTGAAGTGCATGCAAGAAAGGTCCAAAAGGCCCTTACATAGGTCCTCCTCGTTTTGAGTACGAAGCTGGCAGTGATTAGCTGTGGTAAGGCGGGGCATCAAGACTCCATAGAGATGTTGGGAAATGAGTGACCTGTGCTTCCTCTTCCGGATGAAGACACAGAAAATCCTGCAACTTGAAATGAGACAATGCATCTGCTGCGTTTTTCAGGATTAGCAACACAAAAGGTTGATGGACAGAGTGTTGAAACTTTTCAAACACTCACTCCCAGTCACAGATCTGAGTTTAATCCATCGTTCTTTTGCTCACCATTCCATCCCAGTTTGGACCTAGCCATATGCAAATCAGTCCTGATCCTGCTCCCGATGGGAGCAGTCCAGCCCGAACTGCCAAGCCAGGTCCCCCCTGGGCAGGATTCAAGCCTCCTGGGACCGGTTTCAGGGTATCACCCTTCATCAGCCAGGCTAGCTTGAATCCAATGGCACAGTGAGCAAGGGACCCACGTCTGGGCATACCCTTCCCACTTAGGGTAACTTTAGCAACACAAAAGGATTTTAGTCAGGATACCAGGGACATGTTTAGCTCTGAACAAAATCTGATTCCTCAAACAAATAAGTACCAATTCCTTAAGTAGTCCCAGCACCTTCCTACATTTCGCGTGCTGAGAGTTAATGGACTCCACTACGGACATGCTATCAGACCAAAAGGTTACTGACTGATTACAAAACTGATCTTTCCACAAATGCAAGGCCACCACTATGGGAAAGAATGTGGCATTTCTCACCAAACCTGAATCAAATCAATGCTGCATCCAGCGCTGCGTGCACCACTTTGCACCCAATATAATACCAAAGCCCACGCTCCCAGTTGCGTCGGTGTATAAGCCAAGCTCCTGGCTGGACTGTATAGGTGATGGCCAGACCATGCACACTTTGAACTGTTCTAGAAATGTTAACCAAATTCTCATGTCCTGCTTCTGATCTGTAGAAAGGCGGGTACTATGGTGCTTGTGCCTAAGACCTGGAGTGTGAAGAAGGAAGGCCCGTGGGAATAATGCACTTAAATTCTGGATGGCCTGAGGTCCCACAAAAGGAACAACAATGCTTGAAGTTACAGGACCCCTGAGGTCTGGTGCATGCCTTCTTATGAAATGCCCAGCAAGCCCCTTTTCAGTCACCCCCACTGGCTGCCAGGCGAAAGGGTGACTGGCCGGTCCTATCACCCTTTTTGAGCATCATACACTGTAACCAAGCCTTCACATCTGTCTGATCCCAACACATGTATGGATTGGTAGTTTTTCTAAGTGAAAGGCTTTGTCATAGTCCTTCCAAGAAGTACCCCCAAATTCTTCAAAATCCCCAACAATTTGGCTCAAGTAAAAAGCCATTTGTGGACCCAATTCTGATGACTTTCCTAGCATAACTGATTCGTAAATAGCAAACCCCTTTATCCAATTAATGAGAGTTTCTTCAACCTTAGGCTTTTTGTCCTTATGTGAACAATCTCTGAGATTTTTGCTCTTCTAAATCCGATTTCACCACAGTCAGCTCAAACAGATCTATGTATGCCCCCTTCTTGATCTTTTCTTTCACTTCCATTGACAAATGTGAGCCCAAATGATCCCGTGGGGACAGCACTAAATTGTGTGCAGTTTTGGGTGGGAGAGACGCTTCTACTCCTTTGCTTCTGCCACTGGTAGCTGGACAGCGCAGGCTGCTGTTTCTGAAGAGATGCTAGGCACTTGTGCCACTGGGACTGAGGGGGACTGGGAAAAACTTACTTGACGCAGGTGTGACACTAAGGGCGTGTCAGGTGGCTTATTACAGGCTATTCCTACTGCTTTGGGCCCTACAGACAGGGTATTGCCCACTGTTACCTGAGATACTGCTATACCTCTCAAACTTGATAACCAAGGCAAGACTTTTGCTAAGCTAGCGGCCAAATCATCACCAGCCACCTCTGTGTTTGAAGTGGTGCCCCTTAACCCATTCCTGCCTACAGTGATTATGTCTGCAGCGGAGGGCTGACCTGTGGCCAACTGTGGGGTTTGCACCAGAACATGCTGTTTTTGAAGAATTGCCTCTAACTCCATTGGGAGCTCCCTTCCTGGTCCGTTTTTTCAGAGGGTGAAATGCTGTCTTAGGTGACACGCTGGACCTCCTGAGACGTTCTCCTCCCCCATCTGTGCTAGATAGCCCTAAAGCTACCGCAGAGACTACCTGCGGGTTGGGGACTGTCTGCGTCAAGGGGGCAAGAGTTGGGCACAATAAGTTAATGAACTCCTCAATAGAGGCAATGCACCCCATCACCTCTGTCAAATCTGAATCTGCCTTCCCCTTTGGTTGCCTAGGCCTTTTAGAATTAGCCCTCTTAAAAACAGAAATAACCGATATGTATGGACCCCTGGAAAACTGCATTGATGATAAAAAGTGAGCCAGAAAACCCAAAATGTCCCCAACTCTTATATGAAACTAATACACATATAAAAGGGATTTTTTGAATGAATTAATCCTTTGACTGCTAAGTGGGTGCCTAGGTCTTTTCCCAGGCTTAAATGCCTCTACCTGGGCCCCTGCCAGCCGACAAGGTGACTGCGCTAACTCCTGGCAGCCAATGGGCACCGAGTGCAATTGCTCAAGCGCAAGAAATTTTAAACTAAGCACCAACAGCAAAATGCAGTTGGCGCTATCTCCCTCCCCCCCACCCCAGTTCAGGTATTGCCCCCACTTGTGGCCGGGGCCAGCCATTACTTCTTTCCCCTGTAATTCAGGACAATTGCTATGCATTTGAGTTGTAAGTGTTATGTATTGTTTTGTTTCAATATCACAACTCACCTACAATGCACTGTTTGGGCTGGTTATGGAGCACCTATTTGTAAATTACATCTTTAGATAAATGTTTCTTGATATAATTTCTATGGGTTACAAACACTTGTTAGGATTAGAGGTGGGCATAACTGGTGTAATTCTTTCTGGTGTGAATTCTCCTAATTACAGCAAAGTTACTCGTAATTATGCTTAATTGTGTAAGACGCGTATTCCAGCATTCAGCTCCATTTTCTTAGTACAAAATGCATCCTCATGTCCAAAATAGGCACGAGGATACCTTTGCACTATGAAAATAGCACTAAATGCTGCAGGACAGGAACAGCAGTAGCCAGCAGCCACTCGCTCAATCTTAGTACATTGTTCCTGTGCTCCTGCAGTAGGAGTTTTGCCTCAGATTACTCTAAATTACTCAAACTGGCATAATTTCAAATCGCAAGAGTAATATGTAATTACTGAAATTACTCTGATTACTCTGGCATACTTTAAATTTCACCCAGCCCTTGTTATGATTTGATCACATATGAATACCCATTGGCCTTGCGTGACTGCTGACAAAGTCATAAATAAAAACATCCGTAGGAACTGAGGTTTTCATACTGCTGTTAGCTCGTGTACAGCACTTGCTTTGAGTAGCAGAAGCTGTGCCAAAGCACACACAGGGTAGATGTAGCACTAGAAGATTTCTTCTCAAACAGCAAAGATGCTGCATGGAAAGAAACAAGCAATGTTTCCACACACAAAACTAGGACAGCATGGCTGCAGCAAGGCAAACTTTCCACACATAGATTTGGTACAGCTCTAGAACAGCTTTGCAGGCAAACCTCACCAGGTGGTTTTATAGCATGTAAGAGAATGGAACAAACATTTTTGAAATTCATCAAAAACAAAGCACAAAAAGGCAGAGGACGAATCACAACAAGCCCCCTCAGTTATAGAACAGATGCAACAAGGATAAAAGCAAGGGGCATTCTCTTTCACTCCGAAAAGGCACTCCAGAGGCATCACTGCTGCGTGTTTTCGTAGATATAGTAGTGGTTGTATAAGAGAAATCCTTCTTGACATAGACATGACCTGTACAACAGAAGAAGTATCAGTGCAAGACTCCCAAGCATAGACTAGATATAAGCAGCTGCAGTTCATGTGTAGTGGATCCTTTTTAGTTTTAATGGGAATCAGGAGTTTAGCTTAGCCTTTGGCTTGCAGGCCTGTGCCCCTGTCACCTATTGACTTTTAACCTACTTAGCTTGATCTATTTTAGCACATTTATTAAATTATTTCTTCCAAGATGGCTGCTGTGTTTATAGTTAGGAAAATGTTTTAGTTTCATGTTATCATTGCCACTCTGTAAAGGCATCACTATCAGTGTCAAAGATAAATGAGATACGTAGGTATTTACATCATGTACTTTCCTACTTTCGTGTCACAGTAACATAATGTACCTTTTCAGGGAACTGTTTATATAATTGCCGACCCAAGCATGCCTTCTCATCTATTGTTTGGGAACATACCTGTGTCAGGGGTCCTACCAGATCTGTATAAATACATCTCACATAGGCAAGATAATCAGAGGAATTCCTACCAGATGCCATTGACGCTATCTATTCTACACATCGCCTTGATGCTGACCCAGTCTTCTTGTCCCCACGGAGTCTGATCTAGAGATCTTATTCCAAGGTAACAAGGGTTGGGGGGCTCTTCTCATGGACATGGTACTGGCAGATTAGGTTTAACACACCTATCTCTCTTTAGGTTAGAGATTAGGTTCATTGTGCTTGGATAGTAGGGCCTATTTCACATCTATTTCATATTACATATTATTGCAAGATAGTGGGGGTCTTTGTATTCATGACACTTGTGTTTACCATTCTGTTTCTTGGATTGTTCATTATCCTAATCATTGCAGCCCATGCAATTTATTGTAGGTTGCAGTATTGTTAATAAAACCTATTAAAATTTTACTGCATCTCCTTCATTGCTTGGGTTTGACTGAGACATGTTGTTCATGTGAGAAAGGGGTAATCTCCGTTCAACCACGATCTCCCTGAGATGTCGCACTCTTGAGTCCATGCGCAAAAGGCTGCCACAAATCAACTTTTACTGTTTGAATTTTTGGTGAGGTACTGCTTGTGAGCCAGGGGGGTTGGGGCAACAGTTGCGACTTGTTGTAGAATTGGCCTAATCACCTACGAACATAAGTACTGTCATCCTTAAACCAGCAGCCTTGCCTAGAGCAAGAGTCAAACTATGACACTTGGGGGCATATTTATACTCCGTCTGTGCCGATTGTGCGTCAAAAATTTTGACGCACAATCTGTGCAAATATTGCCCTGTATTTAAACTTTGACGCCCGAGCCCACAGATGACAAAATTCTGCCGTGTGCGTCATTTTTTGGATGCGGCAACCCGCCTTGTGTTAATTATATGCAAGGTAGGCGTTCCCGTCCAAAAAATGGCTTAAAGGGCCGTGCGTCGCATTTATGCTTTCGGGCAAAAATGACGCACGGCCGGGAGGCGGAGCCAGAAAATGACGCACAGCCTGATTTGCGTCAAAAATTAACGCCTGGGTCAGGACAGGCGTTAAAATGGGGCAAACACACCTGTATTTAATCAGAACACACAGAACAAACAGCAGAGCAGCAACAGGGAGCCATGGAGGTGATTCTAATCCAGCGTGCACACAGACGCAGAGTCCAGCAGCAACAACAGCAGCTACAACAACACCAGCAGGGACCCCAAAGGCAGCGCAGAAGGTAGGAGAGGATATTCCGCCCAAGAACAACCCTTCAGGGCCTCAGGGAACACGACATCATACAGAGGTACCGGTTGAACTGGCAGGCCATTCAGCAGCTGCTGCGCAACATTGAGCAGCAGTTGGCTCCCACTTTGGTGACACCCCGCACCATCCCAACAGAAACAAAGCTGCTTGCCGTACTTCACATGCTGGCAAGTGGGTCTTTCCAAACAACTGGTGCCCTGGTTGGCGGAATATCACAACCATCATTCTCCGCCTTTTTGCCCAAAGTACTGGCTGCCATCATTCGACTGACACCCCGCCACATCTGCTTCCCTAACACACTGCAGAAGCAGCAGGAAACCAAACAGGGGTTCTACGCAATCAGTGGCTTCCCACACGTCCTTGGTGCAATCGACTGCCCACATGTACGCCTTGTGCCACCTGCTACAACTGAACACCTCTACCGCAACAGGAAGCACACACATTCCATCAACGTGCAGGCCATAGTCGATCACCAGGGATTGATCACCAACATCGTGGCTAAATATCCTGGGAGTGTACATGACTCATACATCTTCCGTCACTGCACCATCAATGAACACTTCCAGGATGGACGGTATGGCAATGGACTACTTGTTGGTAAGTACAAAAACCTACTTATATACTCACTGCACAGCAACCCTCTGGGACACACAACACATACACCACAACAGCAACATGTCAACAGGAACACACTGAGGTCGTGACATCACTAGCCATGTTTCTTAAGTCACCATTGAACCTGTCACACATTGGAAATTACTGTACAGCCTGTGAAGACGTCAATGAGTGTGGTTGCCTAAATGTCACCTTGCAAATTGTAAGTGTCCCAATGACCTTTACATTAATACATTGCATAAGTTTCAAGGTATGGGATGTCCAGGGTACTTTGATATGAACGTGTTAACAACACTTTCAATTTTAACTGTGCATGGAACTATCATCTCACCCCCAGTGAAGACACACGGACACCTGTATCACAAGTCACAATGCTAGGGATGGCACACTGTACTGCAAATCCCAAAACATACTGCTGACAAACGGTTAGCAGACAAACACTCGTTCAGCCAAGGAAACAACACAATGCAGATGGTACAGCCTACAAGCATAGGATGTCACATTAGTACACAAAAGAGTCACAGACAACACCAGACAACTACTGCCATGAAAGGTCATTTCAATAGTGCCAGCTACATCAACATGATCCCATTCATTTTCTCTTGCAGCTGATCAGGGGTATGGCATCCAGCCATGGATTATGACACCATTTGGCAACCCAAGTACAGCTGCAGAGCGTGCATACAACGAGGCCCATAGGAGGACACGCAGCATTGTCGAGCGGACCTTCGGCATCCTCAAGTCAAGGTTCCGCTGCCTCGACATCACTGGTGGTAGCCTCCTATATTCCCCCGAGATGGTCTGTAGGATCATCCTCACATGTGCAATATTGCACAACATTTGTATCAAAAGAAACATTCCCCTCCTGGAACCAGAGCCACACATGCCTGAAGAGGAGGATGCTGGCCTGCAACAGGAGGGGGAACTACAGAACACAGCTGCTGGTATACGCAGGCGGCAACAGATTGTAAATAATTTCTTCTGAATATGATCACCTTCACCACTTTAGTTAACTAATTTAAATAAACACCTATTATAATCACCATATCATGGTCTGGCTATTCCTTTTTGCACACCTTCATCTCTACTTATCAGAATAAAAGTGTTGCCTCATGGAGCATTGCTGAGATACTGAGTAGGACACGGAACATCCCAGAGCTAATGTGATGCCTAACATACAATGGTCACATACACACACACTCTTAATGACATATATCATGTACATATCTCCTTTGAAGGCCAATAGCAGAGGACCACAACTATTTCACACATACATGTTGAAAGCAAGGTCCAACGCAGCATATGGCACACAACTATGACACCATCACTTAATAAGGGGAAAACAAGCCTCATACATGAGGCAGTCAATGTGCTTTGGCATCACTAACAGGAATGTCTGACCAGACCATTGACAGCAGTTAGTCCAACTGCATCCAATATTTGCAAGGAATATCTATGACTAGAGTTCCATAGACGCAGAACATAGACAGCACAAGTGCCACACCTATGACATGCATTGCGCACATGACATTCCATGCACATGTCAGCCCATTTCCTAACTCCTGACACACCCATGCACCTGGTCACAACCCACCTGTCGGAAGAGGTCCCTGGAATACTAAGATGCGTACCTTGATAATACCCCCTCTACACACACAGACCAACATTAGCAAACCAGTGTGCTACACCCTTTCCTAAGGTATGCCATTGTCATATAACATCCGACTTCAAGGACGTCAGGTCAATTTATACACTGTCTTCTAGTTTCAAGCCCTGTTAGCACATGTAGATTGCTTCCCCTTGTGAAAATGTCTGTTGGCCCTTAGAATGCAAGTCTCACCTACAGGACTGGTGAGAAACAGATGCAGCCCACACCTGTGATCACCTCCATGCACACCACCCATTTCAAAAAGCACTGCCCCTGATGATGCCTGGAACAGCATAGGAGTTGCCATTATGTCAAAAACACCGTCAACCATTGATACTAATTAAGCCATGTAACACAGCCCTTGGGTTCATTTGTCACCTTCAAAAACACAGGACGTACACAGTTTGACATGTCAACTGTCTAGTTTGTCCTCCAAACAGTCTCAGTCAGACCACTGATTATGTAACTTGTCCAGTAGCTGGCTCCTGAATCACCTTGCATTCTGTCAGCCTGACTGGCAACTGTCTGTGCGTCACACTAAAGTATCCCTGTGTCTACATATGTACCACACGTACGTAAGCAAACCTCCCATTCATCAGGGGGCATTGGGCATGGGCTTCTTCCATGCATACCCAAATACATTGTATAGCATCATCTGCCTTTTAACTGTACCATTTGAGTTACATCCTCTTGGAAATGCAAAATTCATGGCCCATCCCTTGTCTGGGTTGCATATATGCATGAATGACAAAGTGTGACAGTGTCCAGGGTCATAGGCAGGGATTGGGTACGGGGCTTTCAGCACAACCAGCAACCTCTGATAATGTCCATGAAAAATACACAAATGTCAGAACCATGACAGTTCACACACAGTATCACAGTGCGCACAACATAGTGATGGGCCGTGTGTGGTGAATAGCTGCGAGAATAAACAGCACAGAGGCTATGATGTTCCCAGATGCAGTGGGAAGTGCAGAGGCCAACCTGTGTACAAATGTTGTAATGACACCTGCCGGAACATGACAATTGAGACATTATCTCACTCAGCACACCAAGGTTGCCCTGTTGACTGTCTCATTACAAGTTTTTAGTGACAGGGTGGGACCATCCACATGTTGGTTCACATGTCCACATCTACTTTACTCACATTGATCAACAAAGGATACTCAGTAGTTACAGGAATAGCTGCCACTGACTCATGATGAGTCCTGGTCCGAACTGTGACAAATTACACCCCAAACAATCTACAGGATCATCATTGAACCACACACATGAACAAGACACCTATGTGCAATTGATCACTGGAAATATGTGGACACGTGCTGTCTTGTATGCTGGTCCACCACAGCCACTTGATAGTTGGGGCTCACTTCTATGGCCTCAACTGTGGTTTCATCATACATATGAGATTGACCCTTGTCTATCTGTGCAAACAACATGGTACCCACTTCCTCAATGCATGTGTATGACTCACTGTGGGAATCATCAACTAGTGCCTAGGAAGCTCTTACCAATACTCTAGGACATAGGATGTAGAAAATGTGGACCATTGACATGAACATGCGTCTGCCATCCATCTGGTGCATGCTATGTCACATGTGGTGTCTACGTGACCCTAAAACTTGGAAGTATACTTTACGGGTGTTGTTACATGTATGACTAACACATGCCCTTGCTCATTTTAAACTTGACTTGCATCTTAGGATTGGACACATGGACGTCACATACATACAACCATATGTACAATTATGCTTCATGTGATATACACGCACACTTGGTCAACCAACACATTAGTTGTCAAAGCACACACTTTGAGCCA
This sequence comes from Pleurodeles waltl, assembly GCF_031143425.1. Taxonomy (NCBI): domain Eukaryota; kingdom Metazoa; phylum Chordata; class Amphibia; order Caudata; family Salamandridae; genus Pleurodeles; species Pleurodeles waltl. The sequence continues at coordinate 399,958,971 of NC_090448.1, forward strand.
AAGGAATTTAGGTATTGTACATATGTGCGTCACAATGCTATCCTCTCCTTATGACAAACATGCACAATTTGTGCCACACATATATGTAGGCCACACATATGACCATCTATGACATCAGCCAACTGTAAAAATACTGTGAAGGGTGTAGTGGATGATGTTCCGCTGCAGTATGGTGTCACACATGTGAACATACACCATCAACACCATACTGTCTTCAATTAGCCAATCTCTGATGTGTTCCAAATGTAAAATAACCAAAAAACAAGTAAAAATGCCCCAAACCAGTTAATGCACTGTAATTTTGACGTCCCTAGCGGTGTGCGTCATTTTTTGTTTACCAAAACTGTATTTGCGTCATTTTTTTTGACGCACAGGAGTGAAATTTAGCCCGCATCCAGATATTTGTACAGTCCATGTATTATTATTTGGATGCGGGTTAATATTCACGTCTGTGCGTAAAAAAAAAATGACGCAAATAGTTTTGTGCAACATAAAATGACGCATAACGCGAAAAAGGCGGGACTTTTCATACAGGAAGTTATGTAATAGGATATCCTGTTTACAGATCATGTACAGTGGGTGTACTTTCACTTTCACTTTGCAGTCTATGATCTTTCTAGACTGTGTGGCTGTGTAGAGAGGGTTGTCCAGAGATTTTGTGCTGTATTTGTCCTGTGTGCTATCTGTAAAGTCCTTTTGTGAAATAAATATTGTTTGTGTATACTGTACTACTGTGTTTTGTCTACATTTGTCCATTTATCTTGTGTATTTCTTGTTTGTGGGAGTATGTTGTGGGTAGTGTTAGTTTGGGGATAGTTGGGCTCTTTTAGTGTTTAGGTTTACTTTTTTTCTGTCTTTTTACCCCTACTTTCACCCATTTCCCCTTTCTATTTCTTTTACCCCTATTCCTTATCTTCATCTATAAGTATGTCTGGTAGGCCACGTCTTGGCAGGATGGGGGAAGAGGAGTTGGGGGGCTTCATCTGGCTGGTGACACATTTTTTGCCGCTCATGATCCAGGCAGGGGGCAGGGTCATACAGGGGTATCCGACAGAGGCGCGCAGAAAACGTTGGGGAAAGGTGCTGCATCACCTGCAGCGTGTGTATGCCAGCCAGAGGAGTGACCACCAGCTGAAGCACCGGTGGGCTGACCTCATCACCAGGGAGCAGGATCTCTTGGACCACCTGGGAATAATGATTGGTGGCACTGTTGGTGAGTACGACTATTGTTAATGTGCACGATTAAATGCTCTGTAGTGACATCAGGGGATTAGTGCAATGTCTGCCAGCTAACTTGATGACTGTGTGTAATGCTGGGGAAATATAAGGGGATCATTGATGCACTATGGCAAGGATCACAATTGCTAGCTGTCAGGTAGCACGTGCTCAGCAAACTTACAGGTAACTTTACCATGAAGGAAATTGATGCGGCCTTTTTGTCAGCACAGCTAACAAAATAGGAGCCAATCATGTCTATATAGGGTACTATTGACAGAGAAGTACAGATGTACCAACATTTAGGCCAACTATGTTGACGCAATTGCTAGACTGACTTTAGAATCACTACATGATGCTGAAAATGAGTGCTGCCTTCATGTCAATTGATTATAGCAAAGTGGCTCAGACATTGGTCTCATGTTAGTCTGGTGAGAGTGGAAGGAAAGCGTTCACAGAAGTACTATGAATGTGTGGGATTATTGTGTTTCTTGATCTTTTTGGATACATGTCAGTTCATGATTTGAAAACATCGTGAAAAGGTGTAAGGTGCCCTCAGCTAACATCTTAAGATGTTTGTTGGAATTAGTGGAGCCACAATCCAAATATGGATGGCAGTCCAAGTGTATGCACATGGCTTCACATCTCCATGGTTGGTGCAAATCACCATAGCTGGGCCACATCAGTTGACTATACTGTAACAACAGGTTGGCTTACAGGAGTCCCTGCCCCTCCCTCTGTACATTGGGCCTATGTGCAATAAATGTGTCATGGCCACAAGGCATGTTTGACTGGTAATGCAGTCCTCAAGTAACCAGGCGTTGGATGTTTCTCTTGGATGCACATGATGAGACGATTACACTCCATATTTTTTAGTGCTCACCAATTATGGGGCAAGTTTGCAACCACATGATAGTTAGGGCCAATGTATGTGTGCAGATATGTGTGTAACTGTCACAGGAGACCCATGCTATGTACAAGTTGGCTGTGAAATATCAGATGCAGTACCATCATGTCTGAATGGCTGCCATTTCCTTATTCAGCCTACACATTGTAAATGATTATGAAATTGTTGCACTGTGCACAGCTTTTGAGCACATTTCTTCCTTCCATACCTTACAGGTGGATCGGCACCCTACACTGTGGGAGAGGTGGCGACATATGAGGACCCGACCACTCCAGTAAGTGTTGATATGTCTGTTATGTGTTGTGTTTGCTGGTTATGGACTTGTGTGAGTTGGACGCATTGCAAGGTGTGATGCGTTGGGCAAGCTTTTCACTTGTTCCATGAGTGGGAATGCAGTTCTCATATGTTTTGAGTTTGCCAATGCGTATCCAATGGTATCATGTAGGGATTGTAGGACATTCCTGTAGGCCCCACTGTGAGTACAGGGGATAGTAATGTGTATGACACTTGTATCACCAAGAGTCGCAATGGAAGTCAGCCCCAATTTGGTCAGCCTGTCAGACCCACATTCTCTAAGATTGGTAGAGCTAATAGCTTTCCAATAGACATCTGCTTCCCTATTTACCTACATAAGTTTGAAACTGCAGGTAGAACCTCCTAGCAGCATGTACTTCCACATGTAGTGCATCAAGTCTGTGGAACCTGAGTGTAATGGCCTAGGTGTGCATGCAATTCATGATCATGGGTGTTCTAGCAACTCTGTGTCTGATGTAAGTCAGGCCTCACTGGAGGTATATGTTGTGTACTAAGTTCTGCATTTCCTGACATGTCTGACCCTATGAGTGCTCTAGGGTTTGCTGACTCCTAATTGTAGATAGACCATACCTGTGGTGTGTCTGTAGAGACAAACATGTGTGGAGTTGCCTATACACTCCTCGGTGTACATGTTGTTGGCAAATTATAGTTGTGTATCCACCGCACCCCCTCAAACACGGCCATGGGTTTGTGAATTGGGTACCTAGTACTGATGCTACCAGTATGTTACACATACCTGTGAATAAGTGACGGTTTGGTTGCATACTAGTATACACACTAAGGTTTGGCACTTGGTACCATACTGGAAAGTCCAGTTACAACTTGCAGACCATGTGGCTTTAGTTTTGCTTTCCGTACACTGACATTTGTAGCCCAGCTCTTGGTGGAGGATATGCAGCATGATTCTTAGATGATAACTGTCAGAACTCAGATTGCAAGTCAAAGCCAGTTGTTACCCATCTTGTGGGTTATGGATGTGCTTTGTGTGATGTCACCTTTGTTGTCTGGCCTGCCAAATACTTCCTCAGGGACATTCAATGCTCTGTATCGTGATATGAGCTGTTACAAGTACAGTAGATGTAATGTCTGATTAACTTGCTGTGCCGTTTCACACAATGCAGTTACTAATGTAGCATATCTGCATTTGTCTTCACAGCAGCTAACATGACTCCGGACCAGGTCCGTGAATTTCAGTGCCGGGCCATGCGATACCAGCACATCCTGCTGGTGGAGTCGGGGTTCCGGAGGATGGCCCGGCGATATCGCCATGAACGTGCCTCCGGGGCATGGCGAGCCTTCCCACAGGGTGGGCCTACTTTGCCCACCACAGCCACCACAGAAACAACCACCAATCAGAGCCAGGTGGCCTCACCCACAGCTGCCACTGTTGATCCAACATCTGCTGGACTTCCTGGCCCCAGCATTGCCACCGGTCCGGACAGCCCACACAGACCTCCTCCACCGGTACCCAGACTACCACTGCTCCATCTGTTGACCCTGCAGCCTTCAATAGACTTGAATATAAGATGGACAAAGTGCTGCGCAAGGTGAGCCACCTGAGCCGGGACGTGCGGCACATTAAACGGCGGGTCAAGGATATTAAGAGGACCCTCCGGAGCGCCAACCTCTAGACACTTGATTTAATGGACATGATACCCTCCCCTCCCTCCTCTTTCCTTGTTCTAATAGTTAGTGGGCTTAGGGGGCTTAGTGTTAGGTTAGTATAGGCTGTTAGTTTAGTTAGTGTTAGTGGGTGTGGTGTGGGGGGTCCTGCTTGTTTCTTTTTTGACTTATTACATGTGTGGGTGGGTGGGTGGGGGGCTATGTTAGGGTTCTTGTGTGTAAAAAAAAATAAAAAAAGACAAAAACATTTTTAAAAAAAAGACAAAAAAAAATATATTTGTTTAGTATAATATAGTATGTGTTTAGGTTAGTATGTGTTGTCCTCAATGTGTCCCGTCTCATAAGGGGGGTGGGGGGTAGATGTTTAGAACGTTTCGTTACATGTGATTAGTAAGTGTAGCTTAGGTTAGTTAGGGACAGTTGTGGGTAATCAGTAGTCAGGGTAGATTAGGGTAGGTAAGATTTTTCCTTCAGTTTCCTCATCTATGGTTAGCTTTTAATAAATATTTGGTTACCCCTTAATAGTATGTGTTGAATGGTACTTGATCGTGGGTTTGGATTCAGTGTACATCAATTTTGTACTATAACATCTGTGTCCTATGCTGCTAACAAATCCCAACTGAGTTGTACAATTGGCAGCTAGCCCAGAGCTATCTTGCAAAGTGTTTACCCTTTGTTGCAACCACCAATCACAGTTAATATGGATCCCAATGTGTTTCTGTTGATAAGTGTGTTTTCAAAGTCACTAACAGTGCTTCCAGACTTGATATTGGGGAAACAGTTTTAGGTCTGACTGCAGTGTGATGATCATGCACACCCTTATAAGATGAGTTCTCATTGGCAATCTTGTATTCTTGTCTTCATGACCCTCATACATAATTTGTGACACAGTTCAGCATGATTACCTATTTGTATGTTAACTCAGACACCTTCATTTGTGCAGTTTTTTTTGTATTTACTTAGATTAGTGTGGCATGTTTATTGTGTTATTTGTGCATGGTGAAAACATTTTGCGGCCACTATTTGATGACTTAGTTATCCCCTCAGGAAGCATTCTTCTGTCCTACACAGCATGGTGGTGTATGGTTTCTCACTTCATCAGATTATTCCCGCAGGATGGGCAGAGTATGATGCAATCATGGTCACTGTGCAGATTTCTCTAACTACATAATATCAGGACAGTTGTATTGACAAGCTACGTAATTTGACAGTAGGCACATTTCAGTTATGTACTGCACAGTTGATATGTCACATTACCCAGAGACAGATTTGTTGTGTAAGTGCTATTTATTGAAAAGTGCTGTAGTGCCAAATGTACATTGTCCATGATTGTGAGTCCATTATAGTGATATCTTCCATTGTGATCCAACACAAGGGTTTACCAAAATGCTTTGGTCATGCTGGGGTTGCTGTTTCAGACAGTGTAGAGGGACAGACTTAGCCAATGAGTAGGAGAGAGACAATCACTGGGCTGGGTGACAAGATATACAGTGGTTAGCAGAACAGTGCTTGAGTACAGTTGTTGTAAGACTGTCATGTTTCAAAATGCAGGACTTTGGTAATAGTTGGCCATGTGGCAGGGACTAGTGCTTCCGGGTACTTTTCCTTGTGAATGTGATCTGTTCTATGTCTTCTTCTTCTGATGTGTGTGTTGCCTGCTTTGTCCTTGTTGTTGTTGGTTGTGAAGGGGCAACACACACCTCAGTGTTAGAAGACGTGGAGTCAGACATCCCGGTCGCTGCTCCCTGTGAAGGTCTTAAGGGCAGTACTGCTGCAAGGAGGGCCTGCTGGTTCTTGAGAATAGCAGCCACATCACGATGGTATGCAGCCAGGTCGGCCCTGAGGGGTTCAATGTTGCATTCGTGCACGCGTTGACAGGATTGCTGTTGTAGGTGTTGGGTCAACTGTATTACAGCTGTGCTGATTTCCTTCTGGGTTTTCTGCAGTTCCTGCAAGATAGATGTTAGGGCTTGCATAGCTGCTGCCTGATCTGAAAATGACATCATGCACGAACGCACCCCCTCTAGGCTGGCTGCCATATTTTGCATCCCCACCCGCACCTCCTTGGCCAGCTTCCGCTGTACTCCAACTACAGTTCTCTCAAAGCTGGTGCCAGTTTCGTCTGAGTCCTCAGCTTTATTGGCAAGTCTTACAATTGGGGTGGTGGGTGGTTCCTCTGCGATGGCTGCTTGTTCTGTGCTCCTCCTTGTGACTGAAGGTGGGGTCTGGAGGGTTTCAAGGACCTTTTGGATAGTCTCCTGGGGAATGTTTATCGGCTCGTCATCCATGTCATCAGGGAAATCTGGGACAGGCATATCGGCAGGAGATCCATCTTCCTCTGCAATGAAACAGGGTACAATTAGTGTGTCTGTGTTGTGGCAATTTTGATGTGACGTGCCTGCCTTTTGATGAATTCACTTTGTGATCTTGTTTTGTGTTAATATCTCCAGTCCTTCAGATGGGCATTGTTTCAGGCCTGTGACCCACCTGTGTGTCACATGTATGTTATTGAGTTATCAGACTTGTCAGCCTCATCGCCTCTAGGTGTTGATTTTAGCCAAATAGAGAATTGCCACCTTCTTTTCCTACTCGACCCTCCGTGTACATCCATTCTCATGGTGAGACCTTTCACTGGCTGTCGGTGTTCTGATGGCCCTGGCAGCACACTTAACAATCTGGACCTGCCCCAATCCCTGATCGTTCACATCGACTTAAATGTAATTGACATGTGGCATATCCTATGCATGGCAATGTTATGATCCGATATGGATGTTGACATTGTTAATGTGTCCTGCTGATGTTGGGTAATGTGTGTTACATTGGATTGCCCTGATAGTCGTATCAGTGTCCTATTTCATCCTCTGACTGTGCAGGTGTATTTCAGTGACCAGTTACATGTGTCCCCTCCTCAATGCTGTTGTCTGAGCAGTATGACATTTGGGATGATGCCTTGTTACCCAGGCACAGGATGGACCCTGACATATGCAGCATGGGTGTGTCCCTAGTGCTGTGTCGCTCCTTTTGTTGTTTACTTTGGCTGATGTTTGTGACAACTATGGGCATTGACATTTGAGAGTACTGGGGCCTTTGTCTTGTTTCTGGGGATTGTTGCAGATGTCATCCTCACCCCCTAATTTAGGTGTGTATGATCCATGGGGAGGTTACTGCCAATGGCTACTTGAGCTGCACACAGATCAGAGGTGGTAGTGGCAACTGTTGTCGCAGTTACATTGCAGTTTTCGGTTTGGCTAGAGGATTGCTAATAGGGCCCTAGTTAATGTAGGGGGTATGTTGGCTGACGAGTGCCAGGATGTAAGTTTGACGTAGTGGCCTTCCCTCCTGTCGTGGCTTTCCCTTTGCTCCATCGTTGGCATGACAGCATGCCCCCATGGGACTGTTGTTGGTGTAGTGTAATGGTGTGCCCCAGCTTCTGTCTGTGCAGGCCATGCCCCAATGCCGTGCCCCTTTACCCATGCCACTCCATGTATATGATGACTTCCATGCATTTTGTGGTCGGTATCCCTTCCCCGGTTGTAGATGACATTATTGCATTTTAATTCCCCATGCAACTTACCCTGCATGTGCGTTGTCTCCTGGTAGTCTGCGCTGTCCTGTCCTTGAATCCCTGTGACGATCTCCTCAGGGATGACGGCTGCGACCATCTCCTCCATGTGGTCCAGGGCCTCCTGGTGTGCTGGACTCCCCCCTCCAGTCTGCAGTGCTGCCTTCCTGTTCCTGGCCATCTTTTCCTTGGTCCTGCATTTGAAGTCATGCCAGCGTTTCTTGCACTTGATGACTGTTCTGCGTACTTCAGCCACACTGTTAATCTTGTCGACAATTTGTTGCCATATAGCCTCTCTCCTACTGATTGGCAACTTTGATGTGACAAACAGTTGGTGCTGGTGTTCCGTCACCTCTTTAACCAGAATTTCCTGCTCCTCTGCACTAAAGCGACATTTTCTTTTCTTCTTAAAAGTGTCCTGGTTCTTGTGTGGGTCCTCCTGGCTGGTTCCTGGTCTGTTGTCATCTTCCTGTGGTCTGTAGTGGCATCTGGGATCCATTTTGGCTCTCCTCTGGTGAAATGGCTGCGTTCGCTGTGTTTTTTTACGCTATTGCGTAAAAAAAAGGCGCATATCCGGTTTGCGGTGTCGTAAATCAACCCACAGTAATTTCCGCCGCGTTAACGTCGTTTTCCTTTACGACTTGACGCCGCGGTGTGCGTCAAAAATAATGACTCCCACCTGTTTGCGCCGCCGTGCGTCAAAGTATAAATATGACGCCCACACGGTGCACCAAAATGGCGTTAGCCGGCGGTAATATTTTTAACGCAAAACTGCGCCAGCGCAGTTTTGCGTCAAAAAGTATAAATATGGGCCCTGATGCCCTTAATGGAACAGGTGCAGGTCAGGCAGCAGCAGTACCAGGTTCCTTCGAAGAAAAAGAAAAGACAGCATGGACATCAGCAGGACAGCTTCCCTCACACAGAAGAGATTCATCACAGACAGCAGCAGTGCATGCATCTCAGTACAAACAGAAGTGGTATAGGAGAGCTAAATGTAGGGGATGCTTCACTCACAAACTTAATTGGTACATCCCTGAGAGATGAAGTGCATCCTATACATGCATGCAGAAGAGGCAGGGCATAGAGAACATCAGTGCAAGCTTCCGTCACACACCACACTGGCATAAGATGTCCAGACTCCCTACTGCACACAGAACCTATCCAACACAGCCATCAGCACTATTGGCCTTTGTCATATGTAGAGGATACACAACAAAAGCTGCAGCAATGCAGGATTCCCTCACACACACGCAAATGCTGTAGCAAAGGCAGCTGCACTGTTTCCTCTTAGACAAAGAACAGCCACTGCACAGGTGCCAACAATTGTAGGTTTGTGGCACAATGCCAGAAGACGTGCAAGCATCCCATAACCAGGTCAAATAGTACATCTGGAATTCAGCATTTGTGCATGCTTCCACACACATGCACACAAACACAAAGAATAGGTATGGCGTATACAGAATCAGTGCAAGCTCCCTCACATACACAGACCAGTGGCGGCTAAGTTTATTATCCTTTCATTGTTAAAGGGGTGGAGCATTGGGGAATGACAAGCACTGAGAAGAGTGCACTGTGCACTCCCCTCAGTGCGCATGTATGTTTGGCTGGCCAAACACACATGCGCACTTTGCTCTCTCCAGCCCGGCACTGGGTTGCCGGGCTGGAGAGAGCAGGCACAGACTCCCAGTCTGCCTGGGAGCGCACTGGCTGGGTGCTCCCAGACAATCCTAACGCTGCTTTTAGCAGCATCAGGGTTGGCCGCAGAGCAGGCTGGTATCCTGTGCCTTCTTACTGCTGGGACAATGAGGATTGGTGGTGCAGCGGTAAGTATTTTTGAAAATTATTTAATTGTATTAACCTTCCCCCAATCCCCTCCCTCTGCGCACCGCCCGGCCCTGAAATCTTTGCCAGCCGAGACTAACATACACTATATACAGACTTGTACATGCAGAAGCAGTACATACTTTCCTGAAACACGTCAGGTACATCATGAGCAGCAGCAGTGTAAGAATCCATCCATATAGACGGACTCATCCCTGCAAAAGAAGTGCAAATCTTCCTCGCACAGACGAGGAGCAGCACGAGCAGCAGCACACCCCATTTCAGCAGAGCTCTTAGGTTCCCAGGCTTGTTGCAAAAACAGTGCATCTAGTGCAGGTTTTTTCTTTGCACTCTGGTACTTGTAGCGATGAATGTTTGATGGGAGGATCAGTACTATAAGTTAATGCAAAAAAACACATCTGCACTGGACGAGCTGCTCTTGCACTCTCATTGTGTCCTGTTTTTCTCTATGTAGGATTGGAGATATATGTCAGCTTTTATACTCAAAGGCAAAACACCAGCTACCAAACTATAAAGAATAAAATTAGCATCCAATGAACTACGTATGCCTGAGCAAAAATATTTGAGAGCTCTATATTGTAAGCTTTACCCTCACCTACTCATATTTTAAGTAACACACTACAGTAGTGCATGGCTCTAGAAGGCAAATCAAGAACACAGGAAGTCTACTTCACGTGTATACAAGTACAGGCACCAGCACTTGTCTTCTAGAGCAGATGTGGCTCATCAGCAGTAGTGCTAATCACCATCATTCACACAAAGATACATACAGCAAGTCACTAATAATGCAGGCTTCTCACAGACACATAAAATGCCCAGGGAAGAAAGCTGCATTGTAAATTTGACACTCATTTCCTGGGTCGAATGGGTTATTCTTCTACTCAGGCATTTTATCAGTGGGCTGCTTCCAGGCAGGGGCGTAGCTTCGGGGTGGGCGTGATGTCACACTCCCTCAATAAACGTATTTTCTGGAAAATAGTTGGGTACAGATGTTTACAGTTGGGTATGGTGTGTTTTGTCTCTCCGCATTCACAAGCAGTGTTTACATAAACACAGAAGAAAATGCACACTCACTCTCTCCCTCTGCTTTGAAAGTCTTCAAAAATGTGGATTATTTTACAAAATATTGCACAGCCTCTTTAGTCCCACTCATGTGCCCTACTTGTCACATAATGTATTTTGACATTGTACACCAGCGTGATTGTTGGGAAATCTGAAGCTCATCCAAACTCCCCCCCTAACCCCCCCACCCTCCAACAATGTTATTGACCAAGCTGCGTCCATGCTTTCAGAGCTGGCTAGGTGGCTATGGCAGCCATGAAAGCACTTGTGGCCCCAGTCTAAGAAAGAACCCCTTCAGTGTGAAGCTTGTATGAACATTTTTACAAGGGCGATTTTTGTTTTCCAGTGCAGCCATGCTGATTTCATCCTCAATATACCATACACCCCACTCCTCCCCATTTACATGCCACCGTATTCACCATGACCATTTGTGATTGTTAATCTCATTTAACTTGGATGAAGCTGTGCTAGCTCCAGGGCTAGGCAGGCCCATGGGGTGGCGCTGTATGGGGACACAGCAGATCCATGCTATAGGCAATGGGGCAAGGAGAGTTCGTCATTTGGACGTAAGACCCAGACATGGCTGGGAGGCTTCCCTGCATACTAAGCTCCCTGGTCCCTGAGACCATCCAAACGTCACAAGTGGAGATTACATGAGCCCACTCTAGACATTTGGGGCATATTTATACTCCGTTTGCGCCGAATTTGCGTCGTTTTTTTCAACGCAAATTCGACGCAAAACTAACTCCATATTTATACTTTGGCGTTAGACGCGTCTAGCGCCAAAGTTCATGGAGTTAGCGTCATTTTTTTGCGTGAACACCTTCCTTGCGTTAATGATATGCAAGGTAGGCGTTCCCGTCTTAAAAAATGACTCCGATGCATATGCGTCGTATTTATACTCCCGGGCAAAAATGACGCCTGGGAGTGGGCGGGTCTAAAAAAACCCGCATTAGCACCGGATTTTAGCGCCTGGGTCAAGGCAGGCGTTAAGGGACCTGTGGGCTTAGAATGAGCCCAGAGGTGCCCTCCCCTGCCCCCAGGGACACCCCCTGCCACCCTTGCCCACCCCAGGAGGACACCCAAGGATGGAGGGACCCACCCCAGGGACATTAAGGTAAGTCCAGGTAAGTATTTTTTTTAAAAAAAATTTGTGGCATAGGGGGGCCTGATTTGTGCCCCCCTACATGCCACTATGCCCAATGACCATGCCCAGGGGACAGAAGTCCCCTGGGCATGGCCATTGGGCAAGGGGGCATGACTCCTGTCTTTGCTAAGACAGGAGTCATTTCAATGGGGGATGGGCGTCATAAAAAAATGGCGCAAATCGGGTTGTGCCGATTTTTTTGCCTCAGCCTGACTTGCACCATTTGTGGACGCCCATACGCCATTTTCCCCCTACGCCGGCGCTGCCTGGTGTACGTCGTTTTTTTTAACGCACACCAGACAGCGCCGGCGGCTAACGCCGGCTAATGTCATTGAATAAATACGGCGCCCGCATGGCGCTTCAGAATGGCGTTAGCCGGCGCTAATTTTTTGGGCGCAAAACTGCGTTAGCGCAGTTTTGCGTCAAAAAGTATAAATATGGCCCTTGGACCCAAAAACTTGGCCTCCTAATATTGGGCATCCCAGCCACCTAATGTAAGCCCTGAAAGATGATTAGGAAAAGAACAACTCAGCAAGCAATCTCGATGTGTGCTGCCCCATAGCGGTGGATAGCCCTCGCTTCCTTGACCTGATCAGATGTCCTCCTTCTGGTGGGCGGATGTAGTATTTTTGAGAGGGGGTGGTGACAAGAAGGAAGTCCAGGGCAAATAGACCAGTCTGCCTCCATTCTTTCCATTGCGACGGCTCTGGGTGAACCAGTAGCGATGAGGAGCAGGACAATGAACTAACAGTTGGTTGGACTGTCCCCTAGATAGCGGGCTCGCCCTGTTCGTTGTCAGGGGTATACACACACAGTGGGTTCCTACGCATGTGCACTATACCCTTCTCCGCATGTAAGAATAACTACCTGAAGCCACAGCTGTTTGTGGGTGGACATATGTTGTGGACAGTTTACAAAGGTGTCGCTCAGCTATTTGTTTCGGATGGTGGGGTGCTTTTTGTTCCCCAGTGGTCCCAAGACCCTAGGCTACTCTGTTCCGCTGCTCCACGTCCTGTTTATTAGCAGTCTGTCCGGGGCAGCCAGTCACAGCCTTTTCTGGATTACTGCCTCATGTTATTCTGTTCTGCATTTCATTGGCACAGTGCTGTGGTGGGTGGGTGTTCTATATACCCATATGGGCACAGTGCCAGTGCAGGCAGATGTTCTGTAGCTGGGTACTACTAGTGCTTGTTCCCTCCTTTGGTATTACAGGTGGTGGGGGGGAGGAGGAGTGTTTTCTTCAGAGCTGGAGATTTTAATCTTGATGGCTGCAATTGTCAGGGTGTGTTTCAATCGTTTCTTCTTGATTCCTTGCCTTCAATTGCAAGCCCTTGTCTCCAATTGTTCTATTGTGTCATCCACTCAGGGTCGGCTTTAGGAGGGCGCAAACAACGGCCGCACTGGGCGCTGACCTGGAGGGGGGCACTTACCTCAGGGGGGCGCGGTGTTTAGCAACAATTTGCTGTTTAAAAGCACCTGCTGCAGAGATCCTTGTGCATCCAGCTTTCAGGCAGCAATAAAAATGGCAACATAACTTTTGTGATAAATGTTGCTAATACATATATAGAGAGAGATATCAAAGTTTTGTCTAGTACCAGTTTAGACTCACCGTAGGGTTAATATGTCTGCTGTAAAGAGCAGATCTTTATTTTGTGTGGATAGCTGAGTGGATTAGTAGAGCCAACCTTTACCAGGACAAATGAAATGTATGTGTGAGAGGTGCTATGGAGAGATGAGGGGGAGTTTTGTGGGGTGGTAGTGAGGGAATCCGAAGAGGAGGTCATGTTGGGGGCAGTGGTTGGGGGCTGCAGGAGTGCCAAAAAAGATTGCTGCATGGGGCACCACCAGTGCTAAAGCCGACCCTGCATCCACTAGACAGTACCTGTTGTAGTCGTCTCTCTTCAGGCCAGATCTCCTTCGTCCTTTCTTAGACTGTGCCTCACCACTTGTTCTCTGAACCACATCTTAATACAGTGCTTAATTTGGAAAAGAAAGATTGTTGGTGCCTGAAGCCCTGCTCAGAAGCCCATGGCCGGTGCAATTAAAGGTTGGTGCCCCCAGTACCAAGGCTGGCAGTCTTAATTCCATATCATGCCTCTTTAATATACTGCCAGACACTCCCTTCCTGTTTATCCCTCCCATGCAGGTTCCTGCTTTCTCCCTTTGTGATGGTTTTGCCGTCTTTCTCTTCTTCCATCTTCCCATGTTGTGTGTTTTTCCCCCTCTTGCTCACAGTCAATGTCTGATGTGGAAAAATAAGTGATGGTCCCCAAAAATCAATCAATCAATCAATCAGAATACTTGTAAAGCACAGCTAGTCACCCGCCAGAGTCTCAAGGCACTGGCGGGCAGTAAGTGAGTAGTCGTCAAAGAATAGAGGGGATCAGGTGAAGAGCCAAGTTTTGAGGTCTTTTCTGAATTGCGATAGAGTGGGAGATCTTCTGAGGTGGATGGGAATGGATTTCCAGGTGTTGGTGGCGTGGTGGGAGAAGAACCTTCCTCCGGCTGTGGCCTTCAGGACGCGTGGGATGGCAGCAAGGGCGAGGTCGGCGGAGTTAAGCTGCCTGGTGGGCATGTAGAGGTGGAGTCTCTGGTTGAGGTATTCTGGTCCGACGTTGTGGAGGGCTTTGTATGCATGCGTGAGACGTTTAAATATAATTCTCTTGTCTATTGGGAGCCAGTGCAGGTCTCTCAGTATGGCGGAGGTGTGGCTATGTTTGGAGGCGTTCTTGATGAGACGGGCGGAGGCGTTCTGGATGCGTTGCAGTCTTTCTGTACCATGGTGGTGGTTCCGGCATAGAGTGCGTTGCTGTAGTCCAGGCGGCTTCTGACGAGGGCCTTGGTGACTGTTCTTTTTTATTTGGTTGGGATCCATTTGAAGATCTTCCGGAGCATGCGCATGGCTTTGAAACAGACAGAGGAGACTGCACTGACTTGACGGTTCATCGAGAGTGCTGAGCCCAGGATGAATCTGAGGTTGTGGGCGTGGTCAGTGGGGGATGGAGCGCTTCCGAGGGAGTGGGCCACCAGGAAATGTCCCAGACTGATGGGCTATTGTCGATGACGAGGACTTCTGTTTTCTCAGTATTTTGCTTGAGGCAAATCTCATTTATCCAGGCAGCGACTGCCCTCATTCCGTTGTGGAAGTTGGCTTTGGCTGTGTGCGGTTCATTGGTGAGGGAGATGATTAGCTGAGTGTCGTCGGCGTATGAGACAATGTTGAGTGCGTGGTGTCTGGCGATGGTGGCTAGGGGGGGGTATGTAGAGGTTGAAGAGAGTGGGGCTCAGAGAGTATCCCTGCGGGACGCCGCAGATGATCTTGGTGACCTGTGAGTAGAAGGGGGGGAGTCGGACTTTTTGGGTCCTGTCGGAGAGGAAGGAGGTGATCCATTCTAGTGCCTTGTCCCAGATGCCAGCGTCGTGGAGAGGATTCCGTTGAGTGCAGTGGGAGATGTTGTCTAAGACGGCGGACAGGTCGAGGAGGATGAGAGCCATGGTCTCACCCCTGTCTAGGAGGATGCGAATGTCATCTGTGGTGGTGAGGAGGGCGGTCTTGGTGCTGTGGTTGCTCCGGAAGACTGACTGTGAGGGGTCCAGGATGTTGTTGAGTTCGATGTGTTTGGTGAGTTGTCTGTTGACAGCCATTTTGATGACTTTAGCTGGGAAGGGGAGTAGAGAGATGGGCTGGAAGTTCTTGAGGTCGTCTGGATCTACGGTGGGTTTCTTCAGTAAGGACTTGATTTCGGTGTGTTTAGAGATTTTTGGGAAGGTGGCAGTTTCGAAGGAGCGGTTGATGATGTGCCGGAGTTTGGGTGCAATGGTGCTGCTTGCTTTGTTGAAGATGTGGTAGGGGCAGGAATCGGAGGGGGAGCCAAAGTGGATGGAGTTCATGATGTTGAGAGTTTCTTCGCGGAGATGTTTGCCCAGCAGAGTAGGTGGTGGGGGTTTGGAGGACCTTCAGTAGTGGATATCACGGTGGTGGGCGTGGGAGGGTCCTGAGTCAGGAAGCTGTCGTAGATGTCTGCTATCTTGCAGTGGAAGTAGGTGGAGGTTGTTGCAGAGTTCTTGTGAGGGGAGGATGTCCGTGGAGTTTGCTCTGGGGTTGGTCAGTTCACTGATGATCGCAAAGAGTTCTTTGCTGTTGTGTGTGTTGTTGTTGATGCGTTCCTGGAGGGCTTTTCTCTTGGTGGTCCTGATAAATTGGTGGTGGTGTGTGTTTATGGCTTTTTTAAAGGCTTCATGGTTGGTGGGGGTCTTGTCGGTGCGCCATTTTCTTTCAAAGCATTTGCAATTTTGTTTGAACTCCTTGAGGGCGGCGGTGAACCAATTGGCTTTCATTGATGTGCATCTGTTGGAGGGTTTGTTGATGGGGGCTAAGGTGTTGGTGCAGTCTACGATCTTGTTGATGAAGTCCCAGGCAGCTGTGTTAGTGTCGAGGTCGTTGGGGGTTGAGTTGTTGAGGCTGGTGAGTAGCTGGTCCTTGGTGATCTTGTTCCAGCTCCTGCGGGGTGGTAGGTGAGCGAGGTGTCAGTCGGGGGATTTGCTGAAGGTAAAGTGGATACAGTGGTGGTTGGTCCATTGGAGTTCAGTGATGTGGCTAATGGAGATGTGGTTACTGGCTGTGAAGATGGGGTCGAGTGTGTGTCCAGCGGAGTGGATGGGCGAGGTGATGAGTTTCTTGAGTCCAAGGTTGACGAGGTTTTCGAGCAGCGTTGTGGAGTTGTTGTCATTGGGGTTCTCCAGGTGGAAGTTGACGTCCCCGAAGAGTATGTATGCCTTGGAAGCAAGCGCGTGGGTGTTGGTGAGGTCAGCAATGGTGTCGCAGAATGGGGGGCGGGCCTGTAGATGAGGGTGTCCTGCAGAGTGGTGTTAGGGTTGGTTCCAATCTGGAAGTGGAGGAGTTCCATGTTGGTTGTAGAGTTTTCAGTGCTGGTGGAGAGGTGCAGGGACTCTTTGTGGATGATGGCTTTGCCTCCCCCGGGCGGTTAGTGCAATCTTTGTGGATGATCTTGTAGCCGTTTGGTATGGCGATGTCTGGAGCCGAAAAGGGGTTAAGCCAGGTTTCTGTGAGGAAGGCGGCGGTGTTGGATTTGGTGTCGATTAGGTTCCAGAGTTCGATGATGTGCCTGTGGATGGAGCGAGTGTTGATCAGGAAGCATCTGAGGTTGTGTTCTGCTTTGTGGGTCCTCGGGTGGGCTTGAGTGACGGAGGCTGGTGAATTTGTAGTGGCGACAGGTGAAGGGTCCCTTGGTGTTACTTGGTGATGCCAGTTTACAGTTGTTGTCGTATCTTAGGTTGAGTGCGATGGGTTCTGCTGACGAGTAGCAGTGGCGGGCAAGATGTCCAGGGGTCATGGGCGGTGGTTGCGGTCGGGTCGCGGAGGGCACAGACGGGCTTGCCTTTGGCGTGCCAGTTCTGCGGCCACACAGCAGCCGCCATTAAGTAGGGAGGGGGGAAGGAGAGGACAGCTGGGAGGTGGGAGCGGGAAACGGTGCAAAAAAAGTGGGGCGGGGCAGCAGTGGCGGGGAGAATGACAGAGAGGAGGGGGGCTGGGCCACGAGGGCAGCAGCGGCGGGGAGAGAGAGAGGAGAGAGAGAGAGAGAAGCGAGAATGAGAGGAGTGATAGTAAAACGAGAAAAATGAGGGAAAGATAGAGGAAAACACAGAAAGCGAAAGGCACAATAAAAACAGCACACTCAAAGAAAAACGAGGAGAGTGGACGGAGAAAAGAGAAAACGGGCAGAGAGCAGCCGAGCAGAAAAGCAAAGCTCTCCCACTAGACACCACGGATGAGGCTCAGGCAGAGAATGCGGGTGGAGGACGGCCTAGAACTACTGACCAGGGTCAGAGTTCAGAGACAGATGGGCTTCACTTCCTGGTGGAACTACGCGTTGGCAAGGCAGTTCACTGATCCGGTCAGTACAAGTAAGTACAAGTGGCCCCCACCGGCAACCACTATCTCACATGTCCAGGCCCCTTGTTTCCTCTGGAATGTATTACTGCTGCTGTTTCAGTGCCTTCTTTTATCTGGATTTTGGCAACTGTTTATTCTGGTGAGTTTAAGTTGGTGCTGTCTCTATTAAAGTGTGCAAACAGGAGGCTGGCTGATTTCTTGGACAGCATCCGTTTTAGTGTGTCCTCATTTCTCATTTTACATCCCTCACTTCTCATCTCTCACTCCTCATCCTTCACTCATCACTTTTTATCCATTCTCTCTCATCCATCATTCCTCATCCCTCATTCATTATCCATCATTTCTCATTCCTCATACATCATTCATCCTCCTTCATCTACCGGACCTTATCCAGCATCCCTCACGCCATACTCCTCCTTCACTTTTATAAATGAGATCCAGCATGGAATGCTCGCCTGTGACAGGGACAGCTAATAACATCAGCACTTTCATTCATCACTAGTGACGGGAGGGATGAGAAAGCGGTGAGGAATTCGGAGTGAAAAATAAAGGGTAAGGAGTGAAGGTGAACCGGGGATGAAATGCCCTAAAAGGGACCTATCACAGTCTGTTTTAGGACACCTCATACCTCAGCCGACATCTCTTACAATCCTTATCCATTTTACTCTTCCCTTTTGAAAAGAGGATGCGAGACGATCTTTTGCAATTTCATGCCAAAATCTAAATCTATTCTGCTTCCTCCTAAGCACATCTATTTATCTGAATACCAGAACACATGCACTAGAATCATACTATCCATCCCAACATATGATAAATGTTCTTCATGTAATTTACATTTTATACAGTAAGAACATAAATGCATTAGCTATTGCCAATAAAAAATGATATATGTCCTGTGCAAAGGTACGATATAGAGGGCCTTAAAAAAACATAAAAGTCTAAAAGCATGTCAAGGCATGATATGTCAGTGGGGAAAAGGAGAGGGCTGAGGATGTGGAGGGGCGAAGAGCACACCCGAGAGGAGAGGGCACACGAGTAGATGGCGAGAGGGATGCATAGGAGGAAGAGTGCTGTCATCATAAGAGGCAGAAGGTAATGGTGTATGGAAGTGAGAGGGGCGCACAAGGCGAAGGTGACCACAGTGAACAGATAAAGAAGAGAATGGAGAGATGCTTGGCGGCCCACAGAAGGCATGAAAGGAATATATCTGTTTCAGGAGAAGTGGAAAGACAGAAAAAAAAGCATGGAATACATTTATAGGGACAGAGGTAGTGATGGTGGTAGCGACTGATAAAATACTGGGGTGTGGGGCAAGGGAAGCTCAGTGAGGGGATGGAAGGTGTGCAGAGTTGTATTATGGCAAGGCCAGAGGGAGAGAAGCATATTGATGGATGGTGCCAATAGGCAAGTCACAGAACTCATTGGTACAGAGGTGAGCAAGAACTGAGCCACGAATTACTACATAAACTGCGCAACTGATGGCATGTACAAATGTGTCTCTTTAAATTGAACAATAGTTTGTTTCAATTCAACATATTACACCACATAGCCATTCCGAGAGACATTTTTTCAAATTCAGAACTGTTAAACATAGTATTTGAAAGTTTTAAGAAAGAATCCCCAATAAGTATGACCATTTTTGTGTATCTGTAAATACCTAATGACGTCTCTTTTGTTCAGATTCACTAGACATGCCCACTTCGATTTATTCTCACTCTCCTTCTCAGTCTCTTTCTTATTCTTGTGTCTCTTTCTCGCTCTCTCTCACTCTCTTCCTCAATCAGTTTCCTGTTCCTTCGAAACATAGCCTCTGCTTCTGACTGTCGTATTGTATTGGGGTAAGTGTTTCTGTTCTGGTGCCCTATGTTATGTTATGTTATGTTACATAAATTTAGTATAGTGCAAACCCCTCACTTCTGAAGGAGTATCACAGCACTCTGTATGGTTCTAGGCAAGACACTCAATCAGAATGGGCAGGTCTTTAAAAGCTGTTGAAAACTGAGCAGGAGTGAACATGAAGAGGAAGTTTGTTCCAGTGATAAGAAGCCAAATAGGATAAGGACCTTCTTCAGTATGGATGTGGCGGGGGCATGGCAACAGGTGATCCTTTGCTCTAAGATTTCTACTAGGGTGGTAATAGGAAAGTTTCTCTCATAGGTAGAACGGACCCTGGTCAGCCAATGATTTACGAAGAAGACAGAAGCTTGAAAAGTGACTGTTTTCTCACTGGAAGCGAATGAAGAGCTTCCATTGTGGGAGCCCATGGAGAACCAGAAGGGAGCTCACAGACCAGGCATGTGGTCGTATTTTGAACAAATTTAGAGAGAAGCAGCTCATTGGTAGCTACTAGCAAGGCATTCCTGTATTCATGGTGGCTCAATATAAGAGCTTGAATGAGAGTTCTCCTTGATCTTAGCAGAAGCCGCTAGAACACTTTATTGAGCACGCGCATAAGACCAGACCATGCACCACATACTGACATAATCTGTTCTCTGATAGAAAGATTCTTATCAACCAGGATGCAGAGACGTTTAACTGCCCTCCTAGGATGAGTGGCAGAGCCTAAGTCAGGAGGCCACGAGTTGTCCGACCAATAGGCCTGAGACCTGCCAAATAGCACAATTTTGGTCTTGTCTCCATTCAGCTGTAAAAAGTCATCCAGGTGGCAACTTTTCTCATTCAGTCAGTAAACCTACTTTTGGCATTTTCATGGCTAAAGACTGCCTAAGACTGTTCTCCAGAAAATCGCAAATTTCTTAGTTCCCAGCCAAGTACTTAAATCTTCTACAGATTGTGAACATATTATTGTTTTTCCCAGGTTTGTGATTTTTTTGGATTTTATATGCGTATTTTCTGCCTTAGCCTGAATGTCCAGGCTGCCAGAAAGCTTGTCAGAATATCAGCAAAGAAAGGGAAATGACTGGAGTAAAGGAGGTGCAGCCACAATGGCAATTATTACTCTTGACTAGCAGGCACTAACTGCGGTACTCATCAATTTTAATATCACCCCTGCCATAGGGGGCGCAATAGTGATCACTCATTGGGGCGTAGCAAGAGTGCAGTGGGCCGTTCCTGCTCCTGAGCCCAGTGCCACCACACTTTCTGCCGGAAGACCAAGGGTGGTCGCTCTTTCACCTATGTGGCTGCTAAGGCCTGGAATGAGTCTCCTTTGTTCCTTCGCCAGATTTCTAATGAGTACCAGTTTAGGAAACAGTTGAAGACCTGGTTATTTAATAACTGAGGGTGCTGTTGGGGTCTCTTCCCTGCTCTAGCGCCGGGACACCTGTTTTGGCAGCTGTACGCTTTATACGTTTTATTGTATTGTATTTTGTATTGTATGTCTTTTGGAACTTGCGTAGTGAGTCTTTCAGGGGAATTAGTCGAGCCAGTCACCTAGGTTCCCTTGATCCTTGATCCTCGAAGAGAGGTTCAGAGGATACAGGTGTGATCTTGCGCATACTTGACTCTGGATAGGGCACCACCGCAGCTGAGAGATGTGTCTGAGAGAGATGCATGAGAGAGACATAGACCTTGGCATCAGGATTCAGAGACTGTAACCGAGGAGTGATGTACCCGAGGGGGTCAAACCCTTCCTAATTCAATAGGCTTGTGGCTTGTTTTATGACCATTCAGCAGTGCTGAAAATCATTACTGTGATTGCAGTTTGATGTACTTTCATCCTTTTTTTGGCATTGCATTAAGAAACAATAATATGACTTTCCACTGTCGTTTCTGCTGATTTTACCCAACTAGAGAACACGTATGACTCACAGACGAAGGTATTACACTACAACGCGTGCTTTTACCATGCATGCCTTTTCACGCAGCTTTTACCATCCATATGCCTTTACTACACATGCCTGTGCCACACATGGTAAGTAAATACAAGGTAAGTAAACCTTATGTACATATATTAACATATATATATTTTTTATTATATATATATATATTTTATTTTAATTTAATATTTCAGTAAGTTAATTCTTTTCCTTTGGGGGGCACCCCAAACCCCTATGTTTTTGTATTTACCCCTAACCTCAGGTTATCACTACCCATCCTTAAACCTTAAAATTACCCTTACCTTCCTTTACCACTATCCACACCTAAACCCTGAAATTTCCCTTATCACCCTTTACCTCTTCCCACCACGGAATCCTTAAATTACCCTTTACCTCTCCCTCTCTCTCTCCCTATCTCTCTCTCTCTCTCTCTCTCTCTCTCTCTCTCTCTCTCTCTCTCTCTCTATATATATATATATATATATATATATATATATATATATATACACCTACACACTGTGTGTGTGTCTATATAATATATATATACCTACCTATACTTAAGATGTCTGGTAAAGACATGCATGGAAAAGGCTGTGTGGTAAAGGATATATATGTATTCCTTCAAACTAGTCCCATGAAACAGTAACACACAGGCTGTACTAAAAACACTAGCCCCACTTAGCACAGTAATGAGGGTTTGGTCGAAGGTCAACCCCCTCTCAGGATCACCTGACATTCAGGTTTTTAGGGCATGAAAATTAGGTCATTCATGGATCATAAAAAGGACAATGCTGAAATGTTCACAGTCCTTTAGATGTATGTTATGTTACGTGGATTTGTAGCGCACGCTTATCACCCAAGGGCTATCTAGGCACTCGAGCAGGTGAATAGGCTGATTGGGCACCTACTTGAATAGCCAGATCTTCAGTTTCTTGCACGATTCGAGAAGGGATGGGGAGGTCCTGACAGGGTGTGGAAGGTTTTTCCAAGATTTTCAGCGATGTAGCAAAAGAAGCATCCTCCAGACTTACTCCTGCAGATGCGGGGCACTCGCTCAAAGAGGAGGAGTGACTTTTATCCGACATTTTCTTCAGCCTGGCAAAGGAGACCTTTTCTTCCACACGGATAAGCGCTTCAGATGGTGTCCTGCGAGTATTGCACACTGAGGTCTTATTTGTGGTTAAGCAGTGGGCAGTGGAAGAATGGTTCGCATGCAGTGAGGGTGAATGGTGAACAAATTGGCCGTGAACAGAGCAGAAATCGAAACACAATCAAATTGGGTGTTTAAAAAGTGTGGATTTAAAGCAGCAAATACAAGCGATCATGTGGATGAGGCAGGAGTCAAAGATCGCAGCCACAAGAGCAATGCACTTTCGGCTAAAAGTCGCATAAAGGAGTCTGGGTTTGACATCGGGAGATTGGATGGCTGTAGACTGAGTAAAGTTGGGCCATCGAGGAACGCTTCAACACTGTCTTTTGAATTCATTTTTCCTATGTATTTAGACAGTAATGGAAAGGCTTCCACATGCTGTGTTTCACACCCTCGTCTATATTCCCTTTCCCTTCAGCGCACACTGTTAGTTTTGGAATGGTGCTGGTGGTGGTGCTTAAGAGAGCCAGTGTAATTTTAGGGATTCATGGTGCCCAAGGGCAAGATTGACCTTGGGAACACATTTGGAATAAAATTAAATCCTTTCTTTTTATGCTTAGATCTACTTTTTTGTCATGCAACAACGTTTTGCAGCAAATTCAGGGCCTGATGTATACTTTTTTAGAGCCACATTTGCGTCATTTTTTGACGCAAAAGCGATGCAAACTTACAAAAAATACTGAATTTGATAAGTTTGTGCCGATTTTGGGAAAAAAAATTACGCAAATGCGGTGCTAAAAAAGTATAAATCAGGCCCTCAGTGTCTAACCACCCTGTTACTTCCCTTGTAGCAAAGACACAGTAAGGGTGTCTTGGTGGACACTAGGACAAATTATTAAAGTTAGACATATACATTGAGCACATGAAATTGTTGGTTTACTTGCTGGGTATTCACAATAACAAATAACCCCTCTTTTCGACAGGCATTCTTGATGCAACCCAGAAAATCACTGCACTGCCCTTGGTGTTTTCACCATTCCATTAGGTGAAATTGGATAATTTTCTCCTTTATTCTGGTTCCCTGCCTTGCCTCCACTTTGTTGTCTGTACACATCTGTGTTGAAAAAGTGACTTATTAATACCCTAAATTAAACATATGAAAGGAGGTGGAATACAGAAGAAGGATAAAGAGTAAAGAGAATTGTAGAAAAAGGAGGTGAGGTAGAGGAAGAAGAGAAATAGAGACGGGGTAAAGAAATAGGTGAACTGTGGAGATAGGTAACCTAAAGAAAGAAAGCTGAGGTATCCTTAAAGAAAAAGAGGGTTGAGACAGAGGTGAGTCACAGAAAGGTAAAGGCAGTGCTTAATTTGAGCTGGTGGTTGCCGGTGTGGCCCCTGACACTCTTTTTCTCATTTCTCATTTTGATCCAGCACTTCTAGTTTCGCATCAGTCTTTGATCCAGAGAAAGAGAGAGAAAAGCACAAAACGGGCAAAGAAGGAGGAATAGAAAGATTGAATAACCATGACAAAGGAAGGAAGAAGGGATGAAAAAGAACCTGAAAGATTGAGATAAAGGTGCAGAGAGTTTCTGGTGATGGATTGAAGAGGCAGGAGGTGAAATCAAGGATAAGCAGCGTTGAGGGTATGGTTAAGTACTGATCAAGATGGCTGCACTCTGAATCAGCTACGCCACTGCAAATAACCTGATCCTCCATCTTTTTGCATCCCCGGCTATGCCTACGCTTTGATGACTCCCATGAGTGCAGAAAGCTTCGGAGATTGTTTGAATGCCCTGAGAGCGGGTAAAAAGCTCGACTTGTGGTGCAACCAGGGGACCCGCGTGTCACTATCAGCGCAGCCCCTGATGAATCAACCAGGAGAGTCCTGGTAGCGCTGGTGGGATGGAGCGCCCCCCTCCTGGCGGCTAGAGACACAGACACTGGGGGTAATATGAGAGGGACACCCCAGCAATTGGAGCAATATCTTGGAGGGTCGCTGCAGGACCAGAGGCAGGGGAGGAGCCCAAGGCCCCATGGTGGTGCAGAAGCACCGCATCGGGCCATCAGAGGCAGGGGGAGCGGACACTGAACCTGGTGGCATCATTGAGACCATAATAACAATGGAGAGACCAGCAGGGAGAACACCTTCATCATAACAGCGTAGAGGCTGGCGACGAGCTCCTGCGGCTTGCGGCAGGTTAGGCCAGAGAGCTGGGCCTCATTGACACGGCGGGGGAGGCAACGAGCGGTGCGCTTGGGCTGCTCAGTGCTCTAGGCTTGGGGCTTGCTCTCGAATGAATACAGTGATCTGCCAGGTAGGATCCAGAAGGGGAAGGCTCAGTGCATGCCCTGAGGCTGGCATGGACCCGTGCCGAGCACTAATAATATGTCCAGGTGTTCGGTAACACGGTTAAAGAGACAATACTGTCTACTAGATAGAGGTTTACTGAGCAGAAGGAGGTGGGGCAGTTTGAAGCTTCTGCCTATGAGGGCTCATGTAGGCGAGGGTGGACAGCATCTGTCTGGGACCCCTGTGAAGATCTCCCCATTGACTGGTTTCACCCCTCTGACAATACTTTGGAGCCACTGTGGCAGGTGCCCTACCCTTTGCATTTCTGCCTGTTCCCCCACACTACACTAACTGGAGGTGAGTTAGTGAGTACCCGAGACCTTGATAACTGCAGGGTCTGATGGTGATCGGGCGCAGGGGCATGGTAGGTGGCCGGGGTCCTAAACCCATCCAGCTGAACAAAATGGGCAAGTATGCTGTGGTTGTTGAGGTGGCTGGCCCGGGGGCAGAATGGGGTGCAGATGCCATGCAACAGATGGAGTTGCCACCTGTCTGGAAGCCCTCTCTGTGTGCATTAATTGCTGCAGTATAGGACCTAAAGGGAACCATTGAGCCAAAGTTGGATACAGTCACTGTTGATGTCACCTCCTGCATGCTCATTTAAAAAACAAAATACCTGAAAAGGTGGCAGTAGTGGAAACAAGCATTACTTTACTCCAGGCTACAACCAAGAGGCTAGAGGATCAAGTACAACACCTCACAAAGCAGAACGCAGTCTTTGCAACCAATCTCAAAGATTAAGAGGGGAGAGCTAGAAGGAACAGGGGATCTCTGGGGGAGTGGAGGGACCCAGCATTGATCTATTTCTTGAAGATCTTATCACAAAAACCCTCCATCCAAAGCGCCTCTCAAACTTATTCACTATCAAAAGGGCACAGCGGACCAGACAGTCGTGAACTCAGAAGGGTAGGCATTGATAATTCATAGCTTAAAATGGGATGCTATGCTTTGTTAATATCTTTCCTTTTCTGGAATGCAGCTTTAGCCACACCATTGTTGCGATCTTAGAAATGTTGAGGCGACAGGCATTCTACATATTGGGGTGGTCGAAGTTCTAAGCCTACATTGTAAAGTAACTAGGAAGGGTAGTTTGGTTTTTGTAGAGAAATGGAAGTCTTCTGTTTTTATGTGTTCCTTTGCAAAAGTACGGTAGTGTGATTGTGGGGAGGGTGTTGAGAGTGCAGACGGGGCTGAGAGAGGATCAGGTATCCCCACCACCAAATACAATATGGTCATCTCAGCAGGCTCACATTAATTGCACATACAAACGGGTACGCCACACGAGAAAGATCTAAAAATACTATCCTAGAATGTCAATGGGCTGGACAGTAGAATAAAGAGGAATGTAGTACTACAGTATTTTCTGAGGCATACACCTGACTTGATGCTTCTACCCATTTTAAAGGTGTCCACTACAAAGCACTAGATCGGTTATGTACTACTGGCGCACGCAGCCTACATGGTAGACTGGGATGCAGATTAAGAAATCTCTCCCTTCATTTTACAACATACATAGAGCTGGGAAGGTCACACCCTAAGCATTTTCTCTATGGCCCATATTTATACTTTTTAGCGCCAGATTTGCGTTGTTTTTTGACGCAAACGCGGCGCATACTTACAAAATACAATTGTCCCCCTCTATATGTCTCCCAGCATAGCTCCATGCAGAGACATTTCCCTGTGTCAGTGCTATACTCTTGGATATGCCGCCAGGGATTCTTATATTGGGAGGAGACATGAATGTGGTGCCTGACCCGGCAATGGATAGTGAGAGCCGACCAGCTCCTCCGAATGTTTCAGGCTCTCTGCCAGCATTCTGGAGGCGCTGGGCCTGGTGGACCTCTGGCGGGATCGCAGCCCACATACCACTGACTATCAGTTATACTATTTCTCTGTAGCCCACAGTAGCTTCTGTCGCCTTGACTGGCCCAATCGCTTTAGAAGGGGGCTTGAAAGGGGAGAGCCCTTAGCAGGTGTACTACTTTGTCCATGCTTTACAGCGGCTTTGAGGAGGGCACAGTTCCAGCTGCCTCCGTGGCCTCCCACTTCCACCACTGGCACCGCCCACTGTCTTTGGTGCTGGCACCAGATGCCCCTGCAAATTGTGGAAGCTGGTAAACTTGTAAAGTTGGGCCATAATTAATATGCGTGTGTTTTTTGTATGCCTGTACATAGGTCGTGAAGCAACAGCTCTTTCAGTAAGTGTTACCAAGAAGCCAAAATCAGCAGCAAAATGCCCCCGGAACTCTGCAAAAATTATCCCTCAAATAGTAGTTTGAAATGTATTGTTTAAATGCAATATTTTTCTTTAAAATATCAGATTTCCAGTTTGTTTAAATTCAGTCCCCCCAGCCCCTCCCCTCCAAACTCCCCCCGCCAAAAAAACCAATGTTTTCTCCTGAAATGCCTTATATTTGTTTTTAGTTAATGCACGTTTGGCCCCTTAACAGCAGTTTGTTATGTTCACCAAACATTAATACATGCTTCATATGTTGGTTACACACGATGAGGCTTGGGATGTAGGTGAGCCTGTTAGAGGGTGATGCAACAGGAGAAGGACAGGAAATGAGAGCTCAGTGAAACCTGAATGCTGGTCCGGAGAAAGGCATGCAGGCTAGTTCACTCCCAAACGCTGCTCTCCCCAGTCCCTCCAGCACAGAGGGGTTTGCTGCTCAGTGGTCTTCCCAGGAGTGGCTCGTTTTTGCGCTGACACCAAAATCACTGTAGAACAGGCGCGCCCAAGCCCTTTTTGCTCACACTTACAGGAGATGAAACCGACCCAGGGGGAATTGTAGTAATATGGACACAGGTGTATATGGGGCAGATGTAGTGCGCCGAAGTAGCTCATAGGAAAGGAATAGCCCAGTTCTCCCTTACATGTTTCCACTACCATGTACCTGGGAGGCCACCTTCATATTTCGAAGTTAAGTTTATTTCATGGATCGTGACTGCTTTACAGTCGAAAATGTGATTCATAACCTCTCTTCTTGAAATGGTTTTGTACGTGTGAACAATGAAAAGGGCCGAAGGGTAAAGAGATTCATCAGAACAATTACACAGTTGGCAAAAGTGTCAAAATGGCACAATGAAAGCCCAATGTTGTTTAGAGGAGCACCCTGGCTTTAACTGCACTCCGCCGTCACTTAAAAAAATATAATGAATCAGAGGGCAAAACAGCATAAAGCATTCAGCTTTAAACCATTCATGAAATAAATAATTGAATGCAATTTGCTTGAAACATGAAGTTGGAAACATGCTAAGGCAAATGGGAGCTGCAAACCATGGTCTGCAGGGAATTAGAGGGGATAGATGCAGACAAGCAGAGGAAGAGCTGTAGAGAAGTGCTTTTGTGAGAAAAGTATAGATACAGAGACCCATATTTATACTTTTTGACGCAAACCAGTGCCGCCACTGGTTTGCGTAAAAAAATTTACCGCCAGCTAACGCCATTCCTACGCGCCATGCAGGTGCCTTATTTAAGGATTGACGTTAGCCAGTGCTTCGGGCTGGTCAGAGTGGGAAAAAAAAATGGCTCAAACCAGGTAGCACCGGCATAGGGGAAAATGGGGGTTGTGCGTCAAAAAATGGTGCAAGTCAGGTTTGAGTCAAAAATCATGGCTCAAACCGGACTTGCGCCATTTTTTTTACGCACAACCCCCATTTAAATGACTCCTGTCTTAGCAAAGACAGGAGTTATGCCCCCTTGCCCAATGGCCATGCCCAGGGGACTTCGGTCCCCTGGTCATGGCCATTGGGCACAGTGGCATGTAGGGGGTCCCAAGTTAGGCCCCCCATGCCACTTAAAAAAAATAAAAAATAATACTTACCTCAACTTACCTGGGATGGGTCCCCCTATCCATGGGTGTCCTCCTGGGGTGGGCGAGGGTGGCAGGGGGTGTCCCTGGGGGCAGGGAAGGGCACCTCTTGACTGCTTCCATGGTCTGAGACCATGGAAGTGAGCCCACAGGTCCCTTAACGCCTGCCCTCACCCAGGCATTAAAAAACGGCACACATCAGGCTGTGCGCCATTATTTAAGGCCCGCCCCCTCCTGTGCATCAAAATGACACAGGAGTATAAATAAGGCGCACAGGCCTTAAAGTAATTTTTTGGACGGGAACGCCTACCTTGCATGTCATTAACGCAAGGCGGTTTCTCGCATCCAAAAAATGACGCACACAGAGGTTTTTTGACGTCCTCGGGGTCGGGCGTCATAGTTTAAATAAGGGGCAAGGTTTGTGCCGAATGTGCGTCAAAATGTTTGGCGCACATTCGGTGCAAACAGAGTATAAATATGCCCCACAGTGTGGGTAAAGAAATGGGTGGAGAGAGAGGTAAGGCTTTAGAGTGAAGTAGAGAGAGCTAGAAATGGGTAGAAAGTAATAGATAGAGGGGAGAGGAAGGGGTACCCAAAAGGGTCAGGCAGAGTGGTAAGGTAGAGAGAAAGGAAACCGAGGTAGATAGAGAGAGTGCTTGATAGATATGTGGAGAATTGTGACAATTTTTGACTGCTGCAAGGTATAGGGTGGTCAGGTTGAGAAATTACCAAAAAGAGAAATATAGAAAGAAAGGTCATGTAAAGATATTAGTGAAGCACAGAGAAAGGTATAGAGGAAGGGTAGACAGTGAAATGATGTGTAGAGAGAAAAGAGGTGAAGTTAAGAGAGCTGAGGCAGTGAAAGAGTGCTCTACATTTGCATAGGCCTTTTCCGTTGCACTAACAGTTTTTAACAATTGTAACTACAGTAGTTCGAATCCCTGTGTTTTTTTTTGTTTGCATAAGTGTAAACTGTTCGTGCGCACATGGGGGCATATTTTCAAAGATTTGACTCAACATAGCGCAGCAAGTGAAGCTGCACAGCATTGCATGAACCGAAGAGGGGAGAAATGCACCATCTCCACAAGGAAATGGCGCAGTTCTGCAGTCTCCATGTGCTGGTGCACTCGTGACTGCCTAGCGCCAACGCAGGTACCCTTGCACCATAGTACAAGGGTGTCTTCGTTAAGGTCAGAATAGCTTTTGTGCAGGAATGGGCACCTTCCTGCACAAACTCCATCCTTGGATGCACCTTTAGGTCTATATTTACTGTTCTGTCATTGCTGATAATTGTGTAGCATTAAAGAAGTTGGGGCCATATTTATACTTTTTGACGCAAAACTGCGCTAACGCAGTTTTGCGTCAAAAAAATTAGCGCCGGCTAACTCCATTCTGAAGCGCCATGCGGGCGCCGTATTTGATCAATGACGTTAGCCGGCGTTAGCCGCCGGCGCTGCCTGGTGTGCGTGGAAAAAAACGACGTACACCAGGCAGCGCCGGCGTAGGGGGATATGGAGCTTGGGCGTCAAAAAATGGGGCAAGTCAGGCTGAGGCAAATTTTTCGCCTCAACCCGATTTGCGCCATTTTTTTCGACTCCCAAACCCCATAGAAATGACTCCTGTCTTAGCAAAGACAGGAGTCATGCCCCCTTGCCCAATGGCCATGCCCAGGGGACTTCTGTCCCCTGGGCATGGTCATTGGGCATAGTGGCATGTAGGGGGGCACAAATCAGGCCCCCCTATGCCACAAAAAAAAAAAAATATATATACCTACCTGAACTTACCTTAATGTCCCTGGGATGGGTCCCTCCAGCCTTGGGTGTCCTCCTGGGGTGGGCAAGGGTGACAGGGGGTGTCCCTGGGGGCATGGGAGGGCACCTCTGGGCTCCTTCAGAGCCCACAGGTCCCTTAACGCCTGCCTTTTCCAGGTGCTAAAAAACGGCGCAAAAGCGGCCGTACGTCATTTTTTTTGACCCGCCCACTCCAGGGCGTGAATTTTGCCCAGGAGTGTAAATACGGCGCACATGCCTCGGAGTCAATTTTTTAGACGGGAACGCCTACCTTGCATATCATTAACACAAAGTAGGTGTCCACGCTAAAAAATGACGCAAACTCCATGGACTTTGGCGCTAGACGCGTCTAACGCCAAAGTATAAATATGGAGTTAGTTTTGCGTCGAAATTGCGTAAAAAAAAACGACGCAATTCCGGCGCAAACAGAGTATAAATATGCCCCTTGATGCTTTAGGGCTGGTAATAAAATAACAATTTTGTTCCCACTCCCCCGGCGTCGCAAGCTCTAGAACCTTCTTCTGTATTCTGTATTCATTGACCCTTCTTGAGGCCTTGGAACATGATGACACCCTATGTTCTTATGTTTGCAGTTTATGTGAGTCTTCCACAGCCTGATGAGGGTTCACCACCGTGGGTTCCCTTTCACCACTCAAGCACCCCTCTCTGGTGCTGATGAGGCAGTCTTCTTTTTATTGTCTTTCCTGGGAGTCTACTATCTGTATCACTGATATTTGAGCCCCTCTGTCTCTCGTCTGGAGGTTCATTTTCTTTGTAGGGTCTCTTCTGTAGCATGGCAGCTCACGCTTTTAGGGAGTGAACACCAAGGCCCATATTTATACTTTTTTAGAATCGCGTTTGCTCCACTTTTTGACGCAAAAACGGCGCAAACTTACAAAATACAATGGTATTTTGCAAGTTTGCACCGCCTTTGCGTCAAAAAAATGACGGAAATGCCTCGCTAAAAAAGTATAAATATGGGCCTAAGTCCCTTTCCAACTCCATGCTCCTGCACCAGGCCCTCTTGTTCTTCCCCAGCATGCTTCCAGTTGCACACTGCCTGCTAGGGCATGCTGCACACATCACTGAGTTTTCCCCATGGAGATAGTTGGCCTACACAATAGCATCCGATCGCTTATCACTCATCATGTAAACAATAGGGTTGAGGGACCAAGACTCTTATTGAAGGTTTTATGTCAGTGGGGCACCATACCTCCTCTTCTCTCTCTCCTCTCAAATAAAAACACAGCCATCATATCCAATTAGAGTGATGGATTGGGAGACTCGTGGAGGTCAATCTACCCCTCAACCCTTTTTAGCAGCGTGGTGACATTTAACTATGTGCACTCATGCATGCCTGCACTCTCGGTTTCGAGGGGAGTCTCAAAATGTGTCTAACCTCAACATTACATTGTTTGACTCTTACATTCTATGTGAAACCCTGTGTTTAAAGCACACTGACCAAACCTTGACTCAAGGGTGCTATTTCACAAAGAAGCATTATTTGTAAAGATGTTCTTTGCTGTGCTGCACCGCCCACTGCCTGTGAAGCCCTCAGTGTGCAGTGAGCGCTCTTGCTCTCCGTCAGAGCGGGGAAAGAGGGGAGGTCGGAGGGTGAGCGGTCCTGAGACCCTGCACACCAGGCGGGTGTCACCCACCAGAGACTGATAATTCGAGAGCTGTGCGACATTGCTGAGTATGATCCTGGTGATGTAAAGGGGCTGTTGTTAAATAGTATTAACCTGCTTTTAATAGCGTCACCCCGCTGTTTCTAACCACTTTAAGTAGTAGATATCACTCATACTCACCTTACCGACTTTCGGAGAATTGGAGCTTAAGCTGGTTTAGTAAGGATTCAAACTTCACTAGTCTGATTTATTATAGCATTCATGAGGTGCACACTTCCTCGATGAGGCGGCCATAATTTAACTCCAGAGGCCATTTTACTAATTTTTAAATGTGATCCCTTTGAAGTATTCCGGGATATTTAAAGTTTAGGAGAGCAGCAGATACCAGGCGTGTTGAAAGGTTCAGGTGAACGCCTTGACACAGCAAGTCAAACAACCAGATGCAAGAGAAACAGAGATTGTGAGAAAAGAGAGAAGTTTTATGGTGTCATCTTTCATCTATACCGTGGGTTATATTTTATCTACACTTTGGACGTTGTCCCAAAGGGTGTTAGTGAGACGTACAGGTTATTGAAGTAGATAATAGCTGTCCTTCTCCAGACGTTACATGAGTATGTACACAAAACAGGATTCTGTTTACATTAAGTGGCATTTCACATTCTAGATGTATTAATCTGTGATGCTAGGCTTATGCCAAGGGCTCAGAATAGGAGAGAAATAATCAATGCAATAGTCAAAGCTGTAGTGATAGTACCCGACATACGTTTGGAGCAAGTTGACTTTGGAGGAAAAAAGGTTAAAGTCGGAGTTATCATGACGAGCAGACAGAATTAGAGGTTGAAAAGGGAAAGTTATGGGCAGAACCACAGAGCTCTGAGAATTAAGTAACCCTTAGAAGAAGGAGAGTTTGGGTTGGGCGGGAATCCGCTAACCTAGGGAGTCATCGAGGCTGGTGCCTTCCTGTAGCAGGAGAAGGCCTCTCTGGGTAGAAAACATAGTTGTATGAAGGGCTATACTC
This sequence comes from Pleurodeles waltl, assembly GCF_031143425.1. Taxonomy (NCBI): domain Eukaryota; kingdom Metazoa; phylum Chordata; class Amphibia; order Caudata; family Salamandridae; genus Pleurodeles; species Pleurodeles waltl. The sequence goes on from NC_090448.1 coordinate 399,992,028, forward strand.
AGGAGCAGCTGGAGAGAAGGAGAGGGCCTGCCTCATCTCGATAACTAAATCCTTCCTGGTTTTGAGACCAAGGGCCAGATGTATCAAAGGGTTCTACCCATTCTGTGTTCATGGGAAAATGTGTTTGTACATATGGCCCAGAATCCCGACTAAGAACAGGATGATGTGGAAGTTTTGAATCGTTGGGGTTCCTGGTGGAGTTTGTCAGTACTTCAACGATGTCCCCTTTCTCCTGAGATAGTGAGTTTCTGTCTAAAGCTAGTGAGGCTTTAAAATGTGTGCTGAGCTGGCTCTACATCCTGGGTGGACAGAGGGCCATCTGAGCTCGATTCCAGCTGGTGTGATGTGCTCACATTTGTTGGAGCCTGTAACCGTTCTAGCAGCTTGATTGAGCATTGCTTTCAAGGGCTGTTTGACCAGTCTGGAAGTCAGTGAGCAGCGCTCTCCCATATTCTACGCAAGATGCTACCAAGGTGCAACTTGTTTTAGGTGTTCAGTAGCAATGTCGGCTGACACATAACAGGCACTGGCAAAGCCAATAGGTCTGGTCTTTGTGACCATAGGCCTTGTTAATGGTTGTTAGCCAAGCTGCATGACAAAAGTAAAGGAAAAAAAGGTAATGTAGCCACCTGCATCATTTTGTAGGCGCACCCACAACACATGTGCATGCCTACACAATGATGCAGCCGCTATTTTGTTTTTAATTGTAGATCCAATGGCAGAGCAGTAACTGAAAAGAAAACAAAACACACAAAAGTGAGTTTTTAATTGTTTAAAGTGGGCAGGTGGGGGAGAGCAGAAGCAAAGATTGTAGACAACAGGGTTGAAACAAGGAGGTGTAAAGGTGGGGCTCACACAAGCAAGAGAGAGAGAGAGGGGTTTTGGAAGCAGCATGAGGAGTTGGTGGGACATGGAAGCACAAGGGGCAGGTGGGAGGCATAGAAGCAACACAGGAGAGGAATGGGGGCACAGAAGCAACACAGGGAGATGGAGGTTGGATGCAACACAAAAAAGCACTTAGGTGAACGCAGCAGGGAGGGTGGCAGGTACCAGCAGACAGGGACAGGCAGCAGCACAAGTGGGAAGAGATGTACCTGAGGAAGATGGTTCAAAAGCACATACACTCGCTTTGAGTGGTTACACAAAGGTTAAAAAAAGTACTTCCCTGACATCGAGCTCTGAGACCAGGTAAAAACACAAATGCTAAAGCGGCAGTGCTCCATGGATGGGACAAACACAAAGTTGACAGGCTGGAACATGAAAAAAGCAGGCAGATGAGAGTGACAAGAAAGTAAGCCAACTAATGGTAAGCAATGCGAAGCCTCCAAGCCCCTCTGTGTTCATGGTAAGCCACAATATGCCTCGCAACAGATAGCCCTTGTGTGCACATCAGGAGACTTGATCTAGCAAGTATTGGCAAAGCCAATAGGGCCAGTGTTGTCTGCCAGCCTTTTGGAAATTCTTGTTTTGTCATGTTTTTTCCAAGCTGCTGGGCATTCATCATCTGACAAAAGTGTGTGTTTGGTCTTAAAAAAAATCTCACATTACTGTAATACTCCCTGGCACTGAAGCAAACTAATTTGTATGTGGATGTGCTGCTTGTGAAAGGGGCTGCTTGAGAAAGGGCAGCATGCTGTAACTCATAGTGAAGTAAGCCAATGGCTAAAGTGGGCAGATGCATTGCCCCTTTATACATGCTCGAGAGGGTTGGCGAAAAATGTGAATGACACAATCATAGACAAATGGATGAAGGGTGACTAAAAACCTATATAAGTAATTATAACATAGACATCATTTTAGTAAAATCCAAAGGTCTTTGATAACAGAGATTTAAAGTAGTCTATTGTTCTGTCATTGACTGCCAGTCTCTTGCCTATGTCGGAGGGAGGGAGGGAGGGAGGAAAGGCAGTATAAAGAACAAAGGAAGAAGAAATGAGAAGGAAGGAAAGAGAAAGGAGAATGCATCAAGGTGAAAGGAGAAGGAAGGAAGAAGGAAAAAAGTAAGGGATAGAAAGGAAGGGGAAGGGACAAAGAAAGAAAAGAGAAAGACGGAAGGAGGGAGAGGAAGAAATGAAGGTGAAAGGAGAACAAAGAACAAGGGTTAGGAAAGGTGGCGAAAGAAGAAGGGAGGAAGGAGGAGGAAGGAAGAAGAAACAAGAAAGATGGAAGGACAAAGGAGATGAGAGAAGAGTGAAGGAAAGAAGGAACAAAGAAAGAAAAATGTTTTAAAAGTTACAAGTGCTGCAAATTAAACACAGTAAAGGTCTGTTTTCTTTTCCTAAGCAAAGTTTATAAAAGAACCATTGGTGAAATTGAGTCCAGAATAAACGTGTTCTGAAGAATTGCCAGGTTATGAATTCATATGTGTAATTTTTAAGCTTTCTGTTTGTGTACTTCATGCGTACAGTGCTTAATTTGTAAATAAAAAGGTGCTGGTGCTTAAAGCCCTCCTCTTAAACATGTGGCTGCTGCAATTAAATTTGTGAACATGGAATACTGAGGCGGCGTAGTCCTGGAGCCATCTCGGGCCTCTTTAATCCATATAAAGCCCCTCCCTGCTTCAGCTCACTCTTGCAGCTTTCTACTTTCTCCCTTTGTGACACTTTTTCGTTTTTCACTTCATCATCTTTCCCAATTGTGTCTTTTGCTCGCAGCAAATGCTTGAGGCAGAATAATAAGCCCCGGCCCTCAAAAATAAGTGCTGGTGCTCAGCACCGGAAATAACAAGCACAAATTAAGCACTGCATGCGTAGGGAAAAGAGGATAACGTAATGAAAAAAAGTTTCATAGGCATGCAATCTGTTATGCTGTGAAATACCAGCAGTCAAATAAAAAAGGACACTCTAAAACGAATTTACAACAGCACTTGCAGAAGGCAGTAACTGATCAAGCATGGAATGTGGCCTGTGGGCACACCTGGTATAAAGCGCCCTGTTTCCACCTCAGACTCGAAACACAAAGGCAACACTAAAGTACTTATAAAGTAAAAACTAAAACTCTTGCACTGAAGGAAACTACCTTGTGTGCAGATGTGCTCATTGTGAGAAAGCAAAATTCAATCACTCAGCATGACGTTAACTAATGCCTAAAGCAAGCCGACACACTGCCCCATGCTGTAGGCTGCAGTGGAAGGAAGCAGAATGTAAGTGGCAGTACGACAGATCAATGGATGAAGAGAGATGGCTGAAAGCCCCTTTAAGTAAGTATATTATACATAGAATTTTAGTAAAATCAAAATGTCGTACCTGACACGAGACCTAAAAAGGAACCACAAAGAAGGTGTCAAGGTGGATGCAAAGAGAGAAATGGAGAGACACCGAAACGGAGGGAGGGAAGGTGAAATGGTAGAAAAATAAAGTGAGAATGGATTTTCGGGAGAGTGGAATAACAAAAGTAAAGATAGATGAAGCAGTGGTTAGTTTGAAAAAAAACGTGAGAGCCAGGTCCTTTGACAGGAGGCCAAAGCAGTTTGCACAAACCATTTTCCCTGCCAGCGCTGCCAGTGACAGTACCAACACATCTGCTAACCATCACACTGCCACAGTGTGCCAGTTCAGAGTATTCAAGACCCCCAATGATATAGCAATGGGTTGGGCTTCAGGTATTAGCAGGGCTACTGGAATTATGTGGTTGTGTGTCTGTGGTGTTTTTTTGCATGGTTATGGATCTGCTGCATTTGCCAGATAATCCATTTCCATAATTGCAGGTGTTAAAACAATTGTTTCTAGCCCAAATGGTTCAAAGGTTACTAAAGTCACAGCAACTCATGTTGCTGGTCAGTGAAAGGTCTTTTGGAAAGGTTGACTAATCACCTTTCTGTTGCTTATTGCTATGTTTGGGTGTTAAACTGAGGTGCAATCTTTGCCCATGTAAAAATGACAAAATAATGTACTAATACTATCAGAAGATGTGCTGCATTACGCCACATAATTTGCCTTTTCTTGCTGTATAATTTAGTCAACCAAGCCACATAATTTGGCCCTCCACTGCCGCATAATTACACTGGCCCTGAGTATTAGTCATTTCTAAAGTATGTTAAATTAATAAACAACTGTTGTTGTGTTCATCTCTAAATTAGACAAACAGTGCCACCATGTGGGAGACTGTCATAAGTGCTTGTGTTGACAATTAAGTGCTGGTGCAGAGCACCGGAAATCACCAGCACAAATTAAGCACTGGATGTAAGGTTCTGAGACAGAAGAAAAGCTGAGAAGTAGGCAGAAAGGAGGAAAGAAATGAGAAGATCTTGAAAGGAATTAAGAGACGAAGGGGCAGGGAAGGCAATGTGAATGGCAGCATAGAAAGAGGGAGTGACGTTAGAGGCAAGGAAGAGGCGGGGAGTGGAAGATAAAAAAGTGGTGGGAAGGCATTAAAAGAGGCGCAGGGAGTAAAAAGACAGAGATAGGAGGAGAAAGGACGAATGGAGGTAAGGAAAGAAGGGGGTTAAAGAAAAAAGTGAAAGGAAAAATACGCGAAAAACGCTTTATCTTAAAAGATGGAGCAGAGGCCAGCGAACCAGCTCGGAGGTGCTGTGAGAGGAGAAATTAGCTTGACAGGTGAACAGAGAAGGCTGGAGGAGTGAAAGATGTCCTGGTCGGAATAATCCATGCTGATAAAAAGGCGGTTTCATCAAGCGCGTCCTTAATGGTGAATAAGGAAGGCAACTTAAAAAGCCAATAAAATATTCATCTTTTGTGCTTGCTTTTCCCTCCTTGGGGATTATGGGCAGATCGTGGGCTAGCGCTGCTCCCGTGTGGCCACTAAATGAATTTCGGCAGTTGTCTTGGTTTCCAAGCGACATGCTAGTTCAAAGGAGTAAGGAGAATAATGCGACAGCGCCACCGAGTGGCCATATAGTGTACTCAGTGGTAAAGACGTCATGGCGTTAGAAACCACGGAAGTTGTCTTACGGCAGGTGATTTAGAGGCTATTTATCATTTCACATTGATTCTTTTCATTTACATCCAAAATGTAAAATCGTTTCCTGCAGGTGTACAGATTTACATGCAAACTGAGTATTTTTAGTGGCCAATGCATGATTTGCTTTTGGACCGTCTCTATGAGCGACTTTGAATCTATTATAATTTTTAGCTATTTCAAGCCCTTGTGGTGGCAAACCTTATTGAATTATACAGAAACGTGGGCACGCAAGAAAAGATGAAAGCTCAAGCTGTCCGGCTTTCAACAGCCAAATAGTACCAAAGGAAAGCTTAAACAAAAATGTAAAAAAACATTTGTATTTTCCGTCAGATCTAGATTTTTTGGTCCGAATTGAGAGAGCAGGTGCCAGGTTTCATATTTTTGACAATGTTTAAGAATATACATAAAATGACTGGCTTTGGCTTCAGCTAGAAGAGTGTTGATTTCTCACCTGGTGTTGTGGGCTGTTTGTCGTATTCTTCAATCTCCTGTAGCGTTCTTGCACTGCAACACTTGAGGAGCTCTTTTACATTTCAAAGTATTGAATTATTACACAATAATTTATTTTTCAATAGATGCATTGTATACAGAAAACAACAATTTTTTTGCTTCGGTTTTTCATGGCAGAAGTTTTTTTTTTAAAATTCGGGCAGAAACCAAAGAAGCCAGATCCAGGGGCTTTGCGATGCTTTTTTTTCTTTCAACGACAATATTTTAACTTTATTTTATTCCTTTACTATGCACGCTCACATATTCCGTTCTTGTTATGTTTAAAGAATAAACGTACTGTTTCATCTTTTGCGTAATTTCTTCCATTGATTCCATTTTAATGATTTTTGTGTTATTTGATGAAAAGTAATATTAATATATTAGTCTAACTGCAAGTATTATTGGGTATTGAGGTCGGCGACATTCTCCCATTTCTTGTTTTCCATCCTTTGGTGGTTTGCTCGGCCATTGTTTTTCTGGTGACCCACTGGCCTGAATTTACATTTGATAGTTGCCTCGGGGGGGAAGGTTGATTTAGGGAGGCTTGTTACATAACTCAGTAGGACTGAGAAGGCCCTGCTCAAGACGAAAGGTTGTCATTTGCGGTGTTAAGGAATAATTGTGTTAGTTCGTCCCTGGCTCGGGGTATTTTCACCTTGGTGGTCCCACTTTGCCTTTCCAAGTGTAGGGCTGCCCCATCTATTGCATGACAGTGTATCCACCTGTTGTCTCCTTTTCTCTGTGCTGCGTGTAGTGGTAAATTTTCCATTTCTGGCATATTTTTTTCAATAGTGTTAAGGCATGGTCGCTAAACATGCCCATTTTTTGTTTTGTATTTCTAGCAAGGCCAAGCAGGCATAGCTTTGGATGTGAGGGGACTACTCACTCTTCCTGTGACATTAGGTACCCCTGTGACCTTACTTTATTTATTCATTCTCTGTACCAGATTATTGCAGGGTACTCCCAGGTCATAGGATAGAATCCTGCCTCAATCTGATGAAATCTCTTACAGGCAAAATTTGGGCTTGTACATATTCTTGCTATTTTTTTGGGGAGGGGCGTTTACCTCCTACTGAGATAATTAAATGTAATTAGCTTTAGGTGTGCATTTTTGGATACTTCGGTCATGTGTCTCAGCACCAGACCCCAGTCACTACATATGATTGCTTTCTGCCATCACTCCCTTAATTGTGACATGGCTGTTTTAGGCTATTTGATAGCATTTTGGAGAGGTGTGCCACTGCCTTCATCCCTGTACCCCATGTGAGCATATCAGGTGCAATTTGGAGGCCGATTCACAAAAATATTGTGGTGCTACAGTAGTACTACTCACTACAAATGCAATGCACAAACCTACAGGTAAACATTTCCATCTCTCTAATTTTTTCTATAGTTTGATCACCACTAATGTAGGTTTACTACGTAGTAGTAAATGTGGGAGGGACCCAGGAGAGTGGTAGGAAAATGTGGATATACTCTACAAATGGGAAGGAGTTAGGAAAATGTAAGTGGGGGTTGAGGGAGGGGCAGGCTACTACAAACACCCACCCACATAAGAGGAAGCACATTGCTTTTCACAAAATACACAGGTATGTATATTTCTCCTAACCACTATAATGACGTTGGTAGGGTTCCACTGGGCCTAAGAATATTTATCACACCCACGCTTCAAATTCCTCATCCAAAACTGCTTGAAGAATGGTCTAGTCTTATGGCAGTTACCTGAAAGAATATGCTGGGACTTCTATCCAAATATGCAGCCACTGAACTTGATGAGGTCACTGAGGAAATACACAAGCTCAAGTATTTGTTTGATAAGCATAGTTCCAAATAGGAAACTGAGCAATTTATGGTTGAATTAGAGAAAAGACTCTCAAAGTATGAAGAGGAGCTCAAAGCAAAAAAGAAAAGAACATTTTGGCACGACAAAATCGATTATACGACAGGTAGAATCTTAACCTTTAGAAATAAATATGACACAGCATCTCAGGAATTCAGGCAGATGAATTCCTCGAGGAAACAAGAATTGGTGATTAGCATTTCTAGCTCTGACAACTTCTGGAAAACAGATGACACAGGAAATACCAGTATGCCGCCCTTCACCACAGCTGAGGAATACCGTTTTTTACAAGCAAACCAAGCCCTTTGCCGCAAGCCTCCAAAAGGAAAAGGAGGAGGCAGCGAAGGAGAAAGCAAACCAGAAGGGGCGGGTACATCCAAACAAGGGAGTATGCTGCATGGGAGGAGCACTGTGCAAAACAAAAGAAACAAATGATGGGTGAGGATATGTTAACTGTTTTAAATCGTTCTAATTATGAACTAATTGAGGATGAACATTCTGTGTTACAACTTGGTTTATCTTTTTGTCCCACTGCTAATTTTAGCTATTCCAAAGCTCGTATTGACTGGTTTCATATAATCAGAAAACTTAAACTATTGAAGGTATTTACCCAACAGAAAAAGAAACAGAGAAACAGTTTGTTTTCAACGAATGTGATTGAATATGACCCTGCTTTTGGCAATGTATATATGGAGGATATTGAAGGTTTGGCCTCTTTGAGGGAATTGGAAGTTGGAGGGAAGGAGTGGGTATCAGAAAGGGAGTTGATTTCTAATTTAAGGATGGAAATTGATAGACCTAGTGTTAATCAATTTAGGGCAAAGTCATAATGTAACCCTGTGACCCCTCATGATTCCATTTACTTTTCAGGAGGTTGTCGTTTTGGAGCTTATGGAACTTTGGAAAAACAGTGAGAATAGGTATGCTTGCAGCTTAAGTTCAAGACAGAAGAAAGCACTTGATTCCCTTTCCCTTTCCAGTAATACATCATTTGTAATAAAACCAGCTGATAAGGGGGTAGTGTGGTGTTGTGGGATGTGGCAAAATATCAGAAAGAAGCCAAACGACAGGTGGATCTGTCTGGCTGTTATGAGAAATCATCAGGGGAGGCCTACAGAGGCACTGTGACTCAGTTTCATACTGTTTTATCTGATTGGCATGATCAGGGCATTTTGGGGACTGGATGATAACAGATAACAGTAGATAAGCCTACAGCCCCTACTTTTTACATGTTGCCTAAAATTCATAAGGATAACAAGACCCCTCCTGGTAGGCCTATAATAGTAATAGTCTTTTGGAAAATGCATTGATTCATTTGGATTTCCTTTTGTGTCCTTACGTACTGAATCTTCCATTGTATTGTAGGGACAGTATTGTCTTTATTACTAAGATACAACATATCCCATGGAAACCTGAGTATATCTTGGTCATAATAGATGTGGTGTCTCTTTACACATGTATTGATCATGGTTTAGGAGCGCAGGCATGTGGACATTTTTTCGAGACAGACCTTTGTATATGATCACTCTATGATATTATTAGACATGCTAAGGTTCTGTCTTGAAAATGTGTGTTGTGTTTGGTGAGCAGTGGTACAAGCAACCTGCTGGGACTTCAATGGGAAGTTGCTTCACGCCGAGCTATGCCTGCATCTTTATGGGATGGTGGGAATCACTGCTTATATGGACAGAAGAAAATGAGGTTTGGACCAAACATCAGGTGTTATGCACATGCTACATAGATTATATATTTGCCTTCTGGGAGGGTGCACGTGATAAATTGAATGCTTGTCTGGCCTTCATTGCTACTAATAGTTTAAATCTGAAATTCACCAGCAGAACACATGAATCAGAAATGGATTTCTTTGATGTTTTGATTAAGGTAGAGAATGAGATGGTACAGACCAGCTGCAGGCAATAGCATTTTGCATGCCCAGAGCCATCACCCCGCTAAACTCAAGTGGAGTATCCCTTATAGGTAATTGCTCCGTGCTAAAAGGAATTGTAGTACTGTAGCAGCTTATGAATTGGAACAAGCTGCTATGACTAAAAGATTCAGAGTTAGAGGGTATTCTAGAAATGTTATTAAGGGGCAAATAATAAAGTAAATGTTATCCCCCAGAAAGAGCCTCTTGATGACTAAGGACATAAAGATCAAAAAGGATGAAACCACTGATGTGATTCGACTGAACACCACTCTGAACAGTGAATCTGAAAATGTCAGATGTATCTTAAATAGACACAGGCATTTGGTGAGATTTGACCAGGTGTTTGGGAGCTTGGTGACACCACGCCACTTAGTCACATATAGGAAGAGTAGCTCTTTAAAGATATTCTGGTCCATAGCCATTTCAACAAAAGGAGTAGAAGTAACTGGTTACAAAGAGGTTCTTCAAGTTTGGGAAATGCAAAGCATGTAGGCACAGCACAAATAGAAAAACACATGTTTTACCCACCAGTACAACTACAAAGATCAACAAGTTTATCCATTGTAACAGTGATTATGTGGTCTATGTTCTTTTCTGTGAAAAACAGAATTTTGGAGCATTACCGAGCCATCACACACAATGACCTCTCTTAACCGGTGGCAAGGCACTGGCACAGGGCACATGAACCAAGTACTGAAAAAAAAATCTTTTTTGGGGGTATTGACCTGGTGCCTTTAAGTGTCAGAGGAGGAGACAGGAAGAAGACCTTGAGGAGCCTGGAATTAAAATGTATAATTAAGCTTGGGAGCAAGTCTCCCGGAGGACTCAATTTGGACGAGGAGCTTCCTGTGCATTTAGGGGGGAAGCTGTTTTTTTCTATTTATGTGAATTTATTGGACTTCCTCCTCCTTACATGATGGCGATGGTTTCGACATGCCTCAATTCTGTGATAATTCTATGATAAATTGGTATTTTGTTTTTTCATGTTATTCCTTTTTTGAACTCTGTGTGTGTTAACACATATTAATCACAATTATTGTTGTTCGTTTTTTTGCCCCTTGGCTATGAGAATCTCAGTGAAACGAGGGACATTCTTCATTTATACGGGCTTGGTTATTTCTGGTTGCTAGCAATTTGAATATGAGTTTGTTTAAAAATGATACATTCAGATGAAATGCCACAAGGCTTGGCTACTTTTTCACATGAAAGTTTATTGAATATGAATCATTATTTTTTAGTGTAATATAATTTGATTATCATTATATTTTTGTTTTTAGGATGCAAATAAAATAGGCCACTTGGCTTTCTATTACTGCTTGGCTGACAGCGCTACAAGAATGTTTTAGTAAGCTTTTGTGAATAGACATTTCATCGAAACTTTTTTTCTCAGGAAATGGTCTTGCGGCAATACTTTGTTGCATGAAATTGTCAGTACTGAGTTATTAAGAGAAGAGATTCGAGTTCAATGAACTGATAACCTTTGAAGTATTTTCTTTATGTTTTTCTGTGAAAGATGTTTGTGTGTCTTTAAAATTGATGGTGCTTTGTTTCACTTTTTGTCCTCTTAAGAAGACCTTGTTGGTCGATACCCATGAGCGTGAATAAACTTTTCAAAGCAGCATCTCGGAGTGCTGGAGCTTTCTGAAGTTATATACACAAAGGATCTGTTTGCTGATTTGTAGCGGGTCCTGCGCCCGCTTGCCCGGCACCAGCCTGTGGTGGAAGTAATCGGGGAACGCAGGAGGCTGTTCCTGTAAGTATGTATATATATATATATATATTCTAAAGTCAGATTCCCCAAAGCCGGTCACTTCCACCATGCAGGGCCGGTGCGACACGCGGGAAAAGAGGAGCCCGCTATTATACAGAAGGCGCCACACTGATGCATATGAACACCAATGAATCGCACTCCTCCACAGAGTTTCAAAAATGCTTTATTGGCAACACATTTCGATCTGCACGATCTTCTTCCAAGCCATTTTTGACATTTGTGCCTAAATTTCCTTAAACATCACTTCCCTACACCAAGGGCAGAAAAAGAGAACAGGCTCTCTGGAACTCTGTGGAGGAGTGCGATTCATTGGTGTTCATATATATCAGCGTGGCGCCAGAAATATATATATATATATATATATATATATAGTTTAACGTTGTATCTAATTATTAATCAACTATTTTGTTGATATAAAATGTAAAAAATAAACTTAATTTACAAATAAATTAAACACGTTAAAAAATACAAATAGTTGAAGATATATGTTGAAGCTTCTCTTTAGTCAGGTTACAGTGTGGGTCTTAGATAGCCTGATTGATTCTTAGGTTGCAGCGGGCTCAAAGCCCACCCTTCTCTTACCATTAGTTGACTTTATGTCCCCTCTCATTTGTTTGCTTGCTCATGCGATGGCTTGCCTATCCATCTTGTATTTGTCCCGCCGTGAGAGCATAACAGCTTCACGGCTGTTTCCACTACTGACTTTTGGGAAACAACTTTGTTATTTTGTTTAAGCACTCCACGCGAGTGCATTTGTTTTCCAGCTATCTTCCTCATGTGGTTCCGTCCTCCCCCACTCCATGTTGCTCTCTTGTCTGTCTGCTCTTCTCCACCCTGTTCTTCTATCTGTTTTCCAAACATCTTCTTGGTGTGCCTCCCTCCTCCACTGGTCTGTGTTGCTCTCTCTCGCCTGTGTGCTTCTGCGGTGTCCTCTCTCTCTTGTGCTTCTCCTCTCGCCCCCCGTGTGCCACTCTTCTCCTCCCTCCCACTGGCTGCTCCCTGACAACTCACTCCTCCCAACACCTGCGGTGCTTTTCTTTTGACTGGAGCTTGTGAGGAAGTAAGAGTTGGGATGGAAATGGAGGGGGTAGATACGTAGAGATGTAGTGATAGGACAGAGAGAGGGAGGGGTAAACCAGAGGGGGGGGGGTTGAAGAGGTGAGAAGTAAGGGGAAGGAGATTGAAGATTATTTCTTAATTTGTTTCCCCCGGCTGCCTTAGAGCGCGAGGGTTAAGGATGTGGGGGCCAGGCATGCACAGCTGCCAGGTTATGAAACCTGTTTGTTGTGTGCATCGTTATCAGTGTGCCATGGTGCTCCCGGGAAGGTGGTAGTCCTGGGCAATTGCTCAATTTGTCCAGGACTTAAAGCGTCTCTGAAAATTGGAACTGACGCTAATATGATCCAAGCACATGATGCGAGTGAGCAGCCCACAAATCCAATCCTCACTAAGAGTGTCATGAACCCCCAACTTCAGCAGCTTGAGCAGAGGTGAATGCCACCGGGCAGTGTGTCTGACATGAAACCTTAAGAATGTTGTTCATGTTTACTGGGGAAAGCATGACAGAGGTGGGTGCAATAGGAGAGTACACAAAAGGAAAGAAGTAAGTGAGGGAGGGATGAATGGTGCGATCGAGCAATACATGGATGAATTGGTGATGAGAGAAGGATGGGATGGATTAAGGTTGGTGGGTGATATAAAAATAAATATGATGGATGAATGTAGAGAAGCAAAGATGATGCATAGACAGAAAGTAAGGATGGAAAAATGGAGAGAAGAGTGGTAGATGGAGAGAAGGACTGTGATGAAGGGAATGATGGTAGAATGAAGAGAAGGAAGAACTGATCAGAGAAGGAAGGCAGGACATAGATAAGGATGGAGAGACGGGCGGATGAGCAAATTCACTGAGAATACAGGTGTAAAAGTTAGGATTTGGCAACAGTGTTTTCAGGATTTCCTTGTGGAAAAAACTCATTGTAATACAGGATATCCTTCAAAGTGGGGGTATTTTATGGTGCATGGTCACTTTCCTTCAGCTCATTTCAACCTCAATCAGTTACACATTCTCAGTGACAGGATATGAGAAGCCTGCGACAATCACGCATCACCACTTCCCACATAGGCCGCTCTGCATAATGATACCTTACCAAAACAATTCACAATGCCTTTTATGCTTAAGTGATCTATCGCTTCTTTTTATTCTTCTACACATTGAGGTGCAATGACGTGTGACCCCAAACCATTTCCCACATAGGCCACAATACAAATGCACACAATTCCAGCCAAGCACAGCCTACGAAGAAGCATGCGATTCATTCACAAAATGCTAGAGTGACTTGTATGGAGCACTATATAAATGCAACTACAATATAATGTCTTGTTGGAAATATACCAGCAATGTGGAAGGCAATCAGCTGTAGTTAAAGCAGGAAACTGTTCAATGAGTTGGATGACTTAAAGAGCTGGGACACTAGGAAATCAAATATGTGTTTATTTTCATCAAATCTACCTTTAACCAGTATGTTATACCACCATCTAAATCCAAAAGGAATAAAATATGTACTTACAACCTAAAGAAGATGGTTATGGTGGCATGTTAAAAGGAAAAATTCATTACCCATAATTGCAGTCCTCTACCAGGGTAGTCATCATTGAATTTCTGAAGACTGTATATTTCCCCCTATGTTTGAACACTTTTCCATAAAAATACAACTCATTTTTAACTGTAACATGAAAAGCCTGTCTGATTTAAATAGATCTTATTTCAAATAGGTAATTCAGACACATATTTTTAAAAGAGAACAACAAAGGAAAACTGGCATTGAACCCTGAACTTAAGAGAAAGGACACTGCTAACTTAGGGAACGAGGCAGCCCGAAATGTGCTGCACTGTCAAGTAACTCCTCCATATTAGTTAACAACGAGCTGACAGAGGCATCTCAGTGCTTCCCTAGTGAACACTTCACAGTTTCTAGAGGAAATTGGGGTGACTGCTTTTGAATTTACAAATAATTACGGAACTTATTTGCAAGGATTTAACCGTAGCATCATTGTTTCTGACGCTGCAGCGGCGCCAAAACAGCTCCATATTTACAAAGTGACGCTAGAGACCTCTAGTGTCACTTGTCCTGGGCTAGTGTCATTTTTCCACATCATCGGATCTGGCTGTGCCAGATACCAACAATGATATGCATTGTAGGCGTTCCCTCTTAAAAAATGACGCTAGCTCCCTAGCGCCGTATTTACAAGCTTTTCATAAAATTACACTTACCTAGGAAAAGATGCTGTAACTCTGGCTAGTGTCAAAGTTTTAACGCTTCGTCTTAGTAGACGTTAACAAGACTGAGGCACAGGTATAAAAGGACAACATGAATCATACCATGGAGTTACTCCTGTTACAACTTGGGGCACCAAGGAGAGCAGCGCAACCCCCACCACCACCACCACTTCATCCTGCACCACCATAGTCACGACCACCTGGACCACAGAGGCAGTGCAGGAAGAAGGAGTACAGCTGCTCCACCTCATTGCGCCACAACTGCAGGCAAATGTCAAGTGGTCCACCACCATCCCGCAGAGGACCAAGCACATGGCTGTGCTTCTTTCCTTGCATCTGGCTCATTCCAGATCACAGCAGTATGAGTGGGTAGATTGTTGCAGCCCTCTGTGTCTGCATTCCTGCCTACAGTCCTAGATGCAATCATCCACCCCGGTACATCCCCTTTCCCCACACTCAGCAATTGCAGCAGGGAACTAAACAGGGATTCTACACCATTGTTTGGTTTCCCCATGCCATTAGAGCCATGGACTGCATACATATGCTACTCGTACCACCTGCTGCAACAGAACATGTGCACCTTAACTGCAAGCACACACATTCGATGAATGTGCAGGCCATTGTCGCTCACCGCGGCTACTTCATCAACATGCTGGCGGAAAACCCGGGTAGCGTTAATGACTCATTCATCTTCAGAAACTCAATCATGAACCAGAGGTTTCAGTATGGACAATACGGGCATGGCCTAATTGTAGGTAAGCAAACAGCAAATACCTAACAGACACAAAAACAAAGACATATGGGCTACACAATTCACAGATCACTGTCTGATTACACAGAGAGGAACTGCATGATGGGGCCTGTGACACATACATGCACTATGTCTCTATACACAGATCTAATACAAATCACCCTGACCTACAGGTGAAGACATCTCAAGCCACTTTTGCATACGTTGCATGATGGAAAGGTATACAGCCATGCATGGCAGACAGAAAATCTGCTCTACATCTGTGTGCAAGGGAGGTGTACTATCTACCCTGGGAATGGTTACATGCAACACACATGGGACATCAGCGTGTCATGCCTCAAACGTCAGCCATTAGGGGCCTTAGTTACCCCGTCCTTGTGCCACTCTGTGCCACCAGAGCAACTTTGTTGGATGTCTGCTGGCACACACAGTGTGCCAGTCCATATGTACAAGGCCATGCAAATGCACCTCTTGTGGCTTATCATGGCCTTGTAAATATGGACCCTTAACATGCAAAACACTGTGTGAAAGGGCTGTTCCATGGGTTTTGCTTGGGGTATACCCACGCAACACCCATGGACAAAAAAGGTACATGATGTATTCACACATTTACAAATCTGAAAATGTAGCACAGTTTTATGCCATCTTAGGAGTGGCGTAAAAGTAATGCAATGGGGAGCAATAGCCCTATCGCTCCCTGTATCTTCTTCTTTCTATGTGTGCTGCATTCTGTAGCACACAAAGAAGGAGGGAAACACCTCTTGTGATTGTTTTTTTGTGCAGAAATGTGTTCCCTCCTGCACAAAAACAATCATCCCCACAATGCATGCACTCTTTCACTATGTTGCAAGGCTGCCTGCCTTTGTGCTAGGCAACACGTTGTGTGTCATTGCAGTAGGAGAAGACAGAAATGTGCTATATCTTGTCCAAATGGCACCTTCCTGGCTCGCCATGGTGGCATATGGCAGCCTGCAAGGTATTTGCTGTGCTGCCCTGTGCTATGGGCCACGTCAATGAGGCCCTAGGTGCCAGATGACAAACCACAAGTTACATGTACCTGTGCAAATGTCCAATGCTATGTCAAATAACTCACACCTCAGATGTGTGAAGTATAATGCTACACATAGACATCACTCACCATGCTACTGAGGCAGCAACCTTGCTTGGAAGGTGCTCACGCATACACAATATACATCCTGAAAGCTAAGAGGTACAGCTACAACTCTGGATGCAAGTGTGAATGTGTACTCTCCAGGCAACTTGTATGTAATTCCAGTTGTATGGACCCCAAATTGTCAGGAGGCTGCAAGTAGGTTGTGCCAGTTCCCCTTTTTATAGACGTAGTACAGTGCAGGAAGTTGTGTAGCTGGACTGCAGATCAACAACCACAAATCTGCAGTATACATGTGTCGTGTGCACAAGTTGGGCACAATTCCATCACACATATTCACAATGTCACTTCACTGTGACATTCAAACATGGATTGGGAAATGCCAGTTGTCACATTCAGTTACCCATTTGGGATGTGTGAGGGCATACTGGGGCTTATTTACAAGCCCATCGTGCCACCGGAGCATCACTTTTTGTGGTGCTCCGGTGGCACTCTGCACTGCACCATATTTACAAGGCGGAATTAAGCAACTTTTCATGGCTTAACGCGGCCTTGTAAATATTGGCTGCCGGCACAGTTTTCTGCGGCAAAGAGGCGTGAATGGGTGTTGCTATGGCCATACCCACGGAACACCCATTTCTTTTTGACACTGCCCGAGATTTACTAGAAATCGTAAACCTAAGGCAGCACCAAAAACTAACGACACCCCAGGGGTGGCGTTAGAGTGGTGCAATGAGGAGAAATACTTTTATTTCTCATTTTTTGCTGTCGCAAATCGCCATTAATGATTGTTTTTGTGTAGGAAGGTGCCCCTTTCTTGCACAAAAACAATTACCCCCGCAATGCAGGCACCCTTGCACCATGGCGTAAGGGTGTCTGCGTTGGTACTAGGCAGCTGATTTAGTGCCTGCACCTGGGAGAACACAGGGATGTGTTGTATTATAAATACAGCGCATCCCTGAGTTCTGGAAATGATGCAGCTCTGCGCAGCAAAATTGCTTGTAGCACCGAGCTGCACCATTTCCTAGTAAATAGGGCCCACTGTGTGGATGGCATCCTGTCAACTGTCATGGACAATATGGGCCAATCAAAGGCATAGGCAAATGTAATGCAGGGCAATTCCAACATCTGGGAAAGAGCAGGGACCCATACATGTGTCTGTGTCAACCATGTCTGGCATGTCAACAACAACCTAGGTTGGACTCACAAAAAAGATTCCCAGATACAATCTCTTGCATCACACATGTAGTGGCAGCACAAAACATTGAGTGGACTAAAGCAATGGGAATCAGACACCATCCAACTCTGCTGCACAAATATGACCGTCAGGAAGTTGAATGTTATGATCTATCTGACCATGTACTACATTTGACCCCAAATACAGAGAGTGAACAGGCCCCTGGAATCTGCAACACACTGGCATGACTAACATATCATGTGGTCATAATTGGCTGAAGTGCATGACAATACCAGTACACGTGACACACATGGGCAGGATGTTTGCAAATGCTGTAAACCAAAGCAATAACACTTCTTTTTTTCATTCAGCATTTCAGCTGAACAAGGTTACGGCATTCAGCCATGAGTGATGACCTCTATTTCTAATCCACAAACAGATGTGGAGAGGACCTATAACTAGGCACATGTCTTGACCCGGACCATTGATGAGAGGTCATTTAGCTTTTAAGAAACCTGCCTCCGCTGTCTGGATGTATCTGGTAGGCGACTGCTTTATTCACTACCCATAGTGTGTAAGTTGATCCTGTCATGTGCCATACTGTCCAATATCTATGTGAAAACAAACATCCCCTGGGATGAGGAGCAGGAGGTTCTCTGCAAAGAGGAGGAAGATGACCACGCAGATCTTCCAGACATACACAATACTGCTGCTGGGGCACAGCGACATGCTCACATTGTCCAGCATTTTTTCCCATAAATACATGTGGAGTAAGGCATGACTGCCAAACATTTAAATAAATTATCCTATATAACATTTGTCTTGGAGTGTATGTCACAGTCCTATTAACCCAAAAATCTATATCCAGAAAACCATGAGTGGGCCCCAAGAGTCGTCAATCTAGTGTGAACACTGTTGTCATCCACTAACTACCAGACACAATGCACTGAGCTCTGAAAAGTGTGGTGTGTAATGTTTGCACTGCCTGCCAAACAAACCTGTTTGACTAAAAGCACACATATCTGTCATTGAACTGTTGTTCCAAAAGGAAAACAGATAGATAGGAATCACTACATGACACATCAGGGCAACACTGTATGCCAAAGTCTGTAAATATTAGTCAGGAGCTGCACCCGTTGATCAGTGTGAGATATGTGTAAAATTAATGGGTGAAAGATTCATAAAACTACTGACAACTCAACATCCACATCTTTTGCACTTACATGTATGACAAATAGCAAGTGTATCACAAAAGACTGCACATCTGTATGCGTAACGCAGTGTCCAACAAATCCGTGGTCATCTTGCTTGTATGCCAATCAATGTCATTGCATGTCTCATGCCGTTGATTATGGGTCTGAGTACACCATGACACAGTATAACTTGTACATAGATGTGGGTCCATTAGCTGTAAAGATCATTCCCCCAAACCACCCCTACTCACTGTGCAGCTGCCAAAGGATATTGTCTGTAGCTGTGGCTGACTATTCCTCACAAACACACCCACAGGGAAGCCCAGCAGAGTCCAAATCTAAAGGTTGTGATGCTAACCTGCGCAGCAGCAGCCTAGCGTCATTTCTTGTAAATGAGGCCCTATGTTTACAAAGGAGGCAACCTTCATTTCTCCATCATGAGATCTTCAATTCTGTTAATTAGTGATAAAACGATCAGCCAGCTTTGGAGACTGGCATGTTCTGTGATGAGCTTATGTTTCACACAACACTTCAACATCATTGTAGAACGTTGGTCCCAGGTTGTGGGCCACTGGCCTGTTGTTTCCAGTTGGTGCCAAACAACTGGGGGTGTCCTGCATTTACTTGCTGTGTCTTATTAGAGGATAAATATTTCTTATAATGCTGCATCAAGACCTTTACAAAACCTAATCCATGAAAGGTGGAAAAACTATGGAACGTCAACAAGAGGAAAGCATAACATATATAGTCCTGATGAAAAGGTTACTGGAGAAAATCTGACCACCTGAGCATCTGCTCAAGCATAGAAATCAAGGCAATAGCATCAGGTAACACTGTCTTCTGACCCCGAGGGTCACTTCATTTTGAAGATTCTCCTGACGGAAATATTTGAGAACAGCATTTTTGTAGCATTTTTTGAATGAACCAAAGGTTTTCCCATAAGGATTTGGGGCCATATTTATACTTTTTGACGCAAAACTGTGCTAACGCAGTTTTGCGCCAAAAAAATTAGCGCCGGCTAACGCCATTCTGAAGCGCCATGCGGGCGCCGTATTTATTGAATGGCGTTAGCCGGCGTTAGCCGACCAGCGCTGCCTGGTGTGCGTGGAAAAAATCCACGTACACCAGGCAGCGCCGGCGTAGGGAAAAATGGCGTTTGGGCGTCCAAAAATGGGGCAAGTCAGGCTGAGGCAAAAAAATCGTCTTAACCCGAAATGCGCCATTTAGTTTTGGCGCCCAGACGCCATTAACATGACTCCTGTCTTAGCAAAGACAGGAGTCATGCCCCCTTGCCCAATGGCCATGCCCAGGGGACTTCTGTCCCCTGGGCATGGTCATTGGGCATAGTGGCATGTAGGGGGGCACAAATCAGGCCCCCCTATGCCACAAAAAAAATTAAAAAAAATACTTACCACAACTTACCTTTTCTTCCCTGGGATGGGTCCCTCCATCCTTGGGTGTCCTCCTGGGGTGAGCAAGGGTGGCAGGGGGTGTCCCTGGGGGCAGGGGAGGGCACCTCTGGGCTCATTCTGAGCCCACAGGTCCCTTAACGCCTGCCCTGACCCAGGCGTTAAAAAGAGGCGCAAATGCGGTTTTTTTTGCCCCGCCCACTCCCGGGCGTCATTTTTGCCCGGGAGTATAAATACCACGCACATGCCTGGGAGTCATTTTTTAAGACGGGAACGCCTACCTTGCATCTCATTAACGCAAGGAAGGTGTTCACGCCAAAAAATGACGCTAACTCCATGAACTTTGGCGCTAGACGCGTCTAACGCCAAAGTATAAATATGGAGTTAGTTTTGCGTCGAATTTGCGTCGAAAAAAACGACGCAAATTCGGCGCAAATGGAGTATAAATATGCCCCTTGATTTGTATTTTCATAGTAAGAGGAAGAGTAGGACACACTCATTTAGGCTGTGGACAGTTCGGAAGTCAGAAACTTTGTGCAGCTAGATTGAAGTTCACAAAGGCCTGCTGGTCTTTTTGACTTCTCACGTCTTCCCTAGAAAGTCACTTAAGAACTTCATAATAGGTTGTATAGAAAGAGCACCCCAGATCAGAAGTGTTTCTGAAAGAAATAGAGTGTGGCAGTAGTTTGATTCAAATGAAAATCTGAAATAACTTGATGTAGCACATAAAGGTGATGTAAGGATGACATGAACTATATCTCTGAACTGTTCCTGGGTTTAAATGGGGACCCCATTAACTTAGAGAGAAGGTATTTGAACTCTTGGAAAGGAGATGGAATCCTTGCTCACATCAAATTTTCCTCAGCATTTATAAGAAAACCTCATTCAGTGGGATAGGGTATCCAGAAAGCTGATAATGGCATATCCTGTGAGCAGTAGTGGCTGCTAGATCGACTTTTATGAAAGTGAATTGAAAGCCATATATAACCTAAATAAAGGACTTAAGACAGTATCTCTTCTTGGAGTCTGGTCTGTGTTCTTGATTAGACACAGAGGGGCATATTTATACTCTGTTTGCACCAAATGTGCATCAAAAATGTTGACGCACATTCGGCGCAAACCGTGCACCATATTTAAACTTTGACGCCCGACCCTGCGAACGCAAAATTCCGCCGTGTGCGTCATTTTCTGGATGCGTGAAACCGCCTTGCATTAATGACATGCAAGTTAGGCGTTCCTGTCCCAAAAATGACTTAAACACCTGTGTGCCTTATTTATCCAATCGTGCAAAAATCCCACACAGCCGGGAGGCGGAGTCGGAAAATGACGCACAGTCCGATTTGCGTAAAAAAATAACGCCTGGGTCAGGGCAGGCGTTAAAATGGGGCAAACACACCTGCACTTAATGAAAACACACAGAAGCAATAGCAGAGCTTCAAAAGGAAGACATTGAGGTGCTTTTCATCCAGTATGCACACAGACGTAGAGCACAGGACCAACAACAGCAGCTTCCACAACACCAGCAAGGACCCCAAAGGCAACACAGAAGGCAGGAGAGGATATTCCGCACCAGGACAACCCTTCTGGGACTCCACCAACAAGATATCATCCAGAGGTACAGGCTCAACCTGCAAGCCATCCAACAGCTGCTGCGCAACATTGAGACACAGTTGGCACCCAGCTTGCAGACACCCCGCACCATTCCACCAGAAACCAAGCTGCTAGCTGTACTCCACATGTTGGCAAGTGGCTCCTTCCAAACCACTGGTGCCCTGGTTGCTGGGATCTCACAGCCCTCATTCTCCGCCTTCCTACCCAAGGTATTGGATGCCATCATCTCCCTCACACCCCGCCACATCAGCTTACCCAACACACAGCAGAAGCAGCAGGAGACAAAACAGGGGTTTTACCAAATTAATGGCTTCCCACACGTGCTTGGTGCCATTGACTACACACAGGTACGCCTTGTGCCACCTGCTGCAACCGAGCATCTGTACCGCAACAGGAAGCACACACACTCCATCAATGTGCAGGCCATTGTCGATCACCGGGGTTTGATCACCAACATCGTGGCAAAGTATCCTGGGAGTGTACATGATTCATTCATCTTCTGTCACTGCACCATCAATCAACACTTCCAGGATGGACGATATGGAAATGGCCTACTTGTTGGTAAGTACAGAAAAGTACTTATATACACACAGCAAGGCAACCCTCTAGGACACACAACACATACACCTCGACATCGACACATGGCCAGGAAGACACTGAGGTTGTGACACTGCTAGGCATGTGTGATATCCTGACCCATTTGGATATACACCTATGGACAAATGAGAGAACCAAATAACAACAGATGCCACTCCACAGACACAAGGGAACAATTTAAAACAACACAGTGACAATGACATGGCCTCAACTGGCAGTACAACTTGGAAGATTAATCTTTCAATATCACATCAATACCACTCAATCAAACACCCTTCCAACCAATACGTACTGTGTAAGGGGTGTGTAATGTGTTATGCTGCAGGTCAAACACCATGACACACATAGCATGATGACGACTACAATGAAGGTGACATGGAATCATTGAGGCTGTACCAATATCTCACATCACTCCTGCTCTCACATTTCCCCCTGCCAATAAGTAAGTGGACTCTGCGAAGAACACATATTGATGTGACAATATTTAAATGCACATTCCTACACATATGGATTGAGACAATTTCACAGACACACAACAGATGTACAGGCATACGGACCTTCTGACACTGAAAATGACAACCTCATAACCAAGTTAGCCAGCTGAACCAGAACCTGTTCAGATGTATAAGTACACGTTACAACCTGAGTCGACTTGGCAAGGGCAGAGAAATAGGTCTGCTGAAAATTTGTCACACATGTGAAATTTGTGCATAGTCAATTGTCAACACGTCAGTGCTGACAACGTACGGAGATGTGTTGTACATTGTCACCTAGCCAAATCTAAGGGTCTAACTGATGTTTAAATAATTCTATTGCATATGTGAAATTGGATGGGATGTCCAGGGTATATAGATGCAACCGTGTTACCACCACTGTGGAGTTGATTCTGTGTATGGAAGTATCATCTCACCCCCAGTTAAGACACAGGGACACCTCTTTCACATGACACAATGTACTGCAACTCTACAAAAATACTGCTGACATCCCGTCAATCAGCCATACATCCGTTCAGATAAGGAAACAACCCAATGCTGATGGTACATCCTAGAAGCCTAGGATTCCACACAATAACACAAACACAGATGAGTCACAGACAACACAAGATAACAACTGCCATGCAAAGTGATAATCATGGTGCAAGCTACATCAACATGTTCTCACTCATTTTCCCTTTCAGCTCATCAGGGGTATGGGATCCAGCCATGGATAATGACCTCATTTGCAAACCCAAGCACTGCAGCAGAGCGTGCCTATAATGAGGCACATCAGAGGACACGCACCATAGTCGAGAGGACCTTTGGCATCCTGAAGTCAAGATTCAGGTGCCTCGACATCACCGGAGGCAGCCTCCCATACTCACCAGAAATGGTGTGCAAAATCATTTTGACCTGTGCCATCCTGCACAACATATGTGTAAGAAGGAACATTCCCCTATATGAACCCGACCCACATATGCCTGAAGAGGAGGAAGAGGAGGATTCTGTCCATCAACATGAGGGGGACCATCCAAACACAGCTGCAGGATTGCGTCGGAGACAACATATTGTCCAAAAGTTCTTTTAACTCTACTCATCCATCACCACTGCCTTACCATATGTCAATAAACACCTATTCTAATCACTATATCATGGTCTGGATAATCATTTTTGCATAACATTATCCCTAACTATCAGAATCAGAGTGTAGCCTCATGGAGCATTGCAGAAATACAGATTAGGATACAGAAAAATCCACATCAATTTTGATGCGTATGAATGTACAGCCAAATTCACACACACTGTAAATGACATATATCCTGTACATTTCACATTTGAAGGGCAATAGCAGAGGACCACAGCTGTTTCACACATACATGTTGGCAACATGGTTCATCGCAGCATAAGGCACACAACTAAGACACCACCAGTCAATAAGGGAAAAGAATGCCTCATACATGAAGCAGTGGATGTGCTATTGCATTGGTGATAAGAAGGTATGACCAGACCCTTGACAGCAGTAAGTGTTACATCAGCTATCTTTGCAAGGAGTATGTGTGACAAGATTTCCATATAAGCAGCAAATTGATAGCACAAGTGCCCCAGGTATGACTAGCATTGCTCACAAGACATCACCTGCACATGGCAGCCCAGGTCCTAAGTCCTGCCACACCCATGTTCCCTGTCTCACCCCACCCTTCTTCAGAGGTCCCTGGAAAGGGAATACGTGTACCCAGATAATCCCTCCTCTACACACACCCAGACTCACAATGTGAATCCAGTGTGCTTCCCTCTTTAGTATGGTATGCCATAGTCATTGTACTTTTGTCTGCATGGACTTCTGGTTAAATAATGCACTGCCTTGTAGTCTGTAGGACCTGTAATCACCTGTACATTGCTTCCCATGTGAAAGGTACTGTTGGCACTTTGAACTTGATTCTCATCTACAGGACTTGTGAGAGACTGAAGCTGCACACACCTGTGAGCACCTCCATGCAGCCAGCCATTTGAACATGCACTGCCCTTGCAGCTGCCTGGAAGAGCATAGAAGCTGCCATTTTATGTATAGCACTGTTATGCATTGCTGTATAAATCACTTGTGTAACACAGCCCTTGGGTTATTGTGTTACGTTCCAACACACAGGACAAACACAGTTTTCATTTTCCACAGTGTTGTTCCACTTTTGACCAGTCTTAGTCTGCTCACTGTGTATTTGCCTTGTTAAATGTATTGATCCTGATTGACCCTGCATCCTGTTAGCCTGACTGGTTCCTGTCTTTGCGTTACCATAAAGGTTCCCTGTGGCTACATCTGTATCATAGTTGCTTTCCCAGCCTTCACTTTCTTCCTGGGGTATTGTGTCTGGTGGGTCTACAATGCATACTCAAATGCATTGTATAGCATAATCAGTTTACTTATCGTACCATGGGGTGGAACTTGTCTCCAAATAGCCTAATCATGGCCCATCTCTTGTCTGGGTTTCATGTATGCATGAGTGACAAATAGTGACAGTGTACCAGGGCTGTATGCATGGATTGGGTATGGTGCCTCCAGCACAACAAACAACGTCAGATAATATGCATGAAATGTCAGCACATGTTAGGACCCTGACAGTCCACACACTGATTCACATTGCCCCCCACATATTGATGGGGCTTGCGTGGTTAATAGCTGTGAGATTAATCGGCACAGAGGCACTGATGTTCCCGGATGCAGTGGGAATTTTAGAGGCCAACCTGTGTACAAATGTTGTGGGGAAACCTGCCGGTTTAAAATTCTTGATCCATTAACTTTGTCAGCACACCAAGGTTGCCCTTTTGTGAGTCTCATAACACGTCTGCGGTGCCATAGCTGGATTATCCCCATGTGTGTTCTTAATTCCTCATTGGCATTTCCTTCAATTCAGCTGTGAAGGATACTTTGTAGATGCAGGAAATGGCTCCGCAGACTCATGAGTAGACCTGCACGTGACAACATGGACCCCAGTAATGATACAGTCTAAACATTGGCCCACACACTTGAACCGGACACCTTTGTGCATTTTACCACTAGAAATATGTGAACACGTGCTGCTTGGTCTGCTGGTCCTCCACTGCCACAGGAGAGACATGGATCATTTTTATATGACTCCAACTGTGGCGTGACATGACATTTGTGGATTGTATTTGGGACTCGGTGTCACAAATACCGTACCCACATAGCATTATCCCATGCCTGACTCATGTGGAGTAAACAAACAAGTGCCTAGGAAGTAGTATCCAAAATTCCAGGACATGTGATGGCTTAGTTTTGGAACATTGCCATGATCAACTGTCTGCTATCTATCCTATGCCTGCTTTGTTATTGGTGGAGCTTATGTTCCAAAAAAACCTAGGAAGTGCACACAGCAGTTGTTGCTACGTGTATGACAAACACATTTCCTCTCTCATTTCCACACTGAATAGCATTTGATGGTTGGACACATTGACTCCACATGCATACAAGCAGATTTGCAAAAATGCGTCTTGTGATGTTCACACAGTGGGACAGCTACAATAGTAAGAGCCAAATCACACACATTGACCCATAGGCATTGAGTTACTGTTTTGAGTTACGTTGCCTTGCTATCCTCTCTTGATGCAAAACATGCCCAAACTGGGTAATACCTAATTGAATTCCACACGTTTGGCCATCTATTGCGTCAGTGAAGAGTGCAAATCCGGTACAACAAGTAGAGGATCATGGTCCGCAGTAGTATGATCTGCCACATGTGCCCATACACCGGAATGCACAATGTAGGTGCAATCAGCCTATCTCTGTATTGTCACACCTGTCATGTACTATTACAAATGAGAAATGACCCAAAGCCAGTCAAAGACAGAAATTTGGAATCATACGTGTCAAAAAAGACACACATGCGTCACAAAATGACGCATATGCGTTGAAATATGACGCTCATTGCCATGAAACATCCATTGGACCTGAGCGGTAATTCCCACACTGTACCCCCTGAAATTGGTTAAGTATGAAACATATTTCAAAATATGGATGCTGGGTTATTTCTAAGCATGTGCATAAAAAAAAAATGACGCACATACTGTAAGCGTTGTAATATTTTGACGCATAAGATTAAAAATGCACCGCATTTGAGGCAGGAAGTGATGTAATAGGATAGCCTGTTTACAGAATTGGTACAGTGGGTGTACTTTCACTTTCACTTTGCAGCCTGTGATATTTCCTGTGCATTTTGTGAATTTGTCTCCAGTGTGGTCTTTAAGTTGTCTTTTTGTGTTTCCTAAGTGTCTGTGGTATCCTGTGTTAGTGTTTTTTTGGTCATTTCTGGTGTCTACATTTGTCTTTGTACTGTTGGGTGTCTGTTGGGAGTCTGTTGTGGGTAGTGTTAGCTTGGGGATAGTTGGGCTGTGTTCTGTTAATTTTTTTGCATTTCCCTGTCCTACTTTCCCTCCATTCTCCTCTGTACCCCTTTATTCCCTTTTTTTGGTGCAAGCATGTTGGGTAGGCCTCGTCTTGGCAGAATGGGAGAGGAGGAGCTGAGTGTCTTTATGTGGCTGGTGTGCCACTTCCTACCGTTAATGATTGAAGCAGGTGGCCATGTGATACAGGGCTATCACACAGAGGCAAGGAGGCTCCGGTAGGCAAAGGTCCTGTACCATCTACAGCGAATCTACAACACACCGCGCAACTACCACCAGCTGAAACACCGTTGGGCTGTCCTGGTTGCCCGGGAACAAGACCTGCTGGACCACCTGGGGATTGTAATTGGTGGCCCTGTTGGTGAGTACAAATCAGAGTAATGTGCACATTTAAATGCTCTGTAGTGACAGTAGCTGATTTGTTCATATGCTGCAGGCAATGTTTTTGAACATGTGGAATGCAAGTTAAACATACAGGCCCATATTTCTACTTTATTAGCACTGCATTTGCGTCATTTTTTAGGCAAAAGCGGCGCAAACTTACAAAATACAATTGTATTTTGTAAGTTAGCGCTGCTTTTGCGTCAAAAAGCAGCACAAACGCGGCGCTAAAAAAGTATAAATATGGGCCACAGTTGCCTGTGAGATATACAACTCCTACACATTACTGTCATTTGTTGATGCAACAGCTAGACTAACTTACAAAACACAACAGGAGCCTGTAAATTAGTGCTGCCTTCCCGTCAATTGATGATGCAAATGTGGCTCTAACATATGTTTCATGCATGGTCTGTGAGTGTATCAGGAAACACATGTTTTAAATCCAGATTTTTACAAGAAATATTGTGTTCCTCAATGTTTTCAGGTACATGTCTGAACTGGATTGTGACACATACGTAAAGTTATAGCTGACCTCAGGTTACATCTTATACTGATATTAGGACTTTGTAGTGCCACAATTAAATTAGGGATGGATGCCAAAAGATATGCACACTGGTTCATATCTGTATGGTTGGTGCAACTTACCATAGCTGCGGCACATTAAATGGAGAAAATGATACAAATTGAGGGCTAACAACTGTCCCTGGCCCTCTGTACATTGTACCTGTGTGTTTTAAATTGGTCTTAGTCACAATAGCTGGGTGACTGGTATTGCAGTCCTCCAGGAAAGTGGCTTGGCATGTCTCTCATGGATACACATGATGAGAGGAATACATTCAATGAATTAGTCTGCTAACTAATGATAGGGCATGTTTGCCACCACATGATAGTTAGGGCCTCTGCATGTATGCAGATATGTGTGTATCACTCACTGGAGTCCCCAGGTTGGTACATGTTTGCAGTGGTATGTAGAATGCAGTATCATGTTTGAGAGGCTTGACTTTCTGAGTTAATATTACACATAGTAGTTGTATTTGGAAATGTTGTACAGTGCACAGACATTGAGCACATTTCTCCCTTCCATGCCTTACTTGTGGACCTGCACCCTAGACTATCGGAGAGGTGGCTCGATTTGCGGACCCAGACATCTCCAGTAAGTGTTGATATTTCTGTTCTGTGTTGTGTTTGCTGATGATGTGTGATTGACGCCTGTGTCTTGGACACATAGCAAGGTGTGATGCGCTGGTCAATGATCGGATATGTTCCTTGAGTGGAGTATCTTTTTTTCCCCATCTTTGAGTTGGCCAATCATTAGCGTATTGTCATAGTTTAGGATTGTAGGTCAGTCCTGTAGGCACGGCCATGTGAATAGGGATGAGTTTTGTGGATAAAACTTAAAATCAGAAAATGTAGCAGAGGAACATATTTGTGATTTAGTCAGCAAGTCAGACCCTGATTCTCACAAAACAGGGATGCTAAAGTCTTACCCACAGACTTCCGCTTCCCTATTCACTAATGAACATGTTTGACTGTATGTTTGACTTCCTAGCAGCATGTAGCTCCACATGTTGTGCTACGAGTATGAGGCACTTGCGTACAATGGCCTAGGTGTGCATGCAGCTCATGGCCAGATGTGTGCTTGCATCTATCTGCTTGTTGTAAGTCATGTGTTACTGGTAGGAAATGATGTTGACAATGTTCTGCATTTCCAAACATAGGTGTGGGTGGGATTGTCCAAAGTTTGGGTGTATCCTAGTTGGACTTCCTCCTTACCTGTGGTGGGCTGCCCAAACTCATGTACAGCAGTCTAAAGCTTCCTGGGTGTCTTTGTTGTTTGAAAGTATTTGTTGCCTGCCCCCCCACCCTCAGCCACAGGCGTAGGGTTGTGAATAGTGTACCTAGGACTGATGATCCAAGTTTAGTACACAGACATGTAAATCTGTAAGTCACTTATCCAAAGCTAGGATACCCACTCCTTATTAGCAACTTCATTCTATCCTGGCAATTCCATTTACAAGTTGCAGATCTTGTGGCCCTTGATTGTCATCAAGAACATAGTAATTAGTTGGCCTGTCAGTGGTGGAGGACTTGCAGCATTTTTGTTTTACCTGACAAATGGCTGAACAATGATGCATAAGTCATTCAAGTTGTTACCCATTTTTTAGAGTATTGCTGTGCTGTTTGATAGGACATGTGTAAGCTGCACTGGCCTGTACTTCCTCAGGGACAATCAGTGATCTGTATGATGATATGGCCTGTTTCTGGTACATTAGATGTATTGTCTGATTTACTTCTGGAGCCATATCACACAATGAAGTACCTAATGTTTGGTTTTCTATTTGTTTTAACAGCTGCCAATATGAATCCCATCCAGATTCAGGAGTTTCAGCGCAGGGCAATGCGTTACCGCCACATTCTGGATGTGGAGTCGGGGTTCCGCAACATGGAAAAGCGTTATCGCCTTGAAAGAGCCTCCGGAGTGTGGAGGGCATTTGCCCAAGGGGCCCCTTCCGTGTCCACCACAGCCACCACCACTACCACCCAGGTGGCACCAACATTAGCAGGCACCTTTGCTGGACTGTCAACCTCCACTGCTCCAGGAACTGTCACAGCACCACCTGCACCTCCTCCTACAGACATGGCACCGACAAGGGGACATACTTCCTCCACTGGCACCCAGACCACCCCTGCTGCAGTCATAGGCCCAGCAGCTTTTCAGCAGATGCAACGGAACTTGGGCCGTATGTTGCGTAAAATGACCAGGCTGCAGCAGGAGCTGGCACAAGTAAATCGGAGGGTGTGTGCCATCAAAAAGACCCTGTGGAGGGCCAACGTGTAGACAATATACCCTCAGCCATGATTCCCTCCCCCCCTCCTCTTTCCTGGTTCTTTTATTTCGTGGGTTTAGGGGGCTCAGTGTTGGGTTAGTATAGGCTGTTAGTTTAGTTAGTAGTAGTGAGTGGGGGTATGATACTTTTTATATCTGTTTATTATTATGTGTGTGGGTAGGTGGGTGGGTGGGGGATGATGTTGGGGTCTGGTGTTTTTCAAAAAAATAAAATATAAACAAATATATATTTGTTTAGTGTAAGATAGTATGTGTTTGGGTTAGTATATGTTGTCCTTCATGTGTCCCGTCTTATAAGGGGGTGAGGGGTTGATGTTTAGATCGTTTCGTTAAATGTGATAAGTAAGTTTAGCTTAGGTTAGTTAGGGCCAGTTGTGGGTAATGTGTAGTTAGAATAGGTTAGGATAGGTAAGGTGTTTCCCCTGGTTTTAGCTTCTGTTTTTACTGTTGAATAAATATTTAATTAACCTTTTACAGTATGTGTAACATGCTTGGAGATCAGGGCCTTGGCATGAGTGAACAGTGTCTCTTTTGTATTAGCTTTTGTGTCCCATGCTGCAACCAAATCCCAACTGAGCTGTTACATTGGCAGCTACACCAAAGCTACTTTGCTAAGATTCTGCCATCCATTGCATCCACCACTAACGGTTACTATGGATCCCAAAGTGTGGTTAATTTTTGATGTATGTTTTCAATGTCACATACTTTGCTACCAGATTTGGTATTGAGGACACTGTGTTAAGTCTGCCTGCAGCCTGATGTCCAAGCGAATCCTTATAAGGTGAGTGGTAGTATGCTCTCATGTAGTATGGTATACATAACTCACACCTATCATTTGTTACAATTTTTCAGCCAGGTGACATATTTGTATGTAAACTCATACACATCCATTCATGCAGTATGGTGTGTTTTAGATAAAATTTGGGTCAAATGTAACATACATAGGTTTTGGCTGGAAGAAAAAATTTAAGGCAATATTTTCTGGTTTAGACATCCCTTGAGGAAGCGTTATTCTGTCCAACACAGAATTATGGTGTATAGTTTCTATTTTCCTCTCAAATAACCCTCAGGAAGGGCAGATGATGGTACAATCCAGACCACTGTGCATAGTTATCAGCCAACATTTGTTCAGGTCAGGTGTATTGACAATCAATAATCATTGACCTGAGGTAAACATCACTGATCTACCTCACAGTTGATGTGTCACATTACACAGAGACAAAGTTGTTGTGCAAGTGCTATTTATTTTAACGTGCTGTAGTGCTATATGTACATTGTCCAAGATTGTGAGTCCATTTGTGTGACATCTTCCATTGTGATCTTACACAAGTGCAAAAGGACATGTCATTGGACATGCCTGGGTGAAGTGTCAGACAGTGCAGAGGGACAGGATTTGCCAATGAGTTAGTGAGAGACAATCACAGGGCAGGGTGACAAGATAAACAGTGGGCTGAAGAACAGTGCTTGAGTACAGTTGTTGCAAGACTGGCATGTTACAAAGCACAAGACCTTGGCAATAGGTGGCCATGTGGCAGGGACTAGTGCTACGGGTACTCTTACGGGTGAAGGTGATCTGTTCCACGTCTTCATCTTCTGATGTGTGTGTTGTCTCCTCTGCCCTTGGTGGTGGTGGTTGTGAAGGGGCAACACACACCTCAGTGAAGACGTGGAGTCAGACATCCCGGTAGCTGCCAACTGTGGGGCTATTAAGGGCAGTACTGCAGCAAGGAGGAGCTGCTGGTTCTTAAGAATGGCAGCCACATCACTGTGGTAGGCAGCCAGGTCGGCCCTGAGGGGTTCAATATTGCATTCATGCACGCGTTGACAGGATTGTTGTTGTGGGTGTTGGGTCAACTCTATTACAGCTGTGCTGATTTCCTTTAACCTTTCTTCAAGTTCCTGCAAGATTGTTGTTCTCCCTTGCATGGATGCTGCCTGTTCTTCAGTTGACATCATACACGAACGTACCCCCTCTAGGCTGGCTGCCATATTTTGCATCCCCACCCGCACCTCCTTGGCCAGCTCCTGTTGTACTCCAACTACAGTT
The DNA here is from genome assembly GCF_031143425.1 of Pleurodeles waltl. Taxonomy (NCBI): domain Eukaryota; kingdom Metazoa; phylum Chordata; class Amphibia; order Caudata; family Salamandridae; genus Pleurodeles; species Pleurodeles waltl. The sequence goes on from NC_090448.1 coordinate 400,024,266, forward strand.
CTCTCAAAGCTGGTGCCAGTGTCATCAGAGTCCTCAGCTGTGTTGGAGCTGGCAGGTCGTACGATTGGGGTGGTGGGTGGGTCCTCTGTGATGGCTGCTACTTCTGTGCTCCTCCTTGTGACTGAAGGTGGGGTCTGAAGGGTTCCAAGGCCATCTTGGAGGGTCTGCTGGCTGATGTTTGTCAGCTCGTCATCCATGTCATCAGGGTAGTCCTGGACAGGCATATCCGCAGGAGAGCCATCGTCCTCTGCAATGAGATAAGGTACAATTAGTGTGTCTGTGTTGTGGGATTTGTAATGTGACGTGCCTGCCTTACCATTATTTTCACATTGTGATCTGGGTTCCTGTTCATTGTTCCTGTCTTTCATATTAGCATTCTCCCAGGCCTATGCCCCACCTGCATGTCACATGTATTGTGGTCAGTTTGTGGGCTTGTCAGCATCACATACTCTAGGTGTTGGTTCTGGCCAAATTGTGAATTGCCACCTTCTTGTCCTACTCAACCATCCATCTACTTCCATTCTCATGGTGAGGCCTTTCACTGGCTGTGGGTATTCTGATGGCACTAGCACCACACTTAACATTCTGCAACTGCACCAGTCTCTGATATTTCACATCCACCTATAAGTTGCTGAGATCTAGCATATACTATGTATAGCATTGGTATGGCACGATACGGATGTCAGCATTGGTAATATGTACTGCTGATGTTGGGAAATGTGTGCTACATTGGATTGCACTGATGGTCCTAGCAGTGTTCCATTTCCTCCTCTGACTGTGCATGTGTATTTCTATAACCAGTTACATGTGTCCTCCCCCTCAATGCTGTTGTCTGAGCAGTATGACATTTGGGATGTTGCATGGTGTCATTGGAGCTAATGTGACCCAGGCATAGGGTGGACCCTGACATATGCAGCATGGGTATGACAATAGTGCTGTGCACCTCCTAATGTTTATGACAATGGCTGGTGTTTGTAGCAACTATGGACAATCACATTTGACAGGATTGGAACATTTGTATTGATTTCAGGGGATTGTTAACGTTGTCATCCTGAACCCTCTAATTTGGGTGTGTTTGATCCATGGGGATGTTACTGCCATTAGCTACTTGACCTGCACACACAGCAGAGGTGGTAATGGCAACTGTTGTCAATGTTAAATTCCACTTGCAGATATGGCCAGAGGTAGGTATTTGGGCCCTAGTTCATGTAGGGAGAATACTGGCTGAGTGTGACGGGCTGCCAGTTTTACATTGTACCCTACCCTCCTGGCCTGGCTTTACCTTTCCAACATCCTTGGCATGGCAGCATACCCCCATGCAAAGGTTGTTGGTGTAGTGTAGTATTGTGCCCCAGGTTTCCTCTGTACAGCCCATGCCCTGTGCCGTGCCCCTTCAACCATGCCACTCCCTGAATATCATGACTTACATGCATTGTGTAGTAGGTATGTCCCCCCCCTGCTTACAGTTAACATTTGTGCATTTTAATTCCCCATGCGACTTACCCTACATGTGTGTTGTCTCCTTGTAGTCTGCGCTGTCCTGTCCTTGAATCCCTGTGACAATCTCCTCAGGGATTACAGCTGCCACCATCTCCTCCATGTGGTCCACGGCCTCCTGCGGTGCTGAACTCCCACCTCCAGTCTGCAGTTTTGCCTTCCTGTTCCTGGCCATCTTTTTCTTGGTCCTGCACTTGCAGTCATGCCAGTGTTTCTTGCACTCGATGACTGTTCTCTGTACTTCTGCCACACTGTTGATCTTGTCAACAATTTGTTGCCATATTGTCTCTCTCCTACTAATTGGCAACTTTGAGGTGACAAACAGTTGGTGCTGGTGTTCCGTCACCTCTTTCGCCAGAATTTCCTGCTCCTCTGCACTGAAGCAACACTTTCTTTTCTTCTTCTCCCTGTCCTGGGTCTTGTGTGGGTCCTCCTGGCTGGTTCCTGGTCTGTTGTCATCTTCCTGGGGTCTGTGCAAGCATCTGGGATCCATTTTGGCTCTCCTTTGCACAGTTTGCTGTGTTTGCGCTGTTTTTTGACGCTATTGCATCAGAAAATGCTCACAGTCATTTTTGCCGCGTTAACGTCGTTTTTCTTTATGACGTGACGAATTGGTTTGAGTAAAAAAATGATTCACACCTGTGGTGTGCGCCGGCGTGCGTCAAAGTATAAATTTGACGCCCGCATGGTGCAAAGAAATGGCATTAGCCGGCGGTAAAACTTTTGACACAAAACTGCGTCGGCACAGTTTTGCATCAAAAAGTATAAAAATGGCCCTAAATGTAGAAACCCCTAATCTATAGGAACTCTTCAATGAAAGTCTTTAGCCTCCCTTAGGCCCATATTTATACTTTTTTAGCACCCCATTTGCGTTGTTTTTTGAAGCAAAATCGTCGCAAACTTCCAAAATACAATTGTATTTTGGAAGTTTGCGCTGCTTTTGCGTCAAAAAATTACGCAACTGCGGCGCTAAAAAAGTATAAATATGGGCCTTAGAATGTCTAGGATACAGTTGCATGGCCATAATGTAGGTACTGTTTCTGTAATAGTAAGCTGTGATTGTACATGCTGCCATTCATCTTGTACATGAGATTCCGGGCCATACATATCATTATTTCACACAATGCAGTGAAGAAGACACCTTGCTGCACTGCACTGAATGAAGGGGAGAGAGCAGGAATGTGCCATATCTGTAAAGATCTCACACAAACTGCTGCCTAGAGCCATTTCAGGAACCCTAGCATCTTCCTTCAGAAAAACAATCTTCTAAAGCTTTTTCTTCTTTCTACGTGTGCTGCAGATTGCAGCACATGTAGAAGGAGAAAATGTGAGAAATAGAGCTATTTCTCCATTTTATGCTTCCCCTGGGAAGGTGTAGCATTCCTACACAGTCCCAGGACTAACAGTATTGGTAAATCTGGGAATGTTTCAGAAACTATGGGTGGATGCATGGGAACTCCCATGCTCCACCATTGGGACGCCTCCCAGGGGGCAAGTAACGCAAGGCAGTGAATTGTGCTCCTTTGCACTACTCCAAATTTACCAAGCCACACAGAGCCCTGCAAGGTGGTCTTGAATGGCTTGGTAAATCTCATTATAGGTTTTGCTTTGCCCTGCGTCCCCTTGTGTGGTGCAAGGGCGGCGCAAAGCCCTTGATAAATATGCCTCTAAGCCTGCACCGCGACCTCACGTGGGGGATTCTGAGAGTTGGAATAGGTTTGGAAAACGCCATTTGGAGGCCATTATGGAGAGATACAAATCATCCTTGCTTTCAGTTCTTACAATCTCTGGAGACCACTTGAAGAAGAGCCAATTAGGAAACGCTTTAAGAAATCAAATCACTTGACCAGACCATCAAAAGATAATTCCTATGGATTTGGGTTCTAGGTATTAAGATGTGAAGTACAACAGTTTTGAGTTTTCTCTGGTTAATGAAAGGTCCAGTTGTTAATTCTCTTAGTGCTCAAAGGTTTCTTTGATGAAATCAGAGTTGATGTTTGTTGTGTGGTATTTTGTGAGTGAACTGACACCTTGAACATCAGGAAAGTGTAGTGCCAGCAAGTGTAGGCCTCACAACAAGATCTATTGATCCTTGAAGATCTATTGCAAAATTGTCTGAGGGTAATACATAGTTATAGTATTTTCCATTTCAATCAGAAATGATCAGGGTAATAACATCAAGGCCAGATGTACTGCTTTCAGGTCCAATATTCAGATGCTGTACGATTATTTCTACAGTAAACAAAGATCTTGAACTGTCAAATCGTGTCAATGAAACAACAGTTGTGATCATCTGAGTAGTCTCCCCACGTTTCTGGCATTGTTCAGCTATATGGAGCAACAGGATGTTAACCAATCTCTCAAAGCATGTGCCATACACTAAAACCTGCCACTAGATTGGCAAACAGCAACTGGTATATTTGAAATTGTAGGTAATTTCACTTTAGTACTATGCAAGTATATAAATGTGAAATATCTCCTATCGGACACCAAGATCCTAACACCTAACACACGTGTGCCTTTCAAAATATGACAGGCACCTAAGCGGGACTGTGGCTCAGCATGTAGTGCTAACATGTTAGACTAAATATCTGATGCACATTTAAGCCTACCTCCAATATGAAATAAGACAGTCCTTCCCAAACCTTTTAGAACCACAGCCCAATGTTTAGAATGACAAACTTTCATGGCCCCCTTAATGTAACTAAAGCATTGAGTTGTAGTGCACTGTCATTTAGAGACAGCATATTTACCATTGAGGCCAAAATCGCTGCGCCAAACTTACAAAGTGGCACAATGCATGCATTGTGCCACTTTGTAACAGTTTGTGCTACATTATGCCTGCGCCAGGCATAATGTATGCAAAGGGTGGCTGCAAAAATGGTGCAAAGAAATCTACCAAAAAATGTTGCATCTTTTATTTAGGCACTTTTCACACCTGCTCAGAGCAGGCGTTAAAAGGAGGCATTCCATTGTTGTCGATGGGCCTCATGGGCTTTGCAGGATTAGCGTCAACCATTTTTATGCTAATCCTTCAAAACTCCGAACTAGCGTCACGAAAGTTGACGCTAGTTCCCCTAACTACTGCCATGGTGCACTGTATCATAGATACAGCGCACACATGGTGGCATAAGGGGGCGCTAAGGGGTGCAAGAAAAGTGGCGCTGCACAGGTTGCAGCGCCACTTTTCTTAAATCAGGGCCATAGTTTTACTGTTAAACCTATACTGCACACAAATGATAACGTGCGAAAATTGGTTTTCAGCTTGTATTTATTTTCTGTTCATCACCAAGTGAAGTGTCTTGATTTGGTTTGTTCCTATTAAAATCTTTGTTTCCATCACATTTCTCAATGTCACCTATAGTAACTGTAATTACTTTTTCTCCCAGAGTTCTGACCTGAAAGATGTGAAGTATCATCAATATGTCCTCGACCTAGAGGACAATGACCCTTTCCGTGCAGATAAATTAGGGAATGTGATTGCAGGAGCTCGCATGCCCAGGAAACACCGCTCATGTACTTATCGTGAGGTTTTGAGGGGACAAGAGAAGGTTTAGTGCAGCTGTGTCACAAAGGCAAGAAAGGCTCCTGCCATATTTGCTCACTTCTCAAAGGCTCATTATATTATATTATATATTATTTTATTATATTAGAAAGGAAACATTGATGCAGACACTTACTCATGGTCAGAATAGATATTTCCTTTCACTTAAACATATGGTGACAGGATATCGTGTTGCTGATTTACTTGGTGCAACAACTAACATTAACTTGCATGAACATAGCATGCACTTCTTTCTTCCCTCTTTCTACCTGATAATTATTGTTTTCTTTCTGGCATTTCAATTAATACAAAAGCTACTTTTTTAGATATATTGTGTAAGTCTGATACTATTTTGAATACATAGAATTGTGTTGGCATGTTGACTGGTGTTTTGATGTAGAGGTCCTTTTATTATCACACTTTTAGGTGCTTAGATGTGTTCACACGTAGTTGGTGTGTGGTATCACATTGGATTTTAAAATTCACTTTTTGGTGCAAGATGGTAGATTGGTCAAAGTATTTATGGAAAAACAAGTGATATTAAGAAATGATATGATTTGTTTTATCAGCCTTGATAAAGTCCCGCTTGGGACGAAACACGTGTCGGCTGAATTGGATTATGGCTGAATTGGATTGTTGATCTACAAATTTATTTTCTACATCGGTCTGAAATGGATTATTAAATTACATGTCGATCTTCCACATTGGATGACAAGAACTTTCAGTGCAACAAACCAATGAATTGGATATTACTCGGCTACTGATGAACTTATTGCAACATGAGGCTTGGACATTGCCAAAACACAAAATACGAGGCTGTGACTAAGTCATAGGTCTTGGGACAAATGTGTGGTGTTCTTGCGTATTCTTGACTTGGCTTTATTATAAATATTTCTTGTTGGTCTTTCACAAATCTTTTGTTGTACACATGCACATTTTATAGATATGCTTGGTATTAAAAGTATTGTAACAGTACAGTCTCGGATACATCATACACCATTGTCTTACAGCGTAGGTCTATTTTTCTCTTAAATCACAGTACGACTATTTATCAAATTTCTCAACAGTATTATGGATTCCATGTATTGAACTAGAAATTGTAATCCCTTTCACTTGTTTAGGTGTGCTCCATTCTTAATTTGAGCTATAAGATGCAGACAATCTGACGGTTTTGCTGTTTGATATGGAGACGATAGACCCAACTAGAGTGGCCAGTTCCAGATACAAGCTTACGGAGCCAGACAGGTGAGTGGTCTGAGCCTCCCTGTGTAATCCTTATGCAGTGCTTTCAGGTGTAGCAATATCCATAAAGCTAGGGAGTTGCTGAAAAACAAAGGTAGTGATGGTGCGGTAAAGTCATAGTAATAGGCTCAGTTGACACCACCAATCGCTGCTGGATGACCACTATTAGGAGGCCTGCTCACCAGCTAAAAATCAGAACGCCTTCTGGAACAGAGAGGGGAAGCAGACATCTGCCTGGAGGAATTCTTGATGTCTCTTGAAGAGAAGTGTGAAGTGATTTATTCCAGGTCTGCCTTGAATCTATGGTTCTTAAAAAGCCAAGTGCACTCGCACCTTCCACCCAGCAAGGACAAAGGGAGACCCAGGACTGATCCAGAGGAGCCACTGCTTGTGCTCTCACGCTTCAAAGAGCTGAGAAGAAGCAGGCGGGTCCCTGGAACAGAATGCACTGATCTGCCTTGGGGACAAATCAAAAGACTTTGAAACTGAACTTTCGGCTGTAGTCCTGAAATGAGTGGTAAGAAACCTAACTCCCACTAAGAACCGTGGGCTCATATCCAAAGAAGAGTGACTGAATTTGGGCACATTTGGGCACATATTTATACTTTTTGATGCAAAACTGCGGCAACGCAGTTTTGCGGCAAAAATATTACCGCCGGCTAATGCCATTTCTTTGCGCCGTGTGGGCGTCAAATTTATACTTTGACACACGGCGGCGCAAACCCCAGTTGTGAATCATTTTTTTTTACGCACACCACAGCGTCACGTCGTAAAGGAAAATGGGGTTAACGCGGCGGAAATGACTGTGAGCCGGTTTACGACACCGCAAACCGGATATGCAGCATTTTTTTACGCAATTGCATCAAAACTCGCCGCAAACACAGCAATTTGTGCAGAGGAGAGCCAAAATGAATCCCACATGCTTGCACAGACCCGGAACCAGCCAGGAGGACCCACACAAGACCAAGGACAGGGAGAAGAAGAAAAGAAGTGTTGCTTCAGTGCAGAGGAGCAGGAAATTCTGGTGAAAGAGGTGACAGAACACCAGCACCAAATGTTTGTCACCTCAAAGTTGCCAATCAGTAGGAGAGAGGCAATATGGCAACAAATTGTTGACAAGATTAACAGTGTGGCAGAAGTACGCAGAACAGTCATCGAGTGCAAGAAACAATGGCATGACTGCAAGCGCAGGACCAAGGAAAAGATGGCCAGGAACAGGAAGGCAGCACTGCAGACTAGAGGTGGGAGACCAGCACACCAGGAGGCCCTGGACCACATGAAGGAGATGGTGGCAGCCGTCATCCCTGAGGAGATTGTCACAGGGATTCAAGGACAGGAGAGCGCAGACTACCAGGAGACAACACACATGCAGGGTAAGTCGCATGGGGAATTAAAATGCACTAATGTCATCTGCAACAGGGAGGGTGGACATACCCACTACACAATGCATGTAAGTCATGATATTCAGGGAGTGGCATTGGTAAAGGGGCACAGCACTGGGGCATGGCCCGTACTGAGGAAACCTGGGGCACACCACTACACAACACCAACAACCTTTGCATGGGGGTATGCTGCCATGCCAAGGATGATGCAAAGGTAAAGCCAGGCCAGGAGGGCAGGGCACAACGTAAAACTGGCAGCCCATCACACGTCAGCCACTATGCTCCCTACATTAACTAGGGACCAATTAACAACCTCTGGCCATACCTACAAGTGGATGTAACATTGACAACAGTTGCCACTACCACCTCCGCTGTGTGTGCAGGTCAAGTAGCTAATGGCAGTAACATCCCCATGGATCTAAAACACCCAAATTAGAGGGTTCAGGATGACAACGTTAACAATCCCCTGAAATCAAGACAAATGTTCCAGTCCTGTCAAATGTGAATGTCCATTGTTGCCGCAAACATCAGCCAATGTCATCAACATTAGGAGGTACACAGCACTAATATCATACCCATGCTGCATAGGTCAGGGTACACCCTGTGCCTGGGTCACAATGCAACATCCCAAATGTCATACTGCTCAGACAACAGCATTGAGGGGGAGGACACATGTAACTGGTCACTGAAATACACCTGCACAGTCAGAGGAGGAAATAGGACACTGCTACGACTATCAGGGCAATCCAATGTACCACACATTCCCCAACATCAGCAGTACACATTACCAATGCTGACATCCATATCATGCCATAACAATGCTTTACATAGTATATGCTACATCTCAACTACATACAGGTGGATGTGAAAGATCAGAGACTGGGGCAGGTCCAGATTGTTAAGTGTGGTGCTAGTGCCATCAGAACACCCACAGCCAGTGAAAGGCCTCACCATGAGAATGGAAGTAGACAGAGGGTTGTGTAGGACAAGAAGGTGGCAATTCACAATTTGGCCAGAACCAACACCTAGAGCAGTGATACTCATAGTACGGCCCGGGGGCCTCATGGGGCCCTCCTGACCTTTACATGCGGCACAGCAGCACTGGGCTGATCTTAGCTAGACTCGGCACTAACATGATAAAAATGTAAATAAACAGGCAAGCATTTATTTAAGGTGAGTTGAAGGTTAAGAAAAGAGATAAGAGAGGGGTTCTGTACAATGTAACATCAGAAACACCTTCATTTTTAGAGAAATATTTGAAGCAAAAATGTAAAAGCATGATCAAGTCTGCTCAAAATTCAAAAAGTGTATTTCATTAACACGCAGAAACTTCACCTTAGTTCACCATATTATTATATATCAGTGCATTGAAGAAATATATTTTTTCAAAGTGATCATTTTCTAACCAGAATTTAGAAACATTCATTCCCCCATCTCCCACCCCGACAACAATGCCTTTGGTGAGCTAAGAGGCAAGTCAGCTATGTGCACTCTTTCAGTGGCCAAGATTTCAATTATACAAGAACATTATAGTTTATTAAATCGAACACAAAAAGGTTTTGTGCAGCACACATCCTAAAGTCATGCGAGGTCCTCATATGTGATAATGAACAAAAAGGAGGGAAAGTGAAATAAAACATTTGCTTAGGATCACACAGTTTGGTTAAATGGAGAAGCCGTGATTATTCCCAAGTTTATGGTTTTACGTTGTGCTATTCTAACACTAGAAGTATAGCTTTGCGTCCCTTACACCCACTTTACTACGAACCCCCGACTGCCACCGTGCTGCCATCAGTGCGGCCCTCGGTCACATCAAAGACCAAACTCTGCGTCCCCCGTGAAAATGTTTGCGAGTACCCATGACCTACAGGATATGATGCTGACAAGTCCACAAACTGACCACAATACATGTGACATGCAGTTGGGGCATAGGCCTGGGAGAATGCCAATCTGACAGGAACAATGAACAGGAACCAAGATCACAATGTGAAAATAATTGGAAGGCAGGCATGTCACATTACAAAGGCCACAACACAGACACACTAATTGTACCGTATTTCATTGCAGAGGACAATGGATCTCCTGCGGATATGCCTGTCAAGGACTACCCTGATGACATGGATGACGAGCTGACAAACATCAGCCAGCAGACCCTCCAAGAGGTCCTTGAAACCCTCCAGACCCCACCTTCAGTCACAAGGAGGAGCACAGAACTAGCAGCCATCACAGAGGACCCACCCACAACACCAATTGTACGACCTGCCAGCTCCAACACAGCTGAGGACTCTGACGACACTGGCACTAGCTTTGAGCGAACTGTAGTTGGAGTACAGCGGGAGCTGGCCAAGGAGGTGCGGGTGGGGATGCAAACTATGGCAGCCAGCCTAGAGGGGGTGCGTTCGTGCATGATGTCAACTGAAGAACAGGCAGCAGCTATGCAAGGGCGAACAACTATCTTGCAGGAAGTAGAAAAAAGGTTGAAGGAATTCAGCACAGCTGTAATACAGTTGACCCAACACTTACAACAGCAATCCTGTCAACGTGTGCATGAATGCAACATTGAACCCCTCAGGGCCGACCTGGCTGCCTACCACCGTGATGTGGCTGCTATTCTTTTTGTTAAATATTTGTTTTTTAACATTTTGCTTTTATACAGGTTAGGTTATTCAAGGCATTGTCATTCATAACCATTGCTATAAATTTCAGACATCGTTTCGCTTTAACATATGTCGAAGGCTGGTAGTTAGTTTACTGTGTCTCGGTAAACATTAGAGCACCTTACTATTCCCATCTGCCTTGTGCTTATGCGTGTTCCAATATTATGGCTCCGGTCACATACCTTCACTAACAATTCCTTACATGCTGTCCTTAAACCGATATTAGTCAACATTAACATCAACCAAAACATGAACACAAATGTGATGGTGCCATGGTTCCCTATAATCTGACTGTGGGGGTTACATGATGGAGCAGTGCCTCTGCGGTGGCTGACCCTTACCCAATACACGGCGTTCCTTCCGTATGTGCTGGGTCACCTGATTATCACTCTGCTATTCTCCATCTATCCCCTCTGCGTCCTTCCTGTGTTCTGTACCTCCCTCCTGCTTTTTAGTGGCTTCATGCTTCCGCAGCTCGCCCTCCTTGCTATTTATTAATGTAGTGTAGCTTCTCCAGATCCCTCTCCACCGCTCCCCACCCAGCCTGGACCTCTGGGCAATGCCAGATCATGTGATCTAGATTGGCATCCATGGTGCCACACTTGGGGCATCCCTTAGGGGCACCTCCATATATACGGGTTAAGTGTAGTGGGGTGAGATATGTCCTGTGTGTGTAGTTGTACTAAATGTATCTCAGGCGCGTGTTCCTTGATACTATCTTTGGATATGCCAATAGCTTCCTCCACTCCGTATCCGACAGTTCCCGTGCGAGGGTCCCTTCCCATCTATCCCTCAGTGGTCTCAGCTGATCTAATGTATCCTCGATTTGAGTTCTATATAGTTTTGTGATTAGGTGGGTATCTGCACCCGATGTCAGTAGTAGGTGCATTACCCAGTGTGTGGCAGGCTCCGCGTTAATCGTTTCCCAGTGTTCCCTTAAGATATGAATTAGCCTCTGGTGCAGGAGGAATTGTCCCCTAGGGACCCCTTTACTGTCTACCAATTCAGTGAATGAGCTCAACACCCCCCCCTCCCCCCACAGAACAGGTCTCCTATTGTCTCTACCCCGGCCTTCGTCCACGCCCCCAGATCAGAGTCCACCCGGTTCCCCGCAGTCGTTTCTACCCTCAGCATGTTCAGCGGCAATGCAGGGGAATAGGCCTTCCCCACTCCTACTCGCCGTGAGCACTTCTTCCAGCAGGCCAAAGCCACTTTCATCAGCGTGCTCTTTTCCTGTGACGTCATCTTCCGGCCCACCATGTCTGATATAATCTCCTCCACTCCTGGTTCTCTCTTCGCAGTGCACCTATCCAGGTAGCCCCCGCCCGCGAACCATCTAGCAGTCCACTGTAATTGGCATGCTAAGTAATATGGTTCGAAGTCCGGGACTCCGAGTCCTCCCTCAATAGTTGGTCTACATAAAATCGATAGTGCTGTGCGGCGCCGGCCTCCGTAAGGAGTTCAACTCCCTGAACCATGACGCAGGGATCTGTACTGGTAAGTTAGTGAAATAATAAAGGAGACGAGGTAACATGATCATTTTAGACAGTGATATCCTGGCCATTGTGGATAGTGTCAATGACCCCACTGATGCTCTAAGGGAGCTGAGCGCTCTGCCGAGGTTCCCGTCACGTAAGTCCCTCAGGTCATGAAAAACCTGAATCCCTAGGTACTTAAATGTGTTATGAGCCCATACCATGGCCTCCGGGAACGCAGAGGGCTAGGCGCATCCTGCTGTCACCGGGAAGACGAATGTTTTGCCTCTATTGAGTTGTAGGCCCGAGAGACCTCCGAAGTGATCTAGTGCCTGTAAGCCCCAATTTCGTCTTAGTTAGAGGGATCACTACTGCTTCCCTGAGTGTGTCTGGGAGTAGGCCGCAGTGTAGTGCTCCTGCATAGAGGTCCACCAGCTGTGGGGCCAGTAACTTGGAATATTTCTTATAAAAGTCCATTGGCAACCCGTCAGTGCTTGGTGTTTTCCCTGGGGCCAGCTGCGAGGTAGCCTCCAGTACCTCCTCCGTCGTCCCCGGGCCCCCCAGCTCTTCACCATCTCCACTGGCCAGGGTCGGCAGCGGGAGTGGTCGCAAGAATTCCCTCAGTCTGTCCTCATCTAGTTCTTCTGGCTCCCTGTACAGGAAAGTATAGTACTCTTTAAAGGCGTCATTTATAGGTCCGAGTTTAAATCTGTAGTCGCCTTTCATGTCACGTACGCCTACTATGGGCGCTCCCTCTCCTCCCGATCTCACCAGCCATGCCAGCATCCTACCCGACCTACCCTCCTCAGCTTGTACTGAGGCTGAGTGTTTCTGGAAGCAATGGCAGCGGAGTTGTTCTTCCACCTGTGAGTGGGATTTCCTCGCCTGTTCGTATTCCTCCTGCTCTTGTGTGCTTCTATGACCCTTTTTCCCCATTCATGTATAGTCTCCTCGAGCTTGATCAATTCCCGACCTAATGTACGTTTTATCCCGACTGTCTGACCTATGCTATAACCCCTCGTCGCTACCTTAAGTGCTTCCCATTCCATATGCCTGGAGGAAGCTGACCCCTTGTTTATGTTAATTTGATCAGTTTAATGAGATCGGAGTGCCTATCTGAATGCCTGGTCTTCCAATGCTGTCGGTGACATTCTCCACAGCGGTATGGGGGGCCTATCCTCAGCTGCTCTCCACGTTACTAGTAATGGATTATGGTCCGATATGGTTCGCCCCAAGTACTCAGTGTGAGTCATACCTCTCGCTATCCCGGGAGTGCACACCACCCTATTGATCCTAGTATGTATCTGGTGCAGGGCAGAGTAGAATGAGTAGTCCTTATTGTGTGGGTGTTGTTCGAGCCAGATGTCTACCATTCCCCAGGCCTTCACCCACTCACTTACTTTCTTGGCTATTTTATGTGTTGCTGCACCCAGCAGCAGGGGTGAGGAGCAGTCCAAGTCTACGTCCAGAACGCTGTTAAAGTCTCCTCCTAATAATAGTTCCCCATGCTGCTGGCGGGTCATGTGACTCGAGAGGCGTTGCAGGAAGGGGGCCTGATCTTGATTGGGGCATATACGCTTCCTAAAATTATTGGGATCCATGGAGCCTCCCCTACACCACTGCAAAGCTGCCCTCCTGATCTATGTCTATGGATATTGCTTCGAAGGGTACGCCGGCGCGAATCCAGATTAGTGCTCCCCTGGAATAGGCAGAGTACCTGGTGGCAAACACCTGCCCTCTCCATCTGCGTCTCAGCTTCTCCACCTCGCTCGAGGTCAAGTGAGTTTCTTGGAGCATCGCTACATGTATGCCCCTCCTCTTCAGGTGGGACAGTATTCTGTGTCTTTTTGCAGGTGAACCCATCCCCTGTATGTTCCATGTTAAGAGATTATAGTCAGCCATCTGGGTATGTCATGTAAAAGATGCGGGCCCCACCTCCTCTCGCTGTCTTCCCCTTCACTTTGTGTGCTCCAATGACCTACGTGTGTGTAACCTATTTTCTCCAGGCACCATCTAATTTCAAAGTTAAGGAACCCCAACTCCCCCACCACCAGGGCACCTCCCTAACTGTAAGCTGCCCAAGTAAACCGTGCAACCAAGCAATGTAGTCCAACAAATAAGCTTAGTTCTCGCCATTCCACCTGATTGGACGAGAAACCGGTTGGTGGGGTGGGTCAATGTCCATTGGGGCTGATCTTCTAATCAGTGTGCCCCAACCCAGAGTCCATCAGTGCCTTGGTTATCCCAATTCATCTGCTGTCTGCGGAGTCACTTTCGGCAGTCTCTCCGAGCAGCTGGAGTCCTCCACTGACGATGCTGCAGTGCTGTCTGAGTCGATGTCATCGCTTCCCTTCGGAGAGGCCTCTCTGCCCATTGATGCCGCTGGCCTCAGGGCCACCTTCTTGCTCAGGTCTTTCTGAGATTGCGATGGTTTAGTCCGGGGGTGGGTCTGGCGCCGCCGCCACCGCCCACCCCTGGGGGGACGGGAGGGAATCATCCGCCCCCTCCACCCCGTCTTCTCCGTCCTCCCCAGGCCTCTAACCACTCTCATGCTTCCTCTGGGTTTTGAAAGAAAGTGGACTTGCCCTCCACCATCACCTTCAGTCTGGCTGGGAAGAGGAGTGAGTATTGGATTCCCTCTTCTCTCAGCGCTCTCTTCACCGCAAAAAAGGAGGCTCTCCTTATTTGAACCTCAATGGTGAAATCCGGAAAGAGGGTCACTTCTCTATTGTCCACTCTGTAAGGGCCTGCCTCCCTGGCCCTCTGGAGTAGGATGTCTCTGTCTCTATAGTGTAGCAGGTGTGCTATCACTACTCTGGGTGGTCTCCCGGATGCTGGGGGTCTCGCAGGGACCCAGTGCGCTCTCTCCAGAGCAAAGAACAGTGTCAGACGTCCTGGGGTCACTGTCTTACGCAACCATTCCTCCAGAAATTCCACCATGTTTGTACCTTCCGATCCTTCCGGGAGGCCCACCACTCACACATTGTTCCTTCGGTTTCTCCCCTCAGCAGCCTCTGCCCTTTGCTCCAGTCGTGTTATTCTCTCTGTTAGGTGTAGCATAGTGGACTCCAGATCCTTTTGTCTCGGAACTATGTCTGTCAGAGTGGCCTCCGTGTCTTAGACCCTGTCTGTTAACTTTTGGTGGTCTGCTCGGAGGAGGCCAACCTCCACTGCAACCTGATTGATGTTGCGCTGTAAGGTAGTTTTTGTGTCCTGCACTTTGGGCTGCACAGGGTCACGCATGTCTTTTCCTTTCGTTTCGTTAGGTGTTGGGCGGTCCATCCTCTTCCCTCCGCGACGGCTTCTTGTGGTCATCAGCACTGAAAGACCGGGTATCCGGCTCTTTACTGTGGCCAGCAGCCTGTACTCAGATGTCACTTAGTCCCCTTAGTCCAGCGTGGGCCCTCCTTGTGGTCTGTGGCGGCTCACCGGTGTTCCGGTCAGCCGTTGCCCTCCTCGCTGGGATTGTCACTGCTCACGATTGTCTCTATTGGACCTCCACCAGGATCATTCGGGTCCTCACACGTAGACACTTCACCAGAGGCCTGTGCGGGCCCCCCCGTGGACTCCAGAGGAGTTTGTTTAGTGCCTCAAGACTCGGTAGGCCCTCCTCTTCTCCCAGTGCCCTCCCGGGGTAGCCGTCAGCAGTTCCGGCCCCCTAAGGGTTCTCCTGTCGTCTCCTGCGGCTCAAAGGATAAGCAAAGAAAAGGAGGGGGGAGGGTTTTGCCAAGGGCCCGCCGTCTACTTTCAATGGGCCCAGTCCTGTTGCCTACCAGGCGCTCTCTACGCCGCCTACCGTCTTGAAGGGGTTAGGAGGTTCCTTTATGCCGCCTCGTTTCTTGGTCAGCACCTCTCTCCAGTTCAAAAGGGGGTCCGGGTTCGCCCCCCACCACTGGGCCCCGGCCGGGCCCCCGCGATCCCCTTCACTTGGGGGTAGGACACCCGCCGCCCCCCAGGGGGCCTGGGGACAAAGGCCTGTTCCTCTCCGACGGGCCCAGTCCTGCTGCCTTGGACTACGCTCTCTATGCTGCTTTTTGTCCCGAGAGGGCCGGGGAGGGATCCTCAGCTCCGACCCACTCCCCAGCCGGCACCTCTCTCACGTTCAAATGGGGCCCGGGGTCGCCCCTCTTCACAGGGCCACAGCCGGGACCCCGCTCACCTGGTCTCCCCCCGCCGCAGGGGGAGGGGCTTCCACTGGTCCTCTCCGGTGCTCCTCCGGCTCCGCTCCGGAATCTTCTCCTAGCTGCACTCTTCAGTCGCGGGCCCCCCTTCTAGTTCCAGGGGGCTCAAAAGCGATGATCAGGCTCCCTCCGCAGCCGATTCCCCGGGCCGCGCCCGGCGCGCCACAGCCACTTGGGCCCCCAGCTCGTGTTCAGGGCCCCTGGGCACGATGGCGCCGCCCCGCCTTGCCGAGCCCGCTCGCGCCGGGGCCAAGCAGCTCGTCAGCGCACACCACTGCTTCCTCTGCGCAGTGTTGCACCGGTCTGCTGTGCCGGCAGCTCCGGGGCAGGGCTCCATTTAAACGGAGAAGTGGAAGGCCCCGCCGGAGCTCATGGACTACGCGTCCGAAATCTTAGCTCGCTATTCTTAAGAACCAGCAGATCCTCCTTGCTGCAGTACTGCCCTTAAGACCCCCACAGTTAGCAGCTACCGGGAGGTGTGTGTTGCCCCTTCACAACCACCACCACCAAGGGCAGAGGAGACTACACACACATCAGAAGATGAAGACCTGGAACAGATCACCTTCACATGTAAGAGTACCCGGTAGCACTAGTCCCTGCCACATGGCCACCTATTACGAAGGTCCTGTGCTTTGTAACGTGCCAGTCCTGCAACAACTGTACTCAAGCACTGTTCTGCAACCCACTGTTTATCTTGTCAGCCTGCCGCCCTGTGATTGTCTCTCACTAACTCATTGGCAAATCCTGTCCCTCTGCACTGTCTGACACTTCACCCCAGCATGTCCAATGACATGCCCTTTTGCACTTGTGTAGGATCACAATGGAAGTTGTCACAATAATGGACTCACAAGAGGGCCCCGAAAAGTATTTCAGTGTCTGCCAAGCAGACACTGAAATACGCGACGGGTGCAACTGCACCCGTCGCACCCCTGCAACTACGCCGGCTCAATTCTGAGCTGGCGTCCTCGTTGCAGGGGGCATTTCCTCTGGGCCGGCGGGCGCTCTTTTGGGGAGCGCCCGCCGGCCCAGAGGAAATGTCTGAATGGCCGCCGCGTTCTTTTGACCGCGGTGCGGTCATTCAGCGGCGGTACCCTGGCGGACGGCCTCCGCCGTCCGCCAGGGTCAGAATGAGGCCCTTTGTCTCTGTGTAATGTGACACATCAACCGTGCGGTAGATCAGTGAAGTTTGCCTCCTGTCAATTATTATAGATTGTCAATACAACTGCCCTGAAATAATGTGGGCTGATAACTATGCACAGTGGCCTGGATTGTACCATCATCTGCCCTTCCTGAGGGTTATTTCTGAGGAAAATAGAAACTATAAACCATAATGCTGTGTTGGACAGAATAACGCTTCCTCAAGGGATGTCTAAGCCAGAAAATAGTGCCTTCAAATTTTTTCTTCAAGGCAAAACTAACGTATGTGACATTTGCCACAAATTTAAGCTAACACACACCAAACTGCATGAAGGGATATGTATGAGTTTACATCCAAATAAGTAACCATGCTGAACAGTGTAACAAATTATCTAAGTGAGTTATGTACACTATACGACAAGAGAGCATACTACAACTCACCTTATAAAGATTTCCTTGGACATCAGACTGCAGTCAGACTTAACACAGCGTCCCCAGTACTAAATCTGGAAGCACAGTATGTGACATTGAAACATACATCATGAAATAACCACACTTTGGGATCCATAGTAACCGTGATTGGTGGTTGCAATGAATGGCCGAATCTTAGCTAAGTAGCTTTGGGGTAGCTGCCAATGTAACAGCTCAGTTGGGATATGGTTGCAGCATAGGACACAAATTCTAATACAAAAGAGACACTGTTCACTCATGGCAGGGCCCTGATCTACAAGCATTTGACACATACTGTAAAGGGTTACCTAGATATTTATTAAACAGTAAAAACAGAAGTTAAAACTAGGGGAAACACCTTACCTAACCTAATCTACTCTACTCTGTACCCACAACTGTCCCTAAAACTAACCTAAGCTAAACTTACTTATCACATTTAACAAAATGATCTAAACATCAACCCCCCTTATAAGACGGGACACATGGAGGACAACAGATACTAACCTAAACACATACTATCCTATACTAAACAAATATATATTTTTTGTAAATTTTTCTTTTGTAATTTTTTTTTTTTTGTAAATCTTTTTTTTTGAAAAACACAAAAACCCCAACATTGCCCCCAACACACATTATAATAAACAGTAGAAATATTCTGAAACCCCCACCCACTACTACTAACTAAACTAACAGCCCATACTAACCTAACACTAAGCCCCCTAAACCCACAAAGTGTAAGAACCAGGAAAGAGAAGGGAGGGGAGGGGAGGGAATCATGTCCGTATAGATGCCTACAGGTTGGCCCTCCTCAAGGGTCTTCTTTATGGAATGCACCCGCCGGTTGACCTGTGCCACCTCCTGCTGCAGTCTGGTCATCTTACGTAGGACACGGTCCAAGTTTCTTTGCATCTCAGCAAAAGCAGCAGGGTCAATGGCTGCAGCAGGGGTGGTCTGGGTGCCAGCCGAGGAAGTATGGGTCAGTGTTGTTGCAATGTCTGTAGGCTGCCGTGCAGGTGGTGCTGTGACTGGTCCTGGAGCTGTTGCAGTTGATGGTCCCGCAAGGGTCCCAGCTGCTGTTGGTGCCACCTGGGTGGTAGCGGTGGTGCTGCTGGTGGTGGCTGTGGTAGACACAGAAGGGCCCCCTTGTGCAAATGCCCTCCAAACTCCAGAGGCTCGTTCATGGCGATATCTTCTGGCCATGTTGCGGTACCCAGACTCTACATCAAGTATGTGGCGGTATCGCATTGCCCAGCGTTGAAACTCCTGAACCTGGATGGGAGTCATATTTGCAGCTGTTATGACAAATAGAGAATCAAACATTAGGTACTGCATTGTGTGAAATGGCACAAGAAGTAAATCAGACAATACATCTAATGTACTTGTAACAGCCCATATCATCATACAGATCACTGACTGTCCCTGAGGAAGTACATGGCAAGCTAGCCTACAAATATCCTATCACACATAGCACATCCAAACCCTACAAGATGGGTAACAAATGGCATGATTTTGGCATCATAGTTCTGCCAGTTGTCAGCTAAAAATCATGCTGCATATCCTCCACCACTGCCAGGGCAACAAATGTGTTTGTACTGAATGGCAATCTAGGGCCACAAGATCTGCGAGTTGTAAATGGACTTGCCAGTATGGAAAGCATGTGCTAATCATGAGTGGGTATACTAGGTTTAGACAAGTGATTTACTGATTTACATGTCTGTGTACCAAACTTGTATGATCAGTCCTAGGTACACTATTCACAACCCTACGCCTGTGTCTGGGGGGGGTGGGGGGTGGACAATCAACTAATAATTTCTAACAACAAGGACACCCAGGAAGCTTTGGAAAGCTGGACATGGGTTTCGCCCAACACACACACCACAGGTAAGGAGGAACTCCAAATAGGAGACAGACAACCCTTGGACAATCCCATCAACACTTATCTTTGGAAATGCAGACCTTTGTCCACATCATTTACTACCAGTAAGACATGACTTACAACAAACAGATAGATGCAAGAACACCGCTGGCCATGAGCAGCATGCACACCTAGGCCATTGTACTCAAGTGCTACATACTCGTAGCACTACATGTGGAGCTACATGCTGCTAGGAAGTTTAACATACAGTCCAACATGTTCATTAGTGAATAGGGAAGCAGAAGTCTGTGGGTAAGACTTTGGCATCCCTATTCTTGGAGAATCTGGGTCTGACTGGCTGACTACTTCACTAATATGGTCCACTGCTACTTTTTCTGAATCAAGTTTTATCCACATGACTCATCCCTATTCACATTGCTGTGCCTACAGGACTGACCTAGAGTACCAAAATATGACAATACGATAAGGATTGGCCAACTCAAAGATGGTGATAAAATGATATTCCACTCATGGAACAAAACAAATGATTGCCCAGCGCATCACACCTTGCTATGTGTCCAACACACAGGAGTCGATCACACATCACCATCAAACACAACACATCACAGAAATATCAACACTTACTGGAGATGTCTGGGTCCTCACATCGAGCCACCTCGCCAATAATGTAGGGTGCCGGTCCACCTGTAAGGCATGGAGGGGAGAAATGTGCTCAATGTCTGTGCACTGTACAACAATTCCAAAGACAAATACTATGTGTAAGATTAAATCAGAAAGTAAAGCCTCTCAAACATGATGATATTGCATCCTACATACCACTGCAAACATGTACAGACCCAGGGACTCCAGTGAGTGATACACACATATCTGCACACATGCAGTGGCCCTAACTATCATGTGGTGGCAAACATGCTCCTTCATTAGTGAGCAGACAAAATCAAAGAGTGTATTCCTCTCATCATGTGTATCCATGAGAGACATCCAAAGCCACTTTCCGTGAGGACTGCATTACCAGTCAACCAGCCATTGTGACTATGACCAATTTCAGACACACAGGTACAATGTACAGAGGGCCAGGGACAGTTGTAAGCCCTCAATTTGTATCAGTTTCTTCATTTGATGTGGCACAGCGATGATGAGTTGCACCAACCATAGAGATATAAACCCATGTGCATACCTTTTACCTGCCAGCCCTAATTTAAATGTGGCACTACAAACTCCAAATATCAGTCTAAGATGTTAGTTGAGTGCAGCTAGAACTTGTTACGTATGTGTCCAAATCCAGATCAGACATGTATCCGAAAAGAATAGAGACACAATAATTCCAATTATTTTCGGGATTTTCATGATCGGTTTCCTGACACACTCACCGAACACACATGAAACATATGTTTGCACCACATTGCCATCATCAATTGATGTGAAGCCTGCACTCATTTTTCAGACTCCTGTTGTGTTTATAAAGTTAGTCTAGCTGTTGCGTCAACAAATAACAGTAATGTGTCGGAAATTTCTGTACCTCACAGGCAACTGTGGCCTATATCTATACATATTTTGCACCAGATTTGTGTTGCTGTTTGACACAAAGGCGGCGCTAACTTACTAAATACATATGTATTTTGTAAGTTTGTGGCGCTCTTGCTTCCAAACAGGTCGCAATCGCAGTGCTAACAAAGTAAAAATATGGCCCTGTATGTTTCACTAGCATTCCACATGTTCAACAACATTGCCGGCAGATATTGTAAAAATCAGCTACTGTCACTACAGAGCATTTAAACGTGCACATTAACCTGATTTGTACTCACCAACAGGGCCACCAATCGCAATCTCCAGGTGGTCCAGCAGATCTTGCTCCCTGGATACAAGGTCAGCCCAGCGGTGCTTCAGCTGGTGGTCATTTCGTGGTGTGATGTATATCCTCTGCAGATCATGCAACACCTTTGCCCACCGGAGCCTCCGTGCCTTTGTGTGATACCCTTGGATCACACGACTACCTGCCTCAATCATCAGGGGTAGGAAATTGCACACCAGCCAAATGAACGCACCCAGCTCCTCCTCTCCCATCCTGCCAAGACGAGGCCTACCCAACTTAATGGTACAAAAAAGAAAGAGGGGATAAAAGGGAACAAGGGAGAATAGGGGGAAAGTAGGACAGGAAAAATGCAAAAAAAACTACAAACACAGCCCAACTATACCCAAACTACCACTACCCACAACAGACTCCCAACACAACAAAGACACATTTTGACAACACAAATGACCACAAAAACACTCAGACAGTATACCACAGACAGTTATTATACACACAAAGACAATCTAAAGACCACATTGGAGACAAAATCACAAAATGCACAGAGAGACAATTCTACACACAGCAACACAGTCAGGAAATATCACAGACTGCAAAGTGAAAGTGAAAGTACACCCACTGTACCAATTCTGTAAACAGAATATCCTATGACATCACTTCCTGCCTAAAATGCGGTGCGTTTTTATTGTCATGCGTCAAAATATTCTGCCGCTTACAGTCTGCGCGCCATTTTTGTTTGCCGCACAAGAGTAGAATTAACCCTGCATCCATATGGTTAAAAATTGTTTCAAACTTAACCAATTTACGGGGCTACAGTGTGGGAAATACCACTCAGGGCCAATGGATGTTTCAGGGCATTGTGCGTCATATTTCGAGCATGAGCGTCATTTTTAGATGCATGTGCATCATTTTTTGATGTGTATGTGGCAACATTTCTGGCATTAACTGGGTTTGGGTCATTTTACCATTTTAATGGTACATGACAGTTGTGACAATACTGAGATAGGATGATTGCACCCACTTTGGTCATGACGGTGTATGGGCACATGTGACACATCATACTACTGCGGACCATGATCCGCTACTTGATGTACAGGATTTTCACTCTTGACTAACGCAATAGATGGCCAAACGTGTGGGCTACATACATGTATTACCCAAATTGGGCATGTTTGGCGTCAGGAGAGGATAGCAAGGTGATGCACATAAGTACAATTACGCAATGCCTATGGGTCAATGTGTGTGATTTGGCTACTACTATTGTTGTTGACCCACTGTGTGACCATCACAAGATGCATTATAGCAAATATGCTTGTATGCATGTGGAGTCAATGTGCCCAACCCTCAGATGCAAGTCAGTGTGGAAATGAGAGAGGACATTGTTAGTCATACATGTAGCAACAACTGCTGTGTGCACTTTCTAGTTTTTGGGTAACATAAACACCACAAATGACAAAGCATGCACTGGATAGATAGCAGACGGTTGTTCATGTCAATGGTCCAAAGCTTGGCCATCACATGTACTGGAATGTTGGATACTACTTCCTAGGCACTTGTTGGTGAACCCACCATGAGTCAGGCACGGGTACATACTAGGGGGCATATTTATATTCTGTTAGCACTGAATTAACGTTATTTCGCATTTAGCATCTCATTAAGGCAAGGTAGGTTTCCACTTCCAAAAAAGAGTTTAAAAAAAAGTGACTCTAATTCTGTGCAAACAGAGTATAAATATGCCCCTTAGCATCAAAAAATGACACTAATCTGGTTAGTCATTTATTTTGACTCTAACCTGCCTAACGTCCTTTTTTTTTACGCTAGCCTACCCTTTGCACCGGCTATGGTGCCCAGCTGGTGCTGAAAAATGGTGCAAGCCGGTGCAAAGGTTTTTGGTGCAAAACTGCGTTAGTGCAGTTTTGCACCAAAAAGTATAAATAAGGCCCTAAGTGGGTAACGTGTTTGTGACACGGAGACCCAAAGATAAACCACATTTGTAATGTTACGCCACAGTTGAGGTCATATAACTGAGCCACAACTCTCCTGTGGCAGTGGAGAACCAGCAGACCAAGCAGCACGTGGCCACATATTTCCACTGGTCAAAAGCACAGAGGTGTCTGGTTCATGTGTGTTGGCCAATGTTTAGGCTGTATATTTTTAGGGGTCTATGTTGTCACAGTTAAGTCCAGGTCTAGTCATGAGTCTGTGGCGGCTATTCCTGTACCTACTAAGTATCCTTCGGAGATCAATAGAAGTAAAGCCAATGAGGATTTGAGAACCCACATGAGGATGGTCCAACCCTGTCACTGCAGACGTGTAATGAGACTGTCAACAGGGCAACCTTGGTGAGCTGAGTAAGATAATATCTCAGGATTCTTGTACCAGCAGGTGTCATCACATTTGTACACAGGTTGGCCTCTAAAATTCCCACTGCGTCTGGGAACATCATAGCCTCTGTGCTGATTATTCTCGCAGCTATTCACCACGCACGCCCCATCAATATGTTGTGAGCAATGTGAATCAGCGTGTGGACTGTCAGGGTCCTAACATGTGTAGACATTTCATGCACATTATCTGACGTTGCTGATTCTGCTGGAGGCACCATACCCAATCCCTGCATACAGCCATGGTACACTGTCACAATTTGTCACTCATGCATACATGAGACCCAGACAAGGGATAGGCCATGATTTGGGTATTTGGAGACAAGTTCCCAACAATGGTATGATAAATAAAAAGATTATGCTATACAATGTATTTGAGTATGCATTGTAGACCCACCTGACAAAATACCCTAGGAGGAATGTGAGGGTTTGGAAAGCAACTATAATACAAATGTAGCCACAGGGAACCTTTAGGGTAACGCACAGACAGGAGCCAGTCAGGCTAACAGGATGCAGGGTCAATCAGGATCCAGACATTTCACAAGGTAAATACATAGTGGTCAGACTGAGACTGGTCAGAGGAGGAACAAGACAGTTGAAATGGAAAACTGTGATTATCCT
The DNA here is from genome assembly GCF_031143425.1 of Pleurodeles waltl. NCBI lineage: Eukaryota > Metazoa > Chordata > Amphibia > Caudata > Salamandridae > Pleurodeles > Pleurodeles waltl. The sequence goes on from NC_090448.1 coordinate 400,048,519, forward strand.
GTGTTTTGGAAGGTGACACATTAACCCAAGGGCTGTGTTACACAGCTGAGTTGCACGGCAATGCATAACAGTGTTATCGATAAAATGGCAGCTTCTATGCTGTTCCAAGCATCTGCAAGGGAAGTGCATGTTCAAATGGCTGGTCTCCATGGAGGTGCTCACAGGTGTGTGCAGCATCAGTCTCTCCCAAGTCCTGTATGTGAGATTCAAGTTCAAAGGGCCAACAGTACCATTCACATGAGAATCACTGTACAGGTGATAACAGGTCTTAGAAACTTCAAGCCAGCGCATTATTTAACGTGACGTCCATGCAGACAGAAGTACAATGACTATGGCATACCACACTAAAGGGGGAAGCACACTGGATTAACATTGTGAGTCTGGGAGTGTGTAGAGGAGGGATTATCTGGCTACACCTATTACAATTCCGGGACCTCTGAAGACGGGTGGGGTGAGACCGGGAACATGGGTGTGTCAGGACTTAGGACATGGGCTGACATGTACATGGGATGCCATGTGTGCAATGCTTTTCATACCTGTGGCACTTGTGATATCTATTTGCTGCTTTAATGGAATTCTAGTCACACATAGTCCTTGCAAAGATAGGTGATGTAACAGTTACTGCTGTCAAGGGTCTGGTCATACATTCCTGTTACTAATGCAATAGCACATCCACTGCCTCGTGTATGATGCTTTTTGCTCCATTATTGACTGATGGTGTCTTAGTTGTGTGCCATATGCTGCAATGAACCATGTTTCCAACATGTATGTGTGAAATAGGTGTGGTCCTCTGCTATTGCCCTTCGAATGTGAAATGTACAGGATATATGTCATTTACAGTGTGTGTGAATGTGACTGTAGATTCATACGCATCACAATAGCTTTGGAATTTTCTGTATCCTGATCAGTATATCAGCAATGCTCCATGAGGCTACACTCTTATTCTGATAGTTAGAGATAATGTAATGCAAAAATGATTACCCAGACAATGATATGGTGATTATTATAGGTGTTTATTTACATATGTTAAAACAGTGGTGATGGTGAGTTGAGTCAAAGGAAATTGTTCACAATATGTTGGTGCCTACGCAATCCTGCAGCTGTGTTTGGTTGGTCCCCCTCATGTTGATGGCCAGCATCCTCCTCTTTCTCTTTCTCCTCTTCAGGCATTTGTGGCTCTGGTTCAAATAGGGGAATGTTCCTTCTTACACATATGTTGTGCAGGATGGCACAGGTCAAAATGATCTTGCAGACCATTTCTGGTGAGTATAGGAGGCCTCCTCCTGTGATGTCGAGGCACCTGAATCTTGACTTCAGGATGCCAAAGGTCCGCTCGACTATGGTGCATGTCCTCCTATGTGCCTCATTATAGGCACGCTCTGCTGCAGTGTTTAGGTTGGCAAATGAGGTCATAACCCATGGCTGGATCCCATACCCCTGATCAGCTGAAAGAGAACATGATTGAGAACATGTTAATGTAGCTTGCCCCATAACTATCACCTTGAATGGCAGTAGTTCTCTTGTGTTGTCTGTGACTCATTGGTGTTTGTGTTATTGTGTCGATTCCTAGGCTTCTAGGATGTACCATCAGCATTGGGTTGTTTCCTTAGCTGAACGAGTGTTTGGCTGCTGACCGGATGTCAGCAGTATTTTTGGAGAGTTGCAGTACAGTGTGTACTCCCTTGCATTGTGACTTGTGCTACAGGTGTCCCTGTGTCTTTACCTGGGGTGAGATGATAGTTCCATACACAGAATCAAATCGACAGTTGTGGTAACACGTTTGCATCTATGTACCCTGGACATCCCATACATTTTGACATATGCAATAGATTAATTTAGTAAGACCCTTAGATTTTGCAAGGTGACAATTTGCCAAACTTCTCCGTACGTTGTGATCACTAACGTGTTAACATTTGACTGTACACTAATTTCACATGTGTGACAAGTTCACTGCAGACCTATTTCTCTGCCCTTGCCAAGTTGGCGCAGGTTGTAACGTGTACCTAGACTACTGCACATGTTCTAGTTCAGCTGGCTAACTTGGTTGTGAGGTTGTCATTTTGAGTTTCAGAAGATCCGCATGGCAGTACATCTGTTGTGTGTGTGTTAATTTGTCATAATGTGTATGTGTAGGAATGTGCACTTTCCATATTGTCCCATCAAGATGTGTTCTTCGCACAGTCCACTTGCCTCTTGGTAGTGGGCAATGTGAGAGCAGGAGTGATGTGCGATATTGGAACGGCCTCAATGATTGCAAGTGACCTTTATTGTAGTCATCATCATGCTATCTGTGTCATGGTGTTTGACCTGCAGCAGAAAACATTCCACACACCTTACACTGTACGTATTGATTTGAAGGGTGTTTGATTGAGTTTTATTGATGTGATATTGAAGTTTAATCTTCGCAGATGTACTGCCAGTTGGGGCCATGTGTTTGTCATTGTGTTGTTTTACATTTCCCCCTTGTGCATGTGGAGTGGCATCAGTTGTTATTTGGAATGGTCATTTGTCCCTAGGTGTGTCTCCCATTGGGTGAAGATATCAAACATGCCTACCGGTGTCACAACCTCAGTGTGTTCCTGTCCACATGTCGATGTCGTGGTGTATGTGTTCTGTGTCCTAGAGGGTTGCTGTGCAGTGTGTACATAAGTAGGTTTCTGTACTTACCAACAAGTAGTCCATTTCCATATCGTCCATCCTGGAAGTGTTGATTGATGGTGCAGTGACGGAAGATTCATGAATCATGGACACTCCCAGGATACTTTGCCACAATTTTGGTGATCAATCCCTGGTGATCGACAATGGCCTGCACATTGATGGCGTGTGTGTGCTTCCTGTTGCGGTATAGATGTTCAGTTGCAGCAGGTGGCACAATGCAGACATGTGTGCAGTCAATGGCACCAAGGACGTGTGGGAAGCCATTAATTAGGTAAAATCCCTGTTATGTCACCTGCTGCTTCTGCTGTGTGTTGGGGAAGCAGATGTGGCGGGGTGTGAGTGAGATGATGGCATCCAGTACCTTGGGGAGGAAGGCGGAGAATGATGGCTGTGAGATCCCAGCAACCAGAGCGCCAGTGGTTTGAAAGGAGCCACTTGCCAACAAGTGTAGTATAGCTAGCAGCTTGGTTTCTGGTGGAATGGTGCGGGGTGTCTGCAAGATGGGTGCCAACTGTGGCTCAATGTTGCGCAGAAGCTGCTGAATGGCTTGCCAGTTCAGCCTGTACCTCTGTATGATGTCATGTTCCCTGAGGCCACGAAGGGTGGTCCTTGTGCGGAATATCCTCTCCTGCCTTCTGCGTTGCCTTTGGGGTCCCTGCTGGTGTTGTGGAAGCTGCTGTTGCTGGTCCTGTGCTCTGCGTCTGCCTGCACGCTGGATGAGAAGCACCTCCATGGCTTCCTTTTGGAGCTCTGCTGTTGCTTCTGTGTGTTTTCATTAAATACAGGTGTGTTTGCCCCATTTTAATGCCTGCCCTGACCCAGGCGTTCATTTTTGATGCAAATCAGGCTGTGCATCATTTTCCAACTCCGCCTCCCGGCCGTGCGTCATTTTTGTGCAGCAGCATAAATAAGGCGCACGGGTCTTTGAGTCATTTTTTGGACGGAAACGCCTGCCTTGCATGTCATTAACGCAAGGCGGTTTCCCACATCCAGAAAATGACACACACTGCGCGATTTTGGCGTTCGCGGGCTCGTGCGTCAAAGTTTAAATATGGTGCATGGTTTGCGCTGAATGTGCGTCAAATATTTTGACGCACAATCGGCGCAAACGGAGTATAAATATGCCCCTTGGAGTACAAAGCCTTAAATACAAAATATTTGCATTGGGTTCTAGAAACTTATTAACTTCTGCCTTTTGGAATGAGGACATTTACAACACCAGTAATACTGGATTTGGACAGAAAGCAGCTTTTATTTTTAAAAGCATTTTCTGAGTGCCTATTTTTAAAATGATAAAGATAATTAAACCATGCCCTAGTGCCCGTTTTTGGAAAATCGCAACCAGGTACTCTAGGGCTGTTGGTAGGAGTGGCTTTTTAATACTATGATGAATGGAAACATAAGTTTCCATTCAAACCGTTTTTAAGAGGAATGCAGTGTTGCAGCATATGGTAATATAGCATTCTTTTCTTGGAATAACTCCTTCTGGTCAAATCTGTGGGGCTTATTTTCTGGAAATGCAAGTTTACATGCCCCTTGTGAAATAGGTACAGTAGTGCACCACCCAGAGGTGTAGCTTGGTCAGTAAGTTTGTGGGGGTGTGAACTTCAGATTTTTAGACAACCAGGTGTACATACAAGGACGAATTTATGAATTTTTGCGCCCCATTGCGCCCTCCTAACGCCACCATGTGTGAGCCGTATTTATGATGTGGCGCACCATGGCGCACGTTAGGTAACTAGTGTAAAAAATGTTGATGCTAGATTGGCTCCTTGCAGGAGTAGCACCAAAAATATGGACCCTAATCCTGCAAAGTGAAAGGAGGCCCATTGAAGACAATGGGAGCCTCATTTTAACACCTGCCTTAGGCAGGCGGTAAAAATGACACTAGAAATGGCGCAGTGGAATCTCAGAGGTTCCATTGCGCCACTTTTCTGGGCCTCCTAACACCGGGACACCGACCCTTGCATACATTATGCCTGGATCAGGGCCTCCTTTGGTGGATTTGCAGTCCCACACCGGTTTATCTTGGAATCTGAATGGATTGGGCAATAAGGTCAAGCACGGCTTGGTGTCCCAGTATATAAAGAGACTGCGCCTGGATGTCGTACTCCTACAGGAGACGCACTTAAAGGCACAAAGTGTACCTTTCTGGGCAGAGGGCCATGTGTCATGCTGGCAATCTTGATTCGCAGATCCCCCCCTTCTGCATCACATGACAATGGATATACCTTGCTGGTAGATACGTGGGGGTGAAGGGGTTCTGGGGTCAGTGGGAGGTATTGTTCGTGAGCGCTTACGCCCCACCCAGGCTCCAGGCCCCCCTGCTGGAGATACCAGCGAAGATCTTGCTAGAGGCTGACTCCCCACTTCATGTCTTAGGGGGAGATTTCAATGATATGATGGTGACAGACATGGACAGATCTGGGATGCCAGGGTCATCTTGCCCCCCCACCCCACTTTACAGTTTTGCACAGCCCTATGGTTGTCTGATCTGTGGCGGTGTGCCCATGCTGCTGACAGGAAGAACTCTTATTTCTCCGGAGCCCAGAAGGTCTTTTCGAGATTAGATTATATCTATGGCTACCACTGTAATGGCATGGCATCACTGACCCACGAGGAAGATCCTCCTTTGGGAGGGATGTTGGCTGCCGGAAATTAGTAAATTGAAGGGTTTTGAGACCTGGGATCACACCAGTATATCCAAGGTAGGAGATGTGATGGAGAGGGGTGACATCATTTCTTTTGCGTCCTTTCAAGCCAAGTATGTGATTAGCAAGACACAGTTCCTCCATTAAGCGCGTCTGCGGGGCGCATGGAAAGGGGAGGGCATCAGGGGGGAGGGGGTACCTGACTATGCTCCGCTGGAAGGCAGATTATTGCTGGAGAGTCTAGACATAAAAGCGACATTTATGACATATAGGACTCTCAATAATAACATGCCTGACACACTTCAAAGACTACATAGACTGTGAGAGATCGATTTAGGAGAATTGGAGGATGTAGACTGGGAGGCAGCACTGATGTGCCCACGAGAAGTAGCTATCCGGTCAAGACTGAGACTAATCCAATTTAAGATCCTTCATATGATCTATTATGACAGACAATGTTTAAATACTATGGGAAGGGCACAGCAACCAAACTGTCTTAGATGTCGTGAGAACATTGGCACCCTTCTACACACACTCTGGGGTTGCCCTGTGCTTCAGGATTATTGGACAAAGATTGTGGGGGAACTGAGGGGAGTGGTATCAGCGCAGATCCCTCTTGATCCCAAATTCAGGGACATATTTATACTCTGTCTGCGCCGAATGTGTGTCAAAAATTTTGACGCACATTCAGCGCAAACCTTGCCCCATATTTATACAATGACGCCCGACCCCGCAAACGTCAAAATCCCTCTGTGTGCGTCATTTTCTGGATGGGGGAAACCGCCTTGCGTTAATGACATGCAAGGTCAGGCGTTCCCATCCAAAAAATGACTTTAAAGCCTGTGCGCCTTATTTATACTCCTGTGTCATTTTGACGCACAGGAGGGGGCGGGCCATAAAAAATTGCAGTTTTTTAACGCCTGGGTGAGGGCAGGCGTTAAGGGACATGTGGGCCCACTTCCATGGTCTCTGGCCATGGAAGCAGTCCAGAGGTGCCCTTCCCTGCCCCCAGGGTCACCCCCGCCACCCTCACCCACCCCTGGAGGACACCCATGGATGGGGGGACCCATCCCAGGTAAGAACAGGTAAGTAAACATTTTTTTTTTTTAAAGTGGCGTAGGGGGGCCTAACTTGGGCCCCCCTACATGCCACTGTGCCCAATGGCCATGCCCGGGCACAGGCATGCCAGGCATGCCCATGCACAGAAGTCCCCTGGGCATGGCCATTGGGCAAGGGGGCATGACTCCTGTCTTTGCTAAGACTGGAACTGTTGCTTATTTCTCCCTATTTTTGGTACTTTGATGATCTACCAGTATGTAAAGCTTACTTCGATATGCTATGCATCTGTTAAAAACCAGATAAAAAGATTTAACAAAAAAAAAAAAATAGAATAATTCTGCAACATATAGACAGTTGATGGTCAAACATTTCTCCTGAAAAGAGACAATTAGGCTGCTTCCAATGCTTTCCAGGCAAATGTGTCCTGCCTACTCCTGCTTCTGTGCTGAACCTAAAATAGAAAGATAATGTTAATCACCATGTTTTAATATGCATATCATTCAGCACATCAACATATCCAAGATCTCCATGCCAAAGCATATCGTTTATGGGTGGAAGCTGCCAGGATTGCTTGATATAGAATGCATCTTCGCTAGAAATGTCTGGCAGGTGCCAATGTTGTCTGAAATTTTCAAGGCCATTAGGCCAAACGACTCTGCGTTACTAATGGTGCAAAGTCCCTAGCAGGTTTTTCAATAGCTCCAGAAGTACGGATTTGCCACCAGGAAGTCCAGCAAAATTTTCAGAAGCACCAGAAAGCACTGCTGCACTTTCCAGATTAGAGTCACCAGTACTAGATTTGCCTCCTGCCTCCTTGATTTCTACTTGATTACTACTCGAGGAATCATGGTGAATGGGGGAAAGGCATTGTTCAAGCATGAGGACCAGTCCTGCAGAAACACATCTGTTGTCTTCACCATCAGGTCCAGTCTCCAGTTGAAAAACACCTAAAGTTGATTGTTCAGTCTGGATGCAAACAAGTCTATCTTGCAAGGACTCAACATCTGCTGGAGGTCCTTGAACTCTTTCGGATGAAACTGGCAGACGCTCGCATCCATCAGGAACCTGGAGTTCCAATCATCTATTACATTGTATTGAGACATTGACCATTCTCAGCAGAATACATTGATAGTTCTTTTAGGGCGATAGGGCCTTTTTACCAAAGGATCCTGAGAGTAACTCCAAACAATTGATTTGAAGGTTCAACTCCTCCTGAGACGATCTGCCTCCTGTGGAGATTTCATCACAACTGTCGGCCCAACAATAGGTGTTGCAGGTTTGATCCTATTACCACATCTGAATGTGAGCCCAAAATGGCCCTGCAATTCCATGCTTCCATATGTTCCTTCTACCAGAGCAACTTCTCTCTGGCTTCTTGCAAAATCAGAATCTGATTGAAGTATGCCAGATCTTTCCTCAGGTGTTGGATCTTAAGACACTGCAATGTGCTGTAATGCAAGAGACCTGGAAACACTACTTGGATGGAGAACTCCAGGAGCTCACTATCCTTGCTACCAATCTCAAGGAAACCGTCTGGTTGCTCAGAGCTGACCTCAGTTCCTTCTTGATGTCTTTCATCTTTTGCTTGGGTAACATCAGTTATGCTTTGACCGAGTCCACCTGCAATCCCAAAACCTCCATTGAATGAGAAGGAGTTAGAATCGATTTATTCTCACTAATGCAGCAGTAGAATCATCTCAATCAGATGCTGCATCAACTAGGTCTGCAATTGTGTAATGATGAGGTCATCCAGATAGATGATTAGTCGCACGTCTTGCACTCTCAATTGCTTAAATACCGGTCTTATGATCTTGCTGAGGGCCCTAGGAGCAGGAGAGAGGCCGAAGAGCAGCATTAACAATTCATACCAGGACCCTCTCCATTATAGTTTTAGGAAATACCTCTGAGGAGCAAAAATGGGGATCGCTAGGTAGGCGTCCTTGAGGTCCAAATGGACCATCCAGTCCTTTTCCTGCAAGAGATCTAGCAAAGGATGTCTACCTCCAATCTTAAAGTGTTTGTACAGTAACCGTTGGTTCAATACCTCTAGATTTGACACCAGTCAGTGACCCCCCATCCTCTCTTTTGCACTACAAATGGTGCTTCAGAAGCTCCTGGGGTGAAGAAATGAGGGGCGAATTACCTGTTGGGACAAGAGCTTTTGATTTTCTCCAACCATAAAAGCTGCTTTGTGTTGGTAAAAACACAACTGGTTTGAAACTTTGGGTTGTAATGGGGTTTGACAAAAGTCAAATTTGAAGCCCTGAACAGTGTATAAGTCCCAAGTATCTTGTGTCAGGGCTCTCCAATTGGGGAAATATAATCTCAGAGATCCACCCATTATAACCTGTGCAGCAGAAATAATCCTTACCTGCATTTCCTGCGGAGATGGCTGTTTGGGAATAGGGGACAGACTGTTCGCTGTGACCAGCTTGCTAGCACATTAGGGTCAATCTTTATCTCAGATTCATGCACTTTCAGCGACAGTTCTAAATTTTGGCAAGGCGACCTAAGATATCCAGTAACCTATCTTAACTCCCTCGCCATGTGTGGCACATACCCTTCTTTGGTTGCTTTGCATATTTCTTCAGGAATGTAATCATACAGGTGTCAATATCCGGTGCCTCAGATACCTTTCTGTGCAAATCAAGCGAGGGACATTCCACCGATAATTGATTTCTGACTTCCTTGTCAAACCTGTTTCACAATCTGGACTGGGGATAGTCTGCCAGCTCCAGAATCAAGGACCTCTTGGAAGATCTCGGATGCACTATCTCTTCAGTAGCGAAGGACTGTGGATTTTGGACCATGGGAACTCAAGGGGATTAGAATCCTATGTCCTCCTGCACTTCTGACTCTTGGAGCTGGGACGTCAGACTACATAGATTGATGTGAATCCATGTCAGTGGGTGTGCTTACCACTGCCTGCTTATGTGCTTTACTTGCAGTATCATAGGCATCACTGAAACCAAGGTCCTACAGGAAAGCCTGATACATCCTAGCCATCATCTCATCGTGAGGCCACCTCGCCTGAGGGCTGACTGTCCACCTGCCACCGAGCTTAGGTATGGATCTGTTAAGTAAATAGTTTTAATGATGCCCTGTTTACAGAGTGCTGCACCGACTGGCCAAGCAATTCAACCAAATCGTCTTCTAGATAATGCAGAAAGGAATCATCTGTGTTGCAGGGCCCATACTCGACTTCATCAAAGGGCTCATAACCTGATAATGATTTCATGCCTGATTGAGCGCAGCTGACTCACCTTCAAAAAAAAGGAAGCAGGGGGAGCAATTCTGATGAGCCCACATTTAACCTCCAATACAATCAGGGTAGAAAGTAGAATGAGCTCCTCATGCTTGGCCAGTGGTGGCACTTGGGTGCTTCCTTCAACCACCTTTGTCAAGACCCATTATGGCACCAAATAATTAAGCAGCATCCCCAAGCTTCTGTTGTGACACCCCAGTGAAAACCTTCTCCACGTTCAACAACTGGGGGTTGGCGAGTGCACCAGACAGCAGCTGCCAGCATGGAGAAAGAAAGAGGACTGCACATGTAGCACCCAATTGGTCTATGAATACGGTCCTCGCTCCCACAAGGCAGATATGCCTGTCAACTATGACCATGGCTGTCGATCTGCTGTGTGGAACCAGGAAACAGAATCAGCAGCACCGCACTGAATGCTGCTCATCCCTGCAGTACAGTAGGATCTCAAAGCCTTTCTAATACTGCGTGAAGGGAATTAGTCCAAAAACACTGCACATTGTCAATTATAATGCACAGTTTTTTGCTGAGTAAAAGTACGGCAGCCAATTAAACACTTTGAAAACTTTAAAGTACATATCCCATGAGCCCCAAAAGCCAAATGTCTTGTCCAATCATAGGGCCTCGTCTCTCTATATATGTCCTTGCCTCCATAGTCCATCCTCTTTGTTTGCAAACATCAACCATTAAGCATCAACTACCTGATTCAGTGGGAACTTTTTAGAACACCAACATGTCCACCTCGGCAGGCAAATCCAAACTTGGCAGATGAAGGAGAACTCCTATCGTACTCATTCAACAGATCATCGACCAATAGATTCTAAGTCAAATTCACATGGATTTATTATCCGTTCCTGTTAAAAGAAAAAAATCAAGAATAATATTGAACCACAGAAAGTCATAAATAACCCTGGGTGTGGAATTTCAAATAGAAACAACATAACTGAATCATTGTATGGTAACCAGCACCAATAATGTCTTGAAATTGCATGAAAGAACTCAAACACATTTCTGTTCCTGTGGGTCCGATAATCCTCACCTCCGTGTCCTTAATAGAATTGAAAATTCCTGATGTGTCAGCTAGAAAACATTTTATTCTAGGACGGGACCAGAGGTTTCGGATTTTGCTAGTTTAAAGTTGAGCTACTACCATCGATGTAACATCTACAATTGGTTTGTGATAGAACACCTTAAATGTGGAATCAGAAGACAAATGTGCGTGGCCATAATGTCCTCTAAATGAGAATCAGTAGATAAAGCCTTAGAGGCCATGGCACCACACACAGAATGTGCCCCAAAAAGGAATTTGTCAATTCCAGCCTCCCCCAACAACCATTTAACCCAGCAGGCTAAAGTTGCTGATGAAAACTGGGAGGAAGAGTCTTTGTAGAGAAATGAGCAGTTGGCCCTCGGAATCTCTTCGAAATCCATGGGTACACTCTTCATAAGCCTTAAAACATTTAACCACACATAACCTCTTATTATGAGGAAAAGTGAGATAGCTAACACGGTACAATGCAGTTTTAGTACGCCTTCAAATAGAGAATAACACTCTAGAAAGAGTAAATACTCTACCTGCTGTATCCAATGCTTTCAAATCAGAAACACATCTACATGATATCAGACACAAAAGAATCGTCAGTTTCACTGACAATTGCTTACAAGAGAGATCTTCGTTTGCAGGTCAAGCCCTGAGAAATCGCAAAACCACATTACCATCCTATACCACTGAGTACTTTGGATGAGAGGGACAAACCATCCTAACTCCCTTAAAGAGTTCACCAACTAAAGGATGTTCCCCCACTGGCTTGCCATTCAGGTGCGGATGTCCTGCAGATATAGCTGAATGGAAGTTAATAATTGTTCTATTAGCCAAAACCTGACTAGCCAGGTCCAATAAAAAATTCACAATCACATGAATTCCCACCTCCAAGGAATCAATACTCTTTTCACTACACCAGCTAACACATCGGCACCAGGTGGCTTCATATCATTTATGAGTAGTTGGATCCCAAGATCGTGACAAGAAGAACATTGCATTTTCGAAACACCCGGCACTTGTCAGTGTCACCAGAAAGTCTCCACGCCATGAGGGACAAGCGATCCTGAACCACCAATGGGTAATGGACACCATTGGATCAGAAAGAAGATCCCAGAAGGAGTGAATCTGAAATGGTGGATCGCTACCGGAAACCAAGACCGGGCCTTCCAACAAGGGGTCACTAGGGCAATTTCTGCTGCCTCTTGCCACACCTGAGAGAGTACTCTATGGATCATAGGAAAGAGAGGAAACGCATAGAGGAGTCCTATCGACTAGTATTGGAGAAAGGCATCAGAACTCTCTGTGAGAGGATTCAGTCTCCAACTGTAAAAAATTGAAGACTAGCATTCAAGTGAGATGCAAATAGATCTATTGTGCACACGCCCAAAAGCAGGTTCAGTGTGCGAAATATACAGGGATGAAGTCTCCAATAACTGGCATCGCACAAGAAAAAAGAATTGCAGTCCACTATCATGTTGGCTTGACCCGAAATATGTTCCGCTTTCACTAAAATTTGATGCTTGAGACAGTAGTGCCAGAAATCCTTGGCAATCTCTGCCAGAAGACATGATTTTGCCCCCCCCCAAAAGGTTTATGTACGGTACTGCTGAAACATTGTCCATTCTGAGAAGAATGCAACAGTTCCACTTGCAGAGGATACGGTTCAAAAGGCTCCAGTTAACAGCTCGAGGCAGTTGATGTAGAAATGAAGTTCATCCGGGGACCACCTGTCCAGTCTCCACCTGGCCACACCAAGCCCCCAGCCCCATCGACTGGCATCCGATTCTATGATCACTTCCGGAACTGATTCAAAAATGGCTTTGCCGTTCCACACATTCATGTAACCCAACCACCAGGATATTTGTGTCCTGGCTTCCTCTGATAACACGATCCATTCTGTGTAAAACAACCCGTTTCAGAGGTGTAAGATCTTCAGTCTCTGATCAGCTCGATAATGAAGGGGTGTAGGGAGGATAGCCTGAATGGATGACGCCAAGAGACCTACCAGACGTGCCAAAATCCTCAATGACATAGCCAGAGAGGCAAGGGCTTTCCTCAACTCTTTCTTAATGGAAACCTGTTTCATTAACGGCATCTAAAGCTGGGCCTTGATTGGGTCCAGTTGAAAACCAAATAATTCTAGAGTTTGAGATGCAATTGTGATCGACTTCTCTGAGTTGGTGACAAACCCAAGATCTCGAAGGAGCTGGATAGTCCAAGAGAGGGGAAGAAGAACCGCATCTTTTCTTTGTGCCATGATAGGAATTTCATCTAGATATATGATTAGTCTTAACCCCCTCTCTCTGAGAAATTGAAATACCAGGGAACTGATAAAAGACCAGAGGGAAGGGCCGTAAATTCGTACCACTGGTGGCGCCAGCAAAACTGGAGGAACCTTCGATAAGGTGCAAGGATGGCAACTGTTAAATGGGCATCTTTTAGTTCGAGACACACCATCCAATCATTTTTTTGGAACAGATCTTGGAGAAAATGTATGCCCTATATTTTGAAATGGCGATACACTATATAAGAGTTGAAATTTTGAGGTTCAGAACCAGGCGGGAACCACCGCCCTTTTGCTGTACCAAAAAGATTGTACTGACAAAACCCTTGGGTTGAGACGAAGCCTTGAACACTGTACTCTTTAAGAGCAGAGAGTGAATCTTATCATGGATAAAACTGTTTTGGAAAAAAAGAGGATTGTGGGAACACTCTTGAAGAGGAGTGGAATAAAATTCCAGTCTAAACCCTTGAACAGTCTGCATCACCCAAGCGGCTTGGGTGATTGTCTCCCATTTGCAGAGGCAAATCTTTATTCTTCTCCACAAATAACCTCTGATGAGAGAATAACTTCTACCTGTATAGGTGGCATCTGAGGCTTTGGTCTCTCCACGATATCACCTTGGTGGGCACAGCCATGACCTCCTCTGTTGTGAGTGGGACAGAAGTTGGAGGAAATGTGCACCACATCTGCCCCTTTATGATCAAAGTTGTAAAGCCTGAGGGGGCGTGGCTAGAGGCCAAGCAAAATGGGCGCATAACCGAGTGGCTTCAGGAACATCAGGAATAGCACCCTGAAATCTGTCCATGCATCCAGACCAGAGTTAGGGGGACACTGTTTGCAGTGGTCTGCAAGCGCATGGGGACCCAGTTGGCCGCGATTTGGAGTGCACAGGGTGCCAGAGCGGCAGTGTAACACGTGGCCCGGCCTGGGGAGAAACAAAATGGTGGGCGGCAGAGCTGCAGGCAGCTGGCGGCCGGTGGAGTGAGAGGCCCAGCCCCTGGGAGGAAGCAAGCCCAGCAAGAAGTTAGGGGCGGCCGCTGCAGCGCACTAGCGGTGGAGGAGTGCGCCAGAAGGAACCTGAGGCAGCAGACCGGACAGCCTGTATTCCGGGTCGAGGTGATGAACCGAGGAGCGGGACTGGAGAAGCGGGACCTAAGAGGACCTGGCCGGGGGCTGGCTGGCAATCGAGACCTGGGGGTGAGATAGGGCCTCAACAGTGAACTTGGAGCCCGCGGTGTGCAGTGAGGTGCATCGCGGGGAGGGGAGGGGGCCTTTGGGAGTAAGTCAGAAGGGCCTGCGGAGAGCATGGCCACAACGTAGCCCCAGCTATAGCCAGGCTGTGTGCAGAGAGCAAGGTGGGTGGAAGCTGCGGCACCCCCAGAGCAAGTGCCATGGTGGAGGCGCACTAGAGTAACCAGAAAAACAGCGGGGGGCGGCAACAACCATTTGGGTCCAGAGGACAGGCCGCACTGTGCTGGACGCAAACTGAAAGGCTGGAGCAAAGGCAGGGTGCTGCCTGGGAGGGACTATAAAGTTGCAGTAAACAGGCAGAGGCACCGCAAGAGGGGGGGCAAATGACAGGACACTTCAGGAGATCGATCCTGAACAGGGAGGCCTGGTGGCAGTGGGGTAGTGGTTTTGGACAGCCGACTTGGCAAGTTACTGCACCTGGTCTGAGGAGGTGGTCCAAGGTGGGGGGGGGCCTGGTGTGAGACACAGGAGGGGAGTTTGAAACGAAGGGACCCAATCAAGGCCTGCAGACAGCACAGACAAACAACCTAGACAAATACACCGTGCAGATGAAGACAGCCGGAACGGAGAGAGACAAATCAGCCTCCACAATGGGAGCCTCAGAGAGTGGTGACCCTTTGCTGTGAGAGATTATGGAGGTAATACAAGTGCTTAGGAGCAACAGTGAGCTGAAAATAGACGCAGTGACAATTGATGTGAACCTAATTAGAGCTGACCTCCACAAGTTTATGGACAAGGTTACCACGCAGAGAGTCAAATTAACAGGCTTCAAGCAGTGACTAAAGGGTTGGAAAACCAAGTACAGAAACTGACGAAGCAACATGAGGTGGCTGCAGCAAAGCTGGAGGATCAGGAGGGTAGGGTCCACCACAACAACATAAGAATTATGGGGGTTCCAGAAGGGGCAAAAGGGTGTAATGCAGAACTGTTCACATAGGATCTTATCCTGAATAAACTGTCCTAAGAGACTGCCTAATTAATTCACCATTGGAAGAGCCCATAGAGTGCCGGCCAGGCCGCCTCCGGTGGAAGCTCCTCCCCGGCAATAATCGCTAGAGTCTTTAATTTCAGTGACTGAGATGTAATCTTACAAACGGCCTGTACGAGGGGCGACTTGAAATGGGACAACGCAGTTCTTCCCTGATTTTACCCTGCAGATCCAATGGCAACAACGCTACTTGGAGGAGGTGAAAAGGGCCCTCCGGGCCAAAGACATCAAATACATGATGCTCTTTCCAACCCGATTGAGGGCAGTGGAAGATGGTAGGTCCTGGCTCTTCCAGTCACCGGAGGAGGCTTGGAACTGGCTGGAAGGTTGACGCACAGCGTGCCAGTGAGGGCCCGGAGCCCGGGAGCGACAAAGGAGGCTGGGGAAATGAGCGGCCTCCCGGCAGACCCCCACAGGGGCCTCCTGGGCTGGAAAAGATCTTGAGGGGCAATTGGAAGTACACGAGAGACAGGGAAGCCGGTCCATGTCCACCTCGGAGAGGGAATCGAGCAGTGGTGGACCGGGGCCGGAACAAGCTGAGGAAGAGAAAGTTTGAGAACCGAGCAGAGAATCGAGGAACTAGCCCAGGAGGTTGCTAGGGGAACAGAGCTGATGCCCACCGACAGACTGGTAGAACACTCTTAAATATGTAGGGAACAAGAGCATCTGAGTACATAGAGCGGATCATTTGCTTTATCATCTTTAGCTCACCCACAAATGTGTTTGAAATTTATGGGGTGACAGGCGCTCTGCCAGGTTGAGAAGTGGGTAGTTGGGGTCCCATGGGCAGGATAGCAGGGTAGGGGGAGGGGATAAGTTAGGGGATTGTGTCAAGTTGCGCAATTTACAGAGTTTGAATGAAGGAAGCATGCATGCAGAGCGTGGGACAGGCGCATACGGGTCACTCAGAATGAACGTAAGCTTATCTCTGGGGGTTGGAATCCTGGGGGAAGCGCGGCAGAGTGTTCAGTCCTGGCTCCTAAAATGGCCATCAGATCACATATGGCAATAAGTATCATGTCCTGGAATGTGAATGGGCTGGGAAGTCTGATCAAGAGGACAATAGTTTTGCAATATCCCAGCTGAATGGCACCGGATGTCGTCCTCTTGCAGGAAACCCACCTCAGAGGGAACTCTTATAAAGCCCTGCATCAGTTCGGGTATACTCTAGCGGCTCATACGGGCTACTCGTCTGACGCAAGAAGAACAGGTATTCTTCTTAGGAAGGCACTGCCATACATGCGCATCCACACACAGGCCGACCACATGGACCGATTTGATTTGTAGTAGTCGCGGAACAATGGGAAGGCCTCACTCTTAACATAGGCTCATTATATATCTCTCCACTCCTGCACGAAGCGACTTTGCAGAAAATCGGTGCCTTGCTGCTGGAGTTGTTGCTTGGGGTCCTTATCATGAGGGGAGACATGAACTCAGTGTGCGATCCTGAACATGACAGTCTGAGTTGAAGTCCCACCCTAGGGGAGGGGGGTCAGCTGAGGTCATTTGTAGATGCTGTGGGACTGCTGGATATATGGAGGGCACAAGAGCGGGCTTATACATAGTACTCCGCCCCCCATGTCAGTTTTTCCTGTATAGACTAAATATACACATACCGTATTCACGTTGGCCACTTCGACAAGGCCAGCCATTGGGTACGGGGGATCTCAGACCACTCACCAGTGACAGCAACTCTGAAGGGATTGACACAAAGTCAGGTTCTCTCACCCAGAGTTGACACATGGGATCTGAAAGGCCCGGACATTAGGAGGAAGTTAGGAGAAAGAGCTGACCTTTATTTCTAGGAAAACACAGGATCAGTGGCCTCTAGTTGTGTACTATGGGAAGCCTTTAAGATAGTCCTCCGTGAACAGGCACAGGCATTGATTGGGGGAACAAAAAGGAGAAAAGGCTACAAATCAAGGCGGGAAGTGGTGGCCCTTGCAGCCCATCTGCTGGGGGAAAGCTGGGAGGAGGTACGTCGAAAGTTGCAAGCCAAGCAAACGGAACTCAATGACCTGGCTGAAGATAGCCCCCATAAGTATGCCTTGGCCACTCAGAGAAGGCTGTACAATACAGGAGACAAAACGAGTAAGCTGCTTGTGTGGTTGGACAGGAGAGACCAAGAAAAGAGGGGAGTATGTGAGATAGTGGATGACACATGAGTGACAAGATGGACTAGGACAGATATAGCTGAGACCTTTGCCTCCTATTACATGCACCTATATGCTACTAGGTCTCCTATGACTGAAGAAGACTTTGATGACTTCCTCAAAGATGTGGCCCTCGTGTCCCTGGCAGAGGTTGAATTGGAGACTCTGGGGGGAGATCTGATGGAGGAAGCGGTGGGACGGGCACTCAGGATCTTGCCATCCGGCAAGGCTGCTGGCCCAAACGGGCTCCCAGTGGAGCCCTATAAAGGGCTTGTGAGTAAGGTGACCTCACACTTCACCGCAATGTTCCAGGAGGCACTGACAGACAGGCAACTCCCAGTTTATCAGAGAACAACAACAACTGTAGTCATACACAAGGCACGGAAGCCGACAACAGCGTGTGAATCCTACAGACCTATATCCTTCTTGAATGTGGAGGCAAAGGTGTTAGCTAAGGTACTAGCAAATCGGTTACAGACAGTTATTTCCTCTATAGTCCATCATGATCAATCTGGCTTCATGCCCCAAAGAAGTACCCAACTTAATATCCATCGCTTATATGGAATGCTCAACATGACCCAACCTCTGGGGGGCACCCAAGCAGCCTTGTTGGCCCTGGAAGCCAAGATGGCATTCGATTGTCTGGAGTGGGGATATATGTTTGCAACACTTCAGAAGATGGGAGTCGGCCCTGCTTTACCAGAAACCACTAGCGAAGGTGAGAGTAAATGGGACGGCTTCCCAGACCTTCGGGTTGCAGAGGGAAACAAGACAGGGTTTTCCACTTTCCCCAATGCTTTGTGTGCTGGCTCTAGAGCTGCTGTGGCCATGGATCCAACAGGACCCCTTAGTACGGGCATTCCGGGAAGGGAGGTCTGGAAAGAGCACATCTCCTTATATGCAGATGATGTGTTACTATATGTCACAGACCCAGCCTTCTCTATAGATAGGCAAATCGTCCACATCTTTGGAGAACATTCAGGGTACAGTATAAACTAAGACAAGTCCCTGCTCTACCCCGTAGCAGGGGAGCCCCCCAGCCTCCTCCCCGGTATTACTAACCCAGTTGCAGCCTCTGGATTTAAATACCGTGGATAAATATCACGCGAGACCCACAAGAATTCCTCCGTCTGAACTTGTCTCCGCAACTGGACAGGCTCACTAGGGATGTAGAGCATTGGCAGCAACTGCTGCTCATGCTCATGGACAGAGCAGCTTTGTATAGGTTGATGACCCTACCCCGGCTTCTGTACGTGTTCCAGAACACACCGGTGACGGTTCCATTGGAAGTCTTCCGGAAAATCGACCATGCCCTCAGATCTCTGTTATGGGCAGGAGGAATTCGGTGTATTTATTACGTTGAGGAAGCTCCAGAGGATGATTTATAAGGGAGGGCTAGCAATCCCAGATGCTCGGCTGTACTACTGGCGACCCAGCTGGTGGTGATTAAAGAGTGGGTTTTTGCGAGACCTATGGAACCGACTTACTGGGTAGAGAAGCAATGGGTACCATGGGTCACCAGAGATTTCTATACAGCCAGCTGGGAGTCTGAAATCGGCGACTCATACACAGACAGTTGTGCGGACTTGGAGAGCTGCCAATCACTACCTGGGTGAGGGGGAGACCATGTCCATGTGTACCCCACTTTGGACCCACGATCACTTAAAGGAAGAGAGCGAAAGAAGGGCTTTTCCAGATGGGCACTAATAGGGATAGAACACTTGGAAAACGTTTGGGGAGACAGCGCCTTTATACCCTTTGACGGATTTCGATATGCAAGAGTCGGAGCACTATAGTTACCTGAGACTAGGCCATGCGCTCCGTAGACACCTCCAGGAGGGGGAGCAAATTAGGGACATGACACTGCTTGAGGACAGGGTCCTTACAGAGCCTCTGACGGAGCAGCCAATCTTGACAATCTATAAGAAACTGGTAAACAACTCCCCTGATCCAAATGGGAGGTTGAGGGTGGCATGGGAGGAAGGTGTAGGCACCATGGACGATGATGATTGGGTGGATGCCCTTAAAAGTGCCAGGGAAATTGCAATTCAAACCCTCTTCCGCTTACTGCAGCTTTGGATAGTACACAGGTCATACCTCTCCCGGGGGCAGCTGCAGCGGATGGGACATTCCACATCAGATATGTGTGTATGGTTGCAGGATGACAGGTAAATTCTATCACATCCTCTGGGCTTGCCCTTAGATTCAGCTGTTTTGGAGCGATGTGATGAATGAAATGTCGCGGGTCATAGGAGGAACGGTCCCGCAAGACCCTAGGAGACTGTCAATATCTGGGAATTCCTCATGGACAAAATATCAACGTATATGGCTGTATTTGGCAGCAGGGGTGGCCAAGAGGAACATGACTAGAACATGGGTGGCTCTCTACAGCCCAGGAGTGGAGGAATGGGTTTCAGACATGAACTGGTGCTGTAGTGCGAAGGTTTTCTACCAAAGCCGGGGTTGTCCCAAAAAATGGGAGAAGGTATGGGGCCAGTGGAACACCACCCAGGGACTGTCAAGAGAGTGGAGGGAAGAAGAGAATTGGGTGATGCCCTCATGGGGGGAAGTGAGACCAGAGCAGCTAGTTTAGTCAAGATGGATGGGGAAAGAGAATGTGTCAATGTTGATCCTCCCATTACACACTTCCAAAATATGTTGTTTCATGTCTCCGAATTGCTTAATGTATGTACCGAGGTGTTTAATATAAATAATGTAAAAAAAAAAAAGAAAAAAAAAAGAAATGTGTAAAGCCTGGTTGAATCCACAGCCTGGCGTCTGACCTCGAAAGCTCCCAGCCCTCACAAAAAGGCCACTGTTGAACACTTTCTTCATGAACGTTTGGGACTTGTCCAATGACGAGAACGTGGTGATATATTTGCTGAGTTCTTTGACAAATATGTCCCTAAACAGTAATCTATTTGCCATGGGGCCTGCCTCAGTAGAGACCAGATTCCTAAGTTTCGGGTCAATGCGCATGAGGAAAGTCTTGTTGCATTCTGTTGAAATTGCACAAATAGCTTTACTGAGAAGACATAGCGCCCTCGGGGTCCATTCAAGAACTGCCCCAGGTTCCATCTTTGAATTTGCATCCTTCGCAAGGATGGACAACACAAGAGTTTTTGTAAGGGGGCCCGAAAGGTCCAAGAGCTTATCATGGCATTTGCTCCATGCCCAAGGTAGGCTCTATTTGGGGTCTTTTGCAAATTTTTAAAGAAAAGTCACCATATTGGGGTCTAATTCGGGAATGTCTGCAACCTTACCAAGGAGAGAAGGTCGAAGGCATTCTGATCTTAATGTATTAAGCATTTTGCATTCAAACCCTTTGCATAATCTGTCCTGGAAATAATGTACCACCTTCATGCATAGAACCCATTCTGTGGATCGCGGGTGAACAATATTCACCAGATCAAACAGCAAGTTCTGGTTGCTTGGCTTTGGGATTTCTGTTGGGGAGTGATGAGTTTTACGCTTCCATTTTGCCGCACGTTATGTGTCCCCTTGAGAGGGTTCCAAATCAGAGAGAGGGGAGAACGCAGAAGACAAGTCTGCTGTTTTCTGCATTGGTACAGAAAAGACCCCAAAGGGCCTTGAAGAGCAGCTATCCATACTCATGGCCCCGGAGGACCAAGGCAGCCATATGTGCTAGGACTTCTGCTAAGGAAGAACCTCCCAAACAGGCTGTCTGGGTGAAGACCAGATCATTGGCTGTAAAGTCACGAGATAAGGTGTCACCAGATGGTCCCCCAATTAACTTATGCTGGCGATATTGGACCAATGGCTGTATAAATGGCCTCAGAGCTTTAAGCAGCATTCTATTAATGGAATCCTGCATGTGGTTACCAAGTGCCTTCACCAACCTTTCTTCCATTTGGTTCTCATATGGCACCTCCGAAATTTCCTGATATGCTTCATCCTCCTCGGCGTAGTACACCATTCTGGTCAGATATCCCATGAGCATTGGAAGAGGCGCAGGGGGAAAACAGCCCCCAAAATTCAGGTGTCAGAAAGTCTCTGCCAAGATATAAGTAGACATTAAAGCTGTCCTTGCCAGATCAATAAATTATGGAGGGAGCCACCTACAACATTCCCTAGGGTAAAACCCTGTTAGAGCTTATGCAGTCCCGTCGGGCGTTTCAACGGTGACAGACCCGATTTCTCTCCTTTGCGAAGCGCCCAAAGCCGATAGGCAGTCAAAAATGTCCAGCTCAGGTTCTCGTGTGTGCACGAACACAGAAACTGATAGAGGATAAAGGGACAGATGTAGGAAAAAAACATATTGCGACTTGCAATTTGCGAGTCCGTGCGACTCGCAAATTGCAACTCGCAATTTGGTATGCAGAAAGGTGTCTCAGACACCTTCTGCAACTCGCAATGGGGTCGCAAAGACCCACCTCATTAATGTTAATGAGGTGGGTCGCATTTTGCGACCCCATTGCGAGTATGGGCACTCACGGGGATGGTGGCCTGCTGGAGTCAGCAGACCACCATGTCCGTGACTGCTTTTTAATAAAGCAGTTTTTTTTTTCTATCTGCAGCCCGTTTTCCTTAAAGGAAAACGAGCTGCACTTAGAAAAAAAAACGAAACCTTTTGTTTCGGTATTTTTCAGAGCAGGCAGTGGTCCATACGACCACTGCCTGCTCTGAAAAATTATTTTTGTTTCCATTCACATTCCAGTCCCATGGGGACCCCTTCCCGTTTGCGACTGGGTTACCATCCACTTCATTGGCGACCGCGAAATGTATAGCATTGCGAGTCTCAAATAGAAAGGGGACACCCCTTCCTATTCGCGAGTCGGAAATACATTTGGCGAGTCGGATCCGACTCGCAAAATGCATTTCTGCATAGCAAAGAGGCTTTTGCGCCTCGCAAACGGCGTTTTTCGCTGTTTGCGAGGCGCAAACACTTTGCTACCTCTGGCCCTAAGTCCTTGCTCCAAGCGACATAAGTCCACTCTGCAAATACCCGCTCCACCTTTGGCCAACGCGATGGGCACAATCAAAAGTATCCCCCAAGCGGAAACCTTTCTGTTGCTAGAAATCACCAAATACAGTAGCGCAGTAAGTATGAAATCAAGGGAAAATAATCAAAATGCACTTATCTCCAGCTGCAAAAATGAACGATGACGGGCTATGGTGGCAAGGACATATATAGGGAGACGAGGCCCTATGATTGGATGAGACATTGGGCTATTTGGGTTCATGGGATATGTAGTTTAAAGTTTTCAAAGTGTTTAATTGGCTGCTGTGTTTTTACTCAGTAAAGAAAGAGAAGCATAATCCTCGCCTCCGGTCCTGACATAGAGTTTAACAATCACGTTTGTCAAGTTCAGAGAAGATGGCACCAAGTTATTAATCTGAGTCCTGAAGCTCCTGTTGTGACAGCCCGGAGACCATTTTCTTACATAGCAAAACAATTGTCAAAAACAGTTAAAAACCAGAGAAAACACACAAGGTGTAATCAATCAACTCTGAGAATCACTTATCTGACTGCATGACTGCTGTTGAACTGGCACTAAAGAAAGAGAGACAATCTGAGATTCCAGTCCTGACATGCTATTGTGGTGGCTCTTTGTTTCTTGCCAGTTCATACCAGTTAATTGTCCCTCACATTGGTGGTTGTTCTCCACTATCGCGTCCTATGTGATGAGTTCGTCTCTAGTCTTATTTTCTATGTTTTGTGCTCTATTATGTTTGGTATCTTCAAACAGCTATCTCTTGCTTACGTGCCTGGCTCCTGATTTTATAGTTTGTGGTGGTGCCTTGGGGTTCTCATCTGGTATCCTGGCGTTTTTAAGGTCTCAACATAGCGATAGCCACTGCCAAAACTGGTAAGCTGCATTACTTCTGGGTCTTATAATCAGGGCCACTGGAACTTATCAACGGGGGAGTGTCAAATTATGCTGCACTGTTGACTAAATTATGAGGCAAGAAAAGGCAAATGGTGTGGCACATTTTGTGACAGTATTACTTCATTATTATATCGTTAACACTGTCTGGGCAAAGATTATACATCATTAGTAACAGTTTAACACTCAAATACAGCAATAGGCAATTGAAAAATGTGACAAATCGATCTTTGCAAAGGGCCATACGCTGTGCAATAACACTTGTCACCACTTTTACAGACTTGTTTTGGTAATATGTACCCATTATGATGGATTATGTGGCAAATACAGCATAACCATATTATGTGGAAAAGGCTGCGGCTACAGCATCACATATTTCCAGTGGCCCTGCTTGTGAGTTCATTCCAGCTCATACCTCCATACTTCCCTGTGGTCCTCTGTTTCCCCTACAGTTCAGTGACCTTTTAATCTTCAAGCACAAAGGTTGTTATGTAATGTTCTTCACCTGTGATTAAATCATTCCAAGACTGTGAGAGTCAGTCCAGTGTTTTTCTCTCTCTCTCACTGTCTTTCCCTGTCTTCCCCCATTCCCACTGCAGGCGTAGAAACCATCTTTCCCATCTGCTTTGGTGTTCATGGAAGGCAGACTCTTTCACTGGATCTGTTCTCCGGGAATCACATTACAGAAATAGACAATGATAATATCTGCTACCTGAAAATTCTGCAACATTTTTGCTGCCCTTATTACCTTCTCTCAAGCTAAGCAGTAATCATAAGCAATCACAACCAATCCCTCTCTCTGTTCTCCTGGAAGATAATGGCCCAAGAGCTCTACTGAATCCCATAGGGCCCCGTCTTATTAGTCAAAAAGGAATATGCACTTACACTCTGAGGACAGTAGAAAAGTACTATATATCGCATGGTGAGTTGGAGTCAGCAGCAGGAGCCTCGCTGACTCCACCCCATCCTGTGACAAATTGGAAGAGGGTGAAGTGAAAAAGCAAGATGCTGAAAGATGGAGTCTGTGCAAATGTTGGGACAGGAAAGTCCCCTGCATGGAAGATGGATGTGGAACCCTTCCCCGGAGTGCCCAACTATTTGTGAAAGTTTTAGCCTGACTTTTATTTTGGCCTGGTGTAACACTAATCTTGTGTTGTGGAGTCTGTAATGTCCCCTGCATGGTATATGGGAATGGGTCCCTCCCCTGAGTGCCCAATTGCATCTGGTATCCTGACTTTTATTTTGGCACTATGGTCACGCTAATGTCAGCGTGTGCGCAAAGACCTAGTTCTGACTCTGTGTGAAGTGCTGGTCCACAAGGGATAATAACAGAAAGAAACAGTGAACTACGTGCTCATTTGACTTGTGGAGAAAATTGAGACCGCACCTGAGACTGCTTTATATTTTTGACTGATTACCAGCGGGACCAGCAATCAAGGGGTCACTTGGGTGGGATTAGATCAACAAACTCAGCAGGTGTAGCAGCACAAAGGAGACATTTAACAAGGGTTACTTCCCTGTATATTAAGTTGGATTGTGTAGTATTTAGTACTGCTGTGTGATTTAAAAAGTACTTTCTATTTCTGAAAAGGCAGTCCCTGGCCTTAACATTGAAGTTATTTTGCTTGTTGTTTGGTTGTTGATTGCGGAGCTCGTGTACCACTCAATACCTCCTTGAGAAGCCTGTGACTCCCGCAACCTTGACAGTCAAGTGCAGAAAGAGTTTTACTTGGTCGAGTTTGCAGAGTCAGGGTAAGATAAGCCACAAGACCTCAATGGTAAAGTGCCTCAGTCAGCCACCGCAGGCGAGGCCCAGTTGTCCCTGTCTGCTCTTGGCCCACCAAACAAGATCTGACAAGCATTTACTCAGGGGCCTGAGACTATCCCTGGTATTACAAGATCCAAAACCTGCTCCATGACTCGAAGACACACACATAGGGGATCATTACGACCCCGTCGGTTGGTGTAAATGTGGTGGTAGTATCGCCAACAGGCTGGCGGTACATGCCACCACTATACCACACTGACTGCCTTTGCGGTAGCAGCCGCCAGGCTGGAGATAAAAAATCTCCAACCCAGCGGCCGCTACTGTGCCACCAGCGGCATTTCAACCCTGCCTACCACCATGGTTTTCGGGGCGTTCGTAACACCATGAAAACCATGGCAGTAGGCCCTACGAGAGACAAGGAATTCCTTTCCTGTCACTGACAGGAGGCCCACCCACCCCTCCCAACACTCCTCAGAGGCCCCCATCCCTCCTCCATCCTTCCAATCTCCCCCCCATACATGTACACTTACAGGCACACACCACGAATTCACACACTCACTCACACAAGCATACACGCATGCATCCATTCATTCACGCACACATCCGTACACACATTCAAACTGACACGCAGACACGCATTCACATTTCCATTCATACACGCATTCTCACACATGCACACACACACACAGGCAAACAACAAACACACACACACACAACACCCCCGCCCCCTCCCCTGTCAGAAACCCGACTTACCTGCATCCGGGGGGTCTTCCGGCAGGGGACAGGATGTGGTGCTGCTACCCCCAGCAGCACCCACCAGCAGAACACCACCAGGCCGTATTATTTGACATAATACAGCTGGCGGCAGTCTACTGGTGTGGTGCTGCTGGTGGTAGGAGCGCCACCTTAACACCGTCCGCCAGCATGGCCACAGCCGGATTTCTGCCCTTTTTCTGGCGGAAATCCGGCTGTGGTCATATTATGGCGGACGGATGTTAGCCGCAGTGACGGTCTTTTGGCAGCTATTGCCGCGGTGGTAGGCGGCACTTATCGCCAATCTTATAATGAGGGCCATAGTGTGCTCTCATAGTGGGCATTGGACTAATGTCCATCCCTATGTGCATCACGTAAAGGTGTTGTGGCAGCATACACGTTTTGTGGTTCTTTAGTGTGACTGTACCTTTTTCTAAGACAGGCAAGCCTAGTTCCTCCTCTTATGTAATGTTCTGCATTTATGTGAAACCCTGAACCTTGTGCTGACATTCTGTATGCATGTTTTGTGGATGTATGTGCAGTGAGTGTTTATCGCATGTATGGTAGTAGGACTGTGTGTTTTATGAGTCTGACTTTTGGTGCCAGTGGAATCCTATTTGGATGCTCCTGATTTATCATGGCACAAGATGGAGGACATGACAGCTTTCCCAAACAGTGTATTGTCTGCATTCTTGTGGCTGGAGGGAGGAGACAGCGACACTGAAGTCAGGAAGGATGGAGTCAGGTATTCCCTTGGAAATTCAAGGAGGGCTTTGTTAGTTAAGGGCTACCAATACGTTCTGCTGCCACCTGGTAGATAGTAAGGGTGAGAGGCAGGACTGCAGTTTCTGTTGTTCAAGGTGAGGCAGTTTCTAGGCAGTGCCAGACCTTTTGTCTGTTCCTGGTTACTGCTTCAGGAAGTATGATGACAACCAGGCGCAAAAATCTTACACTTCTTTGTGCCCATGTTTTGGGTACTCCCCTTGGAGCCAGCCTTATTGCTACTTGATGTGAGAACAAGCACATCACAAAGACTTTCTGAGGAACAGCCCGAAAATGACATGTGAAAACAAACCACCCAAACTAGTTCTGATCTAGATCCTCTGTCAGAACAATGTGTCGAAAAGTGAGATCCACAGTACCCCTGTTTTGTTCTAGACCCAAGTTGTCAAAAGAAGGGAGTGTTCTGCAGAGTACTCAAAGAACTCCTATGTGCTTGACAGCCAGTCTCCCAGAGGTGAGGAGACATCCCCTGAGTTCTGCACAACTTGCTGGAAAATCCGAAGGTCTACCTTATATCTAGTAGCCTGCCTGCTGAGAGAGGTAAGTAAGATGTCTGGACCAACAGGGGAAACTGTTCCGTAGGAGAAGCTAGTTATGTTCCGAGCACAAGGACTACCTGCGCTTGGGAGCGAAACCAGACCTGTCCCATGACATGAGAGGTCTCTAGGCCAACCATCATGGCCCCACTGTGGCCCTTGTACAGAAATCAAGCTACAAACCATTATATGCTATTTGGCACATCTACAATGCTTGAGAGCTGGGTGTTCCTGCTCAATCCCTCAATAAGTCTAGAGGACTTGATGTCACCACCACACAGGTACTGATCTTGGCCTGAAAGCCACAACTGCCCACAGAAGCACAAACCCCATGAAACCCTGCCAGGAGGCTGCAACGGCACAATGAGCACCAATCAGATTTTGGCCTAAGCTCTATCTGCGTCAATGGGCACTGACCAAGCCGTCCCGCCATGGTGCTACCTCACCATGGCTCCAGTTCCAACTGAAACAACCACCACGGTCCCATGTCAGCAGAGATGCTGCTGAGGGCACCAGCATGAAGTGCGCCCACCTGCAAAAGCCTACCTAGACAGCAGGAGCAGGAAACAAGGCTTCACACACAAGACTAAAGCAGAGCTGCAGACTGCATTCTCCAGCGTGAACAGTGTCTGTGTCTAAACAATCCTTTTAATTTGAGTATAAACTCTTTGACGGAACCGCAACTGTTCAGAGTGGGTAAAGATCTAATGAACTGCACCTGTGCATCATCTGTATCAATGATTAGAATTGAGCATTATAGACACTTTAACGACTCTTAGAACAGTAAAAAAGGGAACCTTAGCATGTGGGTTACTTAACTAGACGTAGTTGCAATTACAATCTGGCATCTGAGCCACAGTGAATTGTGTTGTATTCTGTTTTACTGTAATCATAATAATGTAGTTTCTTTTTGCTAAGATCAGCACCAATCAACACAACCTAATTATTGTGTGTCTTTTTTGACTATGGGTTCTTAGCTCTTTACCACACTACCTTCCACAAATGCCTTTGACTATTTGCTCCCTAGAGTTAAGTACAGAAAGGATTTTCTTGTTTTAATTTGCAGAGCCATCATAGGATAGACACCAAACACCCATGACAAATAATCTCACCCATCATTAGCCCTTCCCTGCCCTGTGGCATCTTTGGGGTGAGACAGCAGACTCCTGTTTCAGTGCCTGAGGCAAAAGAAAGCTGTGTGTCTGTGGGGAGGGTATGTCCATCACTGACATGAAGCATACTGGCAAAGTTAGCTGAAGAAAAGTATAAATGTTAAAAAACATTTCTCGAATGTTGTGTTTATGCATGTGTATGTGAGTGAACGTATCTATGTTTCAGTGAGTGTGCACATGTGAGTGAAAGTGACAGCCAATGCAACTGAGCGAGAATACATTACAGTGAGTGACAATAAGGCCCATATTTCTACTCTGTTTGCGCCGGATTTGTCTCATTTTGTTTTATGCAAATCCAGCGCAAACTTAACTCCATATTTATATTTTGATGCTAGACCCGTCTAGCGTCTAAAATATGGAGTCAGCGTCATTTTAAGGATGCGTGAAACTGCTTTCGGTCAATGAGATGCAAGGTAGGCGTTCCCGTCCAAAAAATGACTCAAACACCTTAGCCCCATATTTATCCAACGGGGCAAAAATGATGCACAAGTGGGAGGCGGACCCGAAAAATGACACTAAACCCGATTTGCGTCAAAATGTAATGCCTGGGTCAGGGCAGGTGTTAAAATGAGGCAAACACACCACTACTTAAGGAAAACACATACAAGCAACATCACAGCCCAACAGGACAACATGGAGGTCCTACTGATGCAGCTTGCAAGACGTTGCCGAGCACAGGACCAACAGCAGCAGCCACCACCACCCCAACATGGCCCCCAAAGGCAATGCAGAAGACAGGAGAGGGTCTTCAGGAACAGGACAACCCTCCATGGCCTCAGGGAACAGGACATCATCCGGAGGTATAGACTGAACTAGGAAGCCACACAGCAGCTGCTGCACCAAATTGAGCCACAAATAACAGCTAGCCTGCAGACAACACACAATATACCACCGGTGACCAAGCTGCTAGCTCTCCTTCATATGTTGGCAAGTGGCTCCTTCCAAACAAGGGGTGCCCTGGTCGCTGGGGTATCACAGCCCTCATTCTCCTGCCCTTCCTGTCCAAGGTCTTAGATGCCATAATCTCCCTCACACCCGCCACATCAGGTTCCCCAACACCCAGCAGAAGCAGCAGGAGATAAAACAGGGGTTTTATCGAATCCATGGTTTCCCGCATGTGCTCAGTACAATTGTATTTTGTAAGTTTGCACCGATTTTGCATCAAAAAGCGGCGCAAATGCGGTGCTAAAAAAGTATAAATGTGGGCCTTAGTCCACATGTCTACATGTTAACAGTGCAGTCCTGAGGTTTGTTGAGTCATGTATGACTATCACTTAGGGCCACATGTACCAAGCTATTTTAAATTGTCTAGTTTTCAGATTTTGTGTCTTTACGTCAAGAAAAAATGTTTATTCCGGTGCACATATCCAATTTTGCCATTCTGCAATCACATTGCCGAATCACAAAACAGGGTTTGCTAGTGGCATCTAGGAAGGGGCGTTCCCTTCCTATCAGCGGGTCGCAGTCCGCTGATTGATTGTTTGGTGACCATGAATGCTGTCACTAAACAATTGCAGTTACCACCAGTTTCAAGTTGGTGCTAACCCATTTGCAAAAGGGGAGGGGTCCCATGGGATCCCTTCCCCTTTGAGAATGCATGCCCAAAAATTGTTTCGGAGCAGGCAGTGCTCCCACGGACCACTATCTGCTTTAAAACAATATAAAAGTTATAATATTGTTTTTTCACATGCTTTCTGATTAACCCTTAATGAAATAAGGCTGCATTTTAAAAAAATATGTACATCTCTATTTGAAAGCAGTCACAGACATGGTGGTCTGATGAGCCCAGCAGGCCAGAATCCCTGTGAGTGCCACCATTCCCAAGGGGTTTGCAAAATGAGACCTACCTCATTAAAATTCATGAGGTGGGTCAGTTGCTACCCCATTTGTGATTTGCAAACAGTGTCATTAACAGTGTTGTACCTCAGATTATCCTACTCTCAAATTGCGAGTTGCTAAGTTTCGCAATGTGTGACTCACAAAACCTGATCTTCGTACATGTGGCCCTTAGTCACACATTTCAGGTGCAATGACAACACCTGTGCCCATGCATTCTGTCAATGATGATCAGGTAAGACACTGTCAGCATACCACATTTCACTGTATCAGGACAACAAAGTGGCCAATCTATGTTTAACTCTACATTGTCATCATTGCACACACATGGTGCCTGCCATTATGTTGGCAAAGGGGGCATACACGGCTTAGGGGACACTGCCAATGGGGCATTTGTTACCTACATACAACCGTGCCACATCTGTCATGGACCACTGAATGCATGATAATTGCTGAGTGAAAATTGAGCCACATGTCCATCACACAGTAACTCAGTGTCCCTTGATGCACAAGCCACAATACCTGAGTCACTAGTATTGCAGTGCACCAGAAAAGTGCCATTGAAATTGTCACCCAAATACAAATCATGGCATGAAGTACCATCTGAAATGGATTATCCACAGATGTTTGTAGTCGGGTTTAGCACCACATGATTGTTAGGCCCAGTGCATGTGTGCAGATGTGTGTGTCTATCGCTCCCTGGAGTGTCAGTATCAGTGTGAGTTTGCAGTAGTATGTCTGTTGAAGTGTCTATATGCAGGATCACTAGCTCACTCATGTAAAATGTTGCACACTGTGATATGTTGTCCACACGTTTGTACACTGATCTGACATTGAGCATGTATTTCCTTTCCATGTCTTACAGGTGGACCTGCCCCCTATACCATTGGGGAAGTGGCTCGGTTTCAGGACCCAGACATATCCAGTAAGTGTGATAATGTCTGTCCTGTGTATTGTTTGCAGCTGTTGTGTGAGTGACTCTTGTGTGTTGCACTCATTGCAAGATATGATGAGCTGGCAAGTGATCTGATATATTACTTGACTAGATGTTGACACAGTGTCTGTGTAAGGGTTAGACATTCACAGGCAGAGAGTCATATCTTGGGAGTCTTGTGCTGCGCGATAGGAAACAACTTGTGAACAAGGTGATTACTAGCCACATGTAGGCCCACTTGTGACCTGGAAGTGTTCCAGTGTCAGTATATTGTCACTGGGTTATACTCTCATTCTCACAACACAGTGATGCATCAGTTTTCCGCACAAAACTGTGCACCCTTGTATTGTAATGTACATGTAGGACAGTATGGGTAACTGTCCCCCAGAATCTAGCCCCATAAGTTGTACTCCATTTACATGACACTTATGTGGTATGCAATAGGCGTGCATGCAGGTCAAGGCCAGACGTGGGCTGGCATCAATGTGGGTGTTTTGTGAATTGTGTTGTCAGATCACGTGTTGATGGTTGTCCACAACTGGACACATGAATGTGAATGACCTATGGATACCTTATTCCTAGGTGGCAGCCCTCCTCATATTTGTTCCACTTACTAAATCCATGTGAAGTGGACAAGCCTTCGTGGTTGTCCTCGACAGTTCTGATGATGTATTGCATGCCCATACCGCTGAGGCACAGGGGTAGGGGAACAACATATATGTAGGTAGATGTGATGGTCACAGTGTAGATGACAGTCATCTCAATCAAGCATGCATGTGTCCCAAACAACACTGACCCCTTATGATTAGTAACTCAATACCATCCTGCCAATTACATCTACAAATTACTGGGCTTGGGTGCCTTGAAGTTTACTTAGATGATGAAGATTAGTCGGCCTGGCCCATGTGAAGTAGTTGCTGCCTTTGCATTGTGACACATTGCACTACATCAATGCACAGATCACTTTATTTGGTCAAACTCTTGTGCTTTGCTGTGGTGCAACAGACATGATGGGTAGGCAGCGTTGCCATTACATTCATCAGGGACATTGTATCATCTGAACTGCTATTTGGACTGCATGTGCAAATTGAGGGAGAGTGTTCGATTATCATCTGTACATGCATCACACAATGAAGACACTGATGGTTGCCTGTCTCATTTTTACAGCTGCCAACATGGATGTAGCGGAGATCATGGCTTTCCAGAAGCAGACAGTGAGATACAGACACATCTTGGATGTCAAGTCTGAGTTCTGAAGGATGGGAAGATGCTATCAGAGAGAGCGAGCCACAGGAGAATGGTGGGTTTTCAGCCAAGGGGAACTGGCATTGGCCACAAAGGTTGTAGCCACCATCACAACTGCACCCAGTACCACAGCGGCCACCCTCACATCTGCCCCACCTGCTGCACCGTCAACCTCTGCACCACCGACCATCACACCTGCTGCACCATCAATGTCTGCAACACAGACCACCACACCTGCTGCAATGGACATGGCCGCAATTGCTGAGCTCCAGAGGGACATGAGGAAAGTGTTAAAAAAAACTAGACACAATACAGAAGGATGTGGACAAAAATACCCGGGGGCAGAAGGCAATTAAAAAGACACTGAGGAGGGCAAACCTGTGAACTCTTGCCTCCCCTCACCCCTAATTCAATTCCCTCCATCCTCAATCCTCATCCTGTTTTGTAGTGGGTTTAAGGGGTTTAGTGCTAGGTTAGAGTAGGTTAGTTGTTTAGATAGGATAAGTAGGTTTGGGGGGGGTTTCATATTATTCCATGTTAGTTTGTGGGTGGGTGGGGGTCGGTTAATGTTGGGGCTGTTGTGTATTTAACAAAAAAATACAAAAAAATATATAATTGTTTAGTATTAGGTAGTAAGGCCCATATTTATACTTTTTTAGCACCGCATTTGCGTCGTTTTTTGATGCAAAATCGGCGCAAACTTACAAAATACCATGGTATTTTGTAAGTTTGCGCCAATTTTGGGTCAAAAAATGACGCAAATGCGGCGCTAAAAAAGTATAAATATGGGCCTATATGTTTAGGTTAGTATATGTTGATCTACATGTGTCTCGTCATATAAGGAGGGTGGGGGGGCAAATATTTAGAGTGTGTTGTTAAATGTGGTAAGTAAGCATAGCATAGGGTAGTTAGGGCCAGTTGTGGGTAATGTATAGTTAGGATAGATTAGGTTAGTATAGGTGTGTTACATAGTTTTAAGTTCTGTTTCGTACATACTTGTTAAAGATTTAGGTACTCCCTTACTGCATGTGTCATATGCTTGGGACTCAGGGTCTTTGCATGAGTGTACAGTGCCAATTGTCTGTTGTCCTGTGAATTCCGTCCTGCATCCACATCCCTCTCTTGACATGTTAATTCCCACTTCCAACTGAGCTGTCACATTGGCAGCTACAACAAATCTGAATATCAATGCACCTGCCATCCATTGTACGCACCACTCAACGTGATTATGGTTCCCATGTATTGGACAGGTAGGTGTGCTTTTTAAACTGTAATTGTTTTGATCCTGTGTCGTGATGTTGGGCACTGTGGGACATCTGCCTGCAGCCTGAAGTTCATGTCAACTGCTAAACTGAGCAGTGCCAAATTCAGAAGAGGTCAAGTGTACAAATTTCACGCCTATGTGTTGTACTTGTACTCCCGGCTGATGTTATTGGCCATACACTCTTACACAGCCATTCCTACTGTATGTTGTGGGTGAGGCATGTATGTTTTAAAGCAAATATCACATACACAATGACTTGCTTGTAGGGGATGTGGCCAGCATTGACTTTCATCTTGTAGATACATTGGCCCTGATATATACTTATTTTGCGCTGCATTTGCATCATTTTTTGACGCAAAAGCAGCGCAAACTTACAAAATACAATGATATTTTTTATAAGTTTGCGTCGCTTTTGTGTAAAAAATGACGCTAATGCAGCGCAAAATAAGTATAAATCAGGGCCCTTGTGCGTAGATATCTGCCCACATTATTTCTGCACTCTGGTTTTGACACTCTGTGACCATAGACATGTTACATGCATCACAAATCTCCAGCAAAGTAGATGTGTCATATTACACAGAGACAAAGTGGGTGTGTAGGTGCTGTTTTTTTTAAAGTGCTGTAGTGCAATATTTACATAGTCCAGGTCTGTGACCCCATTAGTGTAAAGCATTATATTGTGACGCAACACAAGTGCAAGGTTGAGGGACAAGTCATTGGACATGCTGAGATTAAGTGTGTGTCGTTCAGTGCAGAGGAACATGAATTGCCAATGGAGTAGTGAGAGACAATTGCAGTCCATAGTGGAAAGGTTAACAGTGTGTCGGTGAAGAGTGCATGTCACCAACTGTAGCAACACTGGAATGTTGTCAAGTACAGGACAAAGGAAAATCAGTCACCATGTGGCATGGGCTGGTGCTTCCGGGTACTCAGACGGGTGAAGATGATCTGTCCCACATCTTCATCCTCTGATGTGTGAGTTGTCTCCTCTGCCCTTGATGGTGGTGATGGTGGGTTTGAGGGGGCAACACACACTTCAGTGGTTGGAGAAATGGACACCGAATTCTCGGCAGCTCCCATCTGTGGAACTACATATGGCATAACTGCAACAAGGAGGAGCTGCTGTGGTAGGCAGCCATGCCTGCCCTGAGGGAGGCCAGTTCCTGGTGCATGGAGTCAAGCTTGCGGTCATGCATGCAGCAGCAAGACTGGGAGGGCAGGTGTTGTAGCAACTCCCTCACAGCAGTGGTTAGGTCCCTCACACACTGTTGGACTCCTTGCAGTAGAGATTGTGTGACTTGTATGGCTGCTGTCTGTTCTGTGGACATCATCATGCACATGCGCATCCCCTCAAGGCTATCTGCCATAGTTTGCATCCCCACCCGCACTTCCTTGGCCAGCTCCCACTGTACTCCCACTACTATCCTCTCAAAGGTGGTCCCTGTGTCATCAGAGTCCTCAGCTGTGTTTGAGCCGGTAGGTCGTTCTATTGGGGTGGTGGGTGGGTCCTCTGGGATAGCTGCTACATGTATGCTCCTCCTTGCGACCGAAGGTGGTGTCTGGAGGGGTTCCAGGACATCTTGGAGGGTTTCCTGGCTGATGGTTGTCAGCTGGTCATCAAGGTAGTCCGGGACAGGCAGATCCACAGGAGAGCCATCGTCCTCTGCAATTAGATATTGTACAATTAATGTGTCTGTGTTGTGCCAGTTGTAATGTGACGTCACTGACTTCCTATTGGTGGTACATTGTCATGTTGGTTCCCATGCATTGTTCCTGTCATTAATGTTTGCAGTCTCTCAGCCCAATGCCCCATCTGCATGTCACTTGTAGTGTGGGCAGTTTGGGCAACTGACTGCGTCACATCTTCTAGGTGTGGGTTCTGTCCAAATTGTGGCTTGCCACCTTCTTGTCCTCTCTAACCCTCCCTCTGCTTCCATTAGCATGTGAGGACTGGCAATGATTGTTGGTGTGTTGATGCCACAGCACCACACATAACAATATAGCCCTGTCCCAGTCTATCATTTTTCACATACACCTATGCGGTGCTGAGACTAGCACCACACCATGCATGGCATTTCTATGAGACAATACAGGTGTTACCATTGGTAGTTTCTCATGTTGATGTTTGCATATGTGTGCTACATTGCATTGCACTGATGGTCCTGGCAGAGTTCCATTTCCTCTTGTGACTGTGCAGGTGTGTTTGCCTTTCTACACACATATGTCCTCCCCCTCAATGCAGTTGTCTTAGCACTATGACACCTGAGATGTTGCATGGTGGCATTGCAGCTATTGTGACACTGGCACAGGGGTAAACCCAGGAATGGTCAGCATAGGTATGAGATTACTGCTGTGCACATCATCATGTATGTGACAGTGCCTGATGGTTATTGAGTCTATCGACATGAGCAGTTGACAGGAGTTGCACTTGGATACGGATTGATGGGGATTGATCACATAGTCATAGTGAACCCTCATTTCAAGTGTGTTTGTGCCATGGGCACCTAACTGCCATTTTCTAATTGACCAGCGCACACAGCACAGGTAGTAGTGACAACTTTTGTCAATTGTAAATGCCGCTTGAGCAAATGGCCTGAGACTGGGCATTGTCCTCTAGGTAACATTCAGACAATACCAGCTGTCCTGTGACACCAGACCAGTTTTACGTTCTACCCTACCCTCCTGGTCTGCTTCAGCATTTCCAGCAGGCTTGGCATGGTGGTGTACCCCAGTGCAAAGGTTGTTGGTGTTGTGTAGTGCTGTGCCCCTGGATGCCCCTGCACAGCCCATGCACCTGGCATGGGCAGTGCAGAGAGTCCTGTGCCGTGCCCCTTTGCCCTTTCCACTGCCTGATTTGCAGGGCCGACATGCATTGTGTAGTAGGTATGTGGCTCCCCCTTCTTGCGCTTGACATTTAGGCATTTTGGTCCCCCATGCAACTTATCCTGCATGTGTGTTTTTCCTGGTAGTCTGCGCTGTCCTGTCCTGCGATACCAGTGATGATTTTCTCCGGGATGACGGCTGCAACTGTCTCCTCCATCTCGTCCAAGTCCTCTTGCGGTGCTGGACTCCCACCTCCGGTCTGAAGTGCTGCCTTCCTGTTCCTTGCCATTTTTTCCTTTGTCCTGCGCTTGCAGTCATGCCAGCGTTTCTTGCACTCAGTGACAGTTCTCCTGACCTCTGCCACACTGTTAATCTTGTCCACAATCTGTTGCCAAATTGCCTCACTCCTCCCAATTGGCAATTTAGAGGTGATGAAGAGTTGATGTTGGTGCTCTCTCACCAGAATTTCATGCTCTCCCCTGGGTCTTGTCTGTATCCTCCTGGCTGGTTCCTGGTTGTCTGGGGTATCCCTGGGGACTCCCCTATCTTTGTGGGTCCATCGTGCCTCGCCTTTGCACTGTTTGCTCTGTTAGCATCACTTTTTGTCGCTATTGCAGGCAAAGATGGCACATTTCCGTTTTGCGACGTATTTACATGTCGAAAACCGGATTAGAGTCATTTTTCCTGCATTAACGTCATTTTGCCTTATGACAAGGCGCAATGGTTAGCGTCAGGAAAAATTACTCTAACCTATTCTTATCGCCACCCAGCGTCATAGTATAAATATGATGCCCGGGTGGCATTGAGAAATGGCACTAGTCAGCGCTAAACATTTTGACGCAAAACTGCATTTGCGCAGTTTTGCATCAAAAAGTATAAATATGGGCCTATGGTTTGAGAAAACTTCTCTCATGTTTATGCTTTAAAATGCATTGTTTAGCCTTATGTTTTTCAAAAACAAATCTGGGTAAAAACCCAAACTAGAACAATTTGGGCTTGCTCGATGGAATTTGGTATTATGCCCACTCTTTCAAAGGCCACCGCCACCAATAAAGAGCTTGTACCTCAGAACTGCTTCCCCGCGTGAGCTCAGGTCCGGGATCGCCTGAGCAAACTGAAGAAGGAAAAGTCCAAATGACCAGTGCTACAGTGTGGAACAGGCAAGAGTGATGTCATGGGCGTAGGAAGTGTGGGGGATGCAGGGGACGTATCCCCCCTGATTTTGGAGGGTGGGGGACACGGGGGACGAAGGTGGGGGGACAAAATAATTTCCCCTTTTACATCTATTATTCAGAGGGCCATTAGCGCACAAAAGCACTACTTATAATAGCCCTGTAGGGACCATCCTCCAATCTGATGGTAACAGAATGAAGGTGAGTCAGGAGGCCCTCTGCCGTTTTGTTTGTCCTGTTCACAGCTGTGGGCATTAAGGGTGCTCATAAGAACAAAGGGCACAAGGAGGAGAAGAGTTTTGGACGATTACTGTCTGCATCACCTGCTGCCGCCTTGAAGAGGAGCACTGCAGGAGGCCTTTAAGAGGAGCTGCAGAACAATGAGGAAGATCTAAAGAGGAAACAGAGTCCCACTCAGCCTGGTGCCTGCAGGCTAGAAAGGAGACTGTGAAACACAGTATTTGTATTTGCCTAAGATCACACCAGTTGGTGAAAAAGTGAAGTCGAAATTGGGCCCAGATGTTACCCTTTCCCACAACAATTTAGGTTTTAGAAGGGTATATTTTTCTAAGATTTATGCTTAATGCTTTTTTATCTAGGTAATGAAGGGCTTGATTATAGCGTGGCTAACAGGGAGAAGCCATATTTCATTTTGGGGCGTTATGCCTAACGTTATTATTTATGTTGTTGTTATCGTTACATACTTAAGTATATTGAACTATATTAGCTTTTCTTTATCTTTTCTTCACTCTACTCTGAAACAATCTACCCTATGCCACTGCACCCTATACCACTTTTCTCCACTCTGTGCTACTCTATGCCACTGCAATCTATGCTGTACCACTCCACTCTACATCACTCTACTCTGCAGCACTCTACACTACGCCACTGCAATCTATGCTATTCTACTCTAACCATTGTACACTACACCCCTGCACTCGGCCAGTGCGCTCTTCACCACTTTACTCAAAACCAATGCACTCTATGCCACTGCACTCTGGGCCAATCTACTCTGCACCACAGCACTCTATTCCACTGCTTTCGATGCCACTGTACTCTGCGCCACAGCACTCTAGGCGACTGCACTATATGCCACTCTACAATACACCACTGTACTCTGCGACCCTCTAATCTGCAACATTGCACTCTGCCACTGAACTCCACGCCACTCTACCCTGCACCACTGCATTCAATGCCACTGTACTCTGTCCTAATGCACTCTTTTCTGCACCACAGCACTCTAATCTACTCTACACCACTCCACTGTAGGCACTTCACTCTACTTTGAAATCATCTCCTCTATGCCACTGCAATCTACGCAATTCCACTCTTTGCTATGCCAGTCTAATCTACCCTGCACCACTCCAATGTACCCTGCGCCACTCCAATCTGCTCTGCACTGCTCTATGCTACTGCACTCTACATCACTATGCTCCACTCTGCAACAATCTACTCTTCACCACTATACTGTACTCTGCAGCAATCTACTCTATGCCACGGCACTCTATGCAACTCTATTCTACTCTGCACCACTGTACTCTAAGCCACTCTTCTCTACTCTGCATTACTCTACATCACTGCACTCTACACCAATGCATTCTATGCCACTCTACTCTACACCCCTGCCCTTTATGACACTCTGCTCTGCAACACTGCACTCTGCCACTGAACTATACTCCTCTCTACTCTGCACCACGGCACTCTACTCTGCACCGCTCAACTATATGCCACTCTACTGCACTCTACACCACTGTACTATATGCCACTACACTCTATGCCACTCTACTCTGCATCACTGCACTCTGCACCAGTCTACTCTACCTTGCACTGCATCACTCTATGACACATCACTCTGAAGCACTGCAATCTATGCTGCGCCACTCCACTCTGCTCCCCTCTACTCTTCACCACTCTACGCTAAACCAGTGCAGTCTTCGTCAATGCACTCTACACCACTTTACTCAAAACCAACGCACTCTATACTACCACACTCTACAGCAATCTACTTTGCACCACTGTACTCTATGCCACTTCACTCTAGACCACCCAACTCCACTCTATGACACTTCACTCTGACATTACACTCCATGATACTAGACTCTGACACATTCTCCACTCTGTAACTCCCTACACAACTCCCTATACGCCACTCCATTCCACTTTACTCCACTCTATGCCACTCCACACCACTCTATGCCACTTCAATCTACGATACTCTACTCAACGCCACTGCACAACCCTCTATGCCTCTCCACTATACAACAATGTACTATGCTCAACAGCCCTCTACCCAACTTTCTCTATGCAAGTTCACATTACTTTACTTCACTCTACTCCAGTTCACTCATATTTATGCCTTTCCACTCTACGACACTCTGCCACTCCACTCTATGACACTCTATTACATGACACTACTCCACTCTACTACTACTTTATGGCATTGGCGCTTGATTAGAGATTCAGATCTCCATTGATTGCCTTGTCACTCATATGAGACGTGAGTCAGATTTATCTTGGCCGTTTTGGTTACAAGCACTCTGTAACCCTTTTAACTCAAGCTTAACCAAGGCTTAGGATGATCCTGATACTTTTCTAGGGGATCGAAATATCGTCGGCCAAAGTACCTTGACTTGAATTTGTGATATTGTACATAAGCTGGCATAAGCATAGGTACTATGAGCTAATGACTTCTTGATTCACTATTTGAGTCATTCATATAAAAGTGGGTGTATAAAAGCTTGTAAATCATTATTGTGGATGCTTACCTTGTAGGAAATTAGCCTCTTTCTAGCTTGGTTACCCCCACATTTGGCCTGTTTGCCAGTGTGTTTGAGTGTGTCTACTGGGATCCTGCTAATCAGGACCCCAACAGTTATGCTCTCTCCCTTAAATTATGGTTGTTGCATACTGGTAACTCAATATTTCACCCAAGATTGGCATACTTGTGCCCCCTTATAAGTCCCTATTATATGGTACTTGGGTACCCAGAGCATTGGGGTTCCAGGAGATCCCTATGAGCTGCAGCATTTCTTTTGCCATAGGGTGCCCATGCAAAGGCTTCTGCAGGACTGCCATTGCAGCCTGCGTGAAAAGGTGCAGGCACCCTTTCACTGTCAGTTACACTGCACCAGGTCACTTATAAGTCACCCCTATAGCAGGCCCTCCAGCCCTGAGGGCAGGTTGCAGAGTACCTGTGTGTGAGGGCACCCCTGCACTAGCAGAGGTGCCCCCACGACCTCCAGGACCATTTTCCCAGACTTCAGGAGTGCGGGGATGCC
Source organism: Pleurodeles waltl (assembly GCF_031143425.1). Taxonomy (NCBI): domain Eukaryota; kingdom Metazoa; phylum Chordata; class Amphibia; order Caudata; family Salamandridae; genus Pleurodeles; species Pleurodeles waltl. The sequence goes on from NC_090448.1 coordinate 400,089,280, forward strand.
ATTTTGCACGTGTACTGGAAATAGGTCACTCCCTATTCCCAGCTACATAATGGTAACTCCGAACATAGGTATGTTTGGTATCAAACATGTTGGAATCATACCCCAAGGCTTTTGCAAGCATTGGTTGTATGATTTCATGCACTCTGGGGGCTCCTTAGAGGACCCCCAGTATTGCCATTCCAGCCTTCTGAGGTTTTCCAGGCAGCCCCAGCTGCTGCCACCTCTCAGACAGGTTTCTGCCCTCCTGTTGCTTGAGAAGCTCAAGCCCAGGAAGGTAGAACAAAGGATTTCCTATGGGGGAGGGGTGTTACACCCTCTCCCTTTGGGAATAGGTTTGGAAGGGGTAGCTTCCTTCCCCAGGCCACTGGAAATGCTTTGAAGGGCACATTTGGTGCCCTCCTTACATAATCCAGTCTACACCAGTTCAGGTACCCCCAGTCCCTGCTCTGGCACGAAACTGGACAAAGGAAAGGGGAGTGACCACTCCCCTGTCCATCACCACCCCAGGTGTGGTGCTCAGAGCTCCTCCAGAGGGTCCCTGGGTTTTGCCATCTTGGATTCCAAGTTGGCAGTGAACTCTGGGAGCATCTGAGTGGCCAGTGCCAGCAGGTGGTGTCAGAGCTGTCCCCTGATAGGTGCTTACCTGTTTAGCTGACCAATCCCCCTTTCAGGGCTATTTAGGGTCTCTCCTTTGGGAGGATCTTCAAATTCAGATTGCAAGACTCCAGCAGAAATCCTCTGCAACCTTTACTTCACCTTCTCACCGAAGAAACTGCATCTGGACCCTCCAGGAACTAAACTGCAACAACGAAGCAAAGACGACTTCTGCAACATTGTAACTTCAGCAACTGCAGCTGTTTCACGGTCGTGCATCCTCAGAGGACAGCCTGTCTTCAGTCTGCACCAGAAGAATGAACGGATCTCCCTTGGAGTGAAGGAGTCACTCCCCTGCTTCAGCAGGCACCTCTCTGCAATGATGACCATCTGCATGGGTCCCCTCTCCTGACGAGTTGCATGGATCCTGCATCACGGGTGGTAGACTGAAGTGGTCCTGATGGTCCTGACGTCCTACTGTCCAACTTTGGTGGAGGTAAGAGCTTGCCTTCTCACGCAAGACAGTACCCTGTGCACCACGTGTTTTTCAGTTGCCAAGGCGTGTGGCATCCTTCTATGAAATTCTTTGTGCACAATGTAGCTCCGGCCCCCAGCACTCCTTCCTGAGATACACAGCTTCCTGAGTGGTTCTCTGGTGGCGTGGGATCCTTTGTTTTTGTGCTGCGTGGGCCTCCTTTTGCAACTCCTTTGTCCCCGTGCTGGGGGACTCCTGTGTGTGCTGGCTGGTATTCTGTGGGCTCTCTGAGTTGCTGAGAGCCCCCTCTGGCTCCTCCTCCTGGGTAGAGTCCACCAGGTCCCTCCTGGTCCCGGGCAGTGCCATTTTCCACTAACCATGAGCTTTGCCTGTGCCAAGGCTTGTTGGTGGAATCCAGCGATGCAAACCAGACTGCAATCATCCATCCAGTGTGGGATATCATCTGAACCAACCCGCATCCATCTTCTTGGGTGCAGTACTGACTGTTGTTCTTCACCAGTGGTTCTTCTTTTGCACCTTGATTCGGGTTAGCGGGGGCTCCTGTCCTCCCTGGACTCTTCTGTGCTTCTTGGACTTAGTCCCATTCTTCCACAGGTCTTTAAGTCCAGGAATCCACCCTTTGTGTCTTGAAGTATCTTCTGGTTCTTGCATTATCTTCTTTCTCGTGTTCTTGTGTGTTCTGGGAAAGTTACTGTGATTTACTCCTGCTTTCCTGGGCTCTGAGGTGGGTTCTATTACTTACCTTTGGTATTTTCTGATACTCCCGGCACCCCTCTACACACCACACTTGCCTAGGTGGGAAAACGAAATTCGCATTCCACTTTCTTAGTACATAGTTTGTGTTTCCCCTAGGCCCATTTCTAACCATTGTGATTTTCACTAATTGCACTGTTTTCTGTTTTTATTGCTATTGCTGCATACTAGTGTATATAATTGGTGTATTACTTACCTCCTAAGGGAGTATAGTCTCTATGGTATTTTTGGCATTTGTGTCACTAAAATAAAGTACCTTTATTTTTGTAACACTGAGTATTTTCTTTCATGTGTGTGAGTACTGTGTGACTACAGTGGTATTGCATGAGCTTTGCATGTCTCCTAGATGATCCTTGGCTACAGCCACCCCTAGAGAGCCTGGCGTCTAGGCACTGCCTACATTTCACTAATAAGGGATAACTGGATGTGGTATAAGGTGTAAGTACCATAGGTACCCACTACAAACCAGGCCAGCCTCCTCCAAACCACTGCACTTTATAGGTCACTTTTTACATTTTTATTGTAATTGGCGACATTGGGTCATCCAGATAACTTGTGTAATGTCCGAATACCAGTCTTTCTCGATTTCCCCTCTTGATGTTTTCCCACTACATTTGATCTTTTAAATTTTGATTGAATAAATGCATAAAACATTCCATTTGCATACTACTTTAATATCATTGTTTATGGGAGTGGTGTTGCATTTTTTTCCAGGGACCCCTGTTCCTTCAAAGTTAAGTTTACTGCTCCATTCTAGGACACTCTATTTACTCCATGATACTATGCCACACCAGTCGATGACACATCATTCTCCTTTATGCCATTAACTTTGAGCCATGCTGAATAGTAGTCTCACTAGTGTATAGCATGGCTAAAACACATTGGCAAAGGCAATAGAACTTACATAGGCGAGACCTATTGGCTTTGCCACTGCTTGTGTACAAGGTATGAATTTTAAGGTGACTTGCAATATCCTTATGTACACAGGGGGTATTTTACCCCATATAATACATGGTCACACCACCAACTTTCCCACAAATGACTTAAAACCCTAGTGCATAGGTTCCGTCATTCAAAACTATTAAAGTACAGCAGAAGAAAGAAAAGCAACATTCAATTTTTTGCTTTAAACAGCTTTAATAATTATGCTCCTTGACCTGATCTGCCTTTTACCTTGGCTGCTAGCTCTGGCAGAAGGCATTGTAATGTCAGAACTCGACTGTAATAACCCTATCATAGTCATTTTCTGAAGTCTTTTCTTTATAATCTGTGAATGTCTTTTCTTTACACGCTGTGACTTGGTGCATCACAAACATCCGTTTCTAAAGAAATTAGTGACTGCAGTTTATACAGAGATTAGAGAATCCATGTTTATATAGACTGTAACTCCAAGAGTTTCTTCAGTTGAAATGCTTTTAGTTATGACTGATGTGGAGCTGAGCTTCCCAAGATCACACACAGGAGTAGAAGTGTTATTAGAACTATGGTTTCCGAGCACAGTTTACAACTATTGTACCTAATCGCTTTTGATCTCTCCAGTGCGGTTCCAATTGGCATGAGGCGAAGGGCATGATGGGTGTGGGGCGCAAAGGGTATGTTCTTCCTTTTTACCCTTCTACCTTGATTTGCTTGGTGCATGAAGATGCAAGGTTAATCAACATGTTATTTTCACATTTGAGCTAATTACTTTGTGAATATAAATAACAATAAAAGATACTTTCAGACTGTGTAAACATGCCTTCCTTTCTCCCTATTTCACTTCCAATATATATGATTGTGTATATTTATCCGAGCCTGCAGTTCGTAAACAACGAGCGATTTGTATAGGGTTGATTAAAAGTCCCCAAGGCTGTCCCTGTCACCCCCAGAAATTTATTGTCTCCTACGCCCCTGAGTGATGTGCACAACAGAAGATACTGTACAACGGTGATACTTACAGTGGGTAGTACATTTAGGGAAATAACTGCAGGTGAGAGACCGTGAGCTATCACTAGACCCTACAATGGGTAAGGGATGTAGGAAAGGCCAGGCTGGGTGTGCCCACCGGACATCACTTGCTGTTACCCCTCCCTAGCACCCAATGCAAGTGTGCAGTAGGCGGAGGCACAACACAGGGTGCGATCTTAAGGCAACCCCAGCATGCATAGACTCCCTGTCTGCTGCTATTGGCTGTACTCTTGGAACTCTAGTACTCAGGGAAAAAAAACTATTTTATTGCTTATTTGCCTTTCTACCGTGTTATGGTTCCTTTAGCGCCAAGAAAACTTTAGGTGTTGGTTGTACATTATAAACTATAAAAACATGATGACATTTTTTTCTAACTTTACCTTTTCTTACAACATTCTGAAGGTATTTGAAGGCAATATATTGGAGCTATCTATGCCATACCGAAAACGTTGATGAACTCAGTTTTGTTTGCATTCCTCTGCCTCCCTTCTCAGGCTTAGATCCCAGTCCACCCACTGCCCTGCTCTGGACCCCCTTCATAAACCTTACTTTCACGCCCGCCCGAACTCTCCAAGCGCTATGAAGGGGTAGGAAGCCAAGGTGATATATTGGCGCTTGACAAAGCCCGGAAAATGAAACTCTTGTCTTCTAAGGAGCGGTGCGGCCTCCTCCTGGGCCAGGAGCAGTAGCAAGTATCGATGTGAATGAGGCCTTCTCAGTCTACCGGCTCCGGGCCTAAAGCGTGAACAATGACAACATTTAGGTCCCAGAGAAGCAATAACATGCAAACAATGCAAGAAAGACCGTGAGCATGTCCGCCGCCCTGTGAGTTTCGATGAAGTGTGATCTGAAGTGCCCATGGCTGCTTCTCAAACTATACAAGCTCAGAACTGAACACTGACGGAAAGGAGATCTTCCTAAATTTCAATCGGGGTGAAGCTCTTACTCAATTAAGATAGTTATGTGACGGCTTCAACCATAGACCAGCCTTTCATGGAAGAACCAATAAATAAACCAATGGCTTGGTGACTGAGATAAAAAGGACGCACCTTTTATTCCTCAATTATTTGTAATTTACTAACTGCAGGATTTGGAAAAGCTTAATGGGGAGAGGAGGGGCCTGGACTGTGGCGAGGGACTCCTATATGGACCCTTTCAGTTATGACTTGACATCTCGAGAGAGATCTTTGTTTAACGTGTGGCCCATGAGGGCTTATACCGGAGGGCCGCGAAGACGCCACACGAGGGCCTGGCTGCCTGACAAGAAATCCATGGCTCTAATCCACCGGCAGAGCGCGGCTCGGAAGTTAATGATGCTTCGGCCGTGTAGGGGGAGGATCCGCCCTCCCTGAAGAGAGCTATTGATTAGCCTGGAGACGGCGCGAGCAGAGGCAGTCCGCGCTAACCACGAGCCGTAAGCTCTTTAATGGCCGATCAATGCCTATTCAGGGCTAACCGGCATCCATAATCACCCCTGAAGCATCAGTGCCCCCGGGGGCTCCACACAGTGCATCCTGTGGTTGGGAGTTCCCCTGGGTGCGAGTCCTGTGCTGTGTGCCACTGATCAATGCCTCCATTAAAAGTGCCCCAGAGGGTGTTATGATATTTATCGCACCCAGTAAAATCTGATACCCTGAGGTTTGGAATGTGGCAAAAAATGAACGCAGCCTGAATTATGCCCAAAAAGTAATACATGACATGCTTTTCACACCAAACTGCAGGCCATATTTATGTCCTGGTTTGCATTGCTCGTGCACCACACATGTGGTGACGCCCTGTGTGGTTTGATAAATTGTGAGTAATGTAATACAGCGCAATTTGTTCTGTCAGCTACTCTGCACCAGGGGGTCGTTTCCATGGGTGTGGCGTGGGTGTTCCCATGGATTTTGACGCATTTCCAGATTTATCAAACCTGGGATTGCTCCAAAAAGATATGCCTCCCCAGGATAAGCATAGCGAGAAATATGTTTATTCCGCTATGTTTTTTCTCTTTCTATGTATGTCGCATTCTGCATTCTCTTCTCAGTTATTACTTTAGAGGGGATCTCATCTCAGACACGAGAAAGATCTAGGAGTAAAAAAAAAAACATTGCCAACCCTAGGGGCGGTATAAACAGGGCCACTGAAATTATGAAGTTATGCAGCTGTGGTGTATTCTGCATAATTATGGATTTGCCGCATCTGCCACATTAATCATCATCCACTGCCTAATCTGCATATTAAAACAATTCTAGCTATAACAGATTAAAAGTTACTAAGAACATGGCAACACATGCTGCTGTGCAGTAGAAGGCCCTACACAAAGGTTGTTAGGTCATCTTTCTGATGCTTATTGCTATATTTGTTTGTTAAAGTGGTACTAATGAAGAAAAACCTATGTCCAAACACTGTTAACACATGTAAAATAATGACAAAATAATGAAGTAATACTATCACAAAAAATGAAGCATTATGTTGCATACTTTGCAATTTTCTGTTGCATAATTTAGTCAACCCTGCTGCATAATTTGGTCATACTCTGCTGTATAATTCCAGTGGCCTTGTGATAGGGCCAAGCCTACTCATAGAACCTTCTGTTTATAAGTTCACGAAGGCCAGCGTGTAGGTTGGGTGGGCAGGTTGTAATGACTGTACAGGGACAAGTGAGGCTAAGGATAATAAAAACTCCCTGCAATTAACCGGGAATATTAGCTCTATGTCCATACTCCCAGCATCGCTTAATTTGGAGAAACAAAAGTGCTAGTGCCCAAAACTTTTCTTCATGGTAGGCCAACAATGACTCCCACCATTGACCCCACCTAATTCCACCACGGACACATTGGCCCATATTTATACTTTTTTAGTGCCGCACTTGCGCTGCTTTTTGATGCGAAAGTGGCGCAAACTTACAAAATACAATTGTATTTTGTAAGGTTGGGCCGCTTTTGCGACAAAAAATGAAGCAAATGCGGCGCAAAAAAGGTATAAATATGGGCCATAGTACTTAATTTCAGAAAAATGTGTACTGGCCCACAGCCATTGCTGCTCACTTCTAACACCAGTTCTTTCCTTACGTTTACTGTTTGGTTCCTAGTGAGCCATCAGCAAGTGGGGCAGCTGGGGAGACTAGTTCAGTAAGTCTTGTTTTTCACTTTGCGTCCTAATACTTTTAGTTCTGCATATCTAATGGAGAAAATCAAATGAAATATCAGAGCACATGGGGGGGGGGGGAGGGGTGGAAAGACTGAGGGGCATATTTATACTCTGTTTGCGCCGAATTTGCGTCGTTTTTTTCGACGCAAATTCGGCGCAAAACTAACGCCATATTTATACTTTGGCGTTAGACGCGCCTAGCGCCAAAGTATGAGGAGGGAGCGTCATTTTTTTGCGTGAACGCCTTCCTTGTGTTAATGAAATGCAAGGTAGGCGTTCCCGTCTAAAAAAATGACTGCGACGCAAATGCGTCGTATTTATACTCCCGGGCAAAAATCACGCCCGGGAGTGGGCGGGGCAAAAAAAAATCCAGCATTTGCGCCGGATTTTAGCGCCTGGGTCAGGGCAGGCGTTAAGGGACCTGTGGGCTCAAAATGAGCCCACAGCTGCCCTCCCATGCCCCCAGGGACCCCCCCTGCCACCCTTGCCCACCCCAGGAGGACACCCAAGGATGGAGGGACCCATCCCATGGACATTCAGGTAAGTATAATTTTTTATTTTTTTAATATTTTTTTTTGGCATAGGGGGGCCTGATTTGTGCCCCCCTACATGCCTCAATGCCCAATGACCATGCCCAGGGGACATAAGTCCCCTGGGCATGGCCATTGGGCAAGGGGGCATGACTCCTGTCTTTACTAAGACAGGAGTCATGTAAATGGCGTCTGGGCATCGTTAAAAATGGCGCAAATCGGGTGGAGGCGATTTTTTGGCGTCAACCTGACTTGCACCATTTTAAGACGCCCTAACGCCATTTTCCCCAACGCCGGCGCTGCCTGGTGTACGTGGTTTTTTTCCACGCACACCAGGCAGCGCCGGTCTGTTAGCGCCGGCTAACGCCATTCAATAAATACGGCGCCCGCATGGTGCTTCAGAATGGCGTTAGCCGGCGCAAACTTTTTGACGCTAAACTGCGTTAGCACAGTTTAGCGTCAAAAAGTATAAATACGGGCCTCAATGAGATACTTATTCCTGACATGAAGTAAATTAGGTTATACTTGGCACTCTTAGATAACTGATGGTTAAATGATGTAGCAACCTCCAGTACTGCAGCCTGTGCACTGTCGTGGTGTAAGAGTGGCAAAAACATGTGTATTACATGTTGGGACTTAAATCCATAGGCTCAGGCTCACTATGATTTTGCATCGAGATTGCATCAGTTTTGTAACAATTTGCATGGTTTAGTAAATATAAAGTAACACAGCACCTAGCACTAACTTGCATTACTTTGCATCAGGTAGGCATTACATGGATGGAGAATGATCATTCCCATGCATCCACCCATGTATTTTGACACAAACCAAGGGGCATATTTATACTCTGTTTGCACCGAATTTGCATCAAACATTTGACACACATTCGGCGCAAACTGTGTACCATATTTAAACTTTGACGGCCAAGCCAGCGGACATCAAATTTCCTCTGTGGGCGTAATTTTTTGGATGCGGGAAACTGCCTTGCGTTAATGACATGCAAGGTAGGCGTTACTGCCCAAAAAATTACTTTAAGGCCTGTGCGCCTTATTTATACTCCTGCGTCTTTTTGACGCACAGGAGGGGGCGGGCCTTAAAAAATGGCATACAGCCTAATGTGTGCCGTTTTTTAACGCCTGGGTGAGGGCAGGCGTTAAGGGACTGGTGGGCTCACTTCCATGGTCTCTGACCATAGAAGGAGTCCAGAGGTGCCCTTCCCGGCCCCCAAGGACACCCCCTGCCACCCTCGCCCACCCTTGGAGTACACCCATGGATGGGGGGACCCATCCCAGGTAAGTTGAGGTAAGTTTTTTTTTTTTTTTTAAGTGGCATAGGGGGGCCTAATTTGGCCCCCCTACATGCCACTGTGCCCAATGACCATGCCCAGAGGACAGAAGTACCCTGGGCATGGCCATTAGGCAAGGGGGCATGACTCCTGTCTTTGCTAAGACAGGAGTCATTTCAATGGGGGCTGAGCGTCCAAAAATGGTGCAAGTCCGGTTTGAGGCATGATTTTTGCCTCAAACCTGACTTCGATAATTTTTTGACGCACAACCCCCATTTTCCCATACGCCGGCGCTGCCTGGTTTGAGTCATTTTATTTTTACTCTGACCAGTCCGCAGCGCCGGCTAACATCATTCCTTAAAGAAGGCGCCTGCATGGTGCGTAGGAATGGCGTTAGCCGGCGGTAAAATTTTTGACGCAAGCCGGCGCTGGTTTGCGTCAAAAAGTATAAACATGGGCCCAAGTTTTACAAAGACTTGTAAACTTGGGTTTGCCCCAAAATGGTGCACCTACTCAACAGATGCATGACAAGATATATATTTTTTTTACATTTCTCCTTGTTGCTTTTCTTTCCATATCTGCTTTATTCTGAAGCACACACAGAAAGAGGAATGTGCCTCTTTGGATTGTTTTTGTGTAGGAAGGTGTCCCTTCCTGCACAAAAACAATCCTGCCCATAACACAGACATCCTGGACCTATGGTGCAAGGGAGCCTGCATTGCTACGAGGTAGAACACAGTGCCCAAAGCAAGGACAGAGCAAACATGCTCCATATCTTTGTAAACATGGAGCATTTCTGCTCTTTCCCTTTCATGCAATGCAGCAAGTTCCCTTACTGCGGCATGTTGCGTGAAATAATAGTAATTATGCCCCACAGAATGGTGTCCAAATCCTTTGCAGTGGAAGCTGCTGATGAATTTTTCTTTGGAAAACACGTCTTCACGTTCTCAAGATATCCAAAAATGGGTTCTATACAGCTGGTGTATTAGTCCACAAAAAGGGATAGATTTAGGAAGAATTAAAATTAAACAATACAAATTACGCCAACAGGGAACATTCAGTCACACAAAAGTTAATTTATATTTCCTTTAATTTCTCAAAGCCGCCAGCACTACTTGTTCAGTGTTTTCTATTTTGAAGGGAACAAGCAATAAAAACACAGTTTTCTGAACACGCATTGAAACAGAATTGCACGACACGTTTTCCACCACGGGGTGCTTTGTTTCTTGAAAGAACTCAAGCACTCAATATATCATCAAACCCCATTTAATAAATTGCTGCACAGCCTCTTCTTTGTACCTTGCCCACGGCCTGACTTTGCATTGCACCTGCAAGTTGCCTAAAATGGAAGCGAAGTGCATTTAGTAATAAACTCAAAGTACGTTTGCTTCTGAGAAGTCGTGATACTTTCCCAGTAAGTGTTGCACCAAAGGTGTGAAATGCTGGTACTGGTGTTGCACCAAAGTATATGTACTCGGGGCCATATTTATACTTTTTGCCGCACACCTGTGCCAACGGAGTTGTGCGTCAAAAATTTCACCGCCGGCTAACGCCATTCCAACGCACCATGCGGGCGCCTTATTTATGGAATGACGTTAGCCGGCCCTGCTGACTGGTCTGAGTGGGGGTTGTGCGGCAAAAAATGGTGCAACTCATGTCTGAGGCCTCAAACCGGACTTGCGCCATTTTTGATGCACAATCCCCATTGACATGACTCCTGTCTTAGCAAAGACAGGAGTCATGCCCCCTTGCCCAATGACCATGCCCAGGGGACTTATGTCCCCTGGGCATGGTCATTGGGCATAGTGGCATGTAGGGGGGCCCAAATCAGGCCCCCCCCATGCCACTTAAAAAAAAAACTTAAAAAAATACGTACCTGAACTTACCTCTACTTCCCTGGGATGGGTCCCCCCCATGCATGGGTGTCCTCCAGGGGTGGGTAAGGGTGGCAGGGGATGTCCCTGGGGGCAGAGGAGGGCACCTCTGGACTCCTTCAGAGCCCACAGATACCTTAACGCCTGCCCTAACCCAGGTGTTAAAAAACGGAACACATCAGGCTGTGCGCTGTTTTTTAAGGCCCACCCCCTCCTGTGCGTCAAAATGATGCTGGGGTATAAATAAGGCGCAGAGGCCTTAAAGTCATTTTTTGGAAGGGAACGCCTACATTGCATATCATTAACGCAAGGCAGTTTCCCGCTTCCAAAAAATGACGCACATGATGGAATTTTGACGCCCGCAGTGTCGGGTGCCAAAGTATAAATATGGGGCACGGTTTGCGCCGAATGTGCGTAAAAACTTTTGACGCACATTCGACGCAAACAGAGTATAAATATGCCCCTCAGTACCTAAGAGTACCAGCACATTTAAAGCACTGGAGTGGCGGAACACAAATTCTATGATATGTTGTAACGTGTTCTGTTACAAATATTTGTAATTAGTGGCACGTACTGACAGAAAATAATGCTCATATGTCATTTCTTCTGCCAGGTCCCTCACTCGCACCTGATGTATCACTTCCTGAGGAGGTGCCCACAACTTTACCAATTGACGCTCAGTTGGCCTCAGCATGACTAGATAATTTAGTGGCAGGTCGGGAGTGACTGACACCATAGTAGCGGCATGCATATTTTGAAAAGCATAACATGATGTCGAGATTGTATGAGTCATAGGAGTAGACCTGGGCAAAATGTTTATTACTCCGGCATAGTTTGCATAATTTTGGTCATTTTTTATCACAAACAGTGGCATAACAATGGGCCCGCAGCCCTGTTGCTGGGAGCAGAGCTCCAGGAGGAGCCCGCAGCATAGTACACTGGCCTGAGACCTCTTGAGTGAGCTTGGGGTGGGGGGTCCCTCCATGTACTGTGCAGGGGGGGCCAAATTAAGTTTCATTATGCCACTGGTGACCTTTAAGTGAAATTAGAGTGATTATGCCATTACGCCACATTGCATGATTTCGAGAAAATGTTTTCATGTGAGATGTACCGTTCGGGTCATTCGATCAAAGTCTGTGGTTTGCTAAAAACATCTTGGGGACATTTAGAAAGTTAACCTAGGAAAGCATTCTGCCTATTGCTTACCATTGGCATTGTGGTTTGTAACTCACATTTGCTTGCTTTCTACTTGCTGGGTTTAATTGTTTTAGACTGTCCAGTCTGAGTTAGTCTATCCCGTTGAGCATAATCTGTTTTCAGAATTCTTACATGAACAGGCCTTTACATTTTGTTCTTATTCTGCCACATTTACTATGTATTCAAAGACAGAGGTCAAATGTCTGGCTCTGTCCTCCAAGGGGCTTTCTCTGACTTCAAAGTGAGAGGCTTTATCTGACAATCTGAGGGTGCTAAAAGGGGTGACTTTTTTCCCTTTGATTCTGTGAAGGGTTTTTGCATTTTTTTCATTTGCTCTCCCTGCCTCTGGCTACTCCACTCAGACACTTTACTAAACTCTTTGGGGCATATTTATGAGTTAGTGGCCCAGTGTAGCGCAGCAAGTCACCCTGCTGTTCTCCACTGCGACACTGATAAAGCGCAGGAATGTGCTGTATTTAAGGTACATGGTGCATTCCCGACTTTTCCCCTCTGCTAACACACAATGAGCTGCCTAGCACCAATGCAGGCACACTTGCATCATGGTGCAAGGGTGCCTGTGTTGCATGCAGGATTGTTTTTGTGCAGGAAGGGACACCTTTCAGCAAAAAAACAATCCTGAGAGGCATAGTCCACTATCTGTGTGTGCTGCAGAATGGAATGAGGAAGTAAGAAGGAGAAATATCGTTATGCCTTTCTTGGGGAGGTGTACCTTTTTCAGACATTCCCAGGTTTACAAGGTCTTGTAAATTTAGGAATGCGTCAAAAACCATGCAGGTTGTATGGTAACACCCATGCAACACCGATGGAATGCCTTCCCAGGGCAGAGTAATGCAACTCAGCAGTTTGGGTTGCATTACTTCAGATTTTTGGGGTCACTCAAAGCCACATAAAGTGGCTTTGTGTGGCTTTAAGAATCTGACTTAGAGGTTTACCTCACACATGTACCATGTTGCGTAGTGCAAACGTGACGCAACCCTCTCATAAATATGCTTTTAAAACATTTAACTCCACTCTAAGCTAGGCAACTCTAAGCCCCTCCATTTTTTGCCTGTTCAATCTACTCCACTCTACTCTACAACACTCTACTCCATTCTATGCCATTCTACACCACTTAACTCTAGGCCAATTGTAGGAAGTTGGCTCTGTATGTGCTATTTCAAAGTAAGGAATAGCATGCACAGAGTCCAAGGGTTCCCCTTAGAGGTAAAACAGTGGTAAAAATAGATAATACCAATGCTCTATTTTGTGGTAGTGTGGTCGAGCAGTAGGCTTATCCAAGGAGTAGTGTTAAGCATTTGTTGTACATCCACAAGACAATAAATGAGGTACACACACTCAGAGACAAATCCAGCCAATAGGTTTTTATATAGAAAAATATCTTTTCTTAGTTTATTTTAAGAACCACAGGTTCAAATTCTACATGTAATATCTCATTCGAAAGGTATTGCAGGTAAGTACTTTAGGAACTTCAAATCATCAAAATTGCATGTATACTTTTCAAGTTATTGACAAATAGCTGTTTTAAAAGTGGACACAGTGCAATTTTCACAGTTCCTAGGGGAGGTAAGTTTTGATTAGTTTTACCAGGTAAGTAAGACACTTACAGGGTTCAGTTCTTGGTCCAAGGTAGCCCACCGTTGGGGGTTCAGAGCAACCCCAAAGTCACCACACCAGCAGCTCAGGGCCGGTCAGGTGCAGAGTCCAAAGTGGTGCCCAAAACACATAGGCTAGAATGGAGAGAAGGGGGTGCCCCGGTTCCGGTCTGCTTGCAGGTAAGTACCCGCGTCTTCGGAGGGCAGACCAGGGGGGTTTTGTAGGGCACCGGGGGGGACACAAGTCCACACAGAAATTTCACCCTCAGCGGCGCGGGGGCGGCCGGGTGCAGTGTAGAAACAAGCGTCGGGTTTGCAATGTTAGTCTATGAGAGATCTCGGGATCTCTTCAGCGCTGCAGGCAGGCAAGGGGGGGGTTCCTCGGGGAAACCTCCACTTGGGCAAGGGAGAGGGACTCCTGGGGGTCACTTCTCCAGTGAAAGTCCGGTCCTTCAGGTCCTGGGGGCTGCGGGTGCAGGGTCTCTCCCAGGTGTCGGGACTTTAGGTTCGAAAGAGTCGCGGTCAGGGGAAGCCTCGGGATTCCCTCTGCAGGCGGCGCTGTGGGGGCTCAGGGGGGACAGGTTTTGGTACTCACAGTATCAGAGTAGTCCTGGGGTCCCTCCTGAGGTGTTGGATCGCCACCAGTCGAGTCGGGGTCGCCGGGTGCAGTGTTGCAAGTCTCACGCTTCTTGCGGGGAGCTTGCAGGGATCTTTAAAGTTGCTGGAAACAAAGTTGCAGCTTTTCTTGGAGCAGGTCCGCTGTCCTCGGGAGTTTCTTGTCTTTTCGAAGCAGGGGCAGTCCTCAGAGGATGTCGAGGTCGCTGGTCCCTTCGGAAGGCGTCGCTGGAGCAGGATCTTTGGAAGGCAGGAGACAGGCCGGTGAGTTTCTGGAGCCAAGGCAGTTGTCGTCTTCTGGTCTTCCGCTGCAGGGGTTTTCAGCTGGGCAGTCCTTCTTCTTGTTGCAGGAATCTAATTTTCTAGGGTTCAGGGTAGCCCTTAAATACTGAATTTAAGGGCGTGTTTAGGTCTGGGGGGTTAGTAGCCAATGGCTACTAGCCCTGAGGGTGGGTACACCCTCTTTGTGCCTCCTCCCAAGGGGAGGGGGTCACAATCCTAACCCTATTGGGGGAATCCTCCATCTGCAAGATGGAGGATTTCTAAAAGTTAGAGTCACTTCAGCTCAGGACACCTTAGGGGCTGTCCTGACTGGTCAGTGACTCCTCCTTGTTATTCTCATTATTTTCTCCGGCCTTGCCGCCAAAAGTGGGGCCTGGCCGGAGGGGGCGGGCAACTCCACTAGCTGGAGTGTCCTGCTGGGTTGGCACAAAGGAGGTGAGCCTTTGAGGCTCACCGCCAGGTGTGACAATTCCTGCCTGGGAGAGGTGTTAGCATCTCCACCCAGTGCAGGCTTTGTTACTGGCCTCAGAGTGACAAAGGCACTCTCCCCATGGGGCCAGCAACATGTCTCGGTTTGTGGCAGGCTGCTAAAACTAGTCAGCCTACACAGATAGTCGGTTAAGTTTCAGGGGGCACCTCTAAGGTGCCCTCTGGGGTGTATTTTACAATAAAATGTACACTGGCATCAGTGTGCATTTATTGTGCTGAGAAGTTTGATACCAAACTTCCCAGTTTTCAGTGTAGCCATTATGGTGCTGTGGAGTTCGTGTTTGACAGACTCCCAGACCATATACTCTTATGGCTACCCTGCACTTACAATGTCTAAGGTTTTGTTTAGACACTGTAGGGGTACCATGCTCATGCACTGGTACCCTCACCTATGGTATAGTGCACCCTGCCTTAGGGCTGTAAGGCCTGCTAGAGGGGTGTCTTACCTATACTGCATAGGCAGTGAGAGGCTGGCATGGCACCCTGAGGGGAGTGCCATGTCGACTTACTCGTTTTGTCCTCACTAGCACACACAAGCTGGCAAGCAGTGTGTCTGTGCTGAGTGAGAGGTTTCCAGGGTGGCATAAGACATGCTGCAGCCCTTAGAGACCTTCCTTGGCATCAGGGCCCTTGGTACTAGAAGTACCAGTTACAAGGGACTTATCTGGATGCCAGGGTCTGCCAATTGTGGATACAAAAGTACAGGTTAGGGAAAGAACACTGGTGCTGGGGCCTGGTTAGCAGGCCTCAGCACACTTTCAATTGTAAACATAGCATCAGCAAAGGCAAAAAAGTCAGGGGGCAACCATGCCAAGGAGGCATTTCCTTACACAACCCCCCCCCAAACGAAAGAGGATGAGACTAACCTTTCCCAAGAGAGTCTTCATTTTCTAAGTGGAAGAACCTGGAAAGGCCATCTGCATTGGCATGGGCAGTCCCAGGTCTGTGTTCCACTATAAAGTCCATTCCCTGTAGGGAGATGGACCACCTCAACAGTTTAGGATTTTCACCTTTCATTTGCATCAGCCATTTGAGAGGTCTGTGGTCAGTTTGAACTAGGAAGTGAGTCCCAAAGAGGTATGGTCTCAGCTTCTTCAGGGACCAAACCACAGCAAAGGCCTCCCTCTCAATGGCACTCCAACGCTGCTCCCTGGGGAGTAACCTCCTGCTAATGAAAGCAACAGGCTGGTCAAGGCCATCATCATTTGTTTGGGACAAAACTGCCCCTATCCCATGTTCAGAGGCATCAGTCTGCACAATGAACTGCTTAGAATAATCTGGAGCTTTGAGAACTGGTGCTGAGCACATTGCTTGTTTCAGGGTGTCAAAGGCCTGTTGGCAGTCCACAGTCCAGTTCACTTTCTTGGGCATTTTCTTGGAGGTGAGTTCAGTGAGGGCTGTCACAATGGATCCATATCCCTTCACAAACCTCCTGTAATACCCAGTCAAGCCAAGGAATGCCCTGACTTGAGTCTGGGTTTTTGGAGCTACCCAGTCCAGAATAGTCTGGATCTTGGGTTGGAGTGGCTGAACTTGGCCTCCACCTACAAGGTGTCCCAAGTAAACCACAGTTCCCTGCCCTATCTGGCATTTGGATGCCTTGATAGAGAGGCCTGCAGATTGCAGAGCCTTCAAAACCTTCCTCAGGTGGACCAGGTGATCCTGCCAGGTGGAGCTAAAGACAGCAATATCATCAAGATAAGCTGTGCTAAAGGACTCCAAGCCAGCAAGGACTTGATTCACCAACCTTTGGAAGGTGGCAGGGGCATTCTTTAAACCAAAGGGCATAACAGTAAACTGATAATGCCCATCAGGTGTGGAGAATGCTGTCTTTTCTTTTGCTCCAGGTGCCATTTTTATTTGCCAGTACCCTGCTGTCAAGTCAAAGGTACTTAGAAATTTGGCAGCACCTAATTTATCAATGAGCTCATCAGCTCTTGGAATTGGATGGGCATCTGTCTTGGTGACAGAATTGAGCCCTCTGTAGTCCACACAAAACCTCATCTCTTTCTTTCCATCTGTGGTGTGAGGTTTGGGGACTAAGACCACTGGGCTAGCCCAGGGGCTGTCAGAGCGCTCAATTACTCCCAATTCCAGCATCTTGTGGACTTCCACCTTGATGCTTTCCTTAACATGGTCAGACTGTCTGAAGATTTTGTTCTTGACAGGCATGCTGTCTCCTGTGTCCACATCATGGGTACACAGGTGTGTCTGACCAGGGGTTAGGGAGAAAAGCTCAGGAAACTGTTGTAGGACTCTCCTACAATCAGCCTGCTGTTGGCCAGAGAGGGTGTCTGAGTAGATCACTCCATCTACTGTGCCATCTTTTGGGTCTGATGACAGAAGATCAGGGAGAGGTTCACTCTCTGCCTCCTGATCCTCATCTGTTACCATTAACAGATTCACATCAGCCCTGTCATGGAAGAGCTTAAGGCGGTTCACATGGATCACCCTCTTGGGGCTCCTGCTTGTGCCCAGGTCCACCAGGTAGGTGACCTGACTCTTCCTCTCTAGCACTGGGTAAGGACCACTCCATTTGTCCTGGAGTGCCCTGGGAGCCACAGGCTCCAGAACCCAGACTTTCTGCCCTGGTTGGAACTCAACCAGTGCAGCCTTTTGGTCATACCAAAACTTCTGGAGTTGTTGGCTGGCCTCAAGGTTTTTGGTTGCCTTTTCCATGTACTCTGCCATTCTAGAGCGAAGGCCAAGTACATAGTCCACTATGTCCTGTTTAGGCTCATGGAGAGGTCTCTCCCAGCCTTCTTTAACAAGGGCAAGTGGTCCCCTTACAGGATGACCAAACAGAAGTTCAAAGGGTGAGAATCCTACTCCCTTCTGTGGTACCTCCCTGTAAGCGAAAAGCAGACATGGCAGGAGGACATCCCATCTCCTTTTGAGTTTTTCTGGGAGCCCCATGATCATGCCTTTTAATGTCTTGTTGAATCTCTCAACTAAGCCATTAGTTTGTGGATGGTAGGGTGTAGTGAATTTATAAGTCACTCCACACTCATTCCACATATGTTTCAGGTATGCTGACATGAAGTTGGTACCTCTGTCAGACACCACCTCCTTAGGGAAACCCACTCTGGTAAAGATACCAATGAGGGCCTTGGCTACTGCAGGGGCAGTAGTCGACCTAAGGGGAATAGCTTCAGGATACCTGGTAGCATGATCCACTACTACCAGGATGTACATATTTCCTGAGGCTGTGGGAGGTTCTAGTGGACCAACTATGTCCACACCCACTCTTTCAAAGGGCACCCCCACCACAGGAAGTGGAATGAGGGGGGCCTTTGGATGCCCACCTGTCTTACCACTGGCTTGACAGGTGGGGCAGGAGAGGCAAAACTCCTTAACCATGTTGGACATATTGGGCCAGTAGAAGTGGTTGACTAACCTCTCCCACGTCTTGGTTTGTCCCAAATGTCCAGCAAGGGGAATGTCATGGGCCAATGTTAGGATGAACTTCCTGAACAGCTGAGGCACTACCACTCTCCTAGTGGCACCAGGTTTGGGGTCTCTGGCCTCAGTGTACAGGAGCCCATCTTCCCAATAGACCCTATGTGTTCCATTTTTCTTGCCTTTGGACTCTTCAGCAGCTTGCTGCCTAAGGCCTTCAAGAGAGGGACAGGTTTCTTGTCCCTTACACAGCTCCTCCCTTGAGGGTCCCTCTGGGCCCAAGAGCTCAACCTGATAAGGTTCAAGCTCCAAAGGCTCAGTTCCCTCAGAGGGCAGAACTTCTTCCTGAGAAGAGAGGTTCCCTTTCTTTTGCTGTGTTGCAGTTGGTTTCCCAACTGACTTTCCTTTTCTCTTGGTAGGCTGGGCCATTCTTCCAGACTCCAGCTCTACTTGTTCACCCTGTGCCTTGCACTGTGCTCTGGTTTTCACACACACCAGTTCAGGGATACCCAGCATTGCTGCATGGGTTTTTAGTTCTACCTCAGCCCATGCTGAGGACTCCAGGTCATTTCCAAGCAGACAGTCCACTGGGATATTTGAGGAGACCACCACCTGTTTCAGGCCATTGACCCCTCCCCATTCTAAAGTAACCATTGCCATGGGATGTACTTTTCTCTGATTGTCAGCGTTGGTGACTGTGTAAGTTTTTCCAGTCAGGTATTGGCCAGGGGAAACCAGTTTCTCTGTCACCATGGTGACACTGGCACCTGTATCCCTCAGGCCCTCTATTCTAGTCCCATTAATTAAGAGTTGCTGTCTGTATTTTTGCATGTTAGGCGGCCAGACAGCTAGTGTGGCTAAATCCACCCCACCCTCAGAAACTAGAGTAGCTTCAGTGTGGACCCTGATTTGCTCTGGGCACACTGTTGATCCCACTTGGAGACTAGCCATACCAGTGTTACCTGGATGGGAGTTTGGAGTGGAACCTTTCTTGGGACAGGCCTTGTCTCCAGTTTGGTGTCCATGCTGTTTACAGCTATGACACCAGGCCTTTTTGGGATCAAAGTTTTTACCCTTGTACCCATTGTTTTGTGAAGAGGCTCTGGGCCCACCCTCCTGTGCAGGTTTTTGGGGGCCTGTAGAAGACTCTTTACTATTTTTAGTTTTGGTTGTCTCATCACCCTTCTGCTGGGGAGTCTTTGTGACCCCTTTCTTTTGGTCACCCCCTGTTGAAGTCTTGGACACCCTTGTCTTGACCCAATGGTCCGCCTTCTTTCCCAATTCTTGGGGAGAAATTGGTCCTAGGTCTACCAGATGCTGATGCAGTTTATCATTGAAACAATTACTTAACAGGTGTTCTTTCACAAATAAATTGTACAGCCCATCATAATTACTTACACCACTGCCTTGAATCCAACCATCTAGTGTTTTCACTGAGTAGTCAACAAAGTCAACCCAGGTCTGGCTCGAGGATTTTTGAGCCCCCCTGAACCTAATCCTGTACTCCTCAGTGGAGAATCCAAAGCCCTCAATCAGGGTACCCTTCATGAGGTCATAAGATTCTGCATCTTGTCCAGAGAGTGTGAGGAGTCTATCCCTACACTTTCCTGTGAACATTTCCCAAAGGAGAGCACCCCAGTGAGATTTGTTCACTTTTCTGGTTACACAAGCCCTCTCAAAAGCTGTGAACCATTTGGTGATGTCATCACCATCTTCATATTTAGTTACAATCCCTTTGGGGATTTTCAACATGTCAGGAGAATCTCTGACCCTATTTATATTGCTGCCACCATTGATGGGTCCTAGGCCCATCTCTTGTCTTTCCCTCTCTATGGCTAGGATCTGTCTTTCCAAAGCCAATCTTTTGGCCATCCTGGCTAACTGGATGTCCTCTTCACTGGAGTTATCCTCAGTGATTTCAGAGTTGTTGGTCCCTCCTGTGAGGGAACCAGCATCTCTGACTATTATTTGTGGAGTCAGGGCTTGAGAAGCCCTGCTCTCCCTAAGTAGGACTGGAGGGGGGGAATTTCCCTCCAAGTCACTATCTTCATCCTCTGAGTTGCCATCCTCAGAGGGGTTGGCCTTTTCAAACTCTGCCAAAAGCTCCTGGAGCTGTACTTTGGTAGGTTTGGGGCCTATTGCTATTTTCTTTAGTTTACAGAGTGACCTTAGCTCTCTCATCTGTAGATGGAGGTAAGGTGTGGTGTCGAGTTCCACCACATTCACATCTGTGCTAGACATTATGCTTCTAAAAGTTGGAATACTTTTTAAGAAACTAAAACTGGTTCTAGAATCTAATTCAAACTTTTACAAACTTTTAAACTCTAAAAGAAATGCTAAACAGGATCTAACACAAGGCCCTAGCAGGTCTTTTAAGAATTTAGAAAACTTTTCAAATTGCAAAAATCAATTTCTAATGACAATTTTGGAATTTGTCGTGTGATCAGGTATTGGCTGAGTAGTCCAGCAAATGCAAAGTCTTGTACCCCACCGCTGATCCACCAATGTAGGAAGTTGGCTCTGTATGTGCTATTTCAAAGTAAGGAATAGCATGCACAGAGTCCAAGGGTTCCCCTTAGAGGTAAAACAGTGGTAAAAATAGATAATACCAATGCTCTATTTTGTGGTAGTGTGGTCGAGCAGTAGGCTTATCCAAGGAGTAGTGTTAAGCATTTGTTGTACATCCACAAGACAATAAATGAGGTACACACACTCAGAGACAAATCCAGCCAATAGGTTTTTATATAGAAAAATATCTTTTCTTAGTTTATTTTAAGAACCACAGGTTCAAATTCTACATGTAATATCTCATTCGAAAGGTATTGCAGGTAAGTACTTTAGGAACTTCAAATCATCAAAATTGCATGTATACTTTTCAAGTTATTGACAAATAGCTGTTTTAAAAGTGGACACTTAGTGCAATTTTCACAGTTCCTAGGGGAGGTAAGTTTTGATTAGTTTTACCAGGTAAGTAAGACACTTACAGGGTTCAGTTCTTGGTCCAAGGTAGCCCACCGTTGGGGGTTCAGAGCAACCCCAAAGTCACCACACCAGCAGCTCAGGGCCGGTCAGGTGCAGAGTCCAAAGTGGTGCCCAAAACACATAGGCTAGAATGGAGAGAAGGGGGTGCCCCGGTTCCGGTCTGCTTGCAGGTAAGTACCCGCGTCTTCGAAGGGCAGACCAGGGGGGTTTTGTAGGGCACCGGGGGGGACACAAGTCCACACAGAAATTTCACCCTCAGCGGCGCGGGGGCGGCCGGGTGCAGTGTAGAAACAAGCGTCGGGTTTGCAATGTTAGTCTATGAGAGATCTCGGGATCTCTTCAGCGCTGCAGGCAGGCAAGGGGGGGGTTCCTCGGGGAAACCTCCACTTGGGCAAGGGAGAGGGACTCCTGGGGGTCACTTCTCCAGTGAAAGTCCGGTCCTTCAGGTCCTGGGGGCTGCGGGTGCAGGGTCTCTCCCAGGTGTCGGGACTTTAGGTTCGAAAGAGTCGCGGTCAGGGGAAGCCTCGGGATTCCCTCTGCAGGCGGCGCTGTGGGGGCTCAGGGGGGACAGGTTTTGGTACTCACAGTATCAGAGTAGTCCTGGGGTCCCTCCTGAGGTGTTGGATCGCCACCAGTCGAGTCGGGGTCGCCGGGTGCAGTGTTGCAAGTCTCACGCTTCTTGCGGGGAGCTTGCAGGGATCTTTAAAGTTGCTGGAAACAAAGTTGCAGCTTTTCTTGGAGCAGGTCCGCTGTCCTCGGGAGTTTCTTGTCTTTTCGAAGCAGGGGCAGTCCTCAGAGGATGTCGAGGTCGCTGGTCCCTTCGGAAGGCGTCGCTGGAGCAGGATCTTTGGAAGGCAGGAGACAGGCCGGTGAGTTTCTGGAGCCAAGGCAGTTGTCGTCTTCTGGTCTTCCGCTGCAGGGGTTTTCAGCTGGGCAGTCCTTCTTCTTGTTGCAGGAATCTAATTTTCTAGGGTTCAGGGTAGCCCTTAAATACTGAATTTAAGGGCGTGTTTAGGTCTGGGGGGTTAGTAGCCAATGGCTACTAGCCCTGAGGGTGGGTACACCCTCTTTGTGCCTCCTCCCAAGGGGAGGGGGTCACAATCCTAACCCTATTGGGGGAATCCTCCATCTGCAAGATGGAGGATTTCTAAAAGTTAGAGTCACTTCAGCTCAGGACACCTTAGGGGCTGTCCTGACTGGTCAGTGACTCCTCCTTGTTATTCTCATTATTTTCTCCGGCCTTGCCGCCAAAAGTGGGGCCTGGCCGGAGGGGGCGGGCAACTCCACTAGCTGGAGTGTCCTGCTGGGTTGGCACAAAGGAGGTGAGCCTTTGAGGCTCACCGCCAGGTGTGACAATTCCTGCCTGGGAGAGGTGTTAGCATCTCCACCCAGTGCAGGCTTTGTTACTGGCCTCAGAGTGACAAAGGCACTCTCCCCATGGGGCCAGCAACATGTCTCGGTTTGTGGCAGGCTGCTAAAACTAGTCAGCCTACACAGATAGTCGGTTAAGTTTCAGGGGGCACCTCTAAGGTGCCCTCTGGGGTGTATTTTACAATAAAATGTACACTGGCATCAGTGTGCATTTATTGTGCTGAGAAGTTTGATACCAAACTTCCCAGTTTTCAGTGTAGCCATTATGGTGCTGTGGAGTTCGTGTTTGACAGACTCCCAGACCATATACTCTTATGGCTACCCTGCACTTACAATGTCTAAGGTTTTGTTTAGACACTGTAGGGGTACCATGCTCATGCACTGGTACCCTCACCTATGGTATAGTGCACCCTGCCTTAGGGCTGTAAGGCCTGCTAGAGGGGTGTCTTACCTATACTGCATAGGCAGTGAGAGGCTGGCATGGCACCCTGAGGGGAGTGCCATGTCGACTTACTCGTTTTGTCCTCACTAGCACACACAAGCTGGCAAGCAGTGTGTCTGTGCTGAGTGAGAGGTTTCCAGGGTGGCATAAGACATGCTGCAGCCCTTAGAGACCTTCCTTGGCATCAGGGCCCTTGGTACTAGAAGTACCAGTTACAAGGGACTTATCTGGATGCCAGGGTCTGCCAATTGTGGATACAAAAGTACAGGTTAGGGAAAGAACACTGGTGCTGGGGCCTGGTTAGCAGGCCTCAGCACACTTTCAATTGTAAACATAGCATCAGCAAAGGCAAAAAAGTCAGGGGGCAACCATGCCAAGGAGGCATTTCCTTACACAACCCCCCCCCAAACGAAAGAGGATGAGACTAACCTTTCCCAAGAGAGTCTTCATTTTCTAAGTGGAAGAACCTGGAAAGGCCATCTGCATTGGCATGGGCAGTCCCAGGTCTGTGTTCCACTATAAAGTCCATTCCCTGTAGGGAGATGGACCACCTCAACAGTTTAGGATTTTCACCTTTCATTTGCATCAGCCATTTGAGAGGTCTGTGGTCAGTTTGAACTAGGAAGTGAGTCCCAAAGAGGTATGGTCTCAGCTTCTTCAGGGACCAAACCACAGCAAAGGCCTCCCTCTCAATGGCACTCCAACGCTGCTCCCTGGGGAGTAACCTCCTGCTAATGAAAGCAACAGGCTGGTCAAGGCCATCATCATTTGTTTGGGACAAAACTGCCCCTATCCCATGTTCAGAGGCATCAGTCTGCACAATGAACTGCTTAGAATAATCTGGAGCTTTGAGAACTGGTGCTGAGCACATTGCTTGTTTCAGGGTGTCAAAGGCCTGTTGGCAGTCCACAGTCCAGTTCACTTTCTTGGGCATTTTCTTGGAGGTGAGTTCAGTGAGGGCTGTCACAATGGATCCATATCCCTTCACAAACCTCCTGTAATACCCAGTCAAGCCAAGGAATGCCCTGACTTGAGTCTGGGTTTTTGGAGCTACCCAGTCCAGAATAGTCTGGATCTTGGGTTGGAGTGGCTGAACTTGGCCTCCACCTACAAGGTGTCCCAAGTAAACCACAGTTCCCTGCCCTATCTGGCATTTGGATGCCTTGATAGAGAGGCCTGCAGATTGCAGAGCCTTCAAAACCTTCCTCAGGTGGACCAGGTGATCCTGCCAGGTGGAGCTAAAGACAGCAATATCATCAAGATAAGCTGTGCTAAAGGACTCCAAGCCAGCAAGGACTTGATTCACCAACCTTTGGAAGGTGGCAGGGGCATTCTTTAAACCAAAGGGCATAACAGTAAACTGATAATGCCCATCAGGTGTGGAGAATGCTGTCTTTTCTTTTGCTCCAGGTGCCATTTTTATTTGCCAGTACCCTGCTGTCAAGTCAAAGGTACTTAGAAATTTGGCAGCACCTAATTTATCAATGAGCTCATCAGCTCTTGGAATTGGATGGGCATCTGTCTTGGTGACAGAATTGAGCCCTCTGTAGTCCACACAAAACCTCATCTCTTTCTTTCCATCTGTGGTGTGAGGTTTGGGGACTAAGACCACTGGGCTAGCCCAGGGGCTGTCAGAGCGCTCAATTACTCCCAATTCCAGCATCTTGTGGACTTCCACCTTGATGCTTTCCTTAACATGGTCAGACTGTCTGAAGATTTTGTTCTTGACAGGCATGCTGTCTCCTGTGTCCACATCATGGGTACACAGGTGTGTCTGACCAGGGGTTAGGGAGAAAAGCTCAGGAAACTGTTGTAGGACTCTCCTACAATCAGCCTGCTGTTGGCCAGAGAGGGTGTCTGAGTAGATCACTCCATCTACTGTGCCATCTTTTGGGTCTGATGACAGAAGATCAGGGAGAGGTTCACTCTCTGCCTCCTGATCCTCATCTGTTACCATTAACAGATTCACATCAGCCCTGTCATGGAAGAGCTTAAGGCGGTTCACATGGATCACCCTCTTGGGGCTCCTGCTTGTGCCCAGGTCCACCAGGTAGGTGACCTGACTCTTCCTCTCTAGCACTGGGTAAGGACCACTCCATTTGTCCTGGAGTGCCCTGGGAGCCACAGGCTCCAGAACCCAGACTTTCTGCCCTGGTTGGAACTCAACCAGTGCAGCCTTTTGGTCATACCAAAACTTCTGGAGTTGTTGGCTGGCCTCAAGGTTTTTGGTTGCCTTTTCCATGTACTCTGCCATTCTAGAGCGAAGGCCAAGTACATAGTCCACTATGTCCTGTTTAGGCTCATGGAGAGGTCTCTCCCAGCCTTCTTTAACAAGGGCAAGTGGTCCCCTTACAGGATGACCAAACAGAAGTTCAAAGGGTGAGAATCCTACTCCCTTCTGTGGTACCTCCCTGTAAGCGAAAAGCAGACACGGCAGGAGGACATCCCATCTCCTTTTGAGTTTTTCTGGGAGCCCCATGATCATGCCTTTTAATGTCTTGTTGAATCTCTCAACTAAGCCATTAGTTTGTGGATGGTAGGGTGTAGTGAATTTATAAGTCACTCCACACTCATTCCACATATGTTTCAGGTATGCTGACATGAAGTTGGTACCTCTGTCAGACACCACCTCCTTAGGGAAACCCACTCTGGTAAAGATACCAATGAGGGCCTTGGCTACTGCAGGGGCAGTAGTCGACCTAAGGGGAATAGCTTCAGGATACCTGGTAGCATGATCCACTACTACCAGGATGTACATATTTCCTGAGGCTGTGGGAGGTTCTAGTGGACCAACTATGTCCACACCCACTCTTTCAAAGGGCACCCCCACCACAGGAAGTGGAATGAGGGGGGCCTTTGGATGCCCACCTGTCTTACCACTGGCTTGACAGGTGGGGCAGGAGAGGCAAAACTCCTTAACCATGTTGGACATATTGGGCCAGTAGAAGTGGTTGACTAACCTCTCCCACGTCTTGGTTTGTCCCAAATGTCCAGCAAGGGGAATGTCATGGGCCAATGTTAGGATGAACTTCCTGAACAGCTGAGGCACTACCACTCTCCTAGTGGCACCAGGTTTGGGGTCTCTGGCCTCAGTGTACAGGAGCCCATCTTCCCAATAGACCCTATGTGTTCCATTTTTCTTGCCTTTGGACTCTTCAGCAGCTTGCTGCCTAAGGCCTTCAAGAGAGGGACAGGTTTCTTGTCCCTTACACAGCTCCTCCCTTGAGGGTCCCTCTGGGCCCAAGAGCTCAACCTGATAAGGTTCAAGCTCCAAAGGCTCAGTTCCCTCAGAGGGCAGAACTTCTTCCTGAGAAGAGAGGTTCCCTTTCTTTTGCTGTGTTGCAGTTGGTTTCCCAACTGACTTTCCTTTTCTCTTGGTAGGCTGGGCCATTCTTCCAGACTCCAGCTCTACTTGTTCACCCTGTGCCTTGCACTGTGCTCTGGTTTTCACACACACCAGTTCAGGGATACCCAGCATTGCTGCATGGGTTTTTAGTTCTACCTCAGCCCATGCTGAGGACTCCAGGTCATTTCCAAGCAGACAGTCCACTGGGATATTTGAGGAGACCACCACCTGTTTCAGGCCATTGACCCCTCCCCATTCTAAAGTAACCATTGCCATGGGATGTACTTTTCTCTGATTGTCAGCGTTGGTGACTGTGTAAGTTTTTCCAGTCAGGTATTGGCCAGGGGAAACCAGTTTCTCTGTCACCATGGTGACACTGGCACCTGTATCCCTCAGGCCCTCTATTCTAGTCCCATTAATTAAGAGTTGCTGTCTGTATTTTTGCATGTTAGGCGGCCAGACAGCTAGTGTGGCTAAATCCACCCCACCCTCAGAAACTAGAGTAGCTTCAGTGTGGACCCTGATTTGCTCTGGGCACACTGTTGATCCCACTTGGAGACTAGCCATACCAGTGTTACCTGGATGGGAGTTTGGAGTGGAACCTTTCTTGGGACAGGCCTTGTCTCCAGTTTGGTGTCCATGCTGTTTACAGCTATGACACCAGGCCTTTTTGGGATCAAAGTTTTTACCCTTGTACCCATTGTTTTGTGAAGAGGCTCTGGGCCCACCCTCCTGTGCAGGTTTTTGGGGGCCTGTAGAAGACTCTTTACTATTTTTAGTTTTGGTTGTCTCATCACCCTTCTGCTGGGGAGTCTTTGTGACCCCTTTCTTTTGGTCACCCCCTGTTGAAGTCTTGGACACCCTTGTCTTGACCCAATGGTCCGCCTTCTTTCCCAATTCTTGGGGAGAAATTGGTCCTAGGTCTACCAGATGCTGATGCAGTTTATCATTGAAACAATTACTTAACAGGTGTTCTTTCACAAATAAATTGTACAGCCCATCATAATTACTTACACCACTGCCTTGAATCCAACCATCTAGTGTTTTCACTGAGTAGTCAACAAAGTCAACCCAGGTCTGGCTCGAGGATTTTTGAGCCCCCCTGAACCTAATCCTGTACTCCTCAGTGGAGAATCCAAAGCCCTCAATCAGGGTACCCTTCATGAGGTCATAAGATTCTGCATCTTGTCCAGAGAGTGTGAGGAGTCTATCCCTACACTTTCCTGTGAACATTTCCCAAAGGAGAGCACCCCAGTGAGATTTGTTCACTTTTCTGGTTACACAAGCCCTCTCAAAAGCTGTGAACCATTTGGTGATGTCATCACCATCTTCATATTTAGTTACAATCCCTTTGGGGATTTTCAACATGTCAGGAGAATCTCTGACCCTATTTATATTGCTGCCACCATTGATGGGTCCTAGGCCCATCTCTTGTCTTTCCCTCTCTATGGCTAGGATCTGTCTTTCCAAAGCCAATCTTTTGGCCATCCTGGCTAACTGGATGTCCTCTTCACTGGAGTTATCCTCAGTGATTTCAGAGTTGTTGGTCCCTCCTGTGAGGGAACCAGCATCTCTGACTATTATTTGTGGAGTCAGGGCTTGAGAAGCCCTGCTCTCCCTAAGTAGGACTGGAGGGGGGGAATTTCCCTCCAAGTCACTATCTTCATCCTCTGAGTTGCCATCCTCAGAGGGGTTGGCCTTTTCAAACTCTGCCAAAAGCTCCTGGAGCTGTACTTTGGTAGGTTTGGGGCCTATTGCTATTTTCTTTAGTTTACAGAGTGACCTTAGCTCTCTCATCTGTAGATGGAGGTAAGGTGTGGTGTCGAGTTCCACCACATTCACATCTGTGCTAGACATTATGCTTCTAAAAGTTGGAATACTTTTTAAGAAACTAAAACTGGTTCTAGAATCTAATTCAAACTTTTACAAACTTTTAAACTCTAAAAGAAATGCTAAACAGGATCTAACACAAGGCCCTAGCAGGTCTTTTAAGAATTTAGAAAACTTTTCAAATTGCAAAAATCAATTTCTAATGACAATTTTGGAATTTGTCGTGTGATCAGGTATTGGCTGAGTAGTCCAGCAAATGCAAAGTCTTGTACCCCACCGCTGATCCACCAATGTAGGAAGTTGGCTCTGTATGTGCTATTTCAAAGTAAGGAATAGCATGCACAGAGTCCAAGGGTTCCCCTTAGAGGTAAAACAGTGGTAAAAATAGATAATACCAATGCTCTATTTTGTGGTAGTGTGGTCGAGCAGTAGGCTTATCCAAGGAGTAGTGTTAAGCATTTGTTGTACATCCACAAGACAATAAATGAGGTACACACACTCAGAGACAAATCCAGCCAATAGGTTTTTATATAGAAAAATATCTTTTCTTAGTTTATTTTAAGAACCACAGGTTCAAATTCTACATGTAATATCTCATTCGAAAGGTATTGCAGGTAAGTACTTTAGGAACTTCAAATCATCAAAATTGCATGTATACTTTTCAAGTTATTGACAAATAGCTGTTTTAAAAGTGGACACTTAGTGCAATTTTCACAGTTCCTAGGGGAGGTAAGTTTTGATTAGTTTTACCAGGTAAGTAAGACACTTACAGGGTTCAGTTCTTGGTCCAAGGTAGCCCACCGTTGGGGGTTCAGAGCAACCCCAAAGTCACCACACCAGCAGCTCAGGGCCGGTCAGGTGCAGAGTCCAAAGTGGTGCCCAAAACACATAGGCTAGAATGGAGAGAAGGGGGTGCCCCGGTTCCGGTCTGCTTGCAGGTAAGTACCCGCGTCTTCGGAGGGCAGACCAGGGGGGTTTTGTAGGGCACCGGGGGGGACACAAGTCCACACAGAAATTTCACCCTCAGCGGCGCGGGGGCGGCCGGGTGCAGTGTAGAAACAAGCGTCGGGTTTGCAATGTTAGTCTATGAGAGATCTCGGGATCTCTTCAGCGCTGCAGGCAGGCAAGGGGGGGGTTCCTCGGGGAAACCTCCACTTGGGCAAGGGAGAGGGACTCCTGGGGGTCACTTCTCCAGTGAAAGTCCGGTCCTTCAGGTCCTGGGGGCTGCGGGTGCAGGGTCTCTCCCAGGTGTCGGGACTTTAGGTTCGAAAGAGTCGCGGTCAGGGGAAGCCTCGGGATTCCCTCTGCAGGCGGCGCTGTGGGGGCTCAGGGGGGACAGGTTTTGGTACTCACAGTATCAGAGTAGTCCTGGGGTCCCTCCTGAGGTGTTGGATCGCCACCAGTCGAGTCGGGGTCGCCGGGTGCAGTGTTGCAAGTCTCACGCTTCTTGCGGGGAGCTTGCAGGGATCTTTAAAGTTGCTGGAAACAAAGTTGCAGCTTTTCTTGGAGCAGGTCCGCTGTCCTCGGGAGTTTCTTGTCTTTTCGAAGCAGGGGCAGTCCTCAGAGGATGTCGAGGTCGCTGGTCCCTTCGGAAGGCGTCGCTGGAGCAGGATCTTTGGAAGGCAGGAGACAGGCCGGTGAGTTTCTGGAGCCAAGGCAGTTGTCGTCTTCTGGTCTTCCGCTGCAGGGGTTTTCAGCTGGGCAGTCCTTCTTCTTGTTGCAGGAATCTAATTTTCTAGGGTTCAGGGTAGCCCTTAAATACTGAATTTAAGGGCGTGTTTAGGTCTGGGGGGTTAGTAGCCAATGGCTACTAGCCCTGAGGGTGGGTACACCCTCTTTGTGCCTCCTCCCAAGGGGAGGGGGTCACAATCCTAACCCTATTGGGGGAATCCTCCATCTGCAAGATGGAGGATTTCTAAAAGTTAGAGTCACTTCAGCTCAGGACACCTTAGGGGCTGTCCTGACTGGTCAGTGACTCCTCCTTGTTATTCTCATTATTTTCTCCGGCCTTGCCGCCAAAAGTGGGGCCTGGCCGGAGGGGGCGGGCAACTCCACTAGCT
Source organism: Pleurodeles waltl (assembly GCF_031143425.1). NCBI lineage: Eukaryota > Metazoa > Chordata > Amphibia > Caudata > Salamandridae > Pleurodeles > Pleurodeles waltl. The sequence goes on from NC_090448.1 coordinate 400,119,517, forward strand.
GGAGTGTCCTGCTGGGTTGGCACAAAGGAGGTGAGCCTTTGAGGCTCACCGCCAGGTGTGACAATTCCTGCCTGGGAGAGGTGTTAGCATCTCCACCCAGTGCAGGCTTTGTTACTGGCCTCAGAGTGACAAAGGCACTCTCCCCATGGGGCCAGCAACATGTCTCGGTTTGTGGCAGGCTGCTAAAACTAGTCAGCCTACACAGATAGTCGGTTAAGTTTCAGGGGGCACCTCTAAGGTGCCCTCTGGGGTGTATTTTACAATAAAATGTACACTGGCATCAGTGTGCATTTATTGTGCTGAGAAGTTTGATACCAAACTTCCCAGTTTTCAGTGTAGCCATTATGGTGCTGTGGAGTTCGTGTTTGACAGACTCCCAGACCATATACTCTTATGGCTACCCTGCACTTACAATGTCTAAGGTTTTGTTTAGACACTGTAGGGGTACCATGCTCATGCACTGGTACCCTCACCTATGGTATAGTGCACCCTGCCTTAGGGCTGTAAGGCCTGCTAGAGGGGTGTCTTACCTATACTGCATAGGCAGTGAGAGGCTGGCATGGCACCCTGAGGGGAGTGCCATGTCGACTTACTCGTTTTGTCCTCACTAGCACACACAAGCTGGCAAGCAGTGTGTCTGTGCTGAGTGAGAGGTTTCCAGGGTGGCATAAGACATGCTGCAGCCCTTAGAGACCTTCCTTGGCATCAGGGCCCTTGGTACTAGAAGTACCAGTTACAAGGGACTTATCTGGATGCCAGGGTCTGCCAATTGTGGATACAAAAGTACAGGTTAGGGAAAGAACACTGGTGCTGGGGCCTGGTTAGCAGGCCTCAGCACACTTTCAATTGTAAACATAGCATCAGCAAAGGCAAAAAAGTCAGGGGGCAACCATGCCAAGGAGGCATTTCCTTACACCAATCTACTCCACTCTACGCCACTACTCTATTATATTGATGTGTTTTTAAATAACAAGGACAACGCCATCTGGCCAAATCAACCAGGGTAGGTATGTATTAATATAACAACTATCCCACGGGACTCATTACAAATTGTACCTTATGTGCCTTAGAGAGAACCCAAGGTTATTCAGACTCATTCATCGGACAAAAATTAATTATAAAGAGGTCAAAACACAGGACTGATAATAGTTTGCATCGTGTAATGTTTTGACTCCAATCAGGTGTAACAATCAAAACAACAGGTGATCATAGTGCAGATAATGCAGTGCTCCAAAGGTGATTATAGTTACAGAGAACATAGATAAAAGAAACTGTACAATTCCTAATGGCTGTATGCATTCATTGATAAAATTCATAAGAGTTTGCATATATGAAATCCTTTGAACTTAAATAACACATAAGAACCAAGAGGAAAGGTCCGTCAACATTTCGACCCCATGTGACTGTTAGGGTCTCTTCTGGAAGTAGACATCTGAGTGCCAGACTCACACATAAGAGAGACAGAAATACAAACAACATTTTTAAGTCCTGTTCTTTTACATATTGTATACTTCAATTAACCAATCAATGAGTAACTCACCACCTAATAGTGAGAATACTTATGTGAGAGGAAGAAATGCCAGATCTTCAACCTATGTATAATAAAAAGCATCGAAAGTCATCATCCAAGTTCATCACAACTCAATGCCCATATATATGTTGGTGGTTTTGAATACAAAAAAAGATTGTGCACCAACATTGTGCATACATGATGACTCGATCAGAAAGAGTGAGACAATGGGACAGAGTGATGAAGATGCAGCATGTTGCAACAATACACAGTGAAACCCTCTTTTTATATATAAAGTGCAATAGTTTGCCCATACCATTGGTGAGAGGTCAAACTCAGCTCACCATACACTCATATGTTAGTTATATAAGAGCGGGACAACCAGTGAAACATCACCTGTGTGCCTACTGAGCGGGCCACACCTAGTATAAACAAGCATTTGCAACGCAATGGATCTTGCGTTTACTCGAGTTAGAGCTATTAGCGTTGTAAATTCCTAACTGGACTTTTCTTGCCACATAAATTGAACATTGAAAGTAAAGCAGCTGACACAAGCGAGCCGATTCAAAGCGCACAGCCACCATGAGCGTGCGATCGAAGGAGAGACACAAAAGGAAAAAGAAGTTCACTCGCAGTCAAACATATTGGCAAAAGTGCAATTATCCACGTAACAGGGTCGATGGCTAAGGCAGTAACCAAACAGCCCCAAGGAGGGACAAACGCAAAGCATTTACCAGTGTCATCAAAGGATTTTTGAAAGGCAAGCCCACGAACGAATGAAAGTGATGCGCGTGTGGTGGGTGTGGTTAAAAGCCCGCATATATACCAATACGTTGGAAAAGCAGTGCTTGCGTGCTGCTATCCTCGACCTAAACACATTTGAGAGATGATAAAATGGTAATCCATCACGTTTTCTAATATAGTGAAAATTATCCTTTATCTGGAACAATTGTATGGCAGAGAGGGAGTCATAGCCTATCACCATCTGCATTGAGTAAGGCCCATCATGCTCCACCAATGTGAAACACACGCAACCGTGTTAGAAAAGTGCAGTTAAGACATCATACCTATCCCTTTCAAGTATTTCAGTGCCAGGACGTATTCTTTAAGAACCAGTGCCAATCCTCTTCATACCAAATGCTGCAAAACTATTCCCATATAGATCAAACCAGTACCGATATCAAGGCAAAATTGCATAGATCATGATTTCAATTTATTCTAGGATAAATAAGACTATTGCAGTAGCTCATCCAAATGGGCCAGAGCGAAAAATACCATATAACTCCCACCTTTAACTTCCACAAGAACAAGGTGGAGCTATTCTCACTCCGTTTGGCACCATTGAAGTGCGGAGAGACAGAGAGAAGACACAGTAGAAGCTGCCAGAATATCTGCCCTACTGCCTCTATAACACTGGACCACTAACCATGGTCGGCCATCTTAGGTAAACAAAATACCTAATACCAAACAGGTAATAATTGCATGCATTTAATCTCTTGTTTCAGGTACACCCTAATAATATATGCATCTGTCCTCTTCCCAATGAAATTTAGACATGAGCCACTTGTGCCTACAGGGAAACGATTATGAATCCAATCTGAAACCATGGATATCATCATACGTGTTCTGAATGTGGAGTAGGATCAATACCTTTAGACAGCCATCATCAAATTGGAGTAAAGGTGTATATCTTACTAAAACTGATATCCAGTATTTATGCATGATAGTGAACATAACCACAATGTCATACGCTGTGACCTAACATTATTGTGTATGAATGTGTTATATCCAAAGCATAATGATATGATATAAAGTGGTCTTAACAAGAATGTCTATAAATCGAATATTGTCTTACTGCAACTTTCTGCACATCATTTATATAATTTATACAACTTATAGTACTGTTCAGAGTGTCCATCCATTTGCATTCTTTCCAACATAGAAGTGCCAAGATGTTGCCCCCTCTGCAGGCCAGGATCATGACCTCCACCACATGCCAGCAGATTTGATTTTCAGTGTGCACAATGACAATCCATGACACTCTGCTCTACTCCACAACACTTTACTCCACTCTATGCCACTCCACTCTACACCACTCCGTTCTGTGACACTCCACCCTACGACAGTCCACTTTATGAAACTTCACTCCACACCAATCCACTCTGTGACACGCTACACCACTCTACACCACAACACTCTGTGCCCCTCCACTCTTTGCCATTCCACTCTGACACACCCCAGTCTTCATCACTCTCCTCCACTCTGCGCCATTGTTCTTGATGCCACTCTGGCACTATACGCCACTCTATGACATTCCATTCTATGACACTCAACTCTATGCCACAAAACTCCACTTTATGCCACTCTATGCTACTACATAACACTCTACTCCATCTATCCCACTCTGCTCTATGACTTCATTCTCCACTCTATGCCCCTCCATTCTACACCCCTCTACAACACTCTTTGCCACTCCACTCTATACAGGTCTCTTTATGCCATTCCACACCACTTTACTCCACTCTGTGCCAGTTCACTTTACTCTGTAACCTACTAATCCACTCTACTACTACACTCTACACCACTCTATGCTATCCTAGTCTACGACACTCTATGCCACTGCACTCTACAACACTCTACTCCACTCAATGCTCCTCTACTGTACGCCCCTCCACTCTACGCCCCTGTACTCTAAAACACTCTATGACACTCTATGCCCATCCACTCTACAATACTTAACTCCACTATATGCCCCTTTACTGTACACCCCTCCACATTATACTACTCTACACCACTCCACTCCACTGTGCACACTCTATTCCACTGTCTCCCACTCTACTTATTCTACGACACTCCATTCCAATCGATGATACTTCACTCTACGATACTGTGTGCCCCTCCACTCTACATCCCTCCACTCTGAAACAGTCCACATCACTCTACACCAGTCTCCTACACTTTACTTACTCCACTCTATGCCACTCTACTCTATTCCACTTTACTCCGATGACAACACTCCACTCCACAGAACTCCACTCCACTCTATTCAAATCTACTCCATAACCCTTTACTCCTCTCTCTACAGCACTCCACTCCAGGCTATGCCACTCCATGCCTCTACACTCTAAGGCATTCCACTCTATTACACTTCACTCCATGGCACTCCCCTCTAAAGCACTCTACTCCACTCCACTCCACAACACTCTATGCCCCTCCGGTCCACAACATTCCACTCTATAACACTCCACTGTACGACATACCACTCTATGCCTCTCTACTCCACTCTATGCCACCCTACTCCACTCTACCCCACCCTGCTCAACTCTCCATCATGCCACACTATGACCCTCCATTCTACGACCCCCCACTCTATGATTCTCCACTCCACAACACTTTACTGCATGCCGCAACACTTCACTCTGTGCCACTCCACAACACTCTGCTTCACTCCATGTCAGTCTACGCATCTCCCTCTATGCCACTCCACACCACTTTACTCCATTCTGTGTCACTTCACTCTACTCCACTACACTTTACTATATGACACACTACTCCACTCTATGCCTCCCCAGATTTCAAAAGTCTATGCCACCCCACTTTATGACACTCCACTCTACTCCCTCCACACCACTCACCCTACTCCACAACACTCAACTCTACTTCATGACACTCCACTCTACTTCACGACATGCCACCCTACTCCATGACACTCCACTCTACTCTACGCCACTCTACGACACTTCTCACCCTCCACTCCACACCACTCCACTCTTCTCCACTCTATGACACTCCATGACCTTCCATGCCATTCTCCTCCTCACCACTAACTTTTAGCCATGCTATACAGTCGCCACGCTGGTGTACTACATGAATAAAAAACATTGGCACAGTCAATAGCTGTTGCATGAGTAAGACCTATTGGCGTTCCCAATGCTTGTTTTGTAATGCAAGTGGCATTTTAGGCAGATTTTTTTTACCCAAGCGGATCGTTCTGGTATTTTTTTTAGCTTGATACTTTAAATCCTAACTCAAACAGCAGTGTTTTGAACTCGAGCTACAGTTTTTTTAACATGTGATCAACAAACATTCCAGGTAGTTTTTTTACCCGAGCAAACATTACAGGTTATTTATTAGCAGAAAACTACAAATCTGACCATGAATGACAATCTTTTGAATGTGAGCGACTGGAAAGCAACTCAAAATTACATTTTTAGGTACATTTTTACCTAGACAGACTGTTTGAGTAATTTTATGAGCTTGTGGCACATTTTGTATTATTACACATAATTTTGAATACATTTTCAGTAATTTTGCACAATTATTCTACAGCAAACTACACGTTTCACACACCACAGGTTGTAAGCAGTGCTAAAGCAGATGTTCACTTAATTGATTTTAGTTTGAATTTTCTATTACCTGTCTCATTTTAATCTGTCACTTTGTTTCAATTTACTAATTCTATGCAAGTTGATGGTTTACAGCAATGTTACTTAACATGCCATCTGCAGCCCCCTGGGGGTTCTTGATACGTACTCAAGGGGTCCGTGAATGTTTGGAAAAATAAATATTAGTAGATCCAAAAAATACATATGTATAAAAAAGCAAAACTTAAAATTGAAAGTTTTAAAACACTCTGTAAATATGAAGAAATTTGAAAATGGATGCTAATAAAGTCGCCATCCTTATCTTGATTTGTGAGAACAAGGTAAGTACAGCAGAGGGAATCTACTATGAACAACTGTTGGCCTCAGCTGAAGCAGGAATGGTAAATGCAGACAAAAAGAGGGCATGCATTGGAGCAAAAAATAAAGTGGTATCTTAGACTGTAGACAATCAGTTTGTGTTTTAGATCTAAATTTAAATAATGAAAAGCTCGAAACATCGCATTAAAAATTCAATTTTTGCCTATTTGTTTTGTTTGTGAATTAAATGAAACGTTTCATAATTTGTATATTTGTTTGTTGTATACTTTTACTTTTGACTATTGTTTTTAAGGACCAAAACATAGAAATTAGTTAGGCATGGGTATTCTGCTTCCAGAAATGATTAATTGGGGGGCCACTGAAGTACAAAGGTTAAGAACCACTAGTCTATAGCGACAGGATTAATCAGCATGCGTGCTTTCAACCATCAGTTATTGTATCTTTAACTTAATCTGCATCAGCATGTTCTTGCTTTTTTTTGTTTTCCAAACTAATGGGTATTTAAAGCGCTGTGTAGCCATTCTAGTTATAGCTCCATGCACGTTATTTTAGCACACTAGGCCTGCCGCTGTGCTGTTTAACCTAGATATATTTTATTCAGCTTTGTTTATTATTTTAGCAATAGCCACATTTGCAGTCTTGTTTATTTCTCTCTATCTAGCTGTTCTTTGCCTACGCCAGCACTGTGTTCTTAAACAAGACATTTCTTTCACTCTGTGCTTCTCTCAAGGCTACAGTAAGATAGGTTGCCGGTAAACGTGGTAACATTTTGTCCCTGGTTTTCATAGAAACATACACATCCTTTCGTAGGGACATTTTCTTAGAACATCAGTTGTTTTATTATAAAAACACTTCCATGTCCTATACACGTTAGAGGGAGATTCCAGACAGATGACCACGACTGTATGCTGATTGATTGTCACAACTTTAATCCTGTCAAGCTTTATCGTCCTGATTATTGCAGTACACGCTTTATTGTCTAAGATGCAGTTGCTTCATTAAAACCTTATTGAAACATATACTGCTTCTGCTTGTCCTTGTATATGTGAGACTAATGTAACTGAGAGAAACGGATGAGACCTGAGTGACCACGATTTCCCTGAGGAGTCAATTGTGTCATGCGTTCGGCTGCCCAGTCATCCCTGCTCTTGGGTAGAGATGAGGCACTGCTAGTTGGCCGGAGCAAAACCCGGATTGGGGCGACACGTGTCTCCTATAGTGGGTCAAGACTCAGTCTCCCACACCGCAGGCGATTGTGCCGCTCAAATCCAGTAGTCTGATTAGAATAATGAGAGCCTACGTGACAAAAGTTCCAGGTTTAGTATTAGGGGGCACATTTACTTACATTTCAGCCAAGAGCTCTTTAAAGACAGATAACTTTTACTTGCTTGACTGAAAGCTACATGTTGTGTTCACTCAGCCCCAGGGTCATCCCAGGTAAATAGATTGCACCCACTCTTATTCAGTTTTTATCTTGGCATATTACATCGATTTGATTTATGAAATGCAGACAGTTACTGATGTATTAATGTTCCTGCAGCTTTTTTTAAAATGTTTATTTATTGGTTTATCAATGGTATTCAAGACTTCACATTAGATCGTTTCACGGAGCGAATCATTATTATCACAAACGGTATTGATTCCCATATAACTAGACATTACGTAGCCGGTGTTCTTCCAAACACCGTCTCATGACATAAGCTTATAAACATCTTTTACAAACAGTAAACATAACCAGTATGTGAAAAACATAACACTCATGCGACTATATGTATTGTGGTAAGAAGAAGTCTCTGCTATTAGTAGTGTAGGAGGGAGTATCTGGGGACGAGGGTTCTTGGGGGAAGTGTATAGCGGAATCAGACGCAGTGCATAAAGGAATATTGTAACACATACTTCTGTGGGTATCCTCTCTATCAAGGGGGGATGTAAATTATTTTTGGCCTCAACGTTTAATACCAGAGGGCCCCAGCATTCCCCGCCTTTACAGATAATTCCACAAGCTCAGAGCCATCGAATATGATGTGCTTCTGTCTGGCCCAATTTAGCAGGTCCTTTAACCACTGGGATATGTCTGGAGGGGCCTGGGATTTCCATGCCATAGCTATCCTACATTTGAATAGCACAAAAGCCAAATCAATGAATCTATGAAGGTATTTGTCACTTTTCTTACGGGGGTGAAGACACAAGAGGCAAGAAGTAGGTGTGATGGAGAGGGGATGTGTGGTCAAGTCTGATACTATTTCTGAAACTGTGCACCAAGTGGTTTGTAAAACTGGACAGTCTAATACCATATGATAAAATCCTGCTGAGGGTAAGGTACAGCATGGGCAACCCGGGTTGAGTGTGGGAAACATACGTTGAATGCGATGGGGGTCCACATAGGCTTGAATTGTTAAATTGTGTGAATCTGAACCTAGCATTTCCAGACATCCCGTCTACAGTCTGTCGGGCCCCACTCCATTCCGCCTCAGTCAGGGGTTGTGGGAACACTGTGTTCCACTTCTCACACGCCGTCTGCATAAGGTCTGGCCCAGGTGTGTGGAGTGCTGTATATATAGAGTAGTAACGGCATGGTGTGCTCCCTTGGTCAACAGAATAGTGTGTAATGCCTCTGATATGGGAAGTTCTGTATCCACTGTGCCCCAGAGGCCACGCATGATTTGCAATAAAACATAGTAAGTGAGAAATCGCCCAGGGACAATACCATATCTGTCAATGATGTCTTGAAACAACATAAGTGTGCCTACGGAGTATAAATCTCCCATACAGGTAATCCCAGTTTCAGTCCATTTATCATGGTCTGTAGCTCGTGTTTTTTTTGTTATCCTTGGTATATCCCAAATGGAAATCTCCAGTGAATATGGGATGCATGGGCCCTTAAGATGTATGAAGCGGTGCCAGCATGTGTGTGCCACCTTCATTAGCTGCGTCATTGGTCTACGGGGGCCACTAGGGTCTGTTAATCAAGTGTACACCGCAACATTCCCCAGTCGGGCCCGTATAGTGGGCGATTCTGAACATGCTTGCGAGAATAACCAGGCCATTGGCCATTGCAGTTGAGTCGCTGCATAATATAGTTTGGAATTTGGAGCACCCAGTCCACCCTCTGTCATTGGTCTCTGGAGCTTGGATTGGGCTACCCTACGGCATCCATCTCTCCAAATTAAGTCAAGAAGAAGACCATCGAGCGTTTTAAAAAAAACATGTGGCACCACTACAGGTAATGCTGAGAATAAATAAAGCAATCTGGGGAGGATTAACATCTTGGATGTCGCCACTCGGCAGATCGGCGTCAGTGGCAAAGAACGCCAGAAGGTGAGGGAATTACAGATATTTACAACTGCTTTGTCGAGATTAACATCAAGAAGATCACACGTTGTGTGATAAACATTGACTCCTAAATACTTAAAAGAGTCATAGTTCCACTGCAGTTATGAGTCAGCCAAGGGCCTTCTGTTGGCTGGGGAGTGTGGGGCCAGTGGGAATATACATGATTTGTGCCAGTTAACCCTTAGACCTGAGGCCTCCCCAAGGGTCTCCAGGAGCGGTTCATGCTCCAGAATGTAGCTCGTACATCCCAGAGATAAATGAGAGCATCATCTGCGTAGAGAGGTACGACATGGTAATGCCCCAATTCTGGGATTCCCCAGATCCCAGCACGTTCGCACACATAACAAGTGAGGGGTTCCACAGCCAAGGCAAAAAGAAGCGGCGATAGCGGGCAGTCCAGTCGCGTCCCTTTCTGTATCACAAAGCTATTAGATATCACCTGACCCGTCTTCACCATGGCTAGCGGTTCCGTATACAATGTGCTGATTCATCTCATAAGTCGCGGTCCGAATCCCATGGCTTCAAGACTCGCAAAAAGGAAATCCCAGACCAGGGTGTCAAAGGCTTTTTCTATGTCTAAGGAGACTGCTACCCAGTCCAGGTCATCAGGTGTGGTATTATGATTGATATGTAACAGGTACTGTATATTAAGAAAAGTACTTTGGTCCGGTATGAAGTCTGACTGATCAGGGTGGACTAAATTCTGTATTACAGGAAGTAATCAGTTTGCAAGGATCTTCCCCAATATCTTGGAGTCCAGATTTAATAAAGACAGGGGTCTGTACGACTTAACATCTAAGAGTTAGTTTAGGCAATACCACTATTAAGGCCTTGCGTAAGGATTCTGGTAAACGGCCGCACTCAAATGCCTCCTGGAATACCTCCAAGAGTCGCTGTGTTACAGCAGTGGAGTAAGTGGCATAGTATTCAATCGGTAGGCCATCTGTGCCCGGTGTTTTGTTACGAGCAATTTGGGAAATGGCCTCCTTGATCTCCTCTATTGAATGGGTCCCTCGATAATATCTTGCTGGGTACTGGAAAGCCTGGGAAGGGATACCCCGCCTACAAACTCCTGCACACAACTCAGATGTGGGGTTGCAGATCTCTAATAGAGCTTTTGATAATAATTCCGGAATGCATGATTAATATCCATCTGCGAGGTAACTATTGCGCCATCAGCTAAGCGATTCATCATAGCCAGAGCACTTCAGTTTCTCCCCGGAGGAGCAGGGGCAAGAAATCTGCCTGAGCGATCTCCCTGTGCATGTTGTAGAGCCATCCGTGTACGGAAGACATGATGGCCCAAGGTGGATTCCGCCTCATTGCAGTGGAGATGATATTGGCGAAGCCATGAAGGCGATACAGTTCCCTCAGCGACCTGTACCTCTGTTTGACGCAAATCTTGTTACGCTGTAGTGAGGTCAAGCATCAGCTGCCACCTAACCCTCCAGGTGGCCGCCCTACAGTAACCACGTATCAACACCTTATGTGCCTCCCATTCCAGGGCACGAGAGGAAGCAGAACCACCATTTGTTTAGAAGAAGTGCCGGAATCACTCTGATAGTGCATCACGGAATCATGGGTCCAAAAGAGCCTCCGGCTGGAGGCACCAGTTGGGGATGACATGTCATTGTGTGCCCCATGACAGAATCCCAGTTGGGGATGACATGTCATTGTTTGCCCCATGACAGAATCGCCACCAGCGGGTAATGGTCTGGGTGCCTTCATGCTAGGTACTCTGACCGATTCAAGAGAGGGCCAGTCTGGGTAGTGCCAAAAAGGATATCAATCCTGATATGTAGGTCATGGACGGGTGAGTAGAACGAGTACTCGCGTCCTTGCGGATGGGCCAGGCGCCACACATCATAAAGACCTATTTGGGTGCTCCATCTTCTAAAGTGGCAGGAGGTGCGGCTGCTCGTAGCAGAAGACAGAGGGGGATAGGAGCGGTCCAGATGTAAATTCAGGATGCAATTAAAGTCTCCCCCATATCGCCAGAGTTAGGGGGTCCCAAAAAAGCGCTGGTGTAAGAGAGTCTAGAAAGATTGTTTGGGTAGCGTTAGGTGCATATATTGCTGCTAAATTAAGAGGGGTCCCATCCATTCGACCCTCCAGTATAACATAGCAGCCTTCTGAGTCTTTCTTCTGGGCAATTAGTGCAAAGGGGACTCTTGGAGCCACCCAAATAAGAACTCCCCTCGCGTAGGCGGATGCAATAGTACCATACGTTTGTCCTCGCCATCTGGACTGTAAACGATCTAGTACTGTGGCTGTAAGATGTGTCTCCTGGAGCATTGCAATGTGAACCTGTCTGCGTTTAAGGTATGAATACACCCTATGGCATTTAGTAAGGGATGCCATGTCCCGCACATTCCATGTCATAATTATGTATTGCGGAGTATACTCCGATGGCAGGGTTTTAGGTATCATATGTAATGTAGTGTTTGTGACAGGTACCTATTGAGAACCCAATTGCTCCCCGATCCTCACGATCCCCCAATCCTGCACAAGAAATACCTCCCATATTCACCCACAATATAAGTGTCCCACCGGTAAAGCAACAACTCTGTGTCCAACAAGACATTGTAAAATGATGTAAAACAAGCAGGCGATTGACAAACACGCCAGACGTAGTAACAATCCCCCCAGGGACAAAACCTTGTGGTATACTGCCCAATACACATAACCATTAGCAAAATAACGATTTCAATGATAACATAGTGAATAACGTGTCCAAGTAGGCATAGCGTGGGGGCATGACTTGCAAGTGCGTTCCAGGGCACTGTGTTGGGGCCCGGGTCCTAGTATGAAGGGTTCCAAAAGATTATCATCAACAAATAGTCCCTGTCAACAACAGGGATGCACATAGGAGAAGCAGTGGCAGTGGTTCATTAGTTTGCAACAAATGGGAGGCGGAAAGTCAGATAAGTTCAGCTACAGAACCAGGGGTGACGTGGGGGACCCCAGTGCTGCAGACTGAAGAAGCCTCCGCTCTTGCACACGGTGCTGTTGTGCGTCAAAAAGTATAAATATGGGCCTTTGTCTTTCAGCACCGTGTGCAAGAGCCACTCCTCCAGGAAGAATTTGGCACAAGGAAGCTCTGATCTTTCAGGGAAACCAATAAACCGAATGTTATTATTCTGCGAGAAACCTTCTGCGTCTTCCACCCTACGATGTAAAGCAGATATTTCTTCCTGCATAGTCGCTATTTTTGTTTGCATGGCCTGATGAGTCAGAGTTTGTGAGACCGATTCTGCCTGGGTGACCCTGTCCACCAACTTGCGATGGTCCATTCTTAATAGATTCTCCTCCAGGGATACTGGGTCAATTTTGGCCTCCAGCGAGGTTTTGGTATCCAGTATAGCATGTAGGATCATCTCAAATTTCTCAGAGTTGCAATTGAGTATGGATTCAAGATGCCGAAAGTGATCCACATGTGGAGGTGGGTCTAATGGGGAGCCGTCTCCTGGTAGCGAGAAATCTCCTGCCACTTTGGTGGGATGTGTTTTTCCAGTGGCGTTGCAGGGGGGGGGGGGGGCGACCGTCACTATGCCGCCACAACAAAGTCGTCGTCATGTTAGCTCTCTCCCCTGCTATGGGCGTATTGAAGGGATAGCCCCACCTCACAGTTCCACCGTATTATTCAAGTGAGCCCCCTGGCTACCTTGGGTTACTCAGATTGTAAAACCCTCACGGCAGTGTTAGTTACTGCTGATCAGGTCTGTCTCAATAGGGCAGGGCGGTAAACAAATGACTATGAATGCTTAGGGGCTCTCACCCTCCGTATTACCTCAATGTCTGCGATGCCCCACGTGTTACGAGGGATCTCTGGGTTAGGCCACTGTCTCTCCTTCGGGCACCACCATTTCTCCTTAATTGTGCATTCAGTCACTCTCAATACACCAGACACTCTCCATGCACTTGCCTTTGCTCCGGTGTCTCACACTGGTCACTCACGATATTCCCCCACGAGGGGGCTGGCGGCTTCCCATTCCGCACGTTGTTCATATGACTCCAGTGAGTCACTGCGGCTGAAAGCAGTCACAAGGCCTGTCTCACCTTGAATCCGTAATCCTCAAAGGGGGTGCCAATAGGTCTGCACTATCCTTTTTAGGAGCGCGATCCATTCACTACGGCAAGCTCTTCTCTCAGCTCCTCCTGTGGCCCACCTCCAATTTTCAAGCAGTCAGACCTGCAGCACTGTGGTTCCGCACGAAACACTGCTGCGATCCCTGGTCTCCTATTCAGCCATCATAGGCCCCGCAATGGTCCAGGGCACACTCACCAAGCTGTCAACGGCCTCCCACCATCTCTCCCGGGGCTCTGCCGATCTGTGCACCACTCACGGACTCTGAGACCGGTACTGCCACTCACGTGGCGTCTTCAGCTCGGGGTCGAACTGGCCCCGTTGCGCTGTCCTCCATGTCGCTGATGCAGGTAAAGTCTGGTTGGAGCCTCTCTGGGTGCTACGGGTCTCCACACAACAACATTGGGATCCGTCAGCTACCGTAATCAGGATGGTTACTTGGCCCAGCACGGAGCTCTCTAAGACGATTCCGACACGGTCGCCATCTTGGTCACACCCCCTCTTCTTGTGGCTTGATGACATACTATTTCTCAAATGAGAGAAGATTGCACAGGGCTGGTGGAAATGTCATAATTCTGTGGGACCTCCACCAAGGAAAGGGCAGAAGTACTGTAGCCTAATTACAGGTAAGTATTGTTTCCGACACAAAGACCTCAAGTAGCTACCTAAGGTACTGCAGGCTGGTACAGAAAAGTATTGTGTCTGACTCCACAGACATCTACTAATGACCTCGCTACTGCAGCCTGCTAGAAAAAAGAATTTGTTTTTGACAAGATTGCTGTCCATGAGTGTCCATGCATCTTGACACATGAATTTGCATATGATTGGCAAAAGCATTGGCAAGGTCGAGACCTACTGGACTTTCCAGTATTTGTTTTTTAACAGGCTTAGCCTACCCATACCTTTGCCCTCCTCCATTAACATTCCTTTTATTTAACCCAATCACAAACTTTTGCTCTTTTAACTTTACTCAAAACCATTTTGAGTGTTTCATTGGACTTCCAACCAGTATTTTGCAACCAGTGTTTAGTACATCTGGCCCAGTTTCCTTTGCTGTACTCCACTGATTCACTGAGTACTTCTTAGTAGGGTGATGAATTAAAATCTCGCATGTGAACACCTCGACTACAGGTACCATCAGTGTCATCATCAGGATTTAGGAGGCCCTTGGTTTGACACAATTCAGGAGCCCTCTTCCAAACAACTTTCAACATTATTACTCGTTTCCCAAAAATGTAAGCCTGTGTGATGACAAACAGTACTGAACTATATATTAAGCCTTCAGAAACTGGTCACACAAAAACAGTTGAAATGAGCCTTACCCAGACACCCAAAAATCTTTAAAATGACTTTGGTTAGATAGATCACTTCAGTGTCGGAGGTAAAGGTAGGCTGAGAAAGGGATAGCGATTTAGATAGAGAAATAGAATAGATGAAGGTCAAAGAGAGAGAAAGTTCACTTTCTCAGGGGCAGGGGGACTTCGGAAAATGGGGGCCCTGGGCAGTTGCCCACACCTTATAATGTCTATGGATACCATCCAGTGGTCATAGTATGGAAACTTTGCACTGATGCAGAATCTACAGGAGACAGAGTTGTATCGGTTTGCCAGTTGTGTAAAACAAAATAGAGAAAAATAAATTCTGATACTCTAAATCATTTAAGTTGCACAAAATGGTTTTGAACAAATTTATGCCCGTCTGGAAATATCACTGAAATAACAAAGTAACCTAGCATAAAATGCATAGTATTGGTGTCAGTTCCAAGGCAAGCTTGATACATACATTCACATTACAGTGTAAGGACATATAGAAAGGGTAACACAAGTGGTGCTTAGAAAGGCCAAAGGTAAGGGAGACACGTCCGGGAAGAATGCTAGGTGACACCATGGTGTTTACATGCAGGGGTATTGAAATAAGCCCCCAGGTCTGTGCTGACTGGCATGTGAACATAAGGCCAGGGCGTGTTAGAAAATACCTCCCTTCCCCCTGAAATTAGTGTTCTATAGTTGTGAGGGAGTGACTGGGGGAGGGTGAGCGGCCTCCACCTGGCAGGACCTAAACATGGAGACCAAAAGGCTGATGGGCTCAACATTGGAAAAGGAGAAACTAAAACCAAGAAAAAGAGTAACCTCTATCTGAGTGGGCAGAGAGATAGCTCCAGCAACTATTAAAGATCTCTCCTTGTGTTTTGTTGCATCAGTGCAAATCGTCTGCAATAAGTGTTGTAGGAAAGGCATTGTCAACTTCTGATACTAGGGATACAAATCTGTGAGTATGTGTTTTGATAGAGCAAGAGGGTAGTATGGTCCGCAGTATCTGGTCTTTCTTGCAGCCATTGATGTTTGCACCAATGCTTCGAGTATCCTGCCCCTGGAAAATCTGGACCATAACTGGTTCTGTTTAAGCCCCATTTAACTACAGCATCTCTGTAAATGAATTATAGATAGCCTAGTACCCTTTCCAACCACTGTCCCTAAGATGTAAGCTTATAAGCTCCCTTCTAAAGCCCAAAGGTGGCCACTTAAGGCAAGATGGTGACTACCTTGTTTCCTCCCTGTAGGGACAGAGACCATTAACCAGCTGAGTGACACCAAGCAGTTGAATTAATCACTAATGATTTTAACATTAGGAGGCTTGGAATGACCTCTATTCAATACCAAGTGAATAGTACACAAATACTAAATATGCCAATACCAAGTAAAGAGTGCAAAAGAATGAGACCTTTTATAAAGCATAGATGCATGTAATTGTAAATTGTATTCATATAGTCTTTAATACCCATGACGAGGCGTTGAAGTGCTGAGCAGCAACTAGCTAGTCCAGAATCCAAGGTTAAAGGTTTATAGTCAGTAGATTAGAAATAATTGTTTTTTTTCCACTTGTGCAGTAGTTGTGGTATGTTTGTGCTCTTACTTTCTTGTGTGTTTAGTAGAGTTTAGAGGAGGGATAGAATGATGGCGATTTATTTGAAAGAGAGTGAATTAAAAAATTGTTTTTGTAAGTAGTGGCCATGTATGTCTGCTAGTTGGGATGACATGGGTAACAAAGAAGAGGAAAGTTTGAGAAAGATGTTTGGCAGTTCTCAAGAGTCAGAGAGAGGAGGGATGGGACAAGGGTTGAAAGGAGGATTTTTTTAAATTGAAATTAACTTATGTATACATATATGCCCATGAAACTTGGTAAGGTTTTATTGGCTGGACAAAAAACCCTCTATATAAATACCCATATGCGCATAGAAGCAGCATTACTTACATGGTCAGATGTGCAAATTTCTCTTGTGGTGAAGTATGAACATTTTGTCATGAAATTTCTTAATGTTTTAGAAGCAGGCATAAACCCCTCTATTTATGCATCTATATGCACTTTAAAGCAGCAATTTTGACATAGTGTAATATAACCAAAGAAATTCAGAAAGGGTGGGAGAAACAGATGGAGGCCAAAGATTGAGCACATCTATACCATCTTTTGGTGGGAAGGAAACTCAGAAAGGAATGTACAGGCCACAGCAGACAATACTTGTCTGATTGAGAAGAGAGATCCCAATCTACGTGCTGTCATACCTGAGACATGGGTTTGTGAAAAGCAGTGCTTAATTTGTGCTTGTTGTTTCCGGTGCTGAACACCGGCACTTATTTTTGAGGGCCGGGACTTATTCTTCTCCCTCAGGCATTTGAGACACATATGGGAAAGAGGGAGGATGTGAAAAACATAAAAGCGTCACAAAGGGAGACCAGTAGAAAGCTGCTAGAGTGAGCTGAAGGGGCAGGGAGTAGCTTCATATGGATTGAAGAGGCCCGAGATGGCTTCAGGATTACGCCGCCTCAGTGTTCCCTGTTCACACATTGAATTGCAACAGCCACGTGTTTTAGCGGAGGGTTTGAGCACCGGCACCTTTTTATTTACAAATTAGGCAATGGTGAAAAGGGTTGTTCAGAAGGAGCAGGATCCTAATAGCTCCAAGCCAAATGGGGAAAATAGTTTGCAGCAGCATCGCCAGAAGCCTGATAATAATGTTCACTGAGGCCCGTAGATGACACCGAGGCCTTGGAGCCGCGCCGCCTCTTCAGAGATTAAAATAGCAACTGGTTGCAATTCCGATACCCTGCTGCGAGTGGGTGGAGACAATCTGATGCCCCCCCCCCCCCCCCCCCCCCAGAGGACCTCCTCTCCCACTGGTGTACCAGTTGACCTCACCTGCAACTGGGGGAGCCTTTTTTCCCGGTGAGGCCGGGGGGATTTCTCTGCCTGTGCCCCGTGTCGGCCCCAGCCTGCCTACAAACTGCACAAATATCGCAGCTCTGTGCGCTGCATGTCATCCTCTCTCTCGGCCCCGGCTGCTTCAGACAGTGTGCGCTGTAGCCACAGGGGGACATTAAGAAGACACTATGGCACATATATCTACTTTTTGACGGTGGTTTGCGTAACATTTTATACCGCCGGCTAACGCCATTCCCATGCGCCATGCGGGTGCCTTATTTAAGGAATGACGTTAGCCGGCGCTGCGGACTGGTCAGATGAAAAAAAAAAATGACTCAAACCAGGCAGCGGCGGCGTAGGAGAAAATGGGGGTTGTGCGTCAAAAAATGGTGCAAGTCAAGTTTGAGGCAAAAATCATGCCTCAAACCGGATTTGCGCCTTTTTTTGACGCACAACCCCTATTGAAATGACTCCTGTCTTAGCAAAGACAGGAGTCATGCCCCCTTGCCCAATGGCCATGCCCAGGGGACCTCTGTCCCCTGGGCATGGTCATTGGGCACAGTGGCATGTAGTGTGGCCCAAATTAGGCCCCCCCATGCCACTTTAAAAAAATAAAATAAAAATACTTACCTGTACTTACCTAGCATGGGTCCCCCCATCCATGGGTGTCCACTAGGGGTGGGCGAGGGTGGCAGGAGGTGTCCCTGGGGGCAGGGAAGGGCACCTCTGGACTCCTTCCATGGTCAGAGACCATGGAAGTGAGCCCACAGGTCCCTTAACGCTTGCCCCCACCCTGGCGTTAAAAAACGGCACACATCAGGCTGTGTGCTGTTTTTTAAGGCCTGCCCCCTCCTATGCGTCAAAATGACACAGGAGTATAAATAAGGTGCACAGGCCTTAAAGTCATTTTTTGGGCGGGAATGTCTACCTTGCATGTCCTTAACGCAAGGCAGTTTCCTGCATCCAAAAAATGACGCACACAGAGGAATTTTGACGTCCGCGGGCGTCAAAGTTTAAATATGGTGCACGGTTGCGCCGAATGTGCGTCAAAGTTTTTGACACACATGCGGCGCAAACAGAGTATAAATATGCCCCTATGGGGCATATTTATAAGCCCCTTGTGCCACTTTAGCGTCATCTTTTTTTAACACTAATGTGGCCCAACAAGGCCAAAATCCTCGCTCCACATTTACAAAATGGCACAATGCATGCATTGCACCACTTTGTAACCCTTTGTCCTACATTATTCCTGCACCAGGCATAATGTATCCAAAGGGGGTGTCCCCCCCATTAGGGGGGCCAAAAAAACTGGCACAAGGAAATCTAACAGATTTCCTTGCGTCATTTTGTACGCCACTTTTAATACCTGCTCAGAGCAGGCATTAAAAAGGGGCTTCCATTATTTATAATGGGCCCCTATGTACTCTGCAGGAATAGCACCAACATTTTGGCACTACTCCTGCAGAGTACATCCATAGCATCAATTGATGCTATTACCCACTACCCTACGCCACGGTGTGCCATATCTTAGATACAGCTCACACATGGTGGCAGTAGGGGGGACTAAGGGGCGCAAGAAAAGTGTCACTGCACTAGATGCAGCGCCACTTTACTTAAATATACCCCTATAGGTATCCCTTTGGCCTGGAGACCCTACATGGTGCTACTTAGACCATCCAGATTTCCATCCAGCAAAGACTGCATTGTGAGCAGGGCCAACGAGGCTGGAGGCATGCACTGAGGTGAGGAGGATTGGGGCTTGCCCAGGGTATCCTGCTACCCTGTACTCTACTACTCTCTATTCGCTTTGCTGAATTGGAGTCTTCATGGGCACTGTGGGACCTTCATAATGGCCGGCCACCGTACCTAATGTAAGGAACACTAACTACTGTCCTTAAGATGCCATGGCTGAGGCTGTAAGCTCCTGCATCTTCCCACAGACCCCTCAACCAAACTGCCTTTCCCAGGGTTTCACTGCAGCTGCTGCTGCTGCCAACCCCTCAGACAGGTTTCTGCCCTCCTGGGGTCCAGCCAGGTCTGGCCCAGGATGGCAGAACAAAGGACTTCCTCTGAGAGAGGGTGTTACACCCTCTCCCTTTGGAAAATGGTGTGAAGGCAGGGGAGGAGGAGCCTCCCCAGCCTCTGGAAATGCTTTCATGGGCACACATGGTGACCATTTCTGCATAAGCCAGTCTACACCGGTTCAGGGACCCCTCAGCCCTGCTCTGGCGCGAAACTGGACAAAGGAAAGGGGAGTGACCACTCCCCTGACCTGCACCTCCCCTGGGAGGTGCCCAGAGCTCCTCCAGTGTGCTCCAGACCTCTGCCATCTTGGAAACAGAGGTGCTGCTGGCACACTGGACTGCTCTGAGTGGCAAGTGCCAGCAGGTGACGTCAGAGACTCCTTCTGATAGGCTCCTTCAGGTGTTGCTAGCCTATCCTCTCTCCTAAGTAGCCAAACCCTCTTTTCTGGCTATTTAGGGTCTCTGTCTTTTGGGATTCTTCAGATAACGAATGCAAGAGCTCATCCGAGTTCCTCTGCATCTCTCTCTTCACCTTCTGCCAAGGAATCGACTGCTGACCGCGCTGGAAGACTGCAAAACTGCAACAAAGTAGCGAAGACGACTACTGCAACTCTGTAACACTGATCCTGCCGCCTTCTCGACTGTTTTCCTGGTGGTGCATGCTGTGGGGGTAGTCTGCCTCCTCTCTGCACTAGAAACTCCGAAGAAATCTCCCGTGGGTCGACGGAATCGTCCCCCTGCAACCGCAGGCACCAAAGAACTGCATCACCGGTACCCTGGGTCTCCTCTCAGCACGACGAGCGAGGTCCCTTGAATCCAGCAACTCTGTCCAAGTGACTCCCACAGTCCAGTGACTCTTCAGTCCAAGTTTTGTGGAGGTAAGTCCTTGCCTCCCCACGCCAGACTGCATTGCTGGGAACCGCGACTTTTGCAGCTACTCCGGCCTCCGTGCACTTCCGGCGGAAATCCTTTGTGCACAGTCCAGCCTGGGTCCACGGCACTCTAACCTGCATTGCACGACCTCCTAAGTTGTCCTCCGGCGACGTGGGACTCCTTTGTGCGACTTCGGGTGAGCACCGTTTCACGCATCTTCGTAGTGCCTGTTCCGGCACTTCTGCAGGTGCTGCCTGCTGTTGAGAGGGCTCCTTGTCTTGCTCGACGCCCCCTCTGTCCCCAGACGCAATTGGCGACATCCTGGTCCCTCATGGGCCACAGCAGCATCCAAAAACCCTAACCGCATGATTTGCAGCTAGCAAGGCTTGTTGGCGGTCTTTCTTCAGAAAAACACTTCTGCACGACTTTCCACGGCGTGTGGGATCCGTCCTCCAAAGGGGAAGTTCCTAGCCCTTGTCGTTCCTGCAGAAACCTCAGCTTCTACTGTCCAGTAGCAGCTTCTTTGCACCCACAGCTGGCATTTCCTGGGCATCTGCCCATGTCCGACTTGCTTGTGACTTTTGGACTTGGTCCCCTTGTTCCACAGGTACCCTCGACTGGAAATCCATTGTTGTTGCATTGCTGGTTTGTGTCTTTCCTGCAGAATTCCCCTATCACGACTTCTATGTCCTTTGGGGAACTTTAGTGCACTTTGCACTCACTTTTCAGGGTCTTGGGGTGGGCTAATTTCCTAACCCTTACTATTTTCTAATAGTCCCAGCGACCCTCTACAAGGTCACATAGGTTTGGGGTCCATTCGTGGTTCGCATTCCACTTTTGGAATATATGGTTTGTGTTGCCCCTATCCCTATGTGTCCCCATTGCATCCTATTGTAACTATACATTGTTTGCACTGTTTTCTAATACTATTACTGCATATTTTGGTATTGTGTACATATATCTTGTGTATATTTGCTATCCTCATACTGAGGGTACTCACTGAGATACTTTTGGCATATTGTCATAAAAATAAAGTACCTTTATTTTTAGTATATCTGTGTATTGTGTTTTCTTATGATATTGTGCATATGACACTAGTGGTACTGTAGGAGCTTCACTCGTCTCCTAGTTCAGCCTAAGCTGCTCTGCTAAGCTACCATTATCTATCAGCCTATGTTGCTAGACACCCTATACACTGATAAGGGATAACTGGGCCTGGTGCAAGGTGCAAGTACCCCTAGGTACTCACTACAAGCCAGTCCAGCCTCCTACATTGGTTGTGCAGTGGTGGGATAAGTGCTTTGAGACTACTTACCACTTTTGTCATTGTACTTTTCATAAGAGAAAAATATACAAAACAAGTTCAGTGTATGTACACCTAACCAAAAAGTTTTGCATTTCTTTTCTCACCTCTTTTCTAAAGTGCTGAAAAGTACCTCTAAACTTTCTAAAAAGGTCTTAAAAGTTTAAAAAAAAGGTTTTTTCTGTCTTTCTAAAAGTTCTGAAAACTTTTTTCTCTTTTTCTATCACTTTAACTCTCTCTAAAAATGTCTGGCACAGGCCAAAATGTTGATCTGTCCAAACTTGCATATGATCAAGGCCTGTGCCCCATATTTATACTGTGACGTCATTTTGACACACAGGAGGGGGCAGGCCTTAAAAAACGGCGCCCATCCTGATGGACGCCGTTTTTTAACGCCTGGGTCAGGGCAGGCGTTAAGGGACCTGTGGGCTCAGAAGGAGCCCAGAGGTGCCCTCCCATGCCCCCAGGAACACTCCCTGCCACCCTTGCCCACCCCAGGAGGACACCAAAGGATGGAGGGACCCATCTCAGGGAAGTTAAGGTTAGTTCAGGTAAGTATATTTTGTCGATTTTTTTTTGTGGCATAGGGGGGCCTGATTTGTGCCCCCCTACATGCCACTATGCCCAATGACCATGCCCAGGGGACAGAAGTCCCCTGGGCATGGCCATTGGGCAAGGGGGCATGACTCCTGTCTTTGCTAAGACAGGAGTAATTTCAATGGGGGTTGGGCGTCAAAAAAAATGGCGCAAATCGGGTTGAGGCCAAAATTTTGCCTCAGACCTGACTTGCCCCATTTTTTGACGCCCAAGCTCCATTTTCCCCTACGCCGGCGCTGCCTGGTGTGAGTCATTTTTTTTGACGCACACCAGTCCGCAGCGCCGGCTAACGCCATCCAATAAATAAGGCGCCCGCATGGCGCTTTGGAATGGCGTTAGCCGGCGTTAAAAATTTTGACGCACAACTGCGTTGCCGCAGTTGTGCGTCAAAAAGTATAAATATGGGCCTAGGTGTATCAGGCCCAGCCACTTGTGACTGCCACACTCACTCCTGCTCCCTTTCTCACAAGTTATCCTCCCTTGGGCTTTGCAACGCCCAGAGAATCTGGAACCCCAAAGGTATTGACTACTCACACACCTCGGTGTCTAATCATACTATATCCAGCATAGACTATATTTTCCTACCACCTGCTGAACTCCCCACCACAACAGGGGACTCCATGCTCCCTCGAGGTATACTGGATCACTCCTCGCAGCTTCTCTGACTCGGTTCACCAACTTACTACAAATGCCCAATGTGGCACCTCAATGCATGGTTTTTCACAGATGACCACTTGATTACACACTTGGATGAAGAGCTGCAATCATATTTCCATGCCAAAAAGGCACTGTTGAGTATGCTGGCCCTCTGGGTGGCAGGTAAACCAACGATCCAAGTGGTGGCCAGAAGGTACTGGGGCATAAGAAGAGAGAGGCAGCGAGACATAGCTGACTTTGAGGCCCACATACTTACCACTGAAACCACACTTTAACATGGTAACTTGATGTAGACAGAATGGCGCTTCATCACTTAGTCTCCTGTAAGGCCAGTCAATGCTGTGGGACAACTGCGCAATGGGTGTCTGAACACAGAGATTAAAGTAGTGTCCTCCTGTACCGACTAGCAACCAGAAGCCTTGAGTCCCGCTTTAGTCCCGCTGTGCAGACCCAGTCGGGTGCTCTAGCTACCTCAGCTGAGGACATCATGGCTGTATTTGCTGCTTATTTTAAGGACCTGTATGCCTGTCATCCAACCTCTCTGGTGGAACGTGTTCAACCACTGCTCAGGACATACCCCATCCTGCCCTCATCACAGCCCAACGATCATCTCTAGCTGAACCTCTCCGTAATGAGAAAATTCAGATGACCATCCAGGACTTGAAGCCGGGAAAACTCCAGGCCTAGATGGATTTCCTCATGAGTACTACCCTTAATTTTGCAACATTTTATCCCCACACCTGCTCCAGCTCTACACAGAAGCAATACAGATGGGGTCCTTTCCATGGGAGCTGGACCTGGCGACTAAAGATGTTACCTCCAAAATTGATCAGCCGTCAGCGGACTGTGGAGCATATCGTCCCATTTCTTTGATCAATACTGATCTTAAGATCTACGCCAATATTCTAGCAACTAGGCTCCAGATGGTTGTCGGTTCCTTAGTCCACCCAGATCAATGTGGCTTCATGCCAAATCATAGTCAAAGGCACTGTATAAGGTGCCTACAGGTTGCCCTTGCTCGTATGGGTGAACTCCCTACTGATGTAGCCCTCTTCCTGGTCGATTTTGAAAAAGCACTTGACACAGTTGACTGGGACCATCTGAGGATGGTGCTTGACCGAATTAGGTTTGGGGCCCCCTTCCGGGCAACGTCCTCTTTCTTTACTTCCGACAGCACAGGTCATGATCAACAGAGTGCTGTCTGAAACATTTCTGATTGAGCGAAGCACACATCCGGGTTGCCCCCTCTCCCCCATCCTTTTTGCTCTTGCCATCGAGTCTCTGGCACAATTGGTGAGATGCAAGGAACAGAAAGGCTGGTGGTGGGAAGGAGGTCTGAAGATAGCATCTCATTTTACACAAATGATTTTCTCCTATATCTCACAGACCCCGGTACCCTTGGTCCACGTGCCCTTGAGCTTCTCCACCTTTTCGAGGAGGCTTCCGACATCCACCAAAATAAGGCGAAATCCTTACTTGTCCTATTGCGCGGAGACACTGTGTTGAATGCTTGGCAAGAAGGCATCCCCATTCTTAGCTGCAAATACCTTGGGATCCATATTGCAACACTGCCCGACCATTCCCACACACTTAAACAAACGCCCTTTGCGAAGACCACAGAAATAGCCTAATGGCGTGGCAAAACCTTCCCCTTAATCTCCTGGGTAGGGTTGCCTTAATCAAAATGATGATACTACGCTGTTACCTATATACTTTGCAGAACTTCCCATTTCACATCCCTGACACCAGTTACTATAGGTAGTGGCACTGTTGCATTGCTTCCTTTGGTATGGTCGCCCTCCTCGGATCTCACATGCCAAATGCAGGCGCTCAGTCTATGGCGGCAGAATCACGGCAGAGGACGTTTGCGTCCATTATTGGGCATTACACCTAGTGATCATAAATGAGTGGTTTATGGGTGGCTGGGATGACCCAGCACATGGACTGGAACTCTGTGGACTAGTTCTAGATGGAGTGATGCACTACCTCTATGGCCGACCAATCCCCCTTGTACTCCCAGAAGTCACCAGGGTGATATTCCTCATATGGAGGGTGCCCTCCGCTTTATGGGTTGGGATGGATGCCTAATCGGCTAAATCTCCCTTTGGAGGAGTCGCTCGTTGGAGCACCTGTCAGACTTGAAGAGCTTCTGTAAAGCGACCTACTGAGGGTTACCATGCTGGCTGACATATGGCACGGGTCTAATAAACATTCATTTGCTGACCTTCAGGCCTAGTTCTCACTTTCACACACTCAGTTTCACAAATACCTCCAGATACGTACGTCATCATGCTCTTGGTTGCTACAGTCAATGCCTTCAGACACTCCCAGAATTTAACCCTCTTGAAGCGAAGCTGCTGATGGGGGGGATGGGGCTCATAGTATTTCTCAACTATATCACACCCTGGTAAAGAGAGCCCTGGAGACACTGGAGCAGCTTTGTTGGAAGTTGGAGAAGTGGGCCCAGGAGATGAAGGAGGATGAATTGCAGGAAGCTTGCATGACCCCTCCCACCCCCCCACCCGAGAGCTAGCGATCTTGGCTCGGCTACGCCAGACACAACTACACAATCTACACCAGACCTATATTGTTCCCTAGTTTATGTAGGTGGCAGGTATCCTTACAGACCCCAGTTGTACGCGCTGCCATTTTCCCACAGCCGACGTCTTCCATACAGTGTAGCAGTCCCCAAACCCATATTGGTCTAGAATTGGTGACATCCTTTCGGCCATTCTGGATGTCCCAACCCATCTGACTCCGAAACTAGCACTGTTGGGCGTGATGGAGGATCTTGTGGACTCCCAGGGAGACAGAGCCCTGATGGACCTAGTGACCTTAATAGTGAAAAGGAACATAGCACAATCCTGGAAACACCCCGACTCCCTGAAGTTGACACAGTGGCGCACGTGCATGGATTGGTGTGGAGGAGCTGATCTATAGGGCCTGGGGCTGCCCTCAAAAATTCTAAATAAATTAGGGTAAATGGTGGGAACACTATGGATTACCTGCTACATTAGACAATGGGGGTTATTACAACTTTGGAGGAGGTGTTAATCCGTCCCAAAAGTGACGTAAAGTGACGGATATACCACCAGCCGTATTACGAGTCCATTATATCCTATGGAACTCGTAATACGGCTGGTGGTATATCCGTCACTTTACCGTCACTTTTGGGACGGATTAACACCTCTTCCAAAGTTGTAATAACCCCCAATGTCTTTACTATTGATGACTGAACTATGTGGTGCGGTAGGGGGTAGAGGGACTAGGACACAGATTGAGTTTACACATAGGACCTTTTATTCTCTAATTTTTTTATGGTATGGTATCATGCTTTCTTTGTATCTTTATTGTAAAATTCAATAAAATATGCCTATCACAAAAAAATGAATGTTCATAGCAATTGCCATTGCTCCCAGCATGAGGATAAGCCCAGAGGCAACGGGTCCCAGGGACAGAGATGCAAAGGAAATAGTCAAGACATTTTCCATTTCATCCCTGAAAACTGAAAATTTCAAGTGTGGCAATGAAGGCCACATTAAGAGTTTCTGATAGGCAAACGTTCTGCACTTGCTCCTTAAATAGATTCCTCTCTATTATTGAGGGCACTAAGGCCCATATTTATACTTTTTTAGCGCCGCATTTGCATCGTTTTTTGACGCAAAATCAGCGCAAACTTACAGTTGTATTTTGTACGTTTGCGCCAATTTTGCATAAAAAAACGACGCAAATGCGGCACTAAAAAAGTATAAATATGGGACTAAGTTCTCCAAGGACATTAGGGAACCTGATCTAGGATGCAACAAAATGTAAGCATTCCAGTTAATTAGGTTTTATTCAGGAGGCCCACTTTGAGGATCAGGAGTTTCCAGCCAATGCTGGATGCTGCTGTCTATGGGGAAATGTTAAAGAAAGCATGAATAAATCTTGCCCATTAGCAGAGGCCCTGGTGACTAGTGGAGAAAACATGGAACACCCCTCTACCAGAATAGAGGGGAAAGCCAGTGGCAGGACTGCCATTGTGGACTTTGGGTGAGGGAAAAGCAGGGCACTAAACATATTGCTCCAAAGCTATTGTTTATTGTCTTCACTCGAGCGTAGCCTGCCAAGCAACCAGCCCTCATTATTAAGTATCTTCTGAAGTGACAATATAAAAAGATTAAGGATCTTGATCAATTCTACATAAGCTCCAAGACAACACTGCTTCAGGACCACCATCTCCTGCTCTAGGCAGAATAGAGGGTGAGTGCTCTGAGGCAGGCAGGATGTTGTAACATGGATTCCCTTCAAGAGCTTCAAGAACTATTAATTTCTGAAGAGCCATCGAGGGATGTGTTTTGACTTGAGAGTCCTACTCTGGTTGGCCTTGGGTATCTGCTTGAGCATCAGTCTACTGGAGGAGTATCAAACTCGTTCAGTGTTGCTTGTAGGGATGACCTCCTGCAGAGAGCGCCATCTAACCTTGAATCAGGTACCTAGCCAAAGACTCCTAATTCCCAAAGCTGACATGAATTTCCAGATGCAGCTGGCCGATGAGGTGGTACTTATATGGACATTCCTGCATAGTCAAAAAAAAAAAAAAAAGAGGCAGACAGCTGTCTTCTATTTTACCAATATGGGACATGGTGTAGCAAGCTTCTACACTATTTTCAGAACTTGCCAAGTGGGTGACAAGTCAGGTGGTCAGACCAGAGCCACAGGTGTACCCACCATAATTAGTGGTAGGAGTAACTTTTAAAAGTGTGAGGTTCAATAGTGTATGCCAACAAGTACCCAGAGTTTGGCCTCCTTGGTTGATAAAGCATGTTTTTGTATGTTTACATGAATCAGCCCCCAGGATTGTAGCTTCTAACAGGGAACCAACATCATGCCAGATTACACAAAAGTCATGTGGAGTGAGGTTGGGTGGCCCACCTGGACCAACAAGTTAGCAGAAATGTTTAATTAAGTCTTGACAAACATGGTGAGTGCTTACAAGAGTCCATTTAGATGTGCTTGATGCCTGGTTATGTTTTTGCCTACATGGAGGTGCCTCAGAAGTGGGTGCCCTGTCGGAGGACCCTCTATATGACAAAGGATGGTAGAAAATGTTACTCCAGGACACCCTATACATGATGCGGTGGACCATGTGCTTTGTCTCTGTAAAAAGATGGGCCACTCATACACAACATTATGGACAATATTCAAGCGAGCCAAAAGCTCATGAATCTGTGGCATGATCAGAAGACTGTCCTTTCTGGATACCGAGAAGACCAGTAGTCTGAATCCTCAATCCTATGTGTCATCACGCTCTTGAGAACATGTGGTGTGTTCCCTACAAAGTTGCCAATAAAATCTCAACTGTTAACCACATAGTCAACATGAGTGTTACCCAAGAACCCCAGATGACCTGCATATGATCCAGATGATCTTAAGGCTGAAACAATACCTCTGGATGGAGTATTTGGTTGCCTGCATCAATAATGGATAATCTTTCTGTGAAGAGCATGTCCTACAGGATGCTTGAAAGATCCAGGAATTTAATAAGTTGCCAGAATACTGATTCTGAGAGTCATTGAGCCTCCCTATATTCCTTGGGGCAAGTCAGTGTACTGTTGTTCAAGCAAGGGTCCAAAGACCCACACTTCTGTGTGCACTACCAGGGTCTCAACACAGTCAACAGATGATATCCATCCTATTTCCCATACTAACATGTTGGCAAAAAGGTTGGGCACAGCTAAGGACCTTAGCACATTTGATCTGCCAAGTGGCCACTGGCAGATTGTCTTGACAGCTGGTGCCAAGGAGATGACCAAAGGATATCTATCAATTTAAAATTGTACATTTTGGTCTAAAGGATGCCCCTGCCAGCTTCAAGATGTTGGGCAATCATGCGTTGTCCAACGGGTTAAATTTCATGTGGCCTACCTGCATGACGTTGCTGTGTTTAGCAATGCCTGAAAGGACAACATGAAGTATTTGGAGAAAGTCCTAGCTGTGATGCAGGGGGTTAAACTAAAAGGGTGAAAACAACAAGTTGCTTGTGAGGTCCATGTTCCTTAAGGTTTGGGCTTCACCATAGGGAGCATTGCAAAAATGTTGCATTAGAATGCTGGTGGCCTATCAAGAAGTTTTACCCTATAAGATGAAGGAGTCTCAGGTACTGAGGGGTAGCCAGTTTGCTATGGGCGGCCATGCTGCTATGACCAACAACTTATGGATGTTCTTGTAAAGCTGTGCCACTCTGCCTTTGTACATTTCCAGAAAGCTGCATGTGCTTTTCCTCTCAGTGCAGCTACCAGTCCAGCTAATACTGAGGCCTACAATGCCTTGTAGGCAGGGAATAATAGAAATTTCAATAGTTTTCAACTGCTTATTGATTTAAACCTACAGAACTCTTTGGGACTAGATCTAAGGCACAGAAGGTGACAGACACTTTTGGTTTTCACTGTGCATCATAATTTTATGTGTAGAATATTAGTCTTATGGGTAATTAAATATCTTTATTTTCTAAAGTATATAGCTGCCTCTTTCTACATATGTGACTGTGTTCAGAGTGGGTACCCCTGTACCACCTCCTTGATTAAGCTTTGATTGCTTGGCCCTTCTACCTTATGAGTGAGAAGTGCTAAGGTGGAGTACCGGTTGCAGTGCAACTGTATTATGCCCCAGGACGCCAGTGGTAAACAACCTCAATTTTAAAACTGCTGTCCTCTGTCCTGGGCCCCCAAGAAAAGGTGTCACTGTTATACACAGTGTGTGTGACTGAATGAAAAAGTTACTTATATGTTTTTGGTGGCTACTCTATCTACAGATTCCTCAAATTTTAAATATTTCCCAGGTGCCTGACTGGATCTGGAAAGTTTCATAACAGTGATCCTCATGCCACTAGGAGGTGGTGGTGTGTGCTGGCCTCGTACTACACCAGAAGAGACAGAGCGGATCCATATCAAACCTCCATCCCTACGCATCAACATCAGCTTCTAGCTTGACTCTTTCTACACCCTTGGGCGTGGATCACCAAAAAGCAATCAGAGATACTATTGTGCAGATCTCTAATTTGAGACCTTTTTAGATGACAAAAGGAGAACATTCACAGAATGGGCACAAGGGGTTGTCTAGTGAGGCACCTCCAGTTAGATAGAGTATCCACCAGAAAGAATATTACTGAAGATAACTTCTTCTTCGGATGGATACCTTTAACCACCAGAGTAGTACCTTCCACAGGTGGAGGGTATGTGGAGTGGCGTCAGACCAAAAACTCCTGCAGGATCAAATGGGCAGAGTGTCTCTCAACCCAGACCTGGCTATCAAGACAGTAGTGCTTTCTTAACGTGTGGACTCACACTACCATTGCAGTCTGAAAAATGTCCAAGTCAGCCATTCTGCATGCCAGCAGACTTGGGTGTTGATGTTTTAGGCCCCATTCCTGATGGTGATGAAGGAGCCAAATGCATGATTGTGTTGTTGAGATTGTTTTGTAAATGGCCTAAAGGGTATGTGGTGAAGGAGGCAGATTCCAAGGCTGTAAGAAAATGTTTGGATGAAGTTTTGCAAAAAGGTCTGCTGAAGTCTGTCTTGAATGATAACGGTGCTCAGTTCAAAGTTCTGTAACACAAGATTATGGTAAAAGATGTATCTTTTACCACAGTATTGTGCTCCTATATGTATAATTGGAATAAAATAAATTTTGACTCAAAAATATTGTGGAAGCGAATATCACCCACAAATAGGTAAAAATAAGGAGACATATATACAAGCCCCTAAAGCCACCTGACCATCACTTTTTGTTAATCTCCACTGGCGCTGTGCCATATTTACAAGGCGGCGCTAAGCCACTTTTTGTGCCTTAATGCCGCGTTGTAAATATGGGCCTCTCCGGCACAGTTTTCTGTGGCAGAGGGGCGTGCAATGGGAGTTGTTTTGGGCATTCAACAGCAGCAGCCATTGCTTTTGACACTGCCCCAGATTTACAAGGAATCATAAATCTTAAGGAGCTCCAAAAACTAACGCCACCCCAGGGGTGGCATTAGCATTGCGCAACGAGGAGCAAAAGGCCATGAATGATTGTTTGTGTGTAGGAAGGTGTCCCTTCCTGCACATAAACAATAATTCAATAATGATGATTTGCTACTTCTATGTGTGCTGCATTCTGACGCACACATAGAAGTGCCCAATCACCACTGTAGATTGTTTATGTGCAGGAAGGGACGCCTTCCTGCACATAACCAGTCATTCCCTTCAATGCAGACACCCCTGCACTATGGTGCAAGGAAGCCTGCGCTAGGGCTGGCAGCTAAATTTATTGCCAGTGCTGGGGAAACTCAGGTACACAGTATTTTTGTTAGTATGGTGCATCCCTGAATTTCAGAACTGAGGTGGCGCTGCCAATTTTGACACAGCACCACGCTGCACCAGTTCCTTCTAAATATGCCCCTTTGTTTTTTTAAAATATATGCACTTTAAAGTAATACATTTAAAATATATAAAGTTAATATGATTTAAAATTAACTATTATATATATACTGTACATATATATACATACATATATATATATACATTATATATATACATACATATATGTATATATATATATAAATATATATATATACACACACACACACACACACACACACACACACACACACATATATGGAAAATGTCACTTACCCAGTGTACAACTGTTCGTGGCATGTAGTGCTGCAGATTCACATGCTATGCATATCTCTTCCACCATCTAGTGTTGGGCTTGGAGTGTTACAAGTTGTTTTTCTTCGAAGAAATCTTTTTCGGAGTCACAGGATCGAGTGACTCCTCCCGGTTCCATTGCGCATGGGCATCGACTCCATTGTTAGATTATTTTCCTGCAGAGGGTGAAGGAAGGAGTGATAGGACATAGAAATACAAAGAGATGTCCATGCAAATGTAAATGTATTTACATCTGTACAAATGTAAAACTTAAACAACTACAGGCTTCCTGGGAGGAGGGAGGGTGCATGTGAATCTGCAGCACTACATGCCACGAACAGATGTACACTGGGTAAGTGACATTTTCCATTCGATGGCATGTGTGGCTGCAGATACACATGCTATGCAAAGACTAAAAAGCAGTTGTTCCTCCCAAAAAGCAGTGGCTAGCCTGTAGGAGTTGAAGTTGTTTGAAATGTTCTTAAGACAGCGGCTTGTTGCTGTGAGAAAAGATCAACACAGTAGTGTTTTGTAAATGTATGAGGAGTTGACCGTGTAGCTGCTTTACATATATCAACCATGGGTATGTTCCCTAAAAAGGCCATTGACGCACCTTTCTTTCTTGTAGAATGGGCTTTAGGAGTGATCAAAGGTTGTCTATTTGCTTTGATATAACATGTTTGCATGCATCTAACAATCCATCTTACTAAACCTTGTTTTGATATAGGATTGCCTGTGTGTGGTTGTTGAAGAGCAACAAAAAGTTGCTTGTTTTCCTAAAATCTTTTGTGCTGTCTATATAGAACATAAGAGCTCTTTTGAGATCTAGGGTTTGAAGAGCTCTTTCTACCACAGAGTCTGGCTGTGGAAAGAAGACTGGGAATTCCACTGTTTGGTTGATGTGAAATGGAGTTAACACTTTTGATAGAAATTTTGGATTTGTTCTAAGTACAACCTTATGTTTGTGTACTTGGGAAAAAAGTTCTTCAAGAGTTCTTCAAGAGTGAATGCTTGTATTTCACTAATTCTTCTTAAAGAAGTAATAGCTACAAGGAAAGCGACCTTCCATGTTAAAATGTTTATTTGACTAGAGTGCATGGGTTCAAAAAGTGGTCCCATGAGTCTGTACAATATTTAAATTCCATAATGGAACAGGTGGTGTTTTGGGTGGAATAATACCTTTTAGAAAGCCAAATTTGATTTCTGTAAATCAAGTAAATAGAATACAATATCTTGTATAGATGCTGTAAGTGGATCTGTGTTCTTAGATTGACAGTTAAAGACAAATCTTTTCCATTTGTTTGCGTAGCACTGTCTAGTAGTAGGTTTACGTGCTTGTTTAATTACTTCCATACATTCTGGTGGAAGATTTATGTAACCAACTTCTATGACTTCAGGAGCCAAAGCGCTAGATTGAGAGCATTTGGGTTTGGATGCCTGATTTGACCTTTGTTTTGTGTTAACAAATCTCGTCTGTTTGGGAGTTTGGAATGAGGTACTACAGACAGATCTAGTAGTGTTGTGTGCCACTGCTGGCGTGCCCATGTTGGTGCTATGAGTATCATGGTGAGTGACGTTTGATGTAGTTTGCTGACTAGAAAAGGAAGGAGTGGGAGAGGGGGGAGGGGGGAAAGCGTAAGCAAATATCCCTGACCAAATGATGTATAGAGCATTGCCCTTAAATAGGGGATATGGGTGTCTGGATGCGAAGCTTTGGCATTTTGCGTTTTTGCTTGTTGCGAATAGATCTATGTCTGGTGTTCCCCACTTTTCAAAGTACCTTTGAAGTACTTGGGAGTGAATCTCCTATTCGTGTGTTTGTTGGTGATTTCTGCTGAGGTGTTCTGCTGTTTGTTGAGATAATACATGGTTGTTATGTCTGTTTTTATGAGAATATTCTGTTTGAGAAGAGGTTGAAAGTCTTTTAGGGCAAGAAACACAGCTAATAATTCTAAGTAGTTTATGTGTAGCTGTTTCTGTTTGACATCCCATTGCCCTTGAATGGTCTGATTGTTTAGGTGAGCTTCCCAACCGATCATTGATGCATCTGTTGTAATTATGGTCTGAGGCACAGGGACTTGAAACGACCGCCCCTTCATTAGACTGCTGCGATTCCACCATTGAAGGGACATATGTGTTTGGCTGTCCATCAACACTAGATCTTGAAGTTGACCGTGTGCTTGTGACCATTGTTGTGCTCATGTTTAGTCTTGCATGTGGGACTATTGCTATGCAAGATGCTATCATTTCTAGAATCGTCATGATAAATCTTACAGTGTATTGTTGATTTGGTCGTATGAGTGGTATTAGATTTTGGAAAGCTTGCATCCTTTGTATACTTGGATAAGCTAGAGCTAGTTGAGTATTTAGGATAGCACCTAGGTACGGTTGTACTTGTGCTGGTTGAAGGTGTGACTTTTGGTAGTTTAGAGAAAACCCAAATGTGTGCAGGGTTTCTATCACATAACAAGTGTGTTTTTGGCATTGTGTAAGATTGCTTGGTTTTATTAGCCCCTTCGCTGCCAGGCCTTTTCCCCCTCCTGTGCCGAGCCTTTTTTTGGCTATTTGGAGCAGTTCGCGCTTAGGCCCTCATAACTTTTTGTTCACGTAAGCTGCCCACGCCAAATTTGCGTCCTTTTTTTCCAACATCCTAGGGATTCTAGAGGTACCCTGACTTTGTGGGTTCCCCAGAAGGAGGCCAAGAAATTAGCCAAAAAACAGTGAAAATTTCGTTTTTTTAAAACAAATTGGAAAAATGGGCTGCAGAAGAAGGCTTGTGGTTTTTTCCCTGAAAAGGGCATCAATAAAGGGTTTGTGGTGATAAAATCACAAGCTTCCCAGCTTTCAGGAACAGGCAGACTTGAATCAGAAACCCCAATTTTTCAACACAATTTTGGCATTTCACTGGGACATACCCAATTTTTACGATTTTTTGTGCTTTCAGCCTCCTTCCAGTCAGTGACAGAAATGGGCATGAAATCAACGCTGGATCCCAGAAACCGCAACATTTCTGAAAAGTAGACAAAATTCTGCATTCAGCAAGGGGTAATTTGTGTAGCTCCTACAAGGGTTTCCTACAGAAAATAACAACTGAAAAAGAAAAATATTGAAATTGAGGTGAAACAAACATCAATTTTTCTCTAAGTTTTACTCTGTAACTTTTTCCTGCAATGTCAGATTTTCGAAAGCAATATACCGTTACGTCTGCTGGACTCTTCTGGTTGCGGGGATATATAGGGCTTGTAGGTTTCATCAAGAACTCTAGGTACCCAGAGCCAATAAATGACCTGCACCCTGCAGTGGGTTTTCATTCTATGCCGGGTATACAGCAATTCATTTGCTGAAATATAAAGAGTAAAAAATAGCTATCAAGAAAACATTTGTATTTCCAAAATGGGCACAAGATAAGGTGTTGAGAAGCAGTGGTTATTTGCA
The DNA here is from genome assembly GCF_031143425.1 of Pleurodeles waltl. Taxonomy (NCBI): domain Eukaryota; kingdom Metazoa; phylum Chordata; class Amphibia; order Caudata; family Salamandridae; genus Pleurodeles; species Pleurodeles waltl. Next base: position 400,154,903 of record NC_090448.1, read on the forward strand.
CATCTCTGAATTCCGGGGTGCCCATACTAGCATGTGAATTACAGGGCATTTCTCAAATAGAAGTCTTTTTTACACACTGTCTTACATTTGGAAGGGAAAAATGTAGAGAAAGACAAGGGGCAATAACACTTGTTTTGCTATTCTATGTTCCCCCAAGTCTCCCGATAAAAATGATACCTCACTTGTGTGGGTAGGCCTAGCGCCCGCGACAGGATATGCCCCAAAACACAACGTGGACACATCACAGAAAACAGACCTGTTTTTAGCAAAGTGACTACCTGTAGATTTTGGCCTCTAGCTCAGCCGCCACCTAGGGAAACCTACCAAACCTGTGCATTTCTGAAAACTAGAGACCTAGGGGAATCCAAGATGGGGTGACTTGTGAGACTCGGACCAGGTTCTGTTACCCAGAATCCTTTGCAAACCTCAAAATTTGGCTAAGAAAACACATGTTCCTCACATTTCTGTGGCAGAAAGTTCTGGAATCTGAGGGGAGCCACAAATTTCCTTCCACCCAGCGTTCCCCACGTCTCCCGATAAAAATGATACCTCACTTGTGTGGGTAGGCCTAGCGCCCGCGACAGGAAACGCCCCAAAGCGCAACGTGGACACAGCCAAATTTTGGAAGGAAAACAGAGGTGTTTTTTGCAAAGTGCCTACCTGTAGATTTTGGCCGGTAGCTCAGCCGCCACCTAGGGAAACCTACCAAACCTGTGCATTTCTGAAAACTAGAGACCTAGGGGAATCCAAGATGGGGTGACTTGTGTGACTCGGACCAGGTTCTGTTACCCAGAATCCTTTGCAAACCTCAAAATTTGGCTAAGAAAACACATGTTCCTCACATTTCTGTGGCAGAAAGTTCTGGAATCTGAGGGGAGCCACAAATTTCCTTCCACCCAGCGTTCCCCACGTCTCCCGATAAAAATGATACCTCACTTGTGTGGGTAGGCCTAGCGCCCGCGACAGGAAACGCCCCAAAGCGCAACGTGGACACAGCCAAATTTTGGAAGGAAAACAGAGGTGTTTTTTGCAAAGTGCCTACCTGTAGATTTTGGCCGGTAGCTCAGCCGCCACCTAGGGAAACCTACCAAACCTGTGCATTTCTGAAAACTAGAGACCTAGGGGAATCCAAGATGGGGTGACTTGTGTGACTCGGACCAGGTTCTGTTACCCAGAATCCTTTGCAAACCTCAAAATTTGGCTAAAAAAACACATGTTCCTCACTTTTCTGTGGCAGAAAGTTCTGGAATCTGAGGGGAGCCACAAATTTCCTTCCACCCAGCGTTCCCCCACGTCTCCCGATAAAAATTATACCTCACTTGTGTGGGTAGGCCTAGCGCCCGCGACAGGAAACGCCCCAAAGCGCAACGTGGACACAGCCAAATTTTTGAAGGAAAACAGAGGTGTTTTTTGCAAAGTGCCTACCTGTAGATTTTGGCCTGTAGCTCAGCCGCCACCTAGGGAAACCTACCAAACCTGTGCATTTCTGAAAACTAGAGACCTAGGGGAATCCAAGATGGGGTGACTTGTGTGGCTCGGACCAGGTTCTGTTACCCAGAATCCTTTGCAAACCTCAAAATTTTGCTAAAAAAACACATGTTCCTCACATTTCTGTGGCAGAAAGCTCTGGAATCTGAGAGGAGCCACACATTTCCTTCCACCCAGCGTTCCCCCACGTCTCCCGATAAAAATGATACCTCACTTGTGTGGGTAGGCCTAGCGCCCGCGACAGGAAACGCCCCAAAGCGCAACGTGGACACAGCCAAATTTTTTAAGGAAAACAGAGGTGTTTTTTGCAAAGTGCCTACCTGTAGATTTTGGCCTGTAGCTCAGCCGCCAGCTAGGGAAACCTACCAAACCTGTGCATTTCTGAAAACTAGAGACCTAGGGGAATCCAAGATGGGGTGACTTGTGTGGCTCGGACCAGGTTGTGTTACCCAGAATCCTTTGCAAACCTCAAAATTTGGCTAAAAAAACACATGTTTCTCACATTTCTGTGGCAGAAAGTTCTGGAATCTGAGAGGAGCCACAAATTTCCTTCCACCCAGCGTTCCCCCACGTCTCCCGATAAAAATGATACCTCACTTGTGTGGGTAGGCCTAGCGCCCGCGACAGGAAACGCCCCAAAGCGCAACGTGGACACAGCCAAATGTTTGAAGGAAAACAGAGGTGTTTTTTGCAAAGTGCCTACCTGTAGATTTTGGCCTGTAGCTCAGCCGTCACCTAGGGAAACCTACCAAACCTGTGCATTTCTGAAAACTAGAGACCTAGGGGAATCCAAGATGGGGTGACTTGTGTGGCTCGGACCAGGTTCTGTTACCCAGAATCCTTTGCAAACCTCAAAATTTTGCTAAAAAAACACATGTTCCTCACATTTCTGTGGCAGAAAGTTCTGGAATCTGAGAGGAGCCACAAATTTCCTTCCACCCAGCGTTCCCCCACGTCTCCCGATAAAAATTGATACCTCACTTGTGTGGGTAGGCCTAGCGCCCGCAACAGGAAATGCCCCAAAGCGCAACGTGGACACAGCCAAATTTTTGAAGGAAAACAGAGGTGTTTTTTGCAAAGTGCCTACCTGTAGATTTTGGCCTGTAGCTCATCCGCCACCTAGGAAAACCCACCAAACCTGTGCATTTCTGAAAACTAGAGACCTAGGGGAATCCAAGATGGGGTGACTTGTGTGGCTCGGACCAGGTTCTGTTACCCAGAATCCTTTGCAAACCTCAAAATTTTGCTAAAAAAACACATGTTCCTCACATTTCTGTGGCAGAAAGCTCTGGAATCTGAGAGGAGCCACAAATTTCCTTCCACCCAGCGTCCCCCACGTCTCCCGATAAAAATGATACCTCACTTGTGTGGATAGGCCTAGCGCCCGCGACAGGAAACGCCCCAAAGCGCAACGTGGACACAGCCAAATTTTTGAAGGAAAACAGAGGTGTTTTTTGCAAAGTGCCTACCTGTAGATTTTGGCCTGTAGCTCAGCCGCCAGCTAGGGAAACCTACCAAACCTGTGCATTTCTGAAAACTAGAGACCTAGAGGAATCCAAGATGGGGTGACTTGTGTGGCTCGGACCAGGTTGTGTTACCCAGAATCCTTTGCAAACCTCAAAATTTGGCTAAAAAAACACATGTTTCTCACATTTCTGTGGCAGAAAGTTCTGGAATCTGAGAGGAGCCACAAATTTCCTTCCACCCAGCGTTCCCCCACGTCTCCCGATAAAAATGATACCTCACTTGTGTGGGTAGGCCTAGCGCCCGCGACAGGAAACACCCCAAAGCGCAACGTGGACACAGCCAAATGTTTGAAGGAAAACAGAGGTGTTTTTTGCAAAGTGCCTACCTGTAGATTTTGGCCTGTAGCTCAGCCGTCACCTAGGGAAACCTACCAAACCTGTGCATTTCTGAAAACTAGAGACCTAGGGGAATCCAAGATGGGGTGACTTATGTGGCTCGGACCAGGTTCTGTTACCCAGAATTTTTTGCAAACCTCAAAATTTTGCTAAAAAAACACATGTTCCTCACATTTCTGTGGCAGAAAGTTCTGGAATCTGAGAGGAGCCACAAATTTCCTTCCACCCAGCGTTCCCCCACGTCTCCCGATAAAAATTGATACCTCACTTGTGTGGGTAGGCCTAGCGCCCGCGACAGGAAATGCCCCAAAGCGCAACGTGGACACAGCCAAATTTTTGAAGGAAAACAGAGGTGTTTTTTGCAAAGTGCCTACCTGTAGATTTTGGCCTGTAGCTCATCCGCCACCTAGGGAAACCCACCAAACCTGTGCATTTCTGAAAACTAGAGACCTAGGGGAATCCAAGATGGGGTGACTTGTGTGGCTCGGACCAGGTTCTGTTACCCAGAATCCTTTGCAAACCTTAAAATTTGGCTAAAAAAACCCATGTTCCTCACATTTCTGTGGCAGAAAGTTCTGGAATCTGAGAGGAGCCACAAAATTCCTTCCACCCAGCGTTCCCCCACGTCTCCCGATAAAAATGATACCTCACTTGTGTGGGTAGGCCTAGCGCCCGCGACAGGAAACGCCCCAAAGCGCAACGTGGACACAGCCAAATTTTTGAAGGAAAACAGAGGTGTTTTTTGCAAAGTGCCTACCTGTAGATTTTGGCCTGTAGCTCAGCCGCCACCTAGGGAAACCTACCAAACCTGTGCATTTCTGAAAACTAGAGACCTAGGGGAATCCAAGATGGGGTGACTTGTGTGGCTCGGACCAGGTTCTGTTACCCAGAATCCTTTACAAACCTCAAAATTTGGCTAAAAAAACACATGTTCCTCACATTTCTGTGGCAGAAACTTCTGGAATCTGAGAGGAGCCACAAATTTCCTTCCACCCAGCGTTCCCCCACGTCTCCCGATAAAAATTATACCTCACTTGTGTGGGTAGGCCTAGCGCCCGCGACAGGAAACGCCCCAAAGCGCAACGTGGACACAGCCAAATTTTTGAAGGAAAACAGAGGTGTTTTTTGCAAAGTGCCTACCTGTAGATTTTGGCCTGTAGCTCAGCCGCCACCTAGGGAAACCTACCACACCTGTGCATTTCTGAAAACTAGAGACCTAGGGGAATCCAAGATGGGGTGACTTGTGTGGCTCGGACCAGGTTCTGTTACCCAGAATCGTTTGCAAACCTCAAAATTTTGCTAAAAAAACACATGTTCCTCACATTTCTGTGGCAGAAAGTTCTGGAATCTGAGAGGAGCCACAAATGTCCTTCCACCCAGCGTTCCCCCACGTCTCCCGATAAAAATGATACCTCACTTGTGTGGGTAGGCCTAGCGCCCGCGACAGGAAACGCCCCAAAGCGCAACGTGGACACAGCCAAATTTTTGAAGGAAAACAGAGGTGTTTTTTGCAAAGTGCCTACCTGTAGATTTTGGCCTGTAGCTCAGCCGCCACCTAGGGAAACCTACCAAACCTGTGCATTTCTGAAAACTAGAGACCTAGGGGAATCCAAGATGGGGTGACTTCTGTGGCTCGGACCAGGTTCTGTTACCCAGAATCCTTTGCAAACCTCTAAATTTGGCTAAAAAAACACATGTTCCTCACATTTCTGTGGCAGAAAGTTCTGGAATCTGAGAGGAGCCACAAATTTCCTTCCACCCAGCGTTCCCCCACGTCTCCCGATAAAAATGATACCTCACTTGTGTGGGTAGGTCTAGCGCCCGCGACAGGAAACGCCCCAAAGCGCAACGTGGACACAGCCAAATTTTTGAAGGAAAACAGAGGTGTTTTTTGCAAAGTGCCTACCTGTAGATTTTGGCCGGTAGCTCAGCCGCCACCTAGGGAAACCTACCAAACCTGTGCATTTCTGAAAACTAGAGACCTAGGGGAATCCAAGATGGGGTGACTTGTGTGGCTCGGACCAGGTTCTGTTACCCAGAATCCTTTGCAAACCTTAAAATTTGGCTAAAAAAACCCATGTTCCTCACATTTCTGTGGCAGAAAGTTTTGGAATCTGAGAGGAGCCACAAATTTCCTTCCACCCAGCGTTCCCCCACGTCTCCCGATAAAAATGATACCTCACTTGTGTGGGTAGGCCTAGCGCCCGCGACAGGATATGCCCCAAAACACAACGTGGACACATCACAGACAACAGACCTGTTTTTAGCAAAGTGCCTACCTGTTGATTTTGGCCTGTAGCTCAGCCGCCACCCAGGGAAACCTACCAAACCTGTGCATTTCTGAAAACTAGAGACCTAGGGGAATCCAAGATGGGGTGACTTGTGTGGCTCGGACCAGGTTCTGTTACCCAGAATCCTTTGCAAACCTCAAAATTTTGCTAAAAAAACACATGTTCCTCACATTTCTGTGGCAGAAAGTTCTGGAATCTGAGAGGAGCCACAAATTTCCTTCCACCCAGGGTTCCCCCACGTCTCCCGATAAAAATGATACCTCACTTGTGTGGGTAGGCCTAGCGCCCGCGACAGGATATGCCCCAAAACACAACGTGGACACATCACAGACAACAGACCTGTTTTTAGCAAAGTGCCTACCTGTTGATTTTGGCCTGTAGCTCAGCCGCCACCCAGGGAAACCTACCAAACCTGTGCATTTCTGAAAACTAGAGACCTAGGGGAATCCAAGATGGGGTGACTTGTGTGGCTCGGACCAGGTTCTGTTACCCAGAATCCTTTGCAAACCTCAAAATGTTGCTAAAAAAACACATGTTCCTCACATTTCTGTGGCAGAAAGTTCTGGAATCTGAGAGGACCCACAAATTTCCTTCCACCCAGCGTTTCCCCATAAAAATTGATACCTCACTTGTGTGGGTAGGCCTAGCGCCCGCGACAGGAAATGCCCCAAAGCGCAACGTGGACACATCACAGACAACAGACCTGTTTTTAGCAAAGTGCCTACCTGTTGATTTTGGCCTGTAGCTCAGCCGCCACCCAGGGAAACCTACCAAACCTGTGCATTTCTGAAAACTAGAGACCTAGGGGAATCCAAGATGGGGTGACTTGTGTGGCTCGGACCAGGTTCTGTTACCCAGAATCCTTTGCAAACCTCAAAATTTTGCTAAAAAAAACACATGTTCCTCACATTTCTGTGGCAGAAAGTTCTGGAATCTGAGAGGAGCCACAAATTTCCTTCCACCCAGCGTTTCCCCACGTCTCCCAATAAAAATTGATACCTCACTTGTGTGGGTAGGCCTAGCGCCCGCGACAGGAAATGCCCCAAAGCGCAACGTGGACACAGCCAAATTTTTGAAGGAAAACAGAGGTGTTTTTTGCAAAGTGCCTACCTGTAGATTTTGGCCTGTAGCTCAGCCGCCACCTAGGGAAACCTACCAAACCTGTGCATTTCTGAAAACTAGAGACCTAGGGGAATCCAAGATGGGGTGACTTGTGTGGCTCGGACCAGGTTCTGTTACCCAGAATCCTTTGCAAACCTCAAATTTTGGCTAAAAAAAACACATGTTCCTCACATTTCTGTGGCAGAAAGTTCTGGAATCTGAGAGGAGCCACAAAATTCCTTCCACCCAGCGTTCCCCCACGTCTCCCGATAAAAATGATACCTCACTTGTGTGGGTAGGCCTAGCGCCCGCGACAGGAAACACCCCAAAGCGCAACGTGGACACAGCCAAATTTTTGAAGGAAAACAGAGGTGTTTTTTGCAAAGTGCCTACCTGTAGATTTTGGCCTGTAGCTCATCCGCCACCTAGGGAAACCCACCAAACCTGTGCATTTCTGAAAACTAGAGACCTAGGGGAATCCAAGATGGGGTGACTTGTGTGGCTCGGACCAGGTTCTGTTACCCAGAATCCTTTGCAAACCTCAAATTTTGGCTAAAAAAACACATGTTCCTCACATTTCTGTGGCAGAAAGTTCTGGAATCTGAGAGGAGCCACAAAATTCCTTCCACCCAGCGTTCCCCCACGTCTCCCGATAAAAATGATACCTCACTTGTGTGGGTAGGCCTAGCGCCCGCGACAGGAAACACCCCAAAGCGCAACGTGGACACAGCCAAATTTTTGAAGGAAAACAGAGGTGTTTTTTGCAAAGTGCCTACCTGTAGATTTTGGCCTGTAGCTCAGCCGCCACCTAGGGAAACCTACCAAACCTGTGCATTTCTGAAAACTAGAGACCTAGGGGAATCCAAGATGGGGTGACTTGTGTGGCTCGGACCAGGTTCTGTTACCCAGAATCCTTTGCAAACCTCAAATTTTGGCTAAAAAAACACATGTTCCTCACATTTCTGTGGCAGAAAGTTCTGGAATCTGAGAGGAGCCACAAATTTCCTTCCACCCAGCGTTCCCCCACGTCTCCCGATAAAAATGATACCTCACTTGTGTGGGTAGGCCTAGCGCCCGCGACAGGATATGCCCCAAAACACAAGGTGGACACATCACAGAAAACAGACCTGTTTTTAGCAAAGTGCCTACCTGTAGATTTTGGCCTGTAGCTCAGCCACCACCTAGGGAAACCTACCAAACCTGTGCATTTCTGAAAACTAGAGACCTAGGGGAATCCAAGATGGGGTGACTTGTGTGGCTCGGACCAGGTTCTGTTACCCAGAATCCTTTGCAAACCTCAAAATTTGGCTAAAAAACACATGTTCCTCACATTTCTGTGGCAGAAAGTTCTGGAATCTGAGAGGAGCCACAAATTTCCTTCCACCCAGCGTTCCCCCACGTCGCCCGAAAAAAATTATACCTCACTTGTGTGGGTAGGCCTAGCGCTCGCGACAGGAAATGGCCCAAAACACAACGTGGATACATCACATTTTTTCATAGAAAACAGTGCCTACCTGTGGATTTTGGCCTCTAGCTCAGCCAGCACCTGGGGAAACCTAGCAAACCAGCGCATTTTTGAAAACTAGAGACATAGGGGAATCCAATATGGGGTGATTTGCGGGGCTCTGACCAGGTTCTGTTACCCAGAATCCTTTGCAAACATCAAAATTTGGCCAAAAAACACTTTTTTCTCTCATTTCGGTGACAGAAAGTTCTGGAATCTGAGAGGAGCCACAAATTTCCTTCCACCCAGCGTTCCCCTAAGTCTCTCCATAAAAATGGTACCTCACTTGTGTGGGTAGGCCTAGCGCCCACGAAAGGAAATGGCCCAAAACACAACGTGGACACAACATATTTTTTCACAGAAAACAGAGGTGTTTTTTGCAAAGTGCCTACCTGTGGATTTTGGCCTCTAGCTCAGCCGGCCCCAGGGGGGGGGGGGGAAATGCCCTAAAATAAATTTGACCCCCCACCCCCCCCCAAACTCCCCCTGCCCAGGAGCGACCCTTGCCTACGGGATCGCTCCCCCTGCGTGACATTGGCGCCAAAAAACAAATCCCCGGTGCCTAGTGGTTTCTGCCCCCTTGGGGCAGATTGACCTAAATTCGACCAATCTGCCCCCAAGGGGGGCTGAAATGGTCTAAATACAGTTTGCCCCCCAGGGGAGCGACCCTTGCCTGATGGGTCGCTCTCCATCTCTAAAAAAACAAACATACAAAAAAAAAAACACACAAAAAAAATTTGCCCTGGCGCCTAGAGGTTTCTGCCCCCCCCTGGTGGCAGATCGGCCTAATAATAGGCCGATCTGCCCCCAGGGGGGGCAGAAATGGCCTAAAATAAATTTGCATCCCCAACCCCCACCCCCCCACCAGGAGCGACCCTCGCCTACGGGGTCGCTCCCCCTGCGTGACATTGGCGCCAAAAAACAAATCCCCGGTGCCTAGTGGTTTCTGCCCCCTTGGGGGCAGATTGACCTCAAATCGACCAATCTGCCCCCAAGGGGGGCAGAAATGGTCTAAATACAGTTTGCACCCCAGGGGAGCGACCCTTGCCTGATGGGTCGCTCCCCATCTCTAAAAAAACAAACATACAAAAAAAAAAACACACACAAAAAAAAATTGCCCTGGCGCCTAGAGGTTTCTGCCCCCCCCCTGGTGGCAGATCGGCCTAATAATAGGCCGATCTGCCCCCAGGGGGGGCAGAAATGGCCTAAAATAAATTTGCATCCCCAACCCCCACCCCCCCACCAGGAGCGACCCTCGCCTACGGGGTCGCTCCCCCTGCGTGACATTGGCGCCAAAAAACAAATCCCCGGTGCCTAGTGGTTTCTGCCCCCTTGGGGGCAGATTGACCTCAAATCGACCAATCTGCCCCCAAGGGGGGCAGAAATGGTCTAAATACAGTTTGCCCCCCAGGGGAGCGACCCTTGCCTGATGGGTCGCTCCCCATCTCTAAAAAAACAAACATACAAACAAAAAAAACACACAAAAAAAATTTGCCCTGGCGCCTAGAGGTTTCTGCCCCCCCCTGGTGGCAGATCGGCCTAATAATAGGCCGATCTGCCCCCAGGGGGGGCAGAAATGGCCTAAAATAAATTTGCCCCCTGAACCCCCACGCCCCCCCCGGGAGCGACCCTTGCCTACGGGGTCGCCCCCCCTGCGTGACATTGGCGCCAAAAAACACTGTAACCACTACGTCCTCGGCACAGAAGGGGTTAGTCAATCGTCTAGATATGGAAGACATGGATGTGTTGTCTTCTTAAGTAAGCCTCTACTACTGCTAGACACTTTGTGAACACTCTTGGAGCTGTTGTTATGCCAAATGGCAACACTTTGAACTGGTAGTGGTTTCCTGCCATGACAAACCTGAGGTATTTTCTGTGAGCTGGATGGATGGGTATGTGAAAATATGCATCTTTGAGATCTAGAGCATGTAATCTTGTTTTTGCAGTAGTGGAATAACATCTTGTAGAGTTACCATGTGAAAATTCTCTGACAGGATGTATAAATTGAGGGGCCTGAGGTCTAATATGGTCCTGAGGGTGCTGTATTTTTGGTGAATTAGGAAGTATAGTGAGTGGACTCCTGTTCCTTGTTGAGAATGTGGAACTAATTTGATTGCTTGTTTTAACAGTAGATATTGTACTTCTTGTTGTAATAGAACTGTATGTTTGGGGGACAATTTGTGATATATTGATGGGATGTTTGGAGTGGTGGAGATTAATTCTAGGCAATAGCCATTGTGGATAATTGATAATACCCAGTTGTCTGTGGTGATAGTTTGCCAATGAAGGTGGAATTGTAGTAGTCTTCCCCCCACAGGAGATGTGTGGAGTGGAAGGGAGAGAAGGAAGTCACTGTTTAGGTTGTGTTGTTGTCGGTTTAGAGGTTTGGAATTTACCTCTATGTCTGAAATATTGACCTCCAAAGGATCCTCTAAACCCACCTCGTTGATACTGGGGCCCATATTTATACTTTTTTTTGCACTGCATTTGTGTCATGTTTTGATGCAAAAGTGGCGCAAACTTACAAAATATCATTGTATTTTGTAAGTTTGCGCTGCTTTTGCGTCAACAAATGACGCAAATGCAGCGCATAAAAAGTATAAATATGGGCCTGGGTTTGTTGTCCTTGCTTTGTTTGGGAGGTGGAAGCCTCTGAGGATTGTGGCTTAAAACCTCCTCAAAACTGTGGCCTGCGTAAGGAACCTCTATATGGGGTGGAGTATAAAGCGCCCATTGCTTTAGCAGTATCTGAGTCCTTCCTCGGTTTTTCAATAGTGGTGTCCACTTCTGGGACAAAGAGGTGCTTTTTATCAAAAGGCATATTAAGTACTGCCTGTTGAATTTCTGGTTTAAAACAAGAGGGGCACAGCCATGCACGTCTTCTGATTCTGATTGTGATGGCATTGTTTACACTCCTTGCAGCTGTATCAGCAGCATCGAGGGCAGATCTGATTATTGTTAGTCACTTTCCCCTCTTTTACTACTTGCTGTGCCCTTTTCTGCTGCTCTTTTGGGAGATGCTGTATAATCTCTTGCATTTCATCCCAATGGGCCCTATCATACCTGGCTAGAAGTGTCTGAGAATTTGCAATTCTCCACTGATTTGCTGCTTATATAGCAACTCTTCCCTGCTGCATCAAGTTTTCTACTCTCCTTGTCAGGAGGCGGTGCATCTCCTGAAGACTGGCTATTTGCCCTCTTTCTTGCTGCACTGACTACCACGGAGTCTGGAGGGACCTGGTAAGTGATGTAATCGGGGTCAGAAGGTGTAGGTTCATACTTATCAATTCTAGGGGTGATAATCCTAGCTTTTACAAGCTCGCTAAAAATTTGGTCTGGGTGTTTAACCATTCCTGGTAACGTTGGGTGACACTGGTACCTGGAATGTGTAGAAGACAGTGTATGAAATAAAAAATCTCCTTCTAATGGCTCAGAGTGCATGGTTACTCCATGATAAGCTGCTGCCCTAGATATTACGTGGGTATAAGCAGTTGTATCTTCTGGAGGAGAAGGTTTTGATGGGTAAACGCCTGGGTCATTGTCCGGGATGGGATCAGGGTCATAGAGATCCCATGGGTTTGTCGTACCTTCCTGTGAATATAAAGAATGTGTTGGAGAAGGGAGTGGTGGTGGGCTGTTCTGAGGTGAGATAGTTGTGAAGATTGAGAAGAAGAAGTATGGACAGCTATTGGCTTTTCCTTTTGTTTTTGCACCTTTGCTGGTGCCTGCACAGAGTACAGTCCCTCTTGGAAAGCCAGCTTTCTTTTTGTTTTTACAGGAGGTGCACTGATGATTCTTCCTGTCTCCTTATGAATATGGATTCTGGACTGTCCCTCATCCATAACCTGTAAAATTGGTTCAATCTCAGGCTCTTCCTCAGAAGAATTTTTTGTAAAGTCCTTGTTCCTCTGTATATGATGATTTTTTCAGCTCCAAAGTGTGTAGTTTTTTTGGTGCGGAAAAGGTAATCTAAGGTGTTGGCTCCAAAGCCAATTTTCAACTCCGACGGATAGGCTCTTTTACTGGAGCCTTCAACAGATTTGCTCGACTCCGAAGTGGACGGAGGAGTGGCCTTTTTCAGCGCCGACCCCGAAGGACGGTCGCCAACTGTCTTTTTTTGGGCCGAACCATGGCCTTCTGGCAGTGGTGTACACAAGGCCTTTAAATGTTTTTTTGTGCAGGGGTGTAGGGGCGGACATACTCACATGCTGGCCAGCTGTGATGGGTCTGTCGTCTTCTGATTCCTGTTCGGGGTCTGTGTCTCGGATGGAGACTGCTGTCTGCACCTGCTCTTCTTCCATGACGTTGAGATGTTCACTGCTTTTTGATGCCATTTCGAGTCTTCGGGCTCTGCTATCTCAGAGGGTCTTCTTTGATTGAAATGATCGACAGGCCTCACAATCTTCCTCCCGATGGTCTGGAGAAAGGCACAAATTACAAACCAAATGTTGGTCTGTATAGGGGTACTTCGCCTGGCACCAAGGGCAGAATCGGAATGGAGTCCGATCCATCAGGCTTTCCACTCGGTAGGCCCGAACAGGCCCGAGTCGGGTGCATGTGCCCAAAGGGCGGAAAATGAAGGTTTCAACGGAACTACCGGTTTGATGCTAGATGAGAAATGCGATCAAACAACACCGACGAATAAGAAGGTTTTCTGTGGTTTTCCGAATCGAAATCTCAGAGCGAGAGGAAACGCGTCCGAACCCGACAGCGGAAAGAAAACATTCTAACAATGGAGTCGATGCCCATGCACGGTGGAACCGAGAGGAGAAGTCACTCAATCCTGTGACTCCGAAAAAGACTTCTTCAAAGAAAAACAACTTGTAACACTTCGAGCCCAACACTAGATATCGGAAGAGATATGCATAGCATATGTATCTGCAGCTACACATGCCATTGAACACATATATATATGAATAAATTCAGAAGACCCTTCAAAGCAACAACCACATTCCTTGTTAAAATGAACCATCAAAGTCACTAAATTAACCTGTGCTTAACCCTCTAGCAGCTTGGCTCAAAAGCAGTCCGGCTTAACATAGAGACAATCCGAAAAGTAATTATGCAGCAAACAAACAGCGATAAAGTAAAATACAACACAAAAAAAAACTCTACAATTTAGAAAAAGAGAGTTAAATCTAATAAATAAAATAGGAACAAAATGACATAAATCCAATGAGGAGGACCAGAGCTATGCAATATTAAAGAATTAAGTTAAAATAGAGCCAAGAATCACACAGCACTAACTGTAGGGATCTGGTTGCGCTATACTGGGACAAAGTCACAAGTTCAGGCTGATTGTGGTGGCGTGCAGGCCAGATACAGGGACCAGGTTAGTCCTGCTGAAAAAGTTACCTTCTCAAAGTCTTGATCACAAAGTTCAAAACTTTAGGATTCCACAGGAGGTGCTCATATGATGCCAGCCAAGAATCTAGAACCTAAGAAGGCACGTCTTGGGGAGCAGGAACTTACTCCAGCAGAGGCCAGCAGGACTCAGGCAGGTCCAGTTGTAGGTCCTGTTGCAGCAGATCAGCTGGGCAGTTGGAGTGAGACCTCTGGAGCCAACTTACCCTGGGCTCGTGGAGGTGGTCCTTTCGCCTTCAAAGGGCAAGGCAGGCCTTAATCAGCAGGACAGTCCTCTGAAGAACAAGGAAGGCCTTGAGCAGCAAGGCAGTTCTGTGGTATCAGCAGAGCAGTCGTTTGAGAAACAAGGCAGGCCTCAATCAATAGGGCAGTCCTTTGAAGTACAAGACAGTCGGACTGAAGTCTTCCACAAGTCCTGAAGTGTACTGAATCATGGCTCAGGAGCCACAATATTTATATCTGGTGCCACCCATAGAAGCAGGGGAAATTTCTAGTCCACACTCAAAGCTGGTTCTGGAAAGTTCCTTCCCTTCCCTTTCTTCCACTACCTAGGCTCTAAGCAGTCTATGGTGACAAAAGGCTGTTGTCAAGTTTCTTTGTGAGTGTGCTGGAGGCAACCCTTTGGAATGTACATGGGGTAGGGAACAGCACCCCCCCCTCCCATCCTGACAGGATGGCCCTCTCCCAGATACACCCAGGTCATCTTGCTCACTGTCTAGGTCCAACATACATTCCTGATGGGGCAGCAATTAACAAGTCAAAACAGCTGGAAGGCCTCAGAAAGTTTAGGGCAGGAAAATGGCAACGTTCTAAAAGTGGCAATTTCAAAATTGTAATCTAAAATTCGACATTATCAGTAAAGAGGATTGTAAATTACAATTCATTTGAGGCCAAACATGACATTGCTACCTGCTCCAAGTCAAAAGTAATAAGGAAGCCTAATGTTATCCTATAGAAGAAGTAGGCTCTACTGTAGTGAAAAACGAATTTAGGAGTATTTCACTACCAGGACATGTAAAAATGTAAAAATACATGTCCTATTTTTTTAAATACTATATACACCCTGCCCTATGGCTTATATATATTAACAAGCATTGGCAAAGCCAATAGACTTCACCTTTGTTTTTTATTTTGATCGAAGGGGATTGTACAACATTAGAAAAATTTTATAATAGTTTTTGTTTTAAATTTGATAAAACATTAATGGTTTATCAAATTTTGAAACAAACATTATTATAACATTTTTGTAATATTTGTATTCCAGTTAGAAAGAACGAAGAAACAAAGGCAAAACCTAATGGCATGATGCAAAGAAGACAGAGAACCAGCTCCCTGTATTGTAGTACTGATATGCTTTAAGTGCCCTCAATATGCGGCTCCTTGTATTGTAGTACCTTGTACTATTGATATGCTTTACGTGCCCTCGATACACGGCTCCCCGTATTGTAGTACCTTGTACTACGATACCCTTTAAGTGCCCTCACTATGCACCTGGACAAGAGAGAGAGAGAGACAGAGTGAGAGAGGTAGACGCAAGTGTAGGTGGAGGTAGGCATTGGTGGAGGTAGGTAAAGGTGAAAATAGAGGTTGGTAGAGGTAGGTGTACATGTAGATAGAGGAAGGTGCAGGTTGAGGTAGGTATAGGTAGAGAGAGGTGTAGGTAAAAGGAGGTGTAGGTAGAAGTAGTTGTAGGTAGGGGTAGGTGAAGTTAGAGGTAGGAGTAACTAAGTAGGGGTAGGAAGAGTTAGGTGTAGATAGAGGTAGGTGTGGATAGATGTAGGTGTGCTAATAGGTAGGTGTAGGTAGAGGTAGGTGTATATAAAAGTAGGTGTTGGTAGAGGTGGATGTAGGTAGAGGTAGTAGGTGTAGGTAGAGGCAGGTAGCAGTAGAGATAGGTGTAGGTAGAGGCAGGTGTAGGTAGAGGCAGGAAGGGGTAGACTTAGGTAGAGGTTTGTGTAGAGGTAGGTGTAGGTAGAGATAGGTGTAGGTAAAGGTAGGTAGAGTTTTAGGTAGGTGAAGGTAGAGGTAGGTGTAGGCAAATGTAGGTAGATGTGGGTGTAGGTAGAAGTAGAGATAGGTGTAGGTAGAGGTAGGCGGGCGTAGACAGGCGTAGGTAGGTAGAGGTGGGTGTAGGTAGGTAAAGGTAGGTGTAGGTAGTGGTAGGTGTAGGTGTAGGTAGAGATAGGTGTAGATAGAGGATGAGGTAGTTAAGTGTAGGTAGAGGTAGGTGTACAAGGTAGTTGTAGGTAGAGGTAAGTGTACAAAGGTAGGTAGATGTATATGTAGGTAGAGGAATATATAGGTAGAGGTAGGTGTAGGTAGAAGTAAAGGTAGGTGTAGAAGTAGCTGTAGGTGTTAGTAGAGGTAGGTGCAGGTATGTGGAATTCCTATGCCCTCCCAGGACATATCGTTTAGGGTCAAGTGCAACAGATTTTCATGTTTATTTTGTCCTTGGAACAAGTAGACCCAACCCTCTGCAGCACAAACCCTTTGGCTGCCAGTTTATAGAGAAGGGAACTGCCTGCAGTTGAAATAATATGAGTGTCCATATGTTAATGCTGTTTGAACTTGTGTTTATGGTTTACTAATGAAAAGCCTTCATTATTAGGGTGAGCACTGTAAATAAACGTTTTAAGGTCACACTGCACAACTAACAGTGGTTCCGGAAAAAAAAGTCTACATATGTTTCCAAAAGTATAACAATACAAGGCTAACTATAATGCTCCCAGAATGCTCTCTGATTAGATGCAACTGTTTGCAGAAGCTTGTAAGCAAGAATGATGATTCTTTGCTTTCAAAATAGAAATGTTGGGAAAAAATGCAAGTAGGAAAAAAGTTTCCCTTCGATGAAATTTTAGGTGCTATTTCTTCGAAACATCATTTAGTAAAATGTATTGATGCATGCTAGTATTTCCCAAAAATATTCCTAATGGAAAATCAGTGTAGCCATTATCAACAAGATTATGGGAAGCATGAAAATAAACAAGTACTGTCAAAGCCAATCGATCCAATATTTTTTGTGAGTCTTGGTTTTGTCAGTGAGTGTCTTGTTTTGACATGGTTTTTGTACCACTTTATTGTTGTGGGTGCTGCCAGGCCCTCACCATTGTAACAACACTGGCAAAAAAAAATACATGTTTTTGGTCTCAAGAAGCACACATTGCCATCAGTGGCGTAACAAAGGCCACGCAGCCCCCATCCAGGGGGCCCCCTGAGCACAGCACCTGCCCAGAGTCTGGAATGGGGGGCGGACGATAAATAGAGAGAGAAATAGAATTTTAATAAAAACAAACTGTCTTTGTTAACGTCAGACCTAATTAGGGACTCAATTCTTACAGAAAGTCACAGAAGTGCACCCACGGTATATGTCTTTGAATTAGTTGCTTTCGTGAATTCACAAGAAATTTCCAATCTTTCTCTGTTTGGGAAAAGATTAGGGAAGAGCTGGTGAAAATCCTTAAATTGTGCAAGTTAGTAGGTTTGCAGACTCAAAGGCATTCCAGCACTGGAGCTATTGCTTACTGTTTCTCCCGCCCCAGTATGTAGATCTGCAGAAAGGTGGCAAAATGAGGAAATTGCTATAGTAGGCACTGAAATTGCAAATATTCAAGCCCTACTATACTAATAGCCCTGGCATAAACAGAGAGGCTATTATCAGAGCTCCTATATAATGAGATTGCTGCCATAATTTGTCGCTACACTATATGACACCAAAGGAACAAGTAAATTTTTTTTTACAGGACAAGGAGATTTCAGAAGCAACCTGTCCCATGGACAAATAGATATTTTAATAAATTCCACACCCCTGGGTAGGTGTAGGTAGATGTAAGTGTAGGTAAAGGTAGAGGTAGGTGTGGATAGAGGTACTTGCAGGCAGAGGTAGGTGTAGGTAAAGGCAGGTGTAGGTAAAGGCAGGTGTAGGCATAGGTAGGTATCAGCGTTGGTATAAACAACTTGAAGCGGAACATCTTATCCAGTAGTGAGAGGGATTCGGGAACTACTGGACATTCCTCTTTGTCGGCTGTGCAGAATCGGCCACATGTTGTAGTTTGACATTGTCAATGGAAACAAAAAGATTTTCTTTGGCACCTGGCAACGGTGGTAGAATAACAGTTCTGGTACTGTGTATCCCCAAGACAGTGACTGGTGCTCGATAAGAAGGGCCAAATTCTTTTTTCACTGCGACCTTTTCACGTACAAGATCCCCATCCCTGGGAATCCAGCCAGTAGATGTTACTGGCACATCCTTAATTCCTGTGGAGGCAGCACTTTTAGAAGAGTTATCTTCACGGAACTGCTGTAATTCCTGTTAAACAGTGACACAATCATTTATGTCAAAAGGTGTTTCTGCTGCCTCCGCGCCAGGACCATCAAGATTCAGAACAAACATTTGTGTTCCGAACAGGCACTCATATGAGGTACACCCCCCCAGGGACCTTCTAGGCAGGCTATTTAGTGCTCTCTGAACTCCATATAGGAGGGTAGCCAACTACGACCCGTACCTAAGACTCTGGCCGTTAAGGATTGCTTTAAATTGCGGTTTAATCGCTCCACAACACTATTTCCCTCAGGATGAAATGGAGACGAGTACTAGAGTTGGACCCCCAATGAAGCCATGGTGTCCCTGAATGCCCTTGAGGCAAAAGCAGGGCCCAGGTCCGAATGGAATGCCGCAACTGCATATGTACCGACAAAGCCTCCAAATCTTTAATAACAGTCCGAGCGTCAGGCGAGCGTTGTGGCCACACCCACACAAATCTGGAGCAGGAATCAACAGCGACTAATATGTATTTGATGCACTATCAGGTGTTAATGGACCACAATGGTCCAAGTACACACATTGTTATGGTCTATTGGAAATTAAGAGAGGTGTCTGCGGCAGGCGCTTGGCCGTGGAAACTTTAATTTGTTGACAGATGTCACAACAAAGGACATACTGCTTAGTCTCTTTATAGAGACCGGGCCACCAATAACGGGCCTGCAAGAGTGAAATTGTAGCCACCACACCAGCATGTGCAGATGCCACTCCCTCATGCGCTGCTTTAATCAATTGAGGTCTTACATCTTTATTGGGGATGTCGCGAACGCCTACGCCTGGAATTTTAACTTCAGCGTTCAGCATACCTCCCATCAAGTAGTGATATTTATTAGGAAATCCTTTAGGATATGGCGTGCCATCAACCGAAGCTTTTATGGCAGTCATAATATCTGTGTCTGGTTTGGAACTCGAACGAGTCACTGCAGCTACAGTGGCAACTGCCACTGCTGACTTTGCGGCTTCATCAGCCAAAGTATTTCCAGCAAAGTGTATTCCAACGCGCTGGTGTCCAAGTGTATGCAGAACATGGACTTTGGGTAGCGTCTCTTTCAGGTCTGCTACCTTCCCCCACAGGAGTCTGTGTTTTATGGTGTTACCTTTTGAATCTCTGAACCCATTCAAACGCCAGTAATGCAGGTATTCATTAAAAGACTGGACGCAAAAATATGAATCACAAACAATCAGTGTGAACTATGTCGGATCCGTATGCTCTAGTGCCATCAGTAGAGCTTTTAGCTCAGCCAATTGTGCTGTACAATCCCCTAAGGTCTGTGTATAGGTATGTTGGGGACAGAATTTCTCTCCTTCCATATAGCCGCTTACGACTGCGCATGCAGCAGAATATTGATGTTTAGTTCCAATCGCTGGTTGCGCAGAGCCATCGGTGTACATGATTGCATGATATTGATCAATAGGCAAGGTGTCTGCTGGAACTGGATATTCCACTTCATATTGTAGAAATTCTTGAGTTTCTAATTTTGGGTCGAAAATGTAGTCTACATCAGTGGCTGTTAGAGACGCAGCCCATTGTATCCATTGTGGATGAAGTGCTTTCGCGTTCGGAACGCTAGCTTTTGTAACAGCCTCTTGGTCTGGAATAGGAGAAACGACAATAATGCGTTTTCCTTGGGCAAGAGGTCTTTCTTTAATAACAGCCATCTGCACAGCAGTAAGAATTTTCTCAGTGGGTGCAAAGCGTTGTTCAGCAGCTGAATACAAATGTGATTTGAAAGCTATTGGGACCGTCTCACCTTCATTAAATGTTACGTAAGTGAAACCGATGGCCCCAGCTATTACCCTGATGACCAAGTGTGTTTTATTGTCCCTTGTGTGTAAATGTTTTGCTGCTAGCATATCTGTCTGTAAATCTGGAAGAGTGCGTGTACGTTCAACCGTCCAGAATTTACTTGAGAAATCAGGACGTATTAAATGTTCTGTCAAAATTTAGAAAGCCTAACAACGATTGAAGTTTTTAAATCATATTTGGTAGTTGCAATTGTGCACATTTTTCTAAAAATTGTGGTGCTAGGCTCTTCCCTTCACTCGACAGCTCATATCCCAGAAACAGGACGCTGAGGAAGGCAATTTTTGACTTTTTAAAGTAAAATTTGTAGCCGAGTTCGGCAAACCCTACAACAATCCAGGCTACCTGTCTTAAATGTTGTAGTAACTCGTCATTCGTGAAATATATATCGTCCACATATGACAATGCTTCAGGGTCTATCTCGTGTAAAATAGCAGTCAGACGAGCCAAAAACAGTCCTGGGCTGTTCTTATACCCCTGGGGCAAACTACATAATTTTTTCTGGGAGCCTAATGCGCTAAAGCTTGTTAAGTCCCTGCTTTCAGGCACTATATTCTGGCAGAAGAACCCATTCGAGATATCTAAAGTTGTTTTGTATTTTTTCCGCACTATGTTGCTCATTAGTGAAGTGATATGCGAGTTTTGTATAGCATATGTACGTGTATGTCTGTTTAAATGTCTGTAGTCTAAGACTATTCTGTATGAATGGTCCGGCTTAGCTACAGGGAATAAGGGTTTATTAATCGGTGAGACACAGGGTTCAATCACACCCTGGTATTCTAATTGTGTGAGTATTTCTCTCACCAGTGCCCTTGCTTCATGTTTTATGTGATACTGCGGTTGTGGGTGAGGTTAACTTTTAATGGGAATGACATGGTATGGAGAGTCCCTATCCCACCCTACGTGATTTCTATATAACGCAGGTGCTTGTGCTAGAGCCCATTCTATAGAATAGGACTCTGCGAGTTCCTCTGGAACAAGGGGCGAGAAGGAAGGTTTAATAACCTCTTCTCCATATGGGCAGGTGCGGACAAAATCAGGCGGCCAATCTTGTCATATACTTTGACTACACGGTCCCAAAAGATTGCGTGTATTGTGCGTTCAATGTCTCCTTCCAGTTGTAGTGTTACTTTATACACCCTATCGGGTTCGGAGACACTCATGTCTGCTGTTTCTACTTGTATAAAGTCATCAGTTGCTTTCACCTCCAGATGCTCTAGAAGATTCCGGCGGACTATTGTGACCTCTGCCGCGCTGTCTAGCAGTGCTAGAGCCCAGTTCTTGTTCTTCAAGAGAACCCTCTTCCTGAGTAGCATGTCGAACTGAGACCCCTGCCAGTTTTTTCTTTTTAAATTGTTGTTTTTGCTGTACAGGTTTCTCTTCCTTTTTAACAGAAACCTCCGAAGAGCGTTGTGATTCCTGTCTCGGTTTCACGTACTCTGCTCATTTCTCTTTTCGGATGAGTCCTGAAAGGAACGAGATTGGCGTGTATCAGTATAATGATATCTATCAGGCATTTTTATATTCTCTCTATTCCTGAGATTATATCTATTCTGTGGGGTCTCCACTCGTGGAGATTCTCCCCTTTCTTTTTTAGGTGTTTGTTATTTTTTCTCCCAGCGTTTCTTAGTACCCTCAGGTAGCTGTTTAGTATTATCTTTATTAATTTTACCCTGAATTTGAGGTTTTTGTGGTCTAGCCCCTTGGCTATCTCAACCGATACTTGAATAAGTTTCCGCTATTATTTTAGGCAGCTCTCGCTCCTGATCTTGTTGCGGAACGTCACGGAGCCGCATGCGCACTGCGAGTGCAACTGCTTCCCCTTTAAGGTTACTTAGGATGATTGAAGAAACTGTGGCAACATTGCCCATCAGTTGCATTCCCAAATCTAGGGCCCGAGCAGCCCCGTATTCATCTTGAATTTGTTTAAGCACTTCCGGTAGGTTGTCACACTCGAATTATGGCTTTTTAAAATCCTCAAAACTAAAAAACATTTCCTTAAGTTCAATTCCCGACAGATTTTGCGAATCCATTTAAACCTTGGGGTTGAGTAAGCGGGACAAAAAAAACATAAAATGTTCTACTGTTTCGGAAGAAGTGCCACATGCAGGACAAATATCGGAGCTTAACTTAGGTCCCCATCTGCTCGTCAAGGCCTTCAAAGGTAATGTTCCGAATCGAAATCTGGCATACAAACTTTTGCCTAGTAAGTCAGGTATTATATCTAGATATAGTTCAAACCCTGGGTACCATTTGAAATCAATAAACAAATTAGTTAAATGACCATTCGATTTTTGAGAAATGTAATTATTACGTATGTGGGACCAGTAAGCTCCTTTCAGTACTTTTACATGGGACTTCACAAGTTGCTGGGGATTCTCCCAAAAGTTCCCCAATCCCAGCGTACAAAACCAACTGGATACGTGTTTGATCCATGGGATGGACGTAGAGTTAGGGCTTTTTAACAATTCTAGTAGAGAAAACTTATATATGGCTAGTTCGGGAACTATCCAAAGCCTCACCCAATATAATAGAGGCCGTAAGATAATTAGATCAGCCATTCGTTTAAACCCTAGGTCTAAAAATAGGGGGGTTAATGGGGTGCTAGTAGGGCAAGCACATAAAACCCGTGCAAAGCTATTCTCAATTTTGGTTATCCTACTGCTATCTGACATGCCCCAAATCTCTGCGCCGTAAACAGCAGCACCCTGTGCCTTAGCCACATAAATCTTTACTGCTGGTAAGAGGAAGATGTGGGTGTAGGTAGAGGTAGGAAGAGGTAGGTGTAGGTACAATATTCTATGTTTATCCTGAAATCCCATATGGGGAAATACTGCCTCCAGCGTATTCATTTTTTGTGCTAGCCAAAACTGAGTCTCCTCTTGTTTGGCCGGGACCTTACCCATAATTGAATGTACAGTCACCGGATTTATACCTGGTGTTACTGCATGTGGTTGTGCTGGAGCAGCACACGCTGGGTTTGTATTTATTGTTTGCATCACAAATTGTACTAATCGTCTGTATATGGCTGTTAACTCAATATATGAGTGCCGAACCTCAGCTACTGCCAAATTAGCAACCGCAGGATGTGGTGTATATGTGGCCAATAAAGGCCAGGTAGGACCGTCATTACTTAGTGGGCCTAACCTTACTGGTAATATTGTATGGGGTAGGGCGCCATCAAGCCAATGATAAGATAGAGGTATCTCTAAGTATGCATACGCCCTGTTTTGCCCAGGCGCGTTCGCAACTGTATCTATATGAAATGTAGTTGTGTTCCCATCCACTACTGGAAATGTGACCCATGAGTAAAAAAGCTAAGTTCTATAGGCTGCGTGGGCGTTCACCACAAACGTGACTGGACCTCCCTGGCCCGTAAGGCCATGGGCTAGTAAGTGTGTTGTGAGAGGTTGTCTCATGTTGAGAGCTATTTGTACAACCTGGGGATTCGCCATCATAAAAGCACTACGAGTTCAGAGAAGGCACACCAAGATGGGGTTTTTATTATATATAATGAGACTACGATATTCCGGTGGACCCGAAAATTAGAGCCTGCCCAAACGTTGGCGGCGCCATGTCGCGTAGGCTCTCATTATCTTAATGAGACTACCGGATTTTGAGCAACAAGATCGTCCACGATGTGGGGGACTGAGTCTGGCCCACGGTAGATGACGCTTGTCACTCCAAATCCGGGTTTTGCTCCGGCTAACTAGCAGTGCCTCTTCTCTCCCAAATGGTAGAGACAATTGGGCAGCCGAGCGCATGACATCTCAGTACTTCTCAGGGAAGTCGTGGTCACTCAGGTCACAACCGTTTCTCTCATACATAGTGCGGTCTCATATATAAATGACAATAGAAGCAATATAAGTTTTAAAGATTGGTTTATTAAAACAACTGCATTTTGGATAACAAAGCGTGAGCTGCAATAACCAGAACTACACAACACAATAAAATTAAAATAGTAACGATGAGAGTGAAGCACACGAATAAGGCTATCATAGTGCGGCTAGATTATTCTCTCTCGAAGTTATATTTCGAGCACAGCATGTTAAGCTCTAAGCCTGCCTTTCAGGTTACCCCGGGAGGACATCAACCCTCATACCTGAGCAAAGGCCTGTAATCTGCATCAGCATCTGCAATGGGGCATTCAGCATACAGTTGTGGTTCCATGGTTGGAATCTCCCTCTTGACGTGTACTAGGACTAGAAAGTGTTTTTATAACTAACACCCAGATGTTCTAAGAAAATGTCCCTACGTAAGGATATGTGTTTTCTACAAATGCTGGAGACTAAACTTCTACCACGTTTACCAGCAATGGACCAGACTGTAGCCTTGACCGAAGCACAGGACGATCAAGAATGCATTATTTGAGAACACAGTGCTGAGCTAAGCTAAACAATGCGATAGAAGAAATTAAAACAAGACCGTAAAAACTGGTTATTGTAAAATAACGATGCAAAGCTGAATAAAATATATCTAGGGCAAATTGCACAGCGGCCTAGTATGTTAAACTAACGTGCATGGAGCTATACTTGAAATGGCTACACAACAGGTGTAGGTAGAGGTAGGTGTAGGAAGAGAAAGGTGTAGGTACGTGTAGGCAGGAGTAGGTGTAGGTAAAGGTAGGTGTAGGTAAAGGTAGGTGTAGGCAAAGGTAACAGTAGGTGTGGGTAGAGGTAGGCAGATGTAGGTAGAGGTAGGTGTAGGTAGAGGTAGGTAGAGGTAGAGATGAGTAGAGGTAGTTGTAGTTAGAGGAAGGTGTAGGTAGGTGTAGTTATAGGTAGAAGAAGGTGTAGGTAGAGGTAGTTATAGGTAGAAGTAGAGCTAGGCAGAGGTAGGTGTAGGTACAGGGAGAGGTAGGTGTAACCAGAGGTAGGTGTAGGAAGAGAGAGGTAGGTGTAGGTAGAGGTAGGTGTAGGTAGGCATAGTTAGAGGTAGTCATAGTTAGTGGTAGGTAGAGGTAGGTGTACATATAGGAGGGTGGAGATAGAGGTAGGTAGAGGTAGGTGTAAGAGGTAGGTAGAGGTAGGAATAGGTAGAGATAGAGGTAGGTGTAGGTAGAGGTAGGTGTAGGTAGAGGTAGGTATAGGTAGACAGCGGTAAAGTTAGGTAGGTGTAGGCAGAGGTAGAAGGTGTAGTTAGTGGTAAGGGTAGGTAGAATTAGGTATAGCTAGAGGTAGGTAGAGGTAGATAGCGGCAGAGGTAGGTAGGTGTAGGCAGAGGTAGGTGTAGTTAGAGGTAAAAGAAGGTGTAGGTAGAGGTAGGTGTAGGTAGTGGTAGGTAGAGTTAGGTAGAGATAGGTGGAGGTAGAGGTAGAATTAGGTAGATGTAGGTACAGGTAGGAGTAGGTCGAGATAGAGGTAGGTGTAGGCAGAGGTAGTGAGTAGAGGTAGGTGTAGGTAGAGGTAGGTGTAGGTAGAGGTCGAAAGCAGTAAAGGTAGGTAGGTGTAGGCAGAGGTAGGTGTGGTTAGAGGTAGAAGAAGGTGTTGGTAGAGGTATTGTAGGTAGGGGTAGGTAGAGCTAGGTATAGGTTAAGGTAGGTATAGGTAGGTGTAGGTAGGTGTAGGTAGAGGTAGGTATAGGTAGAAGTAGGGCTAGGCAGAGGTCGGTGTAGGTAGAGGTAGGTGTAGGTAGTGTGGGTATAGGGAGAAGTAGGTGTAAACAGATAGGTGTAGGTAGAGGTAGATGTAAGCAGAGGTAGGTAGAGTTAGGCATAGTTAGTGGTAATTAGAGGTAGGTGTACATAGAGGTGGGTGGAGATAGAGGTAGGTGAAGTTAGAGGTAGGTGTAAGTAGAGGTAGATGTAGGTACAGGTAGAGGTAGGAGTAGGTAGAGATAGAGGTAGGTGTAGGTAAAGGTGGGTATAGGTTGACAGAGGTAAAGGTAGGTAGGCGTAGGTTGAGATAGAATAAGGTGTAGGTAGGGGTAGGTAGAGTTAGGTAGAGGTAGATAGTGGTGTAGGTAGGTGTAGTTAGAGGTAGAAGAAGGTGTAGGTAGAGGTAGGGTTAGGTATAGAGAGGTAGAGGTAGAATTAGGTAGATGTAGGTACAGGTAGGAGTAGGTCGAGATAGAGGTAGGTGTAGGTAGAGATGAGTAGAGGTAGGTGTAGGTAGAGGTAGCATAGGTAAAGGTAGTTGTAGGTAGAGGTAGACAGCGGTAAAGGTAGGTAAGTGTAGGCAGAGGAAGGTGTAGTTAGAAGAAGGTGTAAGTAAAGCTAGGTGTAGGATGGGTAGGTAGAGTTAGGTATAGGTGGAGGTAGAGGTAGATAGCAGTAGAGGTAGAAGAAGGTGTAGGTAGTGGTAGGGGTAGGTAGAGCTAGGTGTAGGCAGAGGCAGGTGTAGGTGTAAATAGAGGTAGTTGTAGGCAGAGGTAGGTAGAGGTAGGTATGGTTAGTGGTAGGTAGAGGAAGGTGTACATAGCGGTGGGTGTAGGTAGAGGTAGGTGTGGGTACAAGTAGAGGTAGTTTGGTATACGTAGAGGAAGGTTGAGGTAGACATAGGTAGAGGTAGCTGGAGTTGGAGGTAGGTGAAGGTAGGCATAGGTAGACGTAGGTTGAGGAAGATGTAGGTGTAGGTAGGTGTAGATAGAGGAAGGTGTAGAAGTAGGTGTAGGTGCAGGTAGAAGTAGGCATAGTAAAGGTAGATGTAGGTAGAGTTAGGTGTAGGTAGAGGTAGGTGTTGGTAGTGGTAGGTAGAGATAGGTATAGGTAGGTGTAGGCAGAGGTGAGTGTAGGTGTAAATAGAGGTAGTTGTAGGCAGAGGTAGGTAGAGGTAGGTATGGTTAGTGGTAGGTAGAGGAAGGTGTACATAGCGGTGGGTGTAGGTAGAGGTAGGTGTGGGTACAAGTAGAGGTAGTTTGGTATACGTAGAGGAAGGTTGAGGTAGAGATAGGTAGAGGTAGCTGGAGTTGGAGGTAGGTGAAGGTAGGCATAGGCAGACGTAGGTAGAGGAAGATGTAGGTGTAGGTAGGTGTAGATAGAGGAAGGTGTAGAAGTAGGTGTAGGTGCAGGTAGAAGTAGGCATAGTAAAGGTAGATGTAGGTAGAGTTAGGTGTAGGTAGAGGTAGGTGTTGGTAGTGGTAAGTAGAGATAGGTATAGGTAGGTGTAGGCAGAGGTGGGTGTAGGTACAGGGAGAGGTAGGTGTAGACAGAGGTAGGCATAGGTAAAGATAGAGGTAGGTGTAGGTATAATTAGTGGTAGGTAGAGGTAGGTGTACATAGAGGTGGGTGGAGATAGAGGTAGGTGTAGGTAGAATTAGGTAGATGTAGGTACAGGTAGAGGTAGGAGTAGGTAGAGAGAGGTAGCTGTAGATAGAGATGAGTAGAGTTAGGTGTAGGTAGACGTAGGTAGAGGTTAATAGTGGTAGAGGTAGGTAGGTGTAGTCAGAGGTAGAAGAAGGTGTAGGAAGAGCTAGGTGTAGGTAGTGGTAGGTAGAGCTAGGTATAGGTAGAGGCAGGTATAGCTCCGGAGAGGTAGATGTAGGTAGGTGTAGGTAGAGGTAGATAGCGGAAGAGGTAGGCAGAAGTAAGTGTAGTTAGATGTAGACGAAGGTGTAGGTAGTGGTAGGTCTAGGTAGTAGTAGGGATAGGTAGAGGTAGGCAGAGCTAGGTGTAGGGAGAGAGGTAGGTGTAGGTAGAAGTAGGTGTAGGCAGAGGCAGGTGTAGGTGTAAATAGAGGTAGTTGTAGGCAGAGGTAGGTAGAGGTAGGTATGGTTAGTGGTAGGTAGAGGAAGGTGTACATAGCGGTGGGTGTAGGTAGAGGTAGGTGTGGGTACAAGTAGAGGTAGTTTGGTATACGTAGAGTAAGGTTGAGGTAGAGGTAGCTGGAGTTGGATGTAGGTGAAGGTAGGCATAGGTAGACGTAGGTAGAGGAAGATGTAGGTGTAGGTAGGTGTAGATAGAGGAAGGTGTAGAAGTAGGTGTAGGTGCAGGTAGAAGTAGGCATAGTAAAGGTAGATGTAGGTAGAGTTAGGTGTAGGTAGAGGTAGGTGTTGGTAGTGGTAGGTAGAGATAGGTATAGGTAGGTGTAGGCAGAGGCAGGTGTAGGTCTAAATAGAGGTAGTTGTAGGCAGAGGTAGGTAGAGGTAGGTATGGTTAGTGGTAGGTAGAGGAAGGTGTACATAGGTAGAGGAAGGTGTAGGTAGAGGAAGGTTGAGGTAGAGATAGGTAGAGGTAGGAGTAGGGAGAGATAGAGGTAGGTAGAGGTCGATACAGGTGTAGGTCGACATAGGTGTAGGTAGAGGTAAGTAGATGTAGGTACAGGTAGGTAGGTAGAGACGGAGGTGTAGGTAGATGTCATTTGATGCAGAGGTAGGTGTAAGCAGAGGTAGGTGTAGATAGAGACAGACCTAGGTGTAGGTCAAGGTAGAGGTAGGTATGGGGAGAGTGGTATGTATGGTTAGTGGTAGGTAGAGGTATGTGTACATCGAGGTGGGCAGAGGTAGGTGTAGGTAGAGGTAGAGTTTGGTGTAGGTAGAGGGAGGTAGAGATAGGTAGAGGTAGCTGGAGTTAGAGGTAGGTGTAAGTAGAGGTAGGTAGAGGAAGATGTAGTGTAGGTAGAGGAAGGTGTAGGTAGAGGTAGGAAGAGGTAGGTAGTGGTAGGAAGAGGTAGGTAGTGGTAGGAAGAAGTAGGTAGAGCTAGGTGTAGGCAGAGGTAGGTGTAGGGAGGGATAGAGGTAGGTGTAGGCAGAGGTAGGTATAGTTAGTGGTAGGAGTACATAGAGGTGGGCAGAGGTAAAGGTAGCTATAGGTGTGGGTACAGGTAGACCTAGGTGTAGGTAGAGGTAGAGTTTAGTGTAGGTAGAGGAAGGTTGAGGTAGATGGAGTTAGAGGTAGGTGAAGATAGAGAAAGGTGTAGGTAGAGGTAGGTGTAGGTAGGGGTAGGTAGTGCTAAGTGTAGGTAGAGGTAGGTGGAGGGAGAGAGAGGTAGGTGTAGGCAGAGGTAGGTAGAGGTAGGTGTACATAGAGGTGGGCGGAGGTAGAATTTGGTGTAGGTAGAGGAAGGTTGAGGTAGAGATAGGTAGAGGTAGCTGTAGTTAGAGGTAGGAAGAGGAAGATGTGGGTGTAGGTAGAGGTAGGAAGAGGTAGGTGTAGGTACAGGTAGGTGTATGTACAGGTAGAAGTAGGCATAGTAAAGGTAGAGGTAGGTGTAGGTAGATGTAGAGGTAGGTGTCAGAGGTAGGTGTAGATAGAGGTAGGTGTAGGTACAAGTAGGTGTAGGTAGAGGTAGAGGTAGATGTAGGTAGAGGTAGGTAGAGAGCTGTAGGTATAGGTATAGGTAGGTATAGGCAGAGGTGAGTGGAGGTAGAGCGTAGGTAGGTATAGGTAGGCGTAGGTCTAGTTACAGGTAGAGATAGTTGAAGGTTGAGGTGGAAGTAGGTGTAGACAGAGGTAGGTATAGGTAGCCAGAAGTAGGTAGAGATAGGTGTAGGTAGAGGTAGATTTAGGGAGAGGTAGGAGTAGGGAGAGATAGAGGTAGGTAGAGGTCGATACAGGTGTAGGTCGACATAGGTGTAGGTAGAGGTAAGTAGATGTAGGTGTAGGTACAGGTAGGTAGGTAGAGGCGGAGGTGTAGGTAGATGTCATTTGAGGCAGAGGTAGGTGTAAGCAGAGGTAGGTGTAGATAGAGATAGACCTAGGTGTAGGTCAAGGTAGAGGTAGGTATGGGGAGACGTAGGTAGAGGTAGGCAGAGGTAGGTACAAGTAGAGGAAAGTAGAGGTAGATGTAGGTAAAGGTAGGTAGAGGTTGGTGTACATATAGGTAGAGGTAGGTAGGTGTAGGTAGAGCTAGGTAGCAGTAGAGGTAGGGGTAGGTACTTGTAGGTAGGGGTAGGTGAAGTTACAGGTCGAGGTAGGTAGAGGTAGCTGTATGTAGAGGTAGGTGTAAGTAGAGGTAGCAGTAGGTGTAGGTAGAGGTAGTTGTAGGTCGAAGTAGAGGTGGGTAGATGTAGGTGAAGGTAGAGATATGTGTAGGTAGAGGAAGGTAGAGATAGGTAGAGGTAGCTGTATTTAGAGGTAGGTAGAGGAAGATGTGGGTGTAGGTAGAGGAAAGTGTAGGTAGAGGTAGGAAGAGGTAGGTGTAGGTACAGGTAGAAGTAGGCATAGTAAAGGTAGATGGAGGTAGGTGTAGGTAGCGGTAGGTGTAGATAGAGGTAAGTGTAGGTACAAGCAGGTGTAGATGCATTTAGAGGTAGATGTAGGCATAGGTAGAGGTAAGTAAAGAGATGTAGGTAGAGGTAGAGCTTGAGGTATATGTATGTAGAGGAAGGTATAGGTAGGCGTAGGTCTAGTTAGAGGTAGTGATGGTTGAAGTGGAAGTAGGTGTAGATGGAGGTAGGTTTTGGTAGCCAGAGGTAGGTAGAGATAGGTGTAAGTAGAGGTAGATGTAGGGAGGGGTAGAGGTAGGTGTATAGAGAGGTAGAGGTAGGTAGAGGTTGATACAGGTGTAGGTAGAGATAGGTGTAAGTAGAGGTAGGTAGGTAGAGGTAGGTAGAGGCGGAGGTGTAGGTAGGTGTAAGTAGAGGTAGATGTCAGTTGAGGCAGAGGTAGGTGTAAGCAGAGGAAGGTGTAGATGGAGATAGACCTAGGTGTAGGTAGAGGTAGGTGTGGGTAGAGGTAGGTATAGGTACAGATAGAGGTAGATGTAGGTAAAGGTAGGTAGAGGTTGGTGTACGTATAGGTAGAGGTAGGTAGGTGTAGGTAGAGCTAGGTAGCTGTAGAGGTAGGGGTAGGTAAAGGTACAGGTCGAGGTAGATGTATGTAGAGGTAGGTGCAAGTAGAGGTAGCAGTAGGTGTAGGTAGAGGTAGTTGTAAGTCGAAGTAGAGGTGGGTAGATATAGGTGAAGGTAGAGATATAGGTAGGTGTAGGTAGAGGTAGAGAGACCAGTGCAGTCACCAAAGAAACTGACCAGAAACAGGGACATGCCCAAACAACATACCATCATGAAGCATGAATAAAAAGAAATAAAAGAAGTACATTCAGCGTGGTAGCCAGAGAGGAAAGACACTGGTCAGTGTCTAATGGAAAATGACTGGTAGGAGTACTTGGTCCAGAGGCAACCTGATGGCAAGAATGCTGAAAAAGACAACAGGAAATGAAGCAGGACGACGTGCTGACCAATTTGAAGCACGTAAATCAGAGCAATGCTAGACTTATCCAATGGTAAGTTCAGGTAAGTAAGGGGCTGGGCATAAGACGCTTTTATTTATTTTTTATTATTAACCACAGATTTCACAAGCAGTATGCAAGCGTGTATGCAGGCTAAATCTCAAAAGGAAGGTCGAATTGGAAGTTTTAAACTGCACTACAGGCTGCAATGGCATGTCTGACATGTTCTAAAAGGCTATTTTTAGTGAGTTGCACAATGAGTGGTGCTGCCCACCAGTAACATTTAATTTACAGGCCCTGGGTACCCATGGTACCATATACAAGTAAATTAAGAGTATCAATCAGGTGTCAGCCAATTGTACCATGTTTTAGGGGGACAGCACAAGCACTTCAGTACTGTATGTGTGGGTGTGTATATACAGGGAGTGCAGAATTATTAGGCAAATGAGTATTTTGACCACATCATCCTCTTTATGCATGTTGTCTTACTCCAAGCTGTATAGGCTCGAAAGCCTACTACCAATTAAGCATATTAGGTGATGTGCATCTCTGTAATGAGAAGGGGTGTGGTCTAATGACATCAACACCCTATATCAGGTGTGCATAATTATTAGGCAACTTCCTTTCCTTTGGCAAAATGGGTCAAAAGAAGGACTTGACAGGCTCCGAAAAGTCAAAAATAGTGAGATATCTTGCAGAGGGATGCAGCACTCTTAAATTTGCAAAGCTACTGAAGCGTGATCATCGAACAATCAAGCGTTTCATTCAAAATAGTCAACAGGGTCGCAAGAAGCGTGTGGAAAAACCAAGGTGCAAAATAACTGCCCATGAACTGAGAAAAGTCAAGCGTGCAGCTGCCACGATGCCACTTGCCACTTGCCACCAGTTTGGCCATATTTCAGAGCTGCAACATCACTGGAGTGCCCAAAAGCACAAGGTGTGCAATACTCAGAGACATGGCCAAGGTAAGAAAGGCTGAAAGACGACCACCACTGAACAAGACACACAAGCTGAAACGTCAAGACTGGGCCAATAAATATCTCAAGACTGATTTTTCTAAGGTTTTATGGACTGATGAAATGAGAGTGAGTCTTGATGGGCCAGATGGATGGGCCCGTGGCTGGATTGGTAAAGGGCAGAGAGCTCCAGTCCGACTCAGACGCCAGCAAGGTGGAGGTGGAGTACTGGTTTGGGCTGGTATCATCAAAGATGAGCTTGTGGGGCCTTTTCGGGTTGAGGATGGAGTCAAGCTCAACTTCCAGTCCTACTGCCAGTTCCTGGAAGACACCTTCTTCAAGCAGTGGTACAGGAAGAAGTCTGCATCCTTCAAGAAAAACATGATTTTCATGCAGGACAATGCTCCATCACACGCGTCCAAGTACTGGCAAGAAAGGGTATAAAAGAAGGAAATCTAATGACATGGCCTCCTTGTTCACCTGATCTGAACCCCATTGAGAACCTGTGGTCCATCATCAAATGTGAGATTTACAAGGAGGGAAAACAGTACACCTCTCTGAACAGTGTCTGGGAGGCTGTGGTTGCTGCTGCACGCAATGTTGATGGTGAACAGATCAAAACACTGACAGAATCCATGGATGGCAGGCTTTTGAGTGTCCTTGCAAAGAAAGGTGGCTATATTGGTCACTGATTTGTTTTGTTTTTGAATGTCAGGAATGTATATTTGTGAATGTTGAGATGTTATATTGGTTTCACTGGTAATAATAAATAATTGAAATGGGTATATATTTTGTTTTTGTTAAGTTGCCTAATAATTATGCACAGTAATAGTCACCTGCACACACAGATATCCCCCTAACATAGCTAAAACTAAAAACAAACTAAAAACTACTTCCAAAAATATTCAGCTTTGATATTAATGAGTTTTTTGGGTTCATTGAGAACATGGTTGTTGTTCAATAATAAAATTAATCCTCAAAAATACAACTTGCCTAATAATTCTGCACTCCCTGTATATATGGAAAATGTCACTTACCCAGTGTACATCTGTTCGTGGCATGAGACGCTGCAGATTCACATGCTGTGCATATCCCGCCATCTAGTGTTGGGCTCGGAGTGTTACAAGTTGTTTTTCTTCGAAGAAGTCCTTTCGAGTCACGAGATCGAGGGACTCCTCCCATTTCGGCTCCATTGCGCATGGGCGTCGACTCCATCTTAGATTGTTTTCCCCGCATAGGGTGAGGTAGGAGTTGTGTATATAGTGATAGTGCCCATGCAATGGAGTAAGTATATATGTACATAGTGTGATTAAAAAAAAGATATATTTACATCTTTATAAATGTACACGTTTATTTTTATCAACTTATAACGGCTACAGGCTCCCAGGGAGGTGGGAGGGCGCATGTGAATCTGCAGCGTCTCATGCCTCGAACAGATGTACACTGGGTAAGTGACATTTTCCGTTCGGTGGCATGTGTAGCTGCAGATACACATGCTGTGCATAGACTAGTAAGCAGTTATCTCCCCAAAAGCGGTGGTTTAGCCTGTAGGAGTTGAAGTTGTTTAAAATAATGTTCGTAGTACTGCCTGTCCTACTGTGGCTTGTTGTGTTGTTAACACATCCACACAGTAATGTTTAGTGAATGTATGAGGCGTAGACCATGTGGCTGCCTTACAGATTTCTGTCATTGGTATATTCCCTAGAAAGGCCATTGTAGCGCCTTTCTTCCTAGTGGAGTGCGCCTTTGGTGTAATAGGCAGTTCTCTTTTTGCTTTAACATAACAGGTTTGAATACACTTAACTATCCATCTAGCAATGCCTTGTTTGGATATTGGGTTTACTGCATGAGGTTTTTGGAAAGCTACAAACAATTTTTTGTTTTGCGAAATTGTTTGGTTCTATCAATGTAATACATTAGTGCTCTTTTTATGTCTAGTGTATGTAATGCTCTTTCAGCTACAGAGTCTGGTTCTGGAAAAAACACTGGGAGTTCCACTGTTTGAGTTAAGTGGAACGGTGATATAACTTTTGGCAAAAAGTTTGGATTTGTGCGTAAACCACTTTATACTTGTGTATTTGTATAAAGGGTTCCTGTATGGTAAAAGCTTGTATTTCACTTACTCTTCTGAGAGATGTGATAGCTATTAGGAAGGCTACTTTCCAGGTTAAGTATTGCATTTCACACGAGTGCATGGGTTCGAATGGCGGACCCATGAGTCGCGTTAATACAATATTGAGGTTCCACGAAGGAACTGGCGGTGTTCTTGGTGAAATGATCCTTTTTAGCCCCTCCATAAATGCTTTTATGACTGGGATTCTAAATAGTGAAGTTGAATGTGTAATTTGCAGATAGGCAGAAATTGCTGTGAGATGTTTTTTAATGGATGAAAAAGCTAACTTAGACTTTTGTAAGTGTAGTAAGTAGCTTATAATGTTTTTCGCGGACGCGTCTAATGGTTGAATTTGATTATTATGACAGTAATAAACAAATCGTTTCCATTTATTTGCGTAGCAATGTCTTGTAGTAGGTTTTCTAGCCTGTTTGATGACCTCCATACATTCTTGTGTAAGGTCTAGATGTCCGAATTCTAAGAGTTCAGGAGCCAGATTGCTAGATTGAGCGATGCTGGATTCGGGTGTCTGATCTGTTGTTTGTGTTGAGTTAACAGGTATGGTTTGTTTGGTAGTTTGATATGAGGCACTACTGACAGGTCTAGTAGTGTTGTGTACCAAGGTTGTCGTGCCTAAGTTGGTGCTATTAGTATTAGTTTTAGTTTGTTTTGACTCAATTTGTTTACTAGATACGGAAGGAGTGGGAGAGGGGGGGGGAAGCGTAAGCAAATACCCCTGACCAACTCATCCATAACGCATTGCCCTTGGAGTGAGGCTGTGGGTACCTGTATGCAAAGTTTTGGCATTTTGTGTTTTCTTTTGTTGCGAATAGGTCTTTTTGCGGTGTTCCCCAGTTTTGGAAGTAGGTCTGTAGTATCTGGGGATGAATTTCCTATTTGTGGGTTTGTTGGTGATCTCGACTGAGATTGTCTGCCAACTGGTTTTGAATTCCTGGGATGTATTGCGCTATTAGGCGAATGTGATTGTGAATCGCCCAATGCCAAATCTTCTGCGCTAATAGACACAGTTGTGATGAGTGTGTCCCTCCCTGTTTGTTTAAGTAATACATTGTTGTCATGTTGTCTGTTTTGACAAGAATGTGTTTGTGAGCTATGAGTGGTTGAAATGCTTTCAACGCTAGAAACACTGCTAGTAATTCTAGCTGATTTATATGAAGTTGTTTCTGCTGAGTGTCCCATTGTCCGTGGATGCTGTGTTGGTTGAGGTGTGCTCCCCACCCTACCATGGAAGCATCTGTTGTGATTACGTATTGAGGCACTGGGTCTTGGAAAGGCCGCCCTTGGTTTAAATTTACAGGATTCCACCATTGAAGCGAGGTGTGTGTTTGGCGGTCTATCAACACTAGATCTTGAAGTTGACCCTGTGCTTGTGTCCATTGTGTTGCTAGGCACTGTTGTAAGGGCCGCATGTGTAATCTTGCGTTTGGGACAATGGCTATGCATGAGAACATCATGCCTAGCAGTTTCATCACTAATTTTACCTGATACTTTTGGTTTGGGTGCATGCTTTGTATTACGTTTTGGAATGCTTGTACCCTTTGTGGACTTAGAGTGGCAATCCCTTTTTTGTGTTGATTGTTGCTCCTAAGTATTGTTGTATTTGACACAGCTGTAAGTGTGATTTTTGGTAGTTTAGTGAGAACCCTAGTTTGTGAAGGGTTTCTTTGACGTATTTTGTGTGTTGAAGACACTGTTTCTGAGTGCTGGTTTTGATTAACCAATCGTCTAGATACGGGAATACGTGTATGTGCTGTCTTCTGATATGTGCAGCTACTACTGCAAGGCATTTTGTAAATACCCTTGGTGCTGTTGTTATCCCGAATGGTAACACTTTGAATTGGTAATGTACCCCTTGGATTACAAACCTTAAGTATTTCCTGTGGAAAGGATGTATAGGTATATGGAAGTAAGCATCCTTGAGGTCTAATGTTGACATGTAGTCTTGTTGTTTGAGCAATGGGATTACGTCTTGAAGTGTTACCATGTGAACGTGATCTGATTTGATGTAAAGATTTAGTGTTCTGAGATCTAAGATGGGTCTCAGAGTTTTGTCCTTTTTGGGTATTAGAAAATACAGGGAATAAACACCTGTTCCTGTCTGATGGTTGGGTACCAGTTCTATTGCGTCTTTTTGTAACAACACTTGGACTTCTAGTTGTAATAGATCCAAGTGCTGTTTGGACATGTTGTGTGTTCTTGGAGGCACATTTGGTGGTAATTGTAGGAATTCTATGCAATAACCATGTTGGATAATGGCTAGTACCCACAAGTCTGTTGTTATTTCCTCCCAGTTTTGGTAAAAATCTGTGAGTCTTCCCCCCACTGGTGTTATGTGTTGGGGATTTGTGACACTGAAGTCACTGTTTAGTTTGAGGGGTCTTTGGGCTTTGGAACTTTCCTCTAGTTTTAAGGAACTGTC
The DNA here is from genome assembly GCF_031143425.1 of Pleurodeles waltl. Classification (NCBI taxonomy): domain Eukaryota; kingdom Metazoa; phylum Chordata; class Amphibia; order Caudata; family Salamandridae; genus Pleurodeles; species Pleurodeles waltl. The sequence goes on from NC_090448.1 coordinate 400,191,249, forward strand.
CACCTCTGTATTGTCCCCGAAAGCCTCCTCTTTGATACTGGCCCTAGTATGTGGGTCTGGTTTGTGAGGTTGAGGGTTCTGTGCTGTGGACCCGAAACCCCCCTCTAAATTGTGTTTTCCTAAATGTGCCGCTGCTCTGTGGGGAGTAGAGCGCGCCCATGGCCTTGGCCGTATCAGTGTCCTTTTTGAGCTTCTCTATAGCTGTGTCCACTTCCGGCCCAAACAACTGCTGTCCATTAAAAGGCATATTAAGCACAGCCTGTTGGATCTCGGGCTTAAACCCGGAGGTGCGTAGCCATGCGTGTCTCCGAATAGTGACCGCTGTATTCACAGTTCTTGCGGCTGTGTCCGCTGCATCCATTGCCGATCGTATCTGGTTGTTCGAGATACTTTGGCCCTCTTCCACCACTTGTTGTGCACGCTTTTGGAACTCCTTGGGCAGATGTTCTATAAAGTGCTGCATTTCATCCCAATGAGCTCTGTCATATCTTGACAATAAAGCCTGGGAATTCGCAATGCGCCATTGATTGGCCGTCTGTGCTGCAACTCTTTTCCCCGCCGCATCAAACTTTCGACTTTCTTTGTCGGGTGGTGGTGCATCTCCAGAGGTATGTGAATTTGCCCTTTTACGTGCTGCGCCTACTACTACTGAGTCAGGTGTCAGTTGTTGTGTGATGTACACAGGGTCTGTAGGGGGAGGCTTGTACTTTTTCTCCACCCTGGGTGTGATGGCTCTGCCTTTGACTGGTTCTTGAAATACTTGTTTCGCGTGTTTCAACATCCCTGGTAACATTGGGAGACTTTGGTACGGACTGTGTGTCGACGACAAAGTATTACATAAAAAGTAATCCTCAATGGGTTCAGCGTGCAGTGCCACATTGTGAAAAGCCACTGCCCTGGACACCACTTATGTGTAGGCAGTACTGTCTTCAGGTGGTGATGGTCTTGCTGGGTAGCAGAATGGACTATTATCTGATACTGGCGCATGATATAGATCCCATGCATCTGGGTCATCCTGGCTGATCCCTGTGTGCGTTGGCGATTGCATCATAGGGGGGTTGCAATTGGTGACAGTTGCAGTGAGTGGTGTGGTGATGGTTGTGGCGAAGAGTGAGGTGGAGTTACTGCTTTTGCCACTTTTGCTTGTGGTTGTTTTTCTTTGTCTTGGAAAACAAGTTTCCTTTTCATCGTTATAGGAGGGAGAGTTCTTATTTTCCCTGTTTCCTTTTGAATATGGAGCCTTCTTTGTGTATAATCTGGCTCCGCTGCTTCTAGCTCTTGTCCAAATTTATGGCCTTGTAGTTGTTCTGAAAGACCTTGTTCTTCGGAGTAGGAGCTTGTCTTCGGCTCCGAAGCTGGGTGTTTCGGTATCAAAACTTTTTCTACAGTCTTTTTCGGCTCCTAAGCCACTTTTTTCGGTTTCGGTGTGCCGATCGCTCTGTGCCGACTTATCTCGGAGCTGATATCTCTGTGTTGAGTCTGGTTGGAGCCAGGTTCTCAGCATCGAGTATGCTCTGTGCAGGGATCTCGACTGGAGTCGGATGACTTCGACACGTGTGTGCCCTTTTTCGGTGCCGATGGATGGTCACCGATTTTACGGGTTAAGCCATGGCCTGCCGGCGGTGGCATACCCTGGGCCTTCATGATTTTGGCATGAGTTTTGGCCGGGGCTGGTTTACTCACGGTTTTCGGCGTTTGCTCCGTTTCGGGCTCGTCCGAGTCAGAGTCGGCAATGGAGAAAGTCTCCTCCTCTTCCTCGACGTCGTGGTGTCCGGACGGCACCGATGCCATTTGAAGCCTTCGTGCTCTTCGGTCCCTTAGCGTTTTCTTCGACCGAAACGCCCGACAGGCCTCGCAGGTATCCCCTTTGTGTTTGGGGGACTAACACAAATTACAGACCAGATGTTAATCCGTGTAAGGATACTTGTTATGGCATTCGGGCTGACCAGGCCCCGCCGGGGGATAGAAGCCCCGAAGGGCTACCGGAGCTCTTCTTGATTCGGTGTCGATCTGCGTTAACTAACCCGATACCGAACGCATACAATACCGTCAAATTTTTCCGAGATTTAACTAACTTTCCGAACCAAAACACGGAGCGAAGAGGAACACGTCCGAACCCGATGGCGGAAAGAAAACAATCTAAGATGGAGTTGACGCCCATGCGCAATGGAGCCGAAATGGGAGGAGTCCCTCGATCTCGTGAATCGAAAGGACTTCTTCGAAGAAAAACAACTTGTAACACTCCGAGCCCAACACTAGATGGCGGGATATGCACAGCATGTGTATCTGCAGCTACACATGCCACCGAATATATATATATATATATATATATATATATATATATATATATATATATATTGATAGATAGATATTAAAAACATACCTTGGGCCCAGGGTATGGTGTCCCCACGACCTAAAAAAGGCTTGGGGAGGAAGGCACAAGCCCCCTCTTCCAAAAAGTAAATCAGCCTTGGGAAATGGGGTCCCGGGTGTCTAAGAAAGGCTGGGCCAAAAAAGTAAAATCAGCCCCAGGAGGATGAGGTTCCTGGGGGCTTATAAAATGTCTCATGAAGGGTTCCCCTACCCAAAAAAGTAATCTGTCCTTCGGGGGATAGGGTCCCAGAGGCCTAAAAAAAAAAAAAAGCAGGGGGAGGGACACTATTCCTCTCCATTAAAAGTAAAGGAGCCCCAAGGGATGGGGTCCCCAGTACCATAAAAAGACTTGGGGTAGGGGCTGCACTCCTCCTGAAAGAAAAGTTTTGTGACGTGCCCTGGCCCAACCCAGAGTAGGGGAATAAAAGAACAAAGAGACCGCCTTTTTTTCTTCTTTTTCTTTTTTTTTTTTTTTTTTTTTTTTTTTTTTTTAAACAATCCAGGATCGCCCACAGGTCGGGTTACCACTAAAAAACGATGGATACAACTGTGGCTTCTAAGGGCAATATTGTTAAGGTAATGTACAAGATTGTCAAGATTGTTAAAGTAATGAACAAATGTTTTCCATTTACCCATACAGCATGCCTGTGTAGTGGACATTGTGGGCATTTTGGCTTCTTTAAGGATGTGCATGCAAACCTCAGAATACTGTGGGTAGCCAAATTCCATGACTTCAGATGCCAAATCACAAGACTGAGTAACCTCAGTTTGGGGTGGAGTAACTGACCTTGATACTGTGAGGAGATCTAAGAGTAGAAATAGCTTTTTGTGGACAGTTATAGACAGTTCCAGGATCCCAGGTGGGAGCTATGAGCATTAGCCTCAATGGTGATTACCCCATGTTACTCACTACATACGGGATGAGTATTTGTGAGGGACAATCATAAGCAAATATCCTTAACAAGTTGATAAATAGAGCGCTGCTCAAAGATTATGGGTGAGGTTATCTGGAGGACGACATTTCACATGTGTCAAACAGGTCTAATGCTGGGGTCAGGCAGCAATAATAGTATTGATGGAGCATGCAAGTGTTGATTTCCGAATCATGTGTTTGTTGATGCAGCAGTCAACGACACTGATGTCCACTCCTGGACCTGCAAGAAGGAAAAGACGGAGGGAAAAAATAGTAAGAGACAACGCCAAAGGATCCAACAAAAGGGGCTTGGCACAACTAGAGGAATTTGCCTGGTGGTTAAGAAGCAGATTCTGATCCCTAACTATTGGGAGAAAAAGAATTGGAGTGCATATGTACGAGAAGGTGTTGTGCCACATAGCCGTAGGTACTTAGGGGCATATTTATGAGAGGATTGCATCACGTTAGCACTACAAAACATAGTACATGCGTAACACAAACCTCTAAGTAAGATTTTTAAAGCCATGCAAAAGGCTGTGTTGCCATACTCAGCCCTGGGAAGGCACTCCATGGACTTTGCATGGGTGTTCCCAAGCAACTCCCATGATATTACGCATTCCCAGATTTACGAGAACATGTAAACCTGAGAATGTGCCACAATGATATGTTACTTATTTCTGTGTGCGCTGCGTCCTGCAGCACACACAGATAGAGAAATATGCCTCTCAGGAGTTTTTTTTGTGCAGGAAGGACAGTGTCCCTTCCTTCACAAAAACAATCCTGCATGCACCGCAGGCTCCCTTGCACTATTGTGCAAGGGTGCCTGCATTGGCGCAGGGCTGCCAAAAGGGGGCCAGCACAGGGAAGGAGGCAGAAATGCATTGTATTGCCTTAAATATGGTGCATTCCTGTCCTTTCACTGTCATGCAGTGCAGCAAGGTGACTTGCTGCATTGCACTGCACCAATATCCCATCAATATTCCCGTATTTAAATGCAGAACGTTTTCCATTTAAAGAAACACTGAAACTATTAGCCTTTCCTTCTACTAGGTTGCAATGTTAACCATAGGTTCAGAATGTGCAAGATGAGGAATTAAGAATATGCTGTGATCCTTGGCAAAGAACACCTTCTTGAACTCCATTCCAATATAGGCAGTAACTTAATCTGCAATTGAATGGCAGCTGTAGAATACCGTGATCAACGTTGACTCAGGTGCCCCCAGCAACCTGAACCAGCCGCAATAGACATCTGGGATAAGAAACTAAAATGCACTGCTTCCGTAGGGCTGAAAATGTTTTCATAACAAAAGTATCTCATAGATTGCAGAATTCTTCTGGTTTGATTGACAGCACGGATTTCTTTGTACAGAGAGGACAACTCCAGGTGAGGATTCTCACTTAAGGTAAGAACCGTTAGGTGAACCGGATTTCATGGAATTTAAGGAAGATGAAATGTTAACTTCTAGTTCTCTCAGCAAAAGAGAAGCTTTGGACCTAGATGTTGCTCTCCAATTGAAAGGCATTGAAATCCAGATTGCAAGAAGTGAATCTGCTGTGAGATATGGGGCCATATGTATGAACACGTTTTCCCATACACATAGAATGGGGTAAAGCCCTTTGATATAACTGGCCCATGGTCTCTATCTTTCACTTTATATATTCGAAAGCTGCCAATCTGGTCACTGCATTGCCAATGTACTGGGATTTTCCTGGTGCAAAAATAGAGAAATTCAGTTGGTACCATTATTCTTCCAAAATGCTAATGTCGATCCATTTAGACAACCCCGTTTGTAATTGTGTTCTGGCAACTAGGTATTTTCCAACTTGGCCCCGTCACCCCCAACCCCTCAGTTTTAAAACTGGCTTGCTTTGGTAAGTACATTGTTTATTTTTGTAGAAAATGTTTATGCGTACAGTGTTGCCGTATTGAATTTCACTGCTGTGTGACACAATGTTTTATTCCAACAATTTCTGAACTGGCCTGGCTGCTCAACCAACACTGACAAAGGTACAGCAAGAGGGACTGTTAAGTCCTGTTTGGCTCTAAGACCATAATGAAAAACAGAATCCCTCTCAGGAGTTCACCGCCATGCTTACAACACCCCAAGAACAAACTCCAGAGGCTGTACAGAAAGCTCCCTAACCCAATTATGCATTGCCAGTATTCTACCACCTACACATAGTGACTGCCTTTTCTATGAAGAAACTATCAGGAACCCCTGTTGTTTAAAGAAGAAACCCTTCTGCGTCTGTGACTTTTGCTCATCTCTTTTGAGGACTTTGAAACATTTGAACAGGATCCAAGAGATTGCTCACCAATTCAGATTTTGGACACCAGACAATAGGTTTCAAATTCCTTCATGGCAATATAAAGTGTGCCATCAAACACAAAAGATCATGGAAGGATGCATGCAATACATTTAACCATGGGCAATTGCTTGAGGTAGCATTCCAATTAATCGTTCTTTTGCCACCCATGCCACTTTCGATTAGAACCAACTGCATGCAAATCAGTCTTGACTCTGCTCCACTAGGAACAGTCCAGCTCGAACTACCAAACCAAGTAATCTCTGAACTGGAACACAAGCAGTCCAAGCCTTCTTTTGCCATGACTGGGGCTCTTCAGTCGGGTATAGCTTAGCTCAAGTGGCACAGTGAGCAAAGGAGCCACATTTGAGCTTACCATTGGCCACTTAGGGCAATACATGAAACACAGAAAAGTTGATGGGAGGATGCTTGCAGTAAGTCTAACCACTGGCAATCGCTCAGGGTATCATTCCAACCCATTGTTTATTTGCCCACCATGCCACCTCAGATTAGAACCAGCTTTTGTGCAAATCTGTGTTAACCCTGCTCTGATGGGAACAGCCCAAAATGCCAATCCAGGTCCTCTCTGAACCAGTACATAAAGCAACCCAATATAAGTTTTGCCCTCAATGGGGCTCCTCATTCAGATGTAGCATGGTTCCACTGGCACATTGAGCAAGGGACCACGATGCATGGTAGGCAAAAGATCAATGGGTTGGAATACTACCCACAGCAATTGACAGTGGTTAGACGTATTGCAAGCATTTCAATCTATCTGTTTTGGTTCAACCTCAATTGTGTACCAATTTCAGGATGCAAGATTCTATGCCATCAAAACTCCTAACCGGAAGAATATTTTGACCTAACACCTGGAACTGAAATCCCATCGCCAACTAATGTATGCAAAGGCTACCAATCTTATCTATCTTGAACATAATGATCCTATCTATAACTATAAATCAAAAGGTATACACAGTTCCACTAAAGGAATGAAATCCTATATATCAACAGTCCCTGCGAATTCAACTTGTTGGAACAAGAGCCCTCACTCACCATTTGGTGACATGCCTCATCATTGGGCTATGCTCCTCGTCAAGCTGGAACTGCAATGCCTGACGGGCCCCACAGGGGGGCTCTTTGCCGGAGATCTTTTGATAATAAATAATAGCCGATCAATGTATATAGTGTGTAGGATTGGTAAACAAAAAAAAGAAAAAAAAAGAGTGCTGTTAAAAATGACTAGAGGTGAAACGTATTTTATTAAGCTATCTAACCTCTGTCATGGTTAAAAACAAATGTGAGGGGGAGGAACAAGGTAAGGTCTTATCTCCCCTGAAAAAGGGGAAATATGACTGTCATCAAATCTCTCAGTTTTATAGTGTGGTGTGTGTATGTACAGGATCCCCTGTACTAATATTAGATCAAGGTCAACATGTTTTTCCCTTTTTTGTCTGTATGATCTCATGCAATTCTTCAGGACCAATTAACCTACCTAATCCTAAAGTTAACTGTTACCCATAGTAGGGAGATTTTCATTGAGCTGGAACCTGGAATATAGGAAACAGATAGTGAGTCACAAAATGGTACAGAACATTCAATGATGTGTGAATACAATCAACTAACACACGCGTGGTATCTCCCCTTCGTGATGTGCAAATAAAGGTAGTTGGAGACAACGAAAAAACATACGTCAAAAATAGCCATCCTTACCCTCCTCATACTAGTGGATGGGCCCCATCGGGTAAGGTATCAAGCTAGCGTGGTCCAATATGGTCTACATATACATACAGGTATAGGAAAGAAGACATTGTTAGGTAGAGGTATCAAAGTAATCCATTATGTCTAGTAGCATCAACACATATACTACTGGATGCCATTTTCCAATATGCTAATGTGCTCTCTCTCCAAAAGTATCTGATCAGAGTAGAAGGTATTGGTATAGAAGTGCCAATATCATATCTTAATGTAAAATAGTAGTCCGTGTTTGTCAAGTATCATGTTGAGTGGCAAGGAAAATAAGTAAGTGCATAGTGGACCCAATGTCCACAGTAACTAAACAGCCTACACTGGAACAACAGGGAGTTTGTTAGTGTGCTCAACAAATATTTAGCGTATTCAATCAGAAATGGTCGCTATACAAAGTATATCAGAAACTTGGACCGAATACTCAGGTCCAAAACAATTGTACTGGTACTCTTGGAAAAGCCGGCACGACAGAGCAGCCTCAATAATGCCGGCCGCCGCAGCGAGGACCATGCTTAAGGTCCCGATCTCCCGCATTTAAACGAGCCCGTGTATATCGGAGCATGATACCCGTAATGGGATCACATATGTGGCTATTATTTATTATCAAAAGTTCTCCGGCACAGAGCCCCCCCCGTGGGGCCCGTCAGGCATTGCAGTGCGAGCCTGACGAGGAGCATAGCCCAATGATGAAGCATGTCACCAAATGGTGAGTGAGGGCTCTTGTTCCAACAAGTTGAATTCCCAGGGACTGTTGATATATAGGATTCCATTTCTTTAGTGGAACTGTGCATACTCTTGATTTGTATGTTAGATGGGAGTATTATACACAGTACAAGGACACACTTTTGTCCGAATCTCCCTTATCACCTCTGCCCCTCCTTGTTTTTTGATTTTTGCCTATCTATAACTAACCAGGAAAATGCAAGGCTTTACGTACTTCTGAGGCATCTCTTTTTCCTCCTTAGGTGCCTCCCCAACCCAACCACCTGGTATCTGTTGTTAGGGCCACTGGAAGAAGCTGATGAGAAGAACAATCTTCCTCACTTCTACTTAGTCCAATCACCATATCTAAATCTTGTTTGCAAGAAGCACTTAACAGAGAGCAAGGCCTTGAATTCTTGAGAACTTGGAACCCAGTGAACAGGATACAAGAGAAGTAGCAGTGTCTGCCCCAGCATATCAAAGATATACACACCACTGTGCTTAATGGAGGTTCACAAGAGAAGACAGCAGTGTTCTGAGCAATATCAACCCTATGTCCATAAGGACCACTCCTCAGAGAGAATTGCAAAACCTTCTTCCAATAGTTGTGACGTTTTGGGACAGAAGATGCTAACGCGTTTACCCAGAGAAACAACATGAATCCGCACCGTCCAGAAAGAAACAGACAGAAATCCCTCTTGGTTCAACTGAGTAACTACTGGTTACAAGATGTTTATAAAGACCCAGAAGCTTAGATTCAGGATGCATGGTTGAACCATAAACCGGAAATGGCAGCCCTAGACTGTGAACGTCACATACTGGTGAAGAGACTTACTTAAGGACACACGAAGGTAAGCTTCTTTATAGTCCAGCAATGCCATGAACATAACTTGTGAAATGACGCTCTGGAATTTTCACGTTGAAAAGCACCATCTGAGAATAGCTTTGTGCGCTCTTAAATTCCAATGCATCCCTTTCTCTGCACAGCTGTCTATACTTAACGACAGAAAGATCAATAGCCTTTTCCATTAAAATCTGAATATATTCTATCATAGCCACTCTCTACTCATCATTCCTTTGACATATTGTGCTCATCTTTCACCAAATAATCTCACAGGGAGGGGAAACAAATTAAAGTACCCTTCTTTTATCAAGATCAGGACCCACTGATCAAGAGTGAATGCTGGCAAAGTAACCATGAACAGCTGCGACCATTCTGAAAGCTGCATCTCCCCTCTTGTCCCTAGTGCTTTATCTTTGATGGCAGATGACGATTCTTTATTGCGGCTTGTGATGCACTCTGCTCGCTGCATTTTTTGCCCTTCTGATACATGTATGACAGTGTGATGGCTGTTGAAAGGAATGTGTCTTTGAGGAGGATATAGGGTGCCATGAATGCTTCAGAGCACCAGCGTGCGTGGTCTTTGAAGACTGTCATCATTGTGTGCAAGCCAATCTTTCACCCCCTGAAGCAGGATTGTCAATACTCTATTCATCCACCAAGCATCCATTTGCCAGTCTTACAAATGGCACATGCCATCAGGTCATAAGGGACACTATTGCTCTTATTGCAAAAGCCTTAATTCCATCGTCCCATCAAATGCAATGTCTGACTAGAACGCCACCTCTGTCTCCATCAGTTCTATCGGCTCCTGCTCCCCAGCCCATCCATAGGCGCCTGGAGCATGGTAAAAGTGATTGTACTGCCTGCGTATCATATTTATCCACACTGAAAAAGAATTCAGAACCTCATGGACCTTACGCAACACAGAGTCATCTCTATGAGTAACCGTCCCTCTCGCTGTCTTTGCTGCTTTCTCCAAATGCCACTGATGGATTCCATGCCAGACTGCAAGACACTATGGCCCATATTTGAGAAAAAGTGGCACACTAGCATAAAAAATGTTGACGCTAGTGCAGCAAAGTGCAAGGAGGCCCATTAGTTACTATGGGAGCATCATTTTAATGTTTGCAATTGTAGGCATAAAAAAAATGTCAAAAATGGCGCAGTGGAATCTTTTACATTTCACTGTGCCATTTCTGATGGGCTTCCTAGCACCTGAACGCTCCCTTGCATACATTATGCCTGGTGCAGGCATAATGTGGAGCAAGGGGTTACCAAGTGGCGAAATGCATGCATTGCACAACTTAGTAAATACGGTGCAGCAGAAAAGCCATTTTAGCACCACCTTAGTGTTATAAAAAAAAAAAAAAAGTGATGCTATGGCGGCGCTAAGGTGGTGCTAGAGGGTCTTAAATATGCCCCTTAGCCCCACTTGAACTTTTTGCAGGACTTCCTTGTAGCATATAAAGCTTTTACCACCAAACTGAGAAACTGAAAACTAGTTTGGCTCGTCCCATTCGGGAATAACCTTAAATATTCATTTGCATAGATTTAAACCCTTAGCGCTGTTGGATGCAGTTGGCTTTTATGAAGTACTGTGTATCTCGGGTAATCCCACGTTACACCTTACATGTTCTATGTAGCTGTTCCACAGTGTTCTTTGCAATGTATTTTCCTCTTAGATACCTCTCTCCCAGCACTTTTATGTGTGGAGAATATCCTGATTCCTATGAGGAAGATTACTTTGTCTTATCTATCCTTTGTTTTAGTCAAATTCGCCTAAAGGTGCCTACTCCAGAGCCTTGGGGCCGGGACTACCATTAACTGAAAGAATTGGGAATCCAAAAGAGAAGAATGTTCGAAACAATTGCTTGATGACAGAGACCTAAAATCAATCCATACCCTTAAAGATTACTTTAGACTAAATGACACCTATGCATGGCAATATAGGCAACTTGCCTGCTGCTTGACACACAACCTCGAAAAAAAGACAAATGTCAATGCTCATGTCACATATGAAAAGTACTTTAACACATGGAGGTCTTACGATGGGGTGACATCTGGTCTTTACTGCCTAATAATCCTACAAATGTACTCCTCTCCCACACTGTAAAGATCAAAAGCATATAGGTAAATTATATTGGGTAGAAAATACTCCACAGATTGACCTGCACTACAGAAAGAACACAATAAACAAATAAGGGAATCTCTAGTCTCATTTTTTTTAACTTTAAAATCTCAAATGACACCGGACACCCATAAAATTGTGTAGGGCAAGATTTTTGGCACACATGAACTGCTGGAATTGTAAACAAGTTGGATGGGATAACCTAGACATTCTGTGTCACTGCCCCAGTATACAGGTTTTTAGAAAGGTATATGGCCCCCAATTAGGAGTACAATTAGCGCATGCATACAGCAGCACCCTGGCCACCCTACGATATATAAATGTGTTGAACAATCACAGTAGAAGGTGTCTAACTACGCCATTAGCAATGGCTAAGATATGTATACTTCGGCACTGGTTGTATCCATCTATACTAACTTCAGATGAGTGGGTGCCAGAAATGTGTTAGATACCATCATGTGATAAGGTCATATACATTGTTAATAATCAAATAGAAACATTTGGAAATGCTTGCCACATTTTCTTCAAATAGTGAGGGAGGACCACAGCGTAACCTCTTAAATATGGCTAGCCACTGAAAAGTGTTGAAATGTGAGCATGGTATGGTAGATTCCTGTGTATACATTTCCTTCAATCGTATTTTAATTCTAATGATGTGAACCAAGCATTTTAATCTATAATGGTAATAGTACTAACAACAAGATTAAACAATGTGGTGATACTTTGCATTTACATAAAAAGCATGACTACTGCTTAGAAGTTCATATGAAACATTAAGGACTCACTCTTCTTCAATCAGATCTGATTTTAGGAGAGCTAGGGGTTTAGAGGGAAAATGAGTGTAAAAAAGTTTGATGAACATTTGTGGCAATATGTAGTGCCTTGTCGGAGTAGGTCACACCTATATAGAGTTATGCATAACATGACACTGGTTACAATATTTATTGATAAAAAGATGCTACTATTCTCTTATTATAATTTCTTCTTTTACTTACTTTTTTATGTTGTTATGATTGGATGATCGTGGACCGTGTTGTGGAGTAGACTGCTAACAACTAAAGACCTGATTTAGAGTTTGGAGGACAGGTTATTCTGTCACTACAAGTGCCGCTGCCTATATTGCAATTGTAATTTGGCTGATGGGATATCAGTTACGTTTGTTATTGATTAACCTGTTCACCAAATACCAAATGATCCCCTAAAATGTTAATAAATAATCATTATAGCAGGTGAATTATCCTTAAGGTTAACCAGTCTTTTGCCTTTGCCAGGATCACTGTTTTTTGAAGCTGTTGATAGTCAGGTGTAGAAAACTCGCACCTCTCTGTGCCTTTGTTGTGGGTACTCAAAGCTGAGGCTACCCTGTTGTATGGGGTTCACTCTACACAAAGTCTGTGTCTGGAGAGCAGCCTGGAAAGGAACTCGTATCTTCATGGCTTTTGTACCTTGATTTTCAAATCAACTAAAAGTCTAAATTCCACCAATTGAAACAAGGGAGTGGGAAGAGAGGGCAACAATCATCTTCATAGGAGGGGCTAATGTAGTGTACTGAGTAGGAGAGATACCATGGGCCCGATTTAGGAGCCCCTGGCGCCTTCTTGCGCCACATTAGCGTCATTTTTTACTCTAATGGGGCACAAGGCCAAAATTGCTGAACCATATTTACAAAGTGGCATAATGAATGCATTGCGCTACTTTGTAACCCTTTATGTTACATTATGCCTACTCCAAGCATAATGTATGCAGGGCATTCCCCCATTAGAAGGGTGGAAAAAATGGTGCAAATAAATCTAAGAGGTTTCTTTAGATCATTTTTTTTGGCACTTTTAACGCCTGCTCAGAGCGGGCGTTAAAGGAGGCACACCATTGTTTACAATGGACCTCAATGGGCTTTGCAGGATTAGCATCAACATTTTTGACACTAATCCTGCAAAGCTCTAAACTAGTGTCAAAGACTGACGCTAGTTCCTTAACTACCGACATGGTGTGCCGTAACTTAGATATGACGCACACATGGTGGTGTTACGGGGGCACTAAGGGGTGCAAGAAAAGTGGCGCTGCACTGGGTGCAGTGCCACTTTTCTTAAATCAGGCCCCATATTTTTCAGTCCAACCAAAGAAGGCCATAGCATTCTTGACACATTATCATTTGTGGCTCGCTTATAATCCTAGTGTTTGCGTGAAGTCTTGATTAAATCAGGGCCCTAACTACAACTTGGATTGTCCAACATCAAACATTTCTTTTGATGACAAAGGTGGACGAAAATCCAACTTCACAACAAATGCTCCAATATGCACAGTCACACTGAGATCCGCTTCCAGCAGGACACAAGGTTTCACAGCTTGGCCTTTTTAAACTGATGTTTTTTTTTTTTTTTTTAACCCGTGACTGTCTGAAATTTCCCTCCTAGTTTGTGGCAAAAGACCGCATAAAGCAACCGCCAGCCCCCTCACCCCCTTTTTAAAAAAGAAAAAAAAAGGCTACAACACCTCAGTGGCTAACCAGAGTGTGTTTAGGAGACTGCTTTATCTGTTTCTGTGATTTAAATTGTGTTTAGAAAGTGTCTGTACCACTTGTTTTTTACCTTGAAAAAGCCAAATATCTGAGTGCATGACAAGCAATATTTCTGTGCTTTCCAATCTGTCCTCTACCTAGAAAGTAGACTCCGCTAGCTTGGAAGTGTGGATTATGCCTGTCTATATCCAAGGATATTCTGAATGGAGCAGCAGCTCCCTCCTCCCTTCCACAGGGGCTTGGGCTTGGTGATTGGTTATCTAGCTCCCAGGCAACCTGAGCCCTCCTCTAACACCTGCACTGGGCCTTTAAGTTTGTGGAGGGAACCCCGAGACAGCCACTTTTATTTTGTGAGCCCAGCTTTTCCCTGCACCCCAATACAGCCCAGTGATCAAGAAATTCTAGGAGACTGGTAAGGGCCCAGACCTTCTGGGAAATCTTATTTGTTAAAAAATATTTGTACTGCTACCCGTGCCTGTTTACTGTAGACTCCGTGGGTTTCAACCAGCTTGGCCTTTTTAAGCTGCTGTTTTTCTGTGGGTTTTTTTTAAAACCCGTGGCTGTTTGAAATTTCCCTCCTAGTTTGTGGCAAAAGACCACATAAAGCAGCAACCACCAGCCCCCTAACCCCCTTTTGAAAAAAGAAAGAAAAAGGCTACAACACCTCAGTGGCCAACCAGAGTGTGTTTAGGAGACTGCTTTATCTGTTTCTGCGATTTAAATTGTGTTTAGAAAGTGTCTGCACCAATTGTTTTTGCCTTGAAAAAGCCAAATATCGGAGTGTGCGATAAGCAGTATTGCAGTGCTTTTCAATCCGTCCCATACCTGGAAAGTAGACTCTGCTAGCTTCGAAGTGTGGATTCTGCCTGTCTATATCCAAGGAGATTCTGAATAGATAGAGCAGCAGCTCCCTCTTCCCTTCCACAGGTGCTTGTGCATCAGTTAATTTGGCCCTTATATATGTTTCTATTGGTTGTTGCATATGTTGTTGTCATTGGTTGCTGGGATTAGTATTTATTGGTTTAAGGTTAGGGTCTGTGTTCTGATTGATTCTAGGGTTGGGATTCCTATTGGACTATGGTTTTAGGGTTATTGTTGTGATTGGTACTAGGGTTGGGGTTTCGATTGGTTTGTGGTTTTAGGGTTACTGTTGTGATTGGTATTCAGGACTAGGGGTGTGACTGGTTAATAGGGCCTCGTCTCGCATTGGCTGTAGGGTTACAAATCTGATTGGTTTGGGTTAGGACTAGGTGTCTATCGGCCAATAAGGCTACTTAAGCCTAGGGCTCAAGGCGTCTCAGCCCGGGCTTCAAGGCTAAGGGCAGAGAGGACAAGGACAGTTGCCTGTTTTGGCCTGGTCGGGCCAGAGATGCTGCCTAATTTTCCAATTACCAGAAAGGACCTTATTCCCTACACATCCTCCAACATCCAAACACAGTATCAGCAAAGACATCCAGCTCATGCACCACAAACAGACCTCATACAGATTGCAATGTTTCATCAACCAGCACAAAACCCCACATGCCACACCTATACACACATCCACCACAACTACAACAGTAAGACACCTTCATTCCCATACCAAACACTACTCTGTCTATTCCCACTAACACGTCATGCCATCGCTCACACAACACAAAACCACACTATACATTACTTTCAGCCATCCAGATATGCACTCCCTGTTCATACAAACCAACAGCACTATCCTGTTTGCTCCTGCCAGACCACCTTTTATCAGTACAATACCTAAACCCAGCCTTCCAACACGCCATCTACAAACATCCTCCCCCTCTCTTCACCAATTAAACACAACCATACAATCCTTACACTCCACCACACATATTACCTGTTCCATTGAACAAAACTAACACAAACCCCTAACTCTTGTCCATTCCCTCTTAAACACATCATACACTCTTCTCCAAAACACATCCACGCCCCCTATAATATTCTAATACCACTCACCAGCACTAAATCACATACAAATCCTTCACAGAAAACCAATACATCAATATCTCCTCTCATTATTCCATAAAAACAAAACAAACCACTCACATCAGAATAACACAAACTTTTATACTTTCCGTCACACCCACTTCTACCCTCATGACTACACAAATAATACAAATCCTGCCCAATCTTTACTGCTAAATTCTCACTCTTCACAAGCACCCCGACAGAGCAACATTCTTTCATCCATTCCACAATTTAGAGCCTTACATTATGATCCACATGCTCCTCCACCACCCCTAATCCATACTCCTTGCTCAGTAAACAGACGGAAACAAAATAAACAACATGCCACTCTTTACAACTTCGCATCCCCTTGTCTATTACACAATAGGGCTACTCTATAAAAAAAACTATACTCATGTCACTCTCAGCCACAAAGTCCCCACCAACACACACAGACCCAACAAAATGCCCCCTAAGCCTGCTGGAAGGGGAACACTATAGAGAAAAGCAGGACTATTGTGACCCTCATACAGTTATCACAACTAACAACACACCTGCTACAAGCTCAGAATATACTGCTCACCCTTCTCCAAAACAAAACAACACTGCCACAAACACAGATTTTCTAAACTGCCTGCACATAAATGCTCGATCACTCTAAAAAAAAAAAAAAAAACAAGCACCACATCTATGACCTGCTCACGGACACACAACTTGACTTACTATTCATAATGGAATCATGGTTGGGAGATGACATGGCCCCAGTGTCAAAACCACCACACAAAACTATATAGGTAAGAGAGGAGGTGGACATCTAGCTCACCCCAAACCTCAGTTTACTACTATGATATCCCAAACAACCCTACTAAATTCTCCCTCATTTATCTCACCTTTGACTCATCCAAAACCTCTCCTGCTACTATGATCTCTCTAACTCCTTACCACTGCCTCTTCCCTCCTCCATCTCTCCTTTACTCATCCCGAGCCTCATCCTATTACTATAAACTCCCAATGAACACTTCTAGATTCTTCCTTCCTCTAGCCCTCCATTACTCTAGTCAATCCAACTAACAAACTCACATATCCTCTCCTTAAATCAACTCGTACTAATATTGTACTCATATTTCCTATACTAATCCACCACTAATTCCTCTTGGGTTCCGAAGTAACGTGCTACTCGCCGAAAAGCACTTTGACGCTTCATCTGGGGTAGTAAGCGCTATATAAATACAAATACAATTACATATTACAAATACAAATACCTTTATAACTTCTGAAGGTTGGGGAAGACTATCCCACGATGGTAGCAACTTCCACTTCCTTATGATTTTTACTGCTGGTTCATATTTCCACAGTTCTACTAAAATTACCAATTCAAAAACAGTAAAGCAAACGTACCGGGCCATCTGGTGAATCATCTGAGCAGTATGTCTAAAAACATAAGCACATATCAACACATCAAGGAGCATTCTGGAATATCTATTGTTGCTGATGACTAGCGATGCAGGACGGGTTAAAAAGAACATTTTCTTCCTAGGCAATCTCCATTGATAATCAAAAGACCTGCAACAAGGTTTTCAGAGAGAAGAACGCCTTTAACAGGCAGAGCTCAGTGCTCCAGAATCCTATCACCAGGAGCCCAGAAAAAGAAAATAGACAACTACATGGTATGATGGGATACTGGAGGACATTTAGCCCTTCCTTAAAGCTGCAGTGTTGCATTTCAGCTTGACATTATTACTGCCTATTTGGCTACATTTTCCTTATTGTTTCCCATTTACTTTAAAAAGGTATGCAAAGGAGACTTTTGAATGCCACCGTCTGTTCTAGGGGCATTTTAAAATGCATTTTTAAAGCAAATAAAGCCTGCATTATAGGCTGCTATTTGCTTTTGGTGTCAAATCAAAATTCACATCTTACCTGACATTAGATGGAAGTTTCAACACAGAAATATGCACTTTAGAAGAAATACTCCAGAATCCGGCACATGGGCAGAACTATTCTGTGCTTATGATTGCAATGGTGATACCTCCGAGGGAGAACTTGGATTGCAGTTTAAAACCCATTCCTTATTTCTCTTCACTGGAATGTCCCTTTCTTTTTTAAAATTCTTTTCTCATCTCTCCACAGTGCATTCAAACAGCATACACATTTCTCCACTCAGCTATTAGTGCTTTTCCAGTTGGTTTCATTTTCATTAGACATGCCATGTTAGCGAGTAAACACTGCCTATCAATTGCCTACATTCTACTCTTAAGGATTATCCGGATTTGCGAGGGAATAGCCTAGGCTTATTCACCATCCTTGAGACATGGTGTACCTCTTGAGGGGAGTAACCTGCTCAACTATCAAAAATTGGGGTCAGATGTATGTAGTTTTGGTATTGCTATTTCCTAATAGCAAATCTTAATGATTCACTATTAGGAAATCACAAACTGGGATGTATAACAGTGTGGTTAACACTATTTGCGATTCCTAATGGTGTCACAAATGACCTACCTCTTCAATATTGATGAGGTAGGTCGCAATTTGCGACCCCATTGGGAATGGCCACAGTCACAGGGATGGTGGCCTGCTGGGTGACAGCAGACCTCCATGTCTGTAGCTGCTTTTTAAATAAAGCATTTTGTTTTAAATGCAGTACGTTTTCCTTAACCCCTTCGCTGCCTGGCCTTTTCCCCCCTCAGGTGCCATGCTTTTTTTTGGCTATTTGGGGCAGGGCACACTTAGGCCCTCATAACTTTTTGTTCACATAAGCTACCCACACCAAATTTGCGTCCTTATTTTTCCAACATCCTAGGGATTCTAGAGGTACCCACACTTTGTGGGTTCCCCTGAAGGAGACCAAGAAATTAGCCAAAATACAGTGAACATTTCTTTTTTTCTAAATTGAAAAAAGGGATGCAGAAGACTTATGGGTTTTTTTTCCCTGAAAATGGCATCAACAAAGGGTTTGCAGTGCTGAAATCACTAGCTTCCCAGCTTTCAGGAACAGGCAGACTTGAATCAGAAAACCCAATTTTTCAACACAATTTTGGCATTTTACTGGGACATAACCCATTTTTACGAGTTTTTGTGCTTTCAGCCTCCTACCAGTCAGTGACAGAAATGGGTGTGAAACCAATGCTGGATCCCAGAAACCTAAACATTTCTGAAAAGTAGACAACATTCTGAATTCAGCAATGGGTAATTTGTGTAGATCCTACAAGGGTTTCCTACAGAAAATAACAACTGAAATCAAAAAATAGTGAAATTGAGGTGAAAAAAACAGCCATTTTTCTCCACGTTTTACGCTGTAACTTTTTCCTGCAATGTCAGATTTTTTTTAAAGCAATATACTGTTACATCTACTGGACTCTTCTGGTTGCGGGGATATATAGGGCTTGTAGGTTCATCAAGAACCCTAGGTACCCAGAGCCAATAAAAGAGCTGCACCTTGCAGTGGGTTTTTATTCTATACCGGGTATACAGCAATTCATTTGCTGAAATATAAGGAGTGAAAAATAGGTATCAAGATATCCTTTGTATTTCCAAAATAGGCACAAGATAAGGTGTTGAGGAGCAGTGGTTATTAGCACATCTCTGAATTCCGGGGACCCATAATAGCATGTGAATTACAGGGCATTTTTCAAATAGGCATCTTTTTGACACACAGTCTTATATTTGGAAGGAAAACATTTAGAGAAAGACAAGGGGCAATAACACTTGTTTTGCTATTCTATGTCCCCCCAAGTCTCCCTTTAAGAATGGTACCTTGCTTGTGTGGGTAGGCTTAGCGCCTGCAACAGGAAATGCCCCAAAACACAATGTGGACACATCACATTTTCCCAAAGAAAACAGAGCTGTTTTTTTTTTTTTTTTTTGCAAAGTGCCTACCTGTGGATTTTGCCCTCTAGCTCAGTTGGCACCTAGGGAAACCTACCAAACCTGTGCATTTTTGAAAACTAGAGACCTAGGGGAATCCAAGATGGGTGACTTGTGGGGCTCTCAACAGGTTCTGTTACCCAGAATCCTTTGCAAACCTCAAAATTTGGCTAAAAAAACACTTTTTCCTCACATTTCGGTGACAAAGTTCTGTTATCTGAGAGGAGCCACAAATTTCCTTCCACCCAGCGTTCCCCCAAGTCTCCCGATAAAAATTATACCTCACTTGTGTGGGTAGGGCTTGTGCTCGCAACAGGAAATGCCCCAAAACACTATCTGGACACATCAAAATTATCAAATACAAAACTACCTGTTTTTGCGGGGGCACCTGCGATTTAGGTCCTGGGCTCAGCAGCCATCTAGGGAAACCTACTGTAGGAAGTTGGGTCCGTATACACTATTTCAAAGTAAGAAATAGTGTGCACAGAGTCCAATGGTTCCCCTTAGAGGTAAGATAGTGGCAAAAAGAGATCATTCTAATGCTCTATTTTGTGGTAGTGTGGTCGAGCAGTAGGCTTATCAGAGGGTAGTGTTAAGCATTTGTTGTACCCACACAGGCAATAAATGAGGAACAAACACTCAGACAATTCCAGGCCAATAGGTTTTTATATAGAAAAATATATTTTCTTAGTTTATTTTAAGAACCACAGGTTCAAGATTTACAAACAATACTTTAAATGAAAGGTATTTCACTTAGGTACTTTAGGAACTTTGAATTATCACAATAGCATGTACAGTTTTGGCAAAAATGGCAATAAGCTATTTTAAAAGTGGACACACTGCAAAAATCAACAGTTCC
This sequence comes from Pleurodeles waltl, assembly GCF_031143425.1. Lineage (NCBI taxonomy): Eukaryota > Metazoa > Chordata > Amphibia > Caudata > Salamandridae > Pleurodeles > Pleurodeles waltl. The sequence goes on from NC_090448.1 coordinate 400,211,459, forward strand.
TGGGGGAGGTAAGTAAATGTTAAGTTCACAGGTAAGTAAAACACTTACAGGGTTCAAAGTTGGGTCCAAAGTAGCCCACCATTGGGGGTTCAAGGCAACCCCAAAGTTACCACACCAGCAGCTCAGGGCCGGTCAGGTGCAGAGGTCAAAGTGGTGCCCAAAACACATAGGCTTCAATGGAAATAGGGGTGCCCCGGTACCAGTCTGCCAGCAGGTAAGTACCCGCGACTTCGGAGGGCAGACCAAGGGGGTTTTGTAGGGCACCGGGGAACACACAAGCTGGCACAAAAAGTACACCCTCAGCAGCACAGGGGCAGTCGCGTGCAGAGTGCAAACAGGCGTGGGTTTTCAATAGGAATCAATGGGGAGACCCAGGGGTCTCTTCAGTGATGCAGGCAGGCACAGGGGGGCTGCTCGGGGTAGCCACCACCTGGGCTAGGCAGAGGGTCGCCTGGGGGTCGCTCCTGCACTGGAGTTCGGTTCCTTCAGGTCCTGGGGGCTGCGGGTGCAGTTCAAGGCGTCCGGTTCCTTGAAGCAGGCAGTCGTGGTCAGGGGGGAGCCTCTGGATTTCTTCTGCAGGCGTCGCTGTGGGGGCTCTAGGGGGTCAACTCTGGCTACTCACGGGCTCTTAGTCGGCGGTAGTCCTCCTTGTAGAGTTAGTTTTCCGCAGGTCGAGCCGGGGGCGTCGGGTGCAGAGTAGAAAGTCTCACGCTTCCGGCGGGAAACGTGTGGTCTTTAAAAGGTGCTTCTTTGTTTCCAAAAGTTGCAGTTTCTTGAACAGGGCCGCTGTTCTCGGGAGCTTCTTGGTCCTTTAGATGCAGGGTAGTCCTCTGAGGCTTCAGAGGTCGCTGGACCCTATTGGATGCGCCGCTGTTGCAGTTTTTCTTTGAAGTAGGGAGACAGGCCAGTGGGGCTGGGGCCAAATCAGTTGTCGTCTCTATCTTCACTGCAGGGCTTCAGGTCAGCAGTCCTTCTTCTTTCGGTTGCGGTGATCTATCTTCCTCGGTTCTGGAAGCCCCTAAATACTCAATTTAGGGGTGTGTTTAGGTCTGCGATGGCAGTTGCCAATGGTTACTAGCCCCGAGGGTGGCTACACCATCTTTGTGCCTACTCCCTGTGGGGAGGGGGGCACATTCCTAATCCTATTGGGGAAATCCTCCATCTGCAAGATGGAGGATTTCTAAAAGAGTCACCTCAGCTCAGGACACCTTAGGGGCTGTCCTGACTGGGGAGTGACTCCTCCTTGTTTTCCTCATTATCTCCTCCAGACTTGTCGCCAAAAGTGGGGGCAGTGGCCGGTGGGGTGGGCATCTCCACTAGCTGGGATGCCCTGTGGCGCTGTAACAAAGGGGGTGAGCCTTTGAGGCTTACCGCCAGGTGTTACAGTTCCTGCAGGGGGAGGTGAGAAGCACCTCCACCCAGTACAGGCTTTATTCCTGGCCACAGAGTGACAAAGGCACTCTCCCCATGTGGCCAGCAACGTGTCTGGTGTGTGACAGGCTGGCAAAAACTAGTCAGCCCACACTGGAGTCTGGTATGTTTTCAAGGGGCATCTCTAAGATGCCCTCTGGGTGTATTTCACAATAAAATGTACACTGGCATCAGTGTGCATTTATTTTGCTGAGAAGTTTGATACCAAACTTCACAGTTTTCAGTGTAGCCATTATGGTGCTGTGGAGTTCATGTATGACAGACTCCCAGACCATATACTCTTATGGCTACCCTGCACTTACAATGTCTAAGGTTTTGCTTAGACACTGTAGGGGCATAGTGCTCATGCACCTGTGCCCTCGCCTGTGGTATAGTGCACCCTGCCTTAGGGCTGTAAGGCCTGCTAGAGGGGTGACTCATCTATGCCATAGGCAGTGTGAGGTTGGCATGGCACTCTGAGGGGAGTGCCATGTCGACTTAGTCATTTTCTCCCCACCAGCTCACACAAGCTGGCAAGCAGTGTGCATCTGCTGAGTGAGGGGTCCCTAGGGTGGCATAAGACATGCTGCAGCCCTTAGAGACCTTCCCTGGCATCAGGGCCCTTGGTACCAAGGGTACCAGTTACAAGGGACTTACCTGGGTGCCAGAGTTGTGCCAATTGTGGAGACAAAGGTACAGTTTGGGGAAAGAACACTGGTGCTGGGGCCTGGTTAGCAGGTCCCAGCACACTTTCAAATCATAACTTGGCATCAGCGAAGGCAAAAAGTCAGGGGGTAACCATGCCAAGAAGGCATTTCCTTACACAAGAGGGTAACCATGCCAAGGAGGCATTTCCTTACACAACCCCCCAAACGAAAGAGGATGAGACTAACCTTTCCCAAGAGAGTCTTAATTTTCTAAGTGGAAGAACCTGGAAAGGCCATCTGCATTGGCATGGGCAGTCCCAGGTCTGTGTTCCACTATAAAGTCCATTCCCTGTAGGGAGATGGACCACCTCAACAGTTTTGGATTTTCACCTTTCATTTGCATTAGCCATCTGAGAAGTATGTGGTCAGTTTGAACTACAAAGTGAGTACCATAGAGGTATGGTCTCAGCTTCTTCAGGGACCAAACCACAGCAAAGGCCTCCCCTCTCAATGGCACTCCAACGCTGCTCCCTGGGGAGTAACCTCCTGCTAATGAAAGCAACAGGCTGGTCAAGGCCATCATCATTTGTTTGGGACAAAACTGCCTCTATCCCATGTTCAGAGGCATCATTCTGCACAATGAACTGCTTGGAGTAATCTGGAGCTTTGAGAACTGGTGCTGTGCACATAGCTTGTTTCAGGGTGTCAAAGGCCTGTTGGCATTCTATAGTCCAGTTTATCTTCTTGGGCATTTTCTTAGAGGTAAGTTCTGTGAGAGGTGTCACTATGGATCCATATCCCTTCACAAACCTCATATAGTAACCAGTCAAGCCAAGGAATGCCCTGACTTGAGTCTGGGTTTTTGGAGCTACCCAGTCCAGAATAGTCTGAATCTTGGGTTGGAGTGGCTGAACTTGGCCTCCACCTACAAGGTGTCCCACGTAAACCACAGTACCCTGCCCTATCTGACATTTGGATGCCTTGATAGAGAGGCCTGCTGCTTGCAGGGCCTGCAAAACCTCCTTCAGGTGGACTAGGTGATCCTGCCAGCTGGAGCTAAAGACCGCAATATCATCAAGATAAGCTGCACTAAAGGACTCCAAGCCAGCAAGGACTTAATTCACCAAACTTTGGAAGGTGGCAGGGGCATTCTTTAAGCCAAAAGGTATCACAGTAAACTGATAGTGCCCATCTGGTGTAGAGAATGTTGTCTTTTCTTTTGCTCCTGGTGACATTTTTATTTGCCAGTACCCTGCTGTCAAGTCAAAGGTACTCAAGTATTTAGCAGCACCCAATTTGCCAATTAACTCATCTGCCCTTAGAATGGGATGGGCATCTGTCTTGGTGACAGAATTAAGTCCTCTGTAGTCCACACAAAACCCCATCTCTCTCTTGCCATCTTTGGTGTGAGGTCTGGGGACTAAGACCACTGGGCTAGCCCAGGGGCTGTCAGAGTGCTCAGTGACTCCCAATTCCTGCAACTTGTGGACTTCCACTTTGATGCTTTCCTTAACTTGGTCAGACTGTCTAAAAATGTTGTTTTTGACAGGCATGCTGTCTCCTGTGTCCACATCATGGGTACACAGGTGTGTCCGACCAGGGGTTAGGGAAAAGAGCTCAGCAAACTGTTGTAGGACCTTCCTACAGTCAGCTTGCTGTTGGCCAGAGAGGGTGTCTGAATAGATCACTCCATCTACTGAGCCATCTTTAGGGTCAGTGGAGAGGAGATCAGGGAGAGGTTCACTCTCAGATTCGTGGTCCTCATCTGTAACCATTAACATGTTTACATCTGCCCTGTCATGAAAGAGTTTGAGGCGGTTCACATGGATCACCCTTTTGGGGGTCCTGCTAGTGCCTAGGTCTACCAGGTAGGTGACCTGACTCTTTCTCTCTAGCACTGGGTAAGGGCCACTCCATCTGTCCTGAAGTGCCCTGGGAGCCACAGGCTCCAGAACCCAGAATTTCTGCCCTGGCTGAAACTCAACCATAGCAGCCTTTTGGTCATACCACATCTTCTGAAGTTGTTGGCTGGCCTCAAGGTTATTACTTGCCTTTTCCATGTACTCTGCCATCCTGGAACGTAGGCCTAGTACATAGTCCACTATATCATGTTTAGGCTCATGAAGAGGTCTCTCCCAGCCTTCTTTAACAAGAGCTAGTGGTCCCCTTACAGGATGGCCAAACAGAAGTTCAAAGGGGAAAAACCCTACTCCCTTCTGAGGCACCTCTCTGTAGGCGATAAGCGGACATGGCAAGAGGACATCCCATCTCCTTGCGAGCTTTGCAGGGAGCCCAATGATCATGCCCTTCAATGTCTTGAATCTTTCCACAAGACCATTGGTTTTTGGATGGTATGGTGTGGTGAATTTGTAAGTCACCTCACACTCATTCCACATGTGCTTCAGGTATGCGGACATGAAGATGGTACCTCTGTCAGACACCACCTCCTTAGGAAATCCCACTCTGGTAAAGATACAGAGTGCTTTGGCTACTGCAGGGGCAGTAGTGGACCTAAGGGGAATTGCTTCAGGGTACCTAGTAGCATGATCCACTACTACTAGGATATACTGATTCCCTGAGGCTGTGGGAGGTTCAAGTGGACCCACTATGTCCACTTCCACTCTTTCAAAGGGGCCCCCCTCCCCTGGAAGTGGAATGAGGGGGGCCTGTGGATGGCCACGTGTCTTACCACTGGCTTGACAGGTGGCATAGGAGGCACAAAACTCCTTTATTTTCTGGGACATGTTGGGCCAATAGAAATGGTTAACTAACCTTTCCCAAGTCTAGGTTTGTCCCAAATGCCCATCAAGTGGAATATCATGGGCTAAGGTTAGAATGAACTCCCTAAACTCCTGAGGCACTACCACTCTCCTAGTGGCACCAGGTTTGGGATCTCTTGCCTCAGTGTAAAGGAGTACATCTTCCCAATAGACCCTATGTGTCCCACTGATTTTTCCTTTGGTCTCTTCATCAGCTAGCTGCCTAAGGCCTTCAAGAGAGGGACAGGTTTCTTGCCCCCTTACACAGCTGTTCCCTTGTGGGTCCCCCTGGTCCTAAGAGTTCAACCTGATAAGGTTCCAACTCCATGGGCTCAGTTCCCTCAGAGGACAGAACTTCTTCCTGGGAAGAGAGGTTCTTTTTCTTTTGCTGTGTTGAAGCTGGTTCCCCTGTCTTCTTTCCTTCCCTCTTGGAGGGTTGGGCCATTATTCCAGGCTCCAACACCTCTTTTTCACCCTGAGCCTTGCACTGTGCCCTTGTCTTGACACACACCAGTTCAGGGATACCCAGCATGGCTGCATGGGTTTTGAGCTCTACCTCAGCCCAGGCTGAGGACTCCAGGTCATTTCCAAGCAAACAGTCTACTGGGATAGCAGAGGAGACTCCCACTTGTTTCATGACAGTGACCCCTCCCCATTCTAAAGTTACCATAACCATGGGATGTACTTTAGTCTGATTGTCAGCGTTGGTGACTGGATAAGTTTGTCCAATCAGGTATTGTCCTGGGGAAACCATTGACACTGGCACCTGTATCCCTCAGGGCTTCTACACTAGTCCCATTAATTAGGAGTTGCTGCCTGTATTTTTGCATATTAGGGGGCCAGGCAGCCAGTATGGCTAAGTCCACCCCACCCTCAGAAACTAATGTAGCTTCAGTGTGAACCCTGATTTGCTCTGGGCACACTGTTGATCCCACCTGTAGACTGGCTATTCCAGTGCTAACTGGAGTAGTAGTAGTAGAAGAGAAGTGGAACCTTTCTTGGGACAGGCCTTGTCTCCAGTTTGGTGTCCCTGCTGATTACAGCAACGACACCAGGCCTTTTTGGGATCAAAGTTTTTACCTTTGTACCCAAAATTGGATTGTGAAGAGGCTTTGGACCCTCCCTCCTGAGCAGGTTTTTGGGGCCCTGTAGAAGACTCTTTACTTTTACCCTTGGATGTCGCAAACACTCTTCCCCCTCGGGAGTCTTTGTGACCCCTTTCTTTTGGTCACCCCCTGTGGAAGTCTTGGTCACCCTAGTCTTGACCCAATGGTCTGCCTTCTTTCCCAATTCTTGGGGAGAAATTGGACCTAGGTCTACCAGATGCTGATGCAGTTTATCACTGAAACAATTACTTAAAAGGTGTTCTTTCATAAACAGATTGTACAGCCCATAATAATCATTTACACCACTGCCATTAATCCAACCATCCAGTGTTTTGACTGAAGTCAACAAAATCAAACCAAGTCTGGCTTGAGGATTTTTGAGCCCCCCTGAACCTAATCCTGTACTCAGTTGAGAATCCAAAGCCCTCAATCAGGGTAGCCTTCATGAGGTCACAGGATTCTGCATCTTTTCCAGAGTGTGAGGAGTCTACCCCTACACTTCCCAGTGAACATTTCCCAAAGGAGAGCACCCCAGTGAGATTTGTTTACTTTTCTGGTTGCACAAGCCCTCTCAAAAGCTGTGAACCATTTGGCAATGTCATCGCCATCTTCATATTTTGTTACAATCCCTTTGGAGATTTTTAGCATGTCAGCAGTATCTCTGACCCTATTTAAGTTGCTGCCACCATTGAAGGGAGATAAGCCCATCTCTTGTCTTTCCCTTTCTATGGCTAGGAGCTGTCTCTCCAAAGCCAATCTTTTGGCCATCCTGGCTAACAGGAGGTCATCTTCATTGAGGCTGCCCTCAATGCCTCCAGAGTTGCTGGAGTCCCCTGTGGGAGAAGCAGCATCTCTGACTATCACTTGTGGAGTCAGGGTTGGAGGAACCCTGTTCTCCCTAACTAGGAGTGGAGGGGGGAAATTGTCCTCCACTTCGCTAGCATCATCCTCTGTAAGGATATCTTCAGAGCGGTTGTCTCTAGCAAACTCTGCCAAGAGCTCCTGGAGCTGTACTTTGGTAGGGTTTGATCCAGTTTTTAGTTTCTTGATTCTGCAGAGAGTCCTTAACTCTGACATCCTAAGATGCAGGTAAGGTGTGAGGTTGAGTTCCACCACTGTCTCTTCTGCAGCACACATTATTTCTCTAAAAGTTGGGATATTTTTTAAGAATCTAAAACTATCTCTAGAACTTAATCCAAACTTTTACAAAACTTTTAAACTCTAAAAGAAATGCTAACAGGGACTAACACAAGGCCCTAGCAGGACTTTTACAAATTTAGAAAAATAGCTCAAATTTCAAAAATCTGTTTCTAATGACAATTTTTGGAATTTAGTCGTGTGATCAGGTATTGGCTGAGTAGTCCAGCAAATGCAAAGTCTTGTATCCCACCGCTGCCACCAATGTAGGAAGTTGGCTCTGTATATACTATTTCAAAGTAAGAAATAGTGTGCAGAGTCCAAGGGTTCCCCTTAGAGGTAAGATAGTGGCAAAAAGAGATAATTCTAGTGCTCTAGTTTGTGGTAGTGTGGTCGAGTAGTAGGCTTATCAGAGGGTAGTGTTCGCATTTGTTGTACCCACACAGGCAATAAATGAGGAACAAACACTCAAAGACAATTCCAGGCCAATAGGTTTTTATATAGAAAAATATATTTTCTTAGTTTATTTTAAGAACCACAGGTTCAAGATTTACAAACAATACTTTAAATGAAAGGTATTTCACTTAGGTACTTTAGGAACTTTGAATTATCACAATAGCATGTACAGTTTTGGCAAAAATGGCAATAAGTTATTTTAAAAGTGGACAGTGCAAAAATCAACAGTTCCTGGGGGAGGCGTGTAAAAGTTAAGTTCACAGGTAAGTAAAACACTTACAGGGTTCAAAGTTGGGTCCAAGGTAGCCCACCGTTGGGGGTTCAAGGCAACCCCAAAGTTACCACACCAACAGCTCAGGGCTGGTCAGGTGTAGAGGTCAAAGTGGTGCCCAAAACACATAGGCTTCAATGGAAATAGGGGTGCCCCAGTTCCAGTCTGCCAGCAGGTAAGTACCCGTGACTTCGGAGGGCAGACCAGGGGGGTTTTGTAGGGCACCGGGGGGGGTGGGGGGGGGGGGGGGGACATACAAGCAGGCACAGAAAGTACACCCTCATTGGCACAGGGGCGGCCGGGGGTGCAGACTGCAAACAGGCGTTGGGTTTTCAATAGGAATCAATGGGGAGACCCGGGGGTCTCTTCAGCAATGCAGGCAGGCACAGGGGGGGCGCCTTGGGGTAGCCACTACCTGGGCTAGGCAGAGGGTCGCTCCTGCACTGGAGTTCGGTTCCTTCAGGTCCTGGGGCTGCGGGTGCAGTGTGGTTTCCAGGCGTCGGGTTCCTTGAAGCAGGCAGTCGCGGTCGGGGGAGCCTCTGGATTTCCTCTGCAGGTGCCGCTGTGGGGGTTCAGGGGGGTCAACTCTGGCTACTCACGGGCTCGCAGTTGCCGGGGAGTCCTCCCTGTAGAGTTTGCACCAGTCGCCCACGGCTCGACCTGCTACAAACTGAGTGGAAAGTCTCACGCTTCCTGCGGGAAACGTGTGGTCTTTAAAAGTTGCTTCTTTGTTTCCAAAAGTTGCAGTTTCTTGAACAGGGCCGCTGTTCTCGGGAGCTTCTTGGTCCTTTAGATGCAGGGTAGTCCTCTGAGGCTTCAGAGTTTGCTGGACCCTGTTGGATGCATCGCTGTTGCAGTTTTCCTTTGAAGTAGGGAGACAGGCCGGTGGGGCTGGGGCCAAATCAGTTGTCGTCTCAGTCTTCACTGCAGGGCTTCAGGTTAGCAGTCCTTCTTCTTTAGATTGCAGGAATCTATCTTCCTCAGTTCTGGGAGACCCTAAATACTCAATTTAGGGGTGTGTTTAGGTCTGGGAGGGCAGTAGCTACTGGCCCTGCGGGTGGCTACACCCTCTTTGTGCCTCCTCCCTGTGGGGAGGGGGGCACATCCCTAATCCTATTGGGGGAATCCTCCATCTGCAAGATGGAGGATTTCTAAAAGTTAGAGCCACCTCAGCTCAGGACACCTTAGGGGCTGTCCTGACTGGGGAGTGACTCCTCCTTGTTTTCCTCATTATCTCCTCCAGCCTTGCCGCCAAAAGTGGGGGCAGTGGCCAGAGGGGCAGGCACCTCCACTAGCTGAGATGCCCTGTGGCGCTGTAACAAAGGGGGTGAGCCTTTGAGGCTCACCGCCAGGTGTTACAGTTCCTGCAGGGGGAGGTGAGAGGCACCTCCACCCAGTACAGGCTTTGTTCCTGGCCAGAGAGTGACAAAGGAACTCTCCCCATGCGGCCAGCAACATGTCTGGTGTGTGGCAGACTGGCAAAAACTAGTCAGCCCACACTGGAGTCGGGTATGTTTTCAGGGGGCATCTCTAAGATGCCCTCTGGGTGTATTTCACAATAAAATGTACACTGGCATCAGTGTGCATTTATTGTGCTGAGAAGTTTGATACCAAACTTCACAGTTTTCAGTGTAGCCATTATGGTGTTGTGGAGTTCGTGTATGACAGACTCCCAGACCATATACTCTTATGGCTACCCTGCACTTACAATGTCTAAGGTTTTGCTTAGACACTGTAGGGGCATAGTGCTCATGCACCTGTGCCCTCACCTGTGGTATAGTGCACCCTGCTTTAGGACTGTAAGGCCTGCTAGAGGGGTGACTTATATATGCCATAGGCAGTGTGAGGTTGGCATGGCACTCTGAGGGGAGTGCCATGTCGACTTAGTCATTTTCTCCCCACCAGCACACACAAGCTGGCAAGCAGTGTGCATGTGCTGAGTGATGGGTCCCTAGGGTGGCATAAGACATGCTGCAGCCCTTAAAGACCTTTCCTGGCATCAGGGCCCTTGGTACCAGGGGTACCAGTTATAAGGGACTTACCTGGGTGCCAGGGTTGTGCCAATTGTGGAGACAAAGGTACAGTTTGGGGAAAGAACACTGGTGCTGGGGCCTGGTTAGCAGGTCCCAGCACACTTTCAAATCATAACTTGGCATCAGCAAAGGCAAAAAGTCAGGGGGGTAAACATGCCAAGGAGGCATTTTCTTACACCTTCCAAACCCAGACATTTCTGAAAACTAGACACCCGAGGGAGCCCAGGGAGGTGTGACTTGCGTGAATCCCCCAATGTTTTCTTACCCAGAATACTCAGCAAACCTCAAATGTAGCTTTAAAAAAATATATATATTTTTCCCACATTTGTGTGGGATCACTGCACCGGGACAAGTTTCCTACCACACAACGTTCCCCTCAGTCTCCGGGTAAAAATGATACCTAATTTGTGTAGGTGGGCCAAGTGCTTGTGACAGGGAAGAGCCAAAAACACATCAAAATTGAGGGGGGAACCAAAGTGGGTCCAAAAGGGCAGTTTGAGAAAAAAAACATTTTTAGGCTGACAAGTGCAGCAGAAATTTTATCGGTATACATGAGACAATGATGGGTGGTAGGAATTTTGTGGATTCCTGCAGATTCCGGAAGGTTCCATCACAAAAATGTGGGGGAAATGTGTACTTTCCAGCCAAGGTTTGCAGGGCATTGTGGGTAAGGAAATGGTGCGGGGTGCATGTGAAGCACACCACCTTGGAATCAACTAGATGTTTAGTTTTCAGATGTGTCTAGGTCTTGTGGCTTTTTCTACATGGCAGCGTCCCAAAGTAAAAAAAAAAAAGTGCAGCCCTCTCAATTCCAAGTGGGACGATTTTAAGAGTTACCAAGCTCTCATGGCCCAAATGTAAAACAAAAACAAAAAATAATCAAATGTCCTCTTGCTTGCCATGGGATAAGATGTTTTAGTGTGCGGGGGAGTGCTGAAAGACTGTTAGCCCCTTCAGTTCAGGAGGGGCATAACCAGGCCCATACTGGTTGGTAGCCACCACCCCACTATTTTCTTTAATTTTTGTTATTCCCTGGCATCTAATAGACTTTCTTCCCCCCCCCCCCCCCCCAGGGTGTGGCCTAACAAAAATGGGCCGATCTGCCCCCAAAGGGGGTCAGTAATGGCCTAAATACAATTTACACCCCAGGGGAGCGACCCTTGGCTAAGGGGTCGCTCCCATACATAAAAAAAAGTAAATACAAATATATATATATCCCTGGTGTCTAGAGGTTTCTGACCCCCCTGGGGGTAGATCTGCCTAATTATATTAGGCCGATCTGCCTCTGGGAGGGCAGAAAAGGCCTAAAAATATTATTTCCCCCCCAGGGGAGTGGCCCTTGCCAAAGGGGCCTCTCCCCTTATGCGTTAGTATAAAAAAAAAAAAAAAAGAAATCCCTGGTGTCTTGTGGTTCTGTAATTTTGCCCCCCAGTGAGCAACCCTTGCCTAAGGGGTCGCTCCCAATACATAATAAAAATAAACAAAAAAAAATTATCCCTGGTGTCAAGTGGTTAGGAGTCCTGCAGAGCAGAGGTGTCAGGATTGTTGGTGGACAGAGACGAGGTGTCTAAGTTGTGTAGTGCCTGGAATGTGTGTGAGGAGTTTTAAATGAGCATGTTTCTTTATTAGCAGCCAGTGGAGTTCCCTGAAGTGTGGTGTGATGTGAGTTCTGTGTGGGAGATTGAGGATGAGTCTGGCTGCGAGTTCTGGATGGTTTGTAGTATTCTGGCGAGTCGATTGGTGATACTGGTGTAGATGGTGTTCAGAGTCCAACTTGGACTAGGGTGAATGTGGTGGGTTTTCTAGTGTTGCTTGGGAGCCATTTTAAGATCTTTCTCAGCATTTTCAGAGTGTGGACGTGGTATCCAGTGACGGGTTGACTTGTGTGGTGATGACCACTTTGCTGTTGATGATTATGAGGTTCCTAGCATGGATGCTGGGTGTGGGTCAGTGTTTGGACAGTCACCAGTTGAAGTCTCATGGTGAGGTGTTTTTGCTGAAGATCCCTACTTCTGTCTGGTCGGTGTTGAGCTTGAGCCAATTGACTTCCATCCAATTAGCGACTTCAGTTACGCAGGTGGAGAAATTGTTTGTGTTGGCGGTCTTGCTTGAGAGTGAGATTACTGGCTGCATGTCGTCTGCATAGGTGCTGATAGCGTGTGCTTGGGTGACGATGGCCCTACGGCCTCATAAATGCGCTAAAGAAAGTGGGGCTGAGTGAAAAACCTTGTGGCACTCTGCGGATGAGTTGTGGGCTTCTAAGGAGTAAGGCAGCAAGATGAGAACTTGTGTCCTATCTGCTAAGGAGGAGCTCATTCAGCAGAGTTGGTCCTTGGATGCCAATCTCATGCAGGAACATGATGAGGTTGGGGTGTGAGACCGTGTCAAACGCTGCAGACAGGTCCAGGAGAATGTGGGATGCTATCTCTCCTCTATTAAGAATCATCTATATGTTGTCGTTGGTTGGGATAGGTGCAGTTTCTGTACTGTAATTTGGCCTGAATCCAGACTGCGTGGCATCGAGGAGCTGGTGTTTGGCGAGGGGTCGGTTGATTGGTTGATTCGTTTCTCTAGGACCATTGCCTGGTATGGTAGGAGGGAAACGAGTCTGTAGTTCAAAAGTGTGGTGGGGTCAGCAGATGGTTTCTTGAGCAGGGGCATGGCAATGACATATTTCCAGGAGTCCGGGAATGTGGCCAAGTCGATGGAGGTGTCAAGGATAGGTGTTAATGCTTCCCTGATTGGTAGGAGTCCTATAGTGAAAGTGTGGTGTGGGCAATCGTCAGACGGGACCTCCTAGTAGATGGTCTTCATGGCAGGGGCTGTTTCCATGGTGGCGATAGCGAACCACAAGGTCAGAGTTTGTTCTTCAGCCCTGGTGGGAAATTTAGTTTAGTTGGCTATGATGAGTATCTTGAGTGTGAGGTGTACTGGTGGGTGGTGCAGCTGATGGTATTTTTGACTAGGATAGCAACTTCACCTCCGGGCTTGTACTGATTATCTTGTCTAGTGATCTTGTAGCTGGCAGGACAAGTGTAGTCATGTCCGGTGCAGATGCAGGATTCAGCCACACTCCAGTGACGAAGAGCAGGTCCAGAGCATGGTTGTGCAATAGGTCCCATATCTCCGTGGCATGTTTGGTGAGCCAGCAGGTGCTGTGGAGCATGCATGCGGGTGACAGCATGTTGTGAGGGTGACAGCTGGTCTGCGAGTAGGGCGCTGTATGCTATGGTGTAGATTGTAGGGGTGGATGGAGCTCTCAGAGTTCTACTCTGTTGAATTCAACAGTTGGCTACACTCAGTGGAATTCTGTGTGCGGTGGAGTGCTGCCTTCTCTACCACCCTGGCCAGAATGCACCTGATCTCGGAAGCACTAAGCAGGGTCGGGCCACTCGACCCTGCTTAGCTCTTCCGAGATCAGGTGCATACAGGGTAGGGTGGTATGCCGTAGGCAGTGAAAGCTGCTGTTACAGGCCTCTTCTGCTGACAAAGCCCACCAGCCTGCAGCTCTGCACACCTGCACACTTCCCTTCAGCAACTGCCCTGCTTCACAAACTTGCTACGGAGGGCCAAGCACACCCCCTGTCTTATACCAGCCTTGCAATTACTTCTGCTGCACTTACACACAGCGTCAGACAGCCCTTGCGTTAGGGCTCAGCACTAGCAGCAGCAAATGTGCTCACCACCAGCAGCATGGTATTTTCACAAAGTGTCTAGTCTGGCTTGCAACAGTGTTCTAAGGCACTTTCTCAGGACACACATCTCTACCAGGCAAGGGCTGCCGGACTACCACTCAGCATCTGATGCTCACCCGGTCTTGCTGGCCTTAGCACCGCACCCCATAACACCATTTCCTTTCCCATGGATTCTGGGGAGACAGGTTCTTTTCAAGTGGAGCTGTGACTGCATGTTTCCTTTTTTCCAAGCACAGACCCCCCCCCTCATATGCAAATACGGTCTATGGCCAGTGCCAGCCCCGTGTGCAAAGAGAAGAGAAAGCAAAATTAGGGTATTACCTGGGTTAAGTGTCCAGGAGGGTCCCCATTGTCAGCGGCCTGGCTCTCTGCCTCCTGGTCCAGGGCTGGTAAGGACAGTGAAAGGAGGGAGGCCTGGATCCCGAGCTGGCACCGGTGCAGCCCCTCAGCAGCAGCTCCCTGCCGACTGGCATAATAAAATGCAGCCCAGTTATTGGCCAGACATCGCAAGCGCAGACTGTCTGCTCGCGCTGTATGGCCCATAACTGGTCTGCAGACTAGTGCACAGACACATCAGTGAGCTCCGGTCCGCTGCCGGGGCTAGCAGAGTTTTTGGCCGAACTTGGAGCACAGAGTGCCAAAAACTCTGTTAACTCCGCCAGAGGAGTGGAGCTCACCACCCACCCTTAGTAGAATGTGGGAGAGTGCATGAGAACTTTCAGGGGTGCATGTGAATGATCTTTCTGTGCTGCGTGGCAGCAGTGTAGTAGGCAGTGGCCAGGTTGCAAGCACAGAAGAGCACTGCAGGGTAGTGGTGGAAGGACCAGGTTTCCTGGCTCTGGGTGTGCTCCACACCGCAGGCACCATATAATAGGTACTTGGACATGGGCAGAGCACAGGGGACCATGGGTAACAAACCAGTGATTTCACTTTCTGTGCCTATGGCTGAAGGGAAGTGCAGTGATATCACTTCAAGTGCTGATGGATGATGGGAAATGAAGTTCTTTTGCTTGGTTTCTTCGTTTAAAGACAATTTTTGCTTGAAACCAGAGAAGTCACTTCCTATGTAGATGGATGATGGGAGATCCAGTATTGCATTCCTGAGGAAGGGTGACCAACATCTCTAGGCTCTCAGCAGCCAGATTCCTAGTTTGAGCTGCCTGGGGTTCTGCTGCCCGATTCTGCCTTGGTTCTGTATGACTAAGTCTGGCTTGTTTGGGAGCTTGTTGTAGGTAACAATAGATCTCTCAAGAAGGGTTGAGAACCAGAGTTCTCTCCCCCATCTGGAAGCCATTAGGATGAGTGTGAGGGAAGTTTGTCGAAGCTTTCTGACAACACATGGAAGGAGTGGGAGAGGAGGAAAAAGCGTTTGCAAAGATCCCTGATATTTTCATAAATAGACCCTCGACAGTGGGAGTGGAAATCTGGAGGCAAAGATTTGGCATTGAGTGTTTTGGGCGATGGAGAAGGGGTCGACTTTGCCAACGCCCCCCTCCCAAAACGATGGGAGTAAGAGAGAGGTGGTCTCATTTAGAACTATGGTGACACCAAATGACAACGTTCTGAATTGTTAATGCTGGCTTCTTACCAAGGAATCTAAGGTAGCTGCAATGATTGAGATGGATAGAATGTGGATGTATGTGTCCTTACAATAGAATTTGGTCATAAAGTTGCCTTGCTGCAGCAGCAATGTGAAAGTTTGCAGAGTAGTCATGTGGAAGTGTTTGAAAAGATGTACTGGTTGAGGGGCCTGAAGTCTAGAATGGGCCTTGGGGAACCACCCCTTTTAGGAAATCAGAAAGTATAGGGAGTACACCCCCTTGCTGTGATGTTGCGGTGGTACTGGCTCTGACCTTTGGAAAGGAATGTCTGAACCTCTTCTTGAAGATGCTGGTGTTCCAGGCTGAGGGTGTGTTTGCAGGGTGGGATGTTTAGTGAAGTTGAGGTGAGCTTGAAGCAGTAGCCATGCTTGATGATGGGAAGAAGCCACCAATCAGAGGTGATCTCCCAAAAGGGAGAAAAAAAAAAATATATATATGTCTCTTTCTCCACAGGTGTTGTGTGGTTGAGGGGGGAGGGGAATGTTAATGAGAGGCAAGGAGGTAGAATCTCCCTTAGAGGGAGTCCCACTGCTTCTACCCTTGCAGTTGTTACCCTAGAAGAAAACCCTGAGTACCTCTTGTAATCCTGCTGGTGGGAGACCTGCTGCTGGCGCTAACAGGACTAGGATTGGTCATGTGATGTGCCGCTACCCTGCCGTCTTTGAAAGAAACCCCTAGCTGGCAGCAACGGCTTTAGCAGTTTTCTTGTCAATCTTTTCCAACATCTGATCAACATGTGGCTCAAAAAGGTGTTCCCTATCAAAAGGCAAGTTGAGGAGAGGCTGCTGGACTTCTGGCCTAAATCAGATATGTGCAAAGAGGAGTGGCGGCACAAGATGATGAAAGTATTAATCCCTCTGGCCGAGGTGTCAGCAGTATCAGGGTACAATGAATAGCGGCATTAGAAATGAGCTTCCACTCTGCCACTACCTTTCGTACCCATTTCCATGCTCAGGAGGGAGTCTTAGAACAGGTCCTCCATCTCATCCTAATGTGCCCTGTCGTAGCGCGATTCAAGGCCATCAGATTTGGTGATGCACCAGTGAGTCATAGCACCAATGGCAACCCTCTTACCCACTGCATCAATCTGCTTGCTCTCCTTATCTGGGGAGGACTGTCACCTGTAGCTAGTGTTACTACTCGATTGCAACAGTGACAACCACTAGGGAGTCTGGGGCTGACATGGCCTCTGATGTACAACAGTCAAAATGTAAAGATTTGAACTTATTCAAGTGATGTGAAATCCTGGGACTACAAGGACTCCTTGAATGTCTCTGGGGCAGTCTTAAGAATGCCCTTCAGCATAGGGAACTGCTGGAGGAAACATGTTTTTCCCACCAGAAATCATTATCATCCTCAGGTTAGTGTGCAGATCTACTTTGTAGTAGTAGTAGTAGTAGTAGTAGTAGGCAGCTGCACTTTGGAAAACCCTACAGAATGCAGTGGTGTCATCGAAGGGGGCTGGTGAGCAGGAGATGTCTTTACTGGGAAAGGCTGAAGGTTGCGGTCCCATGGAAGGTCTAAGTGGTAGTCTGTGGAGGGGTTGTCTGTACGGTGTAGGTAGAGAGAGGAGACAAAGTCCTCTATAGGAGAGTAGGGACTAGAACGCCCTGTATCTGAAAAGGACTTTGGTAATCCTTTAGGGGAAATAGGAAGAAGAGTTGTGTGTGGTGGAAGTTTTGATGGAGGTGTAGTGGCCTTATTGAGGAGTGCTTTTTTGGGGCCCTGAAGACGGATCTGACTCAGAAGTGTCCTGGAAGGCAAGCCTATGTTTTCTGGGCCCCATTGCTGCAGGGCTGGAGCAAATCATTCCACTGTAGAGGTAGACGACAATGGTCTTTTGTCTCTCATCAAGCTTGTGCCAAAGCTTCTTTGGAGTTGGCCTTAGAGGTTGGTTTCAGGGCCAACAGTTTTCAGAGCCGAACGTGGCAGAGGGACTGACAGGGCCTTCAGCTTTAAAGTGTCTTTAGGTGCTTCTGTGCAAGGCATGTCTTAGATCCCATTTCTGCTCTGATGCTGTGCCTCAATGACGACCGGAGCCAGAAGGCAGTAGACTTATGCACTGGACTACATGACCAACCCCTGTTGAGCAGTACTTCCCCTCAACATGTGGCTGTTTGTGTAGCTTATGAGTTTGTGTGTCAGTTGTACTCACAGCTCTGGGCCATCATCTTGTTTCACATGCCAGTGGATGGAGCACTGTTGTCCTCTTCCTCTATCTGTTACAGCTTTAAAGAATTGGAGCCAATGATCTCTGGGCTGGGCTGATGGGAAGGGTTGTTTGGTGAACCTATGTCCTCTACTTCCCTCAGCACTCGAGGGTCTGCTTCACCAGTAGACATTCTGCGTCTCATTGATGGAACGCTGAATCTTGAGGTGAGCCCAGCATCTGTCTCTTCGTGCCGAACGAACTTTTTGCACCAATAGTGAGGCAGAAGGCGCAATGACTGTCACTGTGCTTTGGGTAGAGGCAAAGATTGCACACCTTGTGCACATCAGTCCAGGGGTATATGGTGTGGCACTGAGGGCACTTCCCGAAGAACTTCTGTTCCACCACCCTCTACACCTTCTCATTCTGCAGAGTCACTATGGCAGAAAAGGGGCCCTAAATGGCTGTGGTGCCATGAGGGTCAGGGGATCCACTGTTTGATGACTGTTAGAAATGGGGTTACTAGTTGACAGTCAGTTTACACCCTGTTCAAGTAGGGACCCTCACTTTAGTCATGGTAAGGGAGTCACACTCCTAAGATAACCCCTGCTCACCCCGTTAGTAGCTTGGCACGAGCAGTCAGGCGTATCTCAGAGGCAATGCATTAAGTATTTGTACCCACACACACTAACAGTGAAAACACTACAAACTGACCCCACACCAGTTTAGAAAAATAGCTAATATTTATCTATGTAAAACAAGCCCAAATGACAAAAATACAACATAAACAAGCAAAGATATGAAATTTAAAAGATTAAATCCCAATAAAGCTCTTAGAACACTCTAGTTCCAACTGGTGCTATCACAGTGTCGTGAAGGAGTCATTCCCAATAGGCCGACGCCACTTGCGAGGGAGTGCGGTGCCAGTCACTGAGTCGCACAGACCCCATGCACAGTACCTTAGAAACTAGGCATAGTCAAAAACGTGAGATGGAGTCAAGAAGGTGAGGAGTCGCTGGAGCCGGTGCGGCATCCGTTCAGTACTGCTACGCAGGAGGTTAGGCGTCAGTTCCTTACAGAGGCAGTGAAGGTGAAGCGGTGTTGGCTGCAAGGCATCTGTTCCTTATGATCTGGCGGGGTCCACGAGTCCAGCGGGTCAAGACACCATGGGATGACCTCTCGGGGTCACACCACGGGGCCACAGGCACCGCAGTGGAGTTGTGCATCACGGACGTCGGTGACACGGCACTCATGACTCACAATGTTGCAGCACTTCGAAGGCGCTGAAGCGGTGTCGGGCCTGCAGTGTCAGTCGCGGTCGTTCCACTTGGACAGAGACCATGGCTTCAAGTGCAGGCAGTGGCGCAAAGTCGGGCAGCAGAGCTGGGTCTGGAGTTGTCCAAAGTCGATGTGCCTGTTTCTTCTTGTTTTTTGACAGATTTCATTCTGAAAGTCCCAGAAACTGACCTCTTGGCATGTCCGGCTCCTCTTCAAGAGAACCCAGGGCTGGAAGGTGAAGTCTTAGATGTCCTTGATACTTTTTAACAGGAGGCAAGCTCTGCCCAAGCCCTTGGTGAAACTTCACAAGCAGGCTACACAGCAAAGTCCAGTCATCATCCTCTTCAAAGCAGAAGCAGCAACTGCAGGCCGACCCAGCAAAGCTCACACAGCAAAGGGGCAGTACTCCTCCTCACAATTCTTCAACTCTTGTCCTTGGCAGAGTCTCCTCTTGATCCAGAAGTGTTCTAAACGTTTGGGGGTTTAGGTCCAATACTTATGCTCATTTCTGCCTTTGAAGTATGCAAACTTCAAAGGAAAGTCTTTGTAAGTACAAGACCCTGCTTTGTCCCAGACACACTCTAGGGGGTTGAGCTCCTCCCACCATTTTAGCCCAGAATGATCCATCAGGATATGGAGGTCACACCTCAGCGTGTGAAACTGTCTAGAGTGAATTCACAACCAGCCCAACTGTCATTCTGCCGCAGACCTGTATTCCACAGACAGTCAGGCAGAGGCACAGAATAGTTAAGGAAGAAAAGGCCTACTTTTTAAAAATGGCATTTTCCAACACACAAGTTAAAAACCACCTTCACTAAAAGATGTATTTTTAAATTGTGAGTTCGAGGATCCCATACTCCGCATCTCCATCTGCTCACAATGGGAAATTACACTAAAATGATATTCAAGGCAATCCCAATGTTAACCCATGGGAGAGATAGGCCATGCAGTAGTGAGAACAGAATTGGGCAGTATTTCACTACTGGGACATGTAAAACACACCTACCTTTTAAATACACTACACCCTGCCCATTGGACTATCTGGGGCCTACCTTAGGGATGCCTCACATGTACTAAAAGGGAAGATGTGGGCCTGGCAAATGAGTGCACTTGCCAGGTCGACACGGCAGTTTAAAATTTCACACATAGACGCTGCAATGGCAGGTCTGAGACATATTTACAGGGCTACTCCTGTGGGTGGCACAATCAGTGCTGCAGTCCCACTAGTAGCATTAGATTTACAGGCCCTGGGCACACATGGTGCACTAGACTAGAGACATACCAGTAAATCAAATATGCCAGTCATGGATAACAAATCAATCACAATTTACACAGAAACACTTGCACTTTAGCACTGATCAGCAGTGGTAAAGTGCCCAGAGTACCAAAACCAGCAAAAACAAAATACAGGAGGCAGAGACAAAAAGACAGAAGGAACCTTGCCAAGGATGCCCGGTCTAACAATGACGGACACCGAAAAGCATAGAGGGAGAATAGGGCAATGGAGAAGCAGGTGGGGGAAGCAATGGGAAGTGGATGGGGAATAGCAGCATAAAAGCAACATGGGGTAGGGGGAGAAGCACACAAGAGAGAAACCAACAAGGAGCATGGGGAGGGAGTTTGGCAGGGGAGAACCCTCCCTAAGAGAGAACTTGCAGCACTAGGGAGACAGCAACACTGAGTGCGGTGGGGCAGGAGAAGCACACAACGGATAGAGCCGGAAAGCACAGGCATTCTGATGGAGCGATTAAGCAACTAAAAAATGTGGTTACCTCACAGTGAGCAATGGAAGGATAAAAGGCAGCCAGGTGGTAATGAGGCTATGCTGAAGGAGAGGGACAAACAACCTTTTCCATCCCACATAAAGCACTGTTGTCCACAATAGAGTTTCGCCTACACAGCACTAAAAGAGGTCTCGTAGGTGAGACCTAAACTTTGTGATGCTGTAAAACTATAGAATCCTTAGAATCAAATCCAAAACAAAAGAACAAGAAGCTGCTTTGCTCCTTCATGGCATCTATGGGAAGGCACAATCACAACTGGTGTTAGGAGAGAGAGAGAGGGAAGTCATGCTACTGTGTAAAAGAAAGCCTGGCCCCCACTTTTTCACCCTGCGCCACAGCACCCCCTTGAGAAGGGAAGTGTTACTATTTGTTTCCCTGCAAAGTAGATCAAAAAGTCAGGCAGGTGATCTGCTCCTCGGCAAATCCGATACAAGGCTTCTTTGGGAGTCATGTGCTTATCCTCCGATTCTCTAGGAGTCAAGCAGTAGGGATGGCAGACAAAATATGTGCAAAGCTGGTGATTGAACTTAGGAGTCTTGAGGAAACCAAGCACAAGCTCTGCTGCAATTCAACACCTCTGTGCCACGTGAATTTTTCTCAAAGGACAGCCTTAAAGTAAAAAAATGCATAATGTGAAAGGATTGTGTTATTCTTTAGCAAGTCTGAGTGTGTGCAGCATTTGGGACAGGAGTTGCTTGCTTTCTGTTGTGTAGCATTCTGGGTCACAAGCAGATATTCACTTAAAATGGTTGCACCCAAGCACAGTTAGAGCTTCATACAGAACTAGAGATTGAGTGTATTATAACAAACAAGCAACAAGACAAGCTACATGTCTCAGTACATCTTGACAAAACTTACTTATGCCTACTATCAATCCTGTGTTATAGGCCATCAACCAGGACTGTGCCCATTGGATACCATTTCTTCTCCTTGCTGTGGACGTCTTCATGATCAATCTGTGGCCAACAGGAAGAGAAAAGGCAAGAGCAAATAACCCTGGCAGACTCTGGTCCTCACTTGGAAAGCTTTCCATTAGTTCTCCTCCACGGTTTACCTTGAAGGTTAGTCCCTCATAATAGTGCCTGATAATTCTTACGTGTTTATCTGGCACCCTCTAGTGGTGTAGGAGTTACCAAAGGGTCTCTCTGTTAACGTTGGCAAATCCCTTCTCACAGTCAATGATGTTGACATAGAGGGGGGAGCTCCATTCCATAAGCTGCTCAAAGATGATACT
Organism: Pleurodeles waltl; assembly: GCF_031143425.1. NCBI lineage: Eukaryota > Metazoa > Chordata > Amphibia > Caudata > Salamandridae > Pleurodeles > Pleurodeles waltl. Next base: position 400,233,019 of record NC_090448.1, read on the forward strand.
TCATGGAGAACCAGAGATTGAGTGTATTATAACAAACATGCAGCAAGACAGATTACATGTCTCAGGACCACTTGACAAAAGGTGAAGCCATTATATCAAGTGATGCAGTTGCAGTTTGCCTCACTTATTGTATTTCAGGGACACACTGCTTTGTATTCCTGCTAAAAGCTTTGACGTCCACAGGGGCAACTAAATAAATACTGGATGCAAAATGATACAATTTTGTGTATGCCGCTTGCTGGTGATGTTTTTAAGGAAGGGTGAACCTTTATCTTTGAGCAATAAATGCTTTGTAATTTTCTGTTACACTCTCCACCGACCGGGCCACCATTGGGATTGAAATAAATGTTTATGTTATCCTGTTTGTGGGCATACATGTACACTCGCTACTTGTAGCACAGTACATGCTACATGTTTTAGATGCACTGAAATTGTGTGTTTACTAAAGTGAAAACTCTTGGCACACAAGGACCTTTACAGGTAATCTGCCAGTGGCCAGGACCAACTACAGCAAAATATATGTAGAGCATTAGGACAGAGCTGTGCAGTAAGGGGGGCGCCCTCCATGCTTAAGGACACCAACAGACCTCCAAAGGTAGAGGGTAGAAGATGGCAAGTAGCAGCTCCAAGCCCGTTTGAAAACAACCCTCAAAGCTCCAGCTCAAAAAAAGTACACACGGATATGACTTGTACCTGGAGTTTGGGAGATGCAGACCCTGTACCAGCAATGAATGTTCATATTGCCACGAGCAAATTAGTTAGGTCCCTCTCCCTTAATGTTTTCCATCACTTGGGAAAGCAAAGATGCATGATAATGCAAATGCAGCATGCCATTCTGTAAACCTGCACATTCATGTCCATGCCTACGAAAGGACACTTTTTTCATTTTTATCAATCTGTGATGGATTCGTTGATTAAAAAACAGGAAGCACTAAAGTGTTTTTTAAAACAATTAAACAAACAAACCAGATGTGCCAACTGAGGAAGCAGGTTGAAAAGGGAGGGTTGAAGGAAGACAGTGGGTGGGAGTGAAGCAAAGCAACATGAGGGAGAGAACACAGAGAAAGGCAGAAGCAATGGTGAAAAAGAGAAACATGGAGTGCAAAAGGTGGCGTGAACCACGGCTTAAAGCAAGGACGGTGGTGGAAATAAGCACATGGGAGAGAGAGAGGGGGAAAGTAAAGCACACGATTTAGGCAGCTGAAACATAGATGCACTCTCATGGTGTGCTCAAACAAAATAAAACGTTGTTGGCTCAAGACAGACAGAGGAAGCATAAATGTGAGCCAATCAAAAGGAAATTAAAGAGGCTATTGTTCATGGAAGAGATAAACACAAGAGGAATGCAGTCCATTGAATAGAAAAGTAAGGAAATAAGAATGACAATAAAGCCAGACAATGGTTAGCAATGGGTGTGCTTGTCAGTCCTTGTATGTTCTTGGTAAGCCCACATTATGTCTTTCGTAACCAGACAGCTTGCACAATCCAGTAGGCTTGACCTAAAAGACACCTTCTCAAGTCTCCTTTAGTGGCTCTGCTGAGCTAAAGTTTCTGATCCCAGAATGCTGAGTGAACTGGTGCAGCCAAGGCAGATTCAGCCAGTCATGGTCACACAATAACTAAACGCAAAGCCAACCCTCAAATGGCCAATCATTCAGAAGCACCTGAGGCAGGCATACTCGTGGCCCTGGCATTCTGGAATAATGTGCAAGCCACACACACGGAACACATCCACACATAATGATCACTAAGAAAGCTATTACAAAGGCAATTCAGTAAGGTTTCCCTCAATCACATCCACCCTTTCACATGCCTCCTTCTCCCAAACACATTACACAGCAGCAGGAGCCAGCATCGTCTCTTACCAGGACACTTTTAATAAAACATGAACGGTAGTGTAACAAAGGAAGAAAAAAAAAATCAATTAATATCATTTACAACCCACACAAACTCTGTACAGTGCTAGATTTTTTTTTTTTTTTTTTTTTTTGGGTTCACCCCAGACACTCCCCCCAAGCGATAGTCTCCTCTCCCGCAGGGGGCATCTCATTTATATAGAATGTCATAGTGTCCTGGCCTGTACAGTAAGAACACGTTGGGATCCGAGCCCTCAGGGAAGATGTGGTGGTTAGTACTGCCACCCTCGCCACGGTCCATATACTCCACCAGGATGGAGACGTGCAGCGCCTGAGCCAGTGCAATAATGTGGATGTGGTCACTTTCCTTGGCCATTGGCTCCACTTCCTGTTGGGAAGAGAACGCAAATCAGCATCACATTACAGACATCAAAAGTCATGTACATATAAACAAGTACAGGTTAAAAAGGACAATTATCTTCATAGAAAGGGCAATTCAAATGCAGTCAATAAAACGCCACTTGTTTTAAATTATATCCTAAAGAAATGACGAGAGGTAGATCAAGAGTGATCAATAGCAGACGCAACAGAGCACGACTAGGCAGTCAATCCCGATCCATTGGACTTAAAATATACCTTAGTGACGAAGCCTAAGAAGGCCGAGAAGGGTCTAACTTTGTTTGTGGTCCTATCGACAAGAGGCCCTGTCTGGCAGTCTGAAATGGACTATTTCCTTGAGGAGCAGGGGCACTACTAACTTGCATAGGTCTAGAGTGACACAGTGGGCGAAAAAACAATGGACTGAAATATGCAGCGGAGCTAGCTGGTGTGATGGTGTAGATGATGGTGGTGGTATGGGTGGTGCTGTGCTCTAAAATGAAGTGAGTAAATGTTCTGCACCATTGACTGGAGTTGGACGGTAGGTGTCCGGAAGCGTTGGTGAGCTGTGGGCGCTGGAAGCTCTCGACTTGGTCCCTCATTTATTAAAGCATGCATATTTCTGCTCAGGTTGCTGCTGATGGAGTTGATAGGGCCAACAAGAGGATTGAATCCTCTGCTGCAGATAATATCTGCGGTCTTTGTGACGATGCCGAGACTCGTAGTACTTCTGCCTTTCTTCTAATCCCACAGATTTCATTATCTGTATGTTGTACAAAAAGGGAAAAAAATAAAGATTAAGAATCTTTTACTGGACATCTGGTTTCAGAGATGTCAGCCATAACTAGGATGATCGTCTCAAAGTCATCCTATAAGAGTACTCCGATATCGCCAGATCAGTGAAGTCTATCCAGGCACTGATTTAGTTTGAAATAAGAATGCCACCCAGAATTATTTCAGATGCATTTTGCCTTTTGTCTACAGGAAGCTAAGCTGAGAATTTCTGCAGTTTCCCAGAGTGCCCGAGGTTATTTCCCTCCCAGGGCTGCACAGTGGTAACAGTACTACAGATTTTTTTCTGCAGCACTCATTCCTTGTTTTCCCTGTTAAGGGGAGAAGAAGTTTCTGTAGCGGAGGAGTGGCGTTTTCTGACTGCTGACAATAATTTAGACAGGAATCAAGTTAAGCTGATTTTGTTCTGGAGACATATATATATATATTTTTATTACCTAGGTGTTGTAGCCTTAGTGGTCACTGGTCTTAAAAAATGTATCTCCAGCTAGCTCCAAGAAACTGGCAAAGAGACGGAGAACATCTTCAACTGTGGTAATGTCTTCATTAACAGGACACACACTAGCTGGTGACCCAGCAAATGATGTGAGCGTATCAAATCGGGTGTCAGTGTTATATCCACTTTATGGTAAAGGTGAACTTTCACGTTAATGCTTCTGCGGAGATGATAGTCGTGTGGAGGTAGTTCTTGTGGTAGTAGAGATGAACATAGTGATCAAGGACAATTCTTAGGTGACTTACTAGGGGAAGAAGGCATTGTTTAAATTGATGACTGTTGGAAGGTGGATTATTGTGTGGTGTGGTGGTGAGACAGCACCATGTGAAAAAGTCACAATCTCTATTACGTTCAATTAGGTTTCTTTAACAAATCCTTTAACTCAGCCCTTAGTCGCTGTAGCAAAGAGCTGTCAGTCAAAGGAATAGAGGTAAACCATGTAACAGGTACTAAAACAACAGACAAGAAAACACCACATTAGAAAATCGAACACAAATGAATAAAAATAGAGTGTATTTTCAAATTATAAACCCGAATGACAGGTCAGATCATCTCTTGGTTTAAGTCTTTCTCAGAGGACAGAATGCAGTTGGTTCTGTTATCACCCTCTTCCTCCTCTGCAAAACCAGTGGAGTGTGGCGGGCCACAGGGTTCAGCTCTGATCTCCATTTTTTTATATTTATCTGGAGCCATTAGCAAGTCTAGCCAAAACATGGGGTCTCAGGGCAATTTCCTTAACTGACGACACCCAATTACTTCTATCCTTCCATGAGAAAGATTAGCGGGCCCTCAACTCCTTTGAAAAAGGCCTAAAGTCTGTTGGAAATTGGATGAGTTATAACTGCCTCAGACTTAACTCTGATAAAACACAGGTCCTCTTTTTTGGCACTATGTGCCATCTTGACTTTATGCAAGTGGGAAGCCTTCTGAACTCGGGGCTCCTTCCCCTGCATCAACTGCCAGGAACCTTGGGATCATTTTTGACTTTGATCTTTCCTTTGTTCCTCAAGTGGAAGATATATCAGTCAGCTATTTTTCCACTCTTAAATCCTTAAAGAGAATCTTACATCTTGTGTCCAAGGACACTCTTAAATAGATTGTTCACTCTTTAGTGACTTCCAAACTGGACTATGCTAATAGTCTTTATCTGGACATTCCCGTTTATTTACTGCGTTGTTTACAGATTGTGCAAAATGCTGCTGCTTGACTTATTTTGAAACCTTCAGCTTTTCAATCAGTAAAACCCCACCTACAACATTTTCACTGGCTGATAATTGCCAAACAAGTTCAATTCGAAGCTCTCACTTTGGCCTTTAGAGCCTTGGACCTCAGAGGTCCTGCATATTTAAGAAACAGGATTAAGGCATACTCTCAATTTAGACCCTTGAATTCTATGAGTCAAAGACTACTTAAAATTCCTCTGATGCTCAAAGCAAGAACACGTGGTAGATCTTTCCTATTTCTTACTGCAAAGCTTTGGAATGCCCTTCCAACCAACCCATGGCTAACATCTTCTGAAGCAATTTTTAGAAAAGAAAATCTGAAACCTTTTTTTTTATTTTGTTTTTTAACTCTGCCATATAATTCTCTGTCTTTACCGACCAATGCCACTAGCACCGGGACACCTCTTCAGAAGCAGCTGTCACTCTATAAATTCTTTGTAATTGTAATGACAAAAATCTATCAAAGGGAGCTGGAGATATGATTTTTAAAAAGGAAGGAAGTTCAAACAAATCTTTGTAATCAGTGGTGCGGTTCCTGAGCCAACGGCTAGCACAACTCCCAATTGTCTCTTGTACTGCCCACAACGTGTCTGGAACCAGTCACAGGGACCACTTAATCACCTGTTGGTCCAGCAGTCTCCAAGTCCTCACAGGCGATTTAACCTGGATCGAGGTTTCAGCCAAGAAGTGGACCTGATGCTGGGTATGCCAGATGCTGAGAAGATGCTGGATCTCTGGAAGAGTTGCCATCACGAGGTCCACAAACTTCAGTGGTCATCTCTGGCCTCAGGACTCAATCCCCCACAGTGAAGCTCTAGCTGTCACTAGTCGACTCGTCTTCGGTTACAGCAGTCCTCAGCCAATGTCCACAGGTCAGTGCGGCGACCATCCTGTAGTCATTCTGCTGGGGGAGGTCACACCTTCCCCTCAACAATTCTCTTTGTTCTCTGTTCCTGGGACACCTTCACATTTACTCACATGGAGGCGGCATGCTGTCTCGGTTGACAGCTGCTGCAGATAAACAGGAAAGGCTACCAAAGGTTTGAGCAACAAAATGTTGACTTTATAAAGCACCTTTCTTTTACAAGTGACCTTAAATCCGACATCAGCAATGAATTGGATTTAATGTAACAATAATTATGATGTATTGGCAGAATATCTTTGGTGGTTGCAAATGAAGTTAGCACTTAGCACGGTGGCTAGTGAAAACACCATGTTAGCCAATGGGCTATGAGCATTGCTACAGCAAAAATGGCAAACTTGTATTTTCACTGTCAGGGCATGTTAAATACAAAAGAACCATGCCCTTCTTTTTGCTACCAAGGCCTTCCTTGGGGTGTCTTACTAATATTAAAAAGGTGGGATTTTACCCAGCAAAGGGATTATTTTGCCCTGTCAAGTTGGCACATTTAAAGCTGCCTGAATAGGCTGCAGCGGCAGGCCTAGAGTCACGTTATCACCTTGTCACTTCTTTTTTGTATATTCAACAGTTTTTAGGCAACAATAAAAATGCCAAGATAACTTTGGCTGGAGAGAGATGGGGGGTTTGTCTAGTGGCAGTTTTGATTACTCTAAGGTAGTGCAGATGGCTAATATGCCTGCTGCAAAGAACGTGTACAATGCTGATCACAGAACAGTATTTGATGTGCACAGCTCAGTGGGATACTGCTTTCGTCACAGAGCTCCTTTTGTTACTGTGCAGTTTATAATTTACAATCACTATCTAGCACAGTGAGCTAAGAAAACCATCAAAAAGCTGCACGCAAACTGGATGGTACAGGTTAGAAAGTTGTTTTTTCCTCAGGCTTTTGATTACCCAAATTGTGCTTAAAAGGGTTTGTTTGGGTAGAAATAAATTGTTATCAGTAAAGTCAACCCTAACCTCTGCATTATGTTCTGAATCCTAAGTTTGTGCTTTTTCAGACTAAGCACTCTTAAAAATTGCCTACCAGCATGGATGACAAGTGAATCCAACACCTTGCAATTCCCTTTGTCAACATTTTCTATACAATGATTTACACGCATATGATTCATTGTCTCTGTATGTGTGTGTGCATGTGATATAAAGTGCTCCAACACCCGATGCTGTTAAGAGGTGCTATAAAACAAATGAAATACATGTGAGAGCGGCTATGGGGAGATGAGAGGGACTGTTAAAGGGTGATGGTGAGAGAATCATTGAAGAACCCACTAAAGATTGCTGCATCTTGGTGCACTGTAACGCTATAATTTACTATGCCTTAAAAACCAATACAATTGAATATATAATGAAAATGTGTCATAGAATGTACTATTTTTTATTTTTTAAAATTTTTTCCCTTTTTCTTCAGGGGCATATCTCCAAACCCCATTGTAGTGGTCGGGCTTGCTTGCTATAGACCTTATAGGGGTCTGGTCGGACAACATTTGCCCATGCTGCTTTGGGTTCCCAGTCCGGCCCTGTGTTGTACCCTATATTATGGACTTGTATGTAGTTAGGAGAGTCAATCGAATATTAGCCAACTGTCCAAGTACTTTTGGGGTCAGAGCACATGCACTGGGGCCTGGACAGCAGGGCTGAGTGCACTGCAGAGTCAAGAAAACCAGTATGATCAATCCAAAAACTTGAGGGATGATCATACAATAAGAGGAGATAAATCTACAAAGTAGCAGAGGTGGCATATGTAGTAGCCTTAGAGGAGTATGCACTGGATCTTCCACAGGAATTCTGAAAAAAATGCAGCCCAAGTGCAGTTGGTCCACAACCTGAGTAGGGTCACAAAATGAACTTCTTTCTTGGCTAAGGTATCTCTGCTACTGAAGATGCAGAAGATACTGCAATCCTTTAACTGAACTTGTATAAAGCTCAGATTCGAGTATCTGGATGCCAAGGGTTATGACGATCAAGAAGGTGACTTTGGACGATGGGAACTCTTTGATGAGGAAGATCTTAATTTGCCAAATGGTGGTGGTGCTTTGGTGATGAAAAGATCTAATTATTGATGGCAAAGATGTCAGCGACTTACCACTAGCCAACATCGATCTCGTCGATAGTGAGTAGGATCAACTGAGGAGGCAGGAATGGTGAAATCTTTTTCTTCTCTTTTGAATCTTTTATCCCTTTATCTCCCTCTTCAGGAGGTCTTTTTGAGGCTCAGGGCTTAGACTATGTAGAGAAATAACCCTCTCTGGAGGCTTCCATGATTTTCCCTTCTTCTTGGCCTTCAAACTTGTCCCTCAATCTAATACCTTCTCAATTTTAGGTGTCCTTTTGGACATTCCCAGACAAATTCACGTTGAGCAGTATAATGTGAACTTGTGGGTCCAAAACTGCTTTTTTTCCAGCCGCATGAAGGCCACTACATAAATAATGAAGGCATGGCAACTGAGATAACTAACTGGGAAAAAAAGGCAGCCCAATTAGGTTTTCCACTGATGGCACATATTACTAAAAATAGATCACTGTGAAGTACTAATCCACAAACAGAAAGGACTTAAACTACCTAGTCTGATAGGAAGAATACATGTTGAAATTAAGTAACTGCTGAGGGTTCTAAAAACACTTCCCATTTATTAAAAGGTCACAAGGATTTATAGCCAAACAGTTAACTCAAGCTGCTTGCTTGGCGTAGTTTCCTCTATAATAATAAAGAAAACAAATGCTGGAAAGCATTTTAAGACAAAATGGGTGCAAGATATGCTTTCCAAACCTTCTAATGAAGTTCACGGCAAGGAAAAGGCGAGCTGAAACTGCTACCTTTCAAGATATGGTTTGATCTCAGTTATTTTTAGACTTTGTAATAGAGTTTTAGAATCTAACTTATTTTTATGTTCATAATTTAAGAGAGAAAGAAAAAATGTACATTGATATTAATAAGACAGTCAAAAACACAATACCAGCAGCCAAATCAAACGTGTGTCCCATGTAGGACTACCCAAGATGGTGAAAAACACCAAGGTAGGAGATCTCTTCCAACAGCAAGGATGTGTGGGAAGAGGGGGTTGTTCTTCTGTTCAAAATAACAGGTTGACATAAGTTAAAACAAGCTTTTGCAATGCCACGGGTCTCGCATTTCTCAGAGTTAGAACTATTAGCAGTTTTTTTTTTAAAAAGAGCGTGATTGCGCTGCTACAGTTCACTCGTAGTGAAACCTATTGGCAAAAGTGCAATTATCTACGTAACCGGCAAATGTGCAATTAACTATGTAACAGGGTCGATGTCATGCAAAGCGCTCGACTTCTGCCCAGCAAAATCGTGCTGCGAAAAAAAGAGAAAAAGTAGTCCACAAACCGGACCGAAAACAGCGAGCTTCCTATGTTTTCAGTACTTAGTCGCTGCGCTCGAGGAGGGCTAACCACCCCGTATGCCGTCCACTAATGAAAGCAAGCAGATTTTAAAATGCAAGCCCATGAACCAATGAAAGACACTGACGTGACATGGACGGAGCTCCGAGCCCTTTTCTAACTACTACAGCGTCTCACAAGCGATACGCATGCTAGCGCAGGCTCGACACTAAAAATGGATAGGGTTAAGGTTCAGGGGAAAGCAGAAAGGGATGCAGAAATATAGCAGCCCTCCTGAAGTACAGGAAATAAGGTAAAGTTTGAAGTATCCTTACAGTAGGACAAGGAAAGGGATATTAATCTGTGTTTGTAAGTAGACCTAGTCAGATAAGGCAAAATACAGTAAAAATTGACACCATAAAATTTTGGGTGTCTACTGCAGATATTCCATAGCTTTAGTAAAACGGTTTCATCTAATTATTTGAAAGAGATTGCGTTTGTAACAAGAACAGATAGAAAAGAAGTTAAACATGATTTTTTTCCCAGCTAGTTTAGTTTCCGATACTCCATGCGGAACAAAATCTTAACACCTACAGAATTAAAATCATTCTAAATAAAGATATGGAGCGCAGCAAGTTAAACCATTTTAAAGAACCATGCTAGTTTAGGCTATAATCAATATTGCTGCCTCTGAAAGAAGAACGCAAAGGACACGTAAAAGAACTGATGGTCAGAACCACAGGAGTTAAAAAATAAGGTTCACAGCACAGACAAAAGAACATGAGGAAAACAAAATTGAATAACTATTATCAGATCCCCTACGACAGTGGTTCCCAACCTTTTGACATCTGTGGACCACCCACTTTATGATTACTGGAACTCGGGGACCCCCACTGACTCATTATTGGAGTCTGGGGGCCCCCGCTAAGTCATTACTGAAAGCTAGGGACCTAATCTGTTAATATTGTTTAATTTTCTAAGCAGTTGCGGACCCCCTGAAGAGGCTTCGCGGACCCCCAGGGGTCCCTGGACCACAGGTTGGGAACCACTGCCCTAGGATTTTGCTGCTATAGGTGGAAAAGTATGTGGCAAAATAAGCAAACATTTGTTTCTAGAAACCTCAAAATTCGCAGTATTTTGGTAGGCAGAAAATGTGACTGCGACAAAATGTATGTAATGCCTGTGCTCGGCCACGGCTGGAGACTCTGCTCTGTCACAGTCTTTAAGTTCACAGAGACTCCAGCAGCACAGCGTCTGGATCTGAAGGATATCTGAAGCCACAAAGTGCAGATTAAAACCTCTGCTCTCGCTGGAATAAGACAACGTGCTTGCATTCCTTTCAGTGTGCAGGGCAGCAAGGACTTTAGCGAGGGGGCACAGGCGCAGGGGTGGAGGTCATAAGACGGGGTGGTGGGGCGGGGGGGTTTGAGGGCTAGATGGATCATGGGAAGAGGGAGGCAAGAGAGGTATAGCACAGAAGGGTAGGAGAATGGATGCTGCCTAATGTCTTTGTAGCAAGACTGTCCTTTAAAAAATGCAAAATAAATAAAGGTGCAGGCGTAGGGATATGTTAGGGGTGAACAGGTGCAGTTGTAGGGGGATGTTAGGGGTGAACAGGAGACAGAAGTCAAGGGAGAGGAATGAAAAAGTACAGCAGAGAGTGTGGGGGCAGGAGTGAGTTACAAGCGCCTTCAGAGTCTGCAGGAAAGGGGCAAAGACTCATTACTCTGGAGGGGGTTCTTTCCATTACAAAGGCAATGTAACGCTCCTCCGCCCTAATGAAGGAGCCGCCCCTGTTCTAAATAAGGAATCTACTGTATACACTTGGAATATTGAAACAATCTCCACGACAGTGCTCAGATACATGTAGACATGCAGACTCTTGTAATCATGAAATAAGTATCTGTAAATAGACCCATTTGTAGCCCTTTATATTACTGAAACGAGTACCTTGTACAGTGCTCTGATACCCTTGGGTCATGTTCATGCTGTAGAAATCTCTCGAAAATAATATAATGCTCCTTTCTCTTGGAATTCCCATGGCTTAAGGAGTTTGCTAAATTCGACAACACAAAGAAAATATTTTATAAAACGATAATTTGTTCTCAAGAAACGAAGCTTTTTAGGGAAATACCAATGTCTGATGGATTCCTACAAATATATACCTAACAAAAGCTAAAGGTACAGGAAGGGATTCTGGTAGTTTACTAAGCCTTATTTCCACCTAGATTGCATGAAGTACAACTCAGGTGACCACTAAACGGGAGTGGATACAGGACTGTAAAATTTATATCATAATTCAGTTTGTATTGATATTTTAATTCCTGTCAATGTATATGTAGCTATACTTGATAAAAAATATATAATAGCCAATTAAACCTTTTTAGTAATGATCTGTATGGGATAATGAGTTTGTTCCGCAGTAGTTAGATTATTCAATGTTGGGCTAAATATGCATTGTAGTTAGAGCATTTATACCGGAATAAGCTATTTCCTGCCTACAGTATTCCACTGGCTGTCTTTCCTGAAGTGCTGCCTCTAAGCTGGCTCATAATATGTAAAAAAAAAAAAAAATTTGGCTGACTGCTGCTTGAATAGTTGTTTTAGCTCCTATATTTCAGAATCACAAACGTTTGCCAAGATAAAGCAAAATGCCAAACTCATTTTTTTGGCAGATTGATATTTTAGAATGATTTCAGACATCCAGGTTGTCGATAAAGAAGGAAGTGGTCACCCTCTGTTAAGAGCACTGCTACAAGTCTAGGTAACAAATGTATATCAAAAGGTGTTTCCTCTTCATGTGAAATTTCCAAGGCTGTTATAAACTTGAATAGATGAGGAATGAGTGGCACCACTTTCACAACTCTAGGCAAGTGTTAATTTGAATAATCTGATGAGATGTTGGCCCATAAAATAATTTGCTGGTATAATGGAATATTAACAAAGCTGGTCAGCTTATTCAAGTTAAATTGAAGGACTTTGACTGGTCAAGCCAAGAAAAATAAAATAAAAATGTAAGGAATGTAGGATGGTTTGACTCGCACTCTAAAAAGCCACCTAAGAGTTTAAAGTAGAAAAGAATAACCTAAGAAAACTTACTTGAGGAAGAATATATTTGATTAAGATCATAATATAAGTTTTTTGAAGAAAAAGTGTGCATTCTATAATGCCAAATGGGAACAGATGCTATCAGTTACCTCATCTAAACATAACACCAAGTGCCCAAGACTATTTCAGCAAGGCATGGGTAGGAAACATGGTAGTTTATATAGATTCAGACGATTCTTGGATAAATACCTGGAGGAAATTTATACCAACGGGTGCTATGAATTATCCATCAGTTGAATCTGTATGTGACGATTTACTAGCAATCATAATTAAATCCAAAGTAGACTGGAGGGCATGGATTGTTGTGCTTTTATTTAGTCACACAACAATAACTGAGCATTTCCCTGAAATGTGGAACGGGTTAGTTATAAAGCCAACTTCTGGGAAGGAGGATACCTCTGCCTGGAAAATGATACTTTTAAGATTTATAGTTGTGGGTGTAAAGGTTTTTTCAAAGATAATACTAAAATCTATGAAATATGCATTTGAGATCCATGAATTAATCCACATTGAACCAAGTAGGTTTAAAGCAGGTCATTCAATGGCAGACCACTGCTTTAGTTTACAGACAACTGTGTGGAAGCCGATGGAGGTAAGAGGCAACTTATGTTGCTGTTTGGTAAACTTTTGCACAGCATTTGAATTGGCCAACCGTGACCTACTCTTGGAGAAATTAAATAATTTTTAATACTCCAGGTTTATTATAAGTATTGCAAGAGCTCCCGTGGCATATTGGTCATGGGTGGAATTAGATTTAAGTAGCTCTTTGTTTAAAAAAATTCCAATCAGTGTTTCCTAACATTTTGACTTCTGTTGACACCCACCTAATCAGTACTGGAATCCCTGAACTCCTGCTGAATAATAATTGAAATCTCGGGACTCACACTGAGTTATTACGGGAACCCAGAACCCTGGCCTATATAATTTTGATGTTTTTAAAAGCAAAACAATAGAAAATGATTAAATATTTTATTTAATTGGCAAACAAATAACACTTTTTTTTTTTTACTTTTAATGAGGTTTCCAATTTGAAATTCATTCACAGAACGTTTTAAAATGTTCAGGTTAACAGACTGCATCTTTAACACTTTATTAATCTGTTAATTGACAATTTTCTAAACAGTTGGGGACCTCTGAGTGGGCTTTGTGGACCCCAGGTGTTTAAGTAAACTAAAATTGCTATGTTTGGCAAAGAAGAAAATGTGAATAGTGATTTAAAGTGGGCACCGAGGCTGACAGAGCAGTTGGTTGTAATGGCAAAGCAGTGTTTCCTAAATGCCTCCAAATGAATAACAGTTAAGTCTGTGAAAATTTTAATTGTGCTCTAGGGTTGAAGTTGTCCTTAATAAAAATGAATTGAATTATTTAATAGTGAGGAAGTCCACTATATTTTTAAGAGAGTCGTGGCAAACCAAACAGATATAGCATTTCCACATACTTATCTTCTCCTGAATACGGAGATGAGGCATCAAATTTAGAAAACTGGGAATTTACGGTATTAATTCACACTTGCAAGCATTTGAGGTTTCGATATGAAATGTAATAATAGATATTATATTTGTGCAGTGTGAAGATTTTTTTTTTTTTTTTACTTTAAAAGGTCTGCAAAATCTGACGTTACTTTTGATTTTAATTGTGATTAACATAATCTGATACTGATGTATATTCTGTGCAGTTTGGTTTCATGGACTACGGCGAGCTCATAACAAACAGCTAAGCTGTGAAAGCATCACAGTCACTGAGCACATAACTGCTCCTTAGAAGAATTATGTGATCATTCATCACCCTACTTCCCATCCCAAAATGAAGACCTTATGTGGCTAATAGTGAACTCTTGATCTGAAGTGTCAGCATTTGAAATTTCTTCCACATCGCCGTCAGGAAAAAAGGTAAATTATTTCCACTTGAGCAAAATAATGGAAAAAGCAATTCTTTAACCAGTGGGGGACATAATGTACTCACAAGTAATAACGCTAACAAGCAGTTTGCCCTATTGAAATAGTCAGGATCCCTACATATTCTTGCAGGGAGGAGAAACCCACTTAGGATTCATGAGTTAAGGCTCCGTCTACCAATATGCTGACAGTGGTCAAAAACGATGAAGATGCACATTGACAGACAAGATTATGTTTCGGTGTTTTTGCTGGCTAAAAGTAAGGTTGTGCACAAAAAAGAAAGCATTCACCCAAAAAAAGTGATTCACCCAAAGTCTTGACCAGAAACGTGACACTGAGTAAATGAACAATTCAACAAGCGGGAGAGGATCGTCGGACAACTGAGAAAATAAACTTTGTAAATGCTATTAGTTCTGAAAGGACATGAGGGGATGACGGGATGAGGGCAAAGTCCTTCCCTATTAACAATAAATAGCAACTGCCTTGGTTGCACTATGCATCTACAGTACACTACTGTAAGAGAAAGGCACAAGGCAATGACCCAGAAGCAACCTTACCTGCTGGCAGAACTCCTTGACAGTGCGGCCACCCTCAATGAAGTGTTCGAAGAAGTGGTGCTCCCGCTGCAGGTAGCCTGAGGTCAGCAGTCGAAGGTACACCACCAGGTAGTCAGAAATGCCTTGGTCATTGAAGGCAGCAAGCAGGTCGGTCAGTGGCACGCGCTTTTCCACTAGCTCGATGAGGTCCATGAACTGAATAAAGCGACACATTGAAGGAAGATTGTTAGTCCCGGACTCAAGCATGTATCCAGCCCTGCCCCCCACCACCACATCCCTCACCACCTAGTGTTACTGCTTGACTATAACAGGTTGCAGCATGGTAAGAGAATCATCCTGTTTCTGGATAGCAATGGGTGTGTGACAGGTGCTAGATTTCAGAAGCGCAAGAAGGAGATCTGGGGCTGGTGTATGCTGTCACTGGCTCAAAACGAGCCATGACAAGACCGAGATGATGACAATGGGAGTAGATGAGGACTTATGAAACTCAACAGTCTGGCACTCTGAAGCGTGATTGTCTTAGGTGGATGCACGTGCAGAGAAGGAAAATGTTACTTACAAGTAGACATCTGTTTGTGGCAGGTAGTGCTGTAGATTCACATGCTGTGAGTAAGCTTGCCATCTAGTTTTGGGTTCAGAGTACTACAACTTGGTTCAGTTCGAAGAAAGTTTGAGTCACAGGATCGAGTGACTCCTCCTCTCGGTAATACTGCGCATGGGCATTGAGTCCTTTGTTAGACTGTCCGCAGGCGGGAGAGTGAGGTAGGGAAAAGAGTACATAGAAGGATATAAAAAATGTCCGTGCAATCATGCAGAGAGAGTGTGAGTGTGTGTTTTTCTTTTTCTTCCAAAAACAAAGCTCAGCCCTCCAGAAGACTTCGTATAATTCTTTAATGTATTCCAAAACAAATAATCATCACCACCAACGTGTTTTGAC
This sequence comes from Pleurodeles waltl, assembly GCF_031143425.1. NCBI lineage: Eukaryota > Metazoa > Chordata > Amphibia > Caudata > Salamandridae > Pleurodeles > Pleurodeles waltl. The sequence continues at coordinate 400,248,524 of NC_090448.1, forward strand.
TATCACAGTCAGTGCATCTTTTGTTTTGCCTATATATATATATATATATGGAAAATGTCACTTACCCAGTGTACATCTGTTCGTGGCATGAGTCGCTGCAGATTCACATGCTTTGCACATCCCGCCATCTAGTGTTGGGCTCGGAGTGTTACAAGTTGTTTTTCTTCGAAGAAGTCTTTAGAGTCACGAGATCGAGGGACTCCTCCCCTTTCGGCTCCATTGCGCATGGGCGTCGACTCCATCTTAGATTGTTTTCCCCGCAGAGGGTGAGGTAGGAGTTGTGTATTATAGTAATAGTGCCCATGCAATGGAGTAAACATATCTGTACATAATGTAGTTTAAAGTGATATATTTACGAATTTACAAATGTTCAAGATCAACTTCGAAACGGCTACAGGCTCCCGGGGAGGCGGGTGGGCGCATGTGAATCTGCAGCGACTCATGCCACAAACAGATGTACACTGGGTAAGTGACATTTTCCGTTCGATGGCATGTGTAGCTGCAGATACACATGCTTTGCATAGACTAGTAAGCAGTTATCTCCCCAAAAGCGGTGGTTCAGCCTGTAGGAGTTGAAGTTGTTTGAAACAAAGTTCGTAGTACTGCTTGTCCTACTGTGGCTTGTTGTGCTGTTAACACATCCACACGGTAGTGCTTGGTAAACGTATGAGGCGTAGACCATGTGGCTGCCTTACATATTTCAGTCATTGGAATGTTTCCTAGAAAGGCCATGGTAGCACCTTTCTTTCTAGTTGAGTGTGCACTCGGTGTAATAGGCAGTTCTCTTTTTGCTTTGAGATAACAGGTTTGAATGCATTTAACTATCCATCTAGCAATGCCTTGTTTGGAAATTGGATTTCCTGTATGAGGTTTTTGGAAAGCAACAAATAATTGTTTTGTTTTCCAAATTTGTTTTGTTCTGTCAATGTAGTACATTAACGCTCTTTTGATGTCTAATGTATGTAGTGCTCTCTCAGCTACAGAATCTGGCTGTGGGAAGAACACTGGTAGTTCTACTGTTTGATTCAAGTGGAACGGTAATATGACTTTTGGTAAAAATATTGGATTTGTCCGTAGAACTACTTTATGCTTGTGTATTTGAATAAATGGTTCTTGTATGGTAAATGCTTGGATTTCACTGACTCTTCTTAGAGATGTGATGGCAATTAGAAATGCAACTTTCCATGTTAAATATTGCATTTCACATGAATGCATGGGTTCAAAAGGTGGCCCCATGAGTCGCGTTAAGACAATGTTGAGGTTCCATGAAGGAACTGGTGGTGTTCTTGGTGGTATAATTCTTTTTAGGCCTTCCATAAAGGCTTTTATGACTGGTATCCTAAACAGTGAAGTTGAGTGGGTAATTTGCAGGTAAGCTGAAATTGCGGTAAGATGTATCTTAATGGATGAAAAAGCTAGTTTTGACTTTTGCAAATGTAGTAAGTAGCTTACGATATCTTTAGCAGATGCGTGTAATGGTTTAATTTGATTATTATGACAATAATAAACAAACCTTTTCCACTTATTTGCATAGCAATGTCTAGTGGTTGGTTTTCTAGCTTGTTTTATGACTTCCATACATTCATGTGTAAGGTCTAAGTGTCCGAATTCTAAGACTTCAAGAGCCAGATTGCTAGATTCAGTGATGCTGGATTGGGGTGTCTGATCTGTTGATTGTGTTGAGTTAACAGATCTGGTCTGTTTGGTAGTTTGATATGAGGCACTACTGAGAGGTCTAGTAGTGTTGTGTACCAAGGTTGTCTTGCCCAAGTTGGTGGTATGAGTATGAGTGAGTTTGTTTTGACTCAACTTGTTTACTAGATATGGAAGGAGTGGGAGAGGGGGAAAAGCATATGCAAATATCCCTGACCAACTCATCCATAACGCACTGCCCTGATCTTGTGGGTACCTGGATGCGAAGTTTTGGCATTTTGCGTTTTCTTTTGTTGCAAACAGGTCTATTTGTGGTGTTCCCCAATTTTGGAAGTAAGTGTGTAGTACTTGGGGATGAATCTCCCATTCGTGGATCTGTTGGTGATCCCGAGAGAGATTGTCTGCTAATTGATTCTGAATCCCTGGAATGAACTGTGCTATTAGGCGAATGTGGTTGTGTATCGCCCAATGCCATATTTTCTGTGTCAGGAGACACAACTGTGCTGAGTGTGTTCCTCCCTGTTTGTTTAGGTAATACATTGTTGTCATGTCTGTTTTGACAAGAATGTGTTTGTGGCTTATTATTGGTTGAAATGCTTTTAACGCTAGAAATACTGCCAATAGTTCTAGGTGATTTATGTGAAACAGTTTTTGCCGATAGTCCCATTGCCCCTGAATGCTGTGTTGATCGAGGTGTGCTCCCCACCCTATCATGGAGGCATCTGTAGTTATTACGTATTGAGGCCCTGGGTCTTGAAAAGGCCGCCCTTGATTTAAATTTATATTGTTCCACCATTGAAGCGAGGTGTATGTTTGGCGGTCTAGCAACACTAGATCTAGAAGTTGACCTTGTGCCTGTGACCATTGTGATGCTAGGCACCGTTGTAAGGGCCGCATGTGCAATCTTGCATTTGGGACAATGGCTATGCATGAGGACATCATGCCTAGTAGTTTCATTACTATTTTGACTTGTATCTTTTGGTTTGGATATATGACCTGTATTACATTGTGAAATGCTTGTACTCTTTGTGGACTTGGCGTGGCAATTGCTCTTGTTGTGTCGATTGTTGCCCCCAAGTATTGCTGTTTTTGACACAGCTGAAGGTGTGACTTTGTGTAGTTGATTGAGAAACCTAGTTTGTGTAGGGTTTCTATGACGTACTTTGTGAACATTGTTTTAGTGTGTTGGTTTTGATTAACCAATCGTCCAGGTATGGAAACACATGTATTTGCTGTCTTCTGATATGTGCAGCTACTACTGCCAGGCATTTTGTAAAGACTCTTGGCGCAGTAGTTATTCCGAATGGCAACACTTTGAACTGGTAGTGTACCCTTTGGAATACAAATCTTAAGTACTTTCTGTGTGAAGGATGTATTGGTATATGGAAATATGCATCCTTGAGGTCTAGTGTTGCCATGTAGTCTTGTTGTTTGAGCAGTGGGATTACGTCTTGTAATGTCACCATGTGAAAGTGGTCTGATTTGATGTAGGTATTTAATGTTCTTAGATCTAATATAGGTCTTAGTGTTTTGTCCTTTTTGGGTATGAGAAAGTAGAGAGAGTAAACTCCTGTTCCCTTCTGTTGGATTGGTACTAATTCTATTGCTCCTTTCTGTAGCAATGCCTGGACTTCTGGTCCTAGAAGATCTATATGTTGTTTTGACATATTGTGTGTTTTCGGTGGGACGTTTGGAGGGAATTTGAGAAATTCTATGCAATAACCATGCTGGATAATTGCCAGTACCCAAGTGTCTGTTGTTATCACCTCCCAATGTTTGTAGAATTTGCTTAGTCTCCCCCCCACAGGTGTCGTGTTGGGGATGTGTGACTTGGAAGTCACTGCTTGTTTTGAGGAGTTTTGGGGCTTTGGAACTTACCTCTATTCTTTTGGAATTGTCCCCCTCTATATTGCCCCCGAAAACTTCGCCGCTGATATTGGCTTTGATAAGTGGGCCTTGCTTGTGAGGTTGTGGCTTCTGTAGGTTGACCTCGAAACCCTCCCCTACATTGTGTCTTGCGAAATGTGCCTCTGCTCTGTGGGGAGTAGAGTGCGCCCATGGCTTTTGCTGTATCAGTGTCTTTTTTGAGTTTCTCAATAGCAGTGTCCACCTCCGGCCCAAACAACTGCTGTTCATTAAAGGGCATATTCAGCATAGCTTGTTGTATTTCCGGCTTGAATCCTGAGGTACGCAACCATGCGTGTCTCCTTATCGTTATTGCAGTATTTACTGTCCTTGCAGCCGTATCTGCTGCATCCATTGCTGACCGTATCTGATTATTGGAGATACTTTGTCCTTCTTCCACCACTTGTTGTGCCCTTTTCTGGAACTCTTTGGGTAAGTGTTCTATGAAATGCTGCATTTCGTCCCAATGAGCTCTATTGTATCTTGCCAGAAGTGCTTGGGAGTTGGCAATGCGCCATTGGTTTGCTGCTTGTGCTGCAACCCTTTTCCCCGCAGCGTCGAATTTGCGACTCTCCTTGTCTGGAGGTGGTGCGTCTCCTGAGGTATGAGAGTTTGCTCTCTTGCGAGCTGCCCCGACAACCACAGAGTCTGGAGTTAATTGCTGCGTAATATAAACAGGGTCTGTTGGCGGTGGCTTGTACTTCTTCTCCACCCTTGGAGTTATGGCTCTGCCTTTTACAGGATCCTGAAATATTTGTTTGGAGTGTTTTAGCATTCCAGGGAGCATAGGTAAGCTTTGGTATTGGCTATGGGTGGAGGATAGTGTATTAAACAAAAAATCATCCTCAATTGGTTCTGCATGCAAGGTGACGTTATGAAAAGCAGCTGCCCTTGAGACCACCTGCGTGTAGGATGTACTGTCTTCAGGTGGCGACGGCCTCGCAGGGTAACAGTCTGGGCTGTTATCTGATACCGGAGCATCATAAAGGTCCCATGCGTCGGGATCAACTTGACTCATTGCAGTATGAGTCGGGGTTTGCATCAGTGGTGGAGTGGCTACCGGTGATGTGTGCATTGATGGTGGTGGAAATGGTGGCGGAGTTGTTTGTCTTGCCACCTTTGCCTGTGGCTGCTCGTCCTTTTCTTGAAAGGCAAGTCTTCTTTTCATCTTAATTGGGGGAAGAGTGCTTATCTTCCCTGTGTCCTTTTGAATGTGGAGCCTCCTTTGAGTGTAGTCTGGCTCCATTGATTCAAGTTCTTCTCCGAACTTATGTCCTTGCATTTGGGAGGACAATCCCTGTTCCTCTGTGTAGGAACCCGTTTTCGGTTCCGAGGCTGGATGTGTCGGAATCAAAACCTTTTCGGTCGCCTTTTTGGGCTCCGAGGAAACCTTCTTTATGTTCGGCGTCGTGGTGTCTCGGTGCCGACCCATTTCGGTGCCACTGTCTCGGTGCCGACCCATTTCGGTGCCACTGTCTCGGGCCCGAGATTGCTGTGTGCCAGTATCTCAACCGGAGTCGGATAACTTCGACACAAGCGTGCCCTTTTTCGGTGCGGATGATCGGTCACCTATTTTTCGGGTTAAGCCATGGCCTGTTGGCGGTGGCGTCCCCTGGGCTTTTGTGGTCTTCTCGTGAGTTTTATGTTTCGACGTCTTACTCATGGTTTTCGGCGTTTCTTCGGGATCAAGCTCGTCTGAGTCCGATTCCTGAATGGAGAAGGTTTCTTCTTCCTTCTCGAAACGCCCTTGTCCTGTCGGCGCCGACGCCATCTGCAGTCTCCTCGCTCTTCGGTCTCTTAAGGTCTTCCTCGACCGAAAAGCTCAACAGGCTTCACAAGTATCTTCCTTGTGCTCTGGAGACAGACACAAGTTACAGACCAGATGCTGATCTGTATACGGATACATGTTGTGACATTTTGGGCAGAAGCGGAATGGGGTCCGTTCCATCAGCCTTGAAGAGACACGAGGCTGGGCCGACCATGCCCCGACGGGGGATCGAAAAAACCCCGAAGGGCCACCGGAGCTCTTCAAAAGTCGGTGTCGATCTGTTGTAACTAACCCGATACCGAACGAAAACAATACCAACGATTTTTCTGAGATTCTAACTAACTTTCCGACCCGAAACAGGGAGCGAAAAGGAACACATGCGAACCCGATGGCAGAAAAAAAACAATCTAAGATGGAGTCGACGCCCATGCGCAATGGAGCCGAAAGGGAAGGAGTCCCTCGATCTTGTGACTCGAAAGACTTCTTCGAAGAAAAACAACTTGTAACACTCCGAGCCCAACACTAGATGGCGGGATGTGCAAAGCATGTGTATCTGCAGCTACACATGCCATCGAACACACATATATATATATATATATATATATATATATATATATATAAATATATATATATATATATATATATATATATATATTCCTACCCTCTGTCATATCCAGCATTCTGGGAGATGTAGTGCAAATCAAACATAGTCACGGTGCAAATTAAAAACACATCTAACTAACTACCGACAAAATGTCTAATACATTTTCACAGACACTGCTGATTCCTTTCTCTATTTCTACTATTTATACATTGTTTTTACATATGCAAAACTGGGTATTCCAGATACATGTCTACACCATCTCTCCCCCACGAGTGTGGCTATTATTTCAAGCTCTTATACTTGATCTATCCACCATGGGTATATGAACAATCCAAATTCATCCAAAGAGGTGGATGATGCTACTATTATATAAATTTTGATCTACAGCAGAGAGAATCATAAAGTGCTCAATATTTTAAACAAATATCGGACTGTGATAAAGAAGGATCCAGACATTGGCCCAGTTTTAGGGTTGCGACCAGATGTGATGGGTTGTTTTGGAATACATTAAAGAATTATACAAAGTCTTTTGGAGTGCCGCGCTTTGTTTTTGGAAGAAAATTAAATGCAGGGAAATGGTCCATCCCTGATGCAAATACGAGCACTACATGCCACGAACAGATGTCTACTGGTAAATAACATTCTGTTTGATGGCATGTGTAGCTGTAGATACACATGCTGTGCATAGACTGTAAAGTAGTCCCTCCATAAAGTAGTGGCTAGTGTGTAGGGGTTGCTATTGTTTGAAAAAGTGTTTTAAGTGCAGCTTGTCCAATATTTGCCTGTTGTCTGGCAAAGACGTCTACACAATAATGTTTAGTAAACGTGTGTGGTGTAGACCATGTTGCTGCTTTACAAATGTCTGCCATAGGTATGTTACCTAAAAAGGCCATAGAGGCACGTTTTTTCCTAGTAGAATGTGCCCTAGGTGGTACAGGTAATTGTCTCTTAGGTTTAGTATAGCAAGTTTGAATGCATTTGACTATCCATCTTGCTATAGTTGTTTCAGATATTGGGTCTCCTTTGTATGGTAATCAGAAAGCCACAAAAAGTTGTTTTGTTTTCCAAAAATCTTTTGTCCTGTCTACATAGTACATAAGCGCTCTTTTGACATCTAGAGTATGTAGACCTCTTTCTGCCACAATCTCTGGTTTTGGGAAGAAAACTGGCAATTCTATTGTTTGATTAATATGAAATGACTTTTGGATTTGTTCTTAATACAACCTTTTCTTTATGAACCTGAAAGAAAGGTTCTCCTAAAGTTAATGCCTGAAGCTCACTGACACACCTAAGAGAGGCGATAGGAATTAAGAATGTTACTTTCCATGAAAGGTTTTGTAATGTGCAGGAGTGGAGTGGCTCAAATTGTGGAGCCATGATTCTTGTGAGTACAATATTTTAGTTCCGAGCTGAAGGAACTCTTGGTGGGATTATTGTTTTTAGCCCTTCTATAAATGCTTTGATAACCTGAATTCTAAACAAGGAAATATGTTGTCTATTTTGCAGATATGTAGCTATGGCGGCTAAATGTAAGAATAGAGTTCTAGGCTAAATTTGCCTTTTGTAAATGTAAGAAATATTGTACAATTTCTTGTACTGTTAATTGAAGAGGGTCAATGTTTATTGTTTGAGAATAACAAACAAAACGTTTCCATTTTGCCGCATAGCACTGTCTGGTGGTAGGTTTGCGTGCTTGTTTAAGGATATCCATACATTCTTGTGGTAAATTTAAATATACAAATTCTACAACTTCAGGAGCCATATCGCTAGATGAGTGATTTGGGATCTGGATGTTTTATCTGTCCCTGTTTTTGTGTTATAAGATCTGGTCTGTTGGGAAGTTTTTGATGAGGAACAAATGAGAGTTCTAAAATGCTGTATACCATGGTCGACGTGCCCAAGTTGGGGTCACTAAGATCATGCTGAGGGAAGATTGTTTTATCTTCCATACTAGGAATGGTAAGAGTGGGAGAGGGGGAAAAGCGTAAGCAAATATCCCTGACCAACTCATCCATAGAGCATTGCCCTTGGACTGAGGGTGTGGGTACCTGGAGGCGAAGTTTTGACATTTTTTGTTTTTTGTGTAAGGAAATGCCTCCTTGGCAGGGTTACCCCCTGACTTTTTGCCTTTGCTGAAGCCAAGTTATGATTTGAAAGTGTGCTGAGGCCTGCTAACCAGGCCCCAGCACCAGTGTTCTTTCCCTAAAAATGTACCTTTTGTCTCCACAATTGGCACACCCTGGCATCCAGGTAAGTCCCCTGTAACTGGTACCAAGGGCCCTGATGCCAGGGAAGGTCTCTAAGGGCTGCAGCATGTCTTATGCCACCCTGGGGACCCCTCACTCAGCACATGCACACTGCTTGCCAGCTTGTGTGTGCTGGTGAGGAGAAAATGACTAAGTCGACATGGCACTCCCCTCAGGGTGCCATGCCAACCTCACACTGGCCTATGGCATAGATAAGTCACCCCTCTAGGAGTCCTTACAGCCCTAAGGCAGGGTGCACTATACCACAGGTGAGGGCATAGGTGCATGAGCACTATGCCTCTACAGTGTCTAAGCAAAACCTTAGACACTGTAAGTGCAGGGTAGCCATAAGAGTATATGGTCTGGGAGTCTGTCAAACACAAACTCGACAGCACCGTAATGGCTACACTGAAAACTGGGAAGTTTGTTATCAAACTTCTCAGCACAATAAATGCACACTAATGCCAGTGTACATTTTATTGTGAAATACACCCCGAAGGGCATCTTAGAGATGCCCCCTAAAAACGTACACGACTTCCAGTGTGGGCTGACTAGTTTTGCCAGCCTGCCACACACCAGACATGTTGCTGGCCACATGGGGAAGAGTGCCTTTGTCACTCTATGGCTAGTAACAAAGCCTGTACTGGGTGGAGGTCCTTCTCACCTCCCCCTGCAGGAACTGTAACACTTGGCGGTGAGCCTCAAAGGCTCACCCCCTTTGTTACAGTGCCACAGGGCATCCCAGCTAGTGGAGATGCCCGCCCCCTCCGGCCACAGCCCCACTTTTGGCGGCAAGGCCGGAGGAGATAATGAGGAAAAACAAGGAGGAGTCACTGGCCAGTCAGGACAACCCCTAAGGTGTCCTGAGCTGAGGTGACTGACTTTTAGAAATCCTCCATCTTGCAGATGGCGGATTCCCCCAATAGGATTAGGGATGTGCCCCCCTCCCCTCAGGGAGGAGGCACAAAGAGGGTGTATCCACCCTCTGGGCTAGTAGCCATTGACTACTAACCCCCCAGACCTAAACACACCACTAAATTGAGTATTTAGGGGCCCCCAGAACCTAGGAAACTAGATTCCTGCAACCTAAGATGAAGAAGGACTGCTGACCTGAAGCCCTGCAGAAAAGACGGAGACACCAACTGCTTTGGCCCCAGCCCTACCGGCCTGTCTCCCCACTTCGAGAAAAACTGCAACAGCGATGCGTCCCACAGGGTCCAGCGACCTCTGAAGCCTCCGAGGACTACCCTGCATCTAAAAGGACCAAGAACTCCTGAGGACAGCGACCCTGTTCCACAAAGACTGAAACTTGCAACAAAGAAACAACTTTTAAAGGACTCCACGTTTCCCGCCGGAAGCGTGAGACTTTCCACTCTGCACCCGACACCACCGGCTCGGCCTGCGGAGAAACACTACAGGGAGGACTCCCCGGCGACTGGGAGCCCGTGAGTAGCCAGAGTTGACCCCCCTGAGCCGCCACAGCGACGCCTGCAGAGGGAATCCAGAGGCTCCCCCTGACCGCGACTGCCTGCTTCAAAGAACCCGACGCCTGGTAAAGACACTGCACCCGCAGCCCCCCCGGACCTGAAGTATCCGACCTCCAGAACAGAAGCGACCCCGAGGTGGCCCTCTCCCTTGCCCAGGTGGTGGATACCCCGAGGAGCCCCCCCCCTTGCCTGCTTCGCTGAAGACACCCCTGGGTCTCCCATTGAAACCAATTGCAAACCCAACGCCTGTTTGCACTCTGCACCCGGCCGCCCCTGTGCCGCTGAGGGTGTACTTTTTGTGCTGACTTGTGTCCCCACCGGTGCCCTACAAAATACCCCTGGTCTGCCCTCCGAAGTCGCGGGTACTTACCTGCTGGCAGACTGGAACCAGGGCACCCCCTTCTCCATTGAAGCCTATGCGTTTTGGGCACCACTTTGACCTCTGCACCTGACCGGCCCTGAGCTGCTGGTGTGGTAACTTTGGGGTTGCCCTGAACCCCCAACGGTGGGCTACCTTGGACCCAACTTTGAACCCTGTAGGTGGTTTACTTACCTGCAAAACTAACCAATACTTACCTCCCCCAGGAACTGTTGAAAACTGCACTGTCTAGTTTTAAAATAGCTTATTGCCATTTTTGCTAAAACTGTACATGAAATTGTGTTGATTCAAAGTTCCTAGGATACCCGAGTGAAATACCTTTCATTTGAAGTATTACTTGTAAATCTTGAGCCTGTGGTTCTTAAAATAAACCAAGAAAATATATTTTTCTATATAAAAACCTATTGGCCTGGAATTGTCTTTGAGTGTGTGTTCCTCATTTATTGCCTGTGTGGGTACAACAAATGCTTAACACTACCCTCTGATAAGCCTACTGATCTACCACACTACCACAAAATAGAGCATTAGAATTATCTCTTTTTGCCACTATCTTACCTCTAAGGGGAGCCCCTGGACTCTGTGCATGCTATTTCTTACTTTGAAATACTACATACAGAGCCAACTTCCTACAGGTTTGTTGCAAACAGATCTATTTGAGGTGTTCCCCATTTTGTGAAGTATTGTTGAAGGACTTGTGGGTGGAGTTCCCACTCGTGTGTTTGCTGATGCATTCTGCTTAGCAGATCTGCTAAATGGTTGTCTGTTCCTGGCAGATAGTGTGCCACTATGTGAATATGGTGACGAATCGCCCATTTCCATACGGATTGAGCTAGTTGGGACAGTTGTTGAGATTGTGTCCTCCTTCCCTTTTTTCGGGAGATAGTACATGGCAGTTATATTGTCTGTACGTATCAGCACTGTTTTGTGTTCCAATCGTGGAAGGAATGCTTTCATTGCCAAGAATATTGCTTGCAGTTTGAGGTAATTGATATAAAGAGACCGGTTAGTGTCGTCCCATATTTCCTGAACTGTTAGGTTGAGAAGATGAGCTCCCCAATCGCTGTTGGAGGCATCTGTTGTGAGTAATCTGAGGCACAGGGTCTACAATGGACCGCCTCTTCATAAGGTTTGTGGTATTCCACCAATGTACAGGGAGATAAGTCTGGCGGTCCAACAACTCTAGACCTTCCATATGACCCTGTGCCTGAGACCACTGACAAGAGAGACACTGTTGAAGAGGACGCATCTGAAGTCTGGTATGAGGCACTATGACAATACAAGATGCCATCATTCCTAACAGTTTCATAACAGTTCTTTCTGTGTATGTTTGGTTCTGTTTTAACATTGCAATTAGTGTTTGAAAAGCCAGTATCCTGTTTTGTTTGGGAAATGCTATTACTAAATATGTATTGAGGAGAGCTCCTAAGTATGGTTGTGTGTTTGCAGAGGTTGGAGATGAGATTTGTCATAGTTTATGGTGAATCCTAGAGAATAAAAGAGGTGTATTGTAGTTTGAGTATCTTTTTGACACTGTGAGAATTAATTGGTTTTGATGAGCCAACACTTTGAATTGGTAATGTTTTCCTGCTACTACAAATCTTAGATATTTGCGGTGTGCAGGATGAATGGGAATGTGAAAGTAAGTGTCCTTTAGATCTAGGGCTGTCATGAAGTCTTCTATTTGTGATAGAGGAATAACATCCTGAAGAGTGACCATGTGAAAATGTTCTGATAGGATGTAGTGATTTAAGGGTCAAAGATCTAATATTGGTCTGAGAGACCCATCTTTTGGGGGAAATACAAAATACATGGGTGGAGTGGAAATGAGCTCTAGACAATAACCACTGCGGATAATTTGAAGTACCCATTCATCAGTGGCAATTGAGTCCATTGAGGGTAAAAGAGTTGTAATCTTCCCCCTACAGGAGTGGTGTGATTTAGTATTGTGTTTAAGTCAAGTCACTGTTTAGTGACCGATGAGGAACCTCTAGATGTAGATGGTGTTTGTCTTCCTTTATTATTGTTTCCTCAATATGATCCTCTAAAATAACCTCTGGTATATTGTGAGGTGGGTTTAGTTTGATCTGTGGCTTTTTCTTAGAATGATGACCTAAATCCCCTACTGAACCCTGCAAGACGAAAATAACTCCTAGGTGTTCTGGCCTGTAAAGCTTCCATGGTTCTGGCAGTTTGATTGTTTTTATTTAATTTTTCAAGTGTGGTATCCACTTGTGGACCAAATAAGTGCTCCTTATCGAAGGGCATATTTAAAACTGCCTGTTGTATTTCTTGTTTCAAGCCGGAATATCTGAGCCATACATGACGTCTTCTAATGATACTTGTATTAATACTAGGTGCTGCTGTATCAGCAACATCAGGTGCACATCTAAAGGTGTTATTGGCTATTGTTTGTCCTTCGTTTACCATCTCTACCCCTCTTTTATGATGTTCTTCTGGTAGGTATTGTTAACGTTCCTCCATAGCATCCCTATGAGCTCTGTCATATCTGGAAACTAAAGCTTGAGCATTAGCGATTCACCAATGATTGGCTGCTTGAGCAGCCACTCTCTTCCCCAAAGCATCTTATTTCTTACTTTCCTCATCAGAAGGATGTGTGTCTCATGTTGACTGGCTTATTTCTTGCAGTACATGCCACAATAGAGTCTGGAGTAATTTGTGCTTTTATATATAGAGGTTCAGTGGGTGCAGCTTTGTACTTTTTTAATCAACTCTAAGAGTGATAACCCTTACTCTAACAGGCTCTTTAATATATTTCTTCTGCATGTCTGATCATTCCTGGGAGCACTGGAAGAAAATGGCTTTCCTTATGCGTTGCGCCGGGGGTGTCAAATAAGAAATGCTACTCCATCGGATCAGTGTACATATTTACATTGTGTTATGTCGCTGCACTTGATATAACCCGTTGATATGATGTGGAATTCTCAGGTGGTGAGAGTCCAACTGGGTAAAGATCTGGATCATCTTTTGTAATAGGATCCGGATCGTACTCATCCCATGCATCTTGCTCTTCTAATGCATCCCCTATATCCTGCGACCCAGCAGGTGGTGAACTAGGTGGTGTGAACCCTAAATGAGTGGGAGATGTTGGTGGAGTATGCTGTGGAGAAGTAGGTAAAGGTGGAGATGTAGGAGTATGAGAAGAGGTCTTTTCTGTGGTAGTCTTCTTTGGAGGTACAGAGGAATCAAGACTTTCTTCTAAAGTTAATTTCCTCTTTAGAGGTGGCGGAGGGGATGTTATATTCCGCCCTGTTCATTGTTGAATTTGAAGTTGGCGCTGCCTAGTGTCCATATCTTCCAAAACTGGTTCCACCTGTGGTGTGGGGGATGTTACAGACTGTCCAGAGTCTTTTGTTGTTTTTTCAGTTCTGAAGGTTTTTTCAGATGGAAAATTTTTGGTGGCAAAATTGTGGCTTCTTGTGGTTTCTTTTTCAGTGCCGGAGAGGTTGGTACCAATGCAACGTACAGTTTTTATTTTGTTGGTGCCGAAATGGAGCTACTGGAGGTCGATGCGAAGACTTGTCTTTGGCTCTTTTCGGTGCCGAGCTGGTATGCAAAGCATCTGAATACGTTTCTTGCCTCCGACCATGGCTAGAAGGCAGTGGCGGACTGGTGACCTCTTTTGTCATATCCGATGGGAAAGGTTTTTTTTTACTTACAGTTTGTGCTGGTTGTAAGGGTTGACTCTCGATGTCCGACTGTACATCACAGTCTGGATCTTGAACAGAGAAGCCCCTTCTTGTTCCACATCTTCTTGTGCATGCTCCTCTCCGAAGATGTATGGAGTATCTTCTATCTGTCAAGACACCATTTCCATTCGACGAGCCCTCTGGTCTTTAAGTATCGTCTTTGACCGAAAAGAACGGCACTCTTTGCAGGTCTGATCGTTGTGGTCTGGTGAAAGACACAAATGACACAACTGGTGTTGGTCAGTGTGTGGAAACTTCGAATGGCATTGAGGGCAAAACCGGAATGGAGTACTTTCCATCAGGGCTGCATTGTTTGATACCACGTGGAAGAAGTAGGCCCAAGGAGGACCCAAACGGGCCTTTCTGCCCCGAAAAGTTTGAAAAAATTTGACTCAGAGTGTCGAAAAAGGAACCAAGGGTTGAATATTAAGGAATATGCTTTAGGAAACAATACGGACAACAAATAAAAGATGGAAAGAATCCTGTTTTACACTGTTTGGAGCCGAGAACTTGGAGCGAGAGGAAGACGCATCCAAACCAGATGGTGGAGAAAAACAATCTAACAAAGGACTCGATGTCCATACGCATTATTACCGAGAGGAGGAGTCACTCGATCCCGTGACTTGAAAACTTTCTTCGAACAAAAACAAGTTGTCCTATTCCGAACCCAACACTAGATGGCGAACTTATGCACAGCAACTGTATCTACAGCTACACATGCCATCGAACACCTAGTTTCTTTTCCTCTCTCCTCAAATTTCAGAAGTTGCACCTGCATAACTACCCAAATAACAGCAGCTACCAGAAATCGTGCCTTGGGTCATACCATCATGTCATAATGGCAGTCACAGCTTAATTAATTATCTCCTGGTCTAACAAAGAATGATTGCATATAGTCATGGGTCTTAGATTAGACAACAGCTAAAAAAGCAGGGATTACCTACCGCCTGCATGCTTTGCTACTATGTCAGGAAAGATTTATCTAGGTGTAACGCTCTATCTGCATTTTGGGTCTTTCTTTGTGCTCCACATTCGTTTCATCTGAAATTCTTCCTGTAGGCTCATAAAGGACAGGTGAGGGTAGGCTAGCAGTCGTAGAGAGCCACAGTCATTTTCCATGAGTGGAGGAGCAATTCCTAATACTGGGCTCAATTCTTAACTTGTATAGTTTAATGGACATGAGCAGCCACTTCCTTAGACATGTGAAGCAATTAATCTGTGATGCTTACCTTCTCTACTTGACTAGTCCTCCCACTTACGTATCTGAGACTACTGTAATAAGCTGTACAGTTTTATCTCTGGGTCCTGTACTTCTAAGGTTTTTTTTTTTTTTTAATGAAATGGAACACATGTGAGCATTTCTATTCTTTCAAAGGGATATTTTATGGAAGTCCACTTGCACAGGTATGCCCTTACATGCGGTTTCAACCTCTATTTACCTTTAGTGATTTTTTGTTATTTTTTAATAGCATTAAACTGGAGTGTCTGCCCTACACATGTCCTGCAAGAAGTCCATTCCAATGGTAGGTGAAACACACGTAGGATTGTCCAGTCCATAAAGAGGGGAGAACAGTGAGAGTACCTGATCAAGCGCTGTTGCAAGTAAACCTGTGGTGCAGCTGGTTCAACTCCTCCATTAAAGTAATCACACAGCACAAGAAAAGAGAGTGGCGGCAACCCGGGTGCAAAATACTTTAAAGGCTGCTCTCACCTGAGAAGATGTGAACAGCGCTCTCTGGCTGCAGTACAATCGCCAAAGCAAGATACACAGCAATGCAGTAGGAGAAACAATGGCAGCCACTCTCTTGCCAACTCTGGCAGGCACCCCTACAGTTCTTCATGGGACTTACTGTGTTGTGGAAATCTTCAATGGTAAATTCTGTGAAGCCTTGGTTTACAAGATCCTCTTTGCTTTTGGCCGCTATTGCTTTGAACCTGGAAAACAAGCAAAAATACAATGAAACAAGAGCTGACTTTGTAGACGGTCATGTTCTGACGTAAAGCTTGCATGTCGTCTCTCTCCTTGCCCCTAAATAAAACCTTACAGTTGCAGGTTTGCAGTAAGAAACCCGCCTCTGTTTGACATAGATTGATGTTTGTGGAATGCTAGATTTAGGTTTGGCCACTTACAAACACCACAGGCATGGCATGACTACCTGTAAAAAGGGACTCTGAGCAGAAGGGAGGCAGCTCTGTTCACTGGTCGGGGTCTACATGAGTGTGTTACACGTGGACACGAATGTACCGGACTTGTGGTGGTTATGAAACAGCGTGACGTTGTCATTCGGTTCGCGCTCAGACATTCCATAAGTGACAGTAATACATTGTTAATTTCTCGGGCTGTGACGAAACTTCTACATTGCACAAAAGCTAAGGATTATATAGCCACGAATTAATCTTGTTTTCCAAGTAAACCGTCTGCTTTCAAGTATCACTCTGAACAATGCAGTTGAGCAATGACAACATTTTTTTTTCAGTTTTTGTGCGTGTTCTGGCAAAGGGTAAGGCCAGAACACTGATAATGTTAGCCAATTCACAATGGAATCCGCACCAAAAGTGAGTTCACAATGCTAACTGGAGGGACCGAGGTGAAATTGTATAAGTGCAGTTGCAGAAGTTGAGAGCTGTATTCCAGCAAAACAGAGAGGCTTGGATTACCGGCTATGTAACTAGAGGACCCAAAATCCAGTTACACTTGAAGGAAAATGGTGCTAGCCAGTGTCAAGACTGGGGTTCTTTGCATGCATAAATAGCCCTCTCCGGCAGGACTGGCCACTAATGGGCCTCAGTAACCCAATGAAAGAAGAAAGCCTGACTTTTGCAGGACACTGGCAACAGCAGGGATCTTAAAGAGGATGTAAGCAGCCAGGCCTCTCCTTTGGTTCACCAACCATCACATTCAAAGTTACTAGATTTGTTTTGTGTTTGATGAACATCCTAGTGGCCCTTCTGGAGTGGGAGAGAGAGGACTAAATGGTGTGGAGCAGGAAGGACTGAGTTGAAAGCGAATTCTACCTCTCTTCCTATTCATTGTTATCCACAGGGAAGAACATCACACACACCAGCAAGGTAAGTGGACACCACAATCTCCACCTTCCTCTTAGTTGCTTTCTGTTATGTTGCGGCCGTCTGTTTATGTTACGTAATATGCAATTCCTGTATATGTTAGGTTATTTAGCAAGTGTTTGATATGTTATGTAGTTGTCTTATGCTGTGTGTTATGTAGCTGTTGTCTATGTTATATTGTGTGTTTTTACACAGAACTTCACATAAACATTGTGTGCGTTAAATGAAGACGATCACTTTTTATGCTTAATAATGGGGCACTTCGGGAGAACTCCTCTGTGAGGCATACCTACGCCAGATGCCACTGCAATTCTCCAGTCGACTACTTAATAGCCCACTGGTGGTTTAGGTACTGTGGCAGCTTTAGGACAGGAGTCTCCCAACAGGTAGCTTAGGAACACCTTGAAAGTATCTTTCAAAGGGGAAGCCAAGCCCTCAATTCAGAGGGCCTCTCCTTATTAAATAAAGCAGCACTGCTCATCTCATGTGGCAGCCGGCCAAACCAAAGGCAGGGCTTCAAGGCAATACTCAGACACACACTGCGTCATCCCAAGGTGTCTATTTGCCTGTCTCCACTCTCAGTCTAGCTAAACCACATGGAGATGGACCATGTTGTATGTCCTTCTCTGTCAGTCACACCAGGAGTGTGAACAATGGGCTATGAAATAAGAGTGCTAGCAACAGCATTAGCTGTAGCAACCAGCGCTGATCTACTCAAGTGTGGGACTGCACAAGCCAGAATGAATGTATTATTTGGGTGCATGATTTGCCCGAGAGCGAAGGAGAGCACAATATGTATCCAGGGCAGAGAACATTAAGAGCCTCTTGTGCATTGTCTGTGTGTATGTATGCATGTGTGCACATTTATGTGTGTGTCTGTGTTTGACATTGCTCCCTCCCTAATAAACAGTGTTGCACCCTGGAAGCTATGGCTGGTACCGAGGACCATGAAATGTATATAACATCCCCCTCGTGCCCCCCGAATCACAAAGGTTGGTCTCCGGCACAGTTGTCTGCTCATGGTATAATAGTGACAGCAGCACAACAATGGTCATCCCTGACATATCTTGGGTATTTGTGATGTAGTCATGGCACATTGGTAGTCATAAAACAAAATAAAATGATGGACGGAGTGTTGAAACTTTTCAAACACTCACCCCCAGTCACAAATCTGGGTTTAATCCATCATTATTTTACAGGGTCAAGACTGATTTGCATATGGCTATGTCCAAACTGGGGGTGCATGGTGAGCAAAAGAACGATGGATTAAACCCAGATCTGTGACAGGGGGTGAGTGTTTGCATTGTTCAGCACTCAGTCCATCATCCTTTTGTGTTGCTAAAGTTGCCCTAAGTGGGAAGAGTATGCCCAGACATGGGTCCCTTGCTCACTGTGCCACTGGATTCAAACTAGCCTGGCTGATGAAGGGTGAAACCCTGAAACCGGTCCCAGGATGCTTGTTTCCGGTCTAGGGAGGACTTGGCTTGGCAGTTCAGGCTGGACTGTTCCCATGAGGAACAGGGTCAAGACAGATTTGCATATGGCTAGGTCCAAACTGGGGTGGCATGGCGAGCAAAAGAACAATGGATCGAACCCCGATCTGTGACTGGGGTTCAGCACTCCGTCCATCATCCTTTTGTGTTGCTAAGATTGGTAGTCATCACTGACAAAAGAACATGACTGGTCTAATTTTAGCCATCCCTGACATAATGGTGGCCACCTTCACATAACAATGGCCATGATTGATATATGGTGGATATCCTGCTCATTACTGTGCCCAACCTTGAAACAATGGTGGCCCTGGTATCATGGTGGGCATTGTTGGCATATTAAGGAATCCTTGACATTGAGGTAAGCATCTATGGTCTATAACTGTAATACCTGGATATTGAATGAAAAATCTGTCCAGGTGAGGCATGTGTTCACATGATTACACAATAAAAACGACAAGCTGGTGCCTGGAGACAGTGTTTCCTAAAAAAAATGAAAACTGATATTTTGATGTCAAAATTGTTTTAAAGGGCTTTTCTTATGCAAATTTGACTGCTTACCTCAAATGGAATGTGGCATTTGATAAGAAAATGTGTGTATTTTCAGAAAGTGATATGCTAAGGAAGACAAAATCTTTCAATTTCAAAAGCACATTTAAAGTTGATAGTTGAATGACAACTCAAAATCAGATGCTTTGGTTGTTGTTTAATTAGTAGTGAGGTGGAGGCCTTTGGTACTGAAAAGGTTTTTCCATGGCATTTTTGTTAATAACCTCTCTTGAATCGCTTGAGTGGTCACTACTGATAATCTTGCTTTGGGTAGTCATACCGTAATGTCAACATTATTTGGTCACTATTTTACAGTTATATAATCTGGTAATAGCTCAGGGAGACTTTCCCTGAGCAGAAGTAGCTCTCACTATACATAGGTTGGGGACCCCTGCTTAAGGGTCTTGTTGTGAGCCAGTAGCGATGACCTTTAGTCACTCTTCTCATGCTCCACCTCAACTGTCTCAGATCCCTAAAAGTTAACAGGGAGAATCTGTAGAAACGGGTAAAATAGGAAGGAGATCCCATAATTAAGTCGGATCAGGCTCTTGCTAAACTTGTGTTTTTTTAGATTTCTTCCCTGAGGCTGACACCATAGCTGTGGACCTAGACAAAATGAAAATCCGATTGAATACTGTTACATTTGGAGTCCAAAAAAAATAAAAAAATAAATCAAAGGGCAAGACTAAAAACTCCTTTGATTCAGAATGCTATAATAGTAAGAGTTGCACAAACGCCTGCAATTCTCCATGGTGGCCAATGATGATCACATCATCCAAGCCTAAATAAATTAAGGCGTAAAATATAAAACCTTAAATCAGAAGAAAGAAAATCAGCTAAAATAGATTAATAGCTTTCTATTGACGAGACACTGACGTCTGTCAACACAAGTGCATTGTGATCTTTGGTTGCAATTGGTGTAATAAACATACTGGCCTATCTGACACGGGAATACTTGATCAAATGTGAGCGCCTCGCTTGGTTAATCTGTTACACATGTCTGAGGTTTTTGTTTCTTATCCTCTGAAGACCTAAGGAATAAATATCAAATGCCTTACGTGAAAAAAAAACATCATTACATATTTAAATTCATATATTTACTGCAAATATTCCACTCAAACTAAACATGGAGATCTCCAACAGGCTAGCTTTTCAAACCGACTTATGTTACATTAGATGAAAATGTACCTGGATTCATCTTAGCCACATTAAACCGGTCTATAAACAGAGGTGGATCCAAATAAAGAAGTGTCCTACATTGAAAAATCGGCCGGGAGTCTGGGGATCTCTATAACAACTTTACAATAGAAAAACATATGATCTGATATTCCTGTACTGATTAAGAGTGTCCAAAACAGAACTGATGTTCAAGATAATGAAGCATTGACATCAGGCCACTTAAGGTAAATGTATAGCAGTGCAGAAGGTCTGTGGTGTAGAGGATGCAACCAAAAAGGAGATACAATACATGTCTGGCGGCCATGCTTGAAATTAAAGATATTCCGGAAAGAGATCCTTAATCATATTTGTGGGCTAATAGCATCTCCACTAAGACCAAACTAGGCAGTACTCATCCTGGGCATCCTTCCACTGGAACGTGCTCACATGACAAAAGGGGACTGAAGACTTATAACAAACACATTACTGGCTATTAAGCAGTCATTAGCGTTGAAGTAGAAGCCTCCATATCTACCAACAATGCAGGAAGAGGCAGTGAGGCTTTGGGACACTGCAGGCCATGGAGAAGTTGACATGCTCACTTGTCAAAGTAGACCACAAAGTCGACAACCAGGGGGACCCACTGGTGGACTATTTGTCGGACAAAGGGATGGCGTTTGGGTTTCCCAGATCCCTGCACATGAAAACTAGAGGTGTGGGACATGTATGCTGGAACTACATTTGCATACAAGGAATATTTGTAGTACAGCTAATGAGAGTTCACTTTCTCACATGTTTGATTTTTGGTGGGGGGTCTTTTTCGGGCCACTAATTACTTGTTTAGGTGGGTTGCTGAGCTATCACTGTAACTATGGAATTGTTGTTACTCATGCTTGTAAGTTCAAACCATAAAAACAATAAAATGTTGTTGTATAAAAAAAAAATGCCTTGAAAACAGTGAAAGTTCTGGACGCTCCTATTAATGCGTCTTTTATTAATGACTGACTTTGGTTTAATCCCTACAGCCTCTTACTTGTATTTGGAGCACAGAATTCTGTAAGGAACCTTGTGCTAGAAAGATTCCATCAGAAATAACATTACTTTCCTGCCCCAACTGCAAATACAATTGAAGACTGTATTGATGCCAGGTTTTAAAAGCTAGCAGTTAAAAAAGTAATTGTGATTGCAACAGGGCAGACTGTTTCTCCATGCATGAAGGGCATTGTTATAGAAAGGCGTAAAAGAGCCCAAGAAAGCCAGCTTGCAATGATCAACAATGATAGATCAGGCTAATTCAAACGCCTCTCAGTCAGCAGCCTCCCTCCACCCAAATGTATGTCCACTGAAATTCATCAAAACTCACCTGCCCCATAGAGCAGATTAGATGTCTTCTTTTTTGGTTGGGTATGACACCTTCCTGGGACAGTAAAAGCTGGAGCTTGAATGACTGAACAGATTGGGTTGGTATGAGAACACATTTTAGGTCATTGTTTTCGACTTCGCCTGAAGCTGCTGTGGCCAATGTGGAAAGAAATTAATGAATGTACTAAGGACGAAGGCTTCAGCGAACAAACAACTAAAAATGATCTTTGACTATAGTGGTGCTAAAAAAAGAACACCACACACAATTTCAGCCCAAAAAATGCCTTAAGAAACTTGTAACAAAGCTGGGAAATGGAAAGGGTGTTTAGCAGAAAGGAGAACCGGATTTGGCATATGCACGCAATAAAGACGGGCACACATAATGGAGACCAAGATATAGCACACGTATTTGCAGATCACTTTGGCCATTTTTATGACGAAAACAGGGAGCGATATGGCGGAATTGGTAAATTTTATCTCGGACTGTACAACAAAACCGTTAACTGAGGAACAGAAAAGGAGCTCGACAAAGAAATTACTCTTAATGAAATCGAAAACTGTGTCACACAGCTAAAGAAAGGGAAAATAAGCAGTCCCATTGGTAAATCAACAGAACTATATTAGAGACTAACAATCTCAACCGCCCTTCCCCTTTTTATTAAGTTATTAGAAGCCAGACAAGAGGGAGTCCTACCACGTGACCCGGGGTTTACCATGCTTCATTCTGGCACAGAAACAGGGCAAAAATGTAAAGGATTGCTCATCATACCGCCCCATCTCGTTTCATAACAGTGAATCCAAAATTTAGCTAAAATACAAGCAAACTGCTTGACCTTTTGTGGTACACAGCATATAGGTGGAGAATGATTGTGGAGGTGACAGATAGACCTGTCATACATCAGTTTGGACACAGAAGCTTTCGCTCTAGTATCTATAATATTCCTGAACTGCTATCCAAATGACTCTTTAAAAAAAAAAAAAAAAAAAAAAAAAAAAAAAACAGACGTCAATGAGCTCCCTGATTTAAATCTGCTACAATCCTAGAATAGCCCCATCAATATATACAGAAATATGTTAAAGGGGAAGCCTGTCCTCCAAAAGGTGCAGTAATATTGCATAGCTGCACAATTATTTGTGGTCAACGAATGGACATTAGTGTTCCTGGTGGGGCCAGCACTAAACAGACATGTGACGGGCAAAAGGAGATACATAAATGTGATTTCTGGCAGTAGACTCACACAGAATACTACATTAACTGCTACAGGCATGTAGTGGAAGTGAAGGAAAAGGGCAACAAAGATACAGTGTGGAAACAATGATAAACCCTCAAAACCCCACATTGTGTGGGGAACAGACTACTGTCCCTAACAAATCTTGGAAAGTTCAACAGATGAGACGATAAATAAGCATCTCTACTCTTGGTGAGGTGCAAGTAAAGACACAAATTAGACCACTTGCACAAGTGTAACTGCACACATGGACTCTGAAATTTAAATATATGCAAGTAAGACAAGCACCAAGACCCCACAGTGGCAAGGAGTGTCAAAAGAGTATACAATAAACAAAATATACAACAAATAAGGAACAATATATAGAAATACTCATCTTCTCTGTATCCAGATCAGAGGATGACAGATACGCTGGAGGATGTTCTATGGGAGGAAGCCCTTTTACACCCCAGGGAGGTCTCAATCAGACCAGGATTTTAACTAACGCACCTGAAAATCTCACACAGGATAAAATCATACTACTGTATAGAAACACAGCTTAAGATGGATGGCAAGTGACACTGCAGAGGGATGCAGAGAAAATGTTCCACAGAGTGTGGAAATGCCCTGTGAAACAAAGATACTGGGCCAGAGTCTTGGGATGAAAGGACTCAATTCAGGGGGTTAGGCTGGATCTGGACCAGACCTCGATAGTTTTAGGAGTAATGTGGAGAACCAGAAATTGTTAGAGCACATGACTGGTGGTAGCCAAGCGATGCACTGCACAACCCTGGGAAAATCTGATTCCCCCTCCAAACATAACCGAACAGAGGAACTACATGGATTAGTGCAAAAATAAAAGCCTATGCAGGGAAAAGAGTCCCCAAAAAAGTTCTTACAAAATATGGGATGCATGGGCAGAATGCCATGGACTGTCACAAACCAACAAAAAAATAAACATGGAAAGTTGGAGCTGGAGGCAGTATCTCAAACTTCCACATCATATTATGCTGAGCATCATCATAATGTGAGTGCCCGGGACAGCAACAATGTCATAGAAGATTAAATTATATAGCTCCTCTGGAATAGATGGAATTTCAAAACAGTAAATATTACACGGTATATGCTTCGATTTAAAGTCACGCATTGAAGGCTCACATACCAATTTACTTTTACAATTTTGCTTCTTCAGAAAACGATTAAAATATAGTTACAAAACATCTTTGCCTCTAAAAATGATACATGCCAAGGTGTCAATATTTTTATGTATTTAAGGAAAAATACAGATGAGGTTATGTGCGATATTCACGAACATTTATTGTATGATGGTTGTTTTTCATGGTTGATTAATTCAGTACATTTGTAACTTGTACACTATTGGAAGGCCTGTTGGCGGAGGTGTTAAAAAGAATGAGTTACCTTAACTAGAAGAGTTTTGGCTAATTTGTGGTCTGTGCCTAATTTCTTGCGGCAGAGAGTTCCAAAAAAGAAACAAAAAATAGTATTGGCAAAGGCAATAGGCCTCACTTTTGGGACAGATTTGCCTTGTCAATGTGTTGTAGTCATGCTGCACCCCAGATGCAGTGCAGCATGGCTTAAGAATTGAAATAAACAAACTTTTGACACAGAGAGCCGTGCCATTTTGTATGCATGTGCACCACACGTGTCCACTTAAAAAAATATGATGCGGGTGCTTCTTCTTTTTAGTAACTGATCTGAGTTGGATCACAGAAGCACATGGCGAGGCAGAGCAACATGGAGACCAGTGGAGTACTGAGAGAGTTAAAGCCAGGGCAGAGAAGCGCATGGCGAGACAGCGATATAGACCGAGGATGGGGACAGAGCAGCACAAAACAAGATAGAGAAACACATATAAGGAGGGGAGCGTAGGTCAGAAAAGCAAATGAGGGAAAGCTGGAAAATACACGTACTATCACAGAGTGGTTAGTTAACAAGCATAAAGCAGCATTAAAGAAAAGTATTATGAGGTCACAAAAATTCGTCCATCCTCCAGTGGAGGTACAATCTCAAGCTGGGGTAGTAAATCCCAGACAAGTCATCAATTTAGAAACAAGAAAGTAAGAGTGACAATGCGGCCAAAAAATGGTAAAGAATGTGCTCGCTATAAACCCACTGTAAGATAACAAAATGTCTTGAAGCAGACAACGCATGCGCAGTCCTAGGCGATGCAGAAAGCCTTATCCTTACCAGGCTTCAGTCTGAACTGGGCAACAGACCTTAGCCACTAAGCTTTGATCACTCATTCCCACGGGGTAGCATAAGAACAGTATGAATCAATAATGTGAAAACCGTTCAACAGGGAAAAATATAAATGGGGAATAGTCATGAATTACTTTTTTAGGAAACTTCAGAAGATTTAACAACTCATTTATTTGCTCAGCAAACTAAAAGGGGGGCTATTTTCTTCAGATTGACACAAAAGTCAAAATGTTTTGTACTTTTATCTACGAGGACTCAAAGCAGAGGGGGTTTGTGCAAGCACTTTTTAAAGAATGCTATTCTTTTATTAGAATCATTTAGAAGTTTAACCTATACCCTGTAAAGAATTAATATTAAAACCTTTATTGAAACACCCTCTGCATTAGCAACACAATGAATTACTACAATGACTTCAAAATATAACTAGTGCCACTGCGACAAGAGTTGTGTAAAAAAGCATCCTCATCACATCTCACAAACTGTTAAGGCTCCTATTGACATGCCATCATAGAGCTAATACAGACTGCTACAACAGTAATAAACCCAACTTTATAGGGCACATTAGTTCATCTCCCTGTAATACAGTTATGTTTATAATGACTATGGGTGACCTTGAACACATGCTAGCTCCTATTGCAACTAATGCTAAACACCCTACTATTATGAGACATAATGTGAGGGTTCAGGCCACTGCAAAATACAGTGGACAACCTAGACCTCTGGTAATTAGTTGTGCAGATAGATTGCGATACATCGGATCACATATTCACTTCTTGGTGCCATCATTACGCTTTCAAAACCAAAGCATTTACTTTGTAAAGAGCAGGCACTTTCTAATTGGCAGTCAAGCTCTCACTGATCCCAACTCCATCAAAAACATTAGCCAGAGCAGGGTTTGGAACAAAGCCACTGGATGAGCTCTCATCTTGCACCTGCTAACGGTAGCCTCACTCTTGCCACCATCTTAAATCAGCTCACAGCCTACACCATACTCAAACCAACATACTTCCACTGCAAACCAGGTGTCAGTGATGGACTCGTGTTTGCCGTGCCTAAAGAAATACACATGCAACCTCACTGCAGCCTTCTTCAAACCCCTGGCCACCCCCGACACACATACCGTGCAAGCTCTTTGCTGTCGTCCAATAGCGCCTCCAGGTGAGAGAAGCCAAACGCCCGGTAGAAGCAGTTACCATCAGGTCGGGTTTTTCGGATGTGTGTGTATTTTTTGTGTAAATCCTGCAAACAAAAATCAAAAACAGGAATAAATGGCAGAGTGAGCAAATGAACATTTTTACATTTAGGTTGTTTCATACAATTGCCCAAATTAACTTCCAAACTCTGCCCCATGAAAGGGGAGAACAGCAGCACAGAGATAAGTTACCAGTCCCTCACAAAGCTTCTATGATTAGAGTCAGAATGCTTGGTCTATTGTCCCCATACCCTTAGGGGCACCGGCCTGTGCATTGGCCAAAATTCTGGGTTCGTCACCAATTCTTGGAGCTTCTGCCGAACTAATCTGGAAAAGTTTTTCGAATCACACTGAAAGCATGACCAGCGATTAGGGACACTCCCATAAAAGTCCCCTAAAACTCTGTATGTGCCTGATCCTTTTTCACACTTAGATGAAACTAGTTTGGTACAACTTAGTCTCCTCCATGATCAGACTATAATTTTGCCAGAAGATGGATTATTTTGTGTCTGGAACTTTGGGCTGCAACCAAAAAGCACAAGAAAAGTTGTCATTTGTGACAAAAAGTGAATTAGAAACCAACTGCCAGTTCAAGAAGCTACCATTTAATGCATTTAAAATTAGAAATTACCCCTATGTCCCCACTGAGATCTTTCAGCACACTGCTGAGAAGGTGGTATAAATTAGGCCACACCAGAGAACGATTATGGCCCTTTTGACCATGAGGATTACCTCACAGTCACTAACTAATGTTAAATGCCAACTCTGATTTAATCAACGAGACTTCTCCTAGTTGCAGAGCAAACCTGTACTTCACAAGGATGTCAGATGGGGATTGACCAATAACATTTCTAGCTAATGGTCCGCTCAATCAGAAGTACATTTTGTCTGTCTGGTTGGTAACAGAGGTGTAAAATCCATATCCATAACTTAATAGATTTTGCTTGGGTTAATAAACTCCAGTTCAGCTGGAACTGGGTCACCGTATGGTAGAATGAAGTCACCTGCTATCAAAACTACTGGCCTTACCCTGGATGATGTATGTAGATCAGACTGTTGTAGATGCAGATTAAGCTCTTCTACGGCGTCCAGTGTATTATTTTCCTTTGTGAACCTACTGCATATAAGTGGACTTTCATGGTCTGTATCCAGAACTTGGCTGGCCTCATATCTCAGATTTCAAATGGGAGCTGGAGGAACTCACTCTTAAGAACCATAAACATGCATCAGTACACACCACCTAATGGACGACCCCTGCACCTCTTTACTGTTAGTTACAGAGTAATACCAATACCCTTCTGTATTCACTGGAATAAGCATGCATGCCTCTCCTGGCTTAGATATTCTTTAAAATCTATGTCACTTAAATTGGACCCAAGGCTGGTGAAACTCGAGCTCAGCACTGCACGGTACCCATAAAAAAGGATTTGAGGGTGCATGACCAGTGTGAGTGTCTGGATAGCAGTGATGACCCAAAAGTATGATCAAAAGCTCTGCAACATGGAAGAACAGTTTAAAAATATTTTCTTATATGCTCCCTTAGAAATATGATCACTACACATTGGTGAAATTTGCAAATTCTGGAGGGAGATCATTCGAAAATGTGGAGCTTTTTCTTTTTAGTGAAGAGTAATTTTGTTAATATCGAGAATAATCTTTCTAGAGACCAGTCCTGGAAACATTTGCTTATTCTGATTATATCAACACATTGTATCTTAAACTGCTCAACGTAATTTCAGATTAGCTGAGTAGTGTGGCAGGAATAAAACAAAACTACCAGTTGCATGTTGTCTCGCAACAAATCAACCCTCCAAGTGAAAATTACCACCCTGATGTCCCTTGTTGACAATACATGTAGATGCAATACCAAGAGAAGTATATTAAGGATTAATGATCTATTAATCAATACGTGGAACTGTGCATCGGGAAACAAGTCAATGAACTGCAAGTCAAAGTCTAGTGTGTGCTCGAATACAGGTTGTCAAGCCTATTCATGATCTCAAGTGCCATCAAGCCTTTGGTCATAAACTTGTGTGGTGTGACAAAGATTTTCTTAATGACTTCACCCCATCGCTGGAGATGAACTGCTGCTGAAGAGACAGTTCAACCTTGGGTCTAATGGAGAATGACTCTTTAACAGTGTAACTTGGTGTTAGAATTGTAATTCTGATCTCCTGAACACACACACACACACACACCTTTGTTGTCCCAGCAGCAGACTCGTTTGATCTGTAATTCAGAATATGTACCAGGAAGAGTGTTAATGGCAATGAAAGTACAATTTGGGGGTCTCTCCAGCGCAGTGCCACTGTTTCCTATTAAGCATTACATGCCAACAATTGTGAACATTTGTATTTTTATATGTCCTCAAAGCTAGAAGTATGGCCTAGATGATGTATTATTTTTATTTTAATGTATATTGAGTGTTTAAATACTGCTGATGGGCTCTTCTGAACAACAGACAGCAGCGCTATTATGTGGTGGACTGTCAGAAATAAATGTTAGTGTTGAAAAATAAGCGCGAGTGGCAAGTAATAGCAAAAATTAAGCACGTGTTTCAGGAATTATCAGAACTCTGGAGAGTAATTGGGACATTTATACATCACTACATTTGTGTGTTTGTGGCACCCGTCACGTACTTCACATTAACAACACAGTTCTTGGTATCTTTTGTCTTTTCTTAGCCATTCAACTTCTGCACAACGTCACATATGACGTGCTTCGACCGAAATGTAGATCCTTACATGGAACACGTTCCATTAGGAGAGGTGGCTTAAATGCTTGTGGCCATTGTGATGCACAGGGATCAGGACAGACAAGGGTGCAATGACAGAGTACGGGCTTGTCGGTGGGGGTCGTTTGCAGTGACTGTCAAATTCATTCCTATCATTGCGAGGGATCTATTCCAAAAGAAAAAAACTGGTAGAGAAAATTTCTGCATGCAACAATAAGCAGTAAAGCTCTGGAAGTGGTAGCAATTGGTAAGTAGGTCTTCCAAATATATTTAGGTCTTATATAGGTCAGTGCTGATAGTTAACTGGTGATAGGTGGTAAACGATTGCATCCAGTCCTCAGGCACGTGTATTCCCTGGCAGTTCAGTCGATGCACTAAACAGAAGTGGCAGCTGAGGGTAATGGAAATGATAACGGGCAGGTATTAATGAGCTGGTGGGAAATAGTGAGGTTTGGCTCTGTAATTATTGGTATAGTTCTTCACTTTAGCAGCTGCTCCATACCGGAGTTCCAATGTGCTTGCCACCAAGCCCCCGTTTCTCCAAGGGCTTCTCGTGGGGAAACACTGGATAATCTGGAACTACCACCTGCTACACGTGAACCCGGCCTCCGGTTGCAGCACTCCTGTTCCCCACAGGGTTTCCTGGCACCAGATCATGTGTCTGCTTATCCCTACGCCTGTAGCCTCCGTTCAACCAAGAGCCAATGTCAGAACACAGAGTCAGACCCACGAGCAGTGTCCGTCGCCGATTCACGCTGAAGCTAAGCTAGGAGATGCCTTCAGTGCAATAAGCACCCTTCCAACCCCACAGCTCTTGCAACGCCAACCCAGTGCGCACCAAAACCTCCCGAGGGACTCAGTCACCGGCACTGAGTTCCAGACAGAAGCACATGAGAGCAACATGCAGAAGCACGTGGGACAAGCATGCCCAGCCACTTCCACGGTACTCTTGCACCAGTTGTACGGTCACCTTTCACTCACAAAAGGGTCTTAGTTGCTTAAAGGCCAGTTAACGTGTATGTCATCCTCTCAGCTTTTGGACTATCACTATGTCTAGTTCCTTTCTAGTCTTTCTGAAGCTCTAAGCCTTATTACATGAAAACACTGTACAAATGACCTCTGCAAGTTTTTTTAAAGAATAATTGTAATGTTTTGTTCTGGTGAACACAAAATGTTGAAACAATCTTTGGTAAGAATCTGGTAGCAATCTCAGAATCTCACTGAATCTTTATATCGGTATGGACAACTCTTCTGTCGATGGTGCATACAAAACGCCTTCGACTAGTTATGATTCCAGAAAAGCTACCTTATCTGAAAGGTTGTTTTAAATTATATAGGTTCATTCAACTAAAGATAGTAACACATTTGATTTCAGTGACATTGTGACCATTTTAGAAGATTTTTGTTTAAAATTCCAGTCATTAAAACATTCAGTTTGCATACAGGCAGCAAACGCAGCTGGATGTACCCTAACAGATGTGAATATTAACACCCCTTGTAATAATGGTGATAAATACTGCACTATATTACAAACCAAAGTTAATAAAATATACAACAAAATCATTCTCATTCAAGAGGCATAACAAATGTATTCAGACCATTTACAGTTGGGGTAAATACAACGAGCTTTATTGCCAAACTGCTTCATTCTGTGCCCTTCGGTTTGGGTGTACCAATGATTGCCACTTCAGTGCTGTCATTTTAGTTATGACAAATTAATTGTCGCTGGCAAGCAAGAGCTATGGACAGTGCGATAAGAGGCAAAAAGGTAAAACATGCATAAACATATCATACTAGTCTGCCCGTAGCTTATTCCCGTTGCCTTGAAATTAGTGGGCAGATCCGGGACACAATGTAGACATTCCATGCATTATCTGTGTCGTGGACATGCATTTCTCAAATATTGATGTGAAATGTGCTGATTCAATCCCTACTCCAGTATCCTGTTATATCTGCTGAAGAGTCTACAAGGTAGTTTTCAAACCTGGAAATTATTTTGTCGGAACGCGCGCCTGTCTTTGCCGTGTCCAATTCCATATGAGCTTTCCCTGACAATTTTTGGGAATGTCCTTTGCCATCCTTTAGAATTATATATAGTCTATACATTTCAATATTGCCTTGTTCTACACGTGTTGAAGTCCTTGAGGGCCAATCATGCCATTTTGAGTTCCAGAAGAATACTCTCCGCAACACTGTGCCTTGAAGTTATGGTCTGCATATGGCACATTATAATCGAAGCATCAGTCATAATAGTTTCTTGCACCAAGCTTAGTTGCAGTTACTTCAATGCTACTTCTTTTCATAGATTACGAGTGCTAAACCTTTCAAGATGTGTTAGTATTTTCACAATAATCGACACCAATTCCTCCTAACTCCTAATAATGGCTCCTGCATGGCTCATTTGCATATTCATGCATTGGGAACCTACGGAAGGTATTATGTCACCACCCTTTAAAGCTTAATAGAGGTCTATGCTGTCACTGACTGTGATATTTGGTAAAGAAGTATGGTCTGCTGCCGACGACCTGACACATACAGGGATGCAGGTAGCCTTGGAATTTCTGTAACCTGTAGGAAATTGGACTGTGCTTTAAGTGCAAAGAGAACCTGTAAACTATACAACAAATATGTAAAGTGATGCTACTGAAATTTCTGAAAACAACATCCCTTCATGGGGTAACTGTAGAGGAAAGGATGTACATTGATCAGCACCATGCCAAGTTGTGAAGCTAGTACCACTAGACACTATGAGAGCTTGTTTTTGCAGCCCCTAGATACACTATGACATGTCCTAAACAAGTAATATTTTCAAGACCCGGCCTATCATCTGTAGTTCTTGGAGTTGGTAAACACCAGCCTGTATTCCAGTGGTAAAACGTGCCGCATATATCACCAGCCTCCAACAAGAGAATGACTACAACGTACGTGCCACATAAATCATTAGCCCCCAACTAGTGAATGACTACAACGTAATCTTGAAATATGATATTCTGAAATACCACATGAATGTTTGCAAGTCCTGTATTGGTCAGCGAGTAGTATTCTTTTGGCGGCGGGGAGAGGGGGGTTGGGGTGAGGTAGGGAGCTTTCTGAGTAAAGGCTTGAAGTTGCTTCCAGTAAGAATAAGGTGTTACCTCTCCAGGTTAGGCAAAGTGATGCCAGCTTCACATATAGTCGTGTAATTCTGGGCAGGGCACCAAACCCATAAACCATGCAGAAAATATTCCCATCTCAGCATATGGGCATTATTTATAAAAATGTATAGCAGTTTTGAAGTTATGGTTCAGCCACACTATAAATGAAAATATATGTTTTATTGAATTGTTAATAAACATACTTTTGACAAACCAGCACAAACGTATGCACAGCCACGGCGAAAGTGGTTGAGGCACTGCAGGCTAAGTTTCATGTACATCTGAAGGGGTGGGAGTGGGGGTGGTGAGAGATTGTGGAAAGGGGAATGGGTTATGGAAAAGGGGGGGGGGGTTACAGTATTACCCATTTTAACTCTCATAAAAAATGTTGCTCTCTGCTACACGCAAAAAAATGCAGAATTGACTTACACCAAACTTGGCATGAAAGTACAATTTCACTCAGAAAGCGTGGCTTTCTAGGTCTGGCTTAATAGTGCAGTTGATAATAGACTTTATGTGACCAACACAAAAAGATCTTGAAGAAGCACTAAGAGGAGCTTTGCCCCCAACCAGATGTTAATGATTTTGAGCACAGATTTAGATTGGGAATAAGTAGCATGCTTCCGCAAAAAAAGAAAAAAAAAGTTCTTATGCTCACCACCATAGGACTGAATTACAAATCAGTGAGAGGACCTAGGTCTGATCTGGTTATTAGGAAAATTCATGACAAAGGCAGTAGGGCCAAATTATTTATTGTGAAACGAATATGTTAAAGCTTATAGGCCTTTAAGGGTGTATTGTCATTACACTGAGTTAAAGACTGTATACAGATATTTTGTTACATGTCACCTCACAGGTTACCACAGTAAGCCAAGCTTTAGACATTGGTTGCCAACTGTGACACACCCTCTATGACAGCCGCTTTTTAAGAGGGGTAGTAGATAGTTTTGCAGCCGAAATGTTGTACATATTTGTAACTTTATGATATACCAAAGGAGTATTTCTTCTGAAATCTCAAAGATTACTGTAGTAGGCAAGGACATTCTGTGTTTGTTACTTCTTTTGACAAAACATCAGGGTAGAAGATATGCACTGTGAAAATCCTTGCAAAACCTTTTTAGGAGGGTTTGGCAGGTGTAGTCGGCCGCCAGGCCCTTCGGATACAAATAAACCCCTCTAAGAACTTACACTAACAGAGGGTTTTTTGAGTCAGCCCTGTTCCGCTTGAGTGTCAATCAAGAGATGACACACAATGCATTGAGCAATTGGTTAGCTCAAATTTGCCACTGGCACTATTGCCCTGCAGGTATCAGCACTTTCCTGATCACATGTGCACATCTGTTGAGTTCACATTAATGTTTGTGCTGGTGGACCATCCTTTAGTTTTTCATTTTTGCCTCTTCATTTCTTTCCTTTTCCTGCTTTTTTTTGTTGTTTTAAACATTCTGCAGCTACAGAGGCAATCTGACCATGCCACACACTTGCTGCATGTTTCAGTGTGCTAGTTTCTGTGCTGCTAGTTCTAAATTGAGCGCCGTATTTAAATGGTACTGTCCATAGTGTATCATTATTTTACTGTTCCAACATAGCCACCAGTTTAGAAGTGCTGTGTAGGGTCCTTGGACCAGTGCGAAAACTGTAATTTAGCATTTGTAAATGGCTGCATAATGCTATGTTAACTGAGCTGATGCCTTCGAATGGTATTTTGTTCAGTGTATCATTGATTGTACCACTTCAAAATGGGCAACATTGATTCTGAACGTGGTAGCTATGTCGCAGCTTTAAAATGACACCTTATGTACAATACCACTGCAAGACGGCAGGCAATTGCTTTGATTACTTTTATTTTTCAATGCAGGCATATGCTAACCAAGTTTAGGTGGCAGAATAAACCTGTTTTTCCTTTTCTTTAATTTATTTTATGTATGCTAGCCGAGTTGTGGGTCTGCCTTATTTTGGATGGGTAAGTGTTTGAAGGGAAGAACGAGTCAGAAGGGAAGAACCAGTCAGTAGGTCGATGAATGGATGCACGAGAACAAGGATGAGTGACAGAGCACCGTATGTTGACTTACTGAGTGCCTAAACCCGCCAGTGACTCAATAGGCACTTTTAGTAACAAGCAAATCTACTGTCACTGCCAATGCACATTTTGATTTGGTGTAAAGTGCTTTTGAGATATTTAGTGCTTGAAAAATGTGTCGGGTTGGCATCAAAGATTTAAAATTTAAAGCTATCTTGGCTATTTAAGTCCTCGCATCAAAGTTCAATGAGATAGCTTAAAAAATAAAGGCTTAGGATGAGGAAGACTTTTCTCCTTTCAACCACTTCATGTTTGCAGACTGGGTCCATTGATTCAATGATTCAGATTTGGCCTGATACAGTCTCTTGAGGCAGCAATTACAGGACATAGTCTCGGTCCCATGTGCAGTAATAAAAATGAAGAAATTAATAAGCGATATCATGGAGATGGACCCAAAAGGAACACCCACCGTTGTCCATTCGTCTTAAATAATATTTTTTAATCACAGTATTCATAAACCGCGATACAAAAAGTCCTCAAACCCTGGTTGAAGTACACAAATTAAAAAAAACAAAGTGATTTCCCGAGTAAGCTTTTTTTCCTGTCCTCCACTTTGGATCGAGGGATCAAAACAATGTGACTGGGATCTCAAAGAGCAAGGTCCAGCAAAGGCTTGGCCATGCACAAATCCCAGCTGAGTACAGCCCAGGGCCTCAGAATAGGTATAGTTCAGGTGACTGCAGAACATCACAAAACCACAGAAATTCACTGACTAAAATGCAAATAAATGTTAAATATGGTTAGCAAACACAAATCTCAAATGCCGCCACTCCCGAAACTCACTAATTATGGTGTGGAATGTACACCGTGAATCATGTCACTGTCATTCTCAGTACAACAGCCTTCAAGAGTAAACTGGCTGAGGGGGCCTTAACGGATCTTGCCGAGAGATGGGTGAGATTGGTCCTGACCAAGAAGAGCAGTTTTATGCCCATGGGGTTCAGAGACAAACACCATGCTGAAACAGAGGTTGTTTAGGTCAAAGCCTGCCTGACAGCGCAGCTGTCTAGTTTGCTAAACATATCTCGGGGCAATCAGAAAGTTGACATAGGAATGCATTTCACCTGTTGCTTATCATGGTGTCTAAGCCACATTTTCTAGATTTCTATTTGCTGGCTTTATTTGCTTTAAACTGTCCAGCAAGAGTTTGTCCCTTCTGTTGCCCAAACCTTGCCTACTGTATTCTTCCACAAACTTGCTTCCTGTTAACGTATTTGTCTTATCTTGTTACTTCTACTGTACATTCAAAGAAGGAGGGCAAATGCCAATCTCTCTCTTCCAACAGAGCTTAGTGTTTACCTTTCTTTCTCTGACTTCAAAGTGACAATGCTTCGGAGTATACATGTAAGAGGAGAGGGTATAGGATTGTTTTCTAGCACCAAAAAAAGAACTGTGCTGATGTTTTAGAATATATCAGAATTAGTACAAATGAAAAAAAAATTGTAATTCTGAAGGGTGGTGGCAACAAATATTTGAATACGATCAAAACACATCAGTTCACTAGGTTATGACATTTGCATACATTATCGTTTGTGTGTGGTAATACCGTTTTTCAGTGCAAATGTAATGGTCATTTCAACTGAAAAGGTGCTGTCTGTAATGGCAGTGCACTACCACACCATGCATACTCTAACACTATGCCACGCCGCTCAGTTCTATGTTGCTTCACTCCACACCTCTCCAGTCTAAGACACTCTACAACACACCACTCGACTTCAATTAACGCCACTTACTACACAACAAAATGCCACTCCATGACCCTACACTCCACATGACTTACCCTACTCCAATCTACCAAACTCCACTTTACACCAATCTATCCCACTCCACTCAATCTAACCCAATCCACCCCACCCCAATCTACTGCATTTCACTCAAATCTACCCGAGTCAAACCCAATCTACTCCAATCTACCCCAATCCACCCCAATGCAATCTACCTCATCCCTTCTTACCCCACCCCAATCCAATCTACCCTACTCTAATCCACCCAAATCAATCCAAGTCACCCCACCCAATCTATTCAAAACCACTCTACCTCAATCTACTACATTCCATTCCTCTCTCTCTCCTTAATCTACCCTATATCACCCACATGTACCCCACACTCCAGTCCAATCTAACCTCCTCCATCCCAATACATCTCACCCCAATCTACCCTACCCCACTCAAATATACCCCAATCTGCCCCACTCCAATCTACCCCACTTTAGCCTAATCTACCTCATTCTAATCTACCCCACCCCATCCCAATCTACCCCACTCCTAGCTCACGCCAATCTACCCCACTCCCCTCCAGTATATCCTACCATAATCCACTCTGATCTACCCCACTCCAATCTACCTCAATCCACTCCAATCTACCCAAATCAAATTCACTTCACTCTTCCCCAATCTACCCTATGCCTCCCCATTCTACTACATTCCAATTTAACCACTTCCTCCTGATCTACCCCACTCCAGTCTACCCCAATCCACACCACTTTACCACAATCCACAGCACAATCTACTCCACTCCCCCAATCTACCGCTCTCCAAACTACCCCAATATATCCACTTTATTATACTCTGATCCACACGATCTACCCCATCCTAAAACCTACCCTGCCCCACTCCGTTCTACCCAACTTCATTCCAACCTACCCCAACCCAATCCACCCCATCCCAAACCACCCCACCCATCACAATCTACCCCCACAGCACTCCAATCCATTCTATTCTATTCCACAATCGACTCCAGTCCCCCAATCACCCCACTCCCTCAATCTACCCCACTTCAATACACCCCACTCCAATCCACCCTTCTACAATCCAACCTACCCACTCCATTCCAATCTACCCCACATCATTCCAATCTGCTCCACAACCTACTCCACTCCCAATCACCCCACTCCAAACTACCCGAATCCATCCCCACTCCATTCCCCTCTACTATAATCCACCCAATCTACCCCACTTCAACCTACCCCACTCCACGTCAAGCTACCCCGCTCCATTCCAATCTACCTAGCTACATTCCAACCTATCCTGCCCCATTCCAAAATTCCTCAATCTACTGCACTCCATTCCAAAATTCCCCAATCTACTCCATCCCATTTTAATCTACCCCACCCCATTACAATCTACATCAATCCACCCCACTGAAATCTAATTTTCCACAACTTACTTCAATTCACCCTGGCCCACTCTGCCCCAATCTACCCTACTCCACTCTGCCCCAATCTACCCCGCCCCACTCCAATCTTCCCTGCCCCAACACAATCTACCCTACCCCCATCACAATCTATACCACTCCCCCTATCACCCCACTCCAAACTACCCCAATCTATCCCCCCTCCATTCCAATCACCTCTATTATAATCTACCCAATCTACTCCACTCCATTCCAATCTACCCCATTCCATTCCAAAATCCACAATCTACCCCACTCTGTTCCAAAATTCCCAAATCTGCTCCACTCCATTTCAATCTACCTCAATCCATGGCAATCTACTCCACCCCAATTCAGCCACCCCACTCCAACCCACCCAATCTTCCAGTCTACCTCACACCACTCTTTCCCAATCTACCCCATGCCACTCTGCCCAATATACCCCACTCAGCCCTAATCTACCCCACTTTGCCATAATTTAATCTACCCCACTCATCTACCCAGCTCCCCCACTGCAATCTACCCCACTCCACCCCATTTTTGCTTGAATCTTTTTATTGTTTATACTGTATTCAGAGTTGCATTACAAGCTTATAAAACAAGCATTTTGTATCAACCTACATTGCAGTGGGGGGAAAGCTAATAACACACAGACCCCTATTAGGAGCATTTGTCGCATCAGGTTTACAAGTTGTCTTGAGATGCCCTCTCAATGAACAGCTCTGTTACATAGCATAATTTAAAGGTAAAGATTCAGCATTAATAGTATGTGAAACAAGCAACCACAAAAACAGTTAACAACTTAGAGTCAGTTTCAGGCACCCTTCCCCCAATCCAGTGATTCTGCACACCCCGCCCATTCAATACTCTCCCACGCGACCAAAGAGGCTGTTTCCCTCCCGGTCACCGGGGTTTCATCCCCTGCAAAGAGGGATGGGGATGGTGTATGCACATCACCAAAGGTGCAGCAGCCAATTCCTGCGTGCAGGCAGCTCATCCAGTTATCAATGATGCATCATTAACCACGGCTGTTCCCGTGTCTGCCCTCCGCCCCAGCTCCCCCAATTTATCCAGCATCACATCCCAGCCAGGGGGTATTTCGTAGGATCAAATTGTCTTCCCTACGCAGCGCCACCCCCTTGGCTTCCGCCTACACCATGAAAGATTTCTCCCAAGCCACTACTGCTGTCATTCCATGGCTTTTCATCGCCTGGTAATTAGGTGTTTGGCTGTCAAGAGACGAAGGTCTAGGAATCTCGTTGAGGCTTTGTGTTTCTTGCCTCTTAGGAAGAGGCCTAGGAGGCAGGCTTCCTGTGCTGACAGAAGCGGACATGATGTGCATTTTGACAGTCGGGCCATGGCGCAGCGCCAGTAAGTATTTAAAGAGGGGCAACGCCCATAACATATGAAGCAAGACTGCCTCTGCCAGCATACAGCAGGGAAAGGTGGAGTCTACTTTGTGGAAATATTCATTGAGTTTAACCAGCGTAAGGTAGGCCCTGTGAAGGATATAAAACTGGATAAGGCGAAACATCGTGTTGTGCAGGATGTTAGTGTTGCTTGACAATGCTACAGCCCATTCTTTATCAGGACAGGGTCTGGCCAGATCTTCTTCCCAGTTGGTACGCAGCGCAAGAGTGGGCCGTGTGTATTCGAAGGGCGTCAGTGAACCAACGTACCAGGTGACTGCCTTGCCCCATGACTTGCATATATTGCAACAATAAGTGCATTGGCGGCTCAGCCATTATGTCTGTCCAGTGTCCTGATATTGTCGCTATCAAGAAATTGTATAATAAGAACTGCCCAGATGGCAGGCCAGTCTCTGCTGTTCACATGGCAAATGGGATGAGCGTGCCCTCAATGTATAAATCTAACACGGTATACAACTCTACCGCATGCTAGGGTGCCAAGGCAGGTGCACAGGGAAGGGCTGCGTGCGTGAGGCACAAGCTTCTGTTGTAGCAGTGGTGTGCCACACCCACCAGCAGCGCCTCAGGCGTTCTCGGCTTTGCAAGAGGGTGGAAGAGGTGTAGTATACCGGGCATTGCCCAGGGTGGTGTTGTCATCGCTGTGTCAGACAACTGTCAACCGCAGAGCCACCGCACCACCTACTGGAGCTGAGAGGCCAGATAGTACTACTACATATTCTGCACCGATCCAGAGGCAGGTACAGTTTCTTCAACGCTACTCTACTGCGGCTTTTGTTCCAAATAAATTCCCTGATTTTGGTTTCCAGCTCCCTAAAGAATTTGGCCGGAACATAGTAAGGGAGGTTGGAGAAACAGTAGAGCAGGCAAGGGAGAACCACTATTTTCAGGAGGGCAATTCCTCCCATCACAGAGAGCGGTAATATTTGCCAGAAATTCATCTGTGCTCGGATGGAAGTCACGGCCCGCCTAAGATTGCCATCATGGAGATCCTCTTCTGTGTGGAATATGCTGATGTCAAGATAACAGAACGTCCCAGGCTCCCAGGAAATATGTATCCCGGAAAGGCAAAGGCCTGGATCTGGAAGGTCTAGGTTGAAGGGGAACAAGCATGATTTCGCCCAGTTAACCCGTATCCCGGAAAATGCGGAAAAGTTTTGCAGTATATATGCATGTCCAGCTGGAATGTTGTCAATTCTACCCCACTCCACCCCATTCCAATCTACCCCAATCTATCCAAATCCATTCTACCCCACTCCAATCTACCCGATTCCACTCTGCCCCAACCTACTAAACTCCTATCTACCCCACCCCAACCCACTATCTTTTAGCAATGCTGAACAACAGCCACACTGGTGTACATAATGGTTAAAACACATTGCCAAAGACAATAGCTCTTGCATAAGCAAGACGTATTGGCTTTGCCAATGCTTGTTTTAATGAAAGAAAACAGTGTGGGACTGATACACTGTAAAGAGCCATAAGTAATGTCTTTGTCACTCCTGTCACCACTTAAAGTAGGTGTCGAGGTTAGGATAGGGACCTCCAAATAACCTTCAAATTCCCTCCAACCATTTCTAATGAAGGATAACACCGACTAGTTTTACACTTCTAAGGATAACTGGCTGTCAATATAATGGTGGCAATCATGTATCTGACTGCATTTCTTTAAAGGGGTAATGTTGAATTTTCATTATGTTCAAACCTGCCAAATGTATGCAATAATTGTGAGAAAATAGGTTTGTCACTCTGGGAGGCCTGAAGCATTTTTCTTACAAGGGATGGTGGGAAGCTGATGAGGGACAGCAACATTAAGAGTTCTGAAGACCACTGTCCTAGTCTTTTGCCCCTATTGACTACTCATTGCCCCAGCCTTATGCACAATGAATAACACACACCTTGATCTTCTGTTGGTACACGTAGTCATCATTGGCATACTCCTTGTACAGGACGGAGAGTTCCAATCGATCTGAAACCAGTGGATTCTGAACAGCTATCTGCAGAAACGAGAGCACTGAGTCACTAAAAAAGGAAAGAACCTACACAGTTTGCTTTACATCTTTTTCTCCCACCAAATGATGTCAGACTGTAAAAAGGGTACAGGAAAACAGACATGAGCTACACTCACCAGTCAGTATCCTGATCCCACCCTAGTTTCAGTGTTGGCAATTTGAGAAGAGCCACACCTCTTGCTCATCTTTTGGCCTAGCACAAAACTCCTTATGGTTTTGGGTACAAGTTTAACACAGTGATAATGTATTTTAAGGGTTCCCTTCTTGCAGACAGGATGGCACCTGGGAGGGTCTGATAACGCAACAAAATACAAGGTGAAAGTGTGTAGCCGGGGAGATCCCTACTCACAACCAGGGGAAGAATGGTTGTGGAACCTGTACACAAACAGAGCACTTGCATGTGGGAGGACACTACTCATAGACAACAATGGAGCTTGAGGGCCATTCTTGTAGGTAGCTCAATGACAAGTACTGCTCAAAGACTTGGTCAATAAGTACATTTGGTAAACTCTGCTGATAATTCCTTAAGCTCTGACATTTGCTTCTGTATTGGTACTGGAGACCACTCTGACAGGTATCATAAATATGTGTAAATCCAGCTCGGATGCAGAAGGCAACTCAGCAGCCTCTCAAAAACCTCTCAGAGATCTGAAAATGTTTCCCTGCCTGAAGCTTACCATGGTAGGTGTATAAATGTGTACAATTCTTACAGTGAATGTCGCAAGGATATCAGTGACTCCAGGGTCAGGTGTTCCACATCATACTTAGCTGTTCAAGCAGCTTGTTGTTATCATAGTCTATTCTAACCAGCTATTAAGCCTTTCAGTGAGACGAGGTGACCTCTATGGCTCCGAGGCAAAGATAAGAAGCAAAATAGCATTACCAGTTACTCTCCAATTTTTGGATAGCATAAAGAATTTGCCAATCTTTACAATGATTCACCATGGAAAGGAGCATCTAGACACAATGAAGCAGGGACCAAGCACAAGACTTTGACTTTGCACAGCCAGCCAGAGTAGAATGAAAGGCAACGTTCAAATTCAGCTGGAAACATGGGTCAGTCTCTGAGAATACTCCTGCCCCACAAACTCTTACATCGACACCACTCTGCCTAGAACACACTATTGCACTAAAATAGGACTTCCTACTCCACCAATATCTATAGGACTTATGTTGCATACCTCCTGCTGAATGCGGTCCTGCTGTGCCATAATTGCTTCATCGTATGCCAAGCAATTCACACCTTGAATTAAAAAAAAAAAAAAAAG
The DNA here is from genome assembly GCF_031143425.1 of Pleurodeles waltl. Classification (NCBI taxonomy): domain Eukaryota; kingdom Metazoa; phylum Chordata; class Amphibia; order Caudata; family Salamandridae; genus Pleurodeles; species Pleurodeles waltl. The sequence goes on from NC_090448.1 coordinate 400,290,323, forward strand.
GTTAATTAACACAATTTAAATATGTGACAATTTGCAGTACACAGAATATGTGCCACTAAGTTGGTGGTGAGGTTTGGTTCACAGATCACAAGGATACCATTAGGTGTCAGACTGTTAACATGTGTCATGGACATCCCGGAGCCCAACTGTGGAAAAGACTTCTATGACTGCAAGCAGCCTCCCACTATGCACCGGTTGTCTCCAATGGACATTCCACAACCCAACCACTTGAAGCCCTACTGAAGTGGGCTAGGCACAATCCCCTTTTGCCTCGTCCCCCTCCTCCCAACCATCCCCACCTACTAGACCTTCATGGGAACGTATAAAACCTATAACAGGAAAAATGGGGCTACATGCCCTGTGCTAGTAAGTGAGTAATATGTCCTCCCCCAAATAAAACCACAATATTATTTCTTTTGCCCAGATATCAGTGAGAATCCAGTTTTGCTATGACCTATTGCTTCAGGAAAATGTCCTACAGAAAGGCCAATCATTGGGTGCTCACCGGCAACCTCACCCCAGGAGAACTTCTCACAAATCTAAGAACTTGAGATTACATACTATAAAAACAATTCCATGTCCGAAATGCCTCTGCTCAATTGAAATGAGAATCGTGCCCATTACTCAATAGCTTCACAGTCCAATCCACAGACACCTCTTCAGCCACTCACTATCTCCACTACTAATGTATCCCTATATGCATCTTCTCTTCTCCCTCTTCAACTCCTCAGCCCATCCACACCCCATTTACCCCCACCCAGCTGCCACAAGCACTAGAAAACCCTCTTCCACTCCTTATCCCAGCACAAAACACACCACCACCAGAGGCTTACAGGACATAATTCAGGAAGGCATAAGACGGTAGGTAGGTGGTCCCTGGCAGTGAAAAAAAGTGTGTGAGAATGCAGAGCCAATGGAGCAATGGGCCCATATGCACAGCCAGGGGTCTATGGAACTGAAAACTAAATGCTGCAAGAGGCAAATATATCCATGCAGCTCCTAAGGGGAGATACTGACTGCTTACTTGGGGGTGACAGAATGGTTAGTTCAAAATATTAATTAACAGACAACAAAATCTATATTTTTTCCAAAGTAGAGACAGATTCCATCAAATTTCCTAGGAACAGATAACTGAAGGAGACATCAAGAACTCCCTCTTCAGATAACATAGGCAGCAGATCAAGACCCACAAACAAACACTTCCAGATCTGGTGAAGTGCACTGGAAAAGAAACGGGTAGTTAAGGACCTGTGAATCAACACTGCTGGGTTCCAACAGATCATACAAGGAGTGTGAGGAAAGTCACAGGGGTGATGGCAACCTATGGTCTTAGCAGACCAAGCTTCTAAACTTAAGGATTCACAAAGGAGAAACTCCAAATGTGGTGAGATCACAAAGGTGTAAACTAAGCCTCCAAAAAGCAAAGTTTACCAGTAACAATGCATGCTTCAAGTCATGAGCTAAATCATATATCACAAAACCTAGAAGAAATGTCCTTAACAGGAACAAATTGAGGATTGTCGCTCTCTATAGTGAGAGGCAGACGCTGCTGTTCATGATATTCCACACCCATTAATGGGCCTGCTAAAAAACAATCTGTCAGCTGCAGCGACCCAGATGATGAGGGTCTTCAGTATTAGGTTCCAGTTCATTCTTACTATGCCAGTTCTGCTTTTCTTGACCACCGCTGGCTGACTGCAAAACTGCCAGTTACCTCTAGTAGTCAATGTCACCATCTGTTGGCTTTGCGCAGAATTCTCTACATTCTCCATGGTGTTTGTATTTTAATATACAAGCAATTTGAAAAACTAGAAAGGAGTTCATTAGAGTGCATGGGATGAGGAAGGTAACATTTACAGGGTCTTAGTATTACTACAGGACCACTGGTAGAACTCTAGGAAAAATGATGAATATTGGTGTGAAATAATTTTTCACCCAGAAATTTGGGAAAAACACCCAGAGAAAAAGCAATTGGCATACTTAAGTGGTATCTGAGAAAATTACTGACCTCCCAAAACATGTTGATTGACCTGCTGTCTTATTTGTACTTTTCCCTTGCACACCACCCCCACCCCTAACCCTAACTCCACCATTTATAAATGGGTCAGCAAGAACGCTCCAATTGGTGGTGAGCCCAGTGCCACGGCTCCAGAGGCCAAAATGCATATGTGGTCTCGCATGGGTCTTTTCACTGCCCGCATAGTGGATGTGTTTCTTTTTTTAATAAACAAGTCCTCAAACGTACAGCAGAAGATGTAATTCATATTTTTCCCTGCAACACTTAGTTACTACTTACCTTTAAGCGAGGTAAGGAAAGTTTAGTTGCTACTAATCTTCAAATGCGACAAGTCATACAATAGAGAGCAGACCACACTGACAGGTGTCCATTTTAAGCAGAATTACTTGGAAACACTAATATTATGCTCAACATCGTAAACACTAATCACTGCACAAGGTTTGTGGAATTTTATAAAATATCTTCTTGTCCATGGGACAGGATGCTTCATAAATCTACCTGTCTTGTAAAAATATTTACTTCCAGTTGTGTGGAATTCCTATAGCCCGATGCCAAGGGCATATTGTTTGGGGTCAAGGACAACAGGTTTTCATGTTTGTTTCGTCCTTGGGACAAGTAGGCCCAACACCCTGCAGCACAAACCCTATGCCTGACAGTTTACAGGTAAGGAAACTGTCTGCAGTTGAGGTAATATTTGAGTACATATGTTAATGCTGTTCAAACTTGTATTTATGTTTCAATTATGCAAAGCCTTTATTATTAGGGTGAGTGCTCTAAATAAACGTTGTAAGCCACACTGCACTACTGACAGTGGTTCCAGTAAAAATAACAAGTACACATATGTTTGAAAATATAACAATGAGGCTAAGTATAATGCTCCCAGAATGCTCTGAATAGATGTTAATGTTCGCAGAAGCTTATAAGCAAGATTTGCGATTCTTTGCTTTCAAAAGACAAAGTTCAGAAAAAAATACAAGCAGGAAAGACAATTTGCTAACTTAATGTGAAATTTTAAGTACCATTTCTTTGAAGAATCATTTGTTAAAATGTGTTGATACGTGCTAATATTTTAAAAAATATTCATAATGGAAAATCAGTATAGCCATTTTCAACACAATTATGTGAAACATGAAAACAAACCAGCAACGGCAAAGCAACCGATCTGACACTGATAGTCAGTCTTTTGTTTTTGTCAATCCGTGTTTTGTTTTGACATGACTTTTGTAACACTTTGGGAGCTGCCAGGCACTAGCCACTGTAACAAACACTGACAAAAAGCAACAAAAATAATGTTGGTCTTAAAAAGCACACATTGCCACAATAGTCCTGGCACTGAACAAAACTACTTTGTGTGGCAATATGCTCCGTGAGGGACAGAAAAATGCAGTCACTCACAGTAAAGCGAGCCAATAGATGGATAGAGAGAGAAATAGAATTTTGGTTAACAGTTGACCTCATTAGGGGCCCAATTCTTAACAAAAGTCACAAAAGTGCACCCATGGTGTACATCTATGTGGCTGTCATGAATTCACAAGAATTCACAGAGGTAGACCAGGAATTCGTACTGCTCGAAACTATTTGTGAACCGTATTTTAGCACAAGCAAATACGCATGTGTAGATTTGTTCATGTGAAAATCTATTGAGCGTTTACAAGTTCAATTTCCCTCCAACCACTTTTATCCCGACCTTGGAAAAACTTATACTTCTGCCCTTGTCAGGAGTAAACTTCCAAACTTTCTCAGTATGGGAAAAGATTAGAAAAGATTGGTGAAAATCCTTAAAACATGCAAGTTAGTAGGCTTGCACAGACTCAAATGCATTCCAGCCCTGGAACTATTGCTTACTGCTTCCTCCAGCCTCAGTATGTAGATCAGAGGAAAGGTGGCAAAAAAAGTTAATTGCTATTGTATGGCTTGACATTGCTAGTATTCAAGCCCTCCTGTAGCATTAGCCCTGGCATAATATGTCGCTGCACTACATGGCACCAAAAGGACAAGTAGATATAGTTACAGGACATGTAGATTTATGAAGCAGCCTGTCCCATGGACAAGCAGATATTTTGTTAAATTCTACACCCCTGTACTTGTCCCTTTGGTGCCAAGCAGTGCAGCGACAAATTATGGCAGCAATCTCATTATATAAAAGCTCTAATATTAGCCTCACATATGCCAGGGCTCATACAATAATAAGGCTTGAATACTAGCAATTTCCTTATTTTACCATCTTGTTGCAGATCTACACACTGGGGCTGGAGGTAGCAGTAAGCAATAGTCCCTGGGTTGGCATGCCCTTTCAAGTCTGTGCAAACCTACTAACTTGCATGTTAAAAGGGGTTTCACCAACTTCTCTCTAATCTTTTCCCCTACTGAGAAAGGTTGAACATTTTCTCCTGACAAGGGCAGAAGTAAAACTTATTTCAGGGCTGGGAAACAAGTGGTTGGCGGGGCAATGAACTTGTAAACACTCAATAGATTTTCGCATGAGCAAATTTACACATGCATATTTGTTCGTGCTAAAATACAGTTCACAAATATTTTCTGGGAGAATGATTTCCTGGTCTACTTCTGTAAATTCTCGTGAATTCATGAAATATGTAAAAAAAAAAAAAAAAAAAAATAGTTTTACAAAAGCCAAGACACTGACAAAACCAAAAGATTGACCACCAATGTTGGACCAACTGGCTTTGCCAGTACTTGTTTATTTTCATATTTACCATAATCTTGATTAACCCCTTCGCTGCCAGGCCTTTTCCCCCTCCTGTGCCAGGCCTTTTTTTGCCTATTTGGGGCAGTTCGCGCTTAGGCCCTCATAACTTTTTGTTCACATAAGCTAACCAAGCCAAATTTGCGTCCTTTTTTTCCAACATCCTAGGGATTCTAGAGGTACCCAGACTTTGTGGGTTCCCTTGAAGGAGGCCAAGAAATTGGCCAAAATACAGTGAAAATTTCGTTTTTTTTTAAAAAAAATGGAAAAAGTGGCTGCAGAAGAAGGCTTGTGGATTTCCCCCCGAAAATGGCATCAACAAAGGGTTTGTAGTGCTAAACTCAGCAGCTTCCTAGCTTTCAGGAACAGGCAGACTTGAATCAGAAAACCCAATTTTTCAACACAATTTTGGCATTTTACTGGGGCATACCCCATTTTTGCAATTTTTTGTGCTTTCAGCCTCCTTCCAGTCAGTGACAGGAATGGGCATGAAACCAATGCTGGATCCCAGAAACCTAACCATTTCTGAAAAGTAGACAAAATTCTGAATTCAGCAAGGGGTCATTTGTGTAGATCCTACAAGGGTTTCCTACAGAAAATAACAGCTGAAAAAGAAAAATATTGAAATTGAGGTGAAAAACACATCAATTTTTCTCTATGTTTTACTCTGTAACTTTTCCCTGCAATGTCAGATTATGGAAAGCAATATACTGTTACGTCTGCTGGACTCCTCTGGTTGCGGGCATATATAGGGCTTGTAGGTTCATCAAGAACCCGAGGAACCCAGAGCCAATAAATGAGCTGCACCCTGCAGTGCGTTTTCATTCTATACCGGGTATACAGCAATTCATTTGCTGAAATATAAAGAGTAAAAAATTGCTATCAAGAAAACCTTTGCATTTCCAAAAAGGGCACAAGATAAGGTGCTGAGGAGCAGTGGTTATTTGCACATCTCTGAGTTCCGTGGTGACCATACAAGCATGTGAATTATAGGGAATTTCTCAAATAGATGTCTTTTTTAAACACTCTCCTATATTTGGAAGGAAAAAATGTAGAGAAAGACAAGGGGCAATAGCACTTGTTTTGCTAATCTATGTTCCCCCAAGTCTCCCGATAAAAATGATACCTCACTTGCGTGGGTAGGCCTAGCGCCCGCGACAGGAAACGCCCCAAAGCGCAACGTGGACACATCGACAATTTTGGGAGAAAACAGAGGTGTTTTTTGCGAAGTGCCTACCTGTAGATTTTGGCCTCTAGCTCAGCCGGCACCTAGGGAAACCTACCAAACCTGTGCATTTCTGAAAACTAGAGACCTAGGGGAATCCAAGGAGGGGTGACTTGCGGGGCTCGGACCAGGTTCTGTTACCCAGAATCCTTTGCAAACCTCAAAATTTGGCTAAAAATACACATGTTACTCACATTTCTGTGGCAGAAAGTTCTGGAATCTGAGAGGAGCTACAAATTTCCTTCCACTCAGCGTTCCCCCAAGTCTCCCGATAAAAATGATACCTCACTTGCGTGGGTAGGCCTAGCGCCGGCGACAGGAAACACCCCAAAGCGCAACGTGGACACATCCTAAATTTTGGAAAAAAACAGAGGTGTTTTTTGCGAAGTGCCTACCTGTAGATTTTGGCCTCTAGCTCAGCCGGCACCTAGGGAAACCTACCAAACCTGTGCATTTCTGAAAACTAGAGACCTAGGGGAATCCAAGGAGGGGTGACTTGCGGGGCTCGGACCAGGTTCTGTTACCCAGAATCTTTTGCAAACCTCAAAATTTGGCTAAAAAAAACACATGTCCCTCACATTTCTGTGGCAGAAAGTTCTGGAATCTGAGAGGAGCTACAAATTTCCTTCCACCCAGCGTTCCCCCAAGTCTCCCGATAAAAATGATACCTCACTTGCGTGGGTAGGCCTAGCGCCGGCGACAGGAAACACCCCAAAGCGCAACGTGGACACATCCTACATTTTGGAAAAAAAAACAGAGGTGTTTTTTGCGAAGTGCCTACCTGTAGATTTTGGCCTCTAGCTCAGCCGGCACCTAGGGAAACCTACCAAACCTGTGCATTTCTGAAAACTAGAGACCTAGGGGAATCCAAGGAGGGGTGACTTGCGGGGCTCGGACCAGGTTCTGTTACCCAGAATCCTTTGCAAACCTCAAAATTTGGCTAAAAATACACATGTTACTCACATTTCTGTGGCAGAAAGTTCTGGAATCTGAGAGGAGCCACAAATTTCCTTCTACCCAGCGTTCCCCCAAGTATCCCGATAAAAATAATACCTCACTTGTGTGGGTAGGACTAGCGCCCACGAAAGGAAAGGGCCCAAAACACAACGTGGACACATCACATTTTTTTATAAAAAGCAGTGCCTACCTGTGGATTTTGGCCTGTAGCTCAGCCGACACCTGAGGAAACCTAGCAAACCAGTGCATTTTTTAAAACTAGAAACCCAGGGGAATCCAAGATGGGGTGACTTGCGGGGCTCTGACCAGGTTATGTTACCCAGAATCCTTTGCAAACATCAAAATTTGGCCCAAAAAACACTTTTTCCTCATTACGGTGACAGAAAGTTCTGGAATCTGAGAGGAGCCACAAATTTCCTTCCACCCAGCGTTCCCCTAAGTCTCTCGATAAAAATGGTACATCACTTCTGTGGGTAGGCCTAGCGCCCACAAAAGGAAATGGCCCAAAACACAACGTGGACACAACATATTTTTTCACAGAAAACAGAGGTGTTTTTTGCAAGGTGCCTACCTGTGGTGTTTGGCCTGTAGCTCAGCCGGCCCCGGGCGGGGGGGGGTGGGGGGGTGGGGGGGGGGGGGCAGAAATGCCCTAAAATAAATTTGCCCCCCCAACCCCCACCCTCCCCCGCCGGGAGCGACCCTTGCCTACGGGGTCGCTCCCCCTGCGTGACATTGGCACCAAAAAACAAATCCCCGGTGCCTAGTGGTTTCTGCCCCCTTGGGGGCAGGTTGACCTAAACTCAGCCAATCTGCCCCCAAGGGGGGCAGAAATGGCCTAAATACAATTTGTCCCCCAGGGGAGCGACTTTTGCCTGATGGGTCGCTCCCCATCTCTAAAAAAAAAAAACAAAGAAAAAAATGAAAAATTCCCCTGGCGCCTAGAGGTTTCTGCCCCCCCCCCCCCCCGGGGACAGATCGGCCTAATAATAGGCCGATCTGCCCCCCCGGGGGGCAGAAATGGCCTAAAATAAATTTGCCCCCCCAACACCCACCCCCCCCCCCCGGGAGCGACCCTTGCCTACGGGGTCGCTCCCCCTGCGTGACATTGGCGCCAAAAAACAAATCCTTGGTGCCTAGTGGTTTCTGCCCCCTTGGGGGCAGATTGACCTAAAATTGGCCAATCTGCCCCCAGGGGGGCAGAAATGGTCTAAATACAATTTGCTCCCCCAGGGGAGCGACCCTTGCCTGATGGGTCGCTCCCCATCTCTAAAAAAAGAAACAACAAACAAAAAAAAACACAAAAAAAAAATTGCCCTGGCGCCTAGAGTGTTCTGCCCCCCCCCCCCCCCCCCGGGGGCAGTTCGGCCTAATAATAGGCCGATCTGTCCCCCGGGGGGGGCAGAAATGGCCTAAAATAAATTTGTCCCCCCAACCCCCCCCCCCAGGAGCGACCCTTGCCTACGGGGTCGCTCCCCCTGCGTGACATTGGCGCCAAAAAACAAATCCCCGGTGCCTAGTGGTTTCTTCCCCCTTGGGGGCAGATTGACCTAAAATCGGCCAATCTGCCCCCAGGGGGGCAGAAATGGTCTAAATACAATTTGCCCCCCAGGGGAGCGACCCTTGCCTGATGGGTCGCTCCCCATCTCTAAAAAAAAAAGAAAGAACAAAAAAAAAAAAAAACACAAAAAAAAATTGCCCTGGCGCCTAGAGGTTTCTTCCCCCCCTGGGGGCAGATCGGCCTAATAATAGGCCGATCTGCCCCCAGGGGGGGCAGAAATGGCCTAAAATAAATTGCCCTCCCCCCCAGGGAGCGACCCTTGCCTAAGGGGTCGCTCCCTTTTTCACGCAAAGAAAAAACTCCCTGGTGTCTAGTCGTTTCTACCCCCCTTGGGGGCAGATTGGCCTCATCAAAATAGGCCAATCTGCCCCCAAGGGGGGCAGAAATGGCCAAAATATAATTTTCCCCCAAGGGGAGCGACCCTTGCCTAAGGGGTCGCTCCCCACCAAAAAAAAAAAAAAATGAAACAAAAAAAAAAAATGGTCCCTGGTGCCTAGAGGTTTCTGCCCCCCCTGGGGGCAGATCGGCCTAATAGTAGGCCGATCTGCCCCCAGGGGGGGCAGAAAAGGCCTTCCCGAAAATATGCCCCCCCTGGGAGCGACCCTTGCCCAAGGGGTCGCTCCCTTTTGTCAATAACAATAAAAAATAAAAAAAAATCCCTGGTGTCTAGTGGTTTCTACCCCCCTTGGGGGCAGATTGGCCTCATCAAAATAGGCCAATCTGCCCCCAAGGGGGGCAGAAATGGCCAAAATATAATTTTCCCCCAAGGGGAGCGACCCTTGCCTAAGGGGTCGCTCCCCACCTCAATAAAAAAAAAAGAAAAAAAAAAAAGAAATGGTCCCTGGTGCCTAGAGGTTTCTGGCCCTTTTAAAAAAAATGCCCCCCCTGGGAGCGACCCTTGCCCAAGGGGTCGCTCCCTTTTGTCAATTTAAAAAAAAAAAAAAAATCCCTGGTGTCTAGTGGGGTTTCAAAAGCAGGATTGCAAGCAATCCGGCTTTTGAAACCCTCGGAGGGACTTCAAAGGGAAGGAAATACTTTTCCTTCCCTTTGAAGCCCCTCCGGGCCTCCCAAGTGATTGAAAAAGAAATGCTTTTGCATTTCTTTTTCATAGCGCGACGAGGGAGGCCCCTGTGACACATCAGCGCGCGCGCGCTGATGTCACAGGGGGGTGGGGGGGGGTCGGGGGTGGAAGGGGAAGGTCTTCCCCTTCCATCCCCGACTTGGGGGGGGAAGGGGGGTGCACGGGGGGCGCGCTAGCGCGCCCCCAAGTTCCCCTGTGCCATGGACGAGATGATCTCGTCCAAGGCACAGGGGAACTGTAGCCTTGGACGAGATAATCTCGTCCAAGGCACCCAAGAGGTTAAACTAGTTACACTGATTTTTCTTTATGAATATTTTTGGAAAAACTAGAATACATCAACACATTTTTACTAAACAATGCTTCAAAGAAATGGTACCTAAAATGTCACAGTAATTAAGAAAAAAAAAATTCTAGTTGCATTTTTTGTGAACATTTTATTTTGAAGGTAAAGAATCATCAATCTTGTTTTCAAGCTTTTGCAGATATTTGCATTCAAGCAGAAAGCATCATATGTAGCATCATCCTGTTAAACTTTGCAAATATGTGTACACATTATTTACTGGAAGCACTGCCAGTACAGCAGTCCGAGCTTACAACGTTTGGTTAGAGTGCTCAGCCTAATATTAAAGGCTTTGCATGAATGAACCATAAACACAAGTTTGTACAGCATTATTATATGCACACAAATATTACCTCAACTGCAGACAATTCCCTTGTGGTACTGTAAACTGGCAGCCAAAGGGTTTGTGCTCCAATGGGGTTGAGCCTACCTGTTCCAAGGACGAAATAAACATGAAAACTTGTTGTCCTCGACACCAAATAATATGTCCTGGGTGTCAGGCTATAGTAATTCCATATCCTTGTTGCACTTCGTGCTGGATAATCCAAGTTTGTCATCAATACAGCAATTTGATTTATAGAATATTTATCAGTAATTTGATAACGACAATCACACTCTCAATGTGATGGTGGACATTTTGGTCTGCCTATCCACCTAGTAGATGTAACCCTCTGTTATGCACGAAAAAAAGAACATGATGCAAACACACAAAAGTGTAAACTGATTTCTATCTAGAAAAAGAAAAGGCAGAGAAAAGAAAGAAATACAAGAGGGTGGAAGTTGGCATATTCTTTACGGAAAATGCATGAGGAAGGTTAACTTCAGTGTATTCCCTTTGATTGTTTTGTATATTTATAAAATCACTTACTGACCTTCATTAGGCACTAAAGACTTTGTAGTGCTAGTGTTGCATTTAGTTCTAAATTATACGGGAACTGACTTTCCAATTAGTTGCATGCGTCTTGTTACTGAACAATATTATACATAGACAGGCCAACTGTAAATGTTTTCAGTTCGAATCAAGGTTATTTGCAGGGCTGGTTAGTTATTTTCGTTGTCTGCTCTTCTGTTTGCACTGCCAAATGTAGTTCGATCAAACACAAACATCATGTCATCGATACAGCAGGTTGGAGACTTGCTCAACTTTATTAGGTGGAGCATAGTAGCATGCAAGCACTGCTTTTCAGACGTGTTATCTATTTGGGCTTTTTACCACGCCCACCTCACACTCATCACTATCGCTCGTCCATGGGCTTGCCCTTCAAAAATCATTTGTTATCATTGTTAAATGCTTTACATTTGTCCCTCCTGGGGCAGTTTGGTTACCGCCTTGGACAACGACCCTGTTCCATGGCTAACTGCACTTTTGCTGATACGTTTGACTGCAAGCAAACGTCTTTTTTCCTTTTGTGTGTCTCCTTCACGCTCATGGTGTGTCGCTTTGAATCGGCTCGCATATGTGAAACTGTATTACTTTTCATTTTCAATTTATGTGGCAAGAAAAGTCTGGTTAGGAGTTTACAACATTAATAGTTCTAACTTGAGCAAATGCAAGACCCACTGCATTGTAAATGCTTGTTATATATTGGGCTTTCTAACTTTGCTAAAATGTTAACATCAGCCCTTCTCTGAGTAGTTAAATCAGATAATTCTTATAGTCACATTTCTAGGTATAATATGTACATGTGTTACACATTGGGAATTTCTGGTCCATTGTGTACTTCAGATCAAGAAATATTTATAGCTGTGTTATCACTCACAATTCTATTTATATGGAGAGTTGGAGTCTTTTCTTTGGAAAACCAAGGCTACACAATATTAATACCAGGTTCAGAGCGTGGTTTCTCTACCTTTAAGTGTTTCGTTTACGTTACTGTAATTTGAGCTGTGACTGTGCACATATCATGAATATGTGTGGTTTAGACAACACATAATTTTCAATACTCAAGCTAGGAATGGCCACTGATCTGACTTGCAGTCACGTTAATAACGTAGATTGTCAAACCTGGTTTACGTGTAAAAAAAAAAAAAAAAAAAAAAAAAAAAACAACAACAACAAAAACAAAAAAAACATTTTTTTTTCCAGCACAACAATTAATTTGGTGTAGCTGTGTTGTTGGCTACGGAGAAAACTCTACAGCTTAACCCCTTCGCTGCCAGGCCTTTACCCCCCTCAGGTGCCAGGCTTTTTGTTTTTGGCTATTTGGAGCAGTTCACGCTTAGACCATCATAACTTTTTGTCCACATAAGCTACCCACGTCAAATTTGCATCCTTTTTACCCCAACATTCTTTGGATTCTAGAGGTACCCACCAGAGTTTATGTGTTCTCCTGAAGGAGACCAAGAAATTAGCCAAAATACAGAAAAAAATCGTTTGTTTTTTTTAAATGGGAAAAAGGGCTGCAGAAAAAGGCTAGTGTTTTTTTCCCTGAAAATGGCACCAACAAAGGGTTTGCAGTGCTAAAATGAGCAGCTTTCAGGAACAGGCAGACTTCAATCAGAATAGCCCATTTTCTAAACACAATTTTGGCATTTTACTGGGACATACCCCATTTTTACTATTGTTTGTGCTTTCAGCCTCCTTCCAGTTAGTGACAGAAATGAGTGAGAAACCAATGCTGGATCCTAGAAAGCTAGACATTTCTGAAAAGTAGACAACATTCTGAATGCAGCAAGGGGTAATTTGTGTAGATCCTACAATGTTTTCCTACAGAAAATAACAGCTGAAATAAACAAATATTGAAATTGAGGTGAAAAAAACAGTCATTTTTCTCCACATTTTACTCTGTAGCTTTTTCCTGCAATGTCTGATTTTTTAACGCAATATACCGTTATGTCTGTTGGACTCTTCTGGTTGCAGGATATATAGGGCTTGTAGGTTCATCAAGGACCCTACGTACCCAGAGCCAATAAATGAGCTGCACCTTGCAATGGGTTTTCCTTCTACACCGGGTATACAGCAATTATTTTGCTGAAATATAAAGAGTGAAAAATAGGTATCAAGAAAACCTTTGTATTTCCAAAATGGGCACAAGATAAGGTGTTGAGAAGCAGTGGTTATTTGCACATCTCTGAATTCTGGGGTGCCCATACAAGCATGTGAATTACAGGGCATTTCTCAAATGGACTTTTTTTTTTTACACAATGCCTTACATTTGGAAGGAAAAAATATAGAGAAAGACAAGGGGCATAACACACTTGTTTACCTATTCTGTGTTCCCCCAAGTCTCCCGATAAAAATGGTACCTCACTTGCATGGGTAGGCCTAATGCTCGCGACAGGAAACGCAACATGGACACATCACATTTTTGCATTGAAATCGGGCGTGTTTTTTGCAAAGTCTATACCTGTACATTTTGGCCTCTAGCTCAGCCAGCACCTAGGGAAACCTACCAAACCTGTGCATTTCTGAAAACTAGACACCCAGGGGAATCCAGGATGGGGTGACTTGTGGGGCTCTCATCAGATTCTGTTACTCAGAATCCTATGCAAATCTCACAATTTGGCATAAAAAATAAACATTTTTCCTCACATTTTGGTGCCAGAAAGTTCTGGAATCTGAGAGGAGCCACAAATTTCCTTCTACCCAGCGTTCCCCCAAGTATCCCGATAAAAATGGTACCTCACTTATGTGGGTAGGCCTAGCGCCTGTGTCAGGAAAAGCCCCAAAACACAACATGGACACATCACATTTTCCCACAGAAAACAGAGCTGTTTTTTGCGAAGTGCCAAGCTGTGGATTTTGGCCTCTAGCTCAGCCGGCACTTAGGGAAACCTACTAAACCTGCACATTTTTTAAAACTAGACACCTAGGGGAATCCAAGATGGGGTGACTTGTGGGGCTCTCACCAGGTTCTGTTACCCAGAATCCTTTGCAAACCTCAATTTGGCCAAAAACACACTTTTTCCTCACATTTCAATGACAGAAAGTTCTGGAATCTCAGAAGAGCCACAAATTTCCTTCCACCCAGCTTTCCCCCCAAGTCTCCCGATAAAAATGGTACCTCACTTGTGTGGTTAGGCCTAGTGCCCGCAAAAGGAAACGCTCCACAACACTATGTGGACACATGAAAATGATCAAATACTAAACTACCTGTCGAAGCTTGGGTTGGGGGGGGGGGGGGGGGGGGAGGGCTGTGTTTTTGGTCCTGGACTCAGCAGCCACATAGGAGAAACCTACCAAACTCAAATATTTCTGAAAACTAGACGCCCAAGGGAATCCAGGGAGGTGTGACTTGAGTGGATCCCCAAATGTTTTCTTAACCAGAATCCTCAGCAAACCTTTTAGCGAAAACATTTTTCCCACCGCACTGGGACAGATTTCCTACCACCCGCCATTCCCCTCAGTCTCCCAGTAAAAGTAAAAATGATACCTCACTTATGTAGGTGGGCCAAGTGCCTGTGACATGGAAGAGCCAAAAACATGTTGAAACTGAGGGGGGACCAAAGCGGGTCTAAGAGGGCAGTCTGAAAAAAAAAAAAATGTTTAGGCTGACAAGTATGGCAGAATTTGTACCTGTATAGACGAGACAATGCTGGGTGGTAGGAATTTTGTGAATTCCTGCAGATTCTGGAAGGTTCCATCACAAAAATGTGGGAAAAAATGTGTGATTTCCAGCAAAGTTGGAGGTTTGCAGGGCATTGTGGGTAAGAAAATGGTGCGGGGTGCAAGTGAAGCACACCACCCTGGACTCACCCAGCTGTTCAGTTTTCAGATGTGTCTAGGTCTTGTGGATTTTTCTACATGGCAGCGTCCCAGTCCAAAAAGTGCAGCCCTCACTATTCCAAGAGGGATGATTGTGAGAGTTAGCCAAGCTCTTATGGCCCAAATGTAAAACCAAACCCCAAAATAATCAAATGTCCTCTTGCTTGCCATGGGATTAGATGTTTTAGTGTGCGGGGGAGAGCTGAAAGACTGTTACCCCCTTCAGTTGGGGTGGGGGCATAACCATGGCCATACTGGTTGGTAGCCACCACCACATTTTTTTTTTTATTCCCTGGCATCTAGTAGACTTTCTGCACCCCCCCCCCCCACCCCGCCCCCTCCCTCTTATTTTGGAAAAACAAAATCTTCCCTGGTGTGCTTTCTGCCTCCCTTGGGGGCATATGGGCCTTCCAAAAATAGGCAGAAAATAAAAATAAATGATCCCTGGCGCCTACAGGTTTCTGCCCCCAAGGGGAGCGACCCTTTTCCAAGGGGTCACTCCCCTTATGCCAATTTGACTTTAAAAAACAATCCCTGGTGTTTTAGGGGGCATTTCAGCAGCCAGATCGCTTCAAGATCTGGCTACTGAAATGCTCTGAAAGCCCTTAAAGGGAAGGAAATTCCTTTCCTTCCCTTTGAAGCCTGCTTTCCCTCCCTTTGAATGCTTTGGCATTTCTCTTCCGATCCACGCTGGAAGCTGAGGGGGAGCCCTCTGATGAGGTCAATGCGCGATTGCGTACTGATGTTTTCAGACATCACTGGGGGAGGTCGGGGTGGAAGGGGAAGCAATTCCCCTTCCAGCCCTGCTGCGGGGGGGGGGGGTTGGAGAGTGGGCTGGCTAGCGTTTCCCCCGAGTGCCAGTAGGAGGACGTAATGGTTACGTCCGTGGCACCTCAGCCACGGACTTAACCACTACGTCCATGGCACCCAAGGGGTTAATCTCCATACAAACTAATAGAGCGCAGTTACACAAATACATTCACAGGCTGTTACAATGAATCGTACGTAAATGGAGACAGAACCAGCAGTGATTTAAGATGAGCCAATATTTGACACTCTTGTCAAGTATGTGAAGGGATATGCTATCAACAGCCAACACCTACAAAGGAAATAATAGGCACATACCTGGGAAAAGGGAAACACTGCTGTTGGCTGGAGTGGCATCTGACAAATGCCATTCTGAATTATTTGCCAGGTTTCTACTCGGAGAGGTGGGGGCCTGACCTCAGGAAGATGACAGAAGCGGACTGACCCCTGTGTCAGGACAAAGCTCAGTGGAAGTCATTACCTCTGATGGGTAACCAGCGTTCCGGACCGAGAGCCAATTGTGAGATCATAGTGGGCAAGTTCCAGACAACTTGTGCATGATGCGGTTGCCAGGAGCATGTTGATGAGTTCAACAAAAGAAGAGAGGGTATTGTGGGACCTAGATTACGGTTATGGAATGTATCACTAGCAACCTAAGCACAGAATGCAGGCCAATGAGCTTGTAAAGCGGCCCTGAAAAATCTTAAAAACAATACTTACTTTCAGAGAGATGCCCTTACATTTTGAGTGCCTGGGCTGTATGGTCGTCAATTCAATAAAATATCTGGTGTAGAAGCAACATCACACGACATTTGATCCCTACATTTGCCCCCCCCATACAAACATGCCTACACATACTTTCATATAAACACACTAACCTGCACACAACATACATTTAAAAACATTTTTTACTGTCCTCTGATGCCAGTTAAGTTCATCCTCCTGCTAATTCTACTCAATTTTTAGTACACGAACAGTGAATAATACATGATATATTCATGTGATAAAAATGACAAAAAACAAAGATTTGAGCCCCAACGGATGTCCCTGGCTACTCCTAAATGAAGTCCATGCTGGGCTGAAAGCTGTCTACAGGGAACTATTCTGATCTAAGACATCTGTCTTCCTTAAAAAATGATCACAGACAACTGAACTAACAGCACAATGAGAAAACCCATGTACCTCAAACGAAGACAAGTAATGTTTTGTTTATGAAGTTTTGAGCCTGAACGCAGAACGTTCTGGGGGGGGCGGGGGGGGGCAACGCAAACTGTCATGCTGCTCAATCCTCTTTAGTCTAACTAGATGGTAAAAAAAAGAAAGTAGGCGAGTAAAGCAACGTTTTGGGAAATTTAATAACTAAAGAACATGTCAACTTAGAGAAATGCTTTGGGGCTTAACGGTGGTTGGTTGTTCAATCCAAGTATTTTGAAAAACATTTACACATGCTTCTAAACACGGACTGCGTACAGCAGACCTCATGGAAGGTTAGGTGGTGCCTGCGGTAGCTGGTACTACAAAACTGTGACATTTTCGTGCCTTGTAACTGCTAAATCCATTCCATTAACTGTAAGCTAAGATTTCAAAACCAGACTGGTACTAGCATGCGCCTGTGGTATTGCAGCGTAACCCTTGGGAGGCAAAGTAGTATTTTTCCTCAAATCCTTAATGCTCTAGTCAGACAGCAGCGAGGCACCCAGCTGACAAAAATAGTCAAATGGGCCACTTAAACATGCAGAAGCTAACCCCGAATCTAATTATATCCCTAACAGGTAGTACTAGGGGAAATTCTGTGTCTTCTCCTGCCCAACTCTAAATCAATCTAACCACATTATTTCGAGGCCACTGATGCCATTTAGCTGAGTGGCTGGTAAACCAGTCTGAAGACAATTGTGAAAGCCTTAATCTCAAATTAACAGCTACCCCCACTATCAGAGTTCCATGCCTGAAGATTAACAAGGACACTCTGGGTCAGAAGTACAAAAGTTGTTGGAAGCACTTGACCACAACAACCATACCTACTACTGTTAGGAGTTAGAAAATTAGAAAAGTTCACCACATTGCAGTTCTCTGGTCCGGAAGCCATACTAAGTTAGTATTTTCTTTGGTCCCAAACGTGATCATCTTTGGTTCGTATGTATCAAGGAGAAGAAAGTTGTTATTATTTCACATCTATACGTCCCTCAGTACTCTATGTACCCAGCAAGGCGGGGGTCTTCGGGCCAAATGTAGCAAAGGGTTTTTCCCATTCTGTGTCAATGGGAAAATGTGTTCGTACATATGGCCCTTCATTACATTTTGTAAAGACCGGTGTGTCATTAACATCGGAATGTACACCCATGCTGTTGTTCTTAAAAATGTCAACCAGTGGGGCTAGGTAAACAGAGGAAAGAATTGTGACAAAGGAGTGCCATAAGGGAGTTCGAATGCTAGATGTAATAATAAATGCTGGTGTTGGGTTCAAGCAATCATTATGGGGAATCTGGGTCTATTTTTCATCACCAGACTTTTACTCGGAGCACAGAAAATAGAGTAAAAGTTTCATATCAAAACTGTGGCATGGCATAAAAAGAACCTTCAAGAGGGAGAGGAAGTGAAGGAGGGTGGAAAATAGCGGCACAAGGTGAAATAAAGACATACTCCGCAGTCCACACGTTATTTAATTATAGCACATCTGAAACATACAAGGACCTAAATAAACCTTCTGAGTCCAGTACTGGACAAAAGGATCTGAACTATTCGATGGTGTCCTGGTCCACCTATACTACTGTGGATATTATGTAAACAGGATAAGGTGAAAGGATGTAATTAAGAGTGTTTTTTGGGAGTGTGGGTGCTGTACCATTCACCCGGATTTTTTGTTTAACTTTTCTCTTGTAAACACAGGTTTGCACAAACTACCACAAGGCAGTGTACTATAAAATCCAAGGCTCCTGTTAAGAGCACTTAAGCAGCACATTATGGCTGCTGCACAGCACACCCGGGCACAGTGTAACAGAAGCTATGAGAAAGTGCAATGTTTTTGGCGGTTTTGACTATAGTCATAGGCCAGTGCCATCAACCTTGGTCGCTTCCCCCCAAACTCAGACTAGAACACGAAAATTCTCTGGTAGCAATGCATCTCGATCAGTATGCTATGTTTTTTTTTGTGTGTGTCTATCCTGCTCTCTTCTTACACCATGAAATGAAATCGCCTTTCCTTCTGCCTTAGTTCAATGCACTAACACACCACCAGATGGAATTTGACAGCTTATATAAAATCTTGGTGTCTTCCCTCCCTCAAGACAGAATACTGTGCCCTTTGGTGAAAAAAGAAGGAATATACTTAACATCATTCAAAGCTTCAATCTACTGTAACCTTTGCCCTAACTTTATATTCAGCATTACAGTTCACGTTTCTGCGTTTCTACACTAACATTGCTGTTAAGCAAACGTATTTACTCAATTAAAAATGCATGTAACAACTGATACTCTTTAGTTCTACCTGGCAACGATCCTTTCAAGCTATGAAGTTGCTTCTGTTTTTCATCACCTGCTTTAAACTCATCCTCTCTCATTCTTCCATGATGTTATCTATGTTACTATCCCATCCTCCCCCACTTAGTTTTTCACAGCACCATTGGCATACACAACATATCACTCTGCTCACTCCCACTTGTCACCAGCTCAGCTCGCGCCCACTTCATCTCGCTCTCTGTGAGCTGCACACATCAAGGTTTGAGGTCTACTTTTAACTCTTGCCCACTCTAAATCATACATAATATGATAAACATGCTTGAACCTCCCACCCCACAAACATTCTCATTTGTAGGAAGAAACTATCTCCCAACATTTTATTATCAAGCCTACAATGGCCTCATCCGGTTCCAGCACAACACATCACTCAGCCTCTTCAACTCCATGTTCTGCTGCATTTTTCAATATCACGACGCACAGCGTTCCTTCACCCGAACTTCATGAAGCTGCCAGCAGATCTCACCTAATGTCAGTACTCTTAGAACCAAAATGAGAGCCCTTGTATTCCAATGGAACAAATTCAGTGACCAGAAACTTGGAGAAGTACAAAAAGGCCCCATGTATACCATCTACTGCTCTTGATGATGCCAAATTCTCCAACTTTGAGACACTTTAAATGCCCCCAACCTCACCCACATATTCATATGAACCATTTGGATTGAACACTCCTCTCTCCACAGGTCCTTTAAGACAGCCCCATACATTATCATTCTTTAAAATATATATATATATATATATATATATATATATATATATATATATATATATATATATATATATATATATATATATATATATATATATATATGTATATATATACACACATACATAAAAAACCTTTGACCAACCTTCACAAAAACTTCCCCAAAAAAAGTGAGCCGTGATACTTGTCTCACAGGGAAACTTTCAGGATGATCCATAAAGCGGGGGCCAAGAAAAATGCAGTAGAAGGGGGTAAAAAAAGTTGCATTTCCTATGTTAATTTCCCATAAACTCTTTAGACATGCCTGCGGCCTGAGACACTGGATGGAATTCCACCACATTTGGCAGAAAGGTAGCTTTTGGTCCATAGAAGGTCAGTTTTGTTATTTGGTGTAAATCCGTTCAGTAGTTTACGGGAAATCAAGGACAGTGAATAATTTGGGAACAATCATGAATATTCACGAATGCGTGCGCGAACAAAAGGGTTGTAATTGGCTGGCCCCAATCTGAACAGAAAGTTGCAGCAGATGTTTTAGGGTCCTGGGACAGGGTCCCCAGGCCTGAAAAACGAAAGTAGCATAAGGGGTCTGGGTGGAGATACCCTGATCCTATGGGTTTGATATAGGGGCGTTTGATGGGCACATTATGGGCTTTAAATGATTTTTCTTCACCATGCGAGATATTCGGGAAGAAGCAACACAAAAAAAAAATTTAAAAACATTCAGACTCATTCACTTATACATGCACTCAGAGACTTGTGCACCCAATCACACACCCACTCAGACTCATACAGCCACTTTCAGACCCACTCACATACCGCTTACAGATCTATTGATAGAGACAAGCCCTGTGGCCAACCCCCACTGCACACAGCCAAAGGCTGATCACTGCATGGGGTTAGGTGGTTATAAAGGCTTGGCTGCTGCAAACCCCTACTGCACATGGGTGGTTGGATTAATTTATAGTAATTAAAATTACTTTACGTTAAACCATAGAAATTCACTGAAAAAAGAAAAGAAAAAAAAGGTTACAGGGACATTATAGTTAAGTTCTACATTTACTTGTTGTTTTGCTTCACTGCTGACCAAGCTGAAAATAATCTCTGGTATGCAACTCTTAGTCTAGAGAATACATTTATGAAATCACGCTGCAAGGCTCATAAAGGAAGGTCAGTACAACTGAAAGTGCATGTTTAAAATGTGTGCAATAATTAAATGAAAAACACGTACAAGGAATCTTCAGTCTATAAACAGCAAATATACATGCAAAGACACACAATGTAAAGCAGATAATAGGAATTAAAAATTCATCACCATGGGCACAGCTGCTTCATTTTTCTCCCACCAGCACAAAGTCATTGACCCCAGATCGACTGTGAAGAGAAAGAGATCAACCCTCACAGGAAGGATGACAGGCATCAGCTTCCAGACCCTGCCAGAGGTCTCCAAATCACTTCACGGTCAATCTGGTTTTGAGTCTTTGATATACATTAAACAAGCCAGAAAGGAGATTTCTAGAAAAACCCTCACGCTCCGCAAGTCGTCATTCGAAAAGGCTGGCTACTTCAGGTCAGTTTTGAAAGGAACACTTTGGAACTGTCCAGGATCCCAAGGTGCTCTCTCAAAACAAAACCGTTCCCTGCCAAACCATAAACATCATCCTAGCACATCCTTCTCTCTCTACGCCCTTGGTGAGAAAGGACACGTAGAATAAAAACATGAGCAAAAAGCACATTGCATACCATGGGCACAGAAAAATACTTGCAGCTTCTGCACTTCTAACATCTGCACCTCTAACATGGCAGTGGCTAACGCTAAAATAAAGTCAATAGGCAAAAAGAAGCTTCTGATTACCAATGTGACGGTGTACTGCTAGGCTAAGTGCAACATGGAGTCAGTGGACAAAACACAAATATAATTACATTCGTACAAAACCATAGAAATTCAGCAGTTAGAGTTATTTCAAGTAACTATAATTTGTGCACTAAAGAAGCTATAACTTGCGCCTTCGCCATGCACAGCTAATTATTCAACATATTATCTCACTGATGACACATTCCATGGCATCTTTGATATTATCAATACTACATTTACAATAAAAATTATTGATGGAAAAACAGTGCATGGTGAGCGTGCAAGTAATAGTTACCTTGGGGCGCGAGTTATAGTTACTTGAAATACCTCTAAGTGTAACTGCTGAATTTCTATAGTTCTGTACAAGTAAATTCAGAACCTTACTATAACATTCCTGCACCCTTTATTTTTCTTTCAGTGGATATAAGACAGGCTTTTAATTGTCTTTCATGACACCTATCCACTAAGAACCATAGTTACACCATCATGATGATGCAGCTGTACTTCACACTGCAGTGAAGCAGCTCACAGGTGACTGACTTTATCACTACTACTCGCAACAATTAACTCTGTTTAACCCTCAGACTTCTTGATCTGGGTGCTGCATTTGACACTGTTGACTACCCCCACACTATCTTCCCCCTTCATTCAGTCAGCATTGCTGGCCTAGAGCACTACTGGATATCCCCCTAAGTCTCTACACTCTCCTTTAATTTCACATGGGACTCTACAAATCTGTACGATCCTTTTCCCCAATGGGCATCCTGCACGGATCAGCTGTCGGACCTTTTTTTTTTCCTTCTAATCACACCTCTCTTGATAAAATTTCCTCCTTTGGCTTCTACTAATACCTCTATGCTGACAACACTATTTTTCTTCTCCTTTCCATATTTCACACCTGAACCCCAGACATGTATGTCTGACAGTCTCACAGCCATTCGCCACTGGATAGCACTATGTTGGTAGAAGTGTAATTCCGTCAAACTGAAGTGCTTTCCTTCCCTACTCCTCTGCACCTTCCCATCTATCAAGCTCCATATTGGGCCCACCCTCCAACTCATTTAAAGCTGTCTTTTCACACAAGAAGCTCTCTGTTCTCTTCAAACAGAATAGAACTGTTTATTCATCACAGTCACAGCAGCATGCTTCCAATTACCTAACATGTGGAATATTCACTATCTAAATCTATTAAAAAAGGCCACATTACTCATCAACTGGTCTACAGCAGATTGGATTACTAGTGTTTTGGTTGGCCTCGTTAACTACCACTAGGCCTCCCGAAATAAGGCCCTGAGTTTTGAAACCAGAACTTTATTTAACCTTTATTGGCAGACATCCACCTACTGCCACAAAGTAGACTGATTAAATGCAAAGAACAGCAGTTATCTATATAGACGATAACCTATCACCCTACTCGGCACAACATACCTTTTTATGGGATAGCCACACCCTTTTGACTACAGTTAACCAGCAAATGCTTTTCCCAGTTTTGTGCCTACTAAATGCTAACCCCACTCCTCTGGAATGCCTTACCATCTGCCACCGGGTCTCAAACTTATTACAAGAATTCAAACTCACATGTTTATAACATACTATTCAAAACCTAGAACCAAACTTAACTAGGCTAGTGCCCTGGTATTAGATGTTGTTTTTAACCAATCATATACAGATATTATAATTCGCCAAAACCTATCGTGTGCATTATACATGTAATCAAAACTTCCTTGACCTACGTAGCACCATAGATACTACGTACATATCTCATCAAAGCATTACGTTGATGTTTCTAAATAAAGAAAGAGGTAATGAAAGTTGGACGATGGAATTAAACTGATCTTGAACCACATTGTAAAAGGGATATGGGCAGACAGCTTTTCTGACAAGGGGACCTCGGCATTTGTAAGATCTGTTGGTATCCTCTACTTGTTCTTGTGTAGAGAACTGTTTGCTTTCACTTTGATGCACACTGAAGATATTTTAGTTACTGGCTTATTTTGCATTCCTGTGAAGACTATTTTTCCATGCGTACTCCAGCCAAGGTTAAACGACAGTCAGTTCACTACTAGAGTAAGGATTCATTTTGTATGTTTTACCATACTGGGGCCCAGTAATGAAGTGTCTTTACTTTCAACTTGGGATAGCCAAGCACCCTGCATTTTGGAGGTCTATCCTGCAACCATGGCGCCTATCAAGTTGCCTGCACATAGGCATTACAAGATGCTCATTGTCCCGCATTTGAGTTCCCTACCAATTTAAACTATCTCAAAGGACACGCAACTCTGACTCTTTCAATCGGCCCTTTGTGAGCTGTGAAAAAAAAAAGATACCTTTTGGTGAAAGGAGTTGAGGAGCTACAGCACAGGAGGGATTCTGCATAATACAGCTAGTGGGACAAGTTCAGCTACAGCGAACCAATTTCAGTCACCTGCCTGTAAACAGTCCTGGATGTGCTAACGAAAACTGTGCAGGGGACCTATCTTGGAGTTAATTTCTTCCATTAAGACAGTTTTCCAATGTTGACATTCTTACAGGTTTGTGGACAGAGGCAAGGGGAGCGTATAATCTGCCCAGGATCAAAACGTTTGTTAAAGTTGTAGAAACCAAGACTGCACCACATTGATACTTGCTGAAAGTCTATACACTTACCACCGTATTGCAATATACCATGAGACCGTACACTTTTGACGGGTAATAGTCTTTTTTTTTTTTTACCCACATGCTTTTAAATGTATTCTAAATACATTTGTGCCAAACAAAAAAAAGAGCAGTGGAATTGAGTTCTAAAAGTGATGCCCAAGGCACACAATTTGGCAAAATGGATGGCTGTGATTAAAAAATGTCTACTGGTTCCACGTTTCCAACTAGTACACTGGATTACAAGTGAAGCAACAGTAATTCCTATGGTATGGCCAAGGGGCTGCTCTTCCTCGAGAAAGGTCATTGTGTGTGAGCCCTGCATTCTTTAGAATACTGTTTATTTTCAACATATTTAGATGAAGGAGCAAAGCTGAGGCCAGCAATCAAGTATCCTAGATCCATGGCTGAAACGTACACACTGGACCGAATTAGAACTTTCAAGATGGACTCCTTTAGAGGCGGGAGATATAGAATTAAACAACAACACTTCTGTACAAGACGCACAGTCACTATCACCCACCAAAAAATGTCTTGAATTTTCCACACAGGCAAAGCGTCCAGTGAAGTTATAATACAAAAGTGGCCATTTGAGATTTGGTTAAAAACTGTTAGAGATTTACTGCATCACACAGGGGCACATGCCACTCCAATGAAAGACCCTGATAGAGGATGGATCTCCATACCTGCCACAACACAATGGGATCTTTTGGAAAGCAAGCAGATGGGAAAGAGTGAGAGGAGGGTTAACGACCCTAAAATCTAACAAACTGCAAGAAAACAAAGATGTTTTACTTGATTCATCCTCACTCTATCACTGTGTGCTGCAAAGTCCTGCCCACCCCTACCTACAAACATATTAAAAACTCAAACTTCGTCCATGCTTCCCCACGAAAACCATACACAAAGTCTCTAAGTCAATCCTGCTGTTGTCACCAACTGGACTTCAAACCCTTCGCTCCCACGAAAACACTCTACGTTTTAGCATTGCATCCCAATATCGCTGACTTTCAGGACCGTACGTACAATCTTCGAGTTCATCGCCTAGAGGCTCTCACGACCACCCCTGTAATTAATTCACCTATCTTCTAACCGGGGCCACAATCACATCACTAAATACAGCATTTACAAGGCAGCACCCTTACTGCCCAATCTGACACGGCATCACCAGTGCACCTCCCCCGACCACTAATACGATTCAATATCCCGAGTCTCGGTGTGTTGCTGCTTCCTGTAAGCCCCCAATGGAGCGTTACCACCTCCCAGGTGTCCCATGCAACACATTCACCTACGTCCTCCCACCCTCCACACCCTGAAACCCCGGATGTTACCCTCCTCCTCTCGACCCCCCCGCGGTCCCTCCGGCTCCATCTTCGCAAACTCTCCAGCACTGAAAGCATCCGGGTCAGTAAAAGCCGGAAGTGACACGACCGGCTCTGAAAGAGGAAGCTTCCGGGACGTGATGTAGTAATGACGCACTGGTTCGGAAAGGCAAGCTAAACAGGAAGTGCCTTTTCTTGGATTAGGGTGTTGGAGGGGGTTGCACATGTGAGCTGGAGTGCACATGATTATTATTGAAATTAAGGAAATCTTTCGCTTTCTTAAACAATGGACTAAATTTGTTTATACACGCTGCTTTTATCGGTCTTACAAATCAATCTACGCGGTCCCATAAATAAACCATAAATACTGTAAGTAGACTAGCCAATGTGTTTGTAAATGTGGAATCGCTGCATTTGCTGTCTATTAAACTACTCGCCGTGTCCTTAAAGTTCAATTTACGTATAAGCAAGCCCTTGAACCAAAGATTGTGTTTTTTACAAAGGTATAGTTTATTCTTATTGAGGAATACTACCCAATGTTGGTTTGAGTATTTTACAGTTTGTAGATTTGGTGGCATCTGTATCGAAAACGTGTGCAGTATGTAATAGATGTATTTTGTTTTGCGTTAGTATAGAGTATTTCTACTGGGTGCATGTTTTTTCACTCTTGGAATATGAACTTCTTTCCTGTTCTGTCATTCCCATTGACCAAGTGGTCTATTGATATTACATTTTTTTTTTGTGTCGTAATGTTGAAGAGCAAGTCATTTATACGGCAGCTGGCGAATGTTATGTGTGATGCGGGACCTTATATAAAATATGGAGGGGCACGCTGAATGACAGACTCACACACTACAAGGTGGTTGGAATGACCACGAGTTGCGTGCCCCGGGCATTTTTATTACATTGTCCCCTTCACGGCATGCACCATAGGGAACACATTTGAAGGCATACCACACAGGCACATCCCTCACGCTCTACCGCCCAGTGGGCTCACCCACTAAAGCAACATAACATTCCTCTTTTACTCCAAACAAAAAAATATGGGGATCAATCAGATATAATAAGAGTTGTGACCCCCTGATCATAGACAAAAACATGGATACCAGAAGGGAGATATCGAGAGCAAGCAGAGAGAACAAGAAAAAGAGAGAGAGAGAGAATACAACTATGATTCAGTTTAATACAAAATCCTTCAGACAAGGTTGGAGATGATATCTTTCGGTTCCTTGGCGAGTGGCTTCTTCTCTCATCTCATCTTCACTTGCCAGCCGTGGGGATTTGCTAGAATCTGACGGCACATCTGGATCCTGCTCCGAGAAAGAGCACCTCCTACAGCTGCTTGGCGCAAATTCACAGTCGGAGATGGTTCTAGTGGTCTGGGGAGTTTGGCCCGTGGAACTTTTTCATCAGTCTCCGTTTCAATTCCTGGGATTGTGGACCGATCCATCCTAGGACTGCTCAGAGGAGACCCATATTGCTCAAAGAAGGATATGTTTCTTGTGATAGTCTCTCCAGCTTTCTGAGCAGTTATCATTGTCCCTTTTACTGACTGCACCTTCCATGGCTCAATCTCAAAAGGTAGCATAAATTTACTCCTGGGATTTCTATTCTTCACCATCACCAGATTTCCAACAGTGATGGAACATTGTTTCGCTCTGTGGACTGGGGGCATGCAGTCATTCTGTATCAGGCGCTATTGTAGTGTTTCAGCAACCTGTCTCTGTATCACTGGTGGCCCCTCAATCTGGGGAATGACATCACCCACTGGCCGGTTCAAACACAGGGAGGTGGGACTGATGTGTGTTGTCGAGTGAGGTGTCAGGCGGTATTCCCTGAGGAAACTGAGTGCACATACATTGTTCTTCTCCATTTGCCTGTGGCCAGCGTGGTGTGACCTTCGGTTGATTAATGCCCTGGGTTCGTAAGCTCTTGACTCGAGAACGGAGGGCCATTGTCTGTGCGCAGTTTCTTAGGGAGCCAATGGGTGATCATGATTTCCAACCTCGATATTGTTTGACTTGCAGTCATCGAGTCCATGACATCAACTTCTGGATATTTTGAAAAGTCATCTATAACAACTAACATGTGCCTGCCATAAGGCAGGCTTCCAAAATCTGCACTTAGTCTCCTCCACGGGATCGGCGGGATATTCTCTTTGATGATGTGTGCTGGCGGTTCTGCTGAGCCAGCAGCTTGGTACAGTGGGCACTAACGAACTAAACAGGGAAACCAGCTTTTGCATCTCAGTCGGGACTTTGTCTTAACAATTCCTTGATGAGCCAGGTGAGTGAGGTCAACCCCTCATTGTTGGAGAGGCCCAGGAACCACCAGACAAGAGCCTCTCATAAGGCATCCTTCAGGAGACACTGCCAGTTCTGGGCAGACATCATGCAGGGAGTTTAACGTCAACTTTGCTTTCTCCATGCAATAGGTTTTGTCGATTAAGGTGCACCATCTTCCTGAAGCTACAGCTGAAACAGTCAACTGGAGACACTCATCAGCAGCCATGGTCTTGACAATCTCTGCAAGAGAAATGGGTAGCGGTCTGGAACGTGCCACAACCAGCCGAACATATTCCTCCACTTCTTCCGGGTCCAACTCTTCCTCTTTTGTGGCCGGTCGTGCTTGTCGCAATAGATAATCTTCTGGATTCTGGATCCTAGAGTGCTAGGCGACTGTGAAATGATACTCCTGCAGTTGCAGAATCCCTTTTTCGATCCTCGGCTGGGATTTTGAGGTTAATCCCAGAAACAGCAGAATGAAGGGTTTATGATCTGTATGAACAATGAAAGGCTGGCCATATAGATACAGGTGAAAGTGACAGCAGCCCCAGTGTATGGCAATAGCCTCCTTTTCAATATGGGAATACCGTTGTTCAGACTCTGTCAGCGCACAGCTGGCATAGGCCACTGAAGCCCATTTCTCATTGTTCTGTCTTTGTGATCACACTACCCCCTGTCAGTAGGACTTGCATCCCTCAACAGTTCTGATTCTCAGGTGGGATCAAAGTAAACTAGGGTGATGCTGGCAGACAATGCTAGTTTTGTCACTTGGAAAGCCTTTTCTTGATCAGGTCCCCAGTTGCAGAGTGTATTGTTCTTTGATAGTTCTCTCAACGGGGCTGCGAGGTCAGTCAGGTTTCAAAGAATTGTCCACAATATGTGACTGTGCCTAGGAAGCTTCTCACTCCTGCAACTGTAGTGGGCACCAGTGCTGACTGGATGTCCTGAACTTTGACTGGGTCGGGTTGTACTCCATTGTGGGAGAATCATTAGCCAAAGAATGCTATTTGCTTATGGAGGAATGCACACTTTTTCTCTGTTAAGCGTGAGACCCTTGTCGCACAGTCATCTGAATGTGGCTGTCAGGCAGTCAATGTGTTCTTCCAGTGAGGGAGCATATATGAATATGTCGTCATTAATGTTGAGGACCCCCTCAAAGCCAGCCAGCATGCTCCTGAATGTGTCCTGAAATACTTCACCTGTGCTTGAAACTCCAAAACTGAGGCGCTTGTATCTCCTGAGGCCCACATGGGTGGAGAAAGTAGTGATGGCCCGAGACTCTGGGTCATTATCTTGAAGAACCAGTTGGATCCGCTCACTTCTGCCACAATTACATCCACGGTGGGCATTAAGTAACATTCCTGTTTAATGGCCAAACTGAATAGGCTGGGTAGGCGCATGTTAACGCAAATCCAAATCTCCCGGGTTGGTTAAGTTTGCACACTACTGCAACTGGGGACACCCCTGGAGTTGGACCTTCGACCCTCTAGATGATATCAGCCTGTTCCAACTTATTCAGTTCCTCTTCCGCTTTTGGTCTCAGGTAAAAGGCTGCTCTGCAGTGTTTTAGTGCCACGGGTTGGTTCGAGTTGTTGATGTGGAGATGTATCAGACGATCTTTTGAGACACCCCATACCTTCAAACAGAGGTGCATACTCTCTCACGAGACCATCCACACTTTCCTGGTGCACACTGAAAGCGAAGGCGACCAGTTGAAAATGCTCTGCCATCCGGCAGCTTAACTGCTTCAGTGCAGGTGTTGGCCACTGGCTGACGCCCACACTACCTCCCTGGTGCGAGTCACGACTAGTGGCTGAAACCAGGGAGGGGGTTAAAAATTATTTAAAAAAACCCCGGGAGACACAGAAGATCTTCCATGTTTCCACCCGCCCCTTTGTGGCGTCAGCATACCGTGAGGCGCGCTGACGTCACTATCAATTTTCTCCACCAGAGCAGTAAGTGACCTTGCGCCCGCTTCCAGCTCCAGTGGAGAAAATAGGCCCAAACGGCCTCCCCGACGTTCGGGAAGGCCTTGTTTGAAAGCAGAGATTCTCTCCTTTGAAACAAGGCCTTTCTGAATCGGTTTCCTGGCCCTCGATCGCAGCAGGGGTTTCACTTGGGGGGGGTCGGCCCCCTCAGAAAAGGGGCCGGCCTCTCCCCCCACAGGTATATTTTATTTAAAAAAGAGGTAGGTTTACTCCCGGGGGTGGGGGGCACGGTCACGCTCGACCGCGCCCCCAAGGGGTTTAACAATGTAATAAATAAATAAATACATTTAGAAAAAATTAAATTGACAGGGGGTCGCCCATGAGCAGGGTGACCCCCTGTGGGGGCAATAATCTTTTTCAATATTTGTATGGTTATATAGATCTATAAGTATATATACAGGGAGTGCAGAATTATTAGGCAAATGAGTATTTTGACCACATCATCCTCTTTATGCATGTTGTCTTACTCCAAGCTGTATAGGCTCGAAAGCCTACTACCAATTAAGCATATTAGGTGATGTGCATCTCTGTAATGAGAAGGGGTGTGGTCTAATGACATCAACACCCTATATCAGGTGTGCATAATTATTAGGCAACTTCCTTTCCTTTGGCAAAATGGGTCAAAAGAAGGACTTGACAGGCTCAGAAAAGTAAAAAATAGTGAGATATCTTGCAGAGGGATGCAGCACTCTTAAAATTGCAAAGCTTCTGAAGCGTGATCATCGAACAATCAAGCGTTTCATTCAAAATAGTCAACAGGGTCGCAAGAAGCGTGTGGAAAAACCAAGGCGCAAAATAACTGCCCATGAACTGAGAAAAGTCAAGCGTGCAGCTGCCACGATGCCACTTGCCACCAGTTTGGCCATATTTCAGAGCTGCAACATCACTGGAGTGCCCAAAAGCACAAGGTGTGCAATACTCAGAGACATGGCCAAGGTAAGAAAGGCTGAAAGACGACCACCACTGAACAAGACACACAAGCTGAAACGTCAAGACTGGGCCAAGAAATATCTCAAGACTGATTTTTCTAAGGTTTTATGGACTGATGAAATGAGAGTGAGTCTTGATGGGCCAGATGGATGGGCCCGTGGCTGGATTGGTAAAGGGCAGAGAGCTCCAGTCCGACTCAGACGCCAGCAAGGTGGAGGTGGAGTACTGGTTTGGGCTGGTATCATCAAAGATGAGCTTGTGGGGCCTTTTCGGGTTGAGGATGGAGTCAAGCTCAACTCCCAGTCCTACTGGCAGTTCCTGGAAGACACCTTCTTCAAGCAGTGGTACAGGAAGAAGTCTGCATCCTTCAAGAAAAACATGATTTTCATGCAGGACAATGCTCCATCACACGCGTCCAAGTACTCCACAGCGTGGCTGGCAAGAAAGGGTATAAAAGAAGGAAATCTAATGACATGGCCTCCTTGTTCACCTGATCTGAACCCCATTGAGAACCTGTGGTCCATCATCAAATGTGAGATTTGCAAGGAGGGAAAACAGTACACCTCTCTGAACAGTGTCTGGGAGGCTGTGGTTGCTGCTGCACGCAATGTTGATGGTGAACAGATCAAAACACTGACAGAATCCATGGATGGCAAGCTTTTGAGTGTCCTTGCAAAGAAAGGTGGCTATATTGGTCACTGATTTGTTTTTGTTTTGTTTTTGAATGTCAGAAATGTATATTTGTGAATGTTGAGATGTTATATTGGTTTCACTGGTAATAATAAATAATTGAAATGGGTATATATTTTTTTTTGTTAAGTTGCCTAATAATTATGCACAGTAATAGTCACCTGCACACACAGATATCCCCCTAACATAGCTAAAACTAAAAACAAACTAAAAACTACTTCCAAAAATATTCAGCTTTGATATTAATGAGTTTTTTGGGTTCATTGAGAACATGGTTGTTGTTCAATAATAAAATTAATCCTCAAAAATACAACTTGCCTAATAATTCTGCACTCCCTGTATATATATCATGTATATATAGACATCTACATATATATATATCTATAGATATGTATATATCTATAGATGTCTATATATAGATATATATAGCGATCACTTTTGTCAACTGACGCGTTTCAACTGTGGCTTTTAGGCAGCAATAAAAAAGTTAAGTAAGTCTTGTGATTATGTTTCTGCTACAAAAGGATCTGACTTTTGTCTAGTGGCAGTTTTGATGCCATAAGGTAGCGCAGAAGGTTCATATGCCTATTGCAAAGATCAATTCTGTATTTTATGTAAATAGCTGAGTAGATTAGTAAAGTCAGCCATTACCTGCGCTATAATACAAATGAAATGTATGTGCGGGGGGGCTATGGAGAGATGAAGGGCATTTTTGCTGGGTGGTAGTGAGGGAATCCGAGGAGGAGGTCCTGGGAGTGGGAGCACCAATAATGATTGTGGGACTGGGCACTAGAGGCGCTAAAGACTATGACGATTGGTGTATGACAAGGTGAAGTAATAGTGCGTCTTTTTTTGAGTGTCTTGAAAGAAGGTGCTGATTGAGGGAAGAAGCGAAGGTAAGGTAACCTCTACTGTTACACGTATCTCACACACACACACACACACACAGCCACCAGCAATTTTGTGACTTTCTACATAGGCTAGTGTTTCAGGGCGACAGTTTAGTCAGTTGCAGAGTTGGCATCTCATTGGATGACTCCTGCTCAAGCCCTCACTCGGGTTATAGGGGACAGATCTGACGTAGGATTAGAGACTGAGACAGCAGATACTGAGACAGCATCTGAGGGATAGGACAGTGGCGCAGACTCTGGCGTGATTTTTCAGTCAGAGGAGTCACATTCAATAACTCCTCTTCTGTTGATTATGAAGGAGGTGATGAGGACAGTCCTGCTGTCCCTTCACAAGCACAGTCTGTGCAGCGGGACAATATTGGGTTAGCCCAACCCAGAGAGCAGGTGCATGCGGCGGCAAGCAAAGAGAGAGTGCTCTCTTGGGAGCTCCCCAATTTAGTTCAGCCCCAAATTCCGCAGCACAAATCGTATTGTGGAGACATGAAAATTATCTATCACCAAACAACATGGTTTTGTAAGGTAAGGACCTGCGTTTTTGGTCCTGGGCTCGGCGGCCATATAGGGAAACCTACCAAACCCAGACATTTTTGGAAACTAGACATCCGGGGGAGTCTACAGAGGTGTGACTTGTGTGGATTCCCAAAAGTTTTCTTACCCAGAATAGCCTGCAAAGGTGAAATGTTGAATAAAAACTAAATTTTCTCTTACATTTCTGTCACACAAACTACAGGAATATGCTGGGATCCACAAAATTCCTACCACCCAGTGTTTCCCCACCTGTCTGGATATAAACGCTACCCCCCTTGAGTGCCTGTACCTAGTGCCTGCTTCAGGAATGGATCACCCTAGGGTCAACAGTTGTCTTCATGTAAGGACCAGCATTGACCGTTGTGTGATCTATTTCTGTCGCGGGTACTAGGCCTACCCACACAAGTGAGACCATTTGTATCGGGAAACTTGGGGGAAAGCTGGGTGGAAGGAAATTTGTGGCTCCTCTCAGATTCCAGAACTTTCCATCACGGAAATGTGAGGAAAAAGTGTTTTTTTGCCAAATGTTGAGGTTTGCAAAGGATTCTGGGTAACAGACCATGGTGAGAGCCCCACAAGTCACCCCATTCTGAATTCCCCTAGGTGTCTAGTTTTCCAAAATTTATAGGTTTGATAGGTTTCCCACGGTGCTGGCTGAGGTAGAGGCCAAAATCCACAGCTAGGCACTTTGCAAAAAACACATCCGTTTTCATTGGAAAAATTTGATGTGTCCACGTTGTGTTTTAGGGCATTTCCTGTTGTGGGCACTAGGCTTACCCACATAAGTGAGGTACTATTTGTATCAGGAGACTTGGGGGAATGCTGGGTGGAAGGACATTTGTGGCTCCTCTCAGATTCCAGAACTCTGCAGCACCAAAATCTGATGGAAAAGTGTTTTTTTGCCGTATTTTGAGGTTTGCAAAGGATTCTGGGTAACAGAACCTGGTGAGAGCCCCACAAGTCACCCCATCCTGGATTCTTCTAGGTGTCTAGTTTTCAAACATGCACAGGTTTGGTAAGTTTTCCCTAGGTGCCGGCTGCGCTAGAGGCCAAAATCCACAACTAGGCACTTTCCAAAAAACACGTCAGATTTCAATGTATATATGTGATGTGTTCATGTTGCGTTTCCTGTCACAGGCATTAGGCCTACCCACACAAGTGAGGTACCATTTGTATTGGGAGACTTGGGGGAACACAGAATAGCAGAACAAGTGTTATTGCCCCTTGTCTTTCTCTACATTTTGTCCTTCCAAATGTAAGACAGTGTATAAAAAGGACGTCTATTTGGGAAATGCCCTGTAATTCACCTGCTAAGATGGGTACCCCGGAATTTAGAGATGTGCAAATAACCACTGCTTCTCTACACCTTATCTTGTGTCCATTTTGGAAATACAAAGGTTTCCTTGATACCTATTTTTCACTCTTTATATTTCACCAAATGAATTGCTGTACATCCGGTATACAATAAAAACCCATTGCAAGGTGCCGATCCTTTATTGGCTCTGGGTACCTAGGGTTCTTGATGAACCTTCAAGCTCTATATATCCCTGCAACCAGAAGAGTCCAGCAGACGTAGCGGTATATTACTTTTGAAAATATTACATCACAGGAAAAAGTTACAGAGTAAAACGTAGAGAAAAATTGCAGTTTTTTGCACCTCAATTTCAGTATTTTTTTATTTCAGCTGTTATTTTCTGTGGGAAAACCTTGTAGGAGCTACACAAATGACCCCTTGCTCAATTCAGAATTCTGTCTACTTTTCAGAAATGTTTAGCTGTCTGAGATCCAGCACTGGTTTCACACCCATTTCTGTCACTAAATGGAAGGAGGCTAAAAGCACAAAAAATAGTAAAAATGGGGTATGTCCCAGTAAAATACCAAAATTGTGCTGAAAAATGTGGTTTTCTGATCCAAGTCTGCCTGTTCCTGAAAGGTGGGAAGAAGGTGATTATAGCACCGCAAACCCTTTGTTGATTCCATTTTCAGGGAGAAAAACACATGCTTTCTTCTGCAGCCCTTTCTTCCCATTTTTCTGGAAAAAACAAAAGTTAGCTGTATTTTGGCTAATTTCCTGGTCTTTTCCAGGGGAATCCACAAACTCTGGGTACTTTTAGAATCCCTAGGATGTTGGAAAAGAAAGGACGCAAATTTGGCGTGGATAGCTTATGTGGTCAAAAAGTTATGAAAGCCTAAGCGCGAACTACCCCAAATAGCCTAAAAAGGGCTCAGCACTGGGGGTGGGGGGGCAGCCCAGCAGCTAAGGGATTAATAGCATTCCTGAACCCCTTTTGTGACATACACTTTGGCACGAGTGGAGTGAGATTCTTGAGCAATCTCCATCATGAACACACTGGCCAAAGGGTTTGGAGTTGTAGATCCATGTGCAAATTTTTGTGTGGAGGTGGGGCACAGGATAGGCTGCATAAGGGAATGTCTGCATTACTGACTGTGCCATAATGTTAATGAATGCTCCAGTGTCAATCAGCGCCTGCACTTGATGGCTGGCAAGCAACACATTGCATTTTGGGATGCGTTTTCAGGAATGTCCCCCTGGTTGTATAGCATGTATGACGTAAACCACCCTTTCAGTGTTGTCATCATCCATGTCTTCCTTATCGCCTGGGATGTTTGAGATGTGCATAACGTTGACAGGTTTTGTCTTCTGTCCTTTCTGGGGCGTTGAGGAATGGCACTCCTTTACAAAATTGGTTTGGTTTGTTGCATGCTGAGCACCTCTTTCCTTGTGCTTGGCATGGTCCTTGGTGAGGGTGCGAACCTCCACATCTGTAGCACGTTATGGGTGTTGGATTGGGCCTCCCACATGTTTTCCTCTTTTAAGGGGCTCCGGCAGTGACTGTGTTGACAGGTTCCGTCTTCACTTGGCATTGCAATGCAGCTTCCATATACGCTGCTTCCAGCCTGGACAATTCTTTAGACCTTCCCATCGTCAGCATGTCTGCCATTGGCATACCTGGGACGTAGAGAAGGCTTTCTCTTAGCTTTACAGATGGACACCTGTAATGATATCTGTGTTTTGACCACTGACTCCATGTTGCACTACGTTGCACTTGGCTTAGCTTGTCCACTGTCACATTAGCAGCTACCAACTACAGACTCCATTTTGTAATTATCTTAGCCTTAGCTTCACTGCCACGTTAAAACTGAAGTATTTTTCTGTGCGCAACATGTTTTCGCTCATGTTTTTATTCTACATGTCTGCGTGTTCTTTCTCATCAAGAGCTAAGGCATAACACAGGGGAGTTAGTATGATAAGAATGTACTAGGATGATGTTTAGGATACAGCAGGGAATGGTTTAGTTTTGGGAGGGACACCTTGGGAATCTGGACAGTTCCAACATGTTCCTTTCAAAGCTGACCTGAAGTAGCCAGCATTTCTGAATAACAAATTGCGGAGCGAGGGGGGGGAGGGTTTATACAAATCTCATGTCTAGCTTGTTTAAGGTATATAAGAGATGCAGGATTGACGGTGGGGAGATTCAGAGACCTCAGGCAGAGTTGGAACGCTGACGTCTGCCATCCCGTGAGGGTAGATCTCTCTTTTTCCTGACAGTCGATCTTCGGGGTCTATGACTTGATGCTACTGAGAGAAAGATGAAGGAGCAACTGTGCCCGATGATGATGAATTTTTACTAATTATTTGCTTTGCATTGTGTATGAATATATCTATATAGGTATTTGTATCTTTGCAAATATATATTTACTGTCTATAGATTGAAGATTCTTTGTACATGTTTTCATTTCATTATTGCGCACATCTTAAACGTGCACTTTCAGTTGTACTGACCTTCCTTTACGAGCCTTGCAGAGTGATTTAATAAATGTCTTCTCTAGCCTAAGAGGTGCATTCCAGAGATTCTTTTCAGTGTGTTTGTATTTCAGCTCGGTCAGCAGTAAAGCAGAACAACACCCCTGGATGAATTGGGCTCAAATCTCATCCTTGACATCGGACAGCATGCAGGTGCTGGCCAGATCACTCAGGTGGGAATAAAGAGCATTCACTGGCTCATCAAGTAGTTGTCTAGCTTGGCGCAGCAGGAAACATTTGTGTCCGGGTTTGAAAGTGGTTCGAAGTGTGAAGTTAAGGCTTGTTTCAGAGTGCCATGGGTGAACGGTGGTCCCTCTGCGACGGATTTCCCTAGCTTGTGGATAGCTGTGCCACCCAAATGCAGGAGCATCGGAACACTGTCTATCATTGTTTAGTGCCACAGCTGGGAAATATGCTTTGAGGCACTCCACCCATTCTTTCCACTTCGTGGCTTGCACAAATGGTGGGCCATCAACTATGAATAGTTCAATTGGAGGAATGGTTGTCACCTTGGGGATTGCAGCTGGTAACAATTGTACAATGTTGTCGTGCAGTTGGATTCTTGAAAACACAGCACGCGCTCTCCTCTCCCACTAACAGTCTCCTACAGTCATGTGACTAGAACACCACCACCACAGAAGAGGTTGTCCCTCGTGTATATTGCAGTGGTCAGATGTATGTGGCCAGCATCCCACAAGCAGTGAGTCGTGTGGCCTTATTGTGAACCTTACACGGTACCTCATCAATGGCCTTGGGCTTCATGATTCCTCCGTAGTCAGTTGAAGGATAGTGATAGTGAAGAATCTGGTTCAAATATAGGACCCGAGGAGGGCGCGTTACCACTAACCGCCAGTAGCTGGCAGCCACAGCATATACTTGTGCAGGAAAGTGCAGTAAAGCGCACAAAGGCGACAGTCTGCACACGATGATCACAGCCAACAGGGAGACACCGCAGGACGAGGTCCAGTTCGTCAGGCCATACACTGATGAACTGAAAAAAAAGTGGTACAGCTCGACCACCAACTGAGCAGTGGTAGGCAGCCGACAGCGAAGGAATGGATGAGGTGAGGCAGCAGAATCTGCCCTCCTCGTCGCGAGTTGTTATATGCGATGCAGGCCCTTATATAAAAAAAGTAGCGGCATGCTGAATGACCGACTTGCACACTAGTAGGTGGCTGGAATGACCATGAAGTGCGCACCCCGGCATTTTCATTACTTTGTCTCCTTACGTCATGGCCTGCACCATGGGGAACACCTCCACAGGGTTACCATATAGGATCATCCCTTCCGCTGTATTGCGCAGTGGGCTCACCCACTGACGTAACATACCAGCGGACTTTGTGTAGCCTAATGTATTTTGTGATGGATTTTATTGAATAGGTTCGACTTTATGTTGTACGTAAAACCCATTTGGTACAATAACATTTCTCTGTATATGGAACTGTTTCTGCATGTCAGTAACCTTTGTATTTGTGAAGACTCCATCGTCGATTTATAATATTATATCTGTTGTGTTAGATTCAATCTAATATGTTCCATTCAACAGCCTAAAATGGGAGAAAGTACAGCACTTTGGTGCCCAAGAAACATTCGACAATTCTATATTGAGGATTTACTTAAACAAATAAAGACAATAGCGGCAGCATGAGCACTTTCATTGAGGCCTCCAAACCCTAAAAGCAATAGTTATTATTCCTGCATAAACAACTGAAATCTACCATAATGTTTTATAAAACATTATTTTTGTTTGATTTATAACCAGTGTAAGTAGCAGGGGTTCAGATGGCTGCTATGTAAATCTCAATCTTCAAAGCTCTGCAGGCATATAGAGACAATTGCCAGAAGTATTGCTTCCAGCACATTTCTAACCAGGCATAAACCTCACCAAGATGTGGTTTGACATGCATTGTTTTAAGCAGAAGGGGAACTGGCAGCAGCAAGGACAGTTTGCCGAAGCTATCATGCCTTGTGCACCTGCACTCACTTATCTTACACATTTATTATTTTTAAGTTTGAAGCTTTGAAGATGCCTTCTTTTTGGGTGTACATGCACCCGCAAATGGCTGCTGCAGGCTTTGTGGTCTGCAGAGCTTGATCCTCAGTGAAAGCTGTGGCACTGGCTTTCACCAGGAAAGCAGGATTGGATGCAGGTGCTCCAGTAAAGACTCTGTCTAAAGTTGCCTACTTTCTGAACCAGAAAGGAGCCTACAGTAAGGGGACGCACTAATGAAGTGAAGCGGAAATGTCCAGCAACGCCACAAAGTGGGACACAGACAAGGCAGCACACCACAAGAGCACTCCAGGCATCCTGGATCCTGCGGTGGGAAACAGATTGGATTTCTTGACCCATCCTTAAGGTCTGTAAATGAACAAAAAGGGACAAAGACATCCCCCCAAACCGTAAAAGTACTCCAGACATTCTGTATTCAGCTGAAGGGGAGCGGTTTGGATTCCTCAAATTCCCTGCTGTTGCGATCT
The DNA here is from genome assembly GCF_031143425.1 of Pleurodeles waltl. NCBI lineage: Eukaryota > Metazoa > Chordata > Amphibia > Caudata > Salamandridae > Pleurodeles > Pleurodeles waltl. Next base: position 400,329,380 of record NC_090448.1, read on the forward strand.
CTTTATTCTTTTGAACTCTTCTTAATATTCAAAATAGCATGATGAAGCTCTCACAGAATTAACATTTAACGTTATACATACAGTTTGACCATTTAATTCTGGTGCTTGTGTGTTGTGCAGTAATCAACATGCTAATATTGGAATGTTTGTGTTCGATGTGAGAACAGGAGGATATTTGAGAACGTGTTGAAACTTTCTTCGCAAGTCTGGAACAGAGAAGGGAGGGATGTAATTCCTTCTGGCATGAACTGGTCTCTGACTGGAGGCTTAATTTAGATTTCCATCACCCAGAAAAAAAAGATAGATTTGCAAGCACGTGCAGTTGATGTACTTAGATCTTATTTGTTGAAATCTGATAGGGAGAGCCAATCATGTGCAAAGACGTATTCACATCAGTCATAAAAACTGGTCTTGACAGTCTTTATGATCTGTTTATGGAGATAGAGGAGATAGATGTCTGAGTGTTCAATCAGATGCTGGTTGGAACAATGCCAAAGAAACAGGAAAGCCTGCATCTATAACTGGCACCTCTTTCCCCTCATTTGAGTGCTATATCCTGAACCAGATACTTGGAATGTTTCCATAAGGGAGCAGTCATGCCTCTCTCATGAGATGTGAAAGATCTTAAATGAGAAACCTTAAATAGTCATATCTGTACACCTGCAATTTCCAAGGTATGTGTAGGTGTGAGTTTCGATTGGTTAATTAGTACTTCTTTTTTCTAAAGTGTTAGTTAATATTACTTTAAAAAATCTAAGAAATGATGTTATTAGAATAGGGATATTGGCTCTCATTAAAACATTGGCACTGCGGCGACGGCCGCCAAAAGACCGTCGCCACGGCTAACAGCAGTCTGCCAAATAATGACCACAGCTGGAGTTCTGCCACAAGAAGGTTGGAAATCCGGCTGTGGCCATGGTGGCAGATGGTGTTAAGGTGGCGCTGCTACCACCAACAGCGCCACGCCAGTAGACCGCCGCCAGCCGTATTATGAAAAATAATACGGCCTGGCGGTGGTCTGCTGGCAGGCGCTTCTGGCGGTAGCAGCGCCCCATCCTGTCCCCTGCCAGAAGACCCCCTGGATTCAGGTAGGTCGGGTTTCCGACAAGGGAGGGGTGTCGGGGGGTGTTGTGTGTGTGTGTGTGTGGGGGGGGGGTGTGCTTCAATGTGCGAGTGTGGGCGTGAATGCAAATGTTTGTGTAGTGTTGTTTGCGTGCGTGTATGCATGTGTGAGAATGTGTTTATGAATGGATATGTGAATGCGTGTCTGCGTGTCAGTGTGAATGTGGTACGGATGTGTGTATGAATGAATGGATGCATGCGTGTATGCCTGTGTGAGTGTGTGTATATGCATGGTGTGTGTCTGCATGTGTGTGTGTGTAGGGGGGTGGGGATTGGAAGGGGGGAGCATGGATGGAGGAGGTGGTCAGGGGCGTATGGGAAGTGTTTGGGGGGCATCTGGGGAGTGTTTGGGGGTGAGGGGGCCTCCTATCAGTGACAAGGAAGGAACTCCCTGTCACTGATAGGGCCTACCGCCATGGTTTTCGTGGCATTACGAATGCCACAAAAACTATGTCGGTAGGCAGGGTCAAAATGCCTGAGGCGGTACAATGGCGGCCGCCGGGCTGGAGATTGTTATCTCCAGCCTAGCAGCTGCTACCGCCATGGCGGTCAGAGAGGTACATTGGCGGGTTGGCTACAGCCAACCCACCAATGTCATAATGTGGCGGTATGTACCACCAGCCTGTTGGCGGTACCACCGCCACATTACCTCTGACCGCTGGGGTCAAAATGAACCCCCTAGTGTTTTGAGATAAAACCAGCAATTGAAATTTTTTTTTTAAACTAATGACAAATATAATATATTTTTTTATTCTCAAATATCACAGAAGAGAGAACTCATAGAAGTATTTATCTTGTGTTGCCTCCCTGATCAAAGAAGCCAACAGGGGTTCCCATGATATTGTAAAAGAACAATCACCCAATAGTTGTACTAGTGGCATCCTTTATCATTGGGTTCCCACCCAGTATACTTAATGTATCTGGATGTGCTTCAATGCTTGAATTATAGGGAAGATAGATGTTATTGAGAGATGTTGTATTTAAAAAATTATCCGCAGGCACCCCTTCCTTATTTGAAATTTGTTGGGGGGAACCTATGATAAAGTTAAAAACAAAAAATCTTGATGTGAGTAGAGGTATTATACGTGCCCATATCAAAACCAGGGTCTTTGTTTTAGTCATATTAGAAATACCTCTTAAACTGGCTTTCTTCAGGACCAGTGATCTTTGAAATTCCCAATCATATAGTTTCTCTAAAAACAACAAGATTTGTGCACCCCTGACATATATCAATCCACATTACATCATATTATTTTTGTATGCCTTACGGTTTGTCTTTTATCACAAGTAAATTTCTTGTCAGATAATATCTTTCTTGATGTTCTACCTCCCCATAGAGTCTTATTCAGGCAGTCCCTATTGTCACACTTTTCTCGAGGTGTAGGGCCTGTGGAGGACCTAATAAGTGTCCTCTAAGCTCTACTTCTGAGATATTTGAGAAGGAGGTAGATTGAAAGTGGAGTGAACCTGTTTACTTCTTACTTCCTCCTATTATTTAAAGATATTTTTTATTCTTCATTCTATTGTGTTTACTAATGGGAATAATTTGAATCATGTTCTAGGTGTAATAATAAATTAGATTGTGTTACAGATACCTAGAACTCCCATTAGAAAGGGGTAATAAATATATATATAAAATAATATTGATGTATGCGTCTGTGACTAAAGCACAGTGTCCAAACTTCGTTGCATAATACCCTGTGAGTATTTAAAAGGTAAGACGTCCTGATCAAATGTACGTATAATTCATATATACATATGACTACTACAATGCCTATGAAGTTTACTTTTCTCATGGTTATAACAGCTATCAATGGCCAATTATTTTCTTTGACTAAGAAATCCAAGCGGTGGTGTGCCCTTTCCCCTAATAAGGCTTCAGGAGCTTCTGTTACCAGTGGAGGTGGGTGAGCCAACAAATTAATAGGGAGAGCCAAATCGAGTGTCTGAATGGGCTCCAAGAGTCCATCCATGAGCAGAGCCCTGAAAATGTTTGGTATCTAAATTGTGCAACAAACACCATTTAAAAATCAGCTAAAGATTCTCTAGAATTTAAAAACGTGTACTTCTTTAACATGCAGAAGCATTTCTACTTAGTAATTCACATTACATGACTGTATAGAGAGGCATTTATTAAAAGTGACAGTTTTTAAACATGAACCTAAAATATTCTTGCTCCTCGCCATGCCTTGACAACAATGCCATTAGCACTGGGGCTGTTGGATCTGTGGGGCCGACATCACCTCAGAGACAGAGGATATTCCTACTATTCGGGATGCACAAACCATTTTCCAGACTAGACTATATTTTTGCACCTGCCGGGGAAGTGGAGACAATCCAAAAGGCAGACTATTTAGCCCGAGGGCTATCCGATCACTCCTTATAGGGATATCATTGGGACAGAAGCCCCAGGGAACTGACTGGGTGGATACTGAATGCGTGGGAACTAAGAGACAAGACAGTAGTACCGGAGCTCCAAGTGTAATTGGAACTCTATTTATAAGAAAAGAAAGACTCAGCTCTTTCAGCGATAATATTGTGGGAAGCTTACTAGATGGTAGTGAGGGAGAGGGGGCAGAATATTATAGGCTTCAAAAAGAAGGGGAAGTGGATGAATTAGAATGACGACTGACGAGACTAGAAGGAATGAATACAGCTGCACCAGACCCTCTGACAATACAACAAATTGAAGTTCTGTGAACGGAATATAGGGAGTGGGTGACCAGTGAAGTATGTACTCAGATCTAGCCAAGCACCGAAACAAGACTGTATTGTATTGTAGTATTTGTAAAGCGCATTCCGGCTGTAGCATCGAAGCGCTGAGGGAGACAGTAAGTCGTAGGGGTCCTGATCCAGGAAATAAAAGACACTAAGACAACAAGAAGGTACATTCTACCTAATGTGAAAACAGCCAGGTTTTGAGTTGCTTTCTAAAGTGGAGATACGTCTCCTCCAGCCTGATTGATGGCGGAAGTGTGTTCCATAGTCTCGCTACCACCGCAGAGAAGGCTTTGTCTCCCCATCAAGCCCAATGGCAGCGGGGCACCGAGATGAGCTGGAGAGTAGCAGATATGAGCTGGCGACAAGGCTGGTAGGGATGTAAAATCGAGCTCAGGTAAGAGCAGCCTGCCTGGTGGTAAGCCTTATATGTAAGGCAAAGTGTCTTAAACTTAATCCGTTTCTCCACTGGTAACCAGTGGAGCCATCTCAGGCTCCTGCTGGCTGATGCGGAGCGAGGTAGATCCAGGACAAGGTGGGACGCAGTGCTCTGAATAAGCTGTAGTCTATGTAGGGCAGCCTTGCTGATGTTCAACATGAGCGCATTACAGTAATCCAATTTAGAAATGACTAAAGCTAGGATAACTATAATTTTAAGTTCATCCTGAAGAAATGGGAAGATTTTCTTTAGCATTTTCATAGACCAGTAGCAACATTTGACCGTATGGTTGACTTGTTGCTCAAATGATAGAATACTGTTGAATACAATACCAAGATTCCTGGCCGATGATCTCTGGACTGGACACTCATTGCAAGACTTTGGCCATCAGCGTGGGCTCCATAAATTAGTGTCCATGCCAAAGAAAAGAATTTCTGTCTTATCTCCATTCATTTTGAGCCAGTTATGTCTCATCCAGCTGTTGATCTTGCTCATGCAGTCATAAAATCTGTCTGCCACCTCCTCCTAATTATGGTTGACAGGAATAATTTTGAGTATCATCCACGTAAGACACCACTTGAAAGCCAAATGAACTAAACTTTCTGGCCAGAGGTGCGACATAAAGGTTGAACAAAGTAGGGCTGAGCGAAGACCCTTGTGGGACACCACAAGAAAGTTGAAACTTAGTGGGCTTAAAGTCGCTGTAACTCACTGTGATAGATCTGTCCATCAGGAAAGATTTCAGAATATCAAGAGCCTTTCCTCTTACTCAGGCCTGATAGAGCCGCTGGATCAACAGTTGAGGGGATCTAGTGTCAAACGCTGCTGAACGATCCAATAGAACAAGAATGGCTCCCTCCCCCTGATCCACTCTTCTCCGAATGATATTTGCCGGAGATAACAGAGCGGATTCTGTGCTATGAGCTTGGCGGAACCCATGTTGAGAGGGGTCTAGTCTGCCACTGGCCTGTAGAAAATCAGCCAGTTTGGTATTAAGATGTTTCTCTAATATCTTGGCAGTGGTGGGTAGAAGAGAAATGGGCCGTAAATTTATCAAGTCATTAGGTTCACCACTAGGCTTCTTTATAAGGGGGATCACAGGCGGGAGGGAAGCACCCTTTTCTTAATATGTCAGAGTAAACCGGTTCCAAAGCAGCAGAAACCAGGTCAGGCACTAACTTTAGTATCCTTTCGGGTCAAGGGTCATTAGTTGACCCTGACTTTACACCTTCCAGCAACTCTGTAATTCTGTTAGCTGATAACGGTGAAAAATTGGCAGCTCAGCACTGGAATCTAAGGGCAGAGTGCCCTCTGGGTCTCCTCCATCCCCTTCTGGAGGGAGCTGTGCAAAATACGCATGCAACTGAATAATTTTATTCTTAAATAAGTCAGTGACTCTTTGGCAAAAGGTAGGCGAGTTCTCAAGCCAGGAAAAGGCCGGCGGGTGGGTCAGTGTGCGGACCACTTTAAAAAGTTATTTAGCTCCATTCTGTGCTTCCCTGATTTTACAAGAGAAGTATTCTGTTTTAGCTTTTTTAATTGCTGATTTATAATCCTTCAAGAGAGGCCCTGAGCTTGACTCTCTCCGCTACAGTCTTACGGGCCTTCCATCTGCGTTCCTGACGGCAATAAAATCTCGGTAGCTTCTTCAGATCCTCTGAGTACCATGGAGAGGAAGGGGTCCACCCCGGCCTGGGACTTAACGTCACCAAGGGTGCAAGCATATCGATGGCAGCCCTGAGCCCCGAATCAAAGACCTCCAATTTAGAGAGGCCCCGCTCTCTTGCATAATCCCATCCAGACGTAAGGGCCTTGGCCAGGCTCTGCTCCTCTACCTTATGCCATTTCCTGCCTAACCTAGGGGCAGCGGGCAATTTAATACCAGCCATGGAATAGGCTACCTTAAAGGTTAACAAGTGGTGATTTGTCCAATCCAAGACAGTGTTATCTAGGCTAGTTAAACTATCATGTCGGATGAATATGCCATCCAGCGTATGTCCTGCACGGTGTGACGCAGCCATGTCAGTGAGAGACCAGTCAAGGCTTGACATCAGATCAAGAAATTCTCTTGTTACTGGGTCCCGTTTATCCTCTATGAAGAAATTGAAATCTCCCAGTACAACAGCTTTGGGGATCAAGGCAATGGGTTCGATTATAGCAGGCCATGGAGAAAGAAAGTCATTCTTGGGGCTCAGGGGGCGATATATTAAAAGGCCCTCAAAGAGTATGGAGTAATGAAGGCGTAACTTGAAATAGGCCCCTTCACAGACAGCTGGTTTCACACTGATATCTTCAACTGTACAGGTAAGATTGCGCTTAACAATTGCTGCGAGCCCCCCTCCCGTTTTCCCTGTCATGTCAAGTCTGGAGAATGAGTAGCCTGGGGGTGAGGAAGCCAGAAAATCGGGATTAGAATCTTCTCTAGCCCATGTTTCTGTGATAAAAAGGCAGTCTAAGTTGGTGGATTCAATCAGCTCCCTGATTTCTAAGGAGTGTTGGCCTAGTGATCGGGCATTAATTAAGCCACATATAATAAATTGCCTAGTCTCGCCTCCTTGATTTCTGCATACCGATACCGTCAATTGCTTTAATGGTGGGTTATCGTAGTGGGGTGTCGCTGCAGGGTCCCAGGCACATGTCTCACAGCTCCATCCCCACATAAGGTTAGGACCAACTTGAGCGCAGAACTTGAGAGTCTGCCTGGTTGCAATATCGAGAAGCTCCTTTCTGGAGTATTTACGAAGCGTGGTGGAGCAATTCCCTGAGGCAAAGTGTCCGGTCCCCGGCCCCGTTCGGATGCAGACGGGCGCAGTCAGGCTTGTATTAGTTGCGCCTCTGGCGCGCCAGCAGCGCGGCCGCATCCTCTCCGCTTAAATGCGGCCGGGAAAACAGGCCGCGTCTGTCGGACGGACGGCTAGACCGCCCCCGCCTGCTACCTCCAAAATGGCCACCGCTACGTGGGAATAGAGAAGGGCTCTAACATGCCCTACACCCTGAACGTAGTGATCCAGTAGCCGAAAGGTCGCCTGGAACCTCCAAATAAAAAATTAAAAGCTTTAAAAATTGTAAAAAATATAAAATATTAAACGAGCAAACTTTAAAATATTACAGAGCAAGCAGTAGAAAGTGCACATATAGAGAACAAAGACTCTAAGGGGATGATAAGGGCAACGGGAGCTAATGCAAACCACCACAATCCCCGGAAGCCTCCCTGAGACATTAATGCGACAGGGATTCCCAAAGCTCCGCAAAAGATCATCTGGGGACCCACAGACTTACTGTGTATCCAGTTGGGAGGGCTCCCACTTCAACATTGTTTCTCTAGCTTCTGCAAGATGTCTGCAGCTTCCATGGCTATTCATCCTGCAGGGTCACAAGGACATTGCCTGCATCTAAGAAGCAAGAAGGAATCTCCATTGGAGTGAAAGAGTCACTCCCCTGCATCCGCAGGCACCTCAAGATAACGACCCACTGATGGATCCTGCTTTCCTACGGAGAACAAAAAGGCTCTACTCACAGGTGATGGTTCTGTGGTCTTCTCTGGGTCCAACTTGTCTTCTGACCAACTTGGGAGACGGTGGGCCCTTGCTGCAGCCACTGGAACGGAACCCCTGTGCATCGCGACTGTGCTCCAGCACTCTGCAACTCTGAGATCCGCTTCCACTCTGAAGCTCCTGTGATGTGAGACTCCTGTTTTGTTGTGCTGCTGAAGCTTCACTGTGACTCCGTGTGCCTGCTGCCAGTAGGTCACTCGTAGGGGCTCCTCCGACTGTGGCTGGCTTTCCTCCCTGCTGAAGGCCTGCCCTGACCCTTTTCCAAGGGTTGAGTCTCTAGGACATTGCTGGTCCTCAAAAACCTACAATCTTCTGTGCAACAACTATTTGCATTTACCAAGGCTTGTTGGTGGTCCTGCTGACCATTGACACTCCTGCAATCCGGTAACCAACATGGGACACCTTGTGGGACCACTCCAAGGATCTCCTGCATCCCTTGGACTCTGCAGCTGGACTTCTCCCTTTACCATCATGCTGGAACTTTACCTCCAAGAGGGTGGGCATTGCCTACCTGCACCGCCTGGACATCTCGGAGTGGTCTGGACACTGCCCCCTTCTTTTTCAGGTTCTTCATGTCCGGAATCCACCCTTGGGTTTCACCAGCCTGGTCCACTGGTCGGGACAGCAGCTGGTCAACCGAGGCATCCTGTAACTCCACCAAAGGTTTCCAATGCCAATTCACCCCAATGCACCTGGGCTGCCTGGTGTAGGTACTTCGGTCTTCTGGGTATCCACAGATCCACGGGTGAGGGCACTCTTCAACCTTCTTTGTGCCAACTGGTTTCCTTAGGGTCCACTGGGAAGGGTCCTGAATCCATACAAATCCAACCACAGTGGTCCTGTGTTAGCCTATGGACACCCAGCTCGATAACAGCTCTGCACATGGGCGCCTGTGGGATCCCTGGTACTTACCTTTAGTAATTTCATACTGCCCCTGGGATTCTAACATACTTACCTTGGTTGGGCTCCTCCATTTTCCTTTACCACTTTCTTAGTATATGGTTTGGCCCCCAATAGGGTCCAATGTATATCTATGCTTTTCCTGCTTGTTTCTAAGTGTATAGTTTGTGTGTAGCTATCTCCAAGTGGAGATATATCAATGTTAGTATAGTCTTAGTGTTGTAATAAAGAATGCTTTATTTTTGCAACACCTGGTGTGGTTCATTCTTGTGTAGCAGTTACTGACTGACTATTGTGGTATTCCAAGTGCATTTACACTCCTCCTGGATAAGCTTTAGATGCTCACCACAGCTACCTTAGAGAGCTTTTGCTATCTGGACACCTAAACACTATCACTAAGGGTTGCCCGGACTCAGTATGGGTGCCACACCATAAACTGATCCAGCCTCCTACACCCACAGTGTTTCTGGCTTTTGGAACATATGGTGCCCATTCTGGATATACTATCAATTGGGACAAATAAGTCCTATACCCGACAGGTTGTCACCTCGAACAAGTAGTTCTCCTGGGGAGGCTCTGAATAAACTGGAAGGGCTTCCACTACTTGTGAGTCTATGCCACATTAGACTCTAAGAGGAGCATAGAGTGCAATGTAAGGGGGATTTGGACAGAATTCTGTCTAGATGCGGTTCGCTGGAGGACACTACCCTTAACGATATTGGGCAGAGCAACAATTATCAAAATGATCACCCTTCTCAAATTTTTATATGCCATGCAAAACACTTATTATAGAATGACAGACAATGTCTTCATCAAAATTGATGATGAAATCAGGAAGCTGCTGTAGAACAAAGCCCATCCCAGGATAGCCCTGCAGACATTACAACGAAATGCATACAATGGAGGCATAGCTCTCCCAGACATTAGGGCATACTATTAGGCCTTCCATTTAATTGTTATAAACGACTGAGGCTATGCAGATGGGGACCACCCTACTTATGCGCTAGAGAGGACCCAGTTTCAAAATCATACCTACCATCATTATCTTTATGGCGGGAATGGGACAAGGCAATTTCTTCCTGCAACTCAAATAGCAATAGATGCATGGAATAAAACAAATAGGTGTTTGGGATAGGCTAGAAATTCACCGGCGAGAACCCACTATGGGTAGGGAGTCACTTTAAGAAGCTAGGCTAGCTGAAGGGATTTGAAACCTGGGATTGTATTGGCATCTCAAAGGTGGGCTACCTACTTGAAGGAGGATCCATTATGCCCCTTTCTCCCTCCAACATGAATATCAACTCCAGAAAATGCTATATTTTATGTATCTGCAACTTAAGCATTCCTGGAGAACTGAGGGCATAACTGCAGAACTCCCAGAATATGCACCACTTTAAGGTAGGCTCCTGATAGGGAAAATTCTAGAAAAGGTGATTTACTTTGTGTACAAGACCATCAAAAATAACATGCCAGATACCCTTAAAAAGCTTAGACATAAATGGGAGAATGACCTAGGGGAATTGGAAGATTTGGACTTGGAAGCAGCGTTAATGTTGCAGAGAGAAGTAGTGACAATGTCTAGGCTGCTTCTCATTCAGCTTAAGGTCCTTCATTGGATCTAATATGAGAGGGCACAACTACACAAATTGGGGGGGAGGAGGGGCGACATCACCAGAATGCCTGTGCTGTAGAGAACAGAGGTGAGTGTTCTGCATACACTTTGGCCTGCCTAGTTATACATGCTTTCTGGCAAAAACAAAACCTAGAGCTGACGTAGGGACAACACAACCTGTAGACTCTAAGTATATTCTCCTAGGCATACCCACCAAGGTAGACCTCTCCCGAGCTAAAGTATAATTCTGTAATTTGGGCCTGGTGATAGCCAAAAGAGATCTGGCCAAACACTGGGGAGCCCCTGAGGTCCCAACTAACCGGGAATGGAAAAGAGAGATGGACTTATACGTGGCAGTAAATGGGTCACGTATAAGAGCGAGGGCTGTCCACACAAATTCCATCCGATATGGGAGATTGGATCAAATATTATGTGCTGGATATACAGGGTGAGACAAATGAAGTGTTAACATACCAAAATGAGTGACCCATGTATTTTGCATTATTACGATTGTCAATATATTGTTGATTCACATAGTACCCTCAAGTCACTGTTATTGAATTATGTAGAGATACCTGATGTAATGACGATCTTCCGAATTCTATCCTTCTCTACAATGGGCAATTATTTGAGTCTCTGCTACACTGACTTACCAAACCAAATAAAAATATATTTTTTAAAGCGATGCCGTTAGCGAAGTAAAGAGGCAAGTCGGGGTGCACCCTCTTTGTGGCCTAACTTCACACATGGGGCAACGTTAGAGTATATTTAAATCTGCCACATGACAGCTGAGTTTATAGTACACACCCTGAACTCCCACATTTCAAAGTGCTCTTAAATACAATAAGGAAAAAGAAGCACAGTAAAATAAAATATTTCCCTAGGACATTGATACTCAAAGTAGTGCAAGGGGCTGCATGCAGACCTCCTGACCTTTACATGACATTTACTTTGGGGGAAGTTTGCCTGAGATTACACAGTCATTTTCAAAGCCATTAGGTCTTGCCTTTGAGACATATTGGCTTTGTCAGTGGTTTTCAGCCATTTAGCCACGGCATGTCTAAAAGAGAAAAAAAAGCCTATCAAATGGTCGGTGACAGAATTTTGTAGGTGTGAGACCACTGACGTGACGTCTTATTGCTCTTTTTATTTGCCGGTCTGAGTTGGACCGACAACCTCTCATGTATTTACTTTGGGGAAAGTTTACCAGAGATTAAACACGCATTTGCAAAGCCATTAGGTCTTGCCTTTGAGACATATTGGCTTTGTCAGTGGTTTTTAGCCATTTAGCACGGCGTGGCTAAATGAGAAAGAAAGCCTATCAAAAGGATTTTGTAGGTGTGAGAACCAATTATGTGACCTTGTATGGCTCTTTTTATTTGCCGGTCCGAATCGGACTGGTAAATAAAAAGAAAACATATAAAAATGTTGTTTTTTTAAAGTTCAGTTGTAGGGGAGCAGCACTGAGGGTGCAGGTGGGGACAGCAACAAAGCACAGGTGGGGCAACACAGAGGGTGTGAGTTGGGGAAGCCACGCAGTGGGTAAGTAGGAGAAACAGTGGGTACTGCAGAAGGAAGGAGTGGGTGGGGGAAGCAACACAGAGAGTGTGGGTGAGGAGAAGGCAGGCGAGAGAGCAACATGGAACTAGCAGGAGAGAAGCACACAGGTGACAAGGCAACAAGGAGGACACAAGGGCAAGCGCAACATGGAGGTGGACGGGAGAATCACATAGGAACATTGAGCAACACTGAGTGCAGAAGAGAAGTACACAAGGGGGCAGCTGACAAAACACATGCATTCTCATGGAGTGCTTAACCAAAGGAAAAAAATAGTGCTTGAAAAGGAAGCAGTGGAAACACAGATGCCAACCAATCAAAAGAGACGGTAAGGAGGTGGTGCTCCTTTAGAGAGACAAACACAACATTGATGAGCTGGGACGTGAATAAGAAGCAATAAACTGAGCGTGACAGGAGGCCAACCAGTTGTTAGCAGTGGGCAGTGGGCATGCTTCAAACCCTTGTATATTTCTGGTAAGCCCACAGTATTTTTTTAGCAACCAGACAGCTGTCTTTTAGGCAGGGACCAGCCCCTCAGCCTTCAGTGGTAATTAGAGAGGGAGGCAACAAGGGACACAACTGAACAAAAGGGAAATAATAAGTGCGTATAAACCTCTTCAGAAAATACCAATCACGCCCTAAAATGCCCCAAGACTCTTTATTCAAATAAGACAAAATGTTGGGGGTTAACCTGAGAGAGAGAGCTAAACCTGCAGATACCAATTATCTTCAGGGCTGTAAAGGTAATTCTGATAATTCACTGAAAGACAAGGCCTTGTACCTCAAAAATAAAACATAAAAACAACATTATCAAATACTCTCTCTGCAAGATTATTTTCACAAAGTCTCCAACATGATGTCCGATAAAACAACTGGCAATGAGGGACACATAGTGGATGTAGGACAAACAAAAAAGCACAGATACAGAAATATGATACTAAAAATAATGAATATAATCATTAGACCCACCCAATAAAATCAAAAGGCATACAGGGTTGGGAACTAAAGCCAGAAATATAGGGACCTCAGTGACAGATGATAAATCAAGCCCTGGTGCTAGTCCGAAGGAAAAAAACTTCCAGAAGACAATTAAACATCCTTTGATAGAATACCTGAAGGAATAGCAATACATAGTCACTTTCCTCTTTATCTGTAGAAGAGGAATCGTGAGCTTTGGGTAGAGGAGTAACACCAGCAATAGGAACAACTTACCCTGTTATCGAAAACCCTGACAGAGAATGATTAGCAGCTGTCTTAAGAGCAATGAGGGTGGAGAGCTTAGAAAAACTGAAAGAAGCTGAGCAATACCAAAACAAAATTTAGGAAGCTTGTAGTTTAGATAAAACACTTATAAACCAGCCTGCAGGATCTCACAGATACAACTTTAAATAATGTGCAAGGTATTCTTAGGTTGGAAAAGAATACTCAGTCTCCGTCAGCTAGTCGTGAAAGTCTGCAGAACCATTCAGGATGAATTAACCTTTTAACTAACAAAAAAAGAAGAAGGCGCTGAAATAAAGGAGTTAGTGGTCACATTTTTACAGGAGTCAGTTTGAAAGGACAAGCTAAGTGAAGATTCAAGATGTGATATTCAGAGAGTACAAAATCAACCATTTAAGTATAACCCTGCTACAGCAAAACTCAGGAAAATTTTGATAAAACGTTTATCAAAGCTTAAAAGAGAGTATTCCCAGCTTTATTGAAAGTTATGTGTGAGAATAAGAGGTACATTTGGCAAACTATTAAGGAAGTGGACGGATTACTGACAGAAATATGTATTAAGGAGCTTAAGCAATGGGAATGTAAATTTTGAATCACTTCATCACTTAATTTGTTAATGTTCCTAAATATTTTGCACCTGTATTGTACTTTTGTACTTTAAAGTTTAGTACACCCACCACAGCGAGAGCGAAAACACAAGAGAGCTTGAAAAGTCTCCAATATGGATATATTTTGGACATGGATGTTTGTCAATGTAGGGAGAGGTTAAGAGACTGCTCAGGGTGGGTGAGTGGTACCACTACAATTCAAATAGAGGTGGGGGGGCGAATAATTTCACCAGTAACCAAGATTTATAGGTATGAGCCTTTGTGATGACAATACTTCTCTTCTGAGATTTTGAACGTGGAATGTCAATGATCTATGGAATCACTCCCAAAAAGAACAGAATCCTGGAGTATATTGATCAGGAACAAAATGACATAACATTTTTGCAGGAGACATTCTTAAGCAAGCAGAATCAAATATTGGGCTGATGTCAAGAAGGGGAGATACTTTAATTATTAATAACAGGTGGTACAGCTATTGACATACAAAAAAATACTGTGCACCTGCGTAACCAAGCAGACTGTGCAGCCAAAATCTAGATAAGCCTGTTACAAAAATGTATTATTGAAAATGGCCTGGTTTGTTTCCCCTTATACAGTAGGAAACAATTGTAACATTGTGGTAGATGACAAACTGGATGGATCAAATTCACACTTACCTCCTCAAATGAATAAAATTAGATTCGTTTTAAAAAGAATCATGACTGAGTTCGACCTTAATGCTATATAGAGCAATAGAAATTAATTAATGCTTCCTTGTAAATCACAGATAATAGCTGTAGTAACTAAAAGTCTTCATTTTCCAATTCAGCTCACAGATCATGCAATTGTGGAAACAACCAACAGTATAATTGTTAAGGTAAAATCAATTCCACAAAGTACACAGGAGATGTCTTCACTAAAAGGCAGAGCATGCAAATAAATTTATCTCAGGATCCGGAAAAGGTTCTTTCCTGGTTAACCTTGGGTCTTCCAACTGCAATTCAGACTGGGATACATACAAAAGGGGTAACCACCTCCACTAGTGTAACTCAACATAAACAAGAAGAGAAGAGATTAAGCATTATGAGTAATATATCAGCAATTAACATTAGAAATGTTAGGTTTAGATATAGGAGATACCTGCAGATTACAAATCAAAAATAATGTTAACAGAGCTAAGGCTGAACTGCAGCCCACATTAGACACTATCATATTAAAAATGGGAAACCAGCAAGCTAAAACATTTTTAGTATAGTGAGAAAGTGAAATTGATCTTTGTGTGGAAGAGTAAATCAGATGGACCCTGTAACAAAGCTATATGTAATCAGGATAGGTCAGCACTCATAACCTCAGATGGCGAGATGAAACCGACTTTTTGGAAATGTTTGGGAAGTCTTCAGAAAGAGGAAACCTACCATTAGTCAGATGAAATAGAAAAGTGGTTGACAAGTTTGGAATCCCCAACACAGCGTAGAAGACAGAGAGAAACTGGAAAAGGATTTCACTACTTGAATATTCTGGAAGGTATAAACCTGCAGGAGATAAGAAAGCAGCTGGTTCACTGTCACAATTGTAAAAACTATAGAAAGATCAGCTGACCCCAGTTTGGACTATGCTTTATAACAGTGATACTCAAAGTACGTCCCAGGGGCCGCATGCGGCCCTCCTGACATTTACATGCCGCCCCAGGTCAACAGCAGCACTGTGCTGCTGATTGTTCGACTTGGCACCAGCACTAAAAATGGTTAAATAAACGGGCAAGTATTTAATTGGAGGCTAATTCAAAAGTGAGTAACTAGGCTGTCCTGGAACTCAACTTTAGAAACACCTTCATCATTAAAGACATCATGCAGCAAAAATATAAAAGTATGATCTGTTTGAAATTTAAAAAGTGCATTTCATTAACCTGCAGAACTGTTTCACCTTAGTACACACAATTATGTCACTGTATTGAGGAGTATTTTTAGAGTGATAGTTTTGAAACATAAATTTAGAAACTTTCATCCGCTCCCCCTCCCCCCCCCCCACAACCTGACAACAATGTGAACTGTAAACTAAGAGGCAAGCCAGTTGTTATGTGAACTCTTTGGGAGGGCTGGGTTTCTATTATACATGAACAACATATTTTATTAAATCAGACACAGAAGGTATAATGCAGCATACATCCTGAAGATGTATTTCAAGGTTCTTATATGTGATGATGAAGAAAAAGGAAAAAAGGAGGTAAAGTGAAGTCAAACATTTGCCTAGGATCACACAATTTGGTTAAGTAGAAAAGCCGGGATTTATACCCAAGTTTCTGGTTTCACATTGCGCAATTCAGACACTAGATGTATACGCTTCACTTACCCTACTACCACTTTAACACTACCCCTCCCCACCCCCAGCCCTCCGACTGTGGCCATCGGTCACATCACAGACCAAACAGTGCGGCCCCTGGGAAAATGTTTGTGAGTACCCATGCTTTATAATGACATCCAGCAACGTAATAAAATACCTAAATAGTGTTCTAATGCTGCTATTAACCTAATATTCAAACCTGATAAAACCCCCATTACTGCAAAATTATCCACTTCTTCCATTATTAAATTCAGATCAAAAACTGTTCTCTTGCATTGTGTCTAAAATACACCAGAGTCTAATAAACTTCTTAATTCATAATAACCAAAAGAGGTGTATCAAAGGCAGATTTCTTGAAGACTTGACTCAATTAATGATTGCTGCAACTGAAATTGCTGAGTCCGATGGAAAGCCTTTGGCTACACACTCTCTTGATGTATTCAATGTATTTGATAGTTAATTTGGCCATACCTCTGTAAAGTAATGCGTCAAGCTGTCCTTGCCAGACATTTATCTCAGCAATACAAAATGCTATTTCAAACCCACAGCTAAAGTTTTTATTAACTCAAAACTAATGTGAAATGTTATGATTGAATAGGGCAGCAGACATAGTTAGAAAATATTTAGAACGTCTGGCATGTAAACTGACAACCATTCTGTTAAGACCAATGTTCAAATATTTTAAGTTAAAATTGCGTTATGATAGACAATGTGGTGGTTATGTCAACTAACCTTGAAGTTATTATCCCCAAAGTCAAGGAAATTATAGACAGCTTCTCAAGATTAACAGAATATGAACTGAACGAAGAGAAGAGTGAGATCATGATCTGGAACAGCAACACTATCAAGAGGAGGCTGCTTAATTTATGGGTTATTATGTTTTTTAGAATAGCATTTTATTTCAATTTGCAATTGACATAAGGTTGTCAAAGTAGTAACCAATTGCAACAATACTCGCACATCCCCCCCCCAACCCCAGTGGTATATGTTACACATTCAGTTTGGTTTGGCGAGTCCATGTCCTTGCTGATTGTCTATTCTGGATGGTTTAGTATCTTTCATTTTGTCCTCAGTTAGTCTCGCCACAGTTCAGGTTCTCTCTGTTCCCCGTTCCCAACATCCCATCTCACGATCTCCATGTCACTAGCACCCTGAGGACGATCCTTCATTGGTCTCCTCTCCCATAGGTAAATAAAATTGCATCAATCATTCTAAAGAAATGCAGTATGGAGTAAAACTCTCCTTTAAAATGGCCAGGGTTCCTTCTATCCCTGATTGGAAGAAGCAACATTCTGAAAATACAATTCTCCCAACATTAACATTTATTTTTAATGCTATACCATTTTAATTTGATATATCTGAAGTAAAGTAGATCTGTATCAAGCAGCTTTAACATGCAAAACAGCACAGAAAAAAAGCCCTGGATTCCACCTAACCGAGATGTCACATTCATTCTTATCTAATACTCACACAAAGGCTATGGATACAAATGCACTTTGATACATAAGGTTGTGAAAGCAAGATCTGAAAAACAGAATAAAAGATGCAAAGAAGGACACTGAAATTCCTATATACAACAACGCTTTAAATGGATCTGTCTACCCATTTAACTATGGTAGATACACAAAAATAACACTGGGACTATCTTAAGATTCCACTCAGATATATTAAGATGAAAGGTTCATAATGATATCTTTCTTTCCAGAGCGTTCTTGTATTCAGATTTAAATGCAAGGGTGTAGCAAGATACAGGGTAGGCTGGCAGTAAGAGTGTAGAAAGTGAGCACTATACATACAATGGATTTACTTGTTGGAATTTCTCATTACTTATGTTTATCTCTTTAAATTTCAGGATAGCATAACTGAATAAAACATTCCCTCTCGTTTTCCGTTACTTTATGTTTCAGATATAAATTAACAAAGTCTAAAAGAGACAGACACGGGTTCTTGCTCTTTTTCTGTACCCTTCTCCAGAGTAGATACTGTAAATTCTACTGCTCCTATTTACATTGGTACGCTGAAGTGTTTAAGCACCTGAAGCATTTTAATTTGCCAGGGGCCTGTTGCAATATATAATTTGAAATTATGCAGGGACATTCATCTGCCCTGAATACGCCAAAAGATTTTATCCTAGAGTAGCAGAACTAAATTTATCTACCCCAAGGGATGCCATCATATGTGGTTCAAATGGATTATTTCTTTATATAACCTTTGTCTTGCTTTGAGAAGTAGGGGTGTTTTCCTAAAGGGTTATGTAACATAGGTATACTGGGCTGGGGTCTATGCCAATTATACTGGATAACCACTAACAATGCAAATAATTCCCCCAAAAAATAATTGTAAGTAAATGTATCTTAAATCAATATCATACTTATGTGATATGGCCTTGAGCCTTTACCCTTAAAGAAAAAGTTCTGTTCTAGAATATCTAAAAGTCATCAATTTTTAATACATTCGTCCAGATGTTGGCCTTTGCCTACAACTTCATACCTAGTTCATATTAGGGAATGTAATCCGCAACTGTCTCGAATATTCTAATCTTCCCCAGGACTTTCAAGGGTACTGTAAGAATAAAAGTCCGGAGCCCCAGTATGTCTGAAACCTTTTCTGATTCCTATTTAATTGGTGAACCACTACATGCAAGATTTGTAACACAGAGACTGACATTTTATGTGCAAACTTCAGTGTTCTTTTAACTTCATATCTAAGTGATATCTTGTTTCTGTTAAAAGTTATGTTAGTAGCATTTGTATAATGTCCTTCTGTTACCATCATGCTGTAGTACTAATCTACTCCCAAAACCAAGTACTTTTATTGGTGGTCGGGATATCAACTTTAGATTCTTGTTGCTAATTGTTATTAGTTATCATTTTCCTTTACATATGTAAGCACTCTAATAAGTGGTGTTTTAATTTTGAAGCAATCCCATTCAAATTCAAAGCGTACGTTGTATTGCCACTAAAGGCTCAGGTTCCCCGGCAAGGGGTACCAGGCTTTGTCTGGAAAACCTATTTATCTGTATCAGGCTTTTATGTAACCTGAAATTGCACACGGTAGAGTGAAAAGCCAAGCTACCTATAGGTAAGTCGGGTCCCCTTTCAAAAAAGGAAATCTTGCCTTGTTCTCAAATAGCTTTTGGTGTGCCTTTATAGGTCTTGCATACTAGACATTGCATGCACTGTCTGTTGTGAGACGTAGAGTTAGCTAATAGTGGGTTTAAAGCCCTCCCACTGCTTATTATTAGTTGGCTTCCATGTCACTTTCATTTGTTAGTATGAGTGAGCTATACTTCTTCTTTTTGTGTTTGGAGCTCCTTTGCAGCATGGAAGCATTACTATGTTCTTGCACAGCTCTCTCTTTCAGGTGCTACTTTTTTCTTTTTGTTTAAGCATCCCACAAAAGCACAGGTGTTTTCCAGCTACCTCCCTAGTGTGCTTCTCTGCTCTTCTCCACACTGCTGTCTATCACCTGTGTAGTTTCTCCCTAGCCTCCCTTTATGTTGCACTCACTATTGTGTGCTCCCTGCATATATTTCTTTCTCATCCCTGTGCTTCTCCCCCTCCTAAAACCATGTCGCTCTCTTTCTTGCCTGATTGCTCCCTTCACCCTCTGTGCTGGCACCCACCATGTTGCTTCCTGGTCCTCCTATTGCAACAGCCCCCCATATTGCTTCTGCACCCTCACAGCATGTCTCACCCACATTTGCTTTGCCCCTCTGTTGCTTCCACGCCTTCTGCCCATATCCATTCCCCCTAACCCACTTTCCAAAATAAAAATACTTCAGCATGTTTGTTTTTCCTTTTATTTGGCAATCTTTTTTTGAATCTTTATAAAGGACAAGGGTAACGCATGGATAGCGAGGGACAAAGGGTACATAATATTATAAAGGAACAATGGTCACTCATTTGAACAATAATGCCAATTTATTTTGTCTAATAAACATTTTTATTGTTAACACAAAAAGCAAACAATTGCACACATAAAGAGACTCAGACACTAGTATGTGACAAAAAAAAACCAAGAAATTAGGTTAGTCACAATTTAAAGCAGCACCTATGTCCTTATTACAATAAACATTATAATAGGGGCAAGGTGCAGAGTCGACGGCATTTTGGGCCAGATGTATCAAGCAATTTTGCATTCAAAAACGGTGCGAATCGCAAAATTAGCCGTTTGTGAATGCAAAAATGCCTTTCAAGATGTATGAAAGGCATTCGCTGTGCAATTTTAAGGAATCGCTAAAATAGCAATTCCTTAAAATTGCGACCACATTTAGAGAATCGCAAATTGTGATTCTCTAAATAGAAAATTGCAAATAGGGAATTCCTATTTACGATTTCCAAAGCACCTGTATCAAGCATTTCCTAAATGCGAGTTGGGCATTTAGGAAAGGCAATTACCACCAAATCCAATTTGGTGGTAAGCATGTGCAATTTTTAAAATGAGTTATAAATGCATTTTTAAAAATGACATGTAGCGCACACATCCCCTTAGGGCATGTGTGTGCTTCACATGTCCGCAAATATTTTTTTGGGGTGCATCAGAGGGGGCCTTAGGCCCCTAGCAGCCCGGGGTTTGCATTACCTAGTTTGCAAATTTCTAACTGGAATTCGCAAATTGGGAAATACAAAACCATTTGCACCTACAGGCCCATAGGGATAAATGGAGTCACATTCTCTAATTGCGATTCGGTAATAGCGATTGCGAATTTTAAGAAATCGCTACTACCGAATCGCAAATTTCATACATACCATTATGCATTTCTTAAATAGCGATTTCTTAAAATTCGCTATTTAAGAAATGCAAAACGGATCTTTGATACATCTGGCTCTTTGATCCTTACAGAATCATAGGATCATCATCAGGACTTTAGAAAATGTTGCCAGACAGATTTTGTACATAATGGTACTCAAGAATGAGCTGTTCATATGATAACAGGGCCCAGGAATACGGAGACCTTGCATAAAGCAATATGCAGTTAGAAGGCTGATTAACAATCAACCACTGCCTCTTCAAGGCGAAAAAAAGTGAGCGCTCAACTGATTCACTACAACAATCACAAAATAAATCTATTGGTTGCCACAAGACTCATGACTGATGCGGGCATTTAGAGCGACAAACGGCACTGGCGTACAATCCCGCTTAGCTAGGCTGCTATGCTTGCAAGGTGGATTTATCAGG
The DNA here is from genome assembly GCF_031143425.1 of Pleurodeles waltl. Classification (NCBI taxonomy): domain Eukaryota; kingdom Metazoa; phylum Chordata; class Amphibia; order Caudata; family Salamandridae; genus Pleurodeles; species Pleurodeles waltl. The sequence goes on from NC_090448.1 coordinate 400,350,611, forward strand.
CCATGTTTAAGGATAATCTGCCACAGAATGACAATCTGATATATCACAGGATGTGTCTATTAGGCGAAATATATGGGCATAATTGTTTTCCTATTACATTAGCAGTAAGTGTTCTGATAAGGGGCCATTTTTCCTTTATGAAATTCGAATTGGATCGGCAAATAAAACGAAGAAAAAAGTGTTGGTATAATTTTTTTTTGGTGCAGTTATTTAGTCACACTGCACACAATCGGGGATGCTATACAGCGTAAATAAAAGTTGTTAGCAAAGGTAATAGGTTCCATCTGCGAGACATATTGCTTTGGCCTGCACCCTCTCTCTCACAGGTTATTTTAGCACGATAATTCATTGCACCCAGGCTACAGCATCTGTGGCATGTCCTAAAGAACGTGCTCAGGCTTTTCATTTCATATACTGCCTTCCACTAAATCTGACAGTGCCTCCCCTTCCCATAAATTACTCCGGGAGGGAATTTACCTTGCTCCTAAGGGAATTTACCTTGCAGACCAGTCTAAACCAACATCTTTGCCAGAGGCTGGCATGAAGATTCAGGAGTTGTACTACGTTGGTGCAAACTTCCTGGCCTCAGTAGCAGGATTATTCTTGCTGTAGATCCTGAATTGTGTGTCACCGTTGAAATAAAGGAAGAACATTCACACACTGTGGCAACGGACATCTTACCTATTTCCTCCGTTTGGTTATATATATATATATATATATATATATATATATATATATATATATATATATATATATATATATATATATACATATAAATGTAACACATTGTGATGTTGCTAAATGGTAGTGCGTTACTCCCTATCAATTAGCAATGTCCTGATAAATTTCTCCACAGAGGAATTGTTTGCATAATACTTGCACCAAGTCTGCAACTCCTGAGCACGTTTCTCCTCACTTTACACTGGAACTGCACGTATTGCACCAACACTGCAATGCCTTGAAGCATTCCACTACACCTTAACCTTGTACTCCCAAGTTACATTCAGCAACACAGTAAAGCTCCAATGGGTGGCTGGGATAGACAGCGCTCTCACTAAGTTACCACAGTAGTAGCAAGTGGAAAAAGTACGAGCTTACTACTTGGTGCCCAAGAAGGTAGGAAAACTACCAGAATCTCCCTCAGTCAATTGCAAGTTTAATAGCTTCGAGCACACATTTGTGATTGATCAAAACTTTATTCGTTACATCCCACATGTCTGGTTGAACTTCATACCATAACTATAGATCATGCAATGGTTCATAAATGATTTCTTGTAATTCTTGTATCGTTCAAAATTATACAATACACAAGATAAAGCCAACACGTGTTTCATCAGTGCTGCATGGGTAGCAGCTCACTTCTTCAGGGCTGAAATAAATCCATATACAAAAATAAGTATAGGGAGGAGCAATTCCAAGTTGTGAATCACTACCAAATAGTGGAAATCTATTAAGAATTTTGATTCAAACCTCCACTTTTAGTACCCTCACAATAGAAACCATCATCACCCATGAAAGAAATTACATTATGATTAATAGTGAAAAAGATGGAAATAAAAACTAATGGAACTCTACAACCACCGCAATCAAGTTACCTAAACATGCTCATCCCATCCCAAGTTGTGCCCAAAACCATCAATGAACGCTAAATCCATGCAAAAACTTTCTCCAAACTCATTGTTATGAATGTATCTAATTGTCAGTGAAAGCATTTCCTTTGATAAAAATGAAAAATTAAAGCACTAATTTACGAGTAATCTTTCTTGCAATGCCAACACGAGGCATACCATATCCGCCTACCTTATAACTTAAGTAATCTCAACCTTCAAATTCTATAGAAGGGCCAAGTATATCTAATGGGAAACGTCCGGAACAACGACTCACTAACAACGATTCCGTTGTTAACGCAAGTGGAACCCCACTTGCGTTAACAACAACTCCCTTCTTCTCTGCCTTAACCACGCATGTGCTGAACAGCGCACATGCGTGGTAAAGGCAGAGAAAAATGGAGAGTGCATTGGGAGAGGACGCAGTCAGGTTAGTGGGGCTGGGGCAGGGATAGGGGTAGTTATTAAGGGTGAGGGGCTTCGGGCGGGTGGTTGCGGTAGCTTGTTTTTTTAGGGGAGGGGTGGGGGGATCTGGGTAGTTATGGTTTTTAGGGGTGGGGGATCTGGACTGTTCTGTTTTTAGGGGCGGTGGTGTTGGGGTACTGTTGTTTTTGGGGGCGGGATAATTTGTTTTTTGGGGGTGGGGGGTCGGGGTAGTTTGGTTTTTGGGGTGGGGGATCGGGGTAGTTTATTTTTTGGTGGTGGGGGTCAGGGTAATTTGGTTTTTGGGAGTGGGGCAGGGTATTTTGTTTTTTGGGGGTGGAGGGGTGGGGATTGGGGTAGTTTGGTTTTTGGGGGTGGGGATCGGGGTAGTTTGGTTTTTGAGGGTGGGGTAGTTTGGTTTTTGAGGGTGGGGGATCAGGGTAGTTAGGTTTTTGGGGGTGGGGGTTGGGGTAGTTTGGATTTTGGGGGTGGGGGATCGGGGTAATTTTGTTTTGGGGATGGGGGGGTCAGGGTAGTTTGCTTTTTTGGGGGTGGGGATCGGGTAGTTTGATTTTTGGGGTGGGGGTCGGGGTAGTTTTGTCTTGGGTAGGGGGGTCAAGGGTACTTTTGTTTTTGGGGTGGGGTAATTTGTTTTTTGGGGGTGGGGGATTGGGGTACTTTTGTTTTTGGGGTAGGGGTCGGGATAGTTTGGTTTTTGGGGGTGTTGGCTGGGGGATCAGGCTAGTTTGGTTTTGGGGTGAGGTTCGGGGTACTTTTATTTTTGGGGGTGGGGCAGGGTAATTTGGTTTTTGGAGGTGGGGGGATCAGGGTACTTTTATTTTTAGGGGTAGGGGGTCGGATAGTTTGTTTTTTAGAAGTGTGGGGGGGAGGATCGGGGTAGTTTGGTTTTTGGGGATGGGGGTTGGGGTAGTTTTGTTTTGGGGTGGGGGTCAGGGTACTTTTGTTTTTGAGAGTGGGGGTAATTTGGTATTTGGGGGTGGGAGGTCGGGGTAGTTTTGTTTTTGGTGGTGGGAGTCAGATATTTTGGTTTTAGGGGGTGGGGGGATCAGGGTAGTGTCGTTTTGGGGTACTTTTGTTTGTGGGGATGGGGCAGGGTAATTTGGTTTTTGGAGGTGGGGGTTGGGGGATCAGGGTAGTTAGGTTTTTGGGGGTGGGGTGGGATGGTTTTTGGCAGTGGGGAATCGGGGTAGTTTGGTTTTTGAGGGTGGGGTATCGGGGTACTTTTGTTTTTGAGAGTGGGGGTAATTTGGTATTTGGGGGTGGGAGATCGGGGTACTTTTTTTTTGGTGGTGGGGGTCAGATAGTTTGGTTTTTGGGGGTGGGGGATCAGGGTAGTTTGGTTTTGGGGTAGGGGTTTGGGGTAATTTTGTTTTTGGGGATGGGCAGGGTAATTTGGTTTTTGGAGGTGGGGGTTGGGGGATCAGGGTAGTTAGGTTTCTGGGGGTGGGGGTGGTTTGGTTTTTGGCAGTGGGGAATCGGGGTAGTTTGGTTTTTGAGGGTGGGGGCTCGGGGTACTTTTGTTTTTAGGGGCGGGTGGGGGGAGCGGGGTAGTTTGGTTTTTGGGGCTGGGGGAATTGGGGTAGTTTGGTTTTTAGGGGTGGGGTGGGGGGTTGGTTGTTTTCAGGGCAGGTGGGGGAGGTCGGGAAGAGTTTAGGGCTCAGGGTGGGTGGAAGGTGTCCGTGGCAGTTTTGTTTTAGGGGTGGGGGGTCAGGTAGTTTTAGTATTAGCTGTGGGGTACTTCTGGGCCTTAGGGCTGGTGGGGGGTCACATGCTAGAACCACACATACCGTTCCCACACATGCCTTTACTAGGCATGCTTTTACAATGAAAAATCGTTGTAAAGGCATGCGTGGTAAAGGCATTCGTGGAAACAACGCAGCCGTTGTTCCAACAGCGTTGTTCAGGCAAGCATGGTTCCAACATTAGTTGTTCCATCATACATTCATATCCAACCCATCCCAAAAGTTGGAAAGAAATACAGGAAATACCAATCAGAACACTTATCCTACCTATACAGTAATAATGTATCACTCCATTGTTAAGACCAAATTCATCCGCACTCAACCACTATCAGAGTCTAGCACTCTTAGCAGAACTAATCCATTTTCACATGCTAACTAAACAAAATATGAGCAGCACGTAAGAACAGCACATTGGATATACCCACTGTACATGTCAGTGCCATTCTAAATCTCCCCCATGGTAGGGATACATTTCACCTGGCACGGCCACAGCTTAGTTAAGCAATAATAATAATTACAGTATTCTTATCCAATTTACGGTACAAAACAAAGCAAGGAAAAGTACAATGGTAATTATCTATAACAAAAAATTATAATAAAACATACTATATGCAAATCATTTTCAATTGAGCAATGCGCTTTGGAGCACGCAATCTTCAATGTACTAGAATATCACAAATTACATTTCCGTGTACATTGGAAAAATTCAGTAATCCCATGGGATTAAAAACGCCAAACCAAGCATAACATCTCATCAACAGTATACTTAAAATTCCTCACTACCCATGTAATATTCAACTAATACACAACAAACCATACCTCTCAATAACCGGGTAGAGTGGTCCCGTCGCATCTAGACCTTCCAACCTATGAAACTCAGGTGCCATCTTGCCCGGCTTTAAATAACGCTCCATGATCATAGACTACGATAGTCAAGTGATCCAGGACGTAAAAGAGTGTACTCTTTTCTCATAAAAACGGATGCCATATTGGAAGGCCTTAAACTCCAAACTTCGGGCATCTGAATTTGGCGGTACGTCAGTACACATAACCGCCATGTAATAAAGGTTATAAATCATTTTGTTATTACTCGGTACGGCAATATCACCCCGCACAAACTACAAACTCCGGGCATCTAAATTCGGCAGTACATCTATACACATAACCACCATGTAATAAAGGTTATGGATCATTTTGTAATTACTCAGTACGGCAACATAAACCCGCACAATTAATAAGACAAATCCAAACTGTCTAATATAATCAATCTCATACTATCAACTGATTTTCTTTAGTGAAATCATCCTCAATAACACCCTAATGAGTCCCGTGACTCCCTTCGAGCAGCGATTGATCCCAGAATCTTTTCAACATCAATACAAGACTTTGTTCTGCTTAACTAACTATCCTACCAGACAAACTTAATAACCAAATGAATCCAATCACTCTACCAATGAATTCACTGATCCATTGGGTTCTTTATGAAACAATGACCGGCCATATCAAAGGAACATTGGTAATTCCTCATCTTATAAATCCACAAGTGATCACCCTCATACCTATCAAATGTGTACTCCTGCCAGTTCTTTCAAGAGCATACATCATCAGTTCTCTTAGTGATATGCAACTCACCCACAATTTATTAGGGAGTGAATTTGGGCCCATATTTATACTCTGTTTGTGCCGGATTTGCGTCATTTTTTACGCAAATCCGGCGCAAACCTAACTCCAACCAAATTTATGGAGTTAGTCATTTCGTCATACCGTGGAAACCTACCTTGCGTCAATGAGATGCAAAGTAGGCGTTCCCAGGCAAAAAATGACTCAAAGGCATTTGCGCCTTATTTATACTCCCGAGCAAAAATGACGCACAGGAGGAGGAGAGCCTTAAAAAATGGCTCTAAGCCTGTTTAGAGTAATTTTTAACGCCTGGGTCAGGGCAGGCGTTAAAGGACCTGTGGGATAATTTCCATGGTCTCTGACCATGGAAGCAGTCACAGGTGCCCTTCCCTTCACCCAGGGACACCCCCTGCCACCCTCGCCGACCCCTGGAGGACACCCATGGGTGAGGGGACCCATTTACGGTAAGTACAGGTAAGTATTTTTTTTTTAAGTGGCATAGGGGGGCCTAACTTGGGCCAGAAGTCCCCTGGGCATGGCCATTGGGCAGGGGGGCATGACTCTTGTCTTTGCTAAGACAGGAGTAATTTCCATGGGGGTTGTGCATCAAAAAATGGCGCTACTCAGGTTAGAGTCAATATTTTTTACTCTAACCTGACTTGCACCATTCTTTGACGCACAACCCCCAGTCTTCCCTACTCCTCCGCTGCCCGGTTAGCGTCAATTATTTTGACGTTAACCAGGCCGATGTGCCGGCTACCATCATTCACTAAATATGACGCCCGGCTGATGCGTTGGAATGGCGGTAGCCGGCGTTAAACTTTTTGACGCAAACCTGCACAAGTGCAGGTTTGCGTCAATAAGTATAAATATGGGCCTTGGTCTTAACAATGGAGTGATATATTATAACTTTGTAGGTAGGATGCGTGTTCTGATTGGTATTTCTTGTATTTCTTTCCAGCTTTTGGGATAGGTTGGATACTTTTGGACCTTATATAGAATTTGAAGGTTGAGATTACTTATGTTATAAGGTAAGGGCATATGGTGTACCTTCTGTTGTGGGTTCACATTGCAAGAAAGATTACTAGTGAATTAGTGCTTTCATTTTTGATTTTTATCATAGGAAATGCTTTCACTGTCTATTTAATTCATTCATAACAAGTGTTGGATAGGAGGTTTTTTGCATGGATTTAGCGTTCTAAGTTGGACACAACTTAGGATGGGATAAGCAGGTGTGCTCGAAGCTATTAAACTTACATGCAGCAACACACATTATGCATTCATCAACACCAATTTTTTTTTACATACGCAACATTTTCTACAACCACAAACATAATAAACTCCGCAAGTCTTTTTTTTTTAAACATGTTTTATTGGTTTTCAATAAAGCAGGAGGCCCGGCTTGGCTCATTGTTACATCATTCATTTCACTTATAAGATTAGGTAGCAGTATCATGAGTATACATTTCGTACCTGGCATAGATAATCATATGAATGCATCCACTACAAATGATGCTCTCCGTCAGCCCTCAGCAACCAACAACTACAACAATCCCACGACTACCCTTCCCTCCCCCCTCGATTGCATCTGATGTAAGGTATTAAAACAGTCCTCATCTGGATGAGTCTCAGGCTGCGCAGTGTGCTTGGTATCCAGGCCACATGCATGATAGTTCCATTAGCATTCATCTGGGAGTAGGAGAACAAACCCTCCTTCCTCAGAGGTCACCCCATATCAGCATCAGCCATTGCCAGGAAAAAATATTCTCAAGGTGAGGCAGCCTCATCTACCGTGGCAGCCTGGTGTCCCATGCACATGCGCTCTCCAGGCATCCAATCCCCTTTTTTGCCTCCCTTAATAACATGGCAACCTCTTTTGTTGCCCATTTTTCCAGTTCTTTACGCCATTGTGGTAGTCTGGCCCCACCCACTGTTTTCCAATTATGCATTAGTTCACGCTTCGCTAGTAGGAAGGCCAAATCCTGAAACCTACTGGTCATTCAGTTTTTTGAAGTGTGAGGGAACCAGCTCAGTAGACAGTGCCCCGGCTTGCAGGGGATGGTCCCATCTAATACACAGGTTAGCTGCTCTGTGACCCCCGCCCCAGTATTGATACAATTGAGGGCAGCTCCATGACATGTGGAGCAGCACTGCCCCGTTCTCCGACATCTATGACAACCTGCCTCCTCCACTCAAAAGCACCGTTGTATACGCTCTGGAGTCAAATACGCTCTATGCAGCACTAAAAACTAAATCAGTTTAAAACGTGCATTGGTGAGACCTTGGGCATTCTGTTGCTCTGATATCGGGGTACCCAAATCTTCCTCCCACTTAGCCTTCAGCCTTTCAAGTGGCTGGCGGCGATTGTCTTCTATAGCCTTGAACAGATTGGAAACCATTTTAATAGTACCTGAGAAGAGGGCCATATACCCACAACAGCCCATTACCGGCGGCTCAACAATACCATTTCTCCATTGGCGGCGTGTTGCCATAGTAGTTGCTTTATACAAGAAGTGCTCCCTAGGGACATCATAGTCTGCTCTAAAATCACCCGTCTGCAGGTGAAACGCCATATGAATGATATCATGGTCGAGTTCAACTCCCTGAAAGCAGCCCGGGGTATCCACAAGGGCAGTGCTCCAAAGTAATATAGGAGGCGAGGAAGGGCAGTCATCTTCAGCAGCGCTATTCTACCTGACTGACAGCGGGAGGGTTGACCAAAATGCTATGCTACTTTTCAGTGCTCAGTGGGCACTGCCCACATTTCCATTTAATCTGCTTGATCATGGTGGATCCAAACACCCAAGTAAGACACACATGTTGGGGCCCACTGCAAGGGGGCTAGGCCATTCGGTGGTGCCAATTCCGCAACCACTGGGAACACCCATGATTTCTGCCAGTTTACCTTAAGACCCGATAATTTCCCAAACTCCTCCAGCCTGATCCTAGCCCCAGCTAGCACCTTGTAGAAATAGCAACATGTCATCAGCATATAATGCTATTCTATGCGAATGTCCTTTCACTGTCCGTCCTCTGTAGTGTGTTCCCAACCGGGCCCTGGCTTCCAGAGGCTCCACGGCTAAAGCAACCAGCAGTGGGGATAGTGGGCACCCTTGTCACGTCCCCCTCTCCACCCTGTAACTTTGTGAAATTACCTTATTTGTTTGCACCCTTGCTGTTGGGTTTGTGTACAGCAACTTAGTCCAGGCCTCAAAGCCGCTCCTTAGTCCCATTTGTGCCATCACTGCATGTAGATAGTCCCATTCTAGGCTATCAAATGCCTTTCCTATATCAACAGCCATGATCACCGCCCCACTGTAGTCCGGATTCCCTAGTCCAGAATAGAGAGTAGGCGTCCAATGTAGAGGAACGTGCTATGCCCAGGAATGAACGCAGCATGGGCCGGGTGCACCAGCCGAGGCATATGGGAAATTAATTGCGTGGCCAGTATTTTTACTGAGAATTTTATAATCTACATTTAACATCAACAGGGGCCAGTAGGCCTTTGAATCCCAGGGAGGTTTGCTAGGTCTCAATAATGGCACTATCAATGCTTACAGAGTAGTGTCAGGCTGTCGGCCCATTGTTCTGGCTTCATTGTGAAGTTTTTCAAATTTGGGTGCCAATTGATTTGCATACGTTATGTACCATCTCTTGCATTCGTAAAACCACAGCCGGAGGATGATCCTTCAACTACATAACAGCAAAGAGCTGGAACAACCTCCCCCTGCACCTCTGACAAAGCCCATGGTTCATCATCTTCAGGAAGAACCTCAAGACGTGGCTCTTCAGATGAGTTCCCCTCCCCCAACCCAGCACCTTGAGTCCCTCACTGGTGAGTAGCACTGCTTTACAAAAACTGATTGATTGATACCATTCCCCTGGAAATCCATTTGCCCTTAGGGTTTCCCCCTTGACATGCCCTTTATGGCTGCTTTAATCTCCTGTTGTGTGACATCTGTCCCCAAGTCCTCAGCCTCCTCAGGTGCAAGCTGCGACAGACCTACTAAGTCCAGATACGCCCCTCCTGCTGCTACCTCCCAGGTGCTTGTTCTCCAGTATAACTGAGTATAGTATTAAAGGAAACAATCATTAATCTCCTGCTGCCTAAATTCTCGGGCCCCTTTGTCCGTTACTAATGCTAGAATTGGGGTCCCTCTCTTTGCAGGATTGGCCAACCAGGCCAACAAGGTGCCTGCTTTATCACTCTCCGTATGCACATGCCCCATATATCCCTTGTAGTCAAAACATCCGGGTCTCTCTACTTTAGTGGCTACCTCCTCCTTCTTTTCTAACAAAGGCTGCTGCATGTCCAGGTGCTCAGGCCACTGTCTCTCAATCTCGCGCTGCTCCTCCTCACCAAACGGTACTTCCTCCGCCAAGGTCTTCCTCACTCCCATTTCCGTCGCTAAACATTGCTCCATGAGAGTAATTTGAAATACTTCCCATTCTACCTACGTGCTTGAGGCCGTCCCTTCATTATCCTTGAAATAATCATTTATACCTTGTCTTAACTTCTTTCTTACTACTTGATCCTCAAGCATTATAGGGTTGAGTCTCCAGGTGGGTATCTGAGGTTGGGGCTGGTGCCAGACGCAGCTCAATATTATAGGATTATGGTCTGAGATCGTAAGGGCCAAGTATTCCATGTACGTCACTGTGCCATGCACATCAGGAGAACACAGAAATGTGTCAAGTCTTACATGCAAATTATATAAACTAGAAAAATAGGAATAATCCCTATCTTGGGGATGGGTCGCTAACCATGTGTCCACCAAACTCCATTCCCCCTGCCAATGCGCAAACGTCCACTTTAGTCTCCTTGCCGGTGCTCTCTCAACAGAGGGTGTGATCTATCCATCTCTACATCCACCACACAGTTGAAGTCTTCCTCAATTAGTATAGTGTGCGTCAAAAAATTAGCCAACTGCCCTGACAGGTTCATTATGAATGAGCTCTGATCCACATTTGGAGCACAGATGCTAACTATTGTCAGGTCCCTACCCTCAAGCCTCCCGCTCACTACTACTTATCATCCCTGGGTATCCACTGCTTGTGTTGTACATTGGAATGGTACCCCTGCTCTCACCCAGATGAGAACCCCCACTAACAAAGGCAGAGTATCTAGTTTAGGAAGCATGTCCTCGCCATCTACGTTGCAATGCCGCCTCCTTCCTGGTCCGTCCGATGAGTCTCATGTAGCAGTGATATATGTGTGCCTCCTCTATTTAAATATGAGAAGACATTATACCTTTTAGAAATCGTATGCATGCCCCTGACATTCCAGGACATCAATTTATAGTTCGCTTGCAGAGCCATGATAACCATAAATTGTCTGAATGCCCTGCAGGTCCGCCCTCAATTCCAGCACATGTGCCCCTGGAGCCCCCAATCACATCAAACTGCTCAGTGTATTTATGCAATCTCTGCAACCCCAAACAAGTAACCTCCCAACATTTCAATATCCATCCCCTCCCCAGGACAAATCAGGACAAAAAACCCTGTCCAAACCAGTTCAAATTCAACCAAACAATGTGGGTTGATCCACATAAACAGAATGGGGAAATCTCAGGCCAGTACCTGCAGCTTGGGCACCCCGACCAGGACCCCAATCAGGATCATATAATAAACAATAAACAATGTTGTGTATCTTTGTTTAGTGGTCCTCGTAAACTCCTCCACCTCCTGAGAAGGGTCGGATCATGTCCACTATATCTCTCAGTTGGCGTTAGGTAATAGGCAACCCGTGTTCGATCTCTATATAATGTTATCTGCAGTTCCAGGCGTGACCTGAGGGAGTATTATGGTGGAAGTTTTCGACACACATGGTGGGGTTGGGGTCGGAGGGCGCTAAGGGCGCAAGCAAAGTGGCGCTGCACTGGTTGCAGCACCACATTCCTTAAATCTGGCCCCTAGTGTCTACAAAGCCTGTTTTATTTTATAAATGAGAGATAAAATCAGTGGTGAAATGGTTTAAACCCCCCAGGATTTGATCATTGATAAGGAGAGGTCTTTGCACTAGAGCTATCACCAATGCTCATGCTAGATTGCCAAGCCCCCTGCTGTCAGTCGGAGAGTTGTTTCCAGAAGCCAAACTGAAGGTGTTTCTCACTGTGAACACATACCCTGCTTCTACAGCAGAGATCTGATAACAAATAGCTGCAGCCAACTACTCAAAAGTATGATTCATCTTATGAAACCCGCAGGGCACGTTTTGCTATGTATTGCTGTAGCTGAGGTTTAACACAGTGTTTAGAAACCGTGTTAAGATGAAAAAACTCGCTAAAAATGTTAGAAACATTTATCTTGTTTTCGCTGGCTGTTACATGCCTAACTGCTTCTGTTTTCTTTTTCTGTGTTGCTACTGTACATTTTACATGCAGTAGACTGAGAGTTTAAAAATAAACATTTTAAACTACATGTTCCAGTTTCTAAGGGCCAGATGTACCAATGGATTTTACCCATTCTGTGTCTATGGGAAAAAGCTTTCGTACATATGGCCCTAAGTGCTATCTTCGAGAGTGCTATTCATAAAGAAAACACTGCCTGCGCAAGATTGCCCAGTGGCTAATGTCAGGGCTGCGGTCCAACTGATTTTCTAATTCATTGATGATGCATTGAACTAAATCCTTGCCACAGAGGGTAAGAAATGCAACCTCTGCAGCTCTGGGTGGTTAGGGGGACAGTATTTTGTATCACAAGTATGTCCAACGTGGAAAAAGGTTTTGTGTGCATGTGATGACCAGAGTTGCACATTTACTGTGGTATATTTCGCTCAACCTCTGTGTGCAGTGAAGCAAAAAATGACAGATGCTTTAGCTTATAAAGCTTTGCACTAGGTTGTAAGGGTGCAGGAATGCAGTCTGACCTTGTATTGAGTGTCTCTGTGTTGTGTATGAATGTTAGAGATGCCAAAGACCATGTCACTGCGAACATGAAGCTACATTTATGCATGGAGTGGAGTGAAAGAGTGAGAAATACCTGTGCATGTGGTTTTCATTTTGTCCTTAAGGAAGAAGTGGTACTCAGTTTGAAGTGGCCATGAGCCTCGATTCTGTGGCATTCATGCCCTTCTTGGGTTGAAAAATGGGTCTCTCTACAGAATGGTTAGACCTTTCATCATCTATCAATTACTGCCTTCCTGAATTCCAGATTGTCTAGGAGGTTGCCTGTCTTGGCAAAAAGGGAGTTCTATAGTTTGCTGCTGTATTGAGGGCAATTTTCCACCTATGTGTTTCTTCTTGTACAGCCCTTGGTGATGATGTCTTCATGAGCAGTGCTTTGAATGCAGAACTTTTGTTTGTGGGTAGCTACTGAAGAGCTGAAGTGATATCACACTGGCGAAGGTCCATGACCCTAATTTCTTCCATATTTAGGATTGTTTTAGGACTGTTTGCAGTCTTCAGTGTAGTCACACAGAGGCCCGTTGATAGAGTTTGTTTGCATTGTCTAGATGAGACATGATGAGGATGTTGTTGATCTGGAGCATCAAGTGTAGATATTGTTTTGTTAAAGTTCTTGTCCATAAAAATATACGTATTAACACTAAACAGTTCAAACATGCATTTGAAAACACAAAAAACTTAAACAGTGATATATCCAATGTTAAAATCACTAATCATTTCCTAGTTGTGTTAAAACATGAAGCCACAGCAGGGAAAGTTCTTTCTGAACACAGATCTAACAAATAACCAAATGCCTTCCACATTTTGTATTCCAGTTTCATAGAATATCGATTAAATATAGTTTTTAGTGTAGCTAATGAAAAAATGCAAAGAAGCAATAAATGAGTAAAGACATGTGGGCAGTGTCTTTGACACTGGAAACAGAAAATGATTCTCCAAAGGGTTGCTTTGTAAAAGTTCTGATAGACTTCAGGGTGAAGCCTTAACAGGTAACTGCAATATTTTGGACTGAGATCATATACCCGACAGTCAGCAATTCCTGGTGATATCTTTATAAAATTATAAATAGTCAACATCTTTTAGGAAGCTACTACAGCTTTTCCCATCAAATATGATCTGATGGAAGCCAAATAGTTTACATTATTCTTGTTGATTTTAACTGTAAAGCCTTCACTTATTCTCTTCAAAACTACATTTGTAACAGGAGTGAGATCTTCTTTCTTATCCATTTCCCACAGTCAGAATTGTTGTGTAATCATTCTTTTAAAGCAATCATATGCCAAAATAGTATTCTCCAAGTTTTTTTAATATACTGGGAATTTCAAATGTGTGATTCTAAGGGCCAGATGTAGGTAGCTAAAAAATTGCGAGTCGGAAATTGCGAGTCGTTGCGACTCGCAATTTCCGACTCGCAAAACGGTATCCAACAAGAAAAAGTTACTTCATTTTGCGACTCGCAAGTGAAGTCGCACCGCAGATTGCGAGTCCGCTGTTTGCGAGGTCGCTTTTTGCGACCTCGCTAAAAACAGACTCGCAAATTGCGAGTGGGTGTCGCAAATTGCGACTGTGTCGCAAATTGCATGCAGGTGCAGCATAACAGTTTGAAAAACACTTCCTGGCTCTTGCTGATGACATCACAGCCAGGAAGTTAACAAATACACCTGGGAGGAGGGAGGACCACACCCTTTTCTAACTGCTGAGCAACCACCTGGAGGAACAGCAGCAAGAATGGAAGACTTTGGCAGTGCAGGCAGGAAGAGAAAACTGAAGTTTTCAGAAAAGGAACTTGAGGTGCTGACAGAGCAATGCTGCCAGCACCATGACCAGCTTTTTGGAAGGGCAGCCCTGAGTGTTCCAGACATGGAAAAAAGGAGGATCTGGAATGACATCCAGGAGAGGGTCAACGCAATAGGGGTGAGCCACAGGAGTATAGAGGAGATAAAAAAGAGATGGTATGACCTGCGCTCCAGGACCAAGGAGAGGGTGGCAGAGAGCCTCAGGGAGATGCAGGGCACAGGAGGAGGCCCATCCACCGTCCCACCACCCACACCTATGGAGGAACTGGTGGAACAGACCCTTGAGCCTGAGGCAGTGGCTGGAATGGGAGTGCTGGACACATCAGCGCCAGGGACATCAACAAGTGAGTACCATGAAACATGCATGTACACCCATAACTGCCATACCCCCACCCACCCAGTACACAGCAGTATGCACAATCAAACTAGCTCCATTCCAGACTTGCAACCACCAGAATGGTGCATTATGGGCAATGTAGTTCAGTAGTCAGCTGATAGGTAATAGTTTATTAGGAGGTATACAACAGATGTTAGATACTGACAGTGTGTTCCCTATGTCCCACAGGTCTCCCACAAGACACCCCCACCAGCCAGTCCGTCCAGGGTGCAGAGAGCAGCCAACAGGCAGCACAGGAGTCCGAAGCAGCCTCTACAGGGCCCAGCACCACACCACCACAGTCCCCTCCAGCTGCACCAATGGAAATTGTGGATATCGACACAGCACCTGGTCCCAGCCACAGTGTCATACAGCAGGACCCTGAAGCTCCACTGCGTCGCAGACACAGACTCCATGTCCCAGCAGTGTCCCAGCAGGATGTAGGTGACTCATCTATGTCCGCAGCGGAGGCAGCACTCATATCTGGTCAGCGCCTGCAAACAAGGCAGATGAGAGTCATATCTGGGGCAATGCGACGTATGGAACATAATTTCACCACTGGGCTGGCACAGGTGAACACACAGTTCACACGACTGAACGATAATGTTGGTGACCTTGCACTCTCCATACGTCAACTGGTCACAGAACTAGTGTCTGAGAGACAGAGTGCAAGGCACCGTGAGCAGCAACTGGTACACAGACTGGACCGCATGGCTGCATCCATCGTCCGCCTCGCTGTCAACACCACAGGGCCGTCACGCCGTACAATTAGTTTGCAGGTGGACTTGGGCCACTTTGCAGGGGATGTGGCTCGGGGACTGGGTCACATCAGCCACGCTGTGGACATGATGGAGGCTAGACAGGTGGCTAGGGGCACGGCAGAGACATCTCAGGATAGTGAGGAGGGGTCTACCGTCAGCAGCGCATCTGCCACGGACACACGTGTCTTGAGGAGTGGCAGTGCACGTCAGGAGTCTGCTGACACACCAAGCACTAGCCATGCTGGGCGTCCCAGGCGGAGGTGATGAGCCCATGCACTGCAGGACACTTGAGGCACATGAAGTGAATGTGTCCTCATTGCAGGTGGACATTTACAGCCCCTTCCCAAAAGTTCAGTTCATCATTACTTAAGTTCACTTAATAAAAGTTCTTGTTTGTTCCACTTCACAACTGGGCTCTTTGTGTGTGACATTAGTGTGTGTGGTGACAGTTAGCACGTACCTTCCAAAGTATTGGTTTGCAATGTGGTCCCGTCTCTGCCTGCCTTGATTTGCAATGCTTCTATCCCCATGATGGCGATGTGGTAGCTCTTGCTCGTCATCCTCCGAATCTGGGTCTTCAGGAGTGAGAGGTATCCCACGTCTGGTGGCAATGTTGTGCAGTATAGCGCATGCGCCAACTATTTTGAATGCTGTTATTGGGGCATACTGGAGCGCACCTCCACTTCTGTGGAGGCATCGGAATCTTGCCTTTAACAGTCCAAAGGTCCTCTCTGTGACATTTCTAGTCCTCCTATGTGCACTGTTATATCGCCTCTCATTCTCATTGCTGGGTGTTAGGTACGGGGTAAGTATCCATGGTCGTAGCGCATATGCACTGTCACCTGTTTGGCATAAATGGACAATGTTAGCAGGGCATGGATGGTTTCTACAGTGACCTGTGTGTACGGCTTCAGGGTGTATTCAGCAATACCTAAGAGATATCCGTCTCCAAACTCCCCACGTTGTAGGCTTTGGTGTATGCCACTGTGCCTGAAAATGTAAGAGTCATGTGTACTCCCTGGAAATTTGGCTACCATGTCAGTGATAACATAATGGGCATCACATACCACCTGGATGTTCAGTGAGTGGATACACTTCCGGTTGCGGAACAGATATTCCAGATTTGCAGGAGGGCATATTTGTATATGTGTCCCGTCTACACACCCTATCACATGAGGGAAGTTGGCAATTCTGTAGAATTCCAACTTGGTGCTGTTGATTTCTGCCTCATTCCTGGGTAGGTATATGTATCTGGACATGTGTGTGAGTATGGCATCCAAGAAACATCTGAAGAACCGTGAGAGTGCCCCACCTGCCACAGCAATTACCCCATGATAGCTACCTGAGGCCAAGAGGTGCAGTGAGCGTAGCACTTGCACATGTGTGGGGATAGCGCTGCCGCGCAGTCTGGCGTTGCAGCTGCGGATTGAGTAGGTCAATTAATTCTAATATTGCTGCACTGCTGAGTCTGTATTTATCATATATCTCCTCCTCAGTTTGTTGGAAAAGTGTCTGCCTGGTTCTGTATATCCTCTCCTGTCTCTGGCTCCTCCTCCTCCTCTGCTGTGCAGCGTGGACTCTCCTCCTCCTTGCTATCACATATATCTCAGCCATCTTGAGTAACCCAGATGCCTTCTGGGTCTCCTTTTATACTTTGGTTATGGTTACCACCTGCTCTGAGTTAGTGGTAATTTGGGTGTGCAAAATGGGCTTTTTGCGAGTAGTGCAATTTGCGAGTGGCTTTTTCATATGGTTTGCGACTCGAAAATTGCGTCTCACTATTTGCGAGTCGCACAATGGGGTCGCTAAATTTGCGAGTCGGTAATGGCTCGTGTCGCAATTTGCGATTCGGAAATGGGGTTCTTGCATCCCATTTCCGATTTTGCGGGGTCACAAATTGCGATTCGGGCCATTTGCGACTCGCAAATTTTTGCTACATCTGGCCCCAAGTCTCCTATTTTTCATCCTTTGTCCACTACTGTGGTGGAGTTCAGCATGTTCTAGCCCAAGTACAATAACCTTTGTCTGTTTCTGTACAGGATACTGTGTTATTACCTCAGTGCCTGTGTTGAGCATTGCTGGAATTTGTATTTTAGAGTCATTAATCTTTTCCTTTAGTTTTATTGACATAGTTTTCTTCTTTTCCAGGCACAGTGCGTTTTATAGATTTTTTCTAGATCTTGCAAAGCTTTTATTATTCTGTATGGAATTAATGAAATAAATTCATTTGTGCCTCTAGATACAATCTCTGCATCTTATTCTGGGCTAGTTGTTGAGAAATAAGTGTAAATGTTGTTCAGTCTTGCATAGAGGCTCAGTATGAAGCACTTGCCCTTTTACAGATTTTATTATTGTTTCCAGGATAGTAAAAAAACAGACCCCCTAAGGTTTTGTGGCTTTGGGTGGTAAATTGTGCGACCAATTTGCGGCCCAAAACCTTACATTTTGCAGTATTTTTGCAGTAGACAGAAAATTCACCTGCCACAAAAATACTATGGCCCTCATTCTAAAGACCGCTTGGGCCATTTCAACTTTCCCCCTGGGCCGGCCGGCGCTAGCCAAGTTAGCGCCCGCCGGCCCAGCGGGAAAGGGGTCTGCAACACTGAAGCCGGCTCCGAATGGAGCCGGCGGTGTTGCAGGTGTGCGACGGGTGCAGTAGCACCCGTCGCGCTTTTCACTGTCTGCTAGGCAGACAGTGAAAAGCAGGCTGGGGCCCTGTTAGGCATGGGCAGTGCAGGGACCCCCAGGGGCCTCAGGACACCCGTTCCCGCCATTCTGTTCCTGGAGGTAAAAACCGCCAGAAACAGGGTGGCGGGAAGGGGGTCAGAATCCCCATAGCGCCGCCATGGTGGATTTGGGCAACCGGGGGAAATCCGGCGGGAAACCGCCGGACCCGGTTTTCTGACCGCGGCTTTACCGCCGCGGTCAGAATTGCCCAGGAAGCACCACCAGCCTGTTGGCGGTGCTTCCGTCACCCGCGGCCCTGGCGGTCTATGACCGCCAGGGTCGGAATGAGGGCCTATATATCCTGTGCTCTGGTCACTGCAGGAGGCTGTGCTATGTTACAACCTATAACCTCAGAGAGTTTCCAGCAGCACAGCTCCTGGAACCAGAGGATGTCTGGTGCCACAGAGGACAGATTTCAATACGAAGCTTGCTCTTTCTAGCTTCATACAACCTGCTTTCCTTGTAGTTTGGGGAGCACAACACAAGGGGGGGGGGGAGGGTTGCATAAGAGTTTGCTATATAAAAAAGCAACAAAAGAAGAGGAGACATTGTGGTGGTTATGGGTGAACAGGAGTGAAGATCAAGCACCTGCTGACGGCTAACTGCACAGGAGGGGGCTCTGTGCATTTCAAAGGCAGGCAGCAGAGGAAGTTAACTGTGCTGCCTGCTGGCACGTTAGTCATTATCCTTTTACTGGCTCAGGGGAAGCACAGATCCAGTAAAGAGAGGGTCAAGTTTTTTTCTCCAATTTGTAGGCACTTTTGTAGAAATTGCATGATTTTAACAAACATGACGATTTAGATTTTTTATTTTTTTTGCACATTGCAAAATCACATTAACCGGGGGAGTCTGAGATGAACTGATGTATAAGCAGTAGTGTCTTTATCATAGCGATTTTGGCTTAGTATTTGATGACAACAATTCCTCAGATTTTATTTAATTGGCTAATTATCCTATAACACCTGGTACACTCTGTGCATATATATTACTATCCTCATTCCAGCTCTCCGTTATAAAGCTGTCTTCTAATTACATTTCAAATGGTTCAATATGCAAGATTGCATTAAAGGTTTGGATATGGGGAGGCGTGGCCGGTGGAAGACGTGCATGGCATCTTTCCTTCTAAAATATTGCTGGAAACATCAGGAGCACAGGCAATGTGAGACAATTTCTTAGTGCCCCTTGTGAGCTGAGTGGGTGGGAAATATGGTCTATGGCGGATGAGACACGGGCCGTTTTAATCGCTCAGCACACGAGGTGACACCGGCCATCTTGAGGCCTCCTTGGGAAAGCAGACTCCAGAACGAGGCTGCCCTTGATTTCTGTTATGCTCCCGATGTGGTGCGGCTAGGGGCAGCTGCTGGAGCAATATGTTGCCCGTCATGCTGAGAGGAAAATCGCAACCTACTGCAGAAGACAGCCTGCCAACAACTAGGGGCCTGCCAGTGGGTCCTCCCCAGTTCTGAAACTTGCTGGACAGAACCCCACTGGCTGGGATCACAGTTCCACCTAAGGAGTGCAACGTTCTTGGAGACTGCAGAGGTACCTAAGGGGTGGATCTGCCATATCCACACTGCCATCTGCCAAGGGTGGAGAGGGAAAGACACTTACTTTGCACTGGGGACTGACCCCCTTTCCGGACAGCAATTTGGGGGCATAGCAGAGAGAGATACAGCGCCCCTCCGCACAACAGCTCCTGCCCCTTTCTTTGTGTGATGTTCCAGATAATCCTACAGTGAGGGTAATCCTCGCTTATGTCACCAAAGAAGCAAGGGAAGCAGATGGGACTGGTCCATTACTGGAGTGGAATCCCTTCAAAGAGATGCATCTGGGGTCGTTGAGCTGGGCAAAACCTCCACGAAGATGAGACTGAAAAAAGGCGATCCCCCACCTCCGCTGACAAAGAAAGATCTGCAGACCTGCCTCAACAACCTCAATGACAAGATCTCCAACATGGTCACTACTCAGATGCAAGGCCTGAAACTGGACATGGTGGCTGCCCATCAGATATGTTGAAGGAACTTCAGGCCCTGGGGGAACTGGTGTCCAACAATGAAGAAGACTTAGTGGGCATGAGTCAGGAGCAGGAGAGGACACAAGACCAGCGCACTAAGATGAGGGAGGACATTCAAGCCTTGTGGAACAAGTGCGCAGATTTGGAAGATTGCTCTTCTTGCACCAATATCAGAATCCGGAATATGTGCAAAAACGAGGAATGCTCCGACTTGGACAGATACTATCAATAACATTTTTGCTTCATCTTGGAAGAAGATGCAAACTCTGATGTCCCCAATATCAGAGTGGGGACCCGTAGAGCTTCCCCTAGAGAGTATGATTGAGGGACATAAGCCCTCATCATGACATTGGCGGTAAATCTCGCTTACCGCCGCGGTGAGGGCTGACAACATACCGCTGCGGTGGCGGATATCCGTTAGCCATATTATGACACACACACACCAATCCGACAGAATACTGCCACATACACAAATCCCCCAGCCCAAAGGTCAGTGTTAAAGTGTCAGTATCAACACCCATACCGTTACGACAACAGTACAACGCCCACCACATTATGACCCACAAATCACCACAGCGGACATTCAATGGCGGTAAACCATTGGCAGTACACACCAGCGCACTCAGAATGGACACCCAAATACAAAACAACACTACATTGGCCAAAACCGAAATCACACACCTGACACACATACACACATCATACACACCCACCCACCGCACTATAAAACACCCACCCACATTACCCACAATCCTTTACGAACACCAATTATTGCCACTGGACTGAAAACAAGACCACTGAGACAACTAGACACACACACCATAAACACCCATACATCCGTCACGCACCCCACACCCCACCATATTACTCAACATCCCCTCACCAACACACACCACACAACAACCATGTCCCCACTAAGTCACCCCTGTTTCACTGATGAGGAGTTGCGGGTCATGGTGGAGGAAATAGTCAGTGTAGAGCCACAGCTGTTTGGAGCACATATCCAGCAAATATCCATTGCCAAGAAAATGGAGCTATGGCGGAGAATCGTGAACAGGGTGAACACCGTGGGACAGCATCCAAGAACAAGGGTCGACATCAGGAAGAGGTAGAATGACCTACGGGAGAATGTACATTCTGTGGCAGCATAGCACCAGCTCACCATTCAGAGGACTGGCGGTGGACCCCCACCTCCTCCCTCATAGCTCACAACATGGGAGGAGGAAGTCTTGGCAATACTGCATTCTGAGGGACTCACTGGAGTTGAGGGAGGACTGGACACTGGTGAGTCAATATGTACTACTTATCACCCCCCCATACCTGCATGCCATCACACCCCCTCACTCCCATCACTCCACCCCACTCCATCCCACACACTGCACCTACACATATGACTAACCCCAATGCCTAGCCCTGCATGCTATACCAATGCATGGACAGCCCTCCCAGCCCTGTATGTACACCCATCACCAAAGCATGCACAGCATGGAGAACTAACAATCCCACAATACATCACCATACACAAACAAAGGTGGCAGGGCAACAGCAATGATAGAGGGGAAGCTAGGGATGTAGAATTTGTCACAGACATGAGGCAGAACAC
The DNA here is from genome assembly GCF_031143425.1 of Pleurodeles waltl. Lineage (NCBI taxonomy): Eukaryota > Metazoa > Chordata > Amphibia > Caudata > Salamandridae > Pleurodeles > Pleurodeles waltl. Next base: position 400,372,206 of record NC_090448.1, read on the forward strand.
ATCACTTACATCCCCACAGGTGCCCCAGCCAATGTCAGCGGAGAGAAGGTGCCACGTCTAACCGGTCCCCGACCAGAAGATGCCCCCAGTGATGACAGTAACTCTGGACTTCTGGATCTGGATGAACTACCTGGCCCATCAGGGACCACTGGTCAGTCGGCCACCCCAGCCCACTCACAGTCCAGCATAGAGCCTCCCCCATCAGTATCCAACACCACAGCCTCCACCCAACGTCCCCTCACCTCTGTCCCCAGGACACGTCAATCAGCAGTGTGCCCACCTGTACAGGAACCCCAGTCCACACCTCACACCCAAGACAATCAGGGGCCTGGGGTCAGTGTCAGTGGGTACACCGTTCAGGGAACACAACCCCAGGGGAACAGGGATACTGGGAGGACCTAGTTCGCCAGAGGGAGGACAGGCCCAGGGAACCAACTCTCCAGGAGGCACTCACCAATGTCCTGGGGACTTACCAACAATCCCAGGACACGATGGGCCAGATCCTTACCAACATGCAGGAGAACAAGCGGCTGCAGGAAGAACACCATCAGGAGATCAGGGAGGATTTGCAGGCCCTCAACACCACCCTGATCTCCAAAGCATGGGTGCTGGCAGACATGGCCAACATCATGAGGAAATGGACAGCAGACCAGAGGGCTCCTACCACTAGCCAGCTTACTGAGCAGCCCTCCACTTCTGCTGCAGCTAGTGGGCAGGAGGCCCTGCCACAGGACCCACAGGTCACCAGCCCCCCTCCCCCTACAGACGGTGAACCACCTCGCAAACGTTCCCTGCGACCCAGACAGAAGCCAGAGACACTTGCCAAGGCCAAGACACCACCAGGAAATGAGACCCTCCTGAATGTCCCCCTTGTGTTCCACCCTGTCACCTTGTCCACTTTGAAAGGCCTTTGCTCCCCTTACAATGGCCCCTTGGACATTGGACCTATGCTGCAAACAGAATGGAACAATACCCTGGACTTTCCTCTACCATCACCCCATTCCATCGCACTTTTCTGTCAATTATTTGCACTACAATAAACTACCTTGAACACCAACTTGATTGATAGTGTTTTATGTGATGAAAATGTGCATTTATGGAAACGGTCACATCATGTGCAAATGATCTGAAAACTGTGATAGCATACAATTAATGATCTGTAGCTGTCTGTAGTCATCACATCAGTACGCTGTTGTAATATCTCCAACATCAGCAAAATTAGAAGCCATAGGTGACAGTAAGTTGAGATGCAACAAAAGTGAATGCCATCCTGCTACAGCCACACAGATAAAAAAAATAGTCAGAGGAATGGTCAGTTACACTGTCTCACCTGTGTGTCATTGGAAGTATTGACGTATAACTGATGTTCTATTGTCCACATCCTCTTCCTCCTCATCCTCATTGTCTTCAGGTCTGCTGCTGCCATAGGGACATTTCCAGTCTCCTCCTCCTGCAGATAAGACACATGTCATCTGAGAGCCCGGTGGTGCAACATGGAGCACGCCACTACTCTACTATCTGGTAGGCCTTCTCGGGTGAGTAACGCAGCAATCCACCTGTCAGGTGCAGGCATCTGAACCTGGCCTTCAGGAGGCCGATGGTCCTTTCGATAATTCTCCTTGTTCGCCCATGTGCATTATTGTAACGATTCTCAGCCCCTGTCATGGCATTCCTCACAGGGGTCAGGAGCCACAAAAGGTTTGGGTAGCCTGAGTCACTTGCAAGTATTGAGGGACAAACATTAGCCTTACACAATAGTATGGGGTAAACACCAGAAGGCATACACTGACATACATTGGGTGGGCACTCAGGTTCACCTATTAGCCACACTCTGTGCCTCTGTAGTTGTGCCATCACATTTGGGATGCTGCTATTCCTCAGAACAAAGGTGTCATCCACCAATCCAGGATACTTGGCAGTGACGTGGGAGATGTACTGGTCCACCAGGCACACCATTTGCACATTGAGTGAGCAGAAACTCTTCTGATTCCTTAACACTTGTTCATTCTGGGGGGGGGGGGAACAAACGCAATATGTGTTCCGTCAATGGCACCAATATTATTGGGTATATGTCCCATTTCATAGAATCCTGCCTTCACAGTGGCCAAATCATTCACCTGGGGGAAAGCAATGTAGCTGCACCTGTTTGACCAAGGTACACAGAACACTTGCTAGCACAATAGAGAACAATGGCTGTGACATTCCTGTTGCCAAGCCCACTGTCACTTGGAAAGAACAAGTTGCCAGGAAATGGAGCACTGATAGAAGTTGCACAAGAAGGGAGGATCCCAGTGGGATGACGGATAGCTGATATCACATCAGGCTCCAATTGGGCACACAGCTCTGTGATTGTGGCCCTGTCTAGTATATAGGTGAGTATTATGTGCCTGTCCTCCAGTGGAGCCAAGTCCACAAGGGGTCTGTACTCGGGGGCTTGTCTCCTCCTCCTATTCATCTGCAGTGGTAGGTAGCTAAGGGACACAAGAGTGAGTAGACTGTCACAGTTTGAACAATGGAACCACCACCTCAGTGTACATAGAGCATTAATGTTATGGGACAGTGGGAATGGCAATGTACGTGCACTCTTCAGCAATGACGCAGTTATGCGTTATCTGAATGTTGTCCACCACCATTAAATGGCGACCGCCTGTCCTGTATCTAGGGACAGTTGGAAGTGAAGTAACTCCGCCGACCTTGGGCTTCGTGGCGGAAGGCGGTCGCGCACCGCCATGAAATTCCTTATTGGCTAATATGGGGCTCTATGGAGTACAGTTGTCAATGGGGAATCATATGTGGCGGTGACAGTGTACACCGCCGTGGATGTGACTGCCATTTTCTATCTAAATCCTCACTTGATTCCTGACTTTCCACAGGACAACACCTACACTGCGTGTGCTGCTGTGACCTGTGTCTGGAACCTACCATGGCCCGTGTGGCTGGGGAAAGGGCCCATGCATTCACTTCGGAGGAGTTGGAGCGTTTGGTGGAAGCCGTCCTACCCCAGTATGGACTGCTGTATGGGCCTCCAGACCAACAGGTGAGTACACCTTGGGCACGATGCATGTGGCAAGGTTGCATGGAGATGAGTGTGCAAGCATCATGTTATTTGGGGGGGGGTGGTATGTCTGTTGGTAGTGTACATGGTGGGCTCTGGGTGATCTGTGTGCCATATGTGTGAGAGGCTGCATTGTATGTGTAATGGTGTCCTCCCGTCTGTATACCTCTGCAGGTCAGCACCCATCAGAAGAAGGGATTGTGGCATGCCATCGCCGAAGACATGTGGACCTGGAGGTTTACAGCAGGTGGTGCACCCACTGTAGGAAAAAGTGGGAGGACCTGAGACGCTGTGCACGGAAGACCGTGGAGGCGCGGCTGGTGATGGCCTCCCAATGAGGAAGGGGTGCCTGTTGGAACCTGACGCCCCTACTGGCCCTCCTGCTGGCAGTGGCCTACCCAGATCTGGATGGGTGCTTGAGGGCATCACAGCAGACACCTGGGGTGAGTACAGTGGGCGTGACTACAGTCATTGGTAGGTAGCATGGGATCCGGATGGATGGGTGTGAGTCAGTGGGTGCCCCTTAATGCCAGGTCAGACACTGCATCGTGACCCAGCTCAAGGTTAATGGGTGTATAGAAAATTCAGGTAACCTAGCTAGGTTGAATTCTATGTCATATAGGGCTTAGTGGGTCCCAGGAGGGCTGCAGTTGGCGGTGTTTCGCCCTCATCTTGCTGTGGCACTTAGCCGATTGATTGCCAGTGTGGTGCATAGTGCTCAATCCTGAACCCTGTGTGTGATGGTAATGTGTATGCCAACTGTGGTGTTGGTGCTGTAATTGACCCAGTGTTCCCTTTCTCTCTCTCCACCTCCTTTTTCTTCTGTCATCCTGTCGGTGTGTGCATTAACATTATCTGGCAGAGGAGCAGGGGCATGGGTGATAGAGGGAGCTGCATCCCACAGGACTCAGGAGGCAAAGTCCACTGACACCGAGGGAACCAGTGGAACGGAGGGGCAAGGGGAGCAAAACAGCAGAGACAGGAGGTGACAACACTGACTCTGATTACTCCTCCAATGGGAGCTCCCTGGTGGTGGCGTACACCTCTGGGACCACCCCATCTCCAGGTACAGCCGCCACCCCCAAACTAGCACCGCCCTCCCAGTTGCCCCTCACAGAGTTGCCCGTGCCCGCTCACCCATGAGGGTGGGCATCTCCTTCGCCCCAGGCACCTCAGGCCCTGCCCCAGTGAGGCCTGCTGCCATGAGTGAGGAAGCTATTGACCTCCTGAGAACCATCTCTGTAGGCAGTCAATCTAAGTGGATGTCATCCAGGGGCTGGCATCCCAGTCGCAGCAATGCAATGCATTCCTGGAGGGCATCAACAGTGGGTTGACGGCCCAACAGAGATCGTTTCAGGCTCTGGCCTCCTCTCTGATGGCAGCCATTGTCCCTGTTCCTACTGTCCCCCCTCCAACTAACACTTCCCAGTCCCATGCTCCTCAACCCCAACCCATCCCATGCACACATACAGACAAGCATGCACACTAAACATCAGGCAAGAGTAGCACATTCAAACACAGGCAGCACACTTCAGGCAACAACCACTCACACAAACAACAGACAGTTGCACACACAACAACATCCACTGCCTCCACTGTCTCCCCCTCATCCTCTTCCTCCTCCCGCACAGTCACATCCGCACTCACACCTGCATGCACTGCATCAACAGCCACAACCACCACCATAACAACATCAAGCAACACACACACACCTCACTAGCAGACATCTCCAAAACATCCATCCACGCGTCCCCTGTATCCTCTCCCACCCTGTCTTTCCCCTCCTCCTAAGGGACACAAACACAGGCACTCAGACACCCAACAGCCATCCACCTCACATCAGCACACTGCCCATGAACCTACACCTAAGTCCAGCAGACATGCTCCTCCAACAACCACTCCCTCAACCTCCACTCCCATCCCCTCTCCCTCATCCCCATCCTTCGTCCCTAAGAAGCTTTTCCTTGCCCAACTTGACCTCTTCCCTCTCCTTCCACCCCCCAGTCCTGCCCGTAAGAGCAGGGTCCCACCGACCCAGCCCAGCACCTCAGCCAAACAGTCCACGGGGACAGTGGAGGCACCTCCTAGTCATGGAGGCAAGAACGTGAAGGATCCCACTCCACCAGCCAGGAAAGGGAAGGATCCCTCTCACCAGTTAGGAAGGGAAAGGTTCTTACTCAACGGCCAATGACAGGAGCGGTTCCCAATCAACCACCAATGACAAGAGCGGTTCCCACTCAACAACCAATGATAGGAGAGATTTCCACTCAACCTCAAATGACAGGAGCGGTTCCCACTGAACCACCAATGACAGGAGAGGTTCCCACTCGACCACCAATGAAAGACAAGAAGCCCTCACCTCCAGCAGAGACAATGCAGCCCTCACCTCCAGCAGAAGCTGCCCAGGGGACACCTCCCCCAGCAAAGATAATGCAGCCCTCACCTCCAGCAGAGGCTGCCCGGGGGACACCTCCCCCAGCAGAGACAATGCAGCCCTCACCTCCAGCAGAGGGCATGTTGGCCACCCTCCAGGGACTGTTGTACAAGGAGGCTCCTCCAGAAGCAGTGGGCGAGTTCCCCACCTCGGAGACTGTGACCTTGCACTCCCCAGCATTGGGAAATGAACATGGAGCCCCTTCTAGAAGCAGTGGGTGAGTTCCCCACCTCAGAGACTGTAACCTTGCACTCCCCAGCATTGGGAAATGAGCATGGAGCTCCCACCAGAACCAGTGAGCGAGCTCCCCACCTCAGAACCTCAGAGACTGTGACCTTGCACTCCCCAGCATTGGGAAATGGGCATGGAGCCCCCTCTAGAACCAGTGGGCAAGTTCCCCACTTCAGCTGAGGTGCCCCCACCCCCATTCCCCCTGAGGTGCCTGCCCACTTCCAACATGTTGTCCCTGCACAGTTTGGTGCTGAGAATGTCAGGATCAAGTTGGGGCTTGGACGGTGCCCTGAGGCCATGTGGGCCTTTTGTACTTTATACTGGGCATCATCCCTTTCTGGACAATTGTTCAAGTATATTTGTTGTCACTTCAGTACTTATTGTGGTTGTTGACATGCAAATACATTTTCAATTCTGCCTTACTGTTGTCTTTACATTATTATGAGGTGTGTCCTATGACATTGTTTTTCATCTGCAGCTGGTTGTGTGTATGGTGTGTGTGTGTGAATTGTGTGTGTTGTGCGTGTGTGTGTCACTCTCATTTTCTTCCCTCCCTCCCTTGTGTGCTAGGTGGCTGTATTCATCGTTGTCGTCTTCGTCGGCGTTGGTGTTCCAGGTGGAGCATGCTGTAGAAAAGCATCAGGAAGACTTGCAGTTCCGGTTCTCAGGCAGTGTTGATCTTCTCTGTGTCTCTGATGGTGAGTCTTTGTTCTTCTGTGTTGTGTTTCTGCTAGGCTTTTGATGGCATTGTTACCGCCCTGAAAATCGTGGCGGTTTGCTGTGTCATGATATGGTGGGCGGTACCTTGTCTTTCGCCTGGCTGTTGATGGCTACCGCCGTGGTAAGTGGTGTTAACGCCCTGGTGGTTGGTGTGGTACATTGGCTGTCTATGGGAGTTATCACCGCCATGGTCTTAATTTGGCAGTAATTACTGCCAACATGTTGGCGGTATTACCGCCACCTTAACAGTCACTGCCAATGTCATATTGACCACCATATTCACCAAATTAGCATCATAGCCAGGATAATGAGAAAAACTAGAAAGATGACCACTATTAACTACATAGACCAGACAGTGAACCTCTTCCAGGACATCTTCCAAAGCACCTTCAATAAGAGGCAGATGTTGCCACCCATAACGTTAGGATTGAGACACCAACATGTGCTATAGCTGGACCTTCCCGTTCACATTATGGTTTCAATAGAACTCTAAGTCATGTGTAGTCTGCACAGTTGAGGAAGGGAGATCCTCGGCCCGGCCAGACCAAGTATGCAGACATGGCTGACCAAGGAAGAGCTCAGTACAACCCATCCCAAGCCCCAGTGGGAACCCCCATGCTCCTCGAGGAGAAATCTGTGATAATAAACTGGCCTTCACTGATAATGCACAAACCATGGCTTATAGAGGTTGCATGATAGACCGGGGACACTGGATGGTGACTTTCTCAATCGGTGAAGGGTGAATGTATGAACCTTTTGGAGGCGGAGACAGGTTGGGAATGTTTCTAGGGGGATACAGTAGACAGTCCGATTCAACAGTTACTGTGTGTGGGTGGATGACTCCCAATCCCACCGGTGGGCCAGTACTTGCTTGTTCCCCTTACTCCTGATCTATGGTGCTAAGCTTGTCTTGGAATGTTGAGGAGCTAAACTTCCCAATTCATTGTCGCAAGATCTGGCAAGAGGTGTAGGAAATGCTGCCGGACACAGCTTGCTTTCAGGAAATGCACTTGCTTTCCTCATGTGTCCACCAAATGTGCAATTCTCATGCAATTCTTGTCTGCCACTGTCAAGAAAAAGGGGGAGGTTATGATAGAGCTGCATAAGCACTTTCTGCTTGAGTGCATTAAACTAGTGAAAGCTCTGAAAGAAAGTATCTTACTCTGCTTGGATGGTGAGTACTCAGAGGAGCCTGCCAGAATTCTGCCAGAATTCTCAATATTCTATGCTCCAAACACAGCCCAGGAGGTTTTTATCTCACAGAATCTCCTAAAAGTTAAGACTAGGAATCCCAGTAACCTTCTCTGGATAGAGAACTTCAGTTTAATTCCAGACCACCTAGATAGACACCCCCAGGACAAACTCTAAAGGTGCCATGTCACAGTCACTGTTGAGTGAGCTTTGGGATGCAGATCTCACAGATTTTTGGAGGAAGGGGAACCCAACCAGGAGTGAATACACTTTCTTCCCCCACATCCACAAACATTACTCACACATAGACTTAGTATGAGGGGCCCACAAGTGGGTAGAGCACATCCAGGAGATGACTTATGGGTTGCTTGTCATTTCATACCATGCCTTGCTAGTATGAGAGGGTGACCAGTCTTGTAAGGTCCATATGAAGGGGAAATGGTAGTTTGACTGAGCCCTTCTGTAGGACAGGCTGGTGTTCAACTCTCTGAGGGAATCCATCTCAAAAAGCTTAAAAGAGAACGACACTGAGACAGTCACCCAGATCACACTCTGGGATGCTTTTAAGGCAGTGGTGCACAGCCAGTTCTTGGCGAAGAGGACCCGAATACGCCACCAAAACCAATCCCTGCTAGATAATCGTGAGGTGAAACTAAAGATGGGGAAAGAGGAATACCCGGAGGACAGAGTTGAGGTGTTCCCTCCAAGCCCTGACTAGAGCAATAGGGCATCTGGGACTATTGGCAACTGATAAGTCCGAAAAAGCACTACTGTGCTTATGCTAGATTTTTTACAAAAAGTCTCCCTGCTGGCTTTGAGATTAGGGCAAGAGGGAAAGGCACCAACCCCTTCATGTGGAAGGTAAAAAGGGGAAGGCCTTCAAACTCTACTACACATTTCTTTACGCACAACAGCCAGTAGACCTGAGAGAGGGGAGGAAATTCATTTGGTCGGCGAGCCTGCCACAACTCTTTCAGGCAACAGGGAACCCATGGAAAAATAGATCACCCCATATAAGGTCCTCAAAGTCATCAAATACTTACACCTGAACAAATCGCCAGGCTCTGTTGGCCTTACACATGTTTTCTGCAAATACTTTATATCAGACCTGGTCCCTCAACTTGAAGCCCCGTTTAACTCCTGGTTACACTTGGGCTCTGCTATGCTGATGATGACCGAAGCCTAACATTATGCTCAAACATATGGATGGTAATACACTGAACCTCTATGAGGCCTACTGGCTATAGCCCTACTAAACTCTGACACCAAGATTTCTACAAAGGACCTGCAAATAGACTGACGTCCCACATGCCATACTTGGCCCACCATGACCAACCTAGGTATGCACCCTTCAGACATGCGGCTGACAGTATCTGCAGAGACAGAGAAGCCATCCTGTCATATGATCCCCCCTCATTATTCAATTGTTAGATGCTGAAAAAGCATTTGACAGGGTGAGCTGGACATTTCTGTTCCAGGTACTCTAAGAAACAGGTCTATGTGCATGCTACTACCCACCTGCTGATACAGACACTCCATGACCTGACTCAGCTGGTTGCTGGCCTGCCGTCCAATTCCCTGATACTTGGAGGTGACTTTAATGCTGTTGTTGATCCCCCTCTTGACGCCTCTGGCCCTGTCTCTCGTTATCGCAGGACTCAATCCCACCCCTGACTAATTAGATTCTCTCCCTTGGTCTTTGTGACATTTGGAGGTTCTGGAACCCACAAATTAGAGCATACTCTCACAAATCTGCATCCTCTAGATCGATGTCCTGGATTGATTACATTTTACTTTCTTCAACAGATATGTCTGCCACTTCTGGCACATTTTGCTCCCTCTGGGTATTTCTGACCACTCTCCCTAACTCCTTCAACTGGGCACTGCATTTCCACATGCTTGCCCTATGTGGCATCTGAATGCATGGTTCCTAATGGACGAGGGCGTAGTAGAACACCTATCAGAGGGGCTATCTTCTATTTTGGATTGGGGGTGGCAAGCAAACCAACAATCCGGGGACAAGCAAAAAGCTACCTTAAACAAAGGAACAGGGATAAGCAATGTGACATCGCAGACTTGGAGGCTTGTATACTTACCTACGAGACCACGATTGATTGGACCACCAATAAAACACTTATATGCCAGCTAGACCTAGATAGAACCTCCTTGCAACAATTGGTCACTTGTGAGGATCGCCGCTTTTGCCGGCAACTACTCACCGCATTTAAGAACATGGTGACAAAAACGTCTCCCTCCTATTTCGGCTGGCAACCAGAGACATAGCCTCATGGTTTATTCCGGCGCTGAGAGGTGCATCTGGAGAAGTGGTTTCTGCACCCCCTGACATTGCAGCAGCCTTTGCAGCATACTAGAAGCTCCTCTATGCGTGTAGCCCATGACCACTTGTTGAGAGCACACACACACTCCTCGATAACATACCGCTCCCTTCACTGACCCCAACTCAGTGGAAAGCCCAGGAGGAACCGGTTATGGAAGATAAAATTCATGCTGTGGTCAGGGACCTGAAATCCGGTAAGACACAGCGCCAGGATGGGGTTCCCCTTGAATGCTACTCCTGGTTTTGAAATATCCTCATCCCCCGCCTGATCGAGCTCTACACGGAGGCGCTCGAGAGAGGATCCTTCCCCAGAGATCTAGACTTGGCAACCATTATTGTCATTCCGAGGACTAATCCACCTTCACTGGTCTGCCAGTCTTACCATGCCATCTCCCTGATAAATGCTGACATCAAGATATATGCCAAGATCCTGGTGGCCAACCTTCAATCGGTTCTTAGATTCTTAATAGACCCCAACCTATGCGGCTTTATGTCACACCATAGTACCTGACACTGCATACATCACCTACACCTCGCCCTTGCCCATGCGGAAGACTTGTCTGGGGACTTGGCCATGCTGTTAGTTGATTTTGAAAAAGCTTTCAACAGCGTAGACTGGAGTTACATTATGGCAATCCTGACCCGAATGGGCTTTGGCCCACTTTTGTGTGATGGTCTCTCTCTTTTATTCCCATACGACAACAAAGGTTAAAGTTAACGGGGTACTATCTAACACATTCGCCAGTGGATGACCCTTTTCCCTGCTACTTTTTGCTACGGCCATTGAGCCTCTGGCACGGTTGATCTGCAGTGATGCGCAGCTCAGTGGCTGGCGCTGGAGGGGAGCCTTTGAGGACAGGATAGCGTTATACACAGATGATGTCCTCCTTTATTTTCTGGATCCGGCGAGCTTGGGCCCCTGCACTATTGAGATACTCAATTTCTTTGGTGAGACCTCTTGGCTGTGCCTCAACAGGGAGAAATCACTTCTGATACCTCTGAGAGGGGATGTTGCATCAATGGCATGGGGTGCGGGCATTCCTAGCCGATGTCCTCAGCAATAAATACTTAGGAATACACATAGTGATTGTGCCGGTGCTCACGAGGTCCCTTAACTTGGCCCCACTCCCTCATAGTTCTAGGGATTCCCTTGCGGCACGGCCGGACCTACCTTTAAATCTGCTTGGCAGAGTTGCTCCAAAAAAGATGATGAATCCCCCCCGATACCTCTGTACATTGCAAAACATTTTATCCCAAACACTTGGTTTACTGAAGCAGCAACGCTCCTCCTCTTCTTTTTTTGGCGGGCCGTCCTCTCCGGATTGTGCAGGGTACCTGTCTTTGATTGGTTTACAAGGGGAGGATTCAGTGGTGGACATCCGTCTATACTACTGGGCTGCCTATCTTTTAGTAATAAACAACTGGGTGATGAGTGGCTGGGACGATCCTGCCTACCAATTTGAGCTTGGTTACATGGGACTAGATAGAGGGAAGCACTACCTATATGGCTGTCCACTCCCCATAACTGTCCCAGAGGTCACCAGAGTAGTCTTTCAGATATGGATCGGTGCCATACGCTTTATGGGAGGGCACGGACACCTGACAAGGCAGACCCCCCTTTGGTGAGGACATCAACTTGCCCAACTGACAAAACTACAAGGGTTCAAGTGATGGGAATCAATTGGAATCTGCACACTATCTGATGTTTGTTGCGGATCCACCATGCCTTCAGGCCCATTTTTCACTCTCCCCCTCTCACTTTCACCAATATTTGCAGATACACCATGTCCTTGCTGCATACAAGGCTGATCTACAAGAGCTCCCTTACTTCTACCTGTTGGAGCCCTATTTGCTAATGGGCAGGTTGGGAGAGGGTGGCGTATCCCAACTATATTGAGTCCTGGTAAACAATGCACCTGGGTCCTTGGAGACCCTATGTCTGAAGTGGATGAAATGGCTGGGCGAGCTAGAGGAGGCCGAATGTCGAACCATTAACTGCCCATATCTGGCAAAACCTGGAAATTTCTAACATGATGTTTAGAGGAGAACAACAAGTACATTTATTCATGGCCGACCTTCTCCTCTCAGTGGTGGATTTACTGACCTCCATTCCACAAGCCCTCTACTTGATAGAATGCCTTGGTAGAGTGTCGGGAATCAAAATCACCCTCTCTAAGTGGAAGATCCTTTATGTCGGCCTCCCACTTGACCTTTGAGGAGAGGTGTCTAGGACTACCCCTTTTAATTGTGTTTTTATAACTCCAGCACTCAGATCCCTCTACATCGGCAACTCTATCCCAGACTATTCGATAATATCACCACTGACCTGCTCTTATGAATGAGCAAGGTGGCAGCGATTAAAATGAAATACTACTCCACTTGTTGCACATATTCCAGGCCTTACTGGCTGGATTCCAGAAGCTGAACGTAAGGCACTACAGAGTGTAATTGGCTCCTTCATATGGGTGGGTAAGTAAGCTCCTCTGGCGCGGAGAGTCCCCAACGCCCATAGGATATTGGGGACTGGCGCCCACGAATGTTTAACAGTAGTACTATGCATCTTATTTGAATAGTCTCATTATGCAATGGAAAGGTTCTGGATCCACATGGATGCAGCTGTCATGGGCAAGGTACCATGGGCGATACCAGGGCTGACTAAACATGATACACTTCTGGCCTGCTACTGATCTGAGTTCTTATGGCCAATTATGGAAAGCTGGGACTGGGTGACTAGAAAGAGGACCCTGGCCCCGTTTCCTTTCTTGTGCGCTTTGTTGTGGAGAAATCCAGACTTTTCTCCGGGATGTGAATGTGTTTGGTCTGCCATGGTATCACTGTTGTTGTACAAACCGACACATACGATATCCCATTGGAACCCTAATAATCTATTATTAGATACATTTAACTTATGATATTACTTCAAAGCAGTAATACTCCCAAGTATGATACCTGGGTGGACCTATTATTATAAATGAAATTATTACCCCTTTCTCTCTGGGACTGGCCTTGTTAAACACAATTTTGTTATCACAGAGTCTGGAAAACATGGGATTCTTATATGTTTCCTTTTAACTCAAAACTATACCTAGTACACTCATTTTCAGTTATCCTTCCTAATGCTCTTCATCCGTATTTAACAACCATCAACTGCACGGCACATAAGTGCACAGTTATATTAATCTGTATCAACAGAGTGACGGGAGTGATTTTTAGATCTAATTTCCTTTATAGTTATACTACATTTCAACTAGGCATTTACGTGGCCAATATTTTTACAAGAAAATTGTAAATACATTTGTGATTCATTTTACTAAACCCCTATTTAATCCCTTCCTCGTCAGTTCTCCTCCTACCAATAAATCTTTTAGAGCTACCTTGACTCTCCGTAGGTGACTCTATCATCAATAAATAACCATCACCTGCTCAAATGTATACTCTCACCAGGATATGAAGCTTCCATTTTATAAGGAGCAAGGGTAGTAGCATTGTTTATTTAAGGTAAATTTCGATCTTTTTCCTTGCTGCAAGGAAAAAGGATTTTGTTTAGTTCATCCTTTTATACAGCACATCCCAAGTGTTTGTGACCAACCAGTCATCGCGTCGTACCACCAAATAAATCCAAACGTAAGGTTGTACAAATAACGTGGACTGCACCAGTTAGCTCTCTACCCAACACCAAAAATAGTTTACAGAGTATGCTGCTGTTAACGCGTCCCTTTATAATAATTTATTACACATCAGGACTCGTTTTAGGCCAATTAATCTTTTGACCCAGTTGAGAGACACCGTAGAACGAGATAGCTAATCAATATATCAATCAATACGTCAATAATGTCATCAATATTTATCATGACAATACATTTCACTTTAGTCAAAGTCATTATTCAATTCAAGATTCTACCATGACCTTGCTGCCATGAATAACCACACCAGTTTAGTAAAATGTTATAAGTTTTATTCCCTATTAATTACAGTCTAAAAGCAGATGCGTTAATCTCAACACCAAGAAACATAATAGCATAGTCACAATATGGCAACTTTGGTAAGATTTCACTAAAGCAAGAATCTCAAACATCAAAACATAACACGGTGTGAACATAGATCAAATTCAACAGAGTGTCAATAATGCGTCAGTTCAACAAAGCATAGTCTCGGTTGTTTGTTTATTTGCGTCAGTTTTGGTGAACACCTGTCGTAACCACTGATTAGCATTCGCATGTTGGGCTTCATGCAAAACAATTTAGAACACTAATTTGGAAAACATCTAACTAAGGTCTCTGTCAAAATAAGCAGTTGGTACCTAGAAAGGAAAAGCAAACAGAGAAATCACAAATGCATTGTCATAAATACCCTCCAAGGTTTAGGTCAGCACACAGGTTCAGTCTTCGTCTTCAGGATATCAGTCAATTCGCCATCAGTCAAAACTCAGCTCCGGGGCAAAAGGGCACTTCCCTCTTAAGGAGGTAAAGTGTAACATGGACAAATCAGTGCTGATGGTTCTGAGTTCCTCCCTGAAGCCCAAATACTGTTCCTCCTGCAGGCGCTGGGTCTCATGAAACTTGGCCAGAACCGTTGCCATTGTCTCCTGGGAGTGGTGGTAGGCTCACATGATGGAGGAGAGGGCCTCGTGGAGAGTGGGTTCCCTTGGCCTGTCCGCCCCCTGACGCACAGCAGCCCTCCCAGTTCCCCTGTGTTCCCGGGCCTCCGTCCCCTGGACTGCGTGCCCACTACCACTGCCCCCAGGTCCCTGTTGTTGTTGGGGTGGTGGGTTTTCCTGGGTTCCCTGTAGTGGTGGACACACAGCTGATTGACGTGTCTTGGGTACGGAGGTATGGGCCAATTGGGTGGGTGTTGTGCTGGTGTTACCAGAGGGTGGAAGGTCTGTGGTGGCCTGTGACTGGGTGTGGGGAACCGACTGTCCAGAGGCCATCGATGGTCCGGGCTGGTCATCTGGATCCAGTTGGACAGAGCTGCTGTCATCACTGTGGGCCTCTTCTGAGGGTGGGGTAGAGATGTCTGGACCCTCCTGTCTGGTGACGTTGGGTAGTGGTGCTGCAGGGGTGTAAAAGCATGATTATTGCATCTGTGTGTGTCATGGTATGCAATGGGTGGGTGACCGTGTACCCCAGTGCTAGCATTCCTGTGTGGGGGCTTGTGTGATAATGGTTGGGGGGGTGTTATGGGTATGTGCAGTGGGCATGCTTTAGTGAGGGGTGTCCATGCTTTGTTGTGTCATGCAGGGCTTGGGGTTGGGATGGGTGGTTTGTGTTAGTAGTACATATGTGAGGAGTTGGAGTGATAGGGGAGGGGCTGAGGGTGGGGGTCTGTGATAGCATGCAGGTAGGGTGGGGGATATGATAGTTAAGATTTGACTTACCAGAGTCCATTCCTCCACCGACTCCTCCGAGTCCCTCAGGATGCATAATGGTCAAGACCTGCTCCTCCCATGTTGTTAGTTGTGGGGGAGGAGGTGGGGGTCCGCCGCCAGTCCGCTGTACCGCGATGTTGTGCCTGGAGACCACGGAACGCACATTCCCCCGTAGGTCGTTCCACCTCTTCCTGATGTCGTCCTGATTTCTCGGGTGCTGTCCCACTGCGTTGACCCTGTCGACTATTCTTCGCCATAGCTCTATCTTCCTAGCTATGGAGGTGTGCTGCACCTGTGATCCAAATAGCTGTGGCTCTACCCGTACGATTTCCTCCACCATGACCCTGAGCTCCTCCTCCGAGAACCTGGGGTGTCTTTGCCGTGCCATGGGGTGTGATGTGTGGGATCGTGTATGTGGTGATGGGTGTGGTGATGTGTAGTGGTGTGTGGTGTTTTGTGCATGGATGTTGTGTGGGTGATGGTGTTGTGTGCTTCTGTGTGGTGGGGTTGTCTATGCTGTGCTGTCTCTCTGGCCTTCGTCAACATTTTTTGTCGTAGGGGTTTGTGGGTGATGTGGGTGTGTGTTTTATATAGTATTGATTGTGCGGGAGTGGTGTTTGTATGTGTATCAGGTGTGTGTATTTAGAATTGTCCAATGTGGCGGTGTTTTGGAGATGTGTGTGTATTTTGAGCGTGGCGGTGTGTACCGCCAATGGAATACCGCGGTTGAAAGACCGCCACGTGGATTCGTGGGTCGTGATAGCATGGGCGTGTTTCTGTTGGCGTGACGGTGGAGGTTTTGTTTTTGCCAGTTTATCACTGACCTTTGGTGTGGCGGACTTGTGTGGGTGTCTGAATTTCGGCGGATTCCGAGATGTGGGTCATAATAGCTGTGGCGGATTGGTTGGTTGGTTGTAACCCACAACACCTTTTTCATGTAAGGATCTTAGTGTGTGGCTTTGTGTCTGACAGCAAGACACATTTGTAATTAGGTTCTGTTCTCATTGACAAAGCTTCACAAAATGCATACATTTAGCTCAGGTGAGGGATCACAGTAAACGTTGACATGGTACATGTGAACATGGAGATTTATTTACATGTGCAAGTGTATTTTTCAATGTAATATAATATCCAGTTCACAGACCCCATAAGAGATCCAGAGCCTTTTGTACTACAGTTAGAGTCCAAGATTGAAGGACATGTCATCAGACGTGGATAGGAGAAGTGTGCATTAGTGAGGCGGTGTCCAAATTGACAATAGGTAGGATTTGAGATAATGAGAGTCTATAGCAAATACGTCAACAGTGGTTGAGTGAAGAGGGCACATAGCCAGCTGTCACAACACTGGCATGATGTAAAGCCCAGAACAAAGGAGATACTGTCCATGTGACACAGACTGGTGCTGCTGGGTGGTTTTCCGTGTGAATGTTATTCCTTCCACACCTTTATTCTCTGATGTGTGTGGCATCTCCTGTGCCATGAGTGGGGCTGTTGTTGAAGTTGAGGGGGCCACACACACATCAAGGGTTAGCGATGTGGAATCTATGGTCCTGGCAGCTGCCATTTGTGGGAACACATAAGGCATCACTGCAGCAAAGAGGGACTCCTGATTTTTCAACACTGTAACTACATCACAGTGGTAGGCAGTCATGTTTTCCCTGCGGGAGGCCACTTCCCGCTGTATGGGCTCCAGGACAATTTCTATTGCCCCAGCCTGCTGCTGCCACTTTGGGAGGGCAATTTTTGAAGCCTGAGCCTCATGACAGCAGCTATGTCGGCCAGGGACTGCTGGAGTCATTGTAGCGGGGAGTGGGTGCCTCTGATGGCAGCTGAGTTGTCCTTATTTGGACTCAGGCACCTCTGCACTCCCTCTAGGCTGCCTGTCATGGTCTCCATCCCCACCTGCACCTGCTGTGCCAGCTCCTGCTGGACTCCTACCACTGTCCTCTGAAAGGTGATGCCTGGGTCCTCGGAGTCCAGAGCTGTGGCAGGACTGGTTGATGCTGTGTGTTGGTAGTTGCATGGTTCATGTGGAGACCTTGCAATGCTGTGTTTCCTCCATGCAACTGGAGGTGGTGTCGGGAGGGATCTAGGACATCCTATAGAGTCTCTTCATTGATTGTCGGGAGCTGGTCATCCATTTCGTCTGTAAAATCCAGGACAGGCAGGTCGGCAGGAGGAAAACCATCATCCTCTGCAATGAGATACTGAAATGTCAGTCTTTGACTGTAGTGGCTGTTGACATGGCTCATCATTTACTTGCTACTAGAGGACCAGTGACATGTTACAAACCCCAGGTTGTAGTTGTTACTTATGTGTTGCATTTTGCATCATACATGGGGCAACCCTTAAAGGTATTTTGTGCATTGATCCCACACCACCATATTCCTTGCAGGCCCCTTTTCCCAGCCACTGACACTATGATAGCAGGTACTTTACCTTCTGATTCACCTTGATGGACATTCCCATAGTGGTGTAATGAGTGTTGTCACTCTTTTGGTGCTTTACTGCACTGGGACCATGAATGTTGGCACTAGTGCAGCAATGCATGGGGGGTGTCAATTGCTAACAATGCTTGTGTTACTTTGTCAACACTAACCATTCATGCAACAGAGACAACCTTGCTACATGGTGAATTTGGAACAACCTGTGCAGCAGCACAAATGATGATCACAGACATGCCTGATATGTTGTGTGAGTTCACTTTTGTGCCCATTCTGAAATGGTGCACGGAGGTGTGTGGGAGTTGTTGTTCGGCCACCCTGTCCGGCTTGCATTCCACATGTTGCACAGTGAGGACCTGATTTTTTTCATGTGTGGTGCAGCTCGGAGCAGCAGCATTAATAATTGCACCACGCTGCACCACTATTGAAAAACAGGAAAACGCTGTGTTTCTGGAAGACGGCACACCCCTGCGTTTCCCCCAATGCCTGTGTCAACTTGTTCTCCCTGCACCAATGGAGGCATCGTTGCACTGTAGTGCAAGGGTGCCTGCATTGAGGGCGATAGATTGTTGATATGCAGGAAGGTGTCCCTTCCTGCATATAAACAATCTATTATGGCAAAGTGTCATTTCAATACGTGCTGCAGGTTTGCAGCACACATGAGCAGGGCATGGACACGAGGAGGATGGGTAGCCTTTTGCCTTGTTGCATCATCCTGACACCACCCCTAGGGTGGTGTTGACTTTAGTCACAGTTGTGATAGATCTGGGGCAACACCATTATGCAATGGTTGTGTTGTGGCACAGCCACACTGATTGCACGCCCCCTTCCAGGCAAAGTGCTGCATGTGTAAGTTGCCATATTTACAAGGTGGTGTTAAGCCACAGTAAGTGGCTTTACATTACATTGTGTATATGTCAGAGTGCATAGCGCCACCACAGCATTACTAAAAGTGAAGTTTGGGTGGTGATGGGGCCTTTTGAGTCTGGCCCTATGTGCCCCGATGCAATCCTGTTGCATGCATTCAGTTAGTCCTATGTGCCTCCCCCTTCTACCATTTGTGAGATTCCTGATAGTCCCCCCCCCCTGCAACTTACCGTCATTTGTGGTAGTTATTGGTAGTCTGCTCTGTCCTGCGATTCCAGTGACTAGCTCCTCCGGGATAACCACTGCCACCATCTCCTCCAAGTCATCTACGTCCTCCTGGGGTGCAGGACTTCCACCTCCACTCTGCAGTGCTGTCTTTCGGTTCCTGGCCTGTTTCTCCTTTTTTCTGCGCTTGCAATCATGCCAGCGCTTCTTGCAATCAGTGACAGTCCTCTTCACCTCTGCCACGCTGTTGAGTTTATCTGCTATTGCCAGCCATTTAGCCTCTCGCCTACCAATTGGAAATTTGGAGGTGACGAAGAGCAGGTGTTGGTGCTCCGTCAGCTCTCTGACCAAGATGTCATTCTCCTCCTCACTAAAGCGACGCTTCCTCTTCTCCTCCTAGGACGTTTCTGGGCGCTCCTGGCTGGTACTTGGCTAATTTGGATCTCCGTGCAGTCTCTCCTGGCCTGCATTCTCCATATTGTCTTCCCAATTTTTTTTTATCGATTATGTTTTCTTTTTTTTTTTTTTACACTAATGCTGTTAAATATGGCTCACCCATTTTGCATCAAAAAAGGTCCGCAAAACGTTCTAACGCCACTTTTGCAGCATTAGCATGATTTTTTCTTATGATATGTTGCAGGGGTTTGCGTTTTTTGTTTTTGTCACTAACCATTCAGTCCAGTTCAGTTCAGTTCATAATCTTTATTCAGCTATACCAAAAGTAAGCCATAAAAGTACATGGTGTATACAATAAAATACATAAATGATGGCAAAGGAATCAAGATAAACAATTTAAATAATTAAAAATGACTAAAACATAAGTACAGATTTCAGGGTATGATAAGACATTTCCTGATGTGCATAGCTTTTATAACAAATTTTGCTACCCCATAGCATATATTTGGAGAATCTAAGACCAACAGGAGTTTCAGTGCTTCCTGGGGAGTTCTAATGTGGAATAGTTGGAAAACAGGTTTAAGGTAAAAGGCTCTAATATATTCATAGAAAATACAGAATAGAATAGAATGTAAAGTGCCTTGTTTACTCACTGTGTCACAAGGGCATCTATCTGTCTCTAGAGACAACGCAAGGGTATGCTACTAGGTGGTGGGCTATGCCTAGCCTAAACCTGGTTAAAACAAACCTGTGCTGTGGGTTAGTGACCATGGAGAGACAGACGACTTTACCTACATTAGTAGAATAGGCTAGATAAAAACCAACAGTGGATTTGGTAAATTTGTCTATCTTCCGTGTGTCCCCCTTAGCTTTTATAAATGTTTCCTTAATGGTTTTTTGGGGGAAGGTCAGTGTATCCTCTGGATAATAGATATATTAAAAAAGGTTTTAAAAGAAAGTTCAATAAAAGCTATCCAAGGTATGCTCATGATGTTATCCAGACCCAAACAATCCAGTATTAGGTTTTTAGTGAAGTCAGTTACTTCCTTAGACCATATACTATGCCATTAGAGCAGGGGTCTGACCTGCAACACATCTTCCAGATATAGTAAGCCCACTTCTTGGTGTGTAGACCAGTTAGAAGCTGAGGAGGGTAGGTATAGCATACATTTCAGGAAGCTATTCTCTTCTACTTGTATGGGAGCCATTTTAGTATGGCCCCACTCCCCAGCACCATAGGCAACAGTGGAGATTACTCTGGCCTTATAAATTTCCAACATGGTGTCTTTGGGGCGGCTCCCTAGTTTGCTTGCAAATCTAAAAATGGCTCCTGAATTACTTCTGTGTTTGATTCTACCTGTGCAAATCTGTTGATCCCATTTACCATTACTAGCAAATAGTACCCCTAAGTAGTTAAAGCAGTCTACTGTACTGATCTCCTTATTCTGGATGTGGAAGCTTCTGCATTTTTTTATCTTCTTGCCACAGGCCATAGTAAATGTTTTACTTTTATTAATAATCATACCCTTGGATGTCATAAAATGTTCAAACCCACGCATCAGCTTTTGGAGCCCCATAGGGGTTCTGGAGATCTTGACTACATCATCTGCATAGAGTAGAGCAGGTACTGGGTGACTCGCCACATATGGGGGGTCCGCCTGCAGGCCCTGCAGTTGTTTGTCTACTCCATTGATGTATAGGGAAAACAGTAGCGGGGCAAGGACACAGCCTTGGCGGATACCTCTACCTATCTCAAAGGGGGGGGGGGGTACATTTGCCTTGTTGGCCGAAGCGTACTCTGCATGTCAGATTGTTATACAGGTCGGCCAAGAAGTTAATGATATACCTTGAGACGCCTATCTCTAATAGGGTGGACCATAGAAGTGCATGTTCTACAAGGTCAAAGGCACTACTGAGGTCAGCAAAGCATAGGTATAGGGCGCCATTCTTAGCCTTGGTGTATTTACCTATAATTAAGTCTAGGTTAACACACTGCTCTATAGTTCCTAGACCTTTCCTAAAGCCATACTGGACAGGGGACAAGATGTTATTTTCCTCCACCCAATCCGTTAGTCTTTCCAGGATTATTCTACTACATGTTTTTAAAGACGAGTCCAGCAGTGAGATTGGGCAATAGTTTTTTGTGTTTGATTTTTCCCCCTTCTTGTAAATAGGTATTATGATGTATGTGTACCAAGATGGCACAGAGTCACCAGATAGGGTCAGGTTGCAAATTCTAGTCAAGATTGGGGCCCAGAGGGAACTATTATGTTTAAAGACGTCCAAACAGACGCCGTCTGGCCAGGAGCCCTGCCTTCTGCACCATCTATCGTGATCTCCGGGAAGTAAGCTTGTTCCCGAGAGTCCTGTCTAGTTAGATCTAGTGGCCCCGTCCCTTTCTTAAAGACCTCTGTAAAATGGGTCACCCATGTTGCGCAGTCTACGCTAGTACCCAGATCTGGGGGCATCCATTCTGAGAGAAAGGGGGCGTTAATAGTTGCCCAGAACAATTTAGTATTGTTGGTCTCTGTTGCCTCGGCAAGTTTAGACAATGCATCCTCCCTCAGTTCCTGTTTCCTGCGTTCTAATGTCTTCTTATAAATAGATCTCAGGGATTTAATACCTTCCGGGTCTCTATGTGAAGACTGCAGAGCTAATTTAAGATTCCCCCTTGCTTTTGTGCAAGCCTGGTCACACCACCCCTTTTTATGCAGAGGCTGTTTATGGGAAGGTTTATATGTCAGCAGCCCTTGTATATAAGCGGTAATAATCCCAAAACATTTTATTAACCTGGTGGCCTGTGTCCTCATTTAAACAGTCTACTTCCTGATGGCAGCCACAAATAATGTCCTGTTGAATATCATCAGGCACTATGTCCCCCCATTTCCGTCTCACCCCCTTTGATCTGTATGCTTCAATCTGATTTGAGGTAATATAGAATATATCCTTTGGTCCCCAGAATGACAAAGGAAGAACAATCACATCATGACACTAAGGAGAGACACCATTGTATGTGGCGTGTCTATGCTAATAAGTGCAAAGGATGACAGGATGATGTGGTCGATAACTGAGGTTGATTTTGGGCCCCTGTGGGTTGGGATGATTTAATCCGAGTTACCATGCTTACGTTCTAGAAGCGTTAGATCGTAGGTAGATAGCATCAAGTTAAGGGCTTCTCCATACTCGTTATGAGAGAAATTATCATAACCTGTCCCATATGGATTAGTAAATCCGCACAACCCGGGGGAGGTACAGGTGCAGGGCTGGATATTAAAATCCCCGGCCCATTTAATAATGGGGTTGGCGCCAATATTTTTTAACAGTTTTTCCAAGCTTTGTTTCAGTGCATGAACAACCCTGTGTCTAGTGTTGTCAAAGATGTTATTGTAAAAGTTAATGATGACCATATCAGCCTTATTCTTGTGTCTCACCCATAGTAGTTGAAAGTGCGAGGTCTCCATCAGGGTCTTTTTGACCACTACTGGAAGTTTATTAGAGATAAGGACCTTGAGCCCCCCCTTTGCCCTCCCAGATGGGGATGGTGTGGCTAGTAGAGAGTGTGCGGTAAAGCCAAGTACATGGGTGGGTGTGGTGCACCAGGATTCCTGGATGCAAAGCACATCTAGCTTGTTAAGGAGTGAGCCCCATTCTTCCGACATAATTTTACCTTGTAGACCCGGCACATTCCATGTAGCGAAATAATGGCATCCAGTTACATTCCTGTCAGGGTCCTGGGTCCGCAAGTCCTCCCTACCTACATTAGCTTCAAATGGGGGTGCCTCTGTTAGCCCCCCCCCCCCCGGGTCTGTTATGATCCCGGACCCAGGTCCCATCTCTTCCCTGTCCTGAGGGACTAATGGGTGCATGTTAGGGGTCTGATCTGTACCATCATTAGATGGTTCTTTTATCCTACGCTTCTCCCCCTTTTGCACTGCAAATCCCTCTCCTCCTAGTCAGTAGTTAGCTCACAATGATGATAGTATCTGATATTTATTGCTTAGGGATATCAGAGTAGTGGGGTGTACGTTGTGAGTGTTATCGCCTGGGTATGTCGTCATAGACCTAGGTGGTATGCTAGGGAAGATTTGGCATCCTGGTTGACCTGGTTGCAGATGTCTATAGAATAATCCTAATGGGGACAGTTCTGGTGAGTTACTATCTTTTGGTCGAAACGAGTCCCTGCACAGGATGTCCCTAACTATACCAGGGTTTCTAAAGTTGATGATGACATAGTCACCCTCTTGGTCTTTCCCTAGAGGGCCCACCCATCCCACTCTCCGGGTAAGTATTATCTGATTGGCGTTTCCCACTGAGAAAAGATTGTTCTGAGCTAGCCAGTGCATAACTTTGTTCTTAAGATCAGCTTGGTGCTCTGTCTGGCCAGCCCGTAAAGGGGGGACTTTTGTCATAATTATTACTTGAGGACATGACTCTGGCGGTAAGTTAACAGTGGGTAGCGGTTCCCTTGGGTGGAGCTGGGCGGGGCTATGTTTCTTTTGGTACGTAGGGTTATGTCCAGTATCTGGTTGTTTTGGACATGGGTGGGCATCGCTTTGGGCGTGGTCTGGTGGTCTGTTTATATAGGCAGTATCCCGTGCTCTAGAGGTATCAGTATCTTGAGACCTCCTTAATATCCTTTGGTGGGCTGTAGCTTGACCTGCTCTTGGTTGTCCTTGCGATATGACCTCAGTGATAGTATTTAAAATCGTTCCCTGCAGGTCAAGGGTATCTGTACCCCTTAAGACAGATGGGTGTTCTTGGGTATTAGGGATGGTGTTCTGGACCGCGAGGTTCATAAGTTTGAGGGGGTTGGATAGTAGGGGGGATTTCTTACAGAAGTCCAACATTTTCCCCACCTCTTCCTCCAGTTTGTCCAGTTTTGAGAGGATGGGTTTCAGCAAGTTATCAAGGAGGGGTGTGAGGTCTTTCCATGCCGAGGCTACTGTATTTCCACCCAAAATAGGGCCCAAGTGGCTATCTGCCCCCCTCCTGCAGCGTTTCTTTCTTTTTACGATGGGCGAGTGACAAGGGGATATGGGGTTGTTACTTGATGGGGTCATGGGTTCTATTAAAGAGTCTCCATCCGTCAGAGCCAAGGTGTTAGGTGCGGGATGGAAAACCTGTGTACGATCGTGGGGAGCCTGGTTTCCCCCTATATCTTCTCCTAAATGTATTGTTCCCAGTGACAAGTGCCTTTCCTCGAGGACAATTTCCTTTGAAATGACCCCTACTGCTCTAACTAGGAAGGAGTCGATGGTTGCGTGGCCACGTTCTGTGTCCACCCTTTGCCCCACCTTTCTCTTGCCCATAATGGATTTAAGCACTTCTTTAAATATATGTATGCGGACTTCGTTTTACCTAAGATCCCTTGTCTTATGGTAAGTGAGAAGGTAAGCATGGCCTACTTAGGCATCAAACCCTGACACAGTATACAATAGGTTAAAATGACTTTTTGTGCAAACAATGTGTAATTGTACGCTTAAAATGTAGCTGATAAGAATTAACTTTTGAAATTAATACCAAGAGGGTGGGCCCAGTCCAGCCTCTGTCAGCCGCTGATGGGCGCAGACGGGCCCGCATTCTGTGCGAGTCCCAATTATGGCACCTTTGGCGCTTCGGAGCGTTGTGGGTGGTGCCCTCCCTCCGTTTGAGCTTGGAGGTGTGCTTCAGCCCAGCCTTCCGCCCCGAGTCCAGGAGCAGAGTGATGTACTCAGTGGAAGCGTGAGTCCCAATTATGGCGCCTTTGGCGCTTCGGAGCGTTGTGGGCGGTGTCCTCCCTCCGTTTGAGCTGGGAGGTGTGCTTCAGCCAGCCTTCCGCCCCCGAGTCCAGGTGCAGAGTGATGTACGCAGCGGAAGCGCAAGTCCCAATTATGGTGCCTTTGTCGCTTCGGAGCGTTGTGGGCGGTGTCCTCCCTCCATTTGAGCTGGGAGGTGTACTTCAGTCCAGCCTTCCGCCCCCGAGTCCAGGTGCAGAGTGATGTGCGCAGCGGAAGTGCGAGTCCAAATTATGGCACCTTTGGCGCTTCGGAGCGTTGTGGGCGGTGTATTTCCTCCGTTTGAGCTGGGAGGTGTGCTTCAGCCCAGCTTTCCGCCCCTGAGTTCAGGTGCAGAGTGATGTGCGCAGCGAATGCGCGAGTCCCAATTATGGTGCCTTTGGTGCTTCGGAGTGTTGTGGGCGGTGTCCTCCCTCTGTTTGAGCTGGGAGGTGTGCTTCAGCCCAGCCTTCCGCCCGAGTCCAGGTGCAGAGTGATGTGCGCAGCAGAAGCGCGAGTCCCAATTATGGTGCCTTTGGCACTTCGGAGCGTTGTGGGCGGTGTCGCCCTCCGTTTGAGCTGGGAGGTGTGCTTCAGCCAAGCCTTCCGCTCCCGAGTCCAGGTGCAGTGTTATGTGCATCATCCGTTCCTTAGTGCCACCGTGCGTCATTTTATAAATATGGTGCATGGGTGGCGTCAGGAAATGTCAATAGCTTGCGTTAAAAATGTTGCCGCACAAGCGCAGCTGTGCATAATTTTTTAGGGTCGAGTGTGTGCAAGCACTCCAGACCATGTTGTAATTTCTATGTGGGCTTCTAACCACGCCCAAGTCACGCCCGGCACTTTCATTAGTTTGTGGGCTTGCCTTTTAAAAATTGATTGATTCTATTTGTGAAAGGCATGCATACATCATGCCTTTTCAGGTGTTTAGCCCTCCTCAAGCGCACTGGTAAGCTACTGAAAACATAAAAGGCTTTGTGTTTTCAGCTGGTTTCTGGACTTCTTTATCTTTTCATTTCCAGTGCAGCATGATCTCGCTGGACAGAATTTTAGCACTTTACATGACATCGGCCCTGTTACATGGATAATTGCACTTTTGCTGGTTACATGGATAATTGCACTTTTGCCGATAACATGGATAATTGCACTTTTGCCAATAAGTTTCACTGCGAGCGAACTTCTGTTTCCTTTTCTGTGTCTCCTTCACGGTCATGGCGACTATCAGTTTGCATACGTGAAACAGTTTTACTTTTCATTATTAGTTTATGTGGCAAGAAAAGTCTGGTTAGGAATTTACAATGCTAAAAGCTCTAACGCTAGCAAACGTGAGACCCGTTGCAAATGCTTATCTTAAATATGCCCCTAAGGTGGCAGACACATGCACCACAGGCTCAACATCAGACACCAGGAAAAGTGCCATCACGAACTCTGAAAACACACACATATACAAACAAAGGTACTCTGCCACAATTACCACCCCAATAAATTCAGAAGTTAGTAAACAGGATTTGGAGAAAATGTGCGGCCAGCCAATAGCTAAACATAGGGATCAGGAAAATGCACAATAGACTAGTAGATAGAAAATGTTTTTCTAAGAAACCTTCCAGAACAAGAAATCACAGCATCTGTAAACAACACGACCCGCCTCACCCCCGGCACCCTAACTCACCTCCCCCTTCTCCACCCTCTCTCCCCTCTCCCAACCTCACCGGAAGTCCCACAACTCCCGATGACCGTTTTCCCTCTTCCACAGTCGCTCCACAACAGCCATGGTACAGCACGTCCGCCTTGCACGTAGATTTTCACCAAACAATTGGTTAGTTCCATAATATTCGTCAATTTTCGAGTAGTCTCAGATTCGGAAAGCGCTCAGCCTTTTTGCTCATGTAGGTTCTTTAAAGTCTGATTGCAAGTATTGCAGTAGGGGCAACAATTGTTTAGCAAAGTCTTTGATGTACCCTCTCGCCCTTTGGGCTAGCTTCTCCATCACCATCAGCCACTACAAGCGTTCGATCCATTTTGTCTCTGAGGATACTGAACTTTGTCCTCATAACGCTAGTATTGTTGTTTAGTAGCTAATAACGTTAGGGATATGAGTCGTCGTCTCATACCCCCAGTGGGTAACTGTCAACATCCAGGGACCCAGCAGTATAACCTCCAGGCAGCGAGCCACCCCGGACCCTGTAATCTGGCATATCGCCGACAGGACTCCATCCCAGAATACTTGAATCCTCGGGCAGGAACAGAACATGATTTAGTTATACCCCAACAGGCCCTCCAACATTCTGCACTACGCTCGTTATTCACCTGGGCCAAGCGCTGCAGTGTATAGTCCCATCTCTGTAGGAGTTTGATTGTTGCTTCCCTCCCGGCAGTGTGCGTGGCCGTTGTATCTCACCTGAAGTATCTCCTGCCATTGGTCCATTGGTCCATGTCAAGGGTGTGCGCAATTCTCTCTCCCATGCTTTTTGAAAGGTGACTTTGCATGTATTGTGTTGCATGTTCAGCATGCAATATATTCTAAAAATTGTATGAGCATCATTGGGGGTCATGATGAGGTATTTCTCAAAGGGTGTCAAGGGTCTGGTCGCTCCCTCCTTAACCACTGGGTGGAGGAGCCAGCGACGAAGCTGCTAATATCGATATCTTTCCACCTCCGGGAACCCATATTCCTCTCTCTCATGTTCAAAGCGATTGATCTGGTCCCCCTCAAACATACCTCGTAGTGTTTAACATCCGCCCTCTTGCCAAAGCCTATATAGCTCACTTGTTCTCCCCAGTGTAAAATCTGTGTTGCCCTTCAAGGTGGTGAAGGGTGAGGGAAAAGTCGTTAGCTCCCTTTTCCCTGCCCATCTATCTTGGATCTCCAAGGTCGCTCTAGTCACCATGGATTTGTACAGCGTGGGTGTTCTCTGTGCCTTTCGACTCCACAGTATTTTCCATAGGGGTCCTGCTGTCATTGTGTGGTCCACCATGCACGACTCCTTGTCGGTCTCCAGACAATTCCAGTAGTATATATAGTGGAGGTGGGAGGCCGCGTAATAGTATGCAAGCTTTGGAACACCTTGTCCCCCCCTTCCTGGGGCTTGGAAAAAGCTCTGGCATCAGGACACTCCCGCCATAGGTCTCGAGTCAGGACTGGCAAGCACCAGTAGATCCTCGATAAAGTCCTTAGGGATTGAAAGGACCGGAGTTTGAAAGAATAAAGAAGCTTAGGTAGGACTGACATTTTGAATGCCAGTACACAGCCCAGTAATACAAGGGATCTATGCTTCCAACTGTATAAATCTAGTTACCATGTCTTTTTTGATCTGTGATCTTTAGGCCCATATTTATGGGAAAATGACGGAGCGCGATGCTGCACCAAAATTGGCAGCGCCGCGCTCTGTCATTTTCACAACGCAGGGATGCGCTGAATTTAAGTGATTACGGCACACCACTGTTTTGTCCCCTGCGCTGGTGCTCAATTTAGCTGCGAACGCAGGCATGTCTGCGTTTAGGGGTGTGATTGTTTATGTGCGGGAAGGTGTCCCTTCTCGCACTTAAACAATCATGTGCTGCAGAATGCAGCACACACAGAAGTGCCAAAGCGTCATTTTCAAATGATTTTTTACGTGCAGGAAGGGACACCTTCCCGCACATAAACAATCATTTCTGGCATTTTGCTCTTTCTATGCGTGCTGCAGAATTCAGCATGCATAGAAAAAGCAAAAAAACTAGGAGGAATAAAAGTATTCCTCCTCGTTATGCCTTGCTAACACCACCCCTGGGGGTGGCGTTAGATTTTGGCGCTGCCTCAGGTTTACGAAATTTTGTAAATCTGAGGCAGCGTCAAAATACAATGGGTGTTGCTGTGGCAGGACCACAGCAACACCCATTGCACACCCCTCTGGCGCAGATAACTGCGTCGAAAGGGCCCATATTTACAAGGAGGTGTAACGCCAATATGGAGCCGCAGCTAACACCACTGGAGAGTCACATAAAGTGATGCTCCATTGGCACTAGAGGCTCATAAATATGCCCTTAGGTTTATGCAGCATGGACACCAGGGCCACCCCCAGGTATTCAGGCCCATATTTATGCTTTTTTTGTGCCGCATTTGCGTCACTTTTTGACGCAAAAGTGGTGCAAACTTACAAAATACAATTGTATTTTGTAAGTTTGCACCTCTTTTGCGTCAAAAAGCGGTGCAAAAAAAGTATAAATATGGGCCTCAATGTGTGAAATGGCCTACCGGATTGGGGTCAGCCGCCACAACTCATCCGCCAGCCAGTCTGGGCAGAAGATATTGAGGATCACCAGTTTTGTGAGATTAATTTTGAACCCCGAAACAGTCTGATAATCTGTGAGTTTTGTCAGGAGCTGAGGGAGCGACAGGTCTGTAAGGGAAGCCAGAATGTCATCTGCAAACAGTTAGTTTGATATTCAGGGGCATATTTATACTCCGTTTGCGCCAAATTTGCGTCGTTTTTTTTCGACGCAAATTCGGTGCAAAACTAACGCCATATTTATACTTTGGCGTTAGACGCGTCTAGCGCCAAAGTATGAGGAAAGAGCGTAATTTTTTTGCGTGAACGCCTTCCTTGCGTTAATGAGATGCAAGGTAGGCGTTCCCGTCTAAAAAAATGACTGCGACGCAAATGCGTCGTATTTATACTCCCGGGCAAAAATCACGCCCGGGAGTGGGCGGGGCAAAAAACCCCGCATTTGCGCCTCTTTTTAACGCCTGGGTCAGGGCAGGCGTTAAGGGACCTGTGGGCTCAAAATGAGCCCACAGCTGCCCTCCCATGCCCCCAGGGACCCCCCCTGCCACCCTTGCCCACCCCAGGAGGACACCCAAGGATGGAGGGACCCATCCCAGGGACATTCAGGTAAGTTCAGGTAAGTATAAAAAAAAAAAATGTTTATATTTTTTTTTGGCATAGGGGGGCCTGATTTGTGCCCCCCTACATGCCACAATGACCATGCCCAGGGGACAGAAGTCCCCTGGGCATGGCCATTGGGCAAGGGGGCATGACTCCTGTCTTTACTAAGACAGGAGTCATGTAAATGGCGTCTGGGCGTCGTTAAAAATGGCGCAAATCGGGTGGAGGCGATTTTTTTGCCTCAACCTGACTTGCACCATTTTTAAGACGCCCTAACGCCATTTTTCCCTACGCCGGCGCTGCCTGGTGTACGTGGTTTTTTTCCACGCACACCAGGCAGCGCCGGTCTGCTAGCACCGGCTAACGCCATTCAATAAATACGGCGCCCGCATGGCGCTTCAGAATGGCGTTAGCCGGCGCAAAACTTTTTGACGCTAAACTGCGTTAGCGCAGTTTAGCGTCAAAAAGTATAAATACGGGCCCCAGTGTCCCAAATCGGAAACCCTGAAACTGAGGATTGTGCCTAATCCTCCGGGCCAGCAGCTCCAGCATAGCTGTGAACAAGAGTGGGGATAGCGGACACCATTGCCATGTCTCCTGTGAGATATGTGCAGCCGTTGCGAAAACATCTCATTCAACTTGATATGTGCATTGGGGGCTTTATCTCCTGCTAACAGCCATATTCTAAATGAGTCGCTGAAGTTCGCCCAGTAAACAACATTGGCCAGAAAGTCCCACTTCACCCAGCCAAATCCTTTCCCAGCATCCAGGGAGACCAGGGCAGGCTATGTGGCTCCCATTCTGCATATACCAATCAGATGTAAGACTTTCTTGGAATTATCACTGGCTTGGCGTTCCATAATAAAGCTTGCTTTATTCAGTTGGATAAGGTCCTCTATCACCAAATGAAGATGTAGGGGGGCAATTTTAGTGATTTTTTAAAAGTAAACAACAAGGATATCAGGCAGTAAGAACTGCAGTTACTTGCATCTTTCCCCAGTATGAGTATGAGCGATTTCGTAGATTCTGCCATGGACGGTGTCTCATTTTAAGGTATACTTTATGAAACAGTGGTGAAAGTGTGGGTGCAAAGCACTTGTAAAGCTGTCCGGTGTGGGACTTTTGCACTCTTAAGTTTAGCAATTGCCTCCAGGATCTCTTCTTTAGCAAGGGGTCTGTCCATTTTGTCACTATCTCGACTGGACAGCGTGGGAAGGTCCACCCCATCCACATGACTGTCTCTCTTGTAGATGTGTTGGTTGCCGAGTGTACGGTGGCGAATAGTAGGCCCTAAAGCACTCCGCCTTGTCCTGGTCAACTGTGTGAAGTCACCCATCTGGACCTTTAATTTCTGTGATTGTGTGGCATGTTTGCCTGCCTCTAAATAGGTTTGCCAGTAGCTTGCCTGATTTGTGCCTCAATTCATAAAATGTATTATCTAATTTTGCCAAGGAGTAGGCCCCTCTGTCCAACTGGAGCATCTTGATCTTAATCATAAGGATTTTCCTCAAGACTTTTTAGGAGTGTGTGCGTTTGTGCTCTCCTTCCAGACCTTTCCAGTCCATCAGGAGCTTCTGAGGCAGCTCCTCCCTGGGTTTTTTCAGTAGGAGTGCCTCTGAGATAAAGCAACACCCGAGCACAGCTTCCCACTGGGTTGCCACTGTTATGTCTTCCGTGGCATTAAGCTCTATGTATTTCCTAATGCTTTTATTTAAGTTACTGTTATGTGGTCTTTTAGGAGGGCATCCTCAAGCCTTCCAGGAGGTCCCTGTTCCAGACAGATCTAGGTAGCATGAGACTGGGCCATGATCTGATAACCTATTCGGTTCTTGCTCCACTTCAGCCACATTAGGTAGGAGCCACTTGTCTAATAGGAGATAATTCAGTCATGCGTAAGTCTTGTGGGCCCCAGAAAAGTGAGAATAATCCAACCCCAAAGGGTGTCTATGCCGCCAGGAATGTATAACGCCTGCTTCCTCTATCAGGGAACTGTTTGCTGTGGATAGTAGCACCTTCCCTCCGCAGCCCATGCTTTGTCCACTGTGCTATCCTAGACCTAGTTGAAACAGCCCCCTAAATAAGAACGGGGCTGGTGCCCATGCTGTCGAAGTGTGCAGTGTCAGCAAGGAAGTGCTTCTGGTTGGGGCAATAAACCGAAGCCTCCATCAGTGGCGACCCTCAGATCGAGACCATTAAGGCTACCAGCGTCTCGGTTTATGTCAGCAGACCGACTCTACTATCATCGGCCATTGTGAGTGTACCACTATTCCCACCCCTTTTGTCTTCTCCCCAGAGGAAAAGTTTTGCAGGGGAAAATGTTCTGACCACTCGCAGGGCCAATCATGTCGCAGGCGGTGGTTGCCCTGGAGTAATGCTACATGCATTTGGAGATTAATCAGTTCCTGTAACACAGACCGTTTCTTGAAGGGGTTGTTAAGGCCCCTCACAACATGCGTTGTTACATAGGTGGTACATGTTGGCATAGGTGTACAGTGTATGTATATCACTGTGTCCCTCTGTAGCTCTGACTACCAATGCGGGAGTATGGATACAACCATCCCTTATTCCCTACCCTTCTCTCCACCCTCCCCATCCCACCCACAACAGAACACAACAAAATCAAACAAACTGATGAACTGATACACCCCTCCTCCCCACTTGGGGTGTAAGACGTGTGTGAGTTAGGTTACCTCCATCTAGGTAGTGAGTGCAAAGCCTCTCTCAGCTCCAGCACTGTGTCCTCCCTCCCCCACTGGGCAGTGTTTTCTGTCTGTGTTGGACATTCCTCAGTCTAGAAGTCAATTTCTCTCAACTGTCAGTGGCAATCTCAGAACTAGTGCTGTATCAATGCCTGGATTTGGTAGAGTTTGCTTTGGGCAACCCCGAGGAAGGGGAGCCTCCTGTAACCCTGTGTACCTCTGCAAAGGCTGCCTTGCTTTCTGCCAGGCAGTTTTCTCTGCTCAGGGACATCTATCTCATTTTACTTGGTTTCAACTTCTATATCAGACAATGGGGCAGTGGGAGCTCCTCCGGCCTACAATGATTGTCATCTGGTTGTGGAACTTCGAGGATTCAGAAGGCTTCTTAAAATGATTTACTCACTGCTTGCCTCTCCATTCAAAGTGCAGGTGGAAGGGGTGCCCGCACTTGTATCGTATTTTGTGTTCTTTAAGAAAGGTGTTGATGGGCGGAAGACCCTTCATTTAGCTAACGCAATTGCAGACAGATCTTGGAAAATTTAGAGATTCATGATTGTAGCTAATCAGGCTTCCCCCCTTTGCCACTTCCAGCAGCGCCTCCTTATCTGCATAACAATGAAAGACCACTAGGATATTGTGCCAGTCGGTGAATTCAGGGACAGAGGGCCTTCTCTGTGCGCTTGATCGATGCCAAGATGATCCGGGCCATGTTCGTCCAAGAGCATTTCTGCAACACTATGGATATATTATTTGATTTCTTTACCTTCTCTCTCTGGTGAGACTCCTCTTATTCACATGTTAGAGCACCAGGATCTATTTTCCAGCTCTTGTTGTTCTTGCATCTGTAGCAGTTGGTCCCATAGGTCGATCAATCAAGTGTGGCATTCTTCGAGGTCTAGGCATCTCTCGTTCTGAGCTGATTCCAGAGAGTTGACTCTTTGACCAGGTCATCCAGGTCTCTATGGACTTCCAGGAGGCTCCGTTTCAGGTCAGTCCACACAGAGCCAATCTCTTTCATCAAGTCTGCAAAGCTTTGGGTCATGAAGCTCTTGGTGAGCTTCTTGTGCTTGCTGGATGGGTCTTCAACATTGTCCTGGCCCTCATTTAGTTGCACTTTTTAATGATTTTGCTCTGCCCTCACACTTGTTTGTTATGGCCGTGCCTTCCCGTTTGTATCTGGTGGAGGTCATGGTGCATCCCAGCATCCAACCCTTCTGACTGCAGAACCTCAACCTCTTTGCTGCGTCATCAGCCATAGGCAGCAGGAGAACTCAAGAGTCTAATTCCGCCCCAACTGTAGTACTGATGATGGAGGGGCCTGAAGAATTTGGTCTGTGGCCCAGTGCTCCACAGCTATTGTGAGAAGGTAGCCTCTTTCTAGCCTTGTTACCCCCACTTTTGGCCTGTTTGTGAGTGTATGTCAGGGTGTTTGTCACTGTTTTCACTGTCTCACTGGGATCCTGATAGCCAGGCCTCAGTGCTCATAGTGAAAACACTATGTTTTCAGTATGTTTGTTATGTGTCACTGGGATCCTGCTAGTCAGGACCCCAGTGCTCATAAGGTTGTGGCCTATATGTATGTGTCACTGGGACCCTGTCACACAGGACCCCAGTGCTCATAGGTGTGCATGTATGTGTTCCCTGTGTGGTGCCTAACTGTCTCACTGAGACTCTGCTAACCAGAACCTCAGTGGTTATGCTCTCTCATTACTTTCAAATTGTCACTAACAGGCTAGTGACCATTTTTACCAATTTACATTGGCTTACTGGAACACCCTTATAATTCCCTAGTATATGGTACTGAGGTACCCAGGGTATTGGGGTTCCAGGAGATCCCTATGGGCTGCAGCATTTCTTTTGCCACCCATAGGGAGCTCTGACAATTCTTACACAGGCCTGCCACTGCAGCCTGAGTGAAATAACGTCCACGTTATTTCACAGCCATTTTACACTGCACTTAAGTAACTTATAAGTCACCTATATGTCTAACCTTTACCTGGTAAAGGTTAGGGGCAAAGTTACTTAGTGTGTGGGCACCCTGGCACTAGCCAAGGTGCCCCCACATTGTTCAGAGCCAATTCACTGAACTTTGTGAGTGCGGGGACACCATTACACGCGTGCACTACATATAGGTCACTACCTATATGTAGCTTCACAATGGTAACTCCGAATATGGCCATGTAACATGTCTATGAGCATGGAATTGCCCCCTCTATGCCATCCTAGCATAGTTGGCACAATCCCATGATCCCAGTGGTCTGTAGCACAGACCCTGGTACTGCCAAACTGCCCTTCCTGGGGTTTCACTGCAGCTGCTGCTGCTGCCAACCCCTCAGACAGGTATCTGCCCTCCTGGGGTCCAGCCAGGCCTGGCCCAGGATGGCAGAACAAAGAACTTCCTCTGAGAGAGGGTGTGACACCCTCTCCCTTTGGAAAATGGTGTGAAGGCAGGGGAGGAGTAGCCTCCCCCAGCCTCTGGAAATGCTTTGTTGGGCACAGAGGTGCCCAATTCTGCATAAGCCAGTCTACACCGGTTCAGGGACCCCTTAGCCCCTGCTCTGGCGCGAAACTGGACAAAGGAAAGGGGAGTGACCACTCCCCTGACCTGCACCTCCCCTGGGAGGTGTCCAGAGCTCCTCCAGTGTGCTCCAGACCTCTGCCATCTTGGAAACAGAGGTGCTGCTGGCACACTGGACTGCTCTGAGTGGCCAGTGCCACCAGGTGACGTCAGAGACTCCTGCTGATAGGCTCCTTCAGGTGTTAGTAGCCTATCCTCTCTCCTAGGTAGCCAAACCCTCTTTTCTGGCTATTTAGGGTCTCTGTCTCTGGGGAAACTTTAGATAACGAATGCATGAGCTCAGCCGAGTTCCTCTGCATCTCTCTCTTCACCTTCTGATAAGGAAACGACCGCTGACCGCGCTGGAAGCCTGCAAACCTGCAACATAGTAGCAAAGACGACTACTGCATCTCTGTAACGCCGATCCTGCCGCCTTCTCGACTGTTTTCCTGCTTGTGCATGCTGTGGGGGTAGTCTGCCTCCTCTCTGCACCAGAAGCTCCGAAGAAATCTCCCGTGGGTCGACGGAATCTTCCCCCTGCAACCGCAGGCACCAAAAAGCTGCATTACCGGTCCCTTGGGTCTCCTCTCAGCACGACGAGCGAGGTCCCTCGAATCCAGCGACGCTGTCCAAGTGACCCCCACAGTCCAGTGACTCTTCAGCCCAAGTTTGGTGGAGGTAAGTCCTTGCCTCACCTCGCTGGGCTGCATTGCTGGGAACCGCGACTTTGCAGCTACTCCGGCCCCTGTGCACTTCCGGCGGAAATCCTTTGTGCACAGCCAAGCCTGGGTCCACGGCACTCTAACCTGCATTGCACGACTTTCTAAGTTGGTCTCCGGCGACGTGGGACTCCTTTGTGCAACTTCGGTGAGCACCGTTTCACGCATCCTCGTAGTGCCTGTTTCTGGCACTTCTCCGGGTGCTACCTGCTTCAGTGAGGGCTCTTTGTCTTGCTCGACGTCCCCTCTCTCTTCAGGTACAATTTGCGACCTCCTGGTCCCTCCTGGGCCCCAGCAGCGTCCAAAAACGCCAAACGCACGATTTGCGTGTAGCAAGGCTTGTTGGCGTCCTTCCGGCGGGAAAACACTTCTGCACGACTCTCCAAGGCGAGAGGGATCCGTCCACCAAAGGGGAAGTCTCTAGCCCTTTTCGTTCCTGCAGAAACCTCAGCTTCTTCTGTCCTGTCGAAGCTTCTTTGCACCCGCAGCTGGCATTTCCTGGGCATCTGCCCATCTCCGACGTGCTTGTGACTTTTGGACTTGGTCCCCTTGTTCCACAGGTACCCTAGATTGGAAATCCACAGTTGTTGCATTGCTGGTTTGTGTCTTTCCTGCATTATTCCTCTAACACGACTACTTTGTCCTTAGGGGAACTTTAGTGCACTTTGCACTCACTTTTCAGGGTCTTGGGGAGGGTTATTTTTCTAACTCTCACTATTTTCTAATAGTCCCAGCGACCCTCTACAAGGTCACATAGGTTTGGGGTCCATTCGTGGTTCGCATTCCACTTCTGGAGTATATGGTTTGTGTTGCCCCTATCCCTATGTTTCCCCATTGCATCCTATTGTAACTATACATTGTTTGCACTGTTTTCTAAGACTATACTGCATATTTTTGCTATTGTGTATATATATCTTGTGTATATTTCCTATCCTCTCACTGAGGGTACACTCTAAGATACTTTGGCATATTGTCATAAAAATAAAGTACCTTTATTTTTAGTATAACTGTGTATTGTGTTTTCTTATGATATTGTGCATATGACACTAGGTGGTACTGTAGTAGCTTCACACGTCTCCTAGTTCAGCCTAAGCTGCTCTGCTAAGCTACCATTATCTATCAGCCTAAGCTGCTAGACACCCTATACACTAATAAGGGATAACTGGGCCTGGTGCAAGGTGCAAGTACCCCTTGGTACTCACTACAAGCCAGTCCAGCCTCCTACATTGGTTGTGCAGTGGTGGGATAAGTGCTTGAGACTACTTACCACTCTTGTCATTGTACTTTTCATAAGAGAAAAATATACAAAACAAGGTCAGTGTATATACACATAGCCAAAAAGTTTTGCATTTCCTCTTTTCACTCTTTTCTAAGTGCTGAAAAGTACTCCTAAACTTTCAAAAAGTTCTTAAAAGTTTAAAAAGTTTTTTTTTCTGTCTTTCCAAAGAGTTCTGAAAACTTTTGTCTCTTTCTCTATCACTTTAACTCTCTCTAAAAAATGTCTGGCACAGGCCAAAGTGTTGATCTGTCCAAACTTGCATATGACAACCTTAGCTGGAAGAGAGCAAGGAGTCTCTATATAGAGAGAGGTTTGAGTGTAGGGAAGAATCCTGCCTTGGAACTGTTAATTAACATGCTTAGAGAACAGGATAAGGCCAGAGGTGGCCCATCTGTTGAAAAAGTACCTAATAGTTCCCAATCTGATTCAGGGACTCCCCCAGGAAAAGATTCAGGAAAGAAACTTTCTAGCCTGCCCATTACTAGACAATCTAGCATAGATGGTAATGATGATGAGCCACACCAAAGAAATAGTGTTGTCTCACATCATAGCAAAAGCATTTATTCTCACCATACTGGTAGTAATGTTTCTGTAAACCAAGCTGTTAAGTTGGCTTCTGTAAGGGACAGGTCTCCTTCTGTTCATTCCCATCATAGCTCTGTTTCTAGAAATGTCCCTCCCACCAACCCTGATGACAGAATGTTAGAGAGGGAACTCAATAAGTTGAGGGTGGAACAAACCAGACTGAAGCTTAAAAAGCAACAGCTGGATTTGGATAGACAGTCTTTTGAATTAGAGAAGGAAAGACAGAAGTTGGGTTTAAATACCCATGGTGGCAGCAGCAGTATTCCCCATAGTCATCCTGCAAAAGAGCATGATTCCAGGAATCTGCACAAGATAGTTCCCCCTTATAAGGAGTGGGATGACATTAACAAGTGGTTTGCTGCACTTGAGAGGGCCTGTGTTGTACAGGATGTCCCTCAAAGGCAGTGGGCTGCTATCCTATGGCTATCATTTAGTGGAAAAGGTAGGGATAGGCTCCTTACTGTGAAAGAAAATGATGCCAATAATTTTACAGTTCTTAAGAATGCACTCCTGGATGGTTATGGCTTAACCACTGAACAGTACAGGATAAAGTTCAGAGAGACCAAAAAGGAGTCTTCACAAGACTGGGTTGATTTCATTGACCATTCAGTGAAGGCCTTGGAGGGGTGGTTACATGGCAGTAAAGTTACTGATTATGAAAGCCTGTATAACACAATCCTGAGAGAGCATATACTTAATAATTGTGTGTCTGATTTGTTGCACCAGTACCTGGTAGACTCTGATCTGACCTCTCCCCAAGAATTGGGAAAGAAGGCAGACAAATGGGTCAGAACAAGGGTGAACAGAAAAGTTCATACAGGGGGTGACAAAGATGGCAATAAGAAGAAAGATGGTGAAAAATCTCAAGATAAGCATGGGGATAAGGGTAAAACCAAAGATCCCACTTCAAATCTTAAACACTCTTCAGAGGGTGGGGATAAAACAAATTCTTCCTCTTCTTCCCAACCTGCACACATTAAAAAGCCTTGGTGCTTTGTGTGTAAAAACAGAGGCCATAGGCCAGGGGATAAGTCCTGTCCAGGTAAACCCCCTGAGCCTACCACCACTAATACATCAAGCTCTAGTGCCCCTAGCAGTAGTGGTACTAGTGGTGGGACTGCTGGCAACAGTCAAGCAAAGGGTGTAGTTGGGTTCACTTATGGGTCCATAGTGGAAACTGATGTCATCAGTCCCAAGACAGTTTCTGTCACACCTAGTGGCATTGGCCTTGCCACACTGGCTGCTTGTCCCCTTACAATGGATAAGTACAGGCAGACAGTTTCAATAAATGGTGTTGAGGCCTTGGCCTACAGGGACACAGGTGCCAGTTTCACTTTGGTGACTGAAAACCTAGTGCCTCCTGAACAACACATCATTGGACAACAGTATAAGATTATTGATGTCCATAACTCCACTAAGTTTCTTCCCTTAGCTATAATTCAGTTTAGTTGGGGTGGAGTTACTGGCCCTAAGCAGGTGGTGGTATCACCTAGCTTACCTGTAGACTGTCTCTTAGGTAATGACCTAGAGGCCTCAGGT
Organism: Pleurodeles waltl; assembly: GCF_031143425.1. Taxonomy (NCBI): domain Eukaryota; kingdom Metazoa; phylum Chordata; class Amphibia; order Caudata; family Salamandridae; genus Pleurodeles; species Pleurodeles waltl. The sequence continues at coordinate 400,411,471 of NC_090448.1, forward strand.
TGGGCTGATGTAGAGTTTTATGCCCATGCAGCCATGCTGGGCATCCCTGAGGAATTGTTCCCTCTCATTTCAAGTGAAATGAAAAAGCAAAGGAGAGAAGGCCTGAAAACTCAGGATCCCTCTCCATCAACAGGTAAAAAGGGTATCACAGTATCCCCTAACCACCCTACCATTCAGGATACTATTCCTGTGGTGGGAGAAACCTCTCCTGGGGTGGCACCTGTTCCAAGGGAATCATCAGCTGGCAAAGCTGGACTCCCTGAGGTGGAAGTACCTCTCTGTGGGATAACTAACATTGGTGAGAAAAACAGCACCATTTTAGGTAACATGGAGCATCCCTCCAACCCTCCCAGAGAAACTTTAGTGCAGAAACCCTGCACTACCTCACAACACTTAGGACAGCATCCCTGCCCTAGTGTGGAGCTCATAGGACAGCATCCCTGCCCTGCTCCAACTCAAGAGAAACAGCATCCCTGTTCTCTCTTCCAGCCAGATGGACAAAGTTTTTGCCCAGCTATGGCTTTTCTGAGACAGCATCCCTGTCTGGCATTTCCATCACTACAAATAGGTTCAGTGGACAATTCCCACTGCTCTAAACTAAAACTTACTGATAGAAACTCTGAAAATACATCTTCACATTGTTGCTTAGCTAAAAAACTTCAAACAGGGTGGTTTACATCCCCACAGGGAAGTAACCATATAGTGGATGATAAAGGGAGTAACCAGTCTATTGCAGAGCTACTCTCTACTTATCACCACTTAGACAATAAAGTCTCAACTGGCCAAGGTTAGCCTTATTGTCCTTCGTTTGGGGGGGGGTTGTGTGAGAAGGTAGCCTCTTTCTAGCCTTGTTACCCCCACTTTTGGCCTGTTTGTGAGTGTATGTCAGGGTGTTTGTCACTGTTTTCACTGTCTCACTGGGATCCTGATAGCCAGGCCTCAGTGCTCATAGTGAAAACACTATGTTTTCAGTATGTTTGTTATGTGTCACTGGGATCCTGCTAGTCAGGACCCCAGTGCTCATAAGGTTGTGGCCTATATGTATGTGTCACTGGGACCCTGTCACACAGGACCCCAGTGCTCATAGGTGTGCATGTATGTGTTCCCTGTGTGGTGCCTAACTGTCTCACTGAGGCTCTGCTAACCAGAACCTCAGTGGTTATGCTCTCTCATTACTTTCAAATTGTCACTAACAGGCTAGTGACCATTTTTACCAATTTACATTGGCTTACTGGAACACCCTTATAATTCCCTAGTATATGGTACTGAGGTACCCAGGGTATTGGGGTTCCAGGAGATCCCTATGGGCTGCAGCATTTCTTTTGCCACCCATAGGGAGCTCTGACAATTCTTACACAGGCCTGCCACTGCAGCCTGAGTGAAATAACGTCCACGTTATTTCACAGCCATTTTACACTGCACTTAAGTAACTTATAAGTCACCTATATGTCTAACCTTTACCTGGTAAAGGTTAGGGGCAAAGTTACTTAGTGTGTGGGCACCCTGGCACTAGCCAAGGTGCCCCCACATTGTTCAGAGCCAATTCACTGAACTTTGTGAGTGCGGGGACACCATTACACGCGTGCACTACATATAGGTCACTACCTATATGTAGCTTCACAATGGTAACTCCGAATATGGCCATGTAACATGTCTATGAGCATGGAATTGCCCCCTCTATGCCATCCTAGCATAGTTGGCACAATCCCATGATCCCAGTGGTCTGTAGCACAGACCCTGGTACTGCCAAACTGCCCTTCCTGGGGTTTCACTGCAGCTGCTGCCAACCCCTCAGACAGGTATCTGCCCTCCTGGGGTCCAGCCAGGCCTGGCCCAGGATGGCAGAACAAAGAACTTCCTCTGAGAGAGGGTGTGACACCCTCTCCCTTTGGAAAATGGTGTGAAGGCAGGGGAGGAGTAGCCTCCCCCAGCCTCTGGAAATGCTTTGTTGGGCACAGAGGTGCCCAATTCTGCATAAGCCAGTCTACACCGGTTCAGGGACCCCTTAGCCCCTGCTCTGGCGCGAAACTGGACAAAGGAAAGGGGAGTGACCACTCCCCTGACCTGCACCTCCCCTGGGAGGTGTCCAGAGCTCCTCCAGTGTGCTCCAGACCTCTGCCATCTTGGAAACAGAGGTGCTGCTGGCACACTGGACTGCTCTGAGTGGCCAGTGCCACCAGGTGACGTCAGAGAGTCCTGCTGATAGGCTCCTTCAGGTGTTAGTAGCCTATCCTCTCTCCTAGGTAGCCAAACCCTCTTTTCTGGCTATTTAGGGTCTCTGTCTCTGGGGAAACTTTAGATAACGAATGCATGAGCTCAGCCGAGTTCCTCTGCATCTCTCTCTTCACCTTCTGATAAGGAAACGACCGCTGACCGCACTGGAAGCCTGCAAACCTGCAACATAGTAGCAAAGACGACTACTGCAACTCTGTAACGCCGATCCTGCCGCCTTCTCGACTGTTTTCCTGCTTGTGCATGCTGTGGGGGTAGTCTGCCTCCTCTCTGCACCAGAAGCTCCGAATAAATCTCCCGTGGGCCGACGGAATCTTCCCCCTGCAACCGCAGGCACCAAAAAGCTGCATTACCGGTCCCTTGGGTCTCCTCTCAGCACGACGAGCGAGGTCCCTCGAATCCAGCGACGCTGTCCAAGTGACCCCCACAGTCCAGTGACTCTTCAGCCCAAGTTTGGTGGAGGTAAGTCCTTGCCTCACCTCGCTGGGCTGCATTGCTGGGAACCGCGACTTTGCAGCTACTCCGGCCCCTGTGCACTTCCGGCGGAAATCCTTTGTGCACAGCCAAGCCTGGGTCCACGGCACTCTAACCTGCATTGCACGACTTTCTAAGTTGGTCTCCGGCGACGTGGGACTCCTTTGTGCAACTTCGGCGAGCACTGTTTCACGCATCCTCGTAGTGCCTGTTTCTGGCACTTCTCCGGGTGCTACCTGCTTCAGTGAGGGCTCTTTGTCTTGCTCGACGTCCCCTCTCTCTTCAGGTACAATTTGCGACCTCCTGGTCCCTCCTGGGCCCCAGCAGCGTCCAAAAACGCCAAACGCACGATTTGCGTGTAGCAAGGCTTGTTGGCGTCCTTTTGGCGGGAAAACACTTCTGCACGACTCTCCAAGGCGAGAGGGATCCGTCCACCAAAGGGGAAGTCTCTAGCCCTTTTCGTTCCTGCAGAAACCTCAGCTTCTTCTGTCCAGTCGAAGCTTCTTTGCACCCGCAGCTGGCATTTCCTGGGCATCTGCCCATCTCCGACGTGCTTGTGACTTTTGGACTTGGTCCCCTTGTTCCACAGGTACCCTAGATTGGAAATCCACAGTTGTTGCATTGCTGGTTTGTGTCTTTCCTGCATTATTCCTCTAACACGACTACTTTGTCCTTAGGGGAACTTTAGTGCACTTTGCACTCACTTTTCAGGGTCTTGGGGAGGGTTATTTTTCTAACTCTCACTATTTTCTAATAGTCCCAGCGACCCTCTACAAGGTCACATAGGTTTGGGGTCCATTCGTGGTTCGCATTCCACTTCTGGAGTATATGGTTTGTGTTGCCCCTATCCCTATGTTTCCCCATTGCATCCTATTGTAACTATACATTGTTTGCACTGTTTTCTAAGACTATACTGCATATTTTTGCTATTGTGTATATATATCTTGTGTATATTTCCTATCCTCTCACTGAGGGTACACTCTAAGATACTTTGGCATATTGTCATAAAAATAAAGTACCTTTATTTTTAGTATAACTGTGTATTGTGTTTTCTTATGATATTGTGCATATGACACTAGGTGGTACTGTAGTAGCTTCACACGTCTCCTAGTTCAGCCTAAGCTGCTCTGCTAAGCTACCATTATCTATCAGCCTAAGCTGCTAGACACCCTATACACTAATAAGGGATAACTGGGCCTGGTGCAAGGTGCAAGTACCCCTTGGTACTCACTACAAGCCAGTCCAGCCTCCTACAGCTATGTTCTGCTGTTAGCAGCCAGAGAGAGCATTCACAGCTTTCCAGGGATGGATGGGTGCCCACTTCACAACTGCTGTTTCCAGAAGCGTGTCAACATTGTCCTTCCGAGGCTGAAGAAGATGGGTCCAAGCAACCCCCCCCTTGCCTCTCACCTCCTCACCCTCTATCATGGAGGCCCACAACGCAGACTGTTGGTATGCACCAGTGTGGCCTCCTGTGGTGCCAGGGCCAATAGCTAACTTCCAGAGAGCACGCTCTGAGAAGACCAGTGTGGTGAATTGCAACCTGCTCCTTGTCACAGGTCTCCATCTGGTGCATTCTGGGACTCTTTCCAGGTCAGCGAATGCTCTATAATTCACAGGATCCGGGTGCATCATATGACCCTAGAACTTGCTCAGGGACAGCTTGAGCTCATCTGTGGGCTGGAACGCCCATCCTAGCATCGGCAGGGGGGAGGGGGGTTTATAACTACATCCCTGTCACCAGCTTGGGCTTGACAACTCCCTCCCAACTGCACAATTAAACTAGGAGTATGAATACAGATTACCACTAATAAAGTAAGAACTTACCATGAAACAAGGCATTCTCTAGTTGTATTCATCCCATTACCATTCTTATAATCTGCTTACAGAAGCAATCGTCATTTGAAAATGACCAACAATGCTCTGTATAGAAAAAGCAAATCATAATTAATGAACCCAATACAGAGGTCATTCAAATGATGGATCTAGAGGCTATTAGGCCCATATTTATACATTTTTAGCGCCGCATTTGCGTCATTTTTTGACGCAAAATCAGCACAAACTTACAAAGTACAATGGTATTTTGTAAGTTTGCCCCGCTTTTGCGTCACAAAGCGGCGCAAATGCAGCGTTAAAAAAGTATAAATATGGGCCTTAGTTCCTTCTAGAGCCCCAGGCAGGGCTCAGTGATTTTAGTATGAAACAGGAGTCAGCAGCTTTAGTTTTTTGTGAGGATAAGTAGCTTAATGCAGGCACCACAGCTGAAACACTTTATAGAGGGGAAAGCTGACTAGTTCAGAGTACCTTCATAGTATTGCCATATTGGCCTAAATCCTGGTGCAACGGAGACTGAAAACCATATCTACCACCTTCCAGAAATTGGTCAAACATATTTTAAGTGGACTGGAAACCTTCTGTGTTATATACCAATAAGATAGACAGTGTTGAATCTCAGCTGGAAGGATCATTTAACCTAGCAATAAGTTGCTATTTAAGGTTTTTGTTGCCCTTATGTTATACTAGCACTAGATCACCTAGATTAGACTCTTGGTGGGTGGATTCTCTAGTTCGAAACCCAGTTATCCCTGGAGTGGGAGCCTGCCACAGCTTGATGCAGGCATTCCTCTGAACCATTTGGACATCATCAGGCTTTTGTATTTGTATGGTTCCATAGTGCCCCCACTGCTGCACTTACCTCCTGATTCAAACTGATGAAAGTGATTCGAACCAGTGTTTGTCAGCAGACCTTAAAGTGGGACAGCTGGTGTATAGAAGTGTGATAACACTTAACCTTCACTACAAATTACTTCATTATCTCATTGATGGCGAAAAATGATTTATCTTACACATTCCTGTAGGAATCAATGACTGCAAGACTAGTCTTGCAGATGTAGATTTGGGTCACAGATTATGTAAGCTGTCACAACATTGCATAACATGATCTACTAACAACTGCTTGAAATGGCAGTTTAGTGAGAAGACATTTATGGCTTTAAACATCTGTAGCTTGTGAATAGAGCCATTTTTATCTGCCAACCACCCACCTTAGTAGGGCACAGAGGGGTAGGAGTGTTTTTGTGAAGTTTGTAAAGAATGAATGGAGCAAAATTCAGAACCTTATGCAATGGGGATAAAAGAATAATGGGGAGAACCTACTAACAGACTGTTGAAGTAGTCGAGTTTTCTAACAAAACAAGCATTGGCATGGCCAACAGGTCTCGCGTTTTGGCCTTTATAAGTGTTTAGACATGCAGCATATTATCCAGAGCACAGCAGCTATTTGTTGTTCTTTCTTTTTAGATGTGTCGGCGAAGTCTTTTGCTTTAGGCATCGAATGACAATACATATGATGAAAAGCAGTGAATGTCAGCGTGCTCTGAATTAAATTTGCTTTAATATCTCGCTGCTGCGTACTTACGGCTTATGTGTACTCACAGCTGCAGCTCAACTGCAGGGCCGAGAGAGACCTCCATAGCTCTCTCAGTTGAAGAGAAATGGATATTCCTAATAGGGTGTTTCATGCCCTTGCTCCCTTATTTGTATAGTAACCCAAGAACATGGGAGCAACAAAGGTGAACTGTTTAATGTGGGGAACTGCGAAGAGAGCAGGCAGCTGCTTGTAACCCCCTTCATTGGTGCAGGCAGTATGAAAGCATGTTGGGATTGCTGGATATTGTTCAAGTAAACAAGCAGGGGATTTTTTTTTTACCCGACTATTTATGGGATAGCACTGGAATTAACCAACACAGATCTTTAGTCCAAATTGCTCAGAGAAAAAAAACACGATGCAATGAAACCCCCGCTTTCCTGGATCTCTTCAGGTCTGTCGGCAGAGGAGGAGTAGGGGAAGCAGTGGGCTTTAGGTCACAGAGGGAGCAGAATAAACAAGAATCACAAGAGGCTCTCATGCAGGGTTGTATAGCACTTAGTTCAGCTGTTCCCCGAGGCTGAGCTGCAAAAGAAAAAAAAAATAGTGCACGAACGCAGGACAAATGGCCCAGAAGTGAATGCCTAAAAGTAACAGGGCCAGTCCCATGGGCTTGAGCAGCACACCAAAACGAGGCACAAATGTAAGCAACTGCCCACACAAAAGCAAGGCTTTTTGAAGGGCACACAAAGGAACAAATTGCAAGAGGTGGGTGTGTCTAGGCCCGCAGATGAGCTACAGTATGCCTCATAGAGGCAGCGCATGCACTGCCTGGGGAGACCTAAAATTGAAGAGCATATTTTTGAGAGGCTTGCGCAGCTGCTGCATCACTTTTAGTGACGTAACAGTGGTGCAAACCTTTCAACCATATCTATTAGGCCAAGTCACTTTGCGTGGCTTTGAATGGCCTCATAGATATGGAGTAAGGCAGTGCAAATCCATGCATTGCCTTGCACTGCATTAGAGAGGCATTCCCATGCAACACCAATGGATTTTAATGCATCCCCAGATTTACAAGACCATGTAAGCCTGGGGATGTGTCCTAACCTTATGGCGCCCTTGGGGAGGCACAACAAGAAGTATCTTTATTTTTCCTCGGTTTTTTTCTCGTTCTATGTGTGTATAGAAAGAAGATCAAGCCTCCCAGCATTGCTTTTTGTGCAGGGATATCTTCCTGCAAAAAAAAAAAAAAAAAAAAATCCTGCATGCAATGCAGACACCCTTGCACCATGGTGCAAGGGTGTCTGCGTTATCAGTAGGCAGCCAAAATGGCACCACCACAGGGTAAAAAAAACAGGCAGGAATGCACCGTATTGCATAGACAGTGCATTCATGCCCTTTCTCTTCGACAAAGGGCAGCACACTAAGGTAATGCTGCACTGCGTCAAAAGCCCATATATCTGGGCCAGAGTGTTTTGGCTGTGTAAAACTAAATGTTGGGGAATACATTAAAACCTAGCAGCTGTGTTGGTTTTATATGATTCCCTGATAGTTGAGGTGTACCCCCAAGGTTTCAAGCTGAGGATGCATTTGTGAAAGAGTTGGTGGATAGGTCAGTGAGGAAAACAGAAAAGTAGATCACCTTAATCTTGGATGAATTAAACATGAGTGAGTGGACATCCACCCAGTGGCAAAGAGCTGAGGCAGTTTAAAATCTTTGTAAGGAGCCAAGGAGTGAAAGATTTTGGTATCACTGTGATGCTAGGGAAAACCAAAGGGAGTGATAATGTCACTGAGGGAACTGAGGAAAGGGGATTCAAGTCCAAAGAGGTGAAGACCCCCGATTAAAACGAAGTCTTCTACCGGCACAGCTGTGCAGATAGAGAGCTAGAGGCAGAAATGTTACGATCTTCAAATTGGGAAGAAAACCGTTTGAGCACCAAGTCTGTGATACCAAGGTTAGTTTATGTGTACAGAAGGGTAGGGTGAGTAACAGTATCAAAGGTGATGAAGAGAGTGAGTAGTATGGGAATAGAAAAAGATAACTGTAGTGACCAGCGGTTATGAAGTTATGCATATAAGAGATGGTCATTTCTGTGGGGCAGAGAGCTTTGAAATCAGATTCAAGATCAAGTAGGTTGCTAGTACAGGAAAGGAAAGTGCAATTCAAAACTAATGGCTTCAGAATTGTTGAGAAGAAAGAGTAAAAAGACTAGACAATAGTTGACAGAGGATGTGGAGATCTGCTGTAGGTTTAGAAGGGGCAAGAACCACCACGGAGTGTAGGTGCCTGTGTTGAGTGACTGAAAAACTCAGTTTAGGTGGAATAGCAAATTATACAAGGTCAGTGGTTTGATAATTTTGGACACTGGAGAAGTTGCATGGTGTTCAGAGTGGGTTTGCAGATTTGAGAAAGTAGCAGTAATTCTATGGTAGATATGTGAGAGAATATACTTAAATGAGTGGAAAGTAAGGGAGAGACGAATGTGTTGGGTTTGTGAAGAATGTAGCAGTGTTAATTCTAATGCGAGAAGACTGATGAAAAGTAAGAGGCTAAGTTTCTTTTTGAGAGGGGGGTGGGGATAGGTTGTGCAGTCATGCAATTTATGTTGAAATATACCATACATAACCAATGCAGTGTTTAACCTGCAACTATTTTATATGCTCATGTTAAACCAGTGGTGGTTCAGCTTCTGACGTGCACATGTCTCGTTTTCATGCTTGAAAACAGCCAAGCAAGAATTCTCAATCAAGCTGGCACTCGGCATCTGAAATCTGTTTTGTTGCATCTTTTCCCAGTGACTTTAGCATCCTTTATTTGTAAAAGCCATGTACCTCTAACTAAGGTGTCAGTTTCTTTCAAGTGTATCCTCCTTTGACTGTCTACGTAAAGAAAATGTATAAAAGTTGGAGAAATTTGGAGACGAGTTAGCACTGGATGCTTAGCTGCTTAGAGGAGGAAAGCTGTCTTGCTGTGCTATGTTATTTTTTTTCTTGTTTTGTAACAAACATGTTTGCACTTAGAAGACTGCTAACTGCTTTTCATCCACGTGATAGATTTGCACGGGCACAGAAAAGAATGGAGCGTGTGTATGTGGGCAAGACTTTGAGAGTGCAAGCATAGTGAGGAGATCGGTTCCTGATAGCAACAGACTAACATGCATGGTGTGTTCAAAAGAGGTTAGTTTTAGTCTGAATGTAAGGTGCTAAATTTGGTTTACAAATGGTAGGGGTATGGAAGGGTGTTTACATTTGGCGATATGGATCTTGAGAAGATATGGAGGAGGGTGATAGGAATAAAAGTTGTGCGTGTGATGGCATGGTCGAAGTGTGGTGGGTGAGGGTTCTAAAAAGCAGGGTCAGAAGTGGGTCCATAGGAGTGTGACTGTAAGGAGCATGTGTTTTTAGCAACTTTCCAGAGAGAAAGGAAATCAACTACGATGTTCTGTTGTTGAGGTTTTGGACTACATTTAGGATTACTGATAATAACTTAATCAAAGAGGCTGATATGCCCCAAACTATAAACAGCCACAATGTGGGTGTTGAATAGTGCAGCCACCGTGTTGTACTCATACTTGGGAACAAATGGAAGAGTAAAAGCAAAAATTGGAGTGACTGCAGTTAAGAATGATTATTTGAGAAAGAGGTGCCTAGCTCCCCTAACTTTACGATTGTTGTGTGGTGTGTTGGAAAAAGTGGCAAATCCGGTGGTAAGATCTGCCAGTGCAGCAGGGGCTTTTGGACTTATCCATGTTTCAATGATGGCTGTGCAGTGAAGTAGGGGAAAAGAGAGTCAAAATGGTTAGTGATGCAGTTAGCTTTTTCGAAGATGGATCTGACATTCCAAAGACAGAGTTAGGATAGAGAATGGAGTTACGGTCCTTGTAGTCTCAAATTAGCTTTATATCTAATCAAGGAGGGTAAATAAGCAAAGTGAATGTTTTGCTAGAATGAGAAAAAATAGGAAGAGGATCGTGTGACTGTATGGAGATGAGCGAGGTGAAGTCTATTGAGAATGAATAATGGCCACAAAGACCTACAAGTTTAAGGAGTAATGGGCACAACTGGAGGACAAAGCAAGTATGAAGCATAATGTCAAGCACTGTAAGGCTTTAACATATTTGGGCAGCTCAGCCTAGACTGTGGAGTGGAATCTTAAATGGATGAAGGGGTAAATTGTTCCAGGATTGGTCTGTCCTAGTTCAATGGGCACTATCAAATAGAACCCAGATGTCCTAAATGGGAAACCCCTAAACCATTAAAACAAATGTCCTAAAACTGTTGAAGGATAGAGCTCGGTAACTAGTCTTTCATGTTCTACTTCCAATATGAAGAAGGAATCCAGGATAACGAAAAGAAAATCCGAATACTTCTAGTAATCCAAAATCGTTTGCAGAGAAAAGGCAATATCCAAAAGGCAGCCAACACGTTTTGCTCCCCCACACAGCGCTCAGGCCTGAGGCTTTCTTAAGGTATAAGTAAATAGATTGGTACTTATATAAATGGTTGGCTCGATATGTAACAAAAGCCCATTCAGAACGGGGCATCACGGTCACTGTTCTGCTTGCCAAAAAGTTTACAAATCTCCTAGTTGGTCAAAGTATGGTCAAAAGCCGTACAGCAGAACATATCAAAAGGAGGTATTCACGACGGTCATTCCTGGAGTGGGAGCTGCATTGGGTAAAATACTGTGGGGGTGTGGTATGATCAATGGACTACATAACATGCAATCTAAGTGTAAAACTAATATCTGTGGGAGGGTGTTACAAACTTGATTTATTTTAATCAAAGACAAACATATTTGGAAGCATTCACAGGCCTTGAAAAACCATAAAAATGTTAGTAGACCTGCAGGTCGAATAGCTTGAATAATCTACTCGACCTAACTGTAATGTACTTGACCCAGAAACAGGTCTCAAATTGTGTTATCCTAGGCAAATACTGTATTTTACAGTCACCTTTTTCTTCATTTTCACGAGTGCAACTTCAAATATGTGAATTCAGCATTTCTGCTGTACAAAAAAAATCCTCTTTTGTTTGATTTAATACCCTAAACGTTTTCTCTGTGTATAATAAATCTAGCCCACATATAGGGTACACATGATCCATGCATGACTTGCCTCTTAGTTTACTAGTAGCTTTGCCATCAGGGCAGGAGTGTTTCTCAGTTTATGTTTAAACACTCACTTTTGTTTTGATAAACAGTTTTTATTGTTTTTAAAGGGGAAAGGGAAGGGGAAAAAAGGTACAAGGCAGAGGACACATGCACCATATATAATTCCTTCATCAGCACATTCTCAATATTAACAATCGAGAGCACTGCAGACCATAGAGCAGACAACAGTTCAGGTCCTATTACAACATTCTTTTCTGTGTTCTTCTTCTGGTCTATATCAGTAATTCTAACCATCGTCCCCATACTTTCTCATATTTCTGTGGGAAGCCCTGGATTCATATAACAATTTTTCTTTGTTTGCACACCAATCAACCCCCCTTTTCCACTTCCGGAGTGACGGGCCTTCGGGGGAGTTCCAAGCAGCAGCAATATCTCTCTTGGCGACCAGCAAGGCTGTGGCAGCCAGGGCGCATCTGGCGCGTGTTCCCACATCTCCTCCATTACTCCGAGTAGGACTAATTTCGCAGATTTTTGTACCTCTTGTCCAAGGGCACTTCCCAATTCTTGGATCACTTTATCCCAATATTTCAGTATCACGTGGCAGGACCATACCATGTGGTAAAAGTTTGCTGGTTCGCTCGGGCATCGCAGGCATTTGGCGGAGGAGCGGAGTCCCGTCCTGTGCAGTCTGGATGGCGACAGATATGCTCCGTATAAATAATAGAATTGCACTACATGAAGTCTAGCCGACACCGCCAGTACCTTGGGTGCCATCAAGACCTCCCTCCATTCCGTCTATTCCAGGGCCCCAACCCATGACTCCCACCTGGTCCTGACAGAACTTAAGTTACCGGGGGCGTTGTTAAGTAGCATTTTGTAGATTTGAGAGATACCTTTCTGTAAGGAAATGCCTCCTTGGCATGGTTACCCCCTGACTTTTTGCCTTTGCTGATGCTATGTTTTGAATTGAAAGTGTGCTGAGGCCTGCTAACCAGGCCCCAGCACCAGTGTTCTTTCCCTAACCTGTACTTTTGTATCCACAATTGGCACACCCTGGCATCCAGGTAAGTCCCTTGTAACTGGTACCTCTGGTACCAAGGGCCCTGATGCCAGGGAAGGTCTCTAAGGGCTGCAGCATGACTTATGCCACCCTGGAGACCCCTCACTCAGCACAGACACACTGCTTGCCAGCTTGTGTGTGCTGGTGAGAACAAAATGAGTAAGTCGACATGGCACTCCCCTCAGGGTGCCATGCCAGCCTCTCACTGCCTATGCAAGTATAGATAAGTCACCCCTCTAGCAGGCCTTACAGCCCTAAGGCAGGGTGCACTATACCATAGGTGAGGGCACCAGTGCATGAGCACTGTGCCCCTACAGTGTCTAAACCAAACCTTAGACATTGTAAGTGCAGGGTAGCCATAAGAGTATATGGTCTGGGAGTTTGTCAAACACGAACTCCACAGCACCATAATGGCTACACTGAAAACTGAGAAGTTTGGTATCAAACTTCTCAGCACAATAAATGCACACTGATGCCAGTGTACATTTTATTGTGAAACACACCCCAGAGGGCACCTTAGAGGTGCCCCCTGAAACTGTTTCCAACTATCTGTGTAGGCTGACTGGTTCCAGCAGCCTGCCACACTAGAGACATGTTGCTGGCCCCATGGGGAGAGTGCCTTTGTCACTCTGAGGCCAGTAACAAAGCCTGCACTGGGTGGAGATGCTAACACCTCCCCCAGGCAGGAGCTGTAACACCTGGCGGTGAGCCTCAAATGCTCACCCCTTTGTTCCAGCACCGCAGGACACTCCAGCTAGTGGAGTTGCCCGCCCCCTCCGGCCACGGCCCCCACTTTTGGCGGCAAGGCCAGAGGAAATAATGAGAATAACAAGGAGGAGTCACTGGCCAGTCAGGACAGCCCCTAAGGTGTCCTGAGCTGAAGTGACTCAGAAATCCTCCATCTTGCAGATGGAGGATTCCCCCAATAGGATTAGGGATGTGACCCCCTCCCCTTGGGAGGAGGCACAAAGAGGGTGTACCCACCCTCAGGGCTAGTAGCCATTGGCTACTAACCCCCCAGACCTAAACACGCCCTTAAATTTAGTATTTAAGGACTCCCCTGAACCTAAGAATTTAGATTCCTGAAACTACAAGAAGAAGAGGACTGCTGAGCTGAAAAACCCCTGCAGAAGAAGAACAGAAGACACCAACTGCTTTGGCCCCAGTCTTACCGGCCTGTCTCCTGCCTTCCAAAGAAACCTGCTCCTGCGACTCTTTCCAAAGGACCAGCGACCTCTAAATCCTCAGAGGACTGCCCTGCTTCCAGAAAGACAAGAAACTCCCGAGGACAGCGGCACTGCTCCAAAAGAACTGCAACTTTGTTTCAAAGGAGCAGATTTAAAGACCCTGCAACTCCCCGCAAGAAGCGTGAGACTTGCAACACTGCACCCGGCGACCCCGACTCGACTGGTGGAGAACCAACACCTCAGGGAGGACCCTCCGGCGACTCCGAGTCCGTGAGTAACCAAAGTTTTCCCCCCTGAGCCCCAACAGCGACGCCTGCAGAGGGAATCCCGAGGATCCCCCTGACCGCGACTGCCTGAACCTAAAGTCCCGACGGCTGGAAAAGACCCTGCACCCGCAGCCCCCAGCACCTGAAGGAACGGAACTTCTGTGCAGGAGCAACCCCCAGGAGGCCCTCTCCCTTGCCCAGGTGGTGGCTAACCCGAGGAGCCCCCCCCTTGCCTGCCTGCACCGCTGAAGAGACCCCTTGGTCTCCCATTGAAATCTACAGAGAACCCGACGCTTGTTTACACACTGCACCCGGCCGCCCCCGCGCTGCTGAGGGTGTACTTTCTGTGTGGACTTGTGTCCCCCCCGGTGCCCTACAAAAACCCCCTGGTCTGCCCTCCGAAGACGCGGGTACTTACCTGCTGGCAGACTGGAACCGGGGCACCCCCTTCTCTCCATTGAAGCCTATGTGTTTTGGGCACCTCTTTGACCTCTGCACCTGACCGGCCCTGAGCTGCTGGTGTGGTAACTTTGGGGTTGCTCTGAACCCCCAACAGTGGGCTACCTTGGACCCAAAACTGAGACCTGTAAGTGATTTACTTACCTGCTAAAAATAACAATACTTTACCTCCCCCAGGAACTGTGAAAATTGCACTGTGTCCACTTTTAAAACAGCTTATTGTGTTTTATGTAAAAAGTATATATGCTACTGTGATTATTCAAAGTTCCTAAAGTACTTACCTGCAATACATTTCAAATGAGATATTACATGTAGAATTTGAACCTGTGGTTCTTAAAATAAACTAAGAAAAGATATTTTTCTATACCAAAACCTATTGGCCTGGAATTGTTTCTGAGTGTGTGTTCCTCATTTATTGCCTGTGTGTATGTACAACAAATGCTTAACACTACTCCTTTGATAAGCCTACTGCTTGACCACACTACCACAAAATAGAGCATTAGTATTATATCTTTTTTGCCACTATCTTACCTCTAAGGGGAACCCTTGGACTCTGTGCATACTATTCCTTACTTTGAAATAGTGCATACAGAACCAACTTCCTACATTGGTGGATCAGCGGTGGGGTACAAGACTTTGCATTTGCTGGACTACTCAGCCAATACCTGATCACACGACAAATTCCAAAAATTGTCATTAGAACTTGATTTTTTGCAATTTGAAATGTTTCCAAATTCTTTAAAGTCCTGCTAGGGCCTTGTGTTAGTCCCTGTTAGCATTGCTTTTAGAGTTTAAAAGTTTGGTAAAAGTTTGAATTAGATTCTAGAACTAGTTTTAGATTCTTAAAAAGTATTCCAACTTTTAGAAACATAATGTCTAGTACAGATGTGAATGTGGTGGAACTCGACACCACCCCTTACCTCCATCTTAAGATGAGGGAGCTAAGGTCACTCTGTAAATTAAAGAAAATAACAATGGGCCCCAGACCTTCCAAACTACAGCTCCAGGAGCTGTTGGCAGAGTTTGAAAAGGCCAACCCCTCTGAGGATGGCAACTCAGAGGATGATGATAGTGACTTGGAGGGTGATTCCCCCCTACCAGTCCTATCTAGGGAAGACAGGGCCTCTCAAGCCCTGACTCCAAGCATAATAGTCAGAGATGCTGGCTCCCTCACAGGAGGGACCAACCTCTCTGAAATCACTGAGGATAACTCCAGTGAAGAGGACATCCAGTTAGCCAGGATGGCCAAAAGATTGGCTTTGGAAAGACAGATCCTAGCCATAGAAAGGGAAAGACAAGAGATGGGCCTAGGACCCATCAATGGTGGCAGCAACATAAATAGGGTCAGAGATTCTCCTGACATGTTGAAAATCCCTAAAGGGATTGTAACTAAATATGAAGATGGTGATGACATCACCAAATGGTTCACAGCTTTTGAGAGGGCTTGTGTAACCAGAAAAGTGAACAAATCTCACTGGGGTGCTCTCCTTTGGGAAATGTTCACAGGAAAGTGTAGGGATAGACTCCTCACACTCTCTGGAAAAGATGCAGAATCTTATGACCTCATGAAGGGTACCCTGATTGAGGGCTTTGGATTCTCCACTGAGGAGTATAGGATTAGATTCAGGGGGGCTCAAAAATCCTCAAGCCAGACCTGGGTTGACTTTGTAGACTACTCAGTAAAAACACTAGATGGTTGGATTCAAGGCAGTGGTGTAAGTAATTATGATGGGCTGTACAATTTATTTGTGAAAGAACACCTATTAAGTAATTGTTTCAATGATAAACTGCATCAGCATCTGGTAGACCTAGGACCAATTTCTTCCCAAGAATTGGGAAAGAAGGCGGACCATTGGGTCAAGACTAGGGTGTCCAAAACTTCCACAGGGGGTGACCAAAAGAAAGGGGTCACTAAACCTCCCCAGGGGAAGGGTGGTGAGACAGCCAAAAACAAAAATAGTAAAGAGTCTTCTACAGGCCCCCAAAAACCTGAACAGGAGGGTGGGCCCAGAGCCTCTTCACAAAACAATTCTGGGTACAAGGGTAAAAACTTTGATCCCAAAAAGGCCTGGTGTCGTAGCTGTAGTCAGTCTGGACACCAAACTGGAGACAAGGCCTGTCCCAAGAAAAATACCACTTCAAACTCCACTCCAGCTAACACTGGAATGGCTAGTCTCCAAGTGGGATCAACAGTGTGCCCAGAGCAAATCAGGTGTCACACTGAAGCTACATTAGTCTCTGAGGGTGGGGTGGATTTAGCCACACTGGCTGCCTGGCCCCCTAACATGCAAAAATACAGGCAGCAGCTCTTAATTAATGGGACAAGTGTAGAGGGCCTGAGGGATACAGGTGCCAGTGTCACTATGGTGACAGAGAAACTGGTTTCCCCTGGCCAATACCTGACTGGACAAACCTATACAGTCACCAATGCTGACAATCAAACTAAAGTACATCCCATGGCAATGGTAACTTTAGAGTGGGGAGGGGTCAATGGCCTGAAACAGGTAGTGGTCTCCTCAAATATTCCAGTAGACTGTTTGCTTGGAAATGACCTTGAGTCCTCAGCATGGGCTGAGGTAGAACTGAAAACCCATGCAGCCATGCTGGGTATCCCTGAACTGGTGTGTGTCAAGACAAGGGCACAGTGCAAGGCACAGGGTGAAAAAGTAGAGCTGGAGTCTGGAAGAAAGGCCCAGCCTACCAAGAGAAAAGGAAAGTCAGCTGGGAAACCAGCTGCAACACAACAAGAAAAAGAGAGCCTCTCTTCTCAGGAAGAAGTTCTGCCCTCTGAGGGAACTGAGCCTATGGAGCTGGAACCTTACCAGGTTGAGCTCTTAGGCCCAGGGGGACCCTCAAGGGAAGAGTTGTGTAAGGGGCAAGAAACCTGTCCCTCTCTTGAAGGCCTTAGGCAGCAAGCTGCTGAAGAGTCCAAAGGCAAGAAAAATGGAACACATAGGGTCTATTGGGAAGATGGACTCCTGTACACTGAGGCAAGAGATCCCAAACCTGGTGCCACTAGGAGAGTGGTAGTGCCTCAGGCGTTCAGAGAGTTTATTCTGACCTTAGCCCATGATATTCCCCTTGCTGGGCATTTGGGACAAACCAAGACGTGGGAGAGGTTAGTCAACCACTTCTACTGGCCCAACATGTCCCAGAATGTTAAGGAGTTTTGCATCTCCTGTACCACCTGTCAAGCCAGTGGTAAGACAGGTGGACATCCAAAGGCCCCCATCATTCCACTTCCAGTGGTGGGGGTCCCCTTTGAAAGAGTGGGTGTGGACATAGTGGGTCCACTTGAACCTCCCACAGCCTCAGGAAATATGTACATCCTAGTAGTAGTGGATCATGCTACTAGGTATCCTGAAGCTATTCCCCTTAGGTCGACTACTGCCCCTGCAGTAGCCAAGGCCCTCATTGGTATCTTTACCAGAGTGGGCTTCCCTAAGGAGGTGGAGTCTGACAGAGGTACCAACTTCATGTCAGCATACCTGAAACACATGTGGAATGAGTGTGGAGTGACTTATAAATTCCCTACACCATATCATCCACAAACTAATGGCCTTGTTGAGAGATTCAACAAGACATTAAAGGGCATGATCATGGGGCTCCCAGAAAAACTCAAAAGGAGATGGGATGTCCTCCTGCCATGTCTGCTTTTCGCTTACAGAGAGGTGCCTCAGAAGGGAGTAGGGTTCTCACCCTTTGAACTTCTGTTTGGCCACCCTGTAAGGGGACCACTTGCTCTTGTTAAAGAAGGCTGGGAGAGACCTCTTCATGAGCCTAAACAAGACATAGTGGACTATGTACTTGGCCTTCGCTCAAGAATGGCAGAGTACATGGAAAAGGCAAGTAAAAACCTTGAGGCCAGCCAACAGCTCCAGAAGTTTTGGTATGACCAAAAG
The DNA here is from genome assembly GCF_031143425.1 of Pleurodeles waltl. Classification (NCBI taxonomy): domain Eukaryota; kingdom Metazoa; phylum Chordata; class Amphibia; order Caudata; family Salamandridae; genus Pleurodeles; species Pleurodeles waltl. The sequence continues at coordinate 400,429,534 of NC_090448.1, forward strand.
GCTGCAATGGTTGAATTTCAACCAGGGCAGAAAGTCTGGGTTTTGGAGCCTGTGGCTCCCAGGGCACTTCAGGACAGATGGAGTGGCCCTTACCCAATCCTGGAAAAGAAGAGTCAGGTCACCTACCTGGTGGACCTAGGCACAAGCAGGAGCCCCAAGAGGGTGATCCATGTAAACCGCCTAAAACTCTTCCATGATAGGGCTGATGTGAATCTGTTGATGGTAACAGATGAGGACCAGGAAGCTGAGAGTGAGCCTCTCCCTGATCTCCTCTCATCAGACCCTAAAGATGGCTCAGTGGATGGAGTGATCTATTCAGACACCCTCTCTGGCCAACAGCAATCTGATTGTAGGAAGGTCCTGCAACAGTTTGCTGAGCTCTTTTCCTTAACCCCTGGTCAGACACACCTGTGTACCCATGATGTGGACACAGGAGACAGCATGCCTGTCAAAAACAAAATCTTCAGACAGTCTGATCAAGTTAAGGAAAGCATCAAGGTGGAAGTCCACAAGATGCTGGAATTGGGAGTAATTGAGCACTCTGACAGCCCCTGGGCTAGCCCAGTGGTCTTAGTCCCCAAACCTCACACCAAAGATGGAAAGAGAGAGGTGAGGTTTTGTGTGGACTACAGAGGTCTTAATTCTGTCACCAAGACAGATGCCCATCCCATTCCTAGAGCTGACGAGCTGATTGACAAATTAGGTGCTGCCAAATTCTTAAGTACCTTTGACTTAACAGCAGGGTACTGGCAAATCAAAATGGCACCTGGAGCAAAAGAGAAAACAGCATTCTCCACACCTGATGGGCATTATCAGTTTACTGTTATGCCCTTTGGTTTAAAGAATGCCCCTGCCACCTTCCAAAGGTTGGTGAATCAAGTCCTTGCTGGGTTGGAGTCCTTTAGTGCAGCTTATCTTGATGATATTGCTGTCTTTAGCTCCAACTGGCAGGATCACCTGGTCCACCTGAAGAAGGTTTTGAAGGCTCTGCAATCAGCAGGCCTCTCTATCAAGGCATCCAAATGCCAGATAGGGCAGGGAACTGTGGTTTACTTGGGACACCTTGTAGGTGGAGGCCAAGTTCAGCCACTCCAGCCTAAGATCCAGACTATTCTGTCTGGACTGGGCAGCTCCAAAAACCCAGACTCAAGTCAGGGCATTCCTTGGCTTGACTGGGTACTATAGGAGGTTTGTGAAGGGATATGGATCCATTGTGACAGCCCTCACAGAACTCACCTCCAAGAAAATGCCCAAGAAAGTAAACTGGACTGTAGAATGCCAACAGGCATTTGACACCCTGAAACAAGCTATGTGCACAGCACCAGTTCTAAAAGCTCCAGATTACTCCAAGCAATTCATTGTGCAAACAGATGCCTCTGAACATGGGATAGGGGCAGTTTTGTCCCAAACAAATGATGATGGCCTTGACCAGCCTGTTGCTTTCATTAGCAGGAGGTTACTCCCCAGGGAGCAGCGTTGGAGTGCCATTGAGAGGGAGGCCTTTGCTGTGGTTTGGTCCCTGAAAAAGCTGAGACCATACCTCTTTGGTACTCACTTTGTAGTTCAAACCGACCACAGACCTCTCAGATGGCTGATGCAAATGAAAGGTGAAAATCCAAAACTGTTGAGGTGGTCCATCTCCCTACAGGGAATGGACTTTATAGTGGAACACAGACCTGGGACTGCCCATGCCAATGCAGATGGCCTTTCCAGGTTCTTCCACTTAGAAAATGAAGACTCTCTTGGGAAAGTTTAGTCTCATCCTCTTTCGTTTGGGGGGGGGGGGGGGTTGTGTAAGGAAATGCCTCCTTGGCATGGTTACCCCCTGACTTTTTGCCTTTGCTGATGCTATGTTTTGAATTGAAAGTGTGCTGAGGCCTGCTAACCAGGCCCCAGCACCAGTGTTCTTTCCCTAACCTGTACTTTTGTATCCACAATTGGCACACCCTGGCATCCAGGTAAGTCCCTTGTAACTGGTACCTCTGGTACCAAGGGCCCTGATGCCAGGGAAGGTCTCTAAGGGCTGCAGCATGACTTATGCCACCCTGGAGACCCCTCACTCAGCACAGACACACTGCTTGCCAGCTTGTGTGTGCTGGTGAGAACAAAATGAGTAAGTCGACATGGCACTCCCCTCAGGGTGCCATGCCAGCCTCTCACTGCCTATGCAAGTATAGATAAGTCACCCCTCTAGCAGGCCTTACAGCCCTAAGGCAGGGTGCACTATACCATAGGTGAGGGAACCAGTGCATGAGCACTGTGCCCCTACAGTGTCTAAACCAAACCTTAGACATTGTAAGTGCAGGGTAGCCATAAGAGTATATGGTCTGGGAGTTTGTCAAACACGAACTCCACAGCACCATAATGGCTACACTGAAAACTGAGAAGTTTGGTATCAAACTTCTCAGCACAATAAATGCACACTGATGCCAGTGTACATTTTATTGTGAAACACACCCCAGAGGGCACCTTAGAGGTGCCCCCTGAAACTGTATCCAACTATCTGTGTAGGCTGACTGGTTCCAGCAGCCTGCCACACTAGAGACATGTTGCTGGCCCCATGGGGAGAGTGCCTTTGTCACTCTGAGGCCAGTAACAAAGCCTGCACTGGGTGGAGATGCTAACACCTCCCCCAGGCAGGAGCTGTAACACCTGGCGGTGAGCCTCAAAGGCTCACCCCTTTGTTCCAGCACCGCAGGACACTCCAGCTAGTGGAGTTGCCCGCCCCCTCCGGCCACGGCCCCCACTTTTGGCGGCAAGGCCGGAGGAAATAATGAGAATAACAAGGAGGAGTCACTGGCCATTCAGGACAGCCCCTAAGGTGTCCTGAGCTGAAGTGACTAACTTTTAGAAATCCTCCATCTTGCAGATGGAGGATTCCCCCAATAGGATTAGGGATGTGACCCCCTCCCCTTGGGAGGAGGCACAAAGAGGGTGTACCCACCCTCAGGGCTAGTAGCCATTGGCTACTAACCCCCCAGACCTAAACACGCCCTTAAATTTAGTATTTAAGGACTCCCCTGAACCTAAGAATTTAGATTCCTGAAACTACAAGAAGAAGAGGACTGCTGAGCTGAAAAACCCCTGCAGAAGAAGAACAGAAGACACCAACTGCTTTGGCCCCAGTCTTACCGGCCTGTCTCCTGCTTTCCAAAGAAACCTGCTCCAGCGATGCTTTCCAAAGGACCAGCGACCTCTGAATCCTCAGAGGACTGCCCTGCTTCAAGAAAGACAAGAAACTCCCGAGGACAGTGGCACTGCTCCAAAAGAACTGCAACTTTGTTTCAAAGGAGCAGATTTAAAGACCCCTGCAACTCCCCGCAAGAAGCGTGAGACTTGCAACACTGCACCCGGCGACCCCTACTCGACTGGTGGAGAACCAACACCTCAGGGAGGACCCTCCGGCGACTCTGAGTCTGTGACTAACCAAAGTTGTCCCCCCTGAGCCCCCACAGCGACGCCTGCAGAGGGAATCCCGAGGCTCCCCCTGACCGCGACTGCCTGAACCTAAAGTCCCGATGGCTGGAAAAGACCCTGCACCCGCAACCCCCAGCACCTGAAGGAACGGAACTTCTGTGCAGGAGCGACCCCCAGGAGGCCCTCTCCCTTGCCCAGGTGGTGGCTACCCCGAGGAGCCCCCCCCTTGCCTGCCTGCACCGCTGAAGAGACCCCTTGGTCTCCCATTGAAATCTACAGAGAACCCGACGCTTGTTTGCACACTGCACCCGGCCGCCACCGCGCTGCTGAGGGTGTACTTTCTGTGTGGACTTGTGTCCCCCACGGTGCCCTACAAAACCCCCCTGGTCTGCCCTCCGAAGACGCGGGTACTTACCTGCTGGCAGACTGGAACCGGGGCACCCCCTTCTCTCCATTGAAGCCTATGTGTTTTGGGCACCTCTTTGACCTCTGCACCTGACCGGCCCTGAGCTGCTGGTGTGGTAACTTTGGGGTTGCTCAGAACCCCCAACGGTGGGCTACCTTGGACCCAAAACTGAGACTTGTAAGTGATTTACTTACCTGCTAAAAATAACAATACTTTACCTCCCCCAGGAACTGTGAAAATTGCACTGTGTCCACTTTTAAAACAGCTTATTGTGTTTTATGTAAAAAGTATATATGCTACTGTGATTATTCAAAGTTCCTAAAGTACTTACCTGCACTACCTTTCAAATGAGATATTACATGTAGAATTTGAACCTGTGGTTCTTAAAATAAACTAAGAAAATATATTTTTCTATAACAAAACCTATTGGCCAGGAATTGTTTCTGAGTGTGTGTTCCTCATTTATTGCATGTGTGTATGTACAACAAATGCTTAACACTACTCCTTTGATAAGCCTACTGCTCGACCACACTACCACAAAATAGAGCATTAGTATTATATCTTTTTTGCCACTATCTTACCTCTAAGGGGAACCCTTGGACTCTGTGCATACTATTCCTTACTTTGAAATAGTGCATACAGAACCAACTTCCTACACTTTCCATTCTAGGTTCCCCATGAGCAGTTTGGCTTTGAGTGGACTAAATTCTGGCATGGGGCCCGCGGGGGCAAGTGCACCCTCAGGGTGTGTCTTAGCTGGAGGTATCTGAAGAATTGTGTCTGATTTAGCTGAAAGTCTACCTGTAGGTCTTGAAATCATTTCACAGTCTCCCCCTTCCATACGTCTCCCACCAGGGAAATGCCCAGTAGGTCTCATTCTGTGAATCCTTCCAGCGCTGCAGGGGCGCTCAACCATTTCCCCCTCCACAACGGGGTCTGAAGGGTGACAACGGCGTTTCACTGGGTGTACCGCAATGCAGCGAGCCACGGCAAAAAAAAAAAAAACACCCTAGTTATTTCTTCCATATTGTGGGGAAGTGGTGATCCGTATAGCATGTCAAGAATACGTGGGAAACCCAAAATCCCCAGTTCTATCCGATAAGCCGGGTCGTCCCAACCCCCAGCGAACCAGTCGTGGATCACAGTCAATTAGATGGCTAAATACGATAGGTAGGGGTCTGAGGCGCCCAGGCCCCGTCATATACCCCCCTTCGGCAGTGTTGTGTTGCTACTCGGCGCCTGGCACCCCTCCATAGGAACCGTCCTGTGATGCTTTCGAGATTTCTGAACCAGGAGTGCAGGATTGGGAGGGGAAAGTTCTAAAATGTGTATAGGAGCCTTGGCAAGATCATCATCTTATATAGGGCTACTCGGCCCATCACATTTAGTGGTAGGGTTTGCCATCTCTGCAAGTCTGTTTTGACATGTGTTAGCAACAGGGATAGATTTTTGGCCCACGTCATTTCAGGTAGGAGAGACACCCAGACGCCCAGGTATCTAAAACTGCGCCTGCACGGGGTATTGTATCTTGCCAGTCAAAGCAGTTGCGTGAACTCGCCAGCGGGATCAGAATTGATTTGGTGGAGTTCATCCTGAACCCAGACACCTGTTCATTTGCCGTAGGAGGCAGAGACTTCTCAGTCCCGTTATACTGGGTTCCTCCATGTACAACAGGACGTCATAGACGCATAGCGCTATTCTATCTTCTCGTGAGGGGCCCCATTTCCAGCCACGGTATATCGGATCTGTCCTGATCACCTGAGCCAGAGGCCCAATGGCCAGGGTGAATAGAAGGGGGGATAAAGGGCATCCCTGCCATGTGCCTCTGCGAACCTCAAAAGTAGAGGATAAGACTCCGTTGACCTGTATGCAGGCCGTAGGGTTGGTGTATAATGCCTAAACCAGATGGCGGAATCTCGGACCCAGACCCATGCGTCAGAGCACCAAGAGAAGGAACCCCAAGTCAACTGAGTCAAAGGCCCTTTCGAAGTCAATAAGTAAAAGGGCGAGATCTCGGGGCAACCGGCGTCTCTCCGCCAGAGCCACATGTAATCGACAGATACAGTGTTGTGTACTGCAGGGTGCCATAAACCCACATTGGTCTGGGTGAATTAGTTGCGGTAGGACCCTCTTGAGACGACCGGCGAGGATGGAGGCACATTTTTTACTTTCGGTATGGATCAATGATATGGGCCTATAGTCCGCACAGTGTAGCGAGGGGGGTTGGGTTTTGGGGTGCACTACAATCGTGGCAGTGTCTAACTCTCGGGGAAGGATCCGTCTTTCTCCACCTCTGCAAAAAAGCACATCAAGTGTAGGGTTAGGTCCTCCCTAAATGCTTTGTAATACTCCCAGGGGAACCCATCGGGACCTGGCGTCTTGCCCATACCTAGTGCAGAGACAGCCACCCCAATTTCCTCTGCGCTGATGGGTTCTTCTAAGATCTATATTTCTGCCGCGGGTAATTGCATGAGGGGAACCTCATCTAGTAGTCGGCGGGACTGACGGAGGTCTATTCGTGTAGACACCTGGTATGGTGTATGGTAGTAACTGGCAAAGGTGTTCGCAATTTCAGGGTGTCCTGCAACGAGGTTCTCTTCTCCGTCGTAAATTTCGGGGACAATCCTTGAAGCATGATGGCAGGAAACCAGCCAATGCAGCATTTTCCCGGTTTTGTCCCCCCCACCCGTAGATTTTCCCCATGTTGGCCCTCCATATGTGTTTCGCAGCCTCCAGGGATTGATCTCGGATTTGGAGGAGTTGACGCGTCACCACCTCGCTTGGGTTTATTGCACTCTCGTTTTCCAGACACATTGCTCGGAGCTCTAGCTGTGCAACCTGCTGGATTTTGATGCATTCCTGGTTTCATATCAAATTTTGTCCGTGCCTCATAACACCACCTTGCCAGCCGCCCACAGCATGCCTATTGAGGTCACGGACCCTTTGTTCAATTGAAAGTATTCTCTTTGTGCCTGTTGCAGCTGTTCCGTGTAGCTTTTATCTTGGAGGTACCACGCATTTAGCCGCCACATAGGACGGGACCGAGACCGAGCGGGGTACATAGTGAACTGGAGCAGGGCGTGGTTAGAGACTCCTCTGGCTAGTATTTCAATGTGCGAAAGGGAGGTACAGTCTGTGCTTGGGAGTAGCACCAGGTCTATTGTGGATTGTGAGCCATGGGCCGCCGAAGTGTGAGTAAATTGTCGCCGTCTCGGGTGCCATACCCACCAGGCATCACAGAATCCGGTCGTGGAAAGCCATCCAGGGATTCCCACTGCTGATGTGTGCCTATACGTGGAGAGTGGACCAGCTACATCTAATGTCGGGTCTGGGGTTGCGTTGATGTCACCTCCCAACATAACTCCTGGGGGCAAGTCTGAAAGTAACTTGGTGAGGGCCTGGAGAGTTCCACTGATCAAGGAGGGAGGAGCATAGACACTGACTATGTTAATCGTGGCCCCCTCGACTTTGCCGGTGATGGGCACATAATGTCCCTGTCTGTCTCTCCATATCTGGATGTGTGTCATGGGGAATGTATGGTGTAGTAATATGGTTTCCCCACCCCCCCCCCCCCCGCCCCGGCGTGATATACCCTATCAAACCCCCCGGTGGGCCAAAAAGGGGCAGTTATCTCCTAAAAGATGTCTCTTGCAGCAGGAGTACTTCTGGTCGATATCTATGTATAAAGGCGAACACTGCGGTACGTGTAATCTTATCAAGGAGACCATTGACGTTCCACGAGAAAACCTGTGTTTGATTCATGTGGGTAGGTGACTTTGAAAAAGATTTTTATAGTGGATATCACAACTCTTCATTATTAGGCCTAGAAACTCTGAAAAGCATGTCTCTTGCCCCTGCCGCCGCTGAGCGCGTGCCCCCAGTGTGTTGACTGTGCGTTCCCTGCTCTGTGTACTAACAAACATAAACATTGTACTAGCATAAAAACCATAACATTGGCCTCTGAAACTAGGCCTGAACTCCCTTGCCCCCCCAACTCCCACCCCTCCCCATACTCCTCCCCCACCCCCCCAGAAGCATCTGTCGCCCATGTATAGCACCTCACTTTTACAACTAGTGAGGTGAACCATCAACTGGTAGGGCAGTGGACCCCTCCATAGTGTCAGATCAAGTATAAATGCACAATAAGCTGCAAGTAATTTAGTGTTTGTCCTCCCGATAGTCCGCTTCTTGTCCAGAAACGTTTCTCATTTTCAGGATCACAAAACCGGGTTGCGGGGCAAGTCTGTGACCTCCAGTGGCCCCGGGTGGGTCCAGGTCGCACTCTGTGGGCCTTGGCTCTCTGGAGTGATTTCAGAGTTCTCTAATGGTTGTGGGTCTCGCAATTCCACTCAGCGGGTCTCCAAAGGGGATTCTGAGCAGGATCTGCATCGCCCCCTTCGTCGCTGAGAGCGTGTACGCTGGCGTCTGACAGATTGTTGCCCCGCATTGGTGATTTGGCAGCACCTTGGGCAGCGATCTTGACCACTGCCGGTGTGAGCCCAGCAGGATCGCTTCTGTTAGCCAAGTCCACGTCGCGGCCGGTTGTTCAAAGAAGTGGGTCTTATTACTGTAGAACGCTCAGAGTCTTGCTGGAAACAGGAGGCGGTACTGAATGTCCATTGTTCTCAGTTTTTGTTTCACCTCAGTGAATGAGCGGCGCTGCTGTTGCACTTTGTACGTGTAGTCAGGGAAAAGGAGGACCCTCGCCCCGTTGCAGAGAAGGTCTCCTCTGGAGCGTGCTTCCTGTTGCACCGCATCTCTGTCTTTAAAATTGAAGAGGCAAATTATTACTGGCCTGGGCAGAGAGCTGGGTGGGGGTTTTGCCCGCAGCCACCTGTGGGCTCACTCAATCGCGAACCACGTCGTGAGGCAGTCCGCCGGCATCCAGGAACGGAACCAATCCTCCAAGTATGTGGCCAGGGATTGTTCCGCGGTGGACTCAGGGAGACCCACCATGCGGAAATTGTTACATCTGGACCTGTTCTCCGCGTCTTCGGATCTCCTGTGCAGCTCCGATGGACAAGTGGTCAACGCCGAGACTTGGGCTTTAAGAGTGGTCACATCATCTTCCACTGTGGAGATTCTGGATTCGGCTTCTGTAATTCAGGCCGTGTCGTTGCGAAGATCTTGCCGGACTAAGGCCACGTCCACCCTAACTTCTCCTATCTTGGATTCGAGAGCCGCCTGGGAAGCCTGGATCACAGCTAGATCACCAGATGTCGTCCGCGGCTCGCCTCCTCCATTTGGGGCAGGGTCTTCTGTCCGGGACCCAGTTGCACCCGTGGTGAACTGGTCTATGCGAGTTTGTGCCGTCGTTTGTTTTGCTGACTTATCTTTGCCCATGGTGTCTGTCCAAGAGAAGGGGGGGGGAGGAAGAGGGCCAGTCCCTCGCAATCAGCGGTGCAACGTTCTCCAAGGCCAGAGGGGGAAGATCACAAGAGTGTCTTCCCCCCCTCCAATGGCACCGGCCCCGTATCTCGGACCCGGGCGGCCGCCCCAGCCCACGGCTCACCTCTATTCAGCGTTGCCCAGTGGTTCGGTCTCCAGCAGCGGCCCGACTCTCTCTCAGCAGGCCAATGAGCGCGTTGATCACCACGAAGCGACAAGTTGCCTATTTATAGCCCGGGACCAGGACTCTGGCAGCTCCGGATCATCATTGTGTGATCCACATCCGGAGGAGTCCCTCTCCATCCCACCCCCTTCTGCCCCTGGGGCCTCAGGAGGGGGGGTAGGGGGGAGAAGAAAAGGGGCGATGAGGCTGAAGGTTCCGGCCTCTCCCGGCCGATCTCTATCGCAGCGCGTCCCCAACCGTGAGGCGCACTGCTCCGCTGTGTCGAAGCGGCAAGGCGCGTCCCAGCCACCACCGCACCTCAGTTCTCAGCAATTCACACCTCAATCCATATCTCTGACCGCCATCTTAAACACTCACTTTTAATAAATATATTACTAAATTATGATGTGATAGCACACTGTCATTTAGAGAGTAAATTTCCAAGAAATGTCCAAAAAAAAAAAACCTTCCCACTAACTTGCAACTTTACTGATAAAACTATATAGAGTATTAACAATAATCTGTGAAAATTGTGTTTCAGAAAACATCATTTGCACATCACCAAGTAAAGTGGTCTGACTTTTTTTCATTCTATTAAAATATTTTTTTTCATCACACAGAAGTAGAAAAAAATGGCCTTTCACAGCTACTGAAATATACTTTTAAATGTTTGTAAAGTTGACTTAGTTATATAAATGTGTGTGAGGAAAAACCCGATACTAAAGCCTTTCATTTCACATAGGTCAGACAGTTCACCTTACAAAATCCTGGAACCTGCAGTCACAAGGAAAAGTATTTGCACTGCAAGAAGGCAAACTGACTTTTGACCGCTGTCTATGAACACAGAGCAAATGTGACAAGAATAAGATTTAAAGGCATCTTAATTGCTAATTCAGTTTCTGACTGAACAGAACACCTGTTCTTTGTCCACTCACCAGAAGGGTCCAATGGAATATCAAAATAGCTCGACCTCAAGAAATAAAAAACTCACCATAGCAAGTGGTCGAGTAAATGTTTTGAGCCCTGATTAAGTTGAAGAATAGTGAAATGTAATATAGTAGGCAATAGCATCTTGGACGTTAAAAGCTAGTCGGTTTTATCCATGTACTTTAATTTTTGGACAGGGACAGGTACTTCTCTCAGCCAAATGGTGTTGCACTCCTCAAAAACTGGATTCATCTAAAACAAAATGTGGCGGTACAGTGAAAAACAATCATGCTACCAGATACCAGGGATGTGGAATTCCTATCGCCCGACGCCCGGGACATCTTGTTTGGGGTCAAGGGCAACAAGTTTTTATGTTTGCTTTGTCCTTGGGACAAGTAGGCCCAACCCTCTGCAGCACAAACTCTTTGGCTGCCTGTTTACCCAGAGTGGAACTCTCTGCAGTTGAGGTAATGTGTTTCCAAAAGATAATGCTGTTCGAACTTGTATTTATGGTTCATTATTTGAAAGCCTTCGTTATTAGGGTGAGTGCTGTACATAAATGTTTTAAGGTCACACGTCACTGCTGACGTTGGTTCCAGTACAAAAAAAAAGTGTATACACATGTTTGAAAAGTTTAGGCTATGAGGCTAAGTATAATGCTCTCAGAATGCTCTCTGATTAGATGAAGTGTCATTTCAGTAAAATGTTTTGATGCATGCTAGTATTTCCCAAAAATATTTCTAATGGAAAAACAGTGTAACCATTTTCAACACGATTATGGGAAGCATGAAAATAAACAAACACTGACAAAGCCAACTGATCTGACATTTTTATAAGTCTTTTAGTTTCATCAATGCGTGTCTTGTTTTGACATGGCTTTTGTAACACTTTATTGTTTTGGGAGCTACCAGGCCCTCAACATTGTAACAAACACTGGCAAAACCCCACAAAACGTTTTTGAACTCTAAAAGCACACATTGCCACCAGTGGCATAACAAAGGCCTCGCAGCCACCCTCCAGGGGGCCCCTTCAGCACAGCACCTGCCCTGAGTGAGTCGGGAGAGGGGGCTCCTCCATGTTCTTTGCAAAGGGGCACCCTCCAATTTCGTTACGTCACTGATTGCCACTGTAGTTCCTGACACTGAACAAAACTACTTTGTGTGCCAATATGCTCCTTGTGGAAGAGCAGAATGCGATCACTCACAGTAAAGCCAGTTGAAAGAGAGAGAAATAGAAGTTTAATAAAAACAAAATGCCTTTGTTAACACCAGACCTAATTAGGGACCAAGACCCACATGTAGGTAGCTTTTTGCATGTCGCAAACAGTGACTTTCGCTGTTTGCGACATGCAAAAAGCACATTGCAATGCACAAACCGTTTTGCAATTCGGTAACCTGGTTACCGAATCACAAAACGGGTTTACGACTTGCAATTAGGAAGGGGTGTTCCCTTCCTAATTGTGACTCGCAGTGCAATGTGGGATTGTTTGCAAACGCGGGCGCAAACCAATCGCAGTTTGCACCCATTTCAAATGGGTGCTAACACTTTCGCAAAAGGGAAGGGGTCCCCATGGGACCCCTTCCCCATTGTGAATGTCACTGTAAAAAAAAAATTCGGAGCAGGCCTGCTCTGAAAAAATGAAACGAAAACATTAAGGGGGTGATTCTAACTTCGGCGGGCGGCGGAGGCCGCCCGCCAAAGTTCCCCCACCAAAATACCGCTCCGCGGTCGAAAGACCGCAGAGGGTATTTGGGGATTTGCCCTGGGCTGGCGGGCGGCGCCAAAAGGCCGCCCGCCAGCCCAGGGCAAATCAACCTTCCCACGAGGACGCCGGCTCAGAATTGCAGTGGCACCCGTCGCGTATTTCTGTGTCTGCATAGCAGACACTGAAATACTTTGGGGGGCCCTCTTACGGGGGCCCCTGCAGTGCCCATGCCATTGGCATGGGCACTGCAGGGGCCCTGCGGCACCCCGACCCGCCAGGAACAGGATGGCGGTAGGGGGTGTCAGAATCCCCATGGCGGCGGAGCGCGCTCCGCCGCCATGGAGGATTCTGCAGGGCAGCGGGAAACCGGCGGGAGACCGCCGGTTTCCCGCATCTGACCGCGGCCGAACCGCCGCGGTCAGAATGCCCTGCGGGGCACCGCCGGTCTGTCGGCGGTGCTCCCGGCGACCCTGGCCCCGGCGGTCTCGGACCGCCGGGGTCAGAATGACCCCCTAAATTTTTCATTTTTGTAATGCATCTCGTTTACCTTTAAGGAAAACGGGCTGCACTACAAAAAAAACTGCTTTATTGAAAAGCAGTCACAGACATGGTGGTCTGCTGTCTCCAGCAGGCCACCATCCCTGTGAGGGCCGCCATTCGCAAGGGGGTCGCAAATTGCGACCCACCTCATGATTATTCATGAGGTGGGCATTTGCAAAGCCCTTGCGAATCACAGATGGTGTCAGGGACACCATCGTATATTCGGATTTGTGCCTCGCAAATTGCGAGTCACAAATCTGAACCTACCTACATGTGGCCCCAAATTCTTAAAGAAAGTCACAAAAGTGCACCCATGGTATATGTCGTACCCCTGTAAAATATTTGTGAACTGTATTTTAGCATGGGTAAATACGCATGTGTAGATTTGCTCATGTGAAAATCTATTGAACATTTGCAAGTTAATTTTTCCTCCAGCCACTTTCTTCCCAAAATTCTGCCATGGTCAGGAGTAAATGTCCAACCTTTCTTATTATGGGAAATATTAGAGAGAAGCTGGTGAAAATCTTTAAAACATGCAGGTTAGTAGGTTTGCAGACTCAAAGGCATTCCAGCCCTGGAACTATTGCTTACTGCTTCCTCCAGCCCCAGTATGCAGATCTGCAGAAAGGTGGCAAAATAAGGAAATTGCTACAGTAGGGATTGAAACTGCAAGTATTCAAGCCCTACTGTGGTAGTAGCCCTGGCATAATCAGAGAGGCTATTATCAGAGCTCTTACATAATGAGATTGCTGCCATAATTTGGCGCCACACTACATGGCACCAAAGGGACAAGTGGATCTTTTTACAGGACAAGTAGATTTGAGAAGCAACCTATCCCCTGGACAAGTAGATATTTTAATAAATTCCACACCCCTGGATACGCTCCCAGTTATGTGACTTGGGTAGGAGGAGGAGGGTCTTGAACAAGGTCTTCAACAAGGTTCTTCTCTGACTGAATAACTGACTGGTACTAAATGTGGTTTCAAAGCCTCCTATTCATCCCTTAACCCCTTTTACTGATGATGAAACTCAACATGAGGAACAGAGCTGCCCATATTCTATACGCATGGCAGGCTGGACAGAGTCCCGAATGGTGGCAAACGCCTTTTCCACCAAACAAAAGACCCAGAGTATATGAACATCAGCTACTGCAAATGCCTGGTAGCATGACAACCAAGACTTAAAAGTGGAGTCCTGCAGCGCAGGATACTGAGTTATGAAAATAGCTAAAACTAAGTGGAAGAAAATGGGGCTGCGAACATTTTACCAGACAGGTCGAGAATGGGACTGTGGATGGTTTCAGATCACAGATAAAAATGTTAGGGAAGAGAACAAGGTGCAGATTGGGAATAGGAAAATTACAAATAGGGATGGAAGGATATACGTTGAAATATGTGGTGCTTGTTAAAAGCACACTACTCATTGACTGGAGGAAACCTGGGATCAGATTAAGTAAGTGCCCAAGGGGTGCAACAGACATTTGCAGGGGTGGTTTCAAAGCACAGCTAAAAATGTGGGGGAAGAAAACGAGTATAGATTGAGAATAAGAAAAGGACAAATAGGGAGGAATGGATGTTATTTTTTAAGTTATGTTGTGGTGCTTGTAGAAACAACACTACTAGGAGGCCTCGAAAAATCCACTTGCTATGGTGAGTCAGATTTAATCAGGGCGAGCTATTTTTAGGGTCTACTGGTCTTTTCTGGCTAGTCCTTCTAGTGAGAAAGCTAGAGCTCCCTGTCATAGAAGGTATTCTGTTTATTCAGAAAAGGAATGAGCAACAAAGATACCTTTAAATCTTTTTTTTATCTTGTTTTGATGTGCATTGAAAGGCAGAGGTCAAATGTAAGCTTACGTCTGCTTACAAATTGCTGCTTATTTTATCCTGGAGATTGGTGTTAACTTTTCTTTCTCCTGCAGCAAACTTGGTGGATTTTGTAAAGTAAATGATCTCACAAGGGAATGTGAAGTGAAAGGATACAGGATGGCAGCTTTTGTTTCTATCACACAACATCTAAATAGCTTGTAAATGAACAGTACAAAAGAAAGGCACTTTTTGGGGTATTTCTGAAGTGAGGTAGAAAAGATTTAATAGGATCAAAACAAACCAAAACACTTTAGTGCGCTACTGCATCATACTTTACTTCTATACTTATTTAAAGTGTGTGTTTAAACGAACTGAGAAAAATTCCTGCCACCGCGCTGATGATGATGCCATTAGTAAACTAAGAGGCAGGAATGGGTACCCCATATGTGAGCTAGATTCTGATTACACGTGGAGCAAACATTTAGTCTATTAAGCAAAGAAACCCTACAGCAAACATTCTGAATTCACGTATTTGAAGGTGATCTCGTATGCGATAATGAAGAAAAAGGCAAATACTTGAAATAAAATGTTTGCCTAAGATCAAACAACTTGAGACCAGTTTATGGGTCACGAGCATGACAGTTAGGTAATGTAGATTATTCAAGTCACCTAAACCTGCATGACTGGTTACATTTTTTAGGATTTTTCCATGGCCTGTACTGGTTGGCTTGAGGAATTCTGGAACCCAATGATATAATTGCCAGGGGGGGGCACCGGACACTTGCAACTGCTTCTTGCTCCCATGGCACTTTTACGTTAAAGAAAGGTCCAGAAAGGTTTGTACAGGATCTTTTGTAACATCGAGCGTGCAGGTGCACATTTTACTCCCATGTGATGTGAAAGGAGTGGTCAGTCATGTCATATTGAAACGTGACCATGTTAAAATGTGGACCCACTCCCCTATGCGTCTGCAACATATACCAACGTGCAAACAGGCTAACGCTGCAGTGTAAGATGAGCATTGGCTTGAACCATTCACTCTATATTCCACTGCACTCAATGCAGGCCCAAGTTCAGACATTTTGATCATATTTTAAACGCAGCATGTGTAACTCCTTCAAGGCGGAAAACCCACTGCACATGGCCATGTCTAGGAGTAGGTTAGTCACAAGGCCTGGCTTGTGGCCAGGCCATATACAAGCATCCAACCAGACCCAGTGTTGTGTGCACAGGCGATTGAACAGTTTTACATCTAAATACTTTTGTGTTTATTTTTCTACACATCATTTTAACCTCAGTTTTGTATACTTTTTTTTTTAAATAGGTTTTGAACTGTTTTCTAAATGTATGTTTTTGAACTTTAAAAATATTTTTATGTAAAAATATGATTTCTATATTAGTCTATGTGTTGTTTCTTTGTGATCTTCCATGGCTTTGGAAAACATTATTCTGCTTCTGGAAAACAACTCGTTCCTCCACAGGCAGTGTACGCAATATTTAGCGAAATGGCACATCTTAGCCTCCTACTACTGTTCATACACTTCTTCTGGTACAATCTGTCTCGTTTTGCTGCTTGACGCCTCTCCACCCTAACACGAGCTATATAGTTGGGATACCTAGCCTTTAGATGAATCCACCCCCATAGAATAGTGTCATGACCTCTATGGATCACCCAAATACACAAGAGCATGCAACCTTTGGTGTATATATATTTTTTTTTTAGCCAGCTGCAAGCAAGTCTGAAACATTGCCAAACTTTTCTCCAGGACTAGATGGTTGTGCTGCTGCAGATGTCGAAGGGACGACAATAAGTCACCTTGAGAAGCCGAACCTGTGCAAGTGGATGGTGTCGTCGGTGCGTCGCAGAGTCCATGATGGACTGTGATTACACTAATTCGCTTCTCTGAAAGACCGATGTCCTCGTGGGTTTGAGGAAATTCACTTGATGCTTTTTCGAAAGGCTGTAGGCTTATTATTATTATTATTCTTGTTCCTCGAAATCAGATAGCAGCCTTCCTTTGTATTGAATTGTTTTGTGTCCTACTGGCAGCCTGGTACTCCTGCAGGGTACACATAGCCACTGGCAAAGTTACAGTGAGACCTTTACTTCCTTTTTTGGGTACCACGTGACCCGAGTGATGATTCAAGAAACTGCACAATAACTTCCCCTTTCCACAGAAAATCAGTGTGGAATAAACAGAACTAAGAATTTGGGAGTGGCAGATATGAAAACTGGATGCTTGGGAAGAATGCTGGAGAGCAGACATCCAATTACAAGTGTGAGAGCTCCTTAAAGACAGAGGTTTGCAGGGATAATGTATTGGCTTGAAATAACAGTGAGAGGTGGTACTAATCATTCCACCACTGCCACAATTAAGATACTGATAATGTAGATATAAATGTTGGACAGACTTTACATTATTACAAATAGGACGGATGTGCAACATAAGATGCTTTAAGTGTTTCTAATATTAACCTTACTTTATAAAAACGTCTTGAGATTACAATACTATTCAGTATTCTGATACACGAAGTTTGTGTACTGATTGTACATAATAAACAACCCGTCATTATATAGACCAGGTTTTGTATGTGTCTAATACTCTCAGGGTCCCGGGTAGGCCCAACGCCACTCTAGACTTGAGGGACATTGATAGGTTGGGTGCTGCCAGTTTTCACCCGGATTTGACCAAAAGTGTTTTTCGTAAAAGCGCAAAAAAAACAACAGAGAATTACATTTTAGAGCTCACTTAAGAGCAGTAAAACAGAAAATCACTAAGCTACATGCATTCCTCTGTGAGAGAAGACCTACATTACTTATAGAGACCATAGCAAGAAGTAGGTTAAGATAGATTTTAATGTAACAGACTCTTTACAGCTCACACCGTGTCCGACTATTCATACACAAGAGTACTGACATCACATCCATGGTCCCAGGAGCTTGTGTTGCTGTCTACCCATCATGGAATGAATAAAGCAAAGGTTTGGAGGATGCCGGAGCGTTGGAGTTCAGTAAGCTCCCACAAAAGGAGCTGTGGGAGTGATGCATGCCCAATGTCAGTATTTCCATGCGCTTGGTCAGTCTCTCTTCTTGTACGCCTCCATGTTAGACAAGACCCAGCCGGAGGGAATCAAGAAAGCCAACACAAAGGCAGATATCCCGATGACAGTTTCCTGAGAAAATAAGAAAAAGAAAAAAAAAAACTCAGTCAGAGCATATATAACCTTGAGTCCAAATGTCAGGTGAACTTATCACCACACAATTAAATCCCACTTACTAGAGGAATTATGAACGAGAGAGAAAGCAGAGTGCAATGATCAGCCACTGTGAGAAATTCACAATTTATGGTGAAACTATACTGAGAGGAACAGACTGGCATCTCCGGGATACAATGCACTGAGGCATAACTACTGATTCCATGGATGCAGGAGCTAAGGCCAAACTGATATATAATCTTTGGTTAGTCTTTATATACCTGCTTGCCTTGCAAAGTCCCAGGAAAGAGCTGCATCAGATCAAGGATGTGAAGAGACATCAGGAACACACAGAATAGGAGATCTGGGGTAAGTATTTAGGACATATTCAGAGGCATTCACATGTATCAGAGACCAAAATGGGCATGAAATATTGGCAAAACAGAAATCATGTCCAGCAAATTGGAGCCACATCGTCCTCCTCACATTGCCTTTAATAGATCTTTAATTGAAGGCAGGAGACAGCTCTTACTCAAAGGCTCCTTAGTTCGTAAAATTATACTTTCTAGTCCCACACACACTAATTTGTAGTGGCTATTGTCTAGATGGACCTCCTTATCTGCTTGTGCCAAGCTCTAGTGCAGGGTCAATGGTGCAAGACTACACCATGGTGTGAAAGGCCTTCAACCAGATACAGCTTTTCTTAATTACAAGGAGGGACAAAGGGGCATGACCGACCACTAGGAAAGCAAGGATTTTTAAATGACACTGAAGCAAACAAATGAAATGACTAAGCCCACAGAAGTAAGTATACAAGAGGCCATACGCTTACACTCGATCTAAAAACTACTCTTCAATGACAACCCATAAGCAAGCATTTTCAATTAAATTGTCTTTAGTACCTCAGACAAAACATACACAAGCCTGTGCCCAAATGGACTGATGAACAAAGATATACACTTTTATAAGCTTTTAGTGGATTTACATTATTTTGTAATGTGTGATATTGAATTAGCAAACACACATTAATTCTAGCTGTACAATCACCTTTACTTATAGTGAACAGCTATGAAATTGTGGTGCCAAAGGAAAGGCGCATTGACTAGTTTTCTATAAGGCTTGAGTCTGAGGTAATGAACTTCCACAAGTTCTACTTTAAGACATTTATTTACTTATAGATTATAAGTAACTTATTTAGTGTGGTAAGTGTGTACCATAATTCTGGCACTACCGCATTATTCAGTAAGCCAAAGGTGCTGGGGATAGGCTGAGGAGGGGAAAAAAGAGTGGTACCCTATGTACACAAGCAGCAACAACATACAGAGATGTAAGTGTACTTTGACAACGGAGAAAGAGAAACCATGTGCAAATAGAAGGAAATGCCTACACATGCCAAGAGAGGCAATGGCTTAAAGTGGGTATACAGATAGAAGATGTTTTTGTACATGGAGGGGGTATCCCACATAATTTTTAAAAAATGCTTTTATTTTAATGTAAGAGAACCCCATGCGCAGAGAAGGAGTGAAGTCTAATGTGCACTAAGTAGGGTGGCTAGCACATGTGCCAAGCTGGGTGGGGGTAGAGGTCTGTGTGCATGGAAGAGCCTCCGACGTACCTCATGGGCAAGTTATGTTATGTAATGCTTTGTAGGTGTGCATGAAAAGTTTCAAATGGCTGTTATTGTAAATGGGAAGCCTATGAAGCTCCCGGAGGCAAGTATGAGTCTTGCAGCAGCGTACTAGACGGTTTGAAGTCTGTTTAGGAGTTGCTTGGAAATTCCGGCTTAGACTGTGTTGCAGTAGTCAAACCTGCTTGTGATGAGCACTTACATGACAGTCCATCTGGTGTTCTGTGGTAGCCACTTGAAGAGCTTTCGTAGCAACCGTGGGATGTGGAACGAAAAGGTGTTCACTGCAGTGTCTCGTACCTTCATGTTGAGTTTGTCGTCTAAGACGAGCCCCTGATTTCTTGCCTGATCAGTGGGTGTTGGTCATAACGTCGATGGCCATCAGGTGGAGTCCCATGTGGAGGTCTTATTTTCGAAGACCAGTACTTCGGCCTTGCTAGAAATGAGCTACCAGCAGTTGGCTCTAATCCAATCAGCTACCATGATCATGCAGTTGGTGATGTATGTTCTGATGGATGCTGTCTCGTCCATCAGGGAGAGTATGCGTTGGGTGTTGTTGGAGAGGATAGTGATGTCTAGGGTTCTGATGAAGTTGGTGAGCAGTGGTTCAGGCTTCAAATAGGGTGGGGGTGAGGGATAATCCCTGGAGGACTCTGCAGATTAGGTTCTTGGTTTATTACGAGAAGGGTGGCAATGTGATCCTTTCGGTTCTCATCGAGAGGAAGGAGCCGATCCAGTTGAATGCAGATCCTTGGATGCTAATCTCATGAAGTCATCTAATGAGAATGATGCGGGAGGCAGTATCAAAAGCCGCAGACGTGTCAAGCCATAAGAGGGTTGCTGTTTCTCCTCAGTCCAGGATGGTTCCGATGAGCACTGTTTCCGTGCTGTAGTTCTTACTGAACCCTGAATGGGTGTTGTCCAGCAAGTGGTGAACTTTGAGAAACGTTTAGAGTTGCTTGTTGATGGCCTTCTCAGTGACTTTGGCTGGAGAGGGAAGCAGAGAGATGGCTCGGAAGTTGCTCAGGTTGGTTGATGGTTTCTTGAGGAGAGCGCCGACTTATGCATGTTTTCAGTCACCCAGAAATATGTCAGATGTGACAGCATTGATGGGGGGTGACAGGAAACTAACTGCTGGTGTTCACAGTTTGTAGATGTGATGGGGGCATGGATCAACTGGGGCCCATGAGTGGATGGTTTACACGATTCTGGTGTGTTAATTCTCTGATGAGGGTTGTCCATTTGATCAGGTGGCTGTCTTGGTAGGCAGGCAATGAGTTCACTAGGATCAGCTTGGTATGTGAAGTTGCTGTGAATGTTAGCAATTTTGCAGTGGTAGAAGCTTGATAGGTCGTCTCAGAGTTCATGATGTTGATGGAGGCTGGGGGTGTGGTGAAGTCACTGACCATCAAGAAGATGTCCTTGCAGCTGTTGGAGCATCCTTTGATGCGATCTTGTTGATGTCCCTTAGCAGCTGGTGGTAGAGTCTGGGTGCAGCCTCGCAGGTGGTTCCATCAGTGGTTTCACAGCTAGTTTTCCACTTCCTCTCTAGCTATTTACAGTGCTGTTTAGTGCCTCGAAGTTCCTCTGGGTACCAGCTGGCTTGCTTGATGGTTCTCCTTTGTTTTTAGGTTTGAGGGCATCTTCTTAATCCAATGGTATAAGTTGGTGATGTCCTTAATGGGGATGTCTGTTGAGTTTGGGTTGATCCGTGTCGAGCCAATCTGCTTCTTGCATTTTCTCCAGCTGCGGGCTGACTTGATTGTTCCATGTGAGTGGCAAGTTGTATTTGATGCCAACACTGGCAGTGAAAATCGGGTCCAGATGTGTCCTGAGTTGTATTTTGGCCCAGAGACTAGCTGTGTATGTCCGATGTTGCCCAAGCTTTCAAGCAGTGCTGTGATACAGGGGTCAATTCTATCTTCTAGATGGAAGTTGAGGTCACCGATGAGCATGTGGGTTCCTGAGTTGACATTGAAGGGGGCTGATTAATTCGGTGAAGGTAGTTCACGATCTGGGTGGTCAGTAGGCTAGGGTTCTATTCAGGGTGAAGTTTTTGGGCTATGCACGTTGAAGTGCAGATGTTCCATGAATGGGGTGCTGTTCTGTTTGGACGCTGAGCATTTGATGGATTCCTTGTAGATGACAGAGTCCTCCTCCTCGCTTGTGGGGGTGGTCCTGTCAGCGGGTCGCAGATTTCAATCCTATGTTTGCCAAGCGATCGTGTGTTGAGTAGCATACATTTGAGTGCCACTTGTATTGGGAGGCGTTATTGCTGCTTGCATGGAATGTGTGGGTGGGAGACTGCAAAAGAACCGGCAGTCAGTGCAGGCAAAAGCTCCTACGCAGGAGCAACCAGGCAAGCTTTTGGCATGTAGCAGCAGCAGCCATTAATCAAATAACTAGGTCCTGGGAGAGGGGTGGAGCATAGGGGAGTGGACGCGGCTACAGCAGCACAGGAAGGCAAACGTGACAGGAGCGCAAGTATGGAGCTGGGGAGGCAAGAAAGAGCACTTAAGGAGGGCTGCAGACAGTGCAACAGGGTAGAAACGGCATGAGAGGGTAAAAAGCATGGAAAGGCGCAAAAGCACAGAAAACACTAAAGAAAGCAGAAAAGAGCCCAACAGAGGGGGGATAATGTCACATAAATAGTACAAAAGAGCCCAAAAAAGCACAAAGGGTGAAACAGAGGACAAACAAAACAATCAGCACAAGCTACAGGCACAAGGGATGAAATCAGAGAGCCTTAAGGAGCACAGCTGGAAGCCTTGGGCAACTGCGCCAGGCCCGACAGGGCCTCATTTGGTCAAAGGATCAGTCCAGGTAAGTGGGGGGAGCTCGGCATAGGCACCTACAGTTTAGTAGATCCTGGGAAGGCGTTGCCAATGGACAGGGCTACTGCATCACCAGATTTCATGTAATTGCAGAGACAGTTCCCACTTCTGAACATCTGACCCAGGGTTGCAACTCTTAAGAAAATTAATGGCATATGCTGCTTTCAGAGGGAAGGGTGTGCAACTAACAGACGTTACGAATGCCAACAGTTCAAATGTTGTGCATGATCACATTTGCACCATCCCTCTCCTGTTTCCTTTCGGTGAATTAAACAACTAGTCCCTCCTCTGCCTTCCCCTCATTACTGCAGCAAAGCATGTTTTAGGGGAGAGGATTACCAGACAAGTGAGTCCGGCAACTAAAACAATAAAAGGATGGAAAAAATGTCTGAATTAATCTCAGCAACTGGCAATCACTCAGGCACATGCCAGTCTATTATTTTTCTCCCTCTATTTCACTCTTAGCAGCCAACAAAATACAAAACAGTTTTTATCCAACTCCAAAAGGAGCAGTCAAACACGAACTGTCAGGTTATATTTCTCTTAAGACAAGATCTGGCCTAGCAGATTGGGATGGACTAATCCTATCGGAGCAGGACCAGGGCTGATTTGCATATGGCAAATTTCCAACTTCTGTGGTATGACAGGCAAATATATATTTCGCACACAAGAGCAAACTTTGCAAGGGGGCCACTGACCCTGCAGGGCAGCCTCAGCTCCAACGACGAAATATTCAGTTCAACATTAAATAGCACAAAATGCTGAGGCACTTCCGTTCAAAACCATCCAAGCATTTATTCACAATGTAAAAAGCAGCTCCAACAAAGTCCTCCTGATGCGTTTCGGATGGAATGCTTTAATCGTAGGAGAGTAGTTTCAGGTGTCCACAAAGCCAGTGCCTTTTTACTCATGACCCATGTGACTTGATAATCATCGACTAGCTGAAGTATATATAAAACCCATAATGCATTCCGCTAATTACCAGTGGCTAAGATTAATTTAATCATTCCACCCATCACCTTTTTGTTTTCTTGAGACCTATGACCAAGGCTCAGGTTCACTAAAGTGCCTCAGGACTTTCTCGCCATAACCAATTATCCAATTAATCCAGATAGGTGGACGAAGGTGGTTTATCTGTTAGAGCATCCTTTTGCAAGGTCAGAGCTTTTAACAATTTTGGTAATTTTATCTGTTTTGCCTCCAACATTCAGGGAATATAAATAATTCTAAAGATAAATGTGCATATCTCCACTTCTTCACCTCCAAAGAACACAGCAACAAAAGCTTTTCTCAACGTAACATGTAACTTAGGCATTTCACCTCAGAAAGCCACTTTCAATTCGTTCTACATCACAGATTTGCAGCAGCAAAATAAAAGGAGGTGTGATCAAATTAAAACTACAGAGAAAAGACACCTACCTGCCAACCCCAAGCTCCCTTCAAAAAGGTCTTGTCAAATAATTTACTCAAATAGGCATGCCTACGTTGTTAGACTGTTCAACGTGAGGCTTAATTTGGCTTATCCTGCCCTGGTTTGACTCTTTTGCTTTCTGGTACTTATAATGTACTCGTCATTACAAAAAGAGAAACAAACGTTCCAGATTACATGAAAAACAAGAGAAAGGACCACAGGGGTACTCATGAAAGCCAATAAATCACTTATAATCTGTTTTCTATTTCTAGAGCTAGTCAGACTTAGAAAATGGAGCAAAATGTACAACCTCTGAAATATCCATATTTATCTTTCCCTTGTCTCCTTAATACGACTGTGGCATGTACCATCTGATGTTATTCCTAGGCGGATTAGAGACACTGCTGTAATCCTTTGGTGTCCATCATATAGTCCTACCTCTAGGTTTGTGGCTAACCCGAGATTTCGGATTGTAACTCTGGGCGCTCTTATTTTAGATGCACATGGAAGACCCGATGAGGAAACTACAGAAAAAGGATACCCCTACATGCATGTAATTAAAGGTATCCCGGTATGCCCAAGGTCAATCCCATGTGCAAAATGTACCCATATGTATGCCACTCAGACGTGTGATCTACGACTAAAGTCAACCACACTTTGCACTACTTATTTTACCCTTAGATTATGAACTCATAAAACATTTTTTGGGGGGTGGGGAGAATAACACGTCTGATTTGTCATATTTGATACATTTCGATCCCCTGGGTGAAATATACCAAACTCTGCTAGTTATACTCCTTACATTTTTGGGTGGGGGTGCCTTGTACAGGTGCCATTTTTCAGATTTCGTCAATTCTGGTCCTTGGGTTATCGGATTTCATTAGCTGCGACAAACTGACCGCCTCTATCAAGGATCAAACATGACCTTAATGCTGTACCCTAAGCAGGAGTCAGTCGCGTCATGTTGTGCAGCATGAAGAGGTGGAGTTGCATATGCTGGACTCGTCTCACAATAGGCGAAACACTTTGTCGTCATTGCTCTTGGTTTGGTGTTAGTGTCGTATATGTAACTTAAAGATCAGTGCATTCAACACTAAACTACATTAAGCTACAAATTCCTGTAAACTTCAGTGGATGTACAATCTTCAACATTGTTACTCTATGTGGGCGAGGTCCTTGTAATCCATGTCAATATAATCCTACTTATATCCCCCACTTTTGGGTGAATAACTATTCATTCAATTTAGCGCACATGTGCAATTGGGGCATAAGGGGAACCCAGGCGAGGGTACAGCGCCCATATCCAAGATACCTATTCATGCGGCCGCGAAGTGCTGGAGCTTACATCCACGCCAATTTTGTATTAAGTCAACCGTTTTGCATTGCAAGTTTGGGCTTAAAACTCCTAACTACTATACACGAAATAATACAATCGTTATAACTGAATTATCTCGCGAACAAAGCCAAAAGTATATAACCCCATCGGCGAATAGATGGTTTCATGTACAATAACCTTCATAGAAATAACGAGAAACACGTGACCGCAATGAGAGTGTGTGCGCACCTTTCACTTCATCTCCAGGAGAAAAGTGAAGCCTAGCCCCATTACTTTCGGGGACTACGCGCAAAGACCGAGGCTGGCTTCAAAAGCTCACAGTGGCAGGCCCAAGCGGCACAGTGAGGCTGGAGACACTCGGGGTCGGGACCCAGATGAAGCAAACTTACCACACCAGACACGTTGCCCTTCGCTGGCTTGGAAGAGATATTGGCCCGTGGAAGCATGCTGGCTCTGCTTCTCCTCAGGAAAGGAGCCACAAAGCGAGTCACAGCGGAGGACATGATGTACAGCTGAGGCAGAGGGCAAACGACAGGAAATGAAGGGACGCAGCGAGCGGAAATGACACTGCGCCAGCTGGCGGCCATCTTAGAACGGGAACAGCCGCTCAACAATCCGTTTCAGCAAACTAAATTTAATTTCGCTCACAGCGAAGCGAGGTAGGGAAGAGGTTCAGGCATAGTATTTAAAAAGAGAAGAAATACTTACAGCCTACCTAAGAGCGGTAATTTTAGACTGGGGAGATTGGAAGTGCCACCCCGTGAGGTTTCAAGTAATGCCGTCAGCATAGCTGCCAAATTTTCAGATTGCGTTTGTGTAACATTTCCATGGATTTAGTGGAATAAGGAGTGGCATTTAACAACAAAATGTGTGACACTTTCCGCGAGAAAAAACATACTAAGTAGCATGGAAAGCTATCAATATCAGAAATTGCACACAACGAGAAGCTCCCAAAATATTTTGCAAATGGAGCGAAACCCCCCGAAAAGAAAGGTTACACTTGCTTTATAATGAACTCTAAATTCCTGCACATTTCGCAACAGCCTAGCTTATACTGTATGTAATACAATTTTAAAACAACGTGCATATTCATGCGCTTACAGTCACAGACTGGGACCTCATAGCACTATAATGCAGAAGTAATTAGCCATCACTGAGCCCAGAAGGACACATTTCTATTACTCTGTGGTTACACACAAAACATCTGCAGTGATTGCATTAACCTATTGAGATTCCATAACTTTAACATAAAATAATACATTGCCCATCGTTTTTGTTTACCTTATATGATTGCATGAATGACCATCTTTCATTTAAGGTGTGTGGTTATTTTATATGTAGTTGCCTAAAGACCACTAAAATGCTTATAGAATATTATTTGTTTCTGTTTTGTTGTGAGATGGGGTGCATTTGCTGCTCTCAGCAGTCAAAGCTAAAGACTACTTAGGCCTTATGACCGCTGATTTAAAATATGATCACATAGTTAAGAATGCCTGTACGGCAGGGCATCCAAGCAGCAGTGATGCAATGACAGCTTGTGTTTACAGCTGCATGGAGCTGGAAATTGCGCAGAACAACGTCAGGATTGGCTGGGAGCGCCTGTGCAACAGTTGCTGGGCTGGAGAGAGCCTACAGCGCATGTGTGTTTGGCCGGCCCAAGATGGCCAGCCAAACACACATGCGCTGTGAAGGGGGAGTGTTGAGCACTCCCTCTCAGTACATGTCACCCCAGTGGCCCTGCCCCTTTCAAAGAAAACGATAATAAACATCATTTTGCAGCTGCCGGTGTGGTGTGGGGTGGGTAACGATTCTCCACCCAAACGGAGCTGCAACTGACATAAATACAATTCATCCGCTGCATGAACCAAGTAATCTCCCGGCTCAACCTAGGATATAAATTTTATGAATGATGTAAACAAACTGGTATTGCGGCCAGTTAGTTTACACCGAATCATACATGCCAACATTTTACAGCAGGCAAGTGGGAGATTTTAAAAGAATGATCAGGAGAATGTACTTCCACCCACTCACATTTTTTGAAGCAAAGACATCTGCCTGAATCAGGCCCATTGGTATGTATTGGGATACAATTGCTATGTATTGGCCCCATCAAAAAAGTTAAACCCAAGAACTTCTTCAACTCTTTCCGATTTGTGGGAATCCACCGGGTAGCTCTAGAGTGTGGCCTAAGTCTGGCACTGTTGCCCCTCAAATACTGTTCAGCATACAAATTACCCTGCTCAACAATCTCTTCCAAAAATGCATTGTCCATAAAAAACTGAAAAAAAATTGATAGGCAAAAAGTTTTCGGTATTCACTCTACACCCTGGGAGAGCAGTAAAGGCAGGCAACACCAGCTGCTCCATGTTTGGGGCAACCCAGAGTTCAGGTCTTCCAATGGGAAGCTTTTCAGCCCCAGACTGCTGCACTATTGGCACATCAGTGTCCTCCTCTAAAACAGGTACTTCGTCCGCCCTGAGAGTGGCTTCATCATCAGATGATTCCTCTTGGACAGAAAATTCACTGCCGGAATCTTGCACTTCCTCCTCTGCCTCAGATGCAGAAATGGCCAAAATTAATTACTCTCAAAGGGGAGCGACCCTTGCCCAAGGGGCCGCCCCCCCAAACAAAAGGAAAACACACAAAACATAATCCCTGGGTCTTACAAAAATAGGCTGATTTGCCCCCATGCAGAAATGACCAAAAGTAATGTGCCATAATGGGGGAGAGACCATTACCCAAAGGGCCACCTCCCCAAGCAAAAACATACACACACACACACAAACAATATTCCCTGGTGCCTAGTGGTTTCTTCCCCCTTGGGGGCAGATGATACCAACATAAATAGGCCGATCTGCCCCCAAAGGGGGCAGAAATGGCCAAAATTAATGTCACCCTAAAGGGAGCAACCGTTGCCTAAGGGGCTGCCCTCCCAAACAAAAAAAACCACACAAAACATAATCCCTGGTGCTCATAGGTTTCTGCCCCCCTTGGTGGCAGATGGGCCTATAAAAATAGGCCGGGGGGACAGAAATGGCCAACTATTATGTGCTCCCTTTGGAGAGCGACCCTTGCCCAAGTGGCTGCCTCCCCCAAACAAAAAACAAAACGAAAAATCCCTGGTGTCTAAGTGGCTTCTGCCCCCTTGAGGGCAGATGGGCCTAATAAAAATAGGACGCTCTGCCCCCACGGTGGGGAGAGGGGGGCAGGGCAGAAATTGCCTAAAGTAATATGGCCCAAAAAGAAGCGACCCTTGCGTAATGGGCTGCTCCCCTTATGTGAAAGTACAAAAAAAAAATTCCGGAGTCTAGTGACCATTCCTGCTACACGATCCCTATGCGATCGCGCAGCAGGAATGCTCAAAAGAGACACTGAGGGAAAGGAAAAGCCTTTCCTTTCCCTCGATGCCTCTTTTAGACAAAAACACCCCCAGACTGCAGGAGAAACGCACCTTCTTTCTCCTTCGACGCACTGGAAACAAATGGCGTCTAGCGCATCAGACGGCCTCTAATGTCGTCAGTGCGCGCTTCCGTCATTAGAAGTCGGGAGGGTGGGCTCAGGGGGGTGGCAGCGGAAGCGCGTCCGCTGCCGTCCCTGCCATAGGGGTGTGGTGGGTGGCCTACGGGGGAGCGCCAGCACTACCACCAAGGGTCAGTGCCAGGATGTAACGGTTATGTCCATGGATGCTGTAGCCAAAGACATAACCATTACGTCCTTGGCATACAAGGGGTTAAACAACATCTAGTGTTCTCCTCTGGCGATAATTGCTCTGACAACCTGCCATCACCACTCAGCCTGGTGTACTCAATGATCACATAATCAGCATAGCGCCACTTTTAAGGGTGAGCACAGCAAAACCTCTCACTACTATTCATCGCTGCTGTCTACTCCAATGAGCTGCAGCTGCATGCTGGGCTCGGAAAACAACAGAAGGCGTTGTATCATGTGAGGTTGGACACAGTGCTGTTTAGTTAGTTTGTTTTTAAAACTGCGACTACCCCTGACCTTCAGCTGCCTGCAGTATGGTCCTGGCACAAAGTGACACATCCATGTGTCTCAGAGAGACCACGCCTAGCCAGAGACCACAATTTCTTTTGCAGCACAGGTCAGAAACTTTTTATTCATTGTAATGCACAAACCAGGTCACCATAGCAATGAGAAAGCTCCCAGGCTGGCTGTAAATTGCCTAGTCGGGCAGATGGCTGCAGCAGTACATAACCAACACCGCCTATGGGCTGTTTTTTTTCATTGAAGCCATTCATGACCTCCACAGAGTGGAGGAGCTCCACAAATGCATGACTAGCACATTTTAGTGCGGTGATGCGGACACCAGCACTAAAATGCATTCGTTTAAGCCCTGATGCGTGGTACTTGGCAGGGCTGGGTCAGCCTGAGCCAGCCTTGGTTGCCACCTTTGTTCATTAATTATGTTCCACAAATAATATTTACCCTTAGAATAGGAAGCCCAACTAAAACGCACTATAAAAATGCTTTGTTGTCACGATTAAATTTGCAATTTTTGACAAGTTTATGTCCAGGGCGATATTTTTTGTGTTTTGTTTGTTATTCTGGTAATGCAGGGACTACATGCAGTCTTTTCTCCATTTGGTGATTTGCCTTAGAACATGGGTACTCACAAACTTTTTCTCGGGGGCCAAAATTGCAGTATGGTTTGCGGCCGAGGGCCGCACTGAAGTGACAGCGGGGGTGGGGCTTAGAGGGGGAACAACCACCCCGCCCCCTTTTTCAAAACATTGCTAAACAATGCTGCAGCACAGTTCTTACCCTTGCAGGGTCCGGTCTATCACACACAGCGCCATCTGCTCTCACCCCTACCGCCATCTGCACACAGCGCCATCTGCTCTCACCCCTACCCCAGTAACACACACAGCGCCATCTGCTCTCACCCCTACCCCAGTAACACACACACAGCGCACACACACAGCGCCATCTGCTCTCACCCCTACCCCAGTAACACACACAGCGCCATCTGCACACAGCGCAATCTGCACACAGCGCCATCTGCTCTCACCCCTACCCCAGTAACTCACACAGCGCCATCTGCTCTCACCCCTACCCCAGTAACACACACAGCGCCATCTGAACACAGCGCCATCTGCTCTCACCCCTACCCCAGTAACGCACACAGCGCTATCTGCACACAGCGCCATGTGCTCTCACCCCTACCCAGGTAACACACACAGCGCCATCTGCTCTCACCCCTACCCCAGTAACACACACAGCGCCATCTGCACACAGCGCAATCTGCACACAGCGCCATCTGCTCTCACCCCTACCCCAGTAACGCACACAGCGCCATCTGCTCTCACCCCTACCCAGGTAACACACACAGCGCCATCTGCTCTCACCCCTACCCCAGTAACACACACACAGCGCACACACACAGCGCCATCTGCTCTCACCCCTACCCCAGTAACACACACACAGCGCACACACACAGCGTCATCTGCGCTCACCCCTACCCCAGTAACACACACAGCGCCATCTGCTCTCACCCCTACCCCAGTAACACACACACACAGCGCACACACACAGCGCAATCTGCTCTCACCCGTACCCCAGTAACACACACACAGCGCACACACACAGCGCCATCTGCTCTCACCCCTACCCCAGTAACACATACAGCGCCATCTGCACTCACCCCTACCCCAGTAACACACACACAGCGCACACACACAGCGCCATCTGCTCTCACCCCTACCTCAGTAACACATACAGCGCCATCTGCTCTCACCCCTACCCCAGTAACACACACACACAGCGCACACACACAGCGCAATCTACTCTCACCCCTACCCCAGTAACACACACACTACATTAAAAACAAATAAATAAATAACCAAAGAGCCTTACCTGACTCAAAGCACTGTAAAGATGCCACAAATGTAGAACGGCAGGCAGGCAGGCGGGCAGCAGACGTGGAGCCGGTGACAGGAAGCAGATGACAAGCCCCGTAAAAGTTAGCTGCAAGCGCTGACTTTTATGGGGCTTTGGCTTCCAGGATCCACGGAAACGCCATAAATAATGACCGCCGTAGTAAACATAGAGGAGGGCCGCGGGAGCATGCGCAAAGAAGCCACTGTTGTGCATGCTCCCGCGGCCCTCTTCTATGTTTACATACTGCGGCCATTATCATAGGCCGTTTGTTGTACGTCTCCGCGGGCCGCCAAGGTCGGTCCGTGGGGCCGCTGGCGGCCCGCGGGCCGTACTTTGAGTAATGTCGCCTTAGAACAATGACTTCTGTCAATGGACAGAGGATTGCCATTTAACTATATCTCTCTGCCTGGCACCACTATTATGGGGACCAACCGTGATATGCTGGGATAGTACCACTTTGTGGCCATCTTTGGCTCCAGCATCCAAATAGTTTTCTCCTTACGAATGTCATAGTTTTCAGAGCGCCAGGAAAGCATGAGCTCTGCAGATAAACGTTGCTCATGCTCTCAGTTTTATAGGCTGTCATGTGAATTTCATATGTGTCAACAGTTAGGACACCCAAGAGGATGACTCAGATAAAACTGTTACTTCATTTTCCCCATTAACGTGGAGGAATTAAGTTTGTGTGTGCAGAAACACGGACAGTACAATGGTGACAAATGTCAACTTAGATGGCATGCGGGTATCTTGGTGCATCCTTGCTGTGTAGGAGGGCTGCTTCAGCGGGAAATGTCTAGTGTCCTCTTGCAGAGATGTCTTCTCATGACAGTATGTTGACTTCCTGAAGTAAGGGCAAACTGATGTCACAAGGCAGCAGCACCACCAAGACTCATTCACAGAGATCTAGTGCTGGCAAAAGATGCCTTGATTCTGGTCATGCCACCACACTTCAGTACTAGAAAGTCCAGTAAACAGTTTCTGATGGGTGCAGTGGATCATGTGTTTTTCCATCTATATAGCTACAGGGTTTTTAAGCACAAATGGTGCAAGAAGAACCTGCTGCTACACCATGCATTTTCTGATGAAGAAGACATAGGCCCTCATTATAACCCTGGCAGTCGGTGATAAGGCGACACACACACACAACACGCAACACCCCCACCCCCAACAACATACACACAAACAGATGCAACAACATTACATATCCACCCCGTACCCCTCAGGCATAATGCAAGGACAAAAGGAACTGAGTAAAGTGAGTGTAATAATATAAAAATCTAGAAATACATCTTAAAATCACAAAACAGTATTTACATATATGTACAAATGGAGGGACACCACCCAGTCCATATTGTCCGTGGGCCACAGGGCCATACCAAATAGGCCAAGGCCCCACTTGACTCCTGCCTCAATACAGAGAGAACACTGCAGGGGCATCAGTTTGAAAATACACAGGCACCTCAGGGGGAAGGGAGGGCATCTCAGCCGGAAGATGGTACAACGCCACTGCTCCTAAAGGGGGCTACATGCCCACTGTTTGGTCCTGGGGAGTGCAAAGCCACAGTCTCTGTAGTGGGTGGTTTGCCCACTGTTTGGTCCTGGGGAGTGCAAAGCCACAGTCTCCCAAGTGGGTGGGTTGCCCACTGCTTGGTCCTGGGGAGTGTAAGGCCACAGTCTCTCTAGTGGGTGGTTTGCCCACTGTTTGGTTCTGGGGAGTGCAAAGCCACAGTCCCTCAAGTTGGTGGGTTGCCCACTGGTTCTGGAGGGGGCTTTGTGCCCAGTGTGCATCATCCTGGTAAGGAGGGGGTGAGTGGATGCCTTCTTCCACTGGTTCTGGAGGGGGCTTTGTGCCCAGTGATGCAGATCTTGGGGAGTGCAAGGTCACAGTCTCTTACTTGAGTGTCACACCTACATGATTTGCAGGGGCTCGGACTCACTACAAGCCATGGAGGCACGACTACACACTGCCCGCCAGCGGTGACGCCTGTTCAGCTGTGGCAGTGGCGGTGCTGGCGGTGGGGCTGCAAGTGGTGGGGGGAGGCTCCAGCCCTTCCCCTGCAGCCTCGGACGGCTGCCCACTGGGGCTGCTGCTGCTGGCAGTGCAGGTGGCGGTGCTGCCAGTGGTGGGGGGGGGAGGCTCCAGCCCTTCCCCTGCAGCCTCGGATGGCTAAAGTGCTATGGCTGGTGTTGGGGGCTCTGATTCTGCTCCAGGACCAGGCCCCATATCCATCCTGTCTGTGGCGTCCATGCCTTTGTTATTGCTCTGACCACCCTGGCCTGAAGTGAAGGATGGGGGGGGGGAGGGGCAGGAAAGAGGTCAAGGGTGAAGAGGAAAAGCTTTTTAGGGGCACTGAGGCGGGAAGAGGGTGAAGGTTTGGGAGTGGAGGAAGAGGGAGTGGTTGTAGGAGGTGTCTGCTGTGTTTGGGTGCAGGTGCATGGGCTGGATGCTGTTGTGAGGTAGATGGCTGTTGGGTGTCTGAGTGCTTGCGTTTGTGTACTTTGGGAGGAGGGGGCACAGACACAGTGGGAGAGGACACAAGGGACGTGTGCATGGATGTGGGGGTGGTGACTGCCAGTGAGGGGCGTGTAGTGATAGGCGTGATGGTGATGGAGGTAGTGGGTGTGGATGTAGTGCATGTAGGTGTGAGTGGAGACACCACTGGGAGGGAGGTGGACGAGGAGGAGGAGGGG
Organism: Pleurodeles waltl; assembly: GCF_031143425.1. Lineage (NCBI taxonomy): Eukaryota > Metazoa > Chordata > Amphibia > Caudata > Salamandridae > Pleurodeles > Pleurodeles waltl. Next base: position 400,462,880 of record NC_090448.1, read on the forward strand.
AACACAGTGGAGGCAGTGGATGTTGGTGTGTCTGCATCTGGATGGTGCTTGTGTGTGTGCCTGTGAGATGAAGTGTGGTGCTTGTGTTTGCTTGAGCAACTTCTGTGTGTTGTCTTGGGTGCATGCTGGTCTGATGGTGTGCTTGGGATAGACTGGGGTTGAGGGGAATGGGACTGGAAAGAGGAAGTTGGAGGGGGAGGCTAGAGACAGGAACAATGGCTGCCATCAGGGAGGAGGCCAGAGCCTGGAATGATCTCTGTTGGGCCGCCACACCAGAGTGAATGCCCTTCAGGAATGCATTTGTTGCAAATGCCCTGCCAGACCCTGGATGGCATTCACAATGGTTGGCTGCCCAACAGAGATGGATCGCAGGAGGTCAATAGACTCCTCACTCAGGGCAGCAGGCCTCACTGGAGCAGGGACTGAGGTGCCTGGGGCGATGGAGATGCCCACCCTCCTGGGTGAGCGGGCACAGAAAAAAAAAGCTGAGGGGCTCCTGGTAGGGCAGTGCTGGTACAGGGGTGGAAGCTGTACCTATAGTTGGGGTGGCCACAGAGGTGTCCGCCACCACCACCAGGGAGCTTCCATCGGAGGAGGTGTCACTCTCAGAACTGTCCCCTCCAGTCTCCGCCGTGGTGCTCCCCTTGCCCTCCATCCTGCTGGTGCCCTCACCGTCAGTGGATTCGGCCTCATGGGCCTTGTGGGAAGCAGCTCCCTCCGTCACCGGTGCCTCTGCTCCTCCGCCAGATGATGCTAATGCACATAAGGACTGGGTGACAAAACAAAAAGGGGGGGAAGAGACAGAGAATACACTTGGTCAATGCCAGCAACAACACCACTGTTGGCGTACACAACACACAGGGAACAGCCCTATGCACTAGGCCATGCACAACCAGTTACAATGGTAATCCCCAGGCCAGGGAGTATAATGCCTAAAGCCAATAGCAGCATACCCGAGACCCACAGGACCCTGCCCAGTAGTAATGCCCATTGGCGTGTTTGGGGCTGGAGTGCATCAGACCCTGCCCAACATGGAATCTACCCTGCCATGTTCGTCCTGGCCTAGGGGCACCCACAGGCCCACATCCCCCACCCAGATAACACCCCACCACGCGCAATTTGCTGAATTGGAAACTGTACTCACCCCTTGTGGCTGCTGTGATGCCTTCAAGCCCCCATCCAACTCCGGATAGGCCACCGCCAGTATGCGGAACATCAGGGGGGTCAGGGTACGACGGGCACCCCTTCCTCGTTGGGAGGCCATCCCCAGCAGGGCCTCCGCCGTCTTCCTTGCCAAGCGGCACAGGTCCTCCCACTGTTTGCGACAGTGGGTTTTCCGCCTGCCATAGACCCCCAGGGCCCGCACGTCCTTGGCGATGGCACGCCAAATACCCTTTTTCTGATGGGCGCTGACCTGCAGAGAAAGATACACAGAAAAAGGTATCAGCCATACCGTCCGGCCTGTTACACTCCTGGCCCACCATATCCCTTCCATCCCCTTACGCACATACATTGACCACCATACATGAAGCACTCTGCCCAGGACAGTCCAACCACCCCCCTTACACGAGGCCTACACACACCCCACTCCATGCATTCATGCCCCATGCATCGTGCTCACAGTGTACTCACCTGTTGGTCTGGAGCACCATAAGGTAAACGCCACTGGGGTAGGACTCCATCCACCAGTCTCTCCAACTCCTTCGAAGCGAAGGCTGGGGCCCTTTGCCCAGACACTCGAGCCATGGTTGCTTCCAGACACAGGTCACAGCAGCACTTGCAGTGTAGGTCCTCTCCTGTTGAAGGTCAGGTAGCAAGTGAGTGAACAGATATAAAATGGCAGTCACGTCCGTGGCGGTGTGTACCGTCACCGCCGGCATACATCACCATTGGCTACTGGAACCCATAGGGCCTGTGAAGGAGTCCGGATCCTCAGTGGTCCCAATATGTCCACCTCTTGGCAGCTCCAATCTCTACTAGCCATTATAGCACGGAGTTAAAGAATTGCCAAGTGGGGGATGGGGTTTTAGGTTGGGAACAGCGGGGAAGGAGACCTGTGGAAGCAAAAGTTAAGAACACAATAGCAAGATTATTCACATTGACTTTCATAAATTTTGTTCATAATATCTATATGTTGATAACATGAATGTTCAAGAGCTTTCCTATATCATGGCCTTATTAGCTCTGGATACCTGCAAAGATAAAGAAGGATTATGCAAACTTTCACATGAGCTTTTTGTAGAAAAAACTCTTATGTTCTGAACCTTTAACTGACTCAAGTTATTTCTTGGAATAGCAATTACATGATAACAGTAATCAATAAACACATTACTTTTTAGGAATGAACTGTGTTAGATTCATGAATGATACTGCAAGGACACTTTATAGCAGTAATCAATGAACACATTAGTTTTCAGGAATAAACTGCGCTAGACTCATGAATGATACTGTAAGGACATACTCTGTCTTGACTTTCAAGATTCAATTGCTTAGAAATTATTATACACTTTAATATCAAAATGTGCATCAAGATTTTAATGCCTAGAAATGATCGCGCAATCTGCCGATCTGAAACACAAGGATTAAATGCCAAGAATGAATCACGCACTCTGCTAATGATTCAACCATCAGGATTTAAACGTCAAAATACAATTGCGTACTCTGCCGATCTGAGTTGCAAGTTTTAATTGGCAAGAAGGAATTGTGCACACTGCTGCCGATTCAACCATCAAGGTTTAAATGCCAAGATACGATCGCGCACACTGCCGATCTGAACAGCAAGAGTTAACTGCCAAGAATGAATCGCGCATACTGCTGCCGATTCAACCATCAAGATTTAAATGGCAAGATACGATCGCGCACACCGCCGATCTGAACTTCAAGAGTTAAATGGCAAGAATGAATCGAGCACACTGTTGCCGATTCAACCATCAAGGTCTAAATGCCAAGATACGATCGCGCACACTGCCGATCTTAACTGCACGAGTTAAATGCCAAGAATGAATCGAGCACACTGTTGCCAATTCAACCATCAAGGTCTAAATGCCAAGATACGATCGCGCACACTGCCGATCTGAACTGCAAGAGTTAAATGCCAAGAAAAACATCACACGCGCGATTTAACCAAAAGGCCCAAAACTCGAGTATTTATGAAAACGGTGTTGGTGGCCTAACCCAACCTCCGCCTTACCACACTGCCTGAGGATCACCAAGGAAAATGAGGACAGGGCCTGGAAATCCTAGGTAGGCCTCCGGAACAGGAGTTCAGAAAAATGCTGGTGCTCTGCACCGGGACCTCTGAATAGTGAGCTTGTGGATCTGGGCTGGGTCCCTTAAATAGACCCAGACCCCGCCCACGTGCCACACCCAGTCAGGCTGCAGGAAAGGATTCTAGAAAGGCTTAGAATAGGGACCACACCTTAATCACACCCTGTAATCCTGCATCAAAGTTTTGAAAATGAGCAATACATTGCAAATAGCATTAATGGCATTTCAATATGAATCTCTGCAATGCAAAAGGTTAACATACTGCACTAACACTTAATGCATGAATTATTACATTACATACGGATTGGATTTTTGTATTATGTCGCCCGTAGAGCGCGCACTGTCCTGATGTTGACAGTACTCCCCCCTCCCGAACGCGCTCTAGGGCCTGGTTTGTCTGGGTTTAGGCGATGAAAACGCTGCACTAGTTGTGGAGCATGAATGTCAGATGCGGAGACCCATGAGTTGTCCTCTGGACCGTAACCTTTCCAAGATATTAGATAGCAGAGATTACGACCTCTAAATTTTGAATCCAGAACCTGTTTTACTTCATATTCCAATTCTCCCTGTACTAGAACTGGTGCTGGTTGTGAGCGGGGTTTTTGGACTGCTCTTTTCAGGAGGGAAGTATGAAATACTGGATGAATTCATAGTGATTTTGGTAACTGCAGCTTATAGGTTACTGGATTGATCTGCTGAAGGACTGTGTAAGGACCTATATATTTGGGATTAAACATATGTTTTTTCTTGAAATCAATATGGCCTGTGGAAAGCCACACTCTGTCTCCTAGCTTATATTGTGGTCCTTCACAATGTTTTTTGTCATAATATGTTTTATACATTTGTTTTGCTTTATCCAGGTGTTGATGGATTTGTTTCTGGGTTTGGTGGAGTTGTTGCATTGTTTCTGACACTGCTGTTGTAAGTGAACTTTCTTGTAGAATTGTGATTCGCAAAGTAGCAGGATGGTAACCAAATAGACCAAAAAAGGGCGTTGCACCAGTGGAAGTATGATACAAGTTATTGTAGGCCAGTTCGGCTAACCAAAGCATTGATTTCCAAGAAGGAAGTGCTTTCTCAGCGTAAGCACGCAGATATTGTTTCAATGTCTGATTGAGTCTCTCAGTTTGACCATCCGTTTGAGGATGATGGCTGGTAGATAGTGTAGATATAACTTGTAGTGTTTTGCACCATATCTTCCAGACGTTAGAGGCAAATTGTGATCCTCGATCGGAGAGGATCACTTTTGGTAATCCGTGATAACAGACCACTTGATTTAAAAGTATTGTTGCCAATTCACTGGAGGTAGGCAATTTCCTGCGAGCAATGAAATGTGCATATTTAGTAAGACTATCTACTACCACAAGGATTACTGAGTGAGATTGAACAACTGGCAATCCTGTAATAAAGTCTAATGATATGTGCTCCCAAGTTTGGAGTGGAGTTGGGAGAGGATGCATTGGTGTTGCATGCAGGGCTTGGTTGAGGGAGGAGTGGGTTTGTGATGGTGGGGTATGTGGGAGGCGGTGGGGTGATGGGAGTGAGAATGAGGGTGTGGGTATGTGATGGCATGCAGGTAGTGGGGTGATAATAGTAGAGATTTGACTTATCAGAGTCCAGTCCTCCTGCTACTCCTGCCGGGCCCCCAGGATGCAGTATTGCCAAGACTTGCTCCTCCCATGCTGTTAGATGTACGGGAAGGAGGTGGGGGTCCACCGCCATTCCTCTGTACAGCTATTTGGTGTCTTGCAACCACGGAACGCACCTTCCCCCGTAGGTCGTTCCACCTCTTCCTGATGTCATCCCTTGTTCCGGGGTGCTGTCCCACAGCGTTGACCCGATCCACGATTCTCCGCCATAGCTCCATCTTCCTTCCAATAGATGCCTGCTGCACCTGTGATTCGAATAGCTGTGGCTCTACCCGGATAATTTCCTCCACCATGACCCTTAGCTCCTCGTCTGAGAACCTGGGGTGTCTTTGTGGTGCCATGGGTGTATTGTGTGTGGTGTATATGAGGGTAAGTGGGGTGATGTGTTGGGGTGTGTGCTGTGAGGTGTGTGGATGGTGTATAGGTGATGGTGTTCTGTGGGTCTGGTTGTGTGGGTGTATCTCTCTCTAGTGGCAATTTTTGTTAGTTGTAAAGGGATGTGGGTAATGTGGGTGTGTGTTTTATTGTGGTGTGGGTGTGTGGGTGTGGTGTGTGTATGGGTGTCAGGTGTGTATAGTTTGAATTGTCCAATGTGGTGGTGTTTTGTTAGGTTGTGTGTGTTTTGAGCGTGGCGGTATGTACCACCAATGGTTTACCGTGGTTGAATGTCTGCCGCGGTGATTGGTGGGTCATAATGCTGTGGGCGTAGTTCTGTTGGCATGATGGTGTAGGTTTTGGTACTGGCATTTTTTCACTGACCTTTTGGCTGGCAGACTTGTGTGTGTGTCTGTATAGTGGCAGATTTCTATGTGTGGGTCATAATAAGGGTAGCGGTATACCGCCACGGTATGTTGGCGGCAGTCAGCATGGCGGTACCACCAATGTCATAATGAGGGCCATAATATATCAAATCTGAATCAGATATTGGCACGTATGAGGACCTCAAACATTACTGTCATTCATCAAGTAAGAAGTCAAGGGAAGAATGCACTCAATGTGGACACTGACTTCCCCATGGAGACAAATGTCCCCTACTTATGGGTGAATGTAATCCATGTAGCGTGAGAGCTAATTCCAAGAAAGTTTGTAGGTCTAGGAATGCATTGAAACAGAGTCTTCAGTTATCATCTAGCAGTTCTTCAAAATACAGAATGAATACTGATGCTCAGTCATGCAGATCATGTTAGTGAATAAGTGAGGTCACAGCTTTTGGGATGCTCAAAAGTCATTCCTTCTTATCTCTGGAAGGCATCACATTTAAAACACCATGGTATATTTTAACCAAAACTGTGTGGTCACTGAAGAAGATGAGGTCACTGAGCTTGTGCTGAACATCAACATATGTGGCACAAAAATGTATTTGGCACTGAGGCCACAATCAATGTAATGGCTGACATTTCATTTGACAAAATAGTAGATGACATCCGTTCCATTTGAAAGGTTGCAGTAAAAATTGCAGCGGGTGTTTTGACCTCTGCAAGGTGACCTTGGGAGAGAAGAACATTTCCTATTTTATATGCAAATGAAAAAGACAGGTTGTTTGAGATAAAACCTATTTTAATAAAATCATGGCGAAAGGAACAAAATGTATTTTACAAAAGAAATACAATTTAATTTTTTAAAACAATTTATTTGTGAAAGTCCCAGGTTTGTCAATAAATTATTGTGAAATAGGATGTAGAGCTGATGTAACTGCCAAAGAGCCACTGCTTACTGAACATATCTGGTGGGTGGCATAAGGAAATATGATAGAGACCATATACATGGAATGACAGCAAGAAAAGCACATTTACAAACAAAAGAGCAAGATAATATACATATGTACACACACACACACACACACAAAAAAAATATTACCTACCGGTGGTCGCCAGTAGGTAGTTACAGTTAGGACCTAAATCCTGTGGATGAAGCGTTTGTGTTTTGCAATAAGTTTGGCACTGTTTGACAAATCTTCACGAAAAATTCAAGAGTAGTACGCTACTCACTGCAGCTGCTGTGTTGAAAGTTTTGCAGAGATTCCTCAAAGCGAGGGCAGAGAAAAAGATGGGGTCCCAAAACGCCTTTTCCCCATGCAATTTCCCTTTGATTTTGAACACGACTACAGCCCAAACTGCAGAACCGAACTACACCAAATTTGGCAGAAAGGTAGTTCTTGTTCCAGAAAGATCTCTTTCTGTGATTTGGTGTAAATCCGTTCAGTAGTTTTTGAAACAGTAAAGCAAAAAAAAAAGTGTATATCTAGGGATGTGAATCCTCTGCTGATCTGACAGATCCCACGATGAGATCAGATTGGTGCCAACACTTCAACCGGGACTCAGCCAAGACCCAAAAAAAAAAAAAAAAAAGTAAAAATAAAATAAAAAAAGAGGGCATGGAAGTAATACCGCTATCCCCTAGGGCTGGTGAGGGGAGCTGCAAGGCCCCCCTCTGAAGGCTGTTTATCACCCCGGGGGCCTCCACCTCCCTGGGGCAAGGACTGTGTAATACAGGAGGGGGTGCATGAACCCCCCCCAGGCTCATTAAGACCCCCGCGACCACCACCTCTCTGGGGCCAGGTCAATTTACAACCTGGCCCCCCTCTCGGGCTGTTTCAATGCCAGAGTCCACCACCTTCCTGGGGCAGGCCCTGTAAAAACAAAGGATGGGGCCACGCAGCCAATCTCCTGGAAGCATTAATGGCCCAGGGGACCACCAGCCTCCCAGGGACAGCTCCCTGTTTCCAGAGGTGGCCACCCTTGGGACATAGTTGTTTGCTCTCAGTTGCCGGGAGCTTTGACAGCTCCTGCCAAACTAGAGCAAACAGTAAGCCCAGGAAAACTGCTCTTGCCTGCTGGGAGAGGGATTTTCATCTGTTTTTGGGCAGGGAAATAGATGAAAGAATTGCTACTGCATGCATGGAGCAGCATTTTTGCTGTCCCTGCATGCAGGAGCAATAATGGCTCCTACTGGAGGCCGGGAGCCAGCAGGAACTGTGGAGGCATTAAGGCTCCTGCCACGGTCCCCAGCAGTTCACACTGGGGCCCCAAGTGGGAAGGGTATGCCCAGACATGGGTCCTGTTCTTGCTATGCCACCAGATTCAAGCTGGCTTGGCTGATGAACAATGATACCCTGTAACGGGTCCCAGGATGCTTGTTTCCGGTCCAGGGAGGACCTGGCCTGGCAGTTCGGGCTGGACTGTTCTCATGGGGAACAGGGTCAAGACTGATTTGCATATGGCTGGGTCCAAACTGGAATGGCATGGCAGGCAAAAAAAACTGATGTATTAAACCCAGATCTGTGACTGGGGGTGAATATTTGATTTGCTCTGCATTCCGTCCATCATCTATTGTTTTTGCATCTGGGTGAAGCTAGGGCACCCAGCAACAAGTGGCTGAGCCCCGGGGGATGGGGTCCCCGGGGACAAAACCAGCCCGGAGAGGGGGCCACATCACCTTTCCCCTTCCACTAATTGGCTGTGCCCTGGGGATGGGTTCCCTGGGGCCCCTTTTAGTAATGGGCAGGGCCTCGGGGATGGAGGATATGACTAGACGGGAAGCCCTAAAACATGTCTAAGAAGTACCCTGCTGAATATTGCGTCAGTTAGAAATAAAGCTCTTTACAAACATCTTAACTCGCTAGAGCTAGAGACTGAGGTTCTTATTACGAGTGTGGTGGTCTTGAGACCGCCACACTCACGGTGGCGGTCGGACCGCGACTTTGGCATATTACGACCTTGGCGGAGCCGCCACGGTCGGACTGCCAGCACTGCCAGGTTGTTGCCGGTCAACAGCCTGGCGGTGCCGGCGGTCTTAATCCTCCAGGGCAGCACTGCAAGCAGTACTGCCCTGGGAATGACGAGTCCCCTCTCCGCCGGCTTTTGCAAGGTGGTTCCACTGCCTGAATTACAGGCAGTAAAAAGCGCGATGGGTGTTGTTGCACCCGATGCACAACAACATTGCCGCCAGCTCGATTATGAGCTTGTGTCAATGTTGTGGCCTGTTCCCGCTGGGCTAGTGGGTGGAACACTGTTTCTGCCTGCTGGCCCAGCGAGAAACTCAGAATAGGGCCATCAAGCAGAAATCCGGAGTGGTGGTTTTCTGATCCCAAAGAGTTTGACGGGTGGCCTCCGCTGCCCGCCAAACTCTTAGTAGGTCCCTAAATCTTTAAACAAATCCATAAGGCACTTGCCGGGATCTAAAGACCTCCCAAAACTATGTAAGCTTCAATAGGAATACAATCAAATACTAAGCAAAAGGGCGCAGAAATGGGTAAGCTTGTGGTCCCCCAAATATACTACCCGGCAGATCAGAGACCTCGAAAATGATGGTGCCCCTCTAATCAATGTTTTAACAAGTATGCTACCCTCTACCTTATCCACCTCCTTCTTTAAATTGGTGGATAAACTGATCTCGAAATTCCTGTGGAAAGGGAAAAGGTCCAGGATAGCCAGCCCTACCCTTAAATAGAAAAAGACTAAAGGAGAACTAAATATGCCGACTTTGTCAGACATCAAAGGCCTTTCTAGCAGCCCAGGGCAGATGGTGGTTTAAAGAGGTGGATGAATTCTCCCTACTATGGCTAAAAATGGAATCCCATTTGCTAACTCCGCTACCTCTGTGTGCCACCCTCACCATCAGAGGCCTCCAGAAACTCCCTCTTGCCCACTCTCTCCCAATAAAAGCTGATGCATCTGTTGCTGTACGCAGGTCGATAAAACCCTGGAAAACGCATTATCAACTCCACGTTATCCTCCATATGCCACAACTTTAAAAATTAAACTGGGAGGGAAAACCCTTTTTTGGGAACACTGGTCTAAACAAGGTTTAAATCTCATTGGCAACCTAGGCGCCCCACGTCCTCATTTAACTTTGCCAAACTTAGTTCATGCTAAGACTTCCAACCAATCGAACTATACAGCTTCTTATAACTTAAAAGAATGTTCCGACTGCTAACAAAACCACATATCTTAGACCTACCATGGACCTCAAAAACATGGCTACACTGCCTTACGCATTTATAAGCTGCTTGAACCCCCCAAAACACAGCTCATATACAACTTGAAAAAGAAATGGTCCCCTCTCATTCTGAGAACCATATACAAACACTTCACTGACATTACCTCGAAGAGAATCTGGCAGTCATCCTTCATGGCCACAGTCACTCCTGCAATTGCTCTGGCCAGATTCTGGTCGATACACAAAACACATTAGAATCCTGCAAGATTACATAAACTAAGGTTTCTACAATCAGACACCTTGTGGTGTTGTGGTGAACTTCCTGGTACACTTGATCATATGTTCCTCAAATGCAAAATGGTTACTCCATTCTGGACCAAAATCCTCCAAACGATACAGGAGATTTTCAAAATCAGGATCTCTCCATCCATCCCAACTTTGTGTCTGGGCTTTGCAAGCACATCCTCCATACAAGACTCCCCCCCCCTACAAGACTCATTATTATTCAACCTTCTGCTTGCACTGGGCTCTAAAACGGTATCATAATGGAAATTGACCATTGTCACTCTCTACAACAAATGGAGGAATACTCTATGTCACACAAGAAGCGCAGATAACATTTTGTACAAAAGACTGCACAATACAGCACACATGCGCTGTTTATGGAACAAACTCGACCTATACGTACAAAAAAAAAGAACCTCCCTAAATTCAACATCCCTTCTGCACAAACAAACCACCATGTTCAATTCACCAGGCACACATCTGCTATAAAATCCATCAATGGATCAGTGGAGATGCCCTTCCCCTCTCCTCCTTACCCGTCTCCGTCCCCCTCTTCCCTTCTCTTTATATCCCCCTGGACATGTTCACTCATCGTGACCACATACAGGGACCTCAGCCAGTACTCCTCCAGAGCCCTATTTCAATTATCTTTACCCCCGGACATGAACCCCTTCATCCTCTCCGTTATGGTAAAGTCATATCTGTGGACGATACTCCCTACTGTTTATACATACAATTAATGTAACCACACTTGTTATTGTGCAGTCTGACATGCTTGCATGTTGTTACCTTTAATGTGCTCTCATTATCGAATATAAGTATTTTAATTTTTCAATAAAAATGGTTTAAACATAAAAATGAATGTAATTCTGGATCTGCTCCCTCCAAAGGGTTGATTGAGAGTCCTTGCTTCTTCGAGACTTGTAGTTTCCGGGGGGGACGGGGAAATGAACAGTTTATTGATTCATTAGTATCTAGGAAAGACTTTATGCATGAACTTATGGAAAATGCAGGCAAGTTTGAATATACTTCTAATATATAAGTAAAGCCAATTTAGTGAATTTAGTGAATAAAGAATGTGTGTTATATGTCTGAATCTTCTCAATCTGGTCAGCAGATGAGCAGCGGTACTGAGTGTTGGTGTTTACTGAGCCAGGCGAATTTTCAAGGTTCCATTTAGCATGGAAATATCATAGCCCACTCTAGAGATCTCTAGAGCTTGTTCCACCAATTTGAAGTCACGTGGTGGAATGATGAGCTCCTCGAATGAGTCTGATATATGAAAGAGATTTTTAGTGAGAGTGTTAATGTGGGCCTAAAAATTAAGGTTTTGCTTGAAGATGAAATCAAGGATTTTTACAACGTACAGTTTCCAGTACAGTCCAGCAGTGTAATAAGCCATGCTAGAACTGATGTGGTGCATTCTGGGGAAGAGATGGGGAGCAACTCTGAGTTTAGACGGTTTAGTTTGAGATGGTAGTAATACTTCCACGATTGAATGATTTTTCTGGTGTTGGCCAGTTCGAACATCCCTTCTAATGATCAACTTTCAGGTAGAGCTGTGTGTCATGTGTGTAAAGGTATAACAAGGCCCCAAAGGATCTGAAAGGGAACAAATTGCTCCATGTACACTCTCAAGAGTGTTGTAATAGTATGAATCTTGGGGGATTCCTTGTTGAGGGAAAGATGGACTATGTAGGAAGCTTGCTAGTTATATTGATAGCGCGTCCAGTCCTCATAAATTACTTGTACTTGGACACGCTGGAGGTCGGTGGACCTTTTAACCTAGTTGGGCTCTCCTCATCCAAGAATAGTCAGATCACTCAAATCAATCATCGATAACTAATTATAATCAATAACCAATAATCAATTAATAATCAGTTAACACATTAGAAATTAATAACAATCTGTATTTTGACGCACCATGACCTTTCGGTCATGAATAACCACACCAGTTTATTTGAGGTTAATTAATTTATTTCCCTATATTAACAAAGCTAGCACAATGTATATAAGTCTCAAAACCAAATGATATATGTATACGAACATTACTAGCTGTCCATAGCGAAAGAATATATGGAAGAAACGCAATCTACGCAAAATCTGAATTATAATGCACTCAGTTATAGCAATACAAATCACTAATATAAGCAGCTGAATTTGACTAATTTCATACATCGGTCAGCATAACAAGATTTCAATTTAGCATGGTGCATCAGATGAATACCTCGACTAGCCTCTAATTAGCATTGGCATGTGGGACTTCATGCAAAACGAATTTAGTCAACACAAATTTGGAAAACTTCTAGCTTGGGCCCTATCAAAATAAGCAGTTGGTACCTAGGAAGGAAAACACAATGCATAATACAATTATCCTTTCATATTTACCAAATACAATCAGCATTCAAGAAAAGTCTTCATCCCTCAGGTATCGGTTTGATCAGCATGGGGCAGATTTCAAAGAGGCAAAACTAAGGGCAAGTTTCCTTGCGGCAGCAAGGAGAATGGGGAAAAGTTACTGCATGGGCAATGCAGGGTAAAATTAAAGTTAAAGTCTCTAGGGTGAGAATTTTCAAAGTCTCTTTCTCTGGAATAGAGAAAAGGGCATCAAGATGTTGTCTAAGATGGCGTCTGGCATTTGGCTTCAAGAATGGCATCAAGGAAAATGGCTGACTTCTCTTTGTCCGGTGGGTTTAAGTAAGAAACATTCCAAATTCTGCAGGGTCTTCCATTGGAGGGTTCATAGGGTGGCTTCAATTTGACCAATGAATAGTGTCTTTCTCCTAGTACTCATTTATGCATACATTGTCCTTGGAGCCTTGGAACACAAGTTGCAACAAAGTTTGCCAATTAATTTTATCTTAGGGCCTTTATTGTCTGTACCTGCAGGAGCTGACCTTGTATCAAAGGGGATGAAACCGGCCTAGCACGAAACCTTGGAGATAAGTGTATTAGTCATCTCTACTGGAAAAATACAGCTTTAGAATAAAATAATGCCTTTGTTACTTCAAGTGAAACTACACAGTTACATTTTGAGACCAGGCGACTAGGCCAAAGCCTCTGCTAAATTTTTAGCTAAGCATATAACAGTTTCAACAAGAAAATCATAGAATACAATTGCAATTCTGACGGATTACTACATTTGTCAATTCTTCATGATTAATTAAGCTTGTTTATAATAATGGCGAACTACTCCGTGGGCACAATTTCCCACGTACATTATTTTTCTTTGCTAAAATCACACTACCTTATACGATTTTGGTTACATGATATATGAATATATGTTAGTCTTTCTTTTCTGCGTCATCAATATCTAATGGGTGTGGCTGTTCCAACCACTCAGAACAGTGCTGCATATTCCCTTACGGAATTAGAGGATTTTAAAGAAAGAGGCATGGTTGACCATACCAAGTTTAACAGACTTGTTGAGGAAGATAAGAAAATATGGGACACCTTTGTCTAGTATGACAAAGGCGTCCTCTACTATTTGTAACATAGCAGTCTTATCATTGCTAATAAGGTTTTCATTGATCGTGAATGTTATGTGATTCGCAACACAACTCTCCTGTACTTTCATTAGGAAGGGGAGATTGGAAATTCATCAACAGTTAGTCAGATCTTCTTCACTGTGCCGAACAGAATTCACAAAATGTTACTACGTGTTCGAAATCCAGGCATACTCCTCTAATCTCTTGTGAATTTCTGAAAGTTGTAAATCTGCACCAATGCAAGAAGCTATATCTGCGGGTGAACATTTTGACTTTCTTGAAGAATTTGACACCTAATGTATTTTCACGAGGGCCATAATGTTGCCCATATTGGTTTTACTCTAATTCTCCATTATTGATTGTTTAAAAAAAGAAAAAAAAAGATTGTCATGCATTAAACACATTTTCTAAACGATACCCAAAAGAAATGGTAGCTAAAATTACAGAATAGTTTAACAAAACATTTTCTTAAATTGTAGTTTTTTTGTGTGCATTTTATCTGAAAACAAACACTCACCAATCTTTCTTTCAGACTTCTGAGTGTTTTTTTGTATAATCAGGGAGCATTCTGGAAGCATTAATTAGTTTCGAATTGTTACATTTTCATACTAGGAGCAATAGTAGCTGAGCTATTAGATCACTGCATTTCACTAGAGTGCTCATCCTAATTCTAAAGGCTTTGAATTCATGAATTATATACACAAATTTGAACAAAGTACACATGTGGATGCGACTCTTGCCTTAGTTGCAAACACTCCTCTTTCACAGATCTTTACTGTAGTACTCTAAATCAGCAACCAAAGAGTTTGTGCTGGAAGGAGTTGGACCTACGTGTCCAATGGACAAACTAAACACAAAGGGGGTCATTACAACATTGGTGGTAAAAGCCGCTTACCGCCGTGCAGAAGACCGCCAATTCACCGCCGCGGTAGCGGAATTCCGCCACAGCTATTATGACCCACATCTCGGAATCCACTGAAATTCAGACACCCACACAAGTCCGCCACACCAAAGGTCAGTGTTAAACTGGTGAAAACAATTCCTCCACCGTCACGCCAACAGAAACACGCCCATGCTATTACGACCCACGAATCCACGCGGCGGTCTTTCAACCGCAGTATTCCATTGGCGGTACACACCGCCGTGCTCAAAATACACACACATCTCCAAAATACTGCCACATTGGACAATTCAAAAAACACACACCTGATACACATACAAACAACACTCCCACACACCCAATTCAATATAAAACACACACCCACATCACCCACAAACCCCTACGACCAGAAATTTTGAGGAAGCCGAGAGACAGAGAGCACAGCAATTGCGAACCCCACCACACAGAGGCACACAACACCATCACCCATACAACATTCCACTCACAAAACAACACACACCACTACACATCACCACACACATCAACACTTACACCACCCCACACATCACCCACACCACCCCATGTCACGCCAAAGACACCCCAGGTTTTCCGAGGAGGAGCTCAGGGTCATGGTGGAGGAAATCCTACGGGTAGAGCCACAGCTATTTGGCTCACAGGTGCAGCACACCTCCATAGCCAGGAAGATGGAGCTATGTCGCAGAATCGTCGACAGGGTCAACGCTGTGGGACAGAATCCAAGAAATCGGGAGGACATCAGGAAGAGGTGGAACGACCTACGGGGGAAGGTGCGTTCTGTGGTCTCCAGGCACAACATCGCGGTACAGCGGACTGGCGGCGGACCCCACCTCCTCCCCCACAACTAACAACATGGGAGGAGCAAGTCTTGACCATCATGCATCCTGAGGGCCTCGGAGGAGTCAGTGGAGGAATGGACACTGGTAAGTCAAATCTTAACTATCATATCCCCCACCCTACCTGCATGCTATCACACACCCCCACCCTCACCCCCTCCCCTATCACTCCAACTCCTCACTAATGTACTAATAACACAAACCACTCATCCCAACACCAAGCCCTGCATGACACAACTAAGCATGCTCACCCCTCACCAAAGCATGCTCACTGTACATACCCATAACAACCCCCTAACCATCATCACATAAACCCACACACAGGAATGCTTGCACTGGGGTACACGCACACCCACCCATTGTACACCATTACACACACACATGCAATAATCATGCTCTTATATCCCTGCAGGACCACTACGGAACGTCACCACACAGGAGGGTCCCGACATCTCCACTCCACCCACAGAAGAGGCCCACAGTGACGACAGCAGTTCTGCCCTACTGGATCCTGATGACCAGCCCGGACCATCGTGGGCCTCGGGACAGTCGGTTCCCCTTGCACAGGCACAGCCCAACACTGACCTTCCACCCTCTGGTAACACCAGCACAGCACCCACCCAGCGGGCCCATACCTCCGTACACAGGACACATCAATCAGCGGTGTGTCCACCACTACAGGGAACCCAGGATAACCCACCACCCCAACAACAACAGGGACCTGGGGGCAGTGGTAGTGGGCACACAGTCCAGGGGACGGAGGCACAGGAACACAGGGGAACTGGGAGGGCTGCTGTGCGACAGGGGGCGGACAGGCCAAGGGATCCCACCCTCCACAAGGCCCTCTCCTCCATCATGGGAGCATACCACCACTCCCAGGAGACGATGGCTACGGTCCTGGACAAGTTTCAGGAGACCCAGCGCCTGCAGGACGAACAGTATTTGGGGTTCAGGGAGGAGCTCAGAACCATCAGCCCCGCCCTGGGCACCATCGTAGGGATGCTAAAGGACATACAAAAGACCATGAGGGACACCGTGGCACTCCAAGGGGCCCCTGACACTAGCGTGGACAATGAACTGCCCACCACCTCTGCCGGCGCTAGTGGACAGGACGCCCCGCCACAGGACCACCACACCAGCACCCCACCCCCTGCAGACGGGGAACCACCCCGCAAGCGGTCCCTGAGATCCAGGAACAGGACAGAGCAAGATGGCAAGACCCCCGCCAGGAAATGAGACCACCCTGATTATCCTCCCACTGTCCCACTTTGTTATCCTGTCCATACTGAAACTGCCCCAGCTCCACTTCCTATGGCCATATGGGCAGTGCACCTGTGTGACTAATAGACTGGACTCTGCCATGGACATTCCTCCACCGTCCCCCATCACCATTTTACAACCCCCCTCCATTTTTGAGCACTTAAATAAACACCCTTGAAGCACAAAACAATCTGGAGTCAGTCTGTGATTTGGTAAATTTGTATTATCAATGACAGTGTCAAAATGCGTTTTCAATTGTAAAGCCAACATACCTATGTCACACATCACAAGTCCATGAAGGATGCAAGCAGGTGACACGTTGGTAACCACACCTGTGAAACCGTAATGGAAAGGTACAACTCAGTTACCAAATACTGCTACTAAATGACAGACAGGATAGAGGTTGAAGTGTGAAAGTGAATGTAATAGTAAAATAAAATGTTCTCACCTGTGTGTCACTGGAAATATTGCTGTATGACTGACTCCCTGTTGTCTATGTCTTCTTCCTCAGCTTCCTCCTCATCACTGTCCACAGGCTCCACAGCTGCCACAACACCGCCATCTGGACCATCCTCCTGCAGAAAAGGCACCTGGTGTCGCAATGCAAGATTGTGAAGCATCGAGCAGGCGATGATGATCTGGCACACCTTCCTCGGTGAGTAGAATAGGGAACCACCTGTCATATGGAGGCACCTGAACCTGGCCTTCAGGAGGCCGAAGGTGCGTTCGATCATCCTCCTAGTCCGTCCATGGGCCTCATTGTAGTGTTCCTCTGCCCTGGTCCTGGGATTCCTCACTGGGGTCAATAGCCATGACAGGTTAGGGTAACCAGAGTCCCCTAATAGCCACACACAGTGCCTCTGGAGTTGACCCATCACATACGGGATGCTGCTATTCCGCAGGATGTAGGCGTCATGCACAGAGCCAGGAAACATAGCATTTACCTGGGAGATGTACTGGTCTGCCAAACATACCATCTGTACATTCATAGAATGATGACTCTCCCGGTTCCTGTACACCTGTTCACTCCATAGCTACGTGGGTCCCATCAACAGCACTTATGACGTTGGGGATATGTCCAAGGGGATGGAAGTCACCTTTAACTGTAGCCAAATCCTCCACCTGAGGGAAAATGATGTAGCTCCTTACGTGTTTCAGCAGGGCAGACAACACTCTGGACAACACGTTGGAAAACATAGGCTGGGACATCCCTGATGCCATGGCCACTGTTGTCTGAAAAGACCCACTTGCAAGGAAATGGAGCACTGACAGCACCTGCACGTCAGGGGGGATTCCAGTGGGATGGCGGATTGGTGACATCAGGTCTGGCTCCAACTGGGTACATAGTTCCTGGATAGTTGCACGGTCAAACCTGTAGGTGATGATCAAAGGTCGCTCCTTCATTGTCAACAGTTCCACCAGCAGTCGGTACACTGGAGGATTCCGCCATCTTCTCAAATGTCCCAGCTGATGGTGCCTAGGAAGGACAACAGCGACCACAGAGTCAACAAATTCCCAGGTATGTACCCACAGATACACAGAACATGACACAAAACACAAAACCGTTCCTGTATGTGTGTTGAGTGTAGGCCTAGGTATGTGTGACGCAGTAGTAAATTAAGCCATGTGGGCCCCTGAAATGGCGGCTGCCTGACCTCTAAACAGGGACAATGGGATGTGAGGTATCTGCGCTGGTGTTGTACACCGTCGCGGTAGGCAGTCGTAGACCGCGGCGCAATGCTGCATTGGTTAACATTGGACCCTATGGGTCCCAGAAGCCAATGATGAAGTGCGCCAGCGGTGATGACACGCACCGCCGCGGACGTCACCGCCGCGGACGTGACCGCCATTTTCTATCTGTTCAATCACTCGATACCTGATCTTCGACAGGAGAGGACCTACACTGCAAGTGCTGCTGTGACCTCGGTCTGGAAGAGACAATGGCTCGTGCGTCTGGGGAAAGGGCCCCTGCCTTCACTGCTCAGGAGTTGGAGAAGCTAGTCGGCGGGGTCCTCCCTCAGTACACGCTACTCTACGGTTCTCTAGACCAACAGGTAAGTACACAGGGAGCACGTTGTATGGGCTATGCCTGGGTGGAGCGGGCTGGATGTGAGTTGGAAGGGGGCAGAGTTCAGGGAACATGAAGGAGTGTGAATGCATATGCCACATGGCAAGGGTAGGGATGGGGGTCACTCACATCGACGATGCAGTTGGTAATGACTTCTCTTCTTCCCCTGTGCATGTCATGTAGGTCAGTGCCCACCAGAAGAAGGACATTTGGCGTGCCATCGCCAAGGACGTCCGGACCCTGGGGGTCCACCAGAGAGGGGGCACCCACTGCCGGAAAAGATGGGAGGACATTCGCCGCTGGAGCAAGAAGACGGCGGAGGCTCAGCTGGGGATGGCCTCCCAACGTGGGAGGGGTGCCCGTCGCACCATGACCCCCCTGATGTTCTGGATCCTGGCGGTGGCCTACCCGGAGTTGGATGGGCGCTTGAGGGCATCACAGCAGACACAAGGGGGTGAGTACACTCTCATTCTGGGGACTTTGCGTGCAGTGGAGGGGTCTGGGTGGGGGAGGAGGGCTGTGGGTTTCCCTAGGCCAGGGCGAGTTACGTAGGCTAGGCCCCTCCGTAATGCAGGCCATGTCATGTGTCACTCCACCCCACCTCAGTAGAGTGCCAAGTACAGGTATACATGCCCCTGTGGCATCTATGTGTGCAGATGTCCACCATAGCCATGTAGGCCAGATCCCAGGAATTGCATCTGTAGAGGCCAAGAGCACGGTGTAGTGCAGGGGGCTGCTGTGTCTGTATTGTCCGCCAACGTTAAAGGTAAGCAATGCACTCAACCTGTCTTTCTTCTGTCGTCCCCCCCCCCTCCTTTTTCTGCTCTCCCTGTTCTTTTGTGCATCAGCATCATCAGGCGGAGGTACAGTGGCACCGGAGCACGAGGGAGCTGCATCCCACATGGCCATGGAGGGCCACACCACAGACTCTGAATACACCAGTGGGACGGAGGGCGAGGGGAGCTTCACATCGGTCACCGGATCACCAAACAGTGACACGGACTCGTCCGCCGATGGGAGCTCCCTTGTGGTGGCGGCACCATCTGTGCCCTCCACTTCTACAGGTACAGCTGCCACCTCCCCTACCAGCACCGCCCTCCCAGCAGCCCCTCAGCGTTCGCCCCATGCCCGCTCACCCAGGAGGGTGGCCATCACCTTTGCCCCAGGCACCTCAGCCCCTGTCACCCCTGCTGCCCTCAGTGAGGAGGCCATTGACCTCCTCAGGTCACTCACTGTTGGGCAGTCTACCATTGTGAATGCCATCCAGGGTGTAGAAAGGGAGTTGCAACACACAAATGCATTCCTGGAGGGCATTCATTCTGGTCAGGCTGCCCTTCATTGAACCCTGCAATCTCTGGCCTCAGCACTGATGGCAGCCATTGTCCCTTTGTCTAGCCTCCCCTCTCCAACTTCCTCCCCCCAGTCCCAATCCCCTGTACCCCAGCCTATCCCAAGCACACCATCAGACAAGCATGCATACACCTCAACACACACAAGTAGCTCAGGCAAACATAAGCACCACACAACCCACAGGCACTCACACAAGCATCACCCACATACAGACACAGCAACATCCACTGCCTCCACTGTGTCCCCCTCCTCGTCGTCTCCCTCCTCCCTCCCAGTGTCGTCTACACTCTCACCTGCATGCACTACATCTACAGGCACTAGGACTCGCACCAGAACACCCAGAACCACACCCCGCTCACCTGCACTCACCACCCCCACTACCATTTACACGTCCCCTGTGTCCACTCCCAGTGTGTCTGTGATGCCCCCTCCCAAAGTACACAAACGCGGCCACTCACACACCCAACATCCATCCACCTCACAACAGCCTCCAGTACCTGCACCCAAATTACCTAAAGTTACACCTCCTACAACCACCTCCTCTTCCTCCACTCCCAGACCCCCTCCAGCTACCCATCCCAGTCTTCGTCAGCAACTCTTCCTCAGCAACGTTGACCTCTTTGCCCCCACCCCCACCCCTCCAATTGATAGGTCCTGTAGTAGCACCTCAGCCAAAAAAAGCCCAGTACCAGTGGTGCGTGTCAAAGGTGTGTGGAGTGCACCGGCCACCAGCGCAGCCAGTGTGACACGGAGCCAAAGCACTGCCAGTCCACCCCCTGTAAAGCACCTCAAGTTGGAAAGTGGCCGACGGGACAGGGTGAAGACTCCTGGCGGAAAACCTGCTCACAAGCGTCCCAAGGGGAGTGCCGAGTCAGCTGTGACTCCTTCAAAGGTGGTGAAGGGCCAGAAGAAGTCTGCACAGTCTGGGAAGAGCAGCACGGCGGAGAAGGGCGCCATCCTCCCCGGCGGCCGGGACGCCACCGCTAGCACTGTCGTCACTGGTCCGGAGACCACCGCCAGAGTCATTGCCCAGGAGGGCAGCACAATTGTCACTGGTCCTGAGACCACCACCAGAGTCAGTGCCCAGGAGGGCAGCAGTATTGTCACTGGTCCGGAGACCACCGCCAGAGTCAGTGCCCAGGAGGGTAGCGGTATCGTCACTGGTCCGGAGACCACCGCCAGAGTCAGTGCCCAGGAGGGTAGCGGTATCGTCACTGGTCCGGAGACCACTGCCAGAGTCAGTGCCCAGGAGGGCAGCAGTATTGTCACTGGTCCAGAGACCACCGCCAGAGTCAGTGCCCAGGAGGGCAACAGTATCGTCACTGGTCCGGAGACCACCCCTAGAGTCAGTGCCCAGGAGGGCAGCAGTATCATCACTGGTCAGAAGACCACCACAAGAGTCAGTGCCCAGGAGGGCAGCAGTATCGTCACTGGTCTGGAGACCACTGCCAGAGTCAGTGCCCAGGAGGGCAGCAGTATTGTCACTGGTCAGGAGACCACCGCCAGAGTCAGTGCCCAGGAGGGCCCCGGCAGCCACAGCCCCGCTGGGCAATGAGGGACCGTCATGCCACACACCAATGCACAGGTCAGAGCCCGCCATGGCGAGCACCGCTCAACAGGTCAGAGACCGCCATGGCAAAGCACCGCTGAACAGGGAAAACACCGCCATGGTGAAGACCGCTGAACAGGGCAAAGCACCGCTGAACAGGTCAGAGACCGCCATGGCATAGCACCGCTGAACAGGGCAAAGCACCGCTGAACAGGTCAGAGACCGCCATGGCAAAGCACCGCTGGACAGAGAAAACACCGCCATGGTGAAGACCGGTGAACAGGGCAAAGCACCGCTGAACTGGACAAAGACCGGCATGCCAAAGCACCGCTGGACAGGGCAAAGCACAGCTGAACAGGTCAGAGACCGCCATGGCAAAGCACCGCTGGACAGGGAAAACACCGCCATGGTGAAGACCGCTGAACAGGGCAAAGCACTGCTGAACAGGTCAGAGACCGCCATGGCAAAGCACCGCTGGACAGGGAAAACACTGCTGAACAGGTCAGAGACCGCCATGGCAAAGCACCGCTGGACAGGGAAAACACCGCCATGGTGAAGACCGCTGAACAGGGCAAAACACCGCTGAACAGGGCAAAGACCGTCATGCCAAAGCACCGCTGGACAGGGAAAAAAAACGCCACATCAAGCATCGTTATCCCATGTGCAGCTGGGACAGTGACGGAACAGGAACCGTCACGGGGAGCCTGATGCAGTCTGGGCACCAGTCCCCCTCCAGAACCAGTGGAAACTGTTATCCACTTGAGAGACTGTGGCTTTGCACTCCCCAGGATGGTACAGTGGGCAAGCCACCCACTGTAGAGACTTGAGAGACTGTGGCTTTGCACTCCCCAGGATGGTACAGTGGGCAAGCCACCCACTGTAGAGACTTGAGAGACTGTGGCTTTGCACTCCCCAGGATGGTACAGTGGGCAACCCACCCACTGTAGAGACTTGAGAGACTGTGGCTTTGCACTCCCCAGGATGGTACAGTGGGCAAGCCACTCACTGTAGAGACTTGAGAGACTGTGGCTTTGCACACCCCAGGATGGTACAGTGGGCAACCCACCCACTGTAGAGACTTGAGAGACTGTGGCTTTGTATTCCCCAGGATGGTACAGTGGGCAACCCACCCACTGTAGAGACTTGAGAGACTGTGGCTTTGCACTCCCCAGGATACACCAATGGGCATGGAGCCCTGTCGTGGATCTGGCGTGGTGCTGTAATCCGGATGAGGTGCCCCCCCCTTCCCTTCCCCCTGAGGTGCCTGTTGTATTTCTATCTGATGCCCCTGCAGTGTTCTCTCCGTTTGTGGACAGGTATCTAGTGTGGGCCTCGCCCATGCATTTTGTGCCCAGTGGTGCACGGACATTGATATGTGCATACCTGCACTACTTCTCGTAATGTATAACATTTGGAATGTGTATATATCTGTATATATTTGGTAACTGTATTTTGATACATTACAATGTTTGAACTATTTCCTTTTGTCTTTGCATTCTTCCGGGGGGGTTGTGGGTTGTTACTGTGATGTTTGGAAATGCATTGGTGTGTGTGTTGTAATGTGCGAGGGTGGGGGTGGGGGTGGGGGTGTTGCATGTGTGTGTCCCTGACTTTTGCCTCCCCTATGTCGTAGGTGCAGTACTCACTATTGTCTTTGGCGCCGCCGTTGCTGGTGTTCGTAGACGAGCAGGAACACAAGGGCAGGGAGTATTCTGCAGTTCCGGCTCCATGGTGGCCTCCTTCCTCGTGGAGTGTGTTGAGGTGAGCGTTTTCCCATTGCAAAAGCTGTTTCCGCCGTGTTTTTATCCACGGTGACTCCGCCCCGGAAAAGGTGGCGGATTGGCGGGTTGTGATACTGTGGCCGGTACATTGTCTTCCGCCTGTCTGTTGGCGGTGACCGCCGCGCTGCTTGTCTGTACCGCCGTGGCGGCCGGAGTGTTAAAGTGGCTGTCTATGTTGGCGGTTTCCGCCACGGTCATAAATCCCTTTTTTTGTCCGCTGGCCTGTTTGCAGTATTACCTCACCTTTACCACCGTCCGCCAGAGTTGTAATGACCACCAAAATCTTGTTGTCCTTTACCCAAAAGAATGTGTGTTGGGTGATGTAATGTAAACGTGTCAATGCTCACTATGCACAGAATTATTTACTTAAGTATGTTAACATTTTTTAATGTACAACAAATGTTAGTGGTCCAGCTTCCAGGTACAGCATACATTGTGGTGATAACATTTTAAACAATACAGTGCAATTGATGGGGTGCAGAATAAGTGGAGAGAGGAAAGAAAGGAGGGAAAGAAAATACTAAGAGGGGGAGAGATAAAGCAAATTGAATTAAGAAGAGGAAAACTGTAAGCGTGTAAAGATAATGGCCCACATTATGACATTGGTGGTATAAACCGCTGCGGTGACGGCCGCGAAAAGACCATCACCGCGGCTACCATCCGTCTGCCAGATTATGACCACAGCCGGACTTCCGCAACAAGAATGCGTGTATGCCAGTGTGAGTGAGTGGGTGTACGCGTGGTGCAGGTTTGCAGGTGTGTGCGTGTATGGGGGGTGGGGAATCAGAAGGGAGAGCATGGGTGGAGGAGGTGTGGAGGATGTCTGGGTAGTGTTTGGGGGGTGGGTGAGCCTCCTACCAGTGACAGGGAAGGAATTCCCTGTTACTGGTAGGGCTTACCGCCATGGTTTTCGTGGCATTGCTAACGCCACGAAAACCATGGCGGTAGGCTGGCTCAAAATGCTGCCAGCTGTACTATATCGGTCGCCGGGCTAGAGATTGATATCTAAGGCCCGGCGGCTGCTACTGCCATGACGGTAGAAATGGTAAATTGGCAGGTTGGCTGCAGCCAACCGCCAATGTCATAATGTGGCGGTATGTACCGCCAGTCTGTTGGTGGTACTACCGTCACCTTAACACCTACCGCCGGGGTCATAATGACCCCCAATATCTGTTGTATGCTGCACAAGGACATTGAACGCCTTGCCCTACCGCATATCCAGTCTAGATCCATATGTCATTTCAACCATAGAAGAGGACACTAATGTAGAAGACCTGCCCGAGGAAAGCCCCCCTTCCGAGGCTTTTGCCCTGAACTCTTAATCTTATATTTCCAGTCCCCAGGCCCCCAATTCTCCAACTTCATGTTCACCTCCCAGCTCAGTACCCTTACCTGTGTCCTCCAGCCACTAAATCACTACCTATGTGTCCCTGTCATCACTTGCTGTGGCTTACATTGTATTCCACACTGTGTACTTTGAAATGTGAAGGTCAAAAGTATTTCTCTGCTGGTCTGCAATATAGAATACTGCGGCATATTGCACAGGCAAAACTAAAGTATGTGTGTGTGTGTGTGTGTTGGTGTGTGTGTTTTGCTGCAAAGCGTCCATACTACACAGGAGCACAATGCAGTGAAACCTACACATGAAAACACAAAATACCTTATTTAAATTATGATGAATATGGAACATCCACTAAAATGTGACAGATGCACTCTAAAAAGGTAGGACAGGACGTATGTCACTTTTGGTGGATGCCCCATATCCGCCAAACCTTAAACAAGGGCTCTGATCCCCACATACAGGGGACTGACACACACACTCTTAAGTTCCACACTGGATGACTTAGGACAGATGCCACAACAAGCACCTTGTTTTTAGTTTTCTTACAAAACTCTTTTCTACAGTAACAATATTAACAAATGCACACTTCTTTCAAAAACGCTGTATTTGCATTTTCCAACCTTGAGGACAGAAGAAGATGGAAGCTCTGAACAGCGCACAGACACTGAAATCAGAGGTTTATGCTTGTGTGGAAACTTTCTCTGGAGACCCATGGCAGTTATAGGTTCAAACTAAAACAATGACACCCTTTTATCAGAAGTATCCTAGCAATTTACCTTCTTGTTCAACCCCAAACCCGAGAACCATGTAAGTCAGGTCTGTTGAAGTTTATTTATCTCCAAAAATTGATCTTATAGAATTAATAAATCGAGAATTTAAAAAAAACACACAAAAACAAACAAATCGTCATAGAAAAAGTTCCTAAAAATGACAGTGACTAGAGCTAAATATCTACATTGTGAGATTAAACATTGGATCACACTGCTTTTAGATCATTCAAATAAGCCCACCGGCACAAAAAGGAAAGTGCACTGTGCGCCTATAGCAAACTAGCATTTTGTTAAATAATCTGTGCCCACATATATAAACCATGCAAATAAAGTTAGATTCAAAATTACGGTTTAAAATGATAATAAGTCAATCTGCCTAAACTCTGACCAGAAATTCTAAGTTTGATATCCATCTGTAGGAGTGTTAGTAATTAAAACTTAGTACGATAGATGCCCAAATATGAGCTTTTGCTTAAGGGTCTAAGTTTTCCGAACTGTAATAATAAACCTTGAAATTGCAACATCAAAACTCTTCATTTCAAATAAAGTGCTCAATACTTCCGTCTTTAACTGGACTCTGTAACTTTTAAAATTTCAGTGAAAGATTAATTATCATAATTCTTTAAAATATGGACAATAAAGAAGTGAATGAGTTAAGCTATATTTTACACCAAGAGCACAGGGACAAATGCATTAGTTAGGGTAAATTCTGCTCCTTTGGTGAGGGATTCTCATTTCAGATTTACATCAATGCTGATGAATAATAATTGGTCTTTAATTCTCTTATTAAAGATGATTGACAAATAGGGAAACACCTTTAGATCTCCTAAGGGATTGATGGTGTGCAATACAGATTTTTGAGTCAAGAAGTAACCCTTGTCTGCTGACACACTAAGCTCCCCTGCCGTTTCACTAAGAATGAGTTTTACACTGCCTATTTTCATTGATTTCTTGTCATAATTAGACATATGAAATTTGAGGTGAGGATTGTTGGCAAATTTTACAATTTGACGTGAAAAAAGTCTGAGCAGTATTGAAAGTCTCTCACTATTTGAGCACAGAATATGGGATTCTTATTGTTTTTAGGAGAGAAAATAAAAACCTGAGGGTGTATGATTTAGCTAATATATCTCATTAAATCATACCTATTTCAAGGCGCAAAGCCGGAATCATAGAATTTTGAGGGACGTGGAATAGCTTCCTCAAACACACTCATTCCTTACTATCCCAACCTACTCCATTATCAAAGCATAACAACAGTGCCGCATGTAGAACTTGTGGGACCAATATATCTTTTATTGCTATTTTCAGAAGGTCAGCTGATAGTCCTTTGTATTGAGCATCAAATCTTGTTAAGGCATTTTTAGTTGCCATTAGAGAGGTTTTTAACATGCTAAAGTGCTTGTCCCAGAAATAAAAGCCCAGGTACTTGTATACCTTGTAACAGAAAATAGGTACACTGTTTCAAACAAAGAACACAAAGTTAGGTCTCACAGGTACACAAAGTTTAGAAACAAGGGCCCTCATGTTTCATCATCTGGCTTGCTCCACATCAGACCGGCACTGCAATGCCTGACGGGGCCCTGAAAGGGGCCTCCTTGCCGAGGAAGTTATCTAAATATCAGTACCAAAGGTCAGAAAGCCGTAGGTTACAGAAAAACAGCTGGAGAGAAAAAGAATAGTAAAGTTTTTGGCTCCGACACCTCCTCGAGGTGCAAACTTTTATTGGGCGAGCGAGGAGCCGGTCAAGGTTCAAAACACATGTAGAGTGACAGGGAAGTAATGGTCCCACACTCTACATAATAAAGGGAAAAAGCATAATGACTTCAACCACTGTAGAGAGTCAACATGTTTCGCGCCTTAAAACGTCCAAAAGGATCACCTGGTGCTTCATCAGGACTTAAACACAATCTTCTCCAAAGCTCATAAAGTAAGAGTACACTATGTTCTTTCAGTATTGAATATGTACAAGGAAAAGGGAGTAAAGGCTTACACACAACAGTTTTATGTCTACTAGCAAAAACTGAGGGGAACCTGTGGAGACACAAAACAGACAAACTAAGTAATTACTGGATCCATTGTAAACTATATACAATTGGTGTGATGATATAAACGTGGTTTGATATGCAATACTATAACAAAATGTGCTCGGTGGAAATAAACATAGTAGAAATTATGCTTACCATGCTTAATTTAGGGCAGAGCTCCAAAAGAAAACACATGGCGAAAGTCAATTGGTGTTTCTATAAAGGTATATTGCAGGAAGGACTTATAAAAGTCAATCGATCATCAGAGTAAGGGAGAAATGATATTTAATAGCAAATGCAATCTCAAAAAAATATAGTGATTGTAAGTGAAACGGATGTAATATAGGTGGTGATATGGACATGCAGCCTAGTTCCCCAATCACATATCATTACATAAGGCTGAACAAAGACGCTCAGATTACTATAAAGATACACTAAAAAGTGTACAATTGGCAGGGAAATAAAAATAGAACCGTAACTGCGCAATTATGGTAGAACTACGGAAGCGGGCGTAGTTGTAAGAATATGGTGGAAACAGAATCAACATCGAAACATGCAGCAAGTCGCAAGAAAAAATAGCATGAAAAAATAAAAATAAAAATCTATCATGCATTCAGTAAGAACGGATTGACTCACAGTAGCGCCATCAACAATGTAACAGGAGTCTTTATCTGGGCCGCGTTCCAGAGAACCAGGAAATGAACGCGGAACACAGGGGAAGAAAAAGGGGGTGCGGACAGCCAATCGGAGTGGCGATCCCGCCACTTCCCAGGCCCGCTGTACACCAGCGATGATGGAGAGGGAGGAAGGACAAAGACCCATCGTGTTCGTCCTCCTGAAAGGAAAGAAACAAAAGTAGGACTATAATCGATCCTACAAGGAAGTTAAGATGGAACAAGGGATAAAGGATTACTTGGGTGATAGATAAACAACAAAACAAAGGCAATGGAAGTAAAAAATAATGGTAACAAAAATGGTGGCAAGGAAGAATATATATATTAAAAGGGGCTAAGTGAAATCCCTGACCAAAAAACTGAAGCAGCCCAGGATTGAAGTATCTCTAATGAGCACGTCGTACATTACTTGTGATGGAAGGGAGGGGAAGGAAAAAACAAAAGGATCGTAGCTCACACATGGAGTCACAAAATAGGAGGTGGAACCAGCTTGCAAGGATCAATACCAGACAATCCACGGCAGGGGTGAAAGTGTAGAAGGAGTTTATCTCATGCAAGCTGCAACACTCATCCATGGTATATCATCGTTCAGTCCATGTATATGGGTTCCCAATTTGAACACCCAACGTTGTTCGACTTCTAGCAGAGTTCTTTTAGAGGATTTCAGAGTGTCAAGGACAATCCACCACATATCGTCAGGAGTATGTTGTACATCACAGTAGTGTATACTCAATTTAGTAGTAAGTCGTCCACATCTAATATTACTACAGTGCTCATGGATTCTAATTTTCACCGGTCTTGATGTCATTCCTATGTATCGTAAGTCGTAGGGGCAGCAGATCATGTAGATGCAGTTGCGAGAGTTACAGTTAGTGTGGCTAGATAGTCGCCAAAGGCCATGGGTTCCAGATGGATAGTGCTCAGGCGTTTGGTAAGGGAGCATACATTACAGTTGCCACATGGATAATGGCCAGTCACGGACGGAAGGCTCCAAAGTGTTTTTTGGTCAAATTCCTTGGTGAACATCAGTGGTCTTGTGTCTACAACTGAATCTTTGATATTAGAAGATCTTTTAAAGGCGAATAGAGGTTTTAGAATGGTCACGCCTCCACTGGTAAGGATGGACCAACGTTTATTGATAAGTTTCTTGAGAATGTTAGATACTGTAGTAAAGGTGGAAACGCAGGTCAATCGAGATGAGGCATTTTTTGGTATAGAGGTCAATAAGACTTCTCTATTGTTGTTAGGGGTCCGTTTACGGGCTGAATTGATGATTTTCAGTGGGTAAAGCGTATACCTTGACCCGTTCCACGCGGACATAATTAAAGAACCAAGCAAAATTCATAGATCTTTTTGAGAATACTGAGGTCTTGATTTTATCAGTATTAATTGTTAGCTTTTTGCTTTCACAGTATGTGTAGAGTGTTAAGTTTTTGCTGTAGGCCAGTTGGTGTATAATCCATAAGGATGAGATCCTTGGCCTACCTTAGGGACAGCACATGCTGAACACCAATATTTGGTGAAAAGGAACTTATCGCAGATAGTAGAGCTGAAATGAAAAGACTAAATAGGAGGGGGGCTAGAACACAACCTTGATGGAGACCATTTTTAACAGATTCTGTGTGATAGGGTTCCATTCCTGTCTAGATCTACCAAGACACAGTTTTGTGAGTGGAGCTTTTGAATTAATGAGAACTCTGAGGGAATAATTTTGTCTTGTAATTTCTACCACAGTATAACATAGTCAACCAATTTGAAACTCAACAAAACAACATACCTTGCTGACCAAATGAACCAACCCGGCCACTGCCCAAACTGCAGGCGGTGGTCCACCATGGAGTAGTTTTCTCTACAACCTTTCTACTCTCTATGGATCATACCGCCTTCCATAGCTCAGCCTTCAAGGTGACATAGCAGAGTTTGGCATAAATCTGTGAGTTAGTATCTAAAAGGGAAATAGGTTGATAGTTTGCAGGATCCGATCTTTGAACTTTTTTTATAAATAGGCTTAATATTAGCATCTCTTCATGAGTCAGGGATGTGACCTATGTTAGAAAACCATTTAAAAAACTGACTGAGTAAATTTGCCTACCACAGAGAGTTAAACTTGAAAACTACAGCAGGAAGGCTGGCAGGGCTGGCAGCATGGGAGGTTTTCATTTTATTTTATTTCATTTCATCCTACCGAGATATTAATGGACTCTGGAGGTTTTTTATATAATCTGAACTGTACTACCCCCTCTTAGATTCACTAACCTGTGCTTCTAAAATACATGGGGAAACAGTAGCTTCTGAAGTGTTCAATAGTCAAAACGATTTAGAGTTGCCCTCTGCTATGGCTTCATTCATTAATTCCCATTGATGATCACATTACAGACACTCCTTACCTGTTAACGCTTGGTACTTCCTTTTCAGTGCTGTTAGCTTGCAATTTATCTGCTCGGTACAACATCTGGCTGAGGGTTGGTGTAATCTGTTCAAAGCCTTCCTTGTCTCATGGCATTCAGAATCCAGTTAAACTGGGGAGGCGCTTGCCATTTTCAGATTTTTTCTTCAACACAGTTTGATTTGAGCCTTCAGCATAGACAATACTTCTTTATCACATCATTGCACCATTCCAAATTAAAGGTACTTCCGGCCTTACATGGACATTATCAAACCCTAAGGGCAACACATTTTGCAAGTTTTCATCAGACACTGTAACCCCATGTTCATGATTGTAAGATAAAATGAGGTCAACTGGACTATCATCTTACCATGTAAAGTAAGTAAAATATATGGTTTCATTACAATAGGTCAAGGAAAGTTTAAAAGCAGCTAAAGGAACACAATTGTTAATAATCACTTCAAAACATAATTGACCTTTCTATGCGCCATTAACTATGACCTTCAATTAACCTCCTCAAGACTCATAGAATTACATATGCAGTGACCTATGCAAGCTAAAAATTTGTCTTTGCGACCTTTCCAACAATATTAAAGTTACAATATATAAGACTTGTAGTCAGTAGAGATGTTCTACCAACTCAGCCATTTCACAGCAACAGTTGAGTGCAACAGGATAAAGGATGCAGTATATTAACACTTGTGCAGTTTCTTA
Organism: Pleurodeles waltl; assembly: GCF_031143425.1. Lineage (NCBI taxonomy): Eukaryota > Metazoa > Chordata > Amphibia > Caudata > Salamandridae > Pleurodeles > Pleurodeles waltl. The sequence continues at coordinate 400,494,180 of NC_090448.1, forward strand.
AATTTACTACATTTTCAAAAGAGAGGCGATGTGTCAGGTGACACCTTCCTACCAATGGTACATTAATTTTGGAATTTTATAGATAATCACCAATTATGATTATTTTTGTTACAAAAGATTAAATTGCTGGACACCAAGCTATAGGACCAGTGATAAAGTGCACTGTGCAAGCAGCAGCATAAGCAAGTGTTCGGATAGTGTTTTCCTAATTGAACTGATAAAGTGCATAGAACAATATCAAACTTAGGAAGCCAGGCAGCAGGCCATGAGACAAGGTGATAAGGTGCACTGTGCATTAAGCAGCATACATCTTACGATGGGATCAGGCTCTAAGACAGATTTCCAGTGTTTGATGGTCACTGAAATGAAAATCAATCACCTTAAAATCGACTATTAGGTTATATTGCTCAATTGGAACAAATGCGTAGTTTATTGGGGACACACTCCATACTTTATAAAAGTAGCCTTGCCTGGTCTGTCTGATGGAGATCGGTCATTTAGATTTAGCAAGTTATATTGTGTTAGGAGAGAGACCAATTGCCATGCTTTTTTAGATGTTTGTCCCAGTCCGGCAGATACTGGGGGATTTCATGCATATTTAATACCTCATCATACAGTTTATCCATAGAGTGCAATAACATTTTAGCATTAAAGTCACATGTAACATTAAAGCAAGAAAGTAGAAAACACACACGTAAATTATACAGATTATTATTAAGCTCACTAAGATTTATTTCAAATGCTAAAACATTAGGAGGGAAGTAAATGTTAAAACAAACCAAAGAACTAAAAAAGGATGAGGCAGTTAGAAGAGCAATGTAGCAAGCAAACACCCAATCACATATAGTATCAACAATAAACACATCCTTTCCATAAAGGACAGAAACAAAAATGACCCCACTCCCCCACATAGGGCACCCATAAACATTTGGGCAGGCACTTTTGGCACAACAAATATGTCCATTACAATGTGGGCTTTTCCATAACCACGTTTCCTGAAAGAGAAACACAAAGTAAATTAGATCTTTCAAGCAGGAATTAAATGTATTTAAAAAGTTCTTATAGCCATGGACTGTCTGTGAGAGGAACCTGGTTAAATCGGGTTGTCCTTTGGCTTATGACTGATCATTCATATAATATGGATCACTTGTAGTTCTCAAGGGGCCTTGCTGAAAAGCTGGATTGTCCAAAGTATTACTGTCGAGGTCGTTAGGCACCTACACTGTGATCACCTTACACAAGTTGCCACAAGCCTCATTGTTATTCCTCCTTTTATGATTAGAAAGAGGAAAGTTCAAAAGAGGAAGTTCCACTTGGTCTGCAGACAGTCCGCCATGCTGTGTCAGGACAGATACTTGGAGCAAACTGGTAAGTCCCTTAAAACATATTCTAGTAAACCCACCAGCATTTCAGAACCATGGGCACGGGGTGCCTACTCTGCTTTCTGGATCATATGAGAAGCAAGATTAGATTGAAATGTATTTCTAGTTAGATCATATCTCTCAGACATGACAAATCGTACTAGGAGCAAGTCTTTCTGAGTATAGAGCTTTTAAGCTCAGAAGTGCCTTAAATATCTCCAAGAGACATGAACGATTAAGGGGGAGGATCTTCTATGTTCTTTTCCCCTTTTCTTAAAGGTTAAAATAAAGAGTATCAGCAATGCTCAAGTCGTTTTTGAAAGGAGTTGTTTCCAACTTGATGTATCCATTGCTTTGATAGTTTTTCTGTAAAACATTGACACTTTCAATAACAGATCTTGCCCCACTATGGGATTAGAGAAATTAACTGCATAGCCTAGTTTTTTGAGGCCTAGGTTTAGTGGCCTCTGCTTCTGATCGGTAGACCTTAAAGTCTGTACTTTCTTTCTCAAGCCGGGTGGAATTACACAGTTTAGTGTCAGGTTAATGATCAGAGGTGAGGCCATAGGAGAGTGAGGATCCTTTTCTGATACCCAATCTAGAAGAGTGGAGTTGCTGGTCAGCACACCAGAAACATTGCTACAATGTAAGGAGCATGACACTAAGACAGTTGCCTCTGGTGCAGGTTATGCAGGATATTCCTTTCTTTCCCTGGTTGGCTACTCTTTACTAACTCTGTTTGAGACATTTACATTGGGATTAACTGCTTTAAACTGCTTGGCCATGAAATTGCTCAGGGATACCGAGGGTAGTGAAGAGAAGGACATCGTTGGTGCTTCTCTAAGCGACAACCCTGATCTGGTAATTCAGATTCCATCTCCGGGCGAAGGATGGAACGTAGAGACTTGACCAGGTGAGGTACCGGCCTCCTGTTCAGACTCTAGAGCTAAACTGGGACCAGGGCTTTCTATAGTTGAAAGGGAGCCCAGCCTTGTTTTTGTCCCCCAGTTTGAGCGAACAGTCCTCATCATTTTCCCTGGCATTCTCAACTAAATGCAGTGCTAAGGCTAGTAATATCATATTACAACCCCCCCAGGTTTAAAAGAAACCAAGAAACCCAATTAGCACGTGCCCTTAGGGAATTAAGTTGAGTGGTCCAAGGTTTACTTAGGATGATGGCAAAAGATAGACACTCAAAACTCAATGGAACACGTAATATCAATAAATCATTGTTGAGCTAGTGCTTTTGTGTAAGAGAAAAATACTTTACTCCCACCCACAATATAATACTTGACAAACAAGCCAGAGGGCAAAAATACAGTACCCAATTAATCAATGGGAGAGGGAATAAGTAAGTATTAGCGGATGCTGTTCCCAATAGTAAGGTAGTGTATAAGACAGTCAGTCCAAGCTAAGGCTTAGTGCCCACTAAGGCTTATTGTCCAAGTGCTTACTGCAATTTTGGTGGCCCATTCTGGGTGTCCTGCCTACATCTACGTGCAAAGGAAATATGGGTAGGTCTGTGATGAAGCATTTGTAGTAGTGTCATTCTCTGCAGAACATGACTAGTTCCAGAGTCACAGTTTTCCAGTAGTGCTGCTTCCTTGCACTGTACCCTAGTTTTAGTCTTGAGTGGGTTTGCTTGCTTAAACTGGCTGCTGGTGTGGGCTCCACAGCTTCCGGTGGTTCCTGAACATTGCAAAGGGTAGTTGACGGTCGGTGATCCTAGCCCTAGAGCACAGAAGAATTTATCAGTCTCCAATGCTGAGGGACACTGAATTTCATCTGATGAGAAATCTTGGCACAATGACTGGTGGTTTCTGCCCTATGCTTATACCATGTTTGCACACAGAGTTTGGGTATTCCAAAAATACAGTTGTATTGCTGGGTTCAGGCAGTCCCTTCCATTTGCATATTTCTTCCAGAGTGGCTTAAACGTATTCTTTGTCTAAGAGTATCAGCAGAAAGATGGTGTAGATTTGGGAGCTCCTTGGCAGAGGAGACTCGAAACAAGGACACAAAAGAAGGAGAGGTGGCTCTACTTAACTACTGCTCAACCTATGATGAGTAGCATTTTCAGGGAACAATGGAGCTGGCCAGGGCACGTGTTTTTGCTATACGTCAAAGGCACACTCTATCTCCTACGTTCCACACCCTGGTTCACTTGAAAAGGAACTTAGGAATGCTTTGGAGAAGCCATTAGGTTATTTCAATGGGCGCTGTGCTGGGTCACATTCTGTGTCACAGTGGTGACTATTGTATGTGCTGAGGCCAGAAATCTGAAACCAACAGAAACTCTCTTTGAGTAACTCAATCAGGGGCAAATATTCTGCAGACCCATGCAGAGGAACTTTCCTTTAGAACAGCTTGTTTAGGGAAGGGAAAATATTGTTTGTAATGTTTAAATACATTTGCAAACATCAGCACAGCATAGCACAGAACAAGGGGACTTAATAGAATAATGCAATTTGAATGAAAAAACTTTAGATAACATATAAAAGAGATGTTGCAGGCAAGCAGATTGCATATTTTGACTCAGAATTGATCGTGGGTATCAGTTCCATATAGCTAGGGACTATCCTAGACCAACACAATCCAGGACAAGAGTGATCATTTTTTATGCCGTAGAAGTCTCACAAATGTGTTTCATGCTTATTGACCCCCAGATAAACAGCATGGTGGTTGTCTGGACTAGCAGAACATAAATCATGCTGTTATTTTTAAAGTGGCTTATGGTAGCCACTGGTTACGTGGACTCCTAACCATATTTGGAAACCTGAAATCCTAACATGCCACCATGCATTGAAGGATGGGACTTATGTCTGATGGAATACTAGAGCAACACTCTACGTACGATAGTAAAAGACTATAATTCTGCTGGTTTATGTCACAACATTTACTATATCACATAACAACAACACAGCCAATAACTGTAAGGCAGGCCAACTTCATTATTCAGCACTGTAGACCAAATGTTATATACACATGTCAAGTAGCATAGGAGATGCCAGAGACCCAAGCTGAAAACTGTAGGAGTAGATAATGCTCCATAACTGACCGAGGCATGTGAACAATGCAAGATGGTTTCAGACATGTCTGGATACTGAAGAATTCCTGATTTTTAGATCTTTTTCTCACAATGTTATTCCAAAAGGATGAACATGATCAACACACCCCGCAAAATCAATTGATGAATCACACCCAAAAACGAAATTCTCATAGGGAAAGTCTGTAGTTCAATTATGGACAACATGATCGAGAATGCAATGCAACCAAATCACTTGCATCTGAGTCCAGAAAAATACCTCAACCAGAACTGATGTCTGTTGTCACAGAAACAGGGATGCAGCTATTAGTATAATTGATGAACAATTATATTTGATTTCATCGTGTAAGTGACACATCTTGAACACCAGCCTCAGTCTTTCCACCAGAATGTGATAAGATGTTTTCATCTTGTGGCATTCCAAAATTGGAAAAGATAGAAAATAGACCTCCTTTCAGCAGCCAGTATTTCTCAAGATTCCAAAGGTTCTTTGCACTTCTCAAAAGAGAATACCACTGCTGTGATCCTGCAGGGTCAGAAGGCCCTTATGTGATTGCCAGATCCCATCCTGCTCCCCATTTCCCAGTTCAGTTTAAGATTTCATGTTTTCCTTTGCAGGGAACCGGTGTCACACACCTCCAGATAGATGTTCCACATGGTAAGGACAAAGGTGAACAATAGGCTTCTAGAGTGTGTTGGGGAATAAGGATGGGCCTGCAGTGCTACTCCTTTCATTGCAGTTGACTACTGTTCCCCTAACATGGCATTACTAACAGTTGGTGATAGGTGACCTATGGTCGTGGAGAAGAGGCGTTTTTACCCACAGGCTGAAAATTATGTTTTATACAAATCCATGCAGTCTTTCGTAACTCATCCAGTCGATTTCCCTCAAATGTCAGAGTTAGGTGAGAGGTAGTGCCTGGACACACGAGGGTGTTTAAACTGACTTTGAGCTTTCCTGTGTCGTATGTAGTCCCAAGTATGATGGGTACTTCCTATGTTTTGTGGAAGTCAGTAGTATGCTTTTTGTCATTCCCCCATGTTCCCTGCACTGAGCACACACCCCGAGCACCCCAGCAAGCTGCAGCAATAGTAAGCCAAGTGTATTTGTCTGGTTTCAGTTCATATTCTCTTCAATGGAGCAGAAAGGTCTCTTTGTGACTATCTTCCTGGATCAAGCCAATTCCAGCAGGTCCCTTAGTGTTAATCTCAAAAGGTATAGAATGGTGATGGCACCAAAGTACGGGGATTGTTAATATTGAGTAGTCCTGGAAGACTAAAGATGGCTATCAAGAGACCAGCATTCTATTTCTTACGCTTACCTCCTTGATTTCTTGATTCACTAGTGATGGTTCCCTAGAACACTTTCCCTTTCTCATAGTAAGAATGATCCACCCACCTCAGTGATGCCATCTCGTGCAGGCAGCAGGAGTTGGCAGTAATAGGGGGCCTGTCCAGAAATAGGTATTCATTGACAGATATCTCTGCAGAAGAGCTGTCAGCAGGAGGGAGAAGCCAGCAATAGGTTGAGTGACACAGTGAGCACTAGTACAGAAGGAGATGAGGAGGAACTGGCATTTGCAGGACCAAAAGGGTGATCCTGTATGAAGAAAAGGGAAACTACAGGGAGTGCAGAATTATTAGGCAAATGAGTATTTTGACCACATCATCCTCTTTATGCATGTTGTCTTACTCCAAGCTGTATAGGCTCGAAAGCCTACTACCAATTAAGCATATTAGGTGATGTGCATCTCTGTAATGAGAAGGGGTGTGGTCTAATGACATCAACACCCTATATCAGGTGTGCATAATTATTAGGCAACTTCCTTTCCTTTGGCAAAATGGGTCAAAAGAAGGACTTGACAGGCTCAGAAAAGTCAAAAATAGTGAGATATCTTGCAGAGGGATGCAGCACTCTTAAAATTGCAAAGCTTCTGAAGCGTGATCATCGAACAATCAAGCGTTTCATTCAAAATAGTCAACAGGTTCGCAAGAAGCGTGTGGAAAAACCAAGGCGCAAAATAACTGCCCATGAACTGAGAAAAGTCAAGCGTGCAGCTGCCACAATGCCACTTGCCATCAGTTTGGCCATATTTCAGAGCTGCAACATCACTGGAGTGCCCAAAAGCACAAGGTGTGCAATACTCAGAGACATGGCCAAGGTAAGAAAGGCTGAAAGACGACCACCACTGAACAAGACACACAAGCTGAAACGTCAAGACTGGGCCAAGAAATATCTCAAGACTGATTTTTCTAAGGTTTTATGGACTGATGAAATGAGAGTGAGTCTTGATGGGCCAGATGGATGGGCCCGTGGCTGGATTGGTAAAGGGCAGAGAGCTCCAGTCCGACTCAGACGCCAGCAAGGTGGAGGTGGAGTACTGGTTTGGGCTGGTATCATCAAAGATGAGCTTGTGGGGCCTTTTCAGGTTGAGGATGGAGTCAAGCTCAACTCCCAGTCCTACTGCCAGTTCCTGGAAGACACCTTCTTCAAGCAGTGGTACAGGAAGAAGTCTGCATCCTTCAAGAAAAACATGATTCTCATGCAGGACAATGCTCCATCACACGCGTCCAAGTACTCCACAGCGTGGCTGGCAAGAAAGGGTATAAAAGAAGGAAATCTAATGACATGGCCTCCTTGTTCACCTGATCTGAACCCCATTGAGAACCTGTGGTCCATCATCAAATGTGAGATTTACAAGGAGGGAAAACAGTACACCTCTCTGAACAGTGTCTGGGAGGCTGTGGTTGCTGCTGCACGCAATGTTGATGGTGAACAGATCAAAACACTGACAGAATCCATGGATGGCAGGCTTTTGAGTGTCCTTGCAAAGAAAGGTGGCTATATTGGTCACTGATTTGTTTTTGTTTTGTTTTTGAATGTCAGAAATGTATATTTGTGAATGTTGAGATGTTATATTGGTTTCACTGGTAATAATAAATAATTGAAATGGGTATATATATTTTTTTGTTAAGTTGCCTAATAATTATGCACAGTAATAGTCACCTGCACACACAGATATCCCCCTAACATAGCTAAAACTAAAAACAAACTAAAAACTACTTCCAAAAATATTCAGCTTTGATATTAATGAGTTTTTTGGGTTCATTGAGAACATGGTTGTTGTTCAATAATAAAATTAATCCTCAAAAATACAACTTGCCTAATAATTCTGCACTCCCTGTAGAAGGAACAGAATGATATCACTATAGAGTCAAGACTGTGTTGGGTGACCCAGGACTCATCCGCAACAACTGTACCTGTATTTGGCGAGACCACCCATAGATCCAGTCAACAAGCAAAGCTGTCTGCTAATTCTAAAAGTGCCACACCTTAGGGCTTGCGACCTGACCTAAGGTGAGAACTGACTGCAGGGTGGTGTGGGTCTTAAGTGGGTTGGCACTGACGGCAGTGTGCCCAGGAAAATTAGACCGCCACCCTTCAATATATTTCTTATATCACCTTCGAGTGGGCTGTCTGCTCAAAGGCACGTGTGCGCTGCATGCCTGGGGGGTTTCCACTACTCTTGACCTGTGGTTTGTTGCACGCTCTCTACCCTCTCCCTTAAAACAAGCTCAGACCTGTGGTAGGTGAATGCAAGTGTATTATGTTTTTCCGAGAGTGTACTGAACTTATTGCTGAAAGGACTTGTGAGTACTCAAGAGAAGAAGAAACGGAGGAGAGATGTCCACAGATTTCTGCCCGTTTGTTTGCTTTTTTTATATTTCTTTTTACTAGTTTTTCGAAACAAGAAGAATATATATATCCCAGTTTACATTGAACCCGGATGCCTAGTCATAGATCCACAGAATTACAATAGGTCTGGAAATGGATTCGTCAGCGCAATGAACATACAAGAGCATGGCATCTGCATATAGCGAGAGATTATCCTCATAACCACTACTTCAGTTTAGCTTTTCAACTTGGGCTTCTCTACGTATTCACTCAGTGAAAGGTTCCACCGTGAGGGTGAAAGGCAGCGGAGAGAGAGCACACCAGTGACATGTTCCTCTCTCTATCTGGAATGGGGTAGACAGGACACCATTGACTCTCACCTGTACCCCAGGTGCAGGTATAGTTTGGACAAATTAAAGGAAACGAGGTTCAAAGTTAACTTTGTGCAGAAGCTGAAACATAAATGATTAATGCACAGAGGTAAATGTTTTCTTTAAATCTATTAAATCAGGGCGCTCTTCTCAAGGATATCATCAGTTTGGGCCAGTATAGTATGGCTTCGCTGCAACATTGTCTTGTGCCCCTTTTGGGCGTAAAACCATTAGGTTATGGTTGAAATGAGAGTGTATTACTTTGATGAGCCTAGATGCCAGAATTGTAGCGAGAATTTGTACCTCAATGTTAATCAACAAGATTTTGCAATATGAGGAGCATCGTTTATGGGGTTTGTTAGGGTTAGGAATTACTGTGATAGTCACTGCACAGAGATCATAGAATGGGGCCACGCCCTATAGGACTTCAAATACATTTCCCTGAAGTGTGGAATAAGCAGTGATGAGTATTTTGTAAATGATTCTAATGGGAAGCCGTTGGGCCCGGGTGTCTTCTCAGAGGGCATGGCAGTAGTTGCTAGTTGCACTTCCTCTTCTGAAAGTCTAGTTTGTTTTGGACCTCTAAAGTTTAATGTGTGAATTGGAAGATCAGGCAAAATGGGATTTTCTATTTCAGCAATCGGAGGGGTTCTGCCTAATTATAATGTCTTATAATATTTAGGAAAGACATTTGAAACATCAATGGATGTTGTGAGTATTTGCCCTTCTGTATTGAAGGGACTATCCTGATGGCTTGTTTCCATATTAGAAAACCATTCTAGCAGTTTTCCTGCCTTATCGCCCAGTTTGTAAGTAGGAAAGGAAGAGTTTAGTGCTAAAAGAACCACCCTCAACTTAACACATACACATTCTGATTTTATAATGTTAATTAATTAATACGGGCTTCGAAAACATGCAGAGATGCATCTTGCAGGATGGTGTGAGCTTGCTACGGTAGGTTAACAGGAGCTTCCTGCAACCTGTCCACCAACGTTGACAAGATTGTAGTGCATAGTTGTTCAGCGAGATTCTATCATCCTGTTTCCTTCTGCACTGGTGCCAGGGTTTTTTCACATAAGCCAGAAGGTGCCTCATGTGAACTTTGGTGCACAATGCCACAGAGTCAAGAAGAAAGCCAACCTTTCTGATTGCAAATCAATTTATGGATTCAGGGTGCCAGCGATTATCCAGAATAGATGATAATCTGTCCTCTGAAGAAAACACCTGTGTATCCAAAACCTCTTCTCAGTTTAGGTTCACTTGGGCGTGGGAGAGAGACAATGTCTCTTTTGTTGATCTGGAGATCTAGGTTATCTGAAGGCTTATCATCGTTCAACTCCTGGTGTGTAATCTGCTGTTCATGCTAAACGTCAGGTTTGAGCTATATGAAGGTTTCCATTCTTCGAATGGTTATCAGCCACTACCCCACGCATTTGGAGATCATGTGGAGAGCTGACTTGAACATAAATGGAGGCATTCTGATTTGATAATGGTCTAAACAAATCCAAAATCTCCAGCTACACCTGTGTCTTGTGCAGTTTGGATTGTGGAGAATACATTTTGCAAATCTATTGTGCACATCCAAAGGTAAAGTTCTTTATTTTTCTGACCCATTTGATTGCTCACTTTAGATCTAGTTGAAATGTTGTTTTTAAATGGATTTAATGGGAATAGGTGCCCTTTATTCTCTGTTGTTTTGGAACAGACTCTCTCTTTTTAGCTCATTGTTCACCCGCGTGTGACTGCTGGTCCAGGCTGAAAAGGTGCAATACCCTGGGTTGAATTTTGAGTGAGGGTCGTGATTTTGTATCTTTTTTGCAGAATACCTAACACCCATCTGTCTTTGGCTATCATTTGCAAGTTTATGAAACGGTTGGATAGGACGCCTTCCAGTGGAGCTCTGGTCAGTGATGAAAGAATGGCAGAATCATTGGTTGGAGGAGATTGGAACATTACCCAGGAAAGCTGTGTGTTTTTGCTTTGCATTGCCTCAGATGGATTTTTGAGAATACTAGGATGACTTAGTTTGCTGCATTCGCTGCTGACACCACTTCTTCTAGGAACACGTTTTGAATCTGCTGAGGTTATCCTTTGCCATAGTCATCGAATTTGATTTGAGCATGCCCCTACTCTTCTCCATTCCCAACATTTACTTTAGCATCTGAGGATAAGTTTTCCTCTTGTGTATTTCATCATCTACATTGCATCCTGAAACGGAAGTTTCATCCATCAATACTCAGTACAAAGGGCCAGATCAAGACTCCAAAGGTTACCTAATCATAAATCTTGGCTAAACCATTAAGGGGAATCTTAAGTGTTGAACAATTATGACCACTGGGTTGATGAAACTAGGCCGTCCCTGAAGGCTATGCAGGTGACTCCTGATACAAGGCTTAGAGACAACACCTCCCACAGTCTGAGACAATGCCTCTATTCACGGTTTAGGGATCCTGATCTGGGTGGCTCAGATGAAAGCTACCTACTGAATACTTAGGCAGAAGGCTTAAGCAAAGCTCCACTTCAGTGGGGTGAGTGTAAGTGCCTGGTTTCGGGGAAGAGGGCCCACTGACAACCTTCTGCCATCCCGTAACCTTTCAGCCGTGTAATGGGGAATACAACCACACCAACAGAGAGATCAGGAAACAACAGAGAGAAGGAAGCAGGAATAAGGATCAGAAATCCAGGACTGTACGTCCTTGGGACAGACTCATTTTGGTGCTGTGAGCAAGCCTTCTCTCCTAGGATTTATTTTGTAGCATGATGAATAAGGACACCAACTAATGTGAAGAAGAGAGCAACAGGATGGATTAAAATAGGAAACAGGTTAAACAAAGCTGTGAGCACTAGAAGAAAGGCTGCAGGATGGTGCAATGACGAACCTTTGACAGACCAGGTACGATGCAAAGACCCTTGGACACTGGAGTAAATATAAGTAATCAACTTAGAAAGAAGCACAGTGGGGGCCTTTTATGGTTTTGGAATGTGATTTATTCTGTGTTTAACTGTTCTATGAAGATGCTGTATAGCTGTACTTGTTTTCACAGTGATGCTGTTTTGAAATCTAATAAAAATGTTGATATAAAAAAAAGAAAGAAGCACAGTTAGAGGCAAAACAAAGGGAAAATCATAAGCACCAAAGCCAGAGAGGACTAAAGGTCTAAACCAATGGTTACTAGGACGGAAGGAAAACAGCAAAGATGAGGGAAAGAATAATGGTGCAAATTCAAGTGAAAGCATTAGAACCTCAAGAGCAATGCAACAGATTGCTAGGCACCTGCTTACTGTACAAAGACTCTTAAATACTGGCTGTACCAACAGTAGCCCTGAAGTGCTCACCGTAACCAGGAAGTGGAGAGTCAACCTCTAACTAAGTATGCCCTCTAGTTGTTATGGACACACAATTTCCAACTCCCTGTCCTCCAAATTTTCCATTGTCTTCCCATCCTACGGTCTGCAGATCTTACTAATCCTGACAGTAACCCGAAAGAGTTCCTAGAATTAACCACAATATAAAAGACCAATGGAAAGCCAAGTGGCACTCCTTAAAAAAAATCTGTATAGAGTTCAGGGCTGAGTCCAGTGCTTAATTTGAGCCAGTGGTTGCCGGTGTTTGGCACTGTTACTTAATTCTCAACACCACCAATAATGACAGCCCACCACATGGTGGCACTTTCTGTCTGATTTTGATATGACAACAGTGTTTAATACTTCAATATATATTAAAAATGAATAATTCCTGCCATTCACGCCATACTTATAACACTGGGTGGCCTGTAATAGTATGAATTGTCACAATTGTAAGAGTGCGATGGCTGGTAATTATGTTGGTTTTGTCATTGGCAGAGCTTGCAGGTAATGGGTAGCACAAGTTGCAGTGGTCTTCTGAGAAGGGCTGTGTTTTCTTCTTTTTAACAAGCTAAGCATTGACGGAGCCTGATATTTGCACTTTGGGTCTAGGATCCAATGTAAGTATACTTTTAGTATGTTACAAAATACAACAGACTATGCAAAAGACAAATTCTGATGACAAAAAAGCTGGCAAATGCCAAGCCAAAATAGAAGCTTCTTAAAGAAAAGCCTGAGGAAAGATGAATTAGCTTCCCTGGTAGTTTACATACATGCACAAGGCCATAGAAGGAAGCCCCTGGGATGCTATATTGAAGTACAGATGAGTGGGGGAGTCAGAAGGAAAACCACTGCACAAGAGCAATGGATAGAGTGACTGAGAATGTGGAGGCCAGTGGGCATGCTTAGTAGAAACGGCATGGAAACAGCAATCCACAAATTGATCTAGGCATTACAGTGTTGTCCTTTTGATGTGTGGACCAAAAACAATCTGCATTACAGACTGGACATTCCAAGAGCAAGGAGGCAATGGTGCCTGGATGTACCAGTACTACTGTTTCAGGTTAGTAATGTTTTCTTTTTCAACAAGGAATTTCCCACGGGTTTGTTAGAACTAGAATAGTAAGGAGGAGGAGTCCCAAGAGACACCTGATCTACCGGTGCATCAGTAATTGAGTGAAAATTCAAATATTACTGCATACAAACATTTATCAACACCACATTTCTTAAACGGAATGTGGAATTTAAATTCTCTTTCAAAGAGCTTCCCTTTTAAAGAGCTTGACCAAGACACACTGGTACAACATCGTTACTCTTCTAAAAACACAATTTACTTCAAGATAAATATACAAATAATTTTCAGACTTCTTAAAATGCCTTTATTTTTCATTTAAAAGAGAAAAGTTTAATTTTAAATGTTAAATTACATTTTGAGAATGAAATTATTTTCTCCATATACATTTATGTCCGATATTATTACATTTTGTAATGGTATATATTTATATTACTTTTCATAGTTTTGTTTTAGAATTAATTTTATTTTACTGTCTTTTTGACTTTACAAAGTAAATCAATTACTGATAATGTCATATATTTTATATGTGTCTAAATATTTTTTCAAATCTTGCTTTTCTTTAATGTAAATTAGTAAATTTGATACCCCTTGAGATACTTAGTTTGTATAATGTTGTATAATGTTTGTATAATGTTAGTCTCCGGTCTTGTAATGAAATCCAACACTGTCCCAGTGTTGTTTAGTTTGGTGTGGGAATAGTAAATCTCCTTACACTCAGTCCCTCCCCAGAGTTCAACACTATCCCCAGTGTTGCTTAGTTTGAAGTTGGAGTGGGAATAGTAAATGTGATTGTTTCCAAAGGAGTACAGCACTTTTCCCAATGGCTCTTGGTTTACAGTGGGACTAGAAAATATGACACCTAGAGATCACCACTTTCCCCAGGAATGCTTAGTTTGGAGAGGGACTAGTCAATCAAACCTCATGGCTCAGATTCCATATCTTTCCCCAACGTTGCTCAGTTTAGAGTGGGGATTATATAGCTGAGCCCCACACACTTCCCAGAGTTCAACATTTTCCACAATGTTGCTTAGTTTCTAGTGGGAATAGTAAATCTGCCCCTGCAAATACTTCATTTTCTCCAAAGTAGTTGGATTGCAATTAGAATAGTAAATCTAAACTGTCCCCACTGGATATATGTTAATTTACAAAAAATCTGAATGTATTTTTAAAATTGTTTTGCATTTTCTTAGATTTATAAAAAATATTTTATATTTAATTTCTTAAATACATTTATTTGTGAAGATATTGAATTTATTTTCAGGCAAATGTTTAAAAAATATTTTCATATTTTAATTGATCTACATTTGTAAATTCAATATTTTTCATTAAGAAAAGTTAGATTATTTTTTATTTGTAATTTAAGATTCATATTTGTTACAGAATAATTACTAAATACATTTTATTTATAGAACATTTCTCTAAAGTATTACATATTCTACATTTTAAAAATTAATTTAAACTAAATCCATTTAATATTTTTAATCATGCTGTAAGTATTTTTACACTATATTTTTGTTTTCAATATTTGTGTTAATTCTAATATTAATTTTCAAACCCAATGCAATCTATATTTTTCTATTTAATATTCTTCAACTTTAAAAGGTACTGTCATACCAAAATTTCTAATTGTAATAGCATTTATATAGCACTTATTACCCCTGACGAGGCATCAAAGTGCTTATTGGCGAGTAGCATGCTACTCTGGAATCGAAAAGGATTAGTATAGAGAAATATGAGTATAGTATTAAAATTTGTATAGGGCGGTATGAGTTAATTTGAACTGAAGACATGTGAGTCTGTTAGTTGGATTGAATAGAATAATGGAGGAATAGAAGAGGGAAGAATCCAGAAGTGTTAATTGGGAAATCATAGTAGTAAGATGAGGTTTTGAATGAGTAAAGGAAAGATGGAGGAGGGCAGAGTCCGTAAAAAGGTATTAGGGAGATCATAGTAGTAAACTGAGGTTTGGAATGAGTCAAAGGAGAGATACCTGAGGGAGAATTTAGTAGCGTAGTTTGGGAGATCATAGCAGTAAACTGAGGTTTGCGGTGAGCCAGGAGAGGTGGGGGGGAAAAGTCTAGGAAGGGTTATTTTGGAGATCATAGTAGTAGAAAGGATTTGGGATGAGTCAGAGATTAGAAATAGAGGACAGATTGATAGCGGTATGGGGTGATGGTGAGACAGAGTAAAGCTTTTGAGAGAGCAATTTTTTTCATTTTTTTCTCTTGTACAGTAAGACTAACGTAATAAATATACAGATACATGATTACATAGTAAGGGAAAATATGTGTACAGAATACAATAACTTGGGATTTAAAGTTGTATCATATAAACAGAGACTTTCAAGTGTTGCAGTATTTGAAGTTAATCTGCGTACTTTTACATTAGTTTATCTTTCCTCAATATTTCAATAGTGAAATGCTTGTAGATAAATAGTTAAGATAATATTTACCTATTGTGATATATCAAATAAAATCAGAGACTCATAAGCACCTAATCTAACAATTTATATAGAAACTATGCAATGACCTATGAACATGTTAAGCGTAGAATAATATACACATATTTCCTAGTGGTAATTGCCACTTGGTACTTATAGTTAGAACCATGTTTCCACAGACAGAAAGCATTTTATGACTTGCCTATATGTTTGGTGCCATTTGACAAATCTTCACAAAATGTTCCCAAAAAAGTGCACCAGTGATTTTTGTTGCGCACGGAAAGTTTTGGGGTGAGAAAAAGAAGGGTAAAAAAAGTTATGTTTCCTATGCTAATTTTCATAGAACCTTTGAACGAGGCTACAGCTCGAACCACTAGACGGAACTACACCAAATTTGACAGAAAAGTAGCTGTCGGTATGCAGATTGTTCTTTTGAGTGTTTGGTGTAAATCCATTCAGCAGTTTTTGATATATTAAAGAGAAAAAAATGTGTATATCCGAGGTCACAAATAATTCGCAAATATTAGTGAATTTTCGCGAATGCGCGCGCATATAGAAGCGCTGTAATTAGCTGCCCACAACTTGAACCGAAAGTTGCGGCCGCTAATTTAAAAAAGAAAAGTATCTTATGGGGTCATGGTTGAGGTACCCTGACCCCCAAGAATCTGATATAGGGGTGTTTGAGGGTCCAATTATGGGTTTAAAATAATTATTTTTCACCATGCGCGATAGTCGCGATTAATCACGATTAATTGAGATTAATCACAAATAAGCAAAAAACAAATGCACACTCATTCCTACAGTACTTCATTCACTCATGCATGCACTCAGAGACTCACACATCCAGTCAGACACTCATGCACCCACTCAGACCCACTCATAGATGTCCACACTCACTTTCAGACCCACTCAGACACTCATGCAACCACTCACAAACCCACTCAGACACTGACACACCCACTCACAGATGCACTCAGACCCTCACGCACTCACAGACCCACTCACTGACGCACCCACTCACAGACCGACTCAGACCCTAACGCACCCACTCACAGACCCACTCAGATACTCATGCACCTATTCTCAATCCCACTCAGACCCTCATGCACCCACTAACAGGCCCACTCAGACACTGATGCACCCACTCACAGACTCACTCAGACACTGACACATCCACTCACAGACTCACTCACACAGCAGTGGGTGGATTTACGTATAGTAATGAAAACATTTTTAAGTTAAAAAACCCTTAGAAATTCACTGAAAAAAAGAAAGGTTACAGGAACATTATAGTTAGGAAATAGAATTAAAAAACCTTAGAAATTTACTGAAAAAAACAAAAGTTACAGGGATGTGATAGTTAGGTTCTGAATGTACTCATACAGAACCATAGAAATTCAGCAGTTATAGTTAGAGTTCTCTTAAGTAACTATTACTTGTGCCCAAAGTAACTATAACTCACGCCCTCACCAGGCACTGCTAATTACCCTAGATATTACAACAATCATGACAACTTCTATAACGTCCTTGCAACTATAAATGAAACATTAAAAAGTTTTGAAGAAAAAGCTGTGCATGTCCGCAGAATGCCAAAACCCCCCAGCGCAACATCTCACCACCTGTGCAGAGGTCAGAGGTCACCCATAACGTTGCGTGTTCATAAAGAAGAGGGTCCACCCCGAGGAGGCAGTGGGCCTGCCGCCACGATTTGACCATTGCTTGTAGCATCGGATTGTTTGGCCTAGTATAGTTGTGCCACTCTTGTAAAGGTGGTGCAGTCTCTGCGGGCAGTCCAGCAGAGTGTGTTCCGTCAGCACGCACTGTGGTGGGTCAAGGGCCCAGGAACCATGCACGTGAGGAACGCCAAGTGCAGGGCCAGGGCGAGGAGCTCAACCGAGGGGAGTCCCAGACCCCCACTGTAGGAAAGCAACTCTTTTCGGCATCGTTATCCCCACTTTTTGCTTGCTATCAGTATGCTTTGACTGTTTTCACTGGGATCCTGCTAACCAGGGCCCCAGTGATTGTGCTCTATCCTTCTAAATTTGGTTGCCTAGGACTTTGCACACCCCACCATTATCGTACTCGTGCCCCCATATAAATCCCTGGTATATGGTACTTAGGTATCCAGGGCATTGGGGAACCAGGGGTGGTTTCCCATGGGCTGCAGCATGTATTATGCCACTCAGTGAAGCACATGCAAAATGTGTCTGCAGACCTGACATTGCAGCCTGCGTGGAAAGGTGCATGCACCCTTTCACCACAGTTCACTGCACCAGGTCACTGTAAGTCACCCCTATGGTAAGCCCTCCTAACCCAGAGGGCAGGGTGCAGGTCCCTGCATGTGAGGGCACCCCTGCATGAGCAGAGGTGCCCCTACAAACCCCAGCTCCATTACACAGGACTTTGTAAGTGTGGGGAAGCCATTTTACCTGCGTACTGGACACCTGTGTCCAGCTACATAATAGTAACTCTGAACCCTGGCATGTTTGGTATCAAATATGTCAAAATCATACCCTGATACTGTTGCCAGTATTGGTTGTATGAGTCCATGCACTCTGGGGGCTCCTTAGAGGACCCCAGCATTGCTCCTACTAGTCTTCTGGGGTTTTCCGTGCTGCAGCCACCGCTTAGACAGGCTTCTGCCTTCCTGTTGCTTGACCAGCTTAGGCAGAGGAATGCAGAACAAAGGGTTTCCTGTGGGAGAGGAAGGTTACAACCTCTCCCTTGGAAATAGGTGTTACATGGCCTGGGAGGAGTAGCCTCCTCAAACCACCAGTATGCTTTGAAGGGCATATTTTGTGCCCTCCATGCATAAACCGGTTTGCACCAGTCCAGGGACCCCTGGTCTCTCCTCTGGCATGAACCTGGACAAAGGAAGGGGAATGACCACTCCCGAGCATTACCACCCCAGGGGTGGTGCCCAGAGCTTCTCCTGGTGGCCACTTGATTATGCCATCTTGAATACAAGGTGGGCAGAGGCCGCTGGGGGCATCTGAGTGGCCAGGTCAGGAAGGTGACATCACAGCCCCCTCTTGATAGGCTAGGTGACCAGTCCCCCTTCCTGGGCTATTTAGGGTATCCCTCGTGGAGGGGTTTCCTCAGATTCGATGTGCAAGATTCCAGCAGGACTCCCCTGCATCGTTTACTTCATAGTCTAGCCACTGGGACTGCAACTGGACCCTTCCAGGAACTGACAATCTGCAACTTCAGTGAATACTCCACAACATTGTTCCTCCGGCTCCTTCCAGCAACTGCAAAATTTCCCTGGCTGTGCATCCTCTGAGGGCAGCAAGATTTCAGTATGCATATGAAGTAAGAAGGAATCTTCCTCGGAGTGAGGAAGTCACTCCCCTGCATCTGCAGGCACCAACTGCAGTGACGACCGGCTGCGCGGATCTGCTCTCCTCCAGAACCTTGTGGATCCTGCATCACAGGTGGAGTTCAGCAGTGGTCCCTTTGGTCCTCCCTACCAGCTTTCCAACTTGGGAGACAGTAAGTCCTTGCCTGTCCTTGCAGGACAGTACCCCTGTGCACTGTGACTCTTTCAGCTACCAAGGCTTGTTTGCTCCTCCTCCTAGGAATCTTCAGGCTCCATGTAGCCCCTGCCCCCAGCACTCCTTCCTGCAAAGCACAGTCTCCTGTCTGCTGCTCCAGCGATGTGGGACTCCTCTTCAGGTGTGCTGAGTGAGCCTCCCTGCGACCCCTACGCCTATTGCCAGTGGGTTACCTGTGGGGACTGCCTCCTCTTCTTGTGACTCTCCCAGCCGCTAAGGGTCACCCTAGACTCCCCTCCTTGGGTCGAGTCCCCTGGGCCTTGCTGGGCCTCTTCAGCCTTGCAAACATACTTCTCCATCTCCTGCATTTGCCAAGGCTTGTTGGTGGTTTTTCACCACCACTAACCGAGTACATCTCGACCGCCAACATGGGACATCACTTCTGGGACTTCTCTTTGTATCCTCTGCTGCACAGCTGACCTTCTTCATCCACCGTCAACCTTGTCCTGCATCCACCGAAGGGTGGGTAGTGGCTCCTGCCACAACCAGACACTCCAACACGAAGTGGACTTGGTGCCGTTCCTTTGTGGGTCCTTTTCTGTCAGGACCCACCTTTGGATTCTTTTAGTTTTGGTTGGGTCTTGCATAATCCTTTTACAAAGTCCACTTGTTGGTTTTTGGGAAAACCCAGTACTTACCTCTACTCTAATGGTTGCTGGGGGTCACTCTGGTACTCACCTCTTGGGGTTCCTAGTTCCTCCAGCTCCCTTCTACTGATTCCACTTCCTTGGATGGGGGACTGTCTTTCACATTCCACTTTTTAAGTATATGGTTTGGCCCTCCCCTGGGGCCCTCACTGTTTAACTATACTTTTGCCAGTGCTTATTGCTTTCAATGCTCTTTACTGATTGCTAATGTGTATACAATAGTGTGTTTACTTACCTCCAGTTGGGAGGACTGCCTATTAGTAATCTGGTATTTGTGTTACTATAATAAAGTTCCTTAATTTTTGTAACACTGTGTGGTTCTTTCATGTGTGATACTGCTGTGTGACTATAGTGGGGTTGCATAAGCTTTGCATGTTTCCTAGATAAGTCTTGGCTGCTCACCCACAGCTACCTCTGGAGAGCCCTGGATTCTGTGAGGTGTAAGTATTGATGAAGAGAGGCCACAAGGGGTTCCAAGGTGAGGAGGAACAGCAAGGATGACAGCGGGTAGCCCTGTTGGTCCCCCCATTGGACTGGAAACTCATCTGAGAGGCATCCTCCAAAGTTAACTTTGGCGGTAGATAAGTCGTAGAGCCACCGGACCTTGGCTTTAAAGTCCTCGTCCAGACCAAACCTTCTGAGGGTCACAAATTGGTATCCCCATTCAATCCTATTGAATGCCTTATCTGCATCCAGGGAGATGCAAGGGAATCATCCTGCAAGTCCTTGGCCGACCACAGGGTATGAACAAGTGTGCGGAGGTGATTCCTGGTGGAGCAGCCGGGGACGAACCCCCCCCTGCGTATGATGAGTCAGGGATGGGATCACCGCTCAAAGGAAACACGCAAGGACCCCAGCAAGTATCTTAATATCCCCATTAAGCAGGGAGATGGTCTGTAGCTCCAGCAGAGTAGGGGATCTTTCCATGGCTTAAGAAGGACCGCTATTACTGCCATATTGGAGATGGAACTGAAAGAACCTAGATGATAAGCCTCACGGAAGACCTCATTGAGTGAGTCCACCACATCCTCTCCCACCCACTTGTAAAACTCTGTAGGGAAGCCATCTTCCCCAGGGGCCTTGTGGTATGGGAGCCTGGAGACGGCCTGTGCAGTCTTCGTCTTAGTCATTTCCCCTTTCAATAAATCCCTACCTGGCATTGATAATGCAGAGGGTTACACTGTCAAAAAAGGCCTCCAGGTAGGCAAGATTGTCTGCCATCTCTGGGGTGTATAGTACCAGGTAGAAGGCTGCAAACTTGTTAACGGTATCCTACGGGCAAGTGAGGATGGTACCTTCTGCAGGTTTAATGGCTGTGATGGCCTGCACCACCTCCTGTTGGTGCAGCTGGGCTACAAGCAGCCTTCCTGCCTTGTCACCTTGTTCATAATGACATTTCAGTTGTTAAAGCGCATATTTGGCTTTAGAGGTGAACAGGGTGTTGAGGTCCATGTGGGTCTTCTCCAAGCGGCGGCAGAGAGGGGATGAAGAGTCGTCAGTGTAAAGTAATTTGAGGGACACAATCTTGTGCTCTAGTGCCTTCTGTTGTGTCGCCCTCTGAGTGTTAGGAAGAGTTGCATCTCATTAACTGGCCATGGATGGTTGCTTTGGCAGTCACCCATAGGACCCGGTGGAAGATGACAGACCCTTGTTATGTTTCTGATAGGTGAAGCTATGGCATTGCAGCTTAGATGTGCCCTGGGGGGTTAAAGCAGTGAAAAATGGTTAAATGCCACACTTTAGGACAAAGCAGGAAAGTCCCAAATCCAGGGAGATTAGGTTTGCAGAGTGATTGTAAAGCGCACTCTCCATAATCTGAGAGTCCCGGGGGAGGGCAGCCACTAGCTAGGAGACCAGGAAGTTGACCAAGCGGGTCTGGGTGCCAGGCATGGTGATAAAAAAGTGTTG
Source organism: Pleurodeles waltl (assembly GCF_031143425.1). Taxonomy (NCBI): domain Eukaryota; kingdom Metazoa; phylum Chordata; class Amphibia; order Caudata; family Salamandridae; genus Pleurodeles; species Pleurodeles waltl. Next base: position 400,515,603 of record NC_090448.1, read on the forward strand.
TACTCCCTGTCCTTCAGTGCGAAAGGCTCCAGAGATCCACAAGGCCATGGTCAGAGGTAATGTACCCTTGGAGGGCCTGATCCCATTATTGCTTATGTCCAGGGGGCCGGTGCAGTCCACGACTATTTTCCGGGTCAGGTTCCAGCCCCCCCCCCCATTAGGCAGTGAGAGGCCTCAATTTCCATGAGGAGGCGGTTGAGCAAGAGAAAAAACTGGCACTTGGATCCTGTCAGTGGGTACTTTAATCCAACACATAACATCTGGCCACCAAGTCAAAGTTTAACCAAAGTATAGCGGCCATCTGGGTCCGTCCATGTCTTGAGGATGGTGAAGGGTAGGGTTCTTTGCAAAAGAATTGTGACACCACACTTCTTAAACTGCCCGAGACCATCAGCCAGCGCTGCTGGACAGCTGCTGTGGATCACCCTTCACACCCAATCACAAAACAATTTTTCGGACTACGCATGGGAGAGGGTAGGTTTCATGTAATTAGGCCACATGTTTACACTGCAGACAGGACAGAACTTTCTTACTTTTGTTAGTCCATTTACATTCCAGGGGAGGACAGGCAGGGGCGAGAGGGGTTGGAGAACATTGACGGCCATCATGGTATGGGGACAGCTGGGGGGTATGGGGAGCAGGAAGAAAGAAAAGGGAGGTAGGAATAAAAGAGAGGAGAGAGAAAAGGTGCAAAAATAAGGGAGGAAAGAGGAAAGGAAAGAGAAAGGGGGTGAGAAAGGAAGAACCCCTTAGGTACGGGGCAGAAAAACTGGAGTAGTGGTGAATGCCAACCACGAACGTAAAAGAAAGCCGATGAGGGGGAGTAGGGGTGGGCAAGAAAAGGAGGAGAAAGGGGAAAAAAAGGTAAATAATCCGGCATAGAACAGAGGACGGAAACCTCAGGTGAAACTGGTGACTGTACTGTGGGTCTAAGCCTGGGACTCCAGCCATGCCTGAGGTCACAAAGGGACGGGCAGAGAGAGCAAGGGGTAATGAACCAGGTCAGTGGTAGAGCCGTCGGGCTGAAAAGAGATCGTGTTGGGGTCTGGTACTCTTAATGGCCCTACAGAGGGGGGCAGGTGGGTTAGGGGGAGAAGAGGGCATGGGCAACAGTGGCTGAGTTGGTGAGTAGGGTAGGTAGGGAGAGAGGGGAAGAAGGACGTGGTGTCTCAGCAGGTGGGGATAAGCTACAGAGGGGGCTCTAGTACAAGGCCCAGGAGGGCAATATAGGGGGCACGGTGGAGGAGCAGCAACAACTGTGATTGAAATGACAACAAACTGCTTAGCAAAGTGAAACATCTCAAACAAAACAGAGCATAGCAATGCAGATCAAAATGCCGCAAAATGCAGCTGGACAAAGGATTGCAGAATGGGACACAGCATCAATACAGTTCAGGAAACAGGCATTTAGACAGTAATGGTATACTCAGCCGTCCGTCCAGAGGGTGCTGCATGTCTTGTCGTGCAGTGGCTGGTGCAGGAGAACAGCAGTCAGGGCAAGGAAGAATGCACCTCAGTCCTTGGACTGGTTGGGCTTCCTTCAATGGAGAACAGTATTTGTCATGGCCTGGTCCTGAGTAAGAGCAGCCACTGATTTGAGGGCCATGTCCTTGCCGTCCTGTGACTGGACCACACAGGCCAGCTCCCTCCCTCTACTGCGGCCATCACCAGAGCCCCAGCGGCAGACAGATGTAGGAGGTGGGGATTTGTCAGAGGGGTGGTGTCTGGAAGATGAATCCAAGGGTGAAAAGTCCATCTCTTGTTCAGGGATGCCATCAAGGAAGGAGCATAGTTCCCTAGGTCAAAAAAGTCCCTGGACCTGCCATTCTCCGTGATCCACATGCAGGCATGTTCAAATAGTCAGATTTTCAGCTTCTGCAGTTGGGACTGCAAAGCCAGGAAGGCCTTCATCTTGTTGTTGGTCTCCCTGGAGAATTCACCAGCTATGTGGATCTCATGGCCCTCATAAGCATAAGGGGCTACACGAGTGGGCTGGGTTCAGGAGTTGTTGTATCTGTTTATGGCGGAGGAAGCAGGCAATGAAAGGTTGGGCCCTTTCCAATATTACAGAGCGAGGAGGGCCTAGACAATGGGCCTGCTGTATATCCGGGGGTGAGAAAAGATCAGCTCTGTGACTGTGGGAAGAGTCCATAAAGAAGCCCCTGACATCCGAGCCCTAGGAGTGTCCCAGAAATCAGAAAAAACAGACATTGTCCCTGCAACTCCTATCTTCCAAGTCTGTGAGCTTACTCTGTAGGAGACAGAGTTCCCAGTCCCTAACTGGGATGCAGTTGAGATGCTCTTCCATGGTCGAGAGACGGTGCTCCACCACCTCCACTCTGTCCTATAAGCCGCTATGTCCGCCCAGATGGATTTAGTCTGTGTGGCGAGGTCTGATATTTTGGAGCCAATGCCTTCCAAGCAGCAACCGACTGCTGTGATCTCCTGCAACGTACAGTCCATCATAGTATCCGGCTGTGGACAGGGAGGGGCCACAGCGGGCGAAGTAGTGGACGTCACTGGTAATGCAGCCATAGACACGGTTGGGAAACAATCTCCGTGAAGAACAGCTGAAGGGAGGATTTGCCAGAGGGTTTGCTAAGGTGTGGAGTGAAGAAAAAAGAAATACAGTCACTCAGCATGGTGGTGCAAGGTGTTTCCAGCCAGAAGGCTGCCCCTTCCGTTGCCTAGGGAGGGGGTAGGGGCAGGTCTTCCTCTGTCTTGTAGAGTTGAGGAAAGGTTACTACTCAGAGATGACAGACCACTCACGAGGCAATGAAAGCCCACCTACATTGACTGATTGGTCAAGGCAACTGTTAACTTTAATAGCAATGAATATGCTTTATGGTGATCTTCAAGATGAAAAGAGTAAACTAAAGGCCATCTGGAAACCTTATGGGTCTGACTCCACTGCTGCCATGCAAAGAGCCTTAAGAGCCCTAAAGTGACAAGCTCATAACTAACAATGTTACACCATAATGTTGAAACAGAAGGCTTGTTCTAGCTGATTATGAGATGCGAAGTTATAAGATGATCAAACCTATTGTAATATGTGCTGGTAGGTTTTATTTTTTATTCTTAATTAGGTTTCACCTAAGAGAGTATATGCGATGTTACTGCGAGTGGAATTGTATACTTGGATAACGAGGGGGCTTGGAGCCCACCCATTACTTAACCATTTGCTGACTTGATTGTCATTCTTTTTACCTGCCTCCTAATTATCCACCATATGTCTTACATCACCTCCTTTTATTTATCTAGGGCATGGGCCAAGTACTAATTGATTTCATTTGATCAGTGTCCTCCCGCTGTCGTGGCGTTGCTCGTGGTGTGATTCAGTGTACTTATTTTTTTCTAGTCATCATTTCCACTTCCGTGCTACACCTTTGGGTTGCTCTTAACCTCTGGCATATAGGTTTGTTTGTTTGTTGTTGCCTTCATTTGATATGGAATTCAGCACTTCCTTTTACAGCACTAAGTAAATGGCAAGGACTATTAAAGCAGCCGTGACCTTGTTTTACAGTTTGACGCATCCTTTATAGCACAAAAACAATAGCACAGAATATTAAAGGAGTCCATGTGACCACATATGCTTGTACGCTGCGCCTCTTCTCTGCGCATACAAAGTATATGTCTGCTTAAAGCGTACACTAATCTGAAACCCGACTACCCTAGTGTTTCCAGACAAGCAGTCCTGTTACATGCTTCAAGCAAGGCTGCTACTAAGCAGCATTAACATTTTGGACACATCTGTGCCCTATCAAACACACAGTATGTAGTTTCGTAAGTGCCTCAAATTTGGGAAGCACTACAGTTAATCAATTTCTCATTAGAACCTCAGTCTTATAAGTATTCCATCTCTTCATACAAACTGTGTGTCTGTTTAAAGCACTTCAGTTTTGTGCAGTGCAGCAACTACTCCATTTCTTCTTAAAACCTAACGTAAGTTCTCATTCTCAAATGTGTTCCACCAAAAGCACTTTCAGGCGCTGTCTGTTCATATGCACTTTGATGCAAGAGATGTAGCCTAACAGCCACAGCTACACTCCACCCCAACGTACCCCACTCCACTCAAATCTACTCCACTCCAATCAACCAAACTCTATTCTAGTCTACCCCAATCTACCCCACCGACTCCAATCTTTCCCACTCCACTACAATCTACCCCACTCCACTCTAATCTACACCATTCTAGCCCACTCCACTACAATCTACCCCAAGCCACCCAAATCTACCCAACTCCTCTCCAATCTACCCCACTTCATACCAGTCTTCCCCAATCTACCCAATCTACCTCACTCAACTCCAATCAAATCTACTCCAATCCACTCCACTGCAGTCTAACCACTCCACTCTACCCCAATTTACCTCACTCCACTTTACTCCAATCTCTAATCTACCCCAAGCCACCACAATCTACCCCACTCTATTCTATTCTACCACTCCAGTGTTCCCTAATCTACCGCACTCAACTCCAATCTACTCCAGTCCACTCCAATCCAATCCACTGCAGTCTAACCACTCCACTGCAATCTAACACATCTACCCTACTTTACTCCAATCTGACCCACTCCCCCAAAATTACACCACTCCACTCTACTCCATTTGGCTCCACTCCAATCTACCCCTTTCCACTCCAATCTACCGCACTCCACTTCCACCCACCCCAATCTACTCCACTCAACTTCAATCTACCCTACTTCAATCTATTCCAGTTCACCCAAGTAAACCGAATCGACCCCACTCCAATCTAATTCATTGGACCCCAGTCTACCCCACTCCAATCCACCCACACCGCCCGATCTACCCCACTCCAATCTACCCAACTTCACTCCAGTCTTCCTCACTCCACCCTAATCTACCCCATCCACCCCAGCTTAATCTACCTAACCCCACTCAACTCCACTCCAATTTACCCCACTCCACTCCATTTTCCCCCAATCCATTCCACTTTACCCAACATACCCCCACTCCACTCCAATCTACTCTAATATACCCTTTTCCACTCCAGTCTAAGCCACTCCAATCTTCCACAATCTCCCCCATGTCAATCCAATCTACCTCAATCAACTCCAATCTGCTCCACTCATATCTACTCCAATCCACTTCAGTCTACCCCACTCCACTCCAGACTAAACCAATCTGTCCCACTCCATTCCAGACTACACCGTTCCACTCCATTCTACCCCACTCCTCCAAATCTATCCCACTCCAACCTACCCCAAATATACCACACTCCACTCCAATCCACCCACTCCCTTCCAATCTATCCGACTTGGCTCCACTACAATCTACCCTACTCCACTTCAACCCAGCCAAATCTACCCCACTCTAATCTACCTCTCTCAACCCCACTCCAATCTATTCCAGTCCAAATTCACTAAACCGCAATCTGCCACACTCCAATCCATTTAATTGGACCCCAATCTACCCTACTCCACTCCAATCTATCCTACTCCACTCCAATCTACCCCCTCCACCTGAGCTACTCTACTCCAATCTACCCAACTTCACCCCAGTCTTCCCCTCCTCACCCCAATCCACCCCAGTCCATTCCATCCATCCCACTTCAATCTACCCAACCCCTCTCACTTCCACTCCAATCTCCCCACTGCCCTTGACCCAATCTACCCCATTCCATTCTACCCCAATCTACACCCACTTCACTCAAATCTACTCTAATATACCCCTTTCCGCTCCAGTCTACCCCACTCTGCTCCAGTCTACCCCAATCTGTGCCACTCCACTCCAGTCTACCCCACTCCATTCCAGTCTACTCCACTCTCCAAAATCTACTCCACTCTCCCAAATCTACTCCACTCCAATCCACCTCTATCTACACCACCCCACCCCAAACTGCCCCTCTTGGTTCCACTCCAATCTACCCCTCTCCACTCAAATCTACCATACAACACTAAAACCCACCCAATCTGCCCCATTTCACTCCACCCCACTCCAATCTACCCCACTCCACTCTACCCCACTCCAATCTATCCTAGTCCACCCCAAACAAACCCCAATCTACCTCACTCGAGGCCAATTCCGATTTACTCCAATCAACCCCACCGTCTCCATTCTACCCCACTCCACTACAATTCACTCCACTCCACTCCAATCTACACCAATCTAGCCCACTCCACTCTACCCCAACCCACCCCACTGTACCCCACTCTACTCCAATTTACTGCAATCTACCCTTCCACTTCAGTCTACTCCACTTCAATCCAATCTTCCGCAATCTACCCCACTTCATTTCAATCTGCCTCTCTGAACTCCAATCTACTCCACTCAGATCTACTCCAATCCACTCCACTCCAATCTACCCCACTCCCCCAAATCTACCACACTCCACTCCAATCTACCCCACTCCCCTCCAATCTACCCCACTCGGCTCCACTCCAATCTATCCCACTCCACTTCAATCCACCCCAGTCTACCCCACTCCAATCTATCCAACTCAACTTCAATCTACCTTTCTCACCTCCTCTCCAGTCTATTACAGTCCAATGCACTAAACCCTAATCTACCCCACTGCAGTCCACTTAATTGGACCACGATCTACCCCACTCCACTCCAATCTACCCATCTTCATTCCAATATACCCCCTCCACTGATCTACCCCACTCCAATCTACCCAACTTCACTCCAGTCTTCCCAACTCCACCCCATTCTACTCCAGTCCACCCCATCCACCCCATCTCAATCTATCCATCCCCACTCAACTCCACTCCAATCTACCACACTCCACTCCAATCTACCTATTCCATTCCACTCTACGCCAATCTACCCCACTTCATTCCAATCTACCTTTCTCAACTCCAGTCTACTCCATTCAAATCTACTCCAATCCACTCCACTACGATCTACCCCTATCAACCCCACTCCCCCAAATCTACAACACTCCACTCCAACCTACCCCACTCGGCTCCACTCCAATCTACCTCACTCCACTTCAGCCTGCCCCAGTCTACCCCACTCCAATCTATCCCACTCAGCTGCAATCTACCTCTCTCACCTCCACTCCAATCTATTCCATTGCACTGCACCAAACCCCAATCTACCCCACTCTAATCCACTTAATTCGACCACAATCTACTCCACTCCAGTCCACTCCAATCTACCCCACTTCACTCCAATCTACCCCCTCTACTGATCTACCCCACTCCAATCTACCCAACTTCACTCCAGTCTTCCTAACTCCATCCCAATCTAAACCCCAGTCCACCCCATCTCAATCTACCCAACCCCACTCGACTGCACTCCAATCTATCCCACTCCACCCTAATACCCATTCCATTCCACTCTACCTCAGTGTACCCTACTCCACTCCAATCTATTCTAATCTACCCCTTTCCACTTGAGTCTACCCCACTCCACTCCAATCTTTCCCAATCTACCCCACCGCAATCCAATCTACATCACTTGACTCCAATCTACTCCGCTCAAATCTATTCCAATCCACTCCAGTCTACCCCAATGTGTGCCACTCCACTCTACTCCACTCCAATCTACCCCACTCCCCCAAATCTACCCCATTACACTCCAATCTACCCCTCTTAGCTCCACTCCAATCTCCCCCTCTACAGTCCAATCTACCCTACTCCACTCAGTCTACCCCATTCCGTTCCAATCTATCCCACCCCAATCTCCAATCTAGCCCACTCAATCTACTCCAATATACCCCACTCCACTCCAATCTATCCCAATTCACCCCAACAAACCCAAATCTACCTCACTCGAGGTCAACTCCAATCTACCCCAACCAACCTCACTTCACCCCAGTCAATACCACTCCATCTACCCCAATCTACTCCGACTCCAATCTACCCCTCCACCCCAATCTCCCAATCTGCCCCAATCTAATCTACTCCTCTCCAATCTCCACTCCATTCCAATCAACCCCACTAACTCTAACCTAATCCACCCCACCCCAATCCAGTCCACCCCTATCCACCCCACTCTACTCCAATCTATTCCACTCCACTCAAATCTCTCCACTCCAATCTACCCCACTCCATTTCAATCTACCCCACCCCAATCTACCACAATCTAACCTACTCCAATCTTCACCAATATACTCCACTCCAATCTACCCCAGTCCATTCCAATTTACCCAACTCAACTCTAATCTACCCAAGTCCACTTCACACCAATCTACCCCCACTCCAATCTACCCCCACTCCAATCAACTCTACCTCACTACACTCCAATCTACACCACTCCACCCCAATCTATCCAAATCCACCCAAGTAACCCCATTCCACCCCAGGTCACACCAATCCACCCCATTCCAATCTACCCCACTTCACTCTACCCAATCCACCCTATTCCAATCCAGTTTATCCCATCTACCCCACTCCAATCTATCCCATTCCACTCAAATCTACCCCACTCCAGTCTACCTCACTCCAATGTACCCCAGCCCATTCCAATCTATTCCAGTCTACCCTACTCAACTCTAGTCTACTCCAGGCAACTCCACTCCAGTCTTCCAAATCTATCCCATTCCACTACAATCGATGCAAATCTACCCTCACTCCAATCCGTTCTACCCCACTCCAATTCAATCTACTCCACCCCACCGCCATCTATCCAAATCCACCCAATTAACCCCACTTCACCCCAGTCTACCCCACATAACAACAATCTACCCCACTCCACTCCAATCTGCACCACTCCACTCTACCCAATCCACCCCACTCCCAATCCAGTTTACCCCATCTCTACCCCACTCCAATCTACCCCACTCCAATCCAATCTACCCCACTCTATTCCAGTCTACCCCACTCCAATCTCCACTCAATCTACTCCAGTCCATTTCAATCTACCTGAGTCTACCCCACTCAACTCTAATCAACCCCAGTCCACTCCACTCTATCCCACTCCACTACAATATACTCCACTCTAACCCCCTCCAATCCACTCTACCCCACTACACTCCAATCTACATCACTCTAGTGTATCCAAATCCACCCAACTAAACCCACTCCACCCCAGTCAACCCCACGTCACACACTCTACACCCCTCCAGTCTACCCCACTCCACTTTTCCCCACTCCAATTTACCCAATCCAATCAAGTCTACCCCATCTATCCCACTCCAGTCTAACCCACTTCACTCCAATGTACCCAATCTAACCCAATCCAATCTACTGCGATCTACCTCACTCCAATCCTCACCAATCTACCCCATTCCACTCCAATCTTCCCCACTCCAATCTACCACACTTCAATATCCCCTCCATTCCAATCTACCCTACTCCACTCTAACCCAATCTACCTCACTCCAATCTACCTCACTCTATCGCATGACAAATCAGTCTACCTCACTCTGCTAAAATATACCTCTCTCCAATCTATCCTACTCCACCCCAATCTACCCCAATCCACCTCAATGCCCCAAACTCCACCCCACTCTACCCTACTCCAATCTATGCCACTCCAATCTACCCATCTCCGCTCTACCCTTCTCCAACCTAATCCGTCCCATCCCAATCTACTCCACCCCACTCTACTCTACTACAATCTACCTAACCCCACTCCAATCTACCCAATTCCAATCTACCCCACTCCATTCCAATCTACCCCACTACAAACTACCCCACACCAATCAACTCCAGTCTACCCATCTCCACCCCAATCTACCCCAATCCATTCAGTCCCAATCTACCTCACCCCACCCCACTCCAATATATCCAACCCCACTCCAATCTACCCCATTTTACTTCTATCTACCCCACCCCACTCTACCCAATTTACCACACTTAACTAAATTCCAGTCTACTCCATTTCACTCAATCCCAATCTATCCCGCTCCACCACAATCTACCATTCTCCACCCCAATCCACCCTAATCTACCCCACTCCAGTCTTCCCCAGTTTATCCCACTCCACCCCAACCTACCCCACTCCACTCCAAGCTTCCACTAATCTCCCCACTCCATTCCAATCTACTCCACTCCACTATACCCAATCTACCCCACTCCACTCTGCCCCAATCTACGCCACTCCACTCCAATCTACCCCACTACACCTCAATCCAACCGACTGCACCCAATACATCCCACTCCATCCTACCCCACCCTACCTCGCCTCAACTAACCCTATTTCAGTCCACCCCATCCCACACTACCCCACTCCAATCTACCCAAATCTACCCCACTCAACTCCAATCTACCACCATCTACCCCACTCCACATTAATCTAACCCACTGCACCCCAATCTACCCCACTCCAATCCTCTCTGATCTAATCCACCCCAATTCTCTCCAAACTACCCCACTCTAATTTCCACTCAAATCTACACCACTCAACTCCAATCTTCCCTGAACTTCCCCATTCCATCCAATCTACCCCACTCGACCACAATCTACCCCAATCCACACCCATCCACCCCACCCTAATGTACCCAACCTCACTCTTCCACACTCCAATCTACCCCTCTCCAATCTACCCTGCTCCACTTTAATTTACCCAAATCTACCCAACGCCGCTCCAATCTACCCTACTTCAATCTACCCCGCTACACTCCATTCTACACCAGTCCACCCCAATCTATCCAAATCCAAACAATTAACCCCACTCTATCCCAATCTACCCCACATCACACCAATCTACCCCACTCCACTCCAATTTACCTCACTCCACTCTACCCAATCCACCCCAGTCCAGCCCACTGCACCTACCTCAATCCAATCTACCCCACTCCACTCTACCACAATCTACCCTATTCCAATGTACCACAATCTACTCCACTCCAATCCTCACTAATCTACCCCTTTCTACGCAAATCTACCCCACTCCAATCCAATCTACCAAGTCCAAATCAACCCCTTTCTACTCTAATTAACCCCAATCTACCCCATCCCACTCCAGTCTACCCCAGTCTACCCCACTCCACTTAGTTTGACCAAAATCTACCCACTTCACCCCAATCTGCCTCACTCCAATCTATCCAGCTCCTCATTCCAATTTACCCCACTCCAGACCACCTCACTCCACTACAATCCATCCCACTGCACTACAATCTACCCCCACACTATCCCACTCCACTACAATATACCCCAATACATTCTACCCAAATCTACCCTACTCCAACCTATCCCAATCCACCCCAATCTATCCCACCCCAGCCTAACCCACTGCAATTTACCCACCCCATGCTACCCCACTCTGATCTACTCCACTCTAATTCACCCCAGTCCAATCAACTCAAATTTACCTCACTGCAATCTACTCCATTCCTCTCCAATCCGCCCACTCAATTCTACTCCAAACTACCCCATTCCAATCTATCCCACAGCAATCTACCCCACTCCACCCCAATCTATCCCACTTCACTCCAATCCACCCCAATCCACCCACACCCACCCCACTCTACCCAACGCCACTCCAATCTACCCACCTCAACTGTTGCCTATTCCACTCCACCCCACTTCACCCAATCTACCCCATTCCACTCCAATCTCCTCCACTCCACTCTATCGCACTCCAACATAACCTACTCCACTCCAATCTACCCCGTCTACCCCCACTTCATTCCATCTATCCCAGTTGGTCCCACTCCACTCCAGTCTACCCCACTCTATTCCAATCTACCCCAGTCACCCAAATCTACCCCAGTCACCCAAATCTACCCCAGTCCAATCTACATCACTCAGTTCCACTCCAATCTACACCTCTGCACTCCAATCTACCCAACTCCACTCCAACCCACCCTATCTACCCCACTCTGCTCTACCGCACTCCAATCTACCCCACTCCAATGTACCCCATTACACTCAAATTCACCCCACTCCACTGCACTTCAATCTATCCCAATCCACCCACTGAACCTCAGTCTACCTCAATTGAGTACACTCCAATCTACCTCACTCCACTTCAATCTCCCCCAATCTATTCCACTCTACCCCACTCCACTCCATTCTCCCCCACTCTATTCCACTCTACCCCACTCCACTCTACCCAATCTACCCCATTCCACCCCAGTCTACCCCACTCCGCTCAACCCCATTGTAGTCCAATCTACTCCACTATTCCCAAATCCACATCATTCCATCCCACTTCATCTCACTTGAATCTAGCCCACCTCACTGCCCACCCCAACCTATCCCATTACAATATACCCTAACCTACTCCACCCCCTCCAGTCTACCCCACTCCACTCTACCTCACTCTACCCCACTCCACCTTAATTTACTCCATTCCACCCCAATTGACCCCACTTCAATCCATGCAAAGCTACCCCACTCATCTCCAGTCTACCCCACTCCAATCTATCCCACTGCACCAAATCTATGCAAATCCACCCTAATCTACCCCACTCTACCCTATTGCACCCACATTCACCCCAAGGGACCCCACTTCACTCCAATCTACTCCACTACAATCTACCCCACTCCAATGTACCCCATTTAGCTTTAACCCAATCCACCTCACTCCAATACAGTCTGCTCCAATCTACCCCACTCCAATCTACTATAATCTAACCCACTCCAATATTCACCAATCTATCCTACCTCACTCTAATCTACCCCAATCTACCACAGTCCTTTCTAATCTACCCCACTTCCTCAAATCTACCCCTCTCCAATCGAACACTGCACTCCAACCCACCCCAATCTACCTCACTCCAATATACCCCAATCCATTTAAATTTTACCTATTGCACTGCACTTCAGTCTATCCCAATCCACCCACTAAACTTCAATCTACCTCACTCAAATCTACTCCAATCTACCCCAGTCTACCTCGCTCTACTCCAGTCTACCCCTCTCCATCTACCCCAATCTACTCCCACTCCAATCTACCCCCTCTGCACCAATCTGCCCCCTCTAATCCACCCCATTCCAATCTTCCCCACTCTATTCCAATCTACCCCCCTCCACCCTACTCCAGGCTACTCCACTTCACTCTACTCCATCCAAATCTACCCCACTACGCCCCAATCCACCCCAATTATATCCCACTCCACTACGCACCCAACCTATTCCATTAAAATATACCCCTACCCACTCCACGTCACTCCACTTTACCCCAATCTAGGCAAATCTACTCCACACCACTCCGGTCTACCTTATTGTACCCCACTCCACGTCAGTCTACCCCACTCCATCTTAATCTACTCCACTCCACCCCAATCTACCCCGCTTCAATCCACTCCAAGCTACCCCACTCCAATCTACCCTACTCCACCCAATCTGCCCTAATCCACACCCATCCACCCCACCACAATCTCCCCACCCCACTGGACCCCAGTCCAAAAATATATCCAACCCCACTCTACCACACTCAAATCTAACCCACCCCAATCTACCCCAGTCCAATCTACCCTGCACCAATCTACCCCACTCCACTCCAATCTACCCTACTCTGCTCCAATCTACCCCCCAATCTACCCCACTCCAATCCCCAATCTACCCAAATCTACCCCACTTTACCTGTCTACCCCCTGCACTCCAATCTACACCAGTCACCCCCAACTTCAAGTCCATCTACTCCAATCCAATCTACCCCACTCCACTCTATCCCAATCACCCCACTCCAATCCGGTCTACCCCTTTCTTCCCCACTCCAATGTACCCCACTCTGATCTATCACACTCCACTCCATTCTCCTCTCCAATGTACCCCATTCCAATCTACCCCACTACAACTCACTCGTGTTCACCAGTCTACCCCATTCCACTCCAATGTACCCCGCTCCAATCTACCCCACTCCACTCCAATCTACCCCATCCATTCAAATCTATCCCAAGCTACTCCACTCCAATCTGCCACAACGTACTCCACTCCAATCTATCACAGTATACCCCACTCCACTTCAGCACAATCTACTGCACTCCTATCTACCCCACTCCAATCTACCCAATCTATCCCATTGTACACCAATTTACCCCACTCCACTACAATCTACCCACTCTATCCCATCTACCACACTCCACTCTACCCCAATCTACCTCACTACATTCTACCCTAATCTCCCCCACTCCAACCCAATCTACCTCTCTCCATTCTATCCCAATCCACCCTAATCTGTCCCACCCAACTGCAATCTACCCCTCTCCAATGTACCCCACTCTAATCTAACCCACTTTAACCTACCTAAATCAACCCCACTCCATTTTTCCCCTTCTCCAGTCTACCCCATTCCACTCCAAACTTCACACTCCACTCCAATCTACCCCAAACTACCCCATTCCAATCTACCCCAATCTATCGCACAATCTTCTGCCCCACTCCAATCTACCCCACTATACTCCATCCAATGTCAATTCACTCTTATCTACTGAACTCAACCCCAATCTACCCCACTCCAATATATCCCAATGTACCCCACTTCACTCAAATTTACTCCATTTCACCCCACCCCACTCTATCCCAATCCACCTCAATCCAATCTTCCCCATCTACCCCACTGCAATCTACCCTCTCTACTCCAATCTACCCCACTTCACTCCAATCAAATCTACCCACTCCACTTTAATGTCCCCACGCCACTTCTGTCTACCCCACTTCAGTCTACCACAATCTACCCCACTCCAGTCTTCATCAATCTACCCCATTCCCCTCCAATCTACCCCACTCTACCCCAGTCCACTCGTCTCCCCCAATCAACTCCACGCTACCCCATTCTACCCCACCCCACTCCCATCTATCCCAGTATACCCCACTCTACTTCAGTTTACCCACATCTACCCACTTCACCCCAATCTACCCCACTCCACTACAATCTACACTCTACCCTATCCAAGCTAGCCCACTCTAACCATATCTATCCCATTCCACTCTACCCCAATCTATCTCCATCAAATTTACCCTACTCTCCTCACTCCACCCTACCCCAATATACCCCTCTCCGTTCTATCCCAACCCACCCCAATCTATCCCCCACTCCACCTCCCTGCAATTTACTCAACCCCATTCACCCTACTCCAATCTACTCCACTCCAATCTACCCCACTCCAATCCACCCAACTCCAATCTACCCAACAGCAATCTAACCCGCTCCACCCCAATCCTCCTTCATCTACCCCACTCTACCCCATTCTACCCCACTTCAATCTACCCGAATCTACCCAACTCCACCGACCCCAGTCTACCCCACTCCACTCCTATCTTCCCCATTCCACTTTACCCCAATCTACCCCACTGTACTCTACCCCACACCAATTTACCACACTCCACTCTACCCCACTCCAACATATTCCAATTTACCCCAATTCAATCCAGTCCATTATTTGTCCCACTCCAAAATATCCCACTCCACTCCAATTTATCCCACTCCTCCCCAATCTACCCCACTCGACTTCAGTCTACCCCAATGAACTCAGGTCTGCCCCACTCCAATCTACCCAAATCTACTGCATTCTACCCACTCTACTCAAATCTAACCCACTGCACTCAACTCCAATCTACCCCACACCACCCATTCTACTCTACCTCTATCTACCCCAATCCATTCTACCCCTTTTCACACCACTCCAGTCAACCCCACCCCAACCCATGTCAGAAACTTTTAGTCATAATGTTTCACATGCAAATACAATAAAATATAATGAGAAAACGTTACAGCAGCACGATTATGATATAAATGTATGTTTATTGTTTTTCTGTGGAAATGGATTTTTTTGATGTATCATTTGGAACATTGATAAAGTTTTATGTGCAAAGAAAGTGTCTTGCTTTCTCTGCCTATTACCCTTGTTATAAATGATCCAACTGGTTACACAGGGCACGGGGAGATGGGAATGAGAAGAGTGGCCTAGGGGCGGACTGAGAACATATGGAAAGAAGGCGTGGTGCTTCCTTAGATTAACAACTGCTTTCAAGTAGTGGAACATGGAGAAAGGCAGTGAAAGAGAGCATATTTGTAGTCTTTAGAAAAGATTAGTGTTTCACTAATATCTAGTAACTATGAATGTCTGATCTTAAGTTCTAATGGTAAGGGAATCAGCTGCCGTCCAAACAGGCCATGAGGCAACCATGAGTTGCTGGACCCACCCATGGGGGTTGAGGCCTTTTACTCCTGATGTCCTTGGCCTAGCCTACTATGGGCTTTAAACAACTGAGCCAACGCTTGACTCCCAGAGGTAGCATCAGTTGACCAATCCAAGGCTCGTTGTGGAGGAGGTAGGTATAGTGCGAGCACAGGCTCACAACTCAATGTACATTCAGCAACCTGAAAAAATGAATGTCCAACCAAATACTCGATTATATAAGAAGTAGTATTTATGTACACTCCAAGCAAAATACAGTAAACGCTAAATAATATCACACTCTTACAGAGGTCTGTATTCTAGCACTGTCTGCAATGACACCAACGTCCCACTCTTCTAGCTATGGACTGGGAGTTATTCCCCATTTGCTTGGGGCAACATCCAGGTTTAAGCTCTGCTTAAGAATAAGAGTGTTAGAAGTCCCACAAAAGATATTCAAAGAACAAAGCGTCCCTGGGCTTTTGGCACTTCAGTCAGAGCATATTTCACCCACAAAGGCCCTGGGACTTGAGGGGAAGTCTTACCCCCTACCACTGGAGATGAGACAGAAGGCCAGGGAGCGTTTAGAGATTCTGGGTTGCAGTCAACTTTGGCTGGTGCTGACAATGAGAGGAAGTCTGGTTTGTCTCAGATAGCAGACCTGGGGTTTCTAAGCTCAAAGTTACATGTTCATGGGCAACGGCCCTCAGCTTCCACCATAGCCTTCCTGCCTGGCACTTGAAGTTGTGCTCTGCTTACTCAAGGTGACGTCCTTCTTTGGGTCGTAACACTGCACAGGGTGATGACCCCATCTACACTACAGCACTGCACCATAGTGACAGCCCTTAAGATTTACTGCAGCCCCCACCTTGTATAAAGGGCTCACAAGTCATGCACTTAAGGTGGCATCCTTCTTCGGGTCACAATGCAGCATAGTGCAACCTCCCTATCTTCATCAAGGGCATTCACTAGGGTGATGGCCCTTACGTTTCACCGCAGCCCCCATCTGGCATATGGAGATCATGAACTAAGCCTGTCCAATGGACCAGAATCTCACCCTCAGCGGCCTGGATCCACACAGCTTCCTCCATGGCCCACGCCTCGCATACAAGAGTCAGGCTTCGCTCACGCAAGACGATCCCTCTTCAGATCACAACACTGAGTGAGGAATCTATCTTCACTGCAGCCCTGCACAAGGGTGACTACCCTTAAGACTCACCAATGTGCCCACTTGGCATACAGGTATCATGAGCAATGCACAAAGGCAGACGGCCCAATTGGTGTGGTGCCTCAATGGACCAGAATCTCACACTCAGCTCTTGGGACTCACTTGGCAGGATCCTCACTGGACCTCACTTCCTCAAGACAATTTCCTCCTCACAGGGTCCTCTGGTCCTGGGTCAGGCAGAACCTGGTGCTCTAGGTCAGTGTTCTTGATTCTCCTAGGTGATGTCCCCTCACCCAGTATGGGAGACTGGCAGACCCTCAGTTCCCAGTCCTGGTCACAACTGGCAGTACCCGTGCTGAGCTTCTCCACACTGATGTACAGCTTCAGTTTGACAATTGTAAGTCTCAAGCTCCGTTTTATGACCTATTTTCAAAAACAAATGTGTATGTCCCATAGCATTTGTCCTCCAGGACCCTGGGACAAATCGGGTTTAGCACTAACAACTCCTTACCTTCCTGATAACCAGTCAGCATAGCTTTCTGGTCATACTATTCCTTCATCAGTGCTTGGGTAGCCTGAAAGTTTTCATTCTTAACTCATGTACTGTGCCATCAACTTCCTGAGGCCAATCACATTGTCCACCATATCTTTCTGTTGAGACTCTGAAGTTCCTTCCCACTCTTCTTTTACAAAGGCAAGTGGATCCCTAAACTGGTGTACATAAAGAAGCTCAAAGAGACTGAACCCTACCTCCTTCTGTGGAATCTCTCGGTAAGCAAACAAGAGACATGGCAGGAAAAAATCCTACTTCCTGCTGAGGTTCTCTGGCAGAGATCCCATCATGTGCTTCAGTGTTTTGTTAAGCTGCTCCACCAAACCATTGATTTGTGGGTGGTATACTGTGGATAAGCGGTGTGTCACACAAGCTTGCTCCCGCGTCTCTTCACATAAGACAAGCAGAAATTGGTTTCCAGGTCTGAGATTACTGTCCTCAAAAATCCAACTCTAGAAAAAATCCTTAGGAGAGCTCTCAGTACCACTTCTGCAGTCATGCTCCCCAGGGTTACTTGGTGGCAATATCCACCACAACCAAGCTATATATACTGATTGCCGGACTATGAATGGGAATCAAAGGGACCAACTATGTCTCTTCCTACCCACTCAAATAGAACACCTAACACTGAGAGAAGCACTAACAGTGCCTTTATCCTTTTTTCTGTCTTATCACAGGCTGACCCAGCGGGACAGCTTCTACAGAACCACTGTTTGTCTCTGTGCATCCCTAGCAGCAAAATAGAGTGTCCAACCTATCCTTGGTTTTTCTAATGCTTAAGTGTTCTGCCAAGAGCACTTCATGGGCCAGTGACAACAAGACATTCCTGTGCGCCAACAGAAGCACTAACCTTTTGCTAGATCCTAGCTCAGGATTCACCGGCTCACTGTACAAGCGGACATCCTCCCAGCTAAAATATTGTTTACCCACCACTCAATTGCTGACCTGTTCCTGAACTTCCTTTCAAAGTCCCACAATTTTAGGGCACTCTTCCTCTACCTTCCAGAAATCTTCGTGGATAGGCCCCCAGCAGCTAAACAAACACTGCAACTCTGGAAATGACCCAGACTGCAGCACCTGCTCTGGGTTCAGCAGCCTCACCCCCCCTCTCTCTGGAGTAGAAGCAATGACCTTGATGATCAATGCCTTCCCAGATTCTGCCCTTTGCTGCAAGCTACTTTGCTCCTGTCCCTGTTAATCCAGAATGGTTCCATCCTCCTCCAGATACTGATGTGCAGCCTGTTATCTGGTCACCGGACAGGGGAGAGCTCTTCTTCCCTTCTGGCTTAGAGCACCCTGTTAGCTAACCGTTTATCAGTCAACCCCGCAAGCTTCCTTGGACCCTTCTCTGTCTGATCTCACAGGTATTGCTTATGTTGGGTAGAGCACTGTTCCTTAAGTCGCTTTGTCACCATCAACTGGGTAAGGAACTGAAAATCCTTGGCCTCCCTCTCTCTCACCAACTCACTTCTATCTTGCAATACTACATGAATTAATGTATCAAACTGAACACCATTCACTCTCTTGCATTCCTTAAATATTTGAAGGTACTAAGCTGGATTCAGCCCAAACCTTATAATGAGAGCTTCTTTCATTCACTCAAAGACCATCTGGTCAACCACAGGCATCCCTCCAATGACTGCTGTCCCTTCCAATGCCACGTTTCCCATTAAGGCAGCTGCCTTAGATTCCTTATTCAAGATCTGCACCATACAAGCAACCTGAGAGCTCACAAACCATTCCAGATTTCTTGACCTTACACATACACATGCACAAGATCTTTTGGAACCTTGGCCACAACCTGGCCTGAACAGGAGGTAGAGTCACTTATCCCAGATGGAGTCGTCATGGCTGTCGTCCCAAACTTCTAGGGTATATTTTCCTTCTCCAGCTCTCTTTCTCTTTACTTTACCAGCTTCTCCTTTTATTTATTTTTCCTCTTTCTCGCAGTTTCTCTTTTGAGCACATTACCCCTATCTCTCCTGCCTTCTCTTGTTCCTAATGAGCTAGTCTCAGCTTCTCGCTCTCAAACTCCCAGCCGTTCTCTGCTTGCTCAGCATAAGCTTTTTGAAGGGCC